>NC_053398.1:142309428-143550261 GCF_905171765.1 Bufo bufo | reverse complement strand
CTGTAAATTTTGGCTGAAACGTAAGAATGATTTTTGGTTAAACCTAGTTGTGTCCCATGATTGTCGTCAGCTGACCAGCAGGGTGTTCATTCACAGGTCAGAGAAAAGGGTTAAAAAATATATATATATATACCGCAGAATACACGTCAGCAGAGCAAGCACTGTGCAGATATTGAGCCAGCAATGAATGCTGGCAGATTGCAGCTCTGAAGGGAGAAGAATTGTGGTCGCAGCTATAATGCAGGCTTTATCTTTTGTTTATTCTGAATGTGAAGCTATTTTGTCTTTTTTGGTTCTGTTATGTCGTGTTATTCATTTGTTTTGGATGATATTTATTACATAGAGACTACAGCTCTCAGCAAACTACAGAAAACGATTCTGGACAGCCCGTTAAAAGCCAGACGGACACAAACGAGGTCACTGTGATTGGTAAGTGTTAGAATAAGTGCAAAAACAACTTGGGCAGATTATTATTTATCGTCATTGTACCAGCGGCCATCGAAGCTCCCTCCCGTCATAGGTCAGTAGCGTGATTCTGTTGTCCTGGATCAGGGGAGGTATAATGTACTATCCCTTTAGTCCAGACTGTTTATCTCAAAGACGATTGTCTAGACTGGATACAATTGTAGCAATTGGAAAGTGTATTAAAATGCCCGTACACATTAAAGGGGTCCTCTCACTTCAGCAAATAACTTTCTCTACATGATGAATGCTAATACAAGGCACTTCCTAATGTATTGTTATTCTCCATATTGCCTCCTTTGCTGTCTGTGTTCTTATACACGGCTCATTTCCATGGTTATGACCACCCTGCAATCCAGCTTTGGTGGTCGTGCTTGCACACTATAGGAAAAAGCACTAGCCTATGCACACTCCCACGGTCCCGGCAACCAGAGAGGCCAGTACTTTTTCCTATAGTGTGCAATTACGACCACTGCTGCAGGATGGTCGTAACCATGGAAACAAGCAGTATATAATGTGATGGAAAAATTAATCCAGCCAGTAAAGAAAGCATTAGTAAATGGTTTCTATCAACTTTCTCTACATGATTAAATTCCACTTGCTGAAGTGAAACAACCCCTTTTAAATAAAGGGGTTGTGCAGTCAGTTCATAATGATGACCGATCCTCAGGACGGGACGCCAACCCTAGGACACGTGCACCACCACGTAACATCCGTAGTGCCGACCTGACAAATATTATATACTATCCTCAGGATAGGTCATCAATATCTGATCTCCCGGCACCCCCGACGATTATCTGTTTGAAGATGAGGCTGCGCGCATGCGAGCGCTACTTCCTCTTCAAAATTACACTGCGCGGTGTAATTAAAAGTGCTCATCCCATTCAAGTGAATGGAGCAAGCACTTGTGATTACACTGCACCTCTGAGACCAAGCGCATTGTAATCTTGAAGAGGGCCGCAGGACGCCTTTAAGGTTGGCTAAACCTGCTGATTGTGGCAGGATCGGGGGCAAACAACTAATATGTAATGGGGGGTCTCAACTTTCCCCCTACAGATGATGTTGCCAAAAGGAAGTTCAGACATGTTGAATTTCAAGGTCCACTCCTGCTACTTTCACACTTGCGTTTGGGGTTCCGCTTGTGAGATCCGTTTGAGGGCTCTCACAAGAGGCCCCGAACTGATCCGTTCATCCCCAATGCATTCTGAATGGATAAGGATCCGCTCAGAATGCATCAGTTTGGCTCCGTTCTGCCTCCATTCCGCTCTGGAGGCGAACACCAAAACGCAGCTTGCAGCGTTTTAGTGTCCGCCTGGCCGTGCGGAGCCAAACGGATCCGTCCTGACTTACAATGCAAGTCAATGGGGACGGATCCGTTTGACGTTGACACAATATGGTGCAATTGCAAACGGATCCGTCCCCCATTGACTTTCAATGTAAAGTCAGGAGTCCCTATTAATATACCATCGGATCAGAGTTTTCTCCAATCCAATGGTATATTTTAACTTGACGCGTCCCCATCACCATGGGAACGCCTCTATGTTAGAATATACCATCGGATTTGAGTTAGATCGTGAAAACTCAGATCCGACAGTATATTCTAACACAGAGGCGTTCCCATAGTGATGGGGACGCTTCAAGTTAGAATATACTAAGAACTGTGGACATAACTGCCCCCTGCTGCCTGGCAGCACCTGATCTCTTACAGGGGGCTGTGATCCGCACAATTAACTCCTCAGGTACCGCACCTGAGGGGTTAATTGTGCGTATCATAGCCCCCTGTAAGAGATCAGGTGCTGCCAGGGAGCAGACCCCCCTCCCTCCCCAGTATTAAATTCATTGGTGGCCAGTGCGGCCCCCCTCCCTCCCCAATATAAAATTCATTGGTGGCCAGTGCTGCCCCCCCTTCCTCCCCAGTATTAAATTCATTGGTTGCCAGTGCGGCCCCCCCTTCCTCCCCAGTATTAAATTCATTGGTGGCCAGTGCGGCCCCCCCTTCCTCCCCAGTACTAAATTCATTGCTGGCCAGTGCGGCCCCCCTCCCTCCCTCCCTCCCTCCCCAGTATTAAATTCATTGGTGGCCAGTGCGGCCCCCCCCTCTTTCCCCCCCCCCCCCTAATTAAAATCACCCCCCCCCCCCCCATTATTGGTGGCAGCCGAGAGTTCCGATCGGAGTCCCAGTTTAATCGCTGGGGCTCCGATCGGTTACCATGGCAGCTAAGACGCTATTGCAGTCTTGGCTGCCATGGTTACATAGCAATTTTAGAAGCATTATACTTACCTGAGCTGTCTGTGGCCGGCCGGTCGCTCCTGCTACTGGTAATTGAAAGGTCTGTTCGGCGCATTGCTTATAGCACAGACCTGTCACTTACCAGTAGGAGGAGCGACCGGCCGGCCACAGACAGCGCAGGTAAGTATAATGCTTCTAAAATTGCTAAGTAACCATGGCAACCAGAACTGCAGTAGCGTCTTGGCTGCCATGGTAACCGATCGGAGCTCCAAGCCCCAGCGATTAAACTGGGACTCCGATCGGAACTCTCCGCTGCCACCAATGATGGGGGGGGATTTTAATTAGGGTGCGGCACCAGAGGGGTTAATTGTGCGGATCACAGCCCCCTGTAAGAGATCGGGGGGCAGTTATGTCCACAGTTCTTAGTATATTCTAACTTGAAGCGTCCCCATCACGATGGGAACGCCTCTGTGTTAGAATATACTGTCGGATCTAAGTTTTCACAATGTGAAAACTCAGATCTGAAAAAGCTGTTTATGCAGACGGATCCGTTCTGAACGGATGCAAGCGTTTGCATTATAGGTGCAGATCCATCTGTGCAGATACCTGACGGATCCGCACCGAACGCAAGTGTGAAAGTAGCGTTTTAAAAAGAGATAAGCTACTGCCGGTGATGTCTTCACCTTGAAAACATGCATGCGTGGCCAAACCAAGTGTGCATGTGTGTGGTGCAGTCCTGGAGAATAGCTGTCCACCAAGTGAGCATTCAGACCACAGCTATTGAAGGTGTATGTGCTTTTTCAGCCTCTAGCTCCAAACAAGAAAGTTGCTCTCACTAAAGTAGCCCCCCCACCCTCCCACGGATCTGATTTTGTAAATCTGCATGTAATTTGTAATTTTTCTTTTCTCCATCTTCACAGCGAATGGCGATCATGACCACACGTCTGGGTCAAATCCTGTGACCTCTGTAGGAAGCACCTTGACCAGCAGCGTCTCCAGTTCATCACCTTCCCCTGGCTTAGGGTTACCACCCGGGGCGAACGTAGAAACATCCGAGACCAGCTCATTGCTGTCTAATGCTGCCACCCCATCGTCAGACGGCTTGCCATCTGGGTAAGTGGGATGCACAGGATAGTCATTTTTTGTACAGGAGTGGTGTGTACAGGAGACTGCAGTGGAGTCCAAGCAGCCATGAATGCTTCATTATGTATTTGCCTGAAAGACCTTCTTTCTCCTGACACAGTGCCGGCCTGTTTGTGTACATAGGACAATCCCGTCCAGTCACACGCACCTCACTAGAGATGGGGGAGCTTTGTCCGCTCTCAAGTCCTAAACATCTCCACCCCTCTACATGCCACCGTCCATGTTTTACGGTCATGCATACCATTAATGCCCAGATACCCGCTGCGTTGGGACTTGCCATGTAGCTTCAACATAAGCATGAGACATACTACTGAATATATTACAAGG
Source organism: Bufo bufo (assembly GCF_905171765.1). NCBI lineage: Eukaryota > Metazoa > Chordata > Amphibia > Anura > Bufonidae > Bufo > Bufo bufo. The sequence continues at coordinate 143,546,099 of NC_053398.1, read as the reverse complement.
CTAACCTCCGGGTTAACTAGTTCCCTGCTAGGGACTCTTAAAGCAAATCAGGAATATTCTGCATAGCACGGAAGATCACGTACTGTATGAAGAAACTGTGTCCTGTTGATTGAGGTTTCCAGACCCGCAAAAATGACTTTGTTATAATTACCTTCATAGGCCATCACTTTATCATCATTGGGGGTCCAGCTTCTAAAACCAATGATCCGGAGAACGTTTGAGCGCTGCGTTGCTTTCATTGTTATTCCCCGGCCGCCCACTGTACAGTGAATTGCAGTGCAGCCTCGTTCTAGTGAATTGGCGCAGCTGCAGTTTCTAGCACAGCTGCGCGGGGGTGGTAGTGAAAAACGTGGACCAGCGTGTGACACCTTCATTCTCAGGACCCAGAAGTGAGCTAACCACCATTCATAAAATGGTGGCATATCCTAGCTAAAGTGTGCCATCACTTTATAAGATTGGAATACCCCTTTAACATTTCCACATCGGGGCTCCCCCCCCCTCCCCACCACTCTTCTGCACCAGGTCCTGCACATGGTCCGATTCACTTAAATGGGGCCGTGCTGCAGTCCTTTGTTCTCCAGATCAGTGCGGGTCCCAGAGGTTGGATGGCCACCAGTCCTAACAATATACCATCATTTACTGAGATGGGGGTACCCCTTTAACTGTAATTTGCATATGTTTATGACTAGGCATGGTGTTTCTAAAGCAGTACTTAAAGGGGTGGTCTCGCTTTCTCTCCTCTGAATAGGTCATCGGTATCTGATTGGTGGGGGTCCGACACCTGGGACCCCCGCCGATCAGCTGTTTGAGAAGGTACCGGCTATCCTGCGAGCGCTGCGCCCTCTCTTTGCTCACCAACCACAGCGCCGTACATTGTATATCGGTTGTGCCCGGTATTGCAGCTCACTTCAATGGGGCTGAGCTGCTCCTAGGCCATGTGACCGATGAACGTGACGTCACATGGCCTAGGAAAAGCAGGGAGAAGGCCGTGGCGCTACTGCGAGATCGGCGGGGGTTCCGGGTGTTGGACCTTCACTGATCAGATACTGATGACCTACCTAGAGGATAGGGCATCAGTAAAAATATACTGGAAAACCCCTTTAACTTAGTCTACATGATAATTGGCATCTGCTGAGGTGAGACAACCCCTTTAACTAACACGGCAAGTGTTTGCTGACCACAGGGGGCGCTACTGGCAAATGCTGCATGTTTATTTACTTATGCAACAGTGACGCTGGCCCCGTCGGCTCCTCTGCCTGGATGACATATGTATGTAGATGTCTATGTTCAAATCCCGCCAGACACAACATTGCATCATACACTTCGTGTTTGCCAGATCCGCACACAACACTACCACTATTACCGCTAATAATGCTGTATAGTAATTAGAACACCATGCATTTCATGTTCTCTGCTGGGACTTGTAGTGCCATAGCAGCTACTCGTACCTTATCTCTTCTGCAGACCTCCCCATTTGGCATTATTTGGAAGGGGCGCAGCAGAGTTTTTGCTGCTCAGTGGGTCTTTGTACCATCGGTGTTTGTTTGTGTGACAGGGGCGTCAACCTGCCGCTGCTGCCTTTTGTACAGAGAAGGGTTAATTAGCGGCCCGGGAGCCCTTGTTTGTTTGGTCGGTGAGGTCAGAGGCTGGGAGCAGTGTCAGTCACAGGTAATTAGGGTTGCGCTCTCACAGGCTCTTTATGTGCTGTGTGTAAGGGCCTCTGTTCTCCGCGCACGGGCTCTTCCTGCCCCAAACTCCTGGAAAACTTTTGCATCAACTGTGAAAACCCCCTTTATGTGATCTGGGGCCCTTCTATACAGAACATAGGATGGTACAAGGGCAAATGTAGTTTACCCTCTTTCGAAATGACTCGACGTTAGCAAATAAAACAATTTTGACGTAAATATATATTATTTTTTATTTTTTTCCTAGTGCAAGGAAATGAGAAAAAGTGACGTCTGATATTTGGGCATTAAAGGGATTTTTCAGGGTACCTCATAGAGCATTTTTCTCAATAAAAAAAAAAAAATAATCAGTTGAGTTTTTTCATTCATCAGATTAGTTAAAAATCCCGTTTCGCTGTTTTTGAGAAGGCTGAGCGCCGGCCAAAGCCTTCTCCGTTACATCCTAGCTTTTATAGAGCCCAGAACTGCAAGGGACCTTTTACAAGGGCAAAATGACCGCTTGTAAACGCCTTCACACAGGCCGATAATTGCCTGAACGGACGACCGCACGAGCGATCGGATCATTCGCGCGGTTGTTCATTTACATAATTGTGGACAACACATCCCCTATTGACACAGATCAAAGCACTGATGGCGGCAAGCGAGTTTTTACATGGATACATTATTGAGCACAAGCGTTCCTTTTGGTCGATTAATGGCCCAAAAAGGGGTTAGCCATCTTTTAGGGGGTTTTGGGCAAACCCCCCCCCCCCTCCCGCTCCTGGGCACACCTGCTAAGGGAAGCATATTTGCATGGTCCCAGTTTTCAACATCCATTGCAGCAAATCGCTGGCCACAGTGTTGACCTGCTCCCCTTGCGTCATATCAGTGACACAAGGGGACCAGGTCTCCGCTGCAGCCAGCGATGGGCTGCAGTGTGGTCGAAGCAAATATTGATGGGGCCTGAAGAAGGCGGGGAGTGAAGAAACCAGGAACCAGCAGGGGAAGCAGGTAAGTATGCTTCCGTTTGCAGGTCTGCCCAGTAAGGTGGTTTGCCAACCTCCCCCTCCCCAAAAGGTGGCCAACCCCTTTAAGTGCTTCTATATAGTCAGGACACTAATAAGGTTGGGTGACAACCCACCCTAGGAGCTGTTGTTGGACCCTTGTAGTTGTCATCAAGGCTGCTCCGGTCATGGCTTTCTGGCCCATGGGGATTGGAATCCATGCTCAGATTGGTTGCTGCCCAATGGCACTACAACATAAAAAACAAGTGCGATATGCCATTCTGTTCTTGTATGGTTATGTGGTGGCACCAGGAAGGGGTTACATTTTTAAATTTGACTATCAGAGTCCCCCTCTCCTCTAAAAACATCCCTAAAAAAATAAAGCGGAGCGGTAGAAGTCAGTAGACTGAAATAATGAAATGATCTGGAGGCGGCTGCCCCTTTAAGCATCATTGTCTCATCTGGACAGGGTAGGTAAATAAAAATGTGTCAGCCCCATGAATGTTCTTGGCCAAAAGTCCTAGAACACAGACATAGACGTGTGAGATGGGCTGGGCAGAAGGTGGACGGGGACCGTGGAACACACAGACGGAAAGACTAGGTGGAATGGAAATGCAAACATTGGCTCCTCGGCAGCCATTTTTATTGCCTGTACACCGTTATACCTCTTGCTTTTGTTATGGGGGGTGCTTGTTGCTGAATGTATGCTGCAATGTGAGCGTCGTGAAGGCAGAGAGCGTCACGTCAGGGCTGCGGTGTGGGCAGAGTTCTTCTTTCTTCTGCTCACTTGGCTGCTGTTCGGCTCTCTGTCTCACACAAAGACACTCTGTCTGTCCCTCTGGCGCAGAGGCAGCGGTTTCCTCCTGCAGTTAAGAGAGGCTCCTTGGCAGCGTAATTGAAGCCTTGTGCCCTGACTATACAGAAACTGGGCAGAGCTGCTGTGCCACACGACGGCACAACCCCGGCAGCTTCCAGCGAGTGTCTCCTGTGTGCATCGAGCCCATCCTGCGACCCGCTGTGTGCACCACGTCTGTACATTAGGGCAGTACCCACCAATGCAAAGTGCGTTAACCAGACAAAGAGCTTGTAGTTTGTAGGGACATGGCGCGGATCAGATGTCTGTGCCAGGTGTACTGGATGGGATACAGGCATGGGTATGACGGCATTTCCCGTCACTGTCGCAGGCGCACACCAGGTTATGCTTATTTGAGCAATATCCCTGCCGTTTGTTTTATATGAAGTTTTGAAGTTTTATTTTGTAGGTGGCCGAATAGGTGGAATATTGAGGAAACTGGCCACGTTTTTCTGTATGAATATACATATAGCACCACAATTTACCATGGGGGTGCGTGATGGGTTTGGTCTTCCTATAACAAAGTTATAAACAATGGGTAATTCAACCTTCAAGGTTTGTGCCATGAAAAATATTCTACATTTTTTTCTAACCAGCCCCTGGATCTGAATACTTTTGTAAGTGCATGCAATTAAAAATTTTGCATAGCCACTGAGCTATTCAATAAAATGTATCTGTATAGCGCCACCTGCTTTTCCGTATTTCTTCGTCCACCTCACGAAGGTGGTCGCGCGTGCTGAATTTAAATCTTCAACTGCTACCAGCCATATTTTCTGTTGGAAGCTGTTGCAGGGAGAGGGCTGCAGCAGAAAGGCCATGCCCCCTGAGCTGTGATAGGGAGAGAGCTGCAGCAGAAAGGACATACCCTCTGAGCTGTGATAGGGAGAGAGCTGCAGCAGAAAGGACATGCCCTCTGAGCTGTGATAGGGAGAGAGCTGCAGCAGAAAGGACATGCCCTCTGAGCTGTGATAGGGAGAGAACTGCAGCAGAATGGACATACCCTCTGAGCTGTGATAGGGAGAGAGCTGCAGCAGAAAGGACATGCCCCCTGAGCTGTGATAGGGAGAGAGCTGCAGCAGAAAGGACATACCCTCTGAGCTGTGATAGGGAGAGAGCTGCAGCAGAAAGGACATGCCCCCTGAGCTGTGATAGGGAGAGAGCTGCAGCAGAAAGGACATGCCCCCTGAGCGGTGATAGGGAGAGAGAGCTGCAGCAGAAAGGACATACCCTCTGAGCTGTGATAGGGAGAGAGAGCTGCAGCAGAAAGGACATACCCTCTGAGCTGTGATAGGGAGAGAGCTGCAGCAGAAAGGACATACCCTCTGAGCTGTGATAGGGAGAGAGCTGCAGCAGAAAGGACATGCCCCCTGAGCTGTGATAGGGAGAGAGCTGCAGCAGAAAGGAGCTGCCAGCCTGAAATAAATTTAGCAGAACAGTTGGAGCAATGAATGGGAAGATCTCTGGATCCATGTGCTGTACAGGACTGGTTCTAGCTTTGTTAGAAAGAGACTGACCTGTACTGTATGATGTCTGATTTTCATTTTTTGCATCATTTATGGAAGACCCCTTTTAAACAAACACCGATCAACTTGTTGTATCGTCATTTGGCAGTTGTTAGGGGCAGATCCATGTGAAAGGACGATCAAGCCCAGCCTGATTTCTTCAATCTAGATCCTATCGCCGTCTTAGGCCACTTTCACACTAGCGGCAGCCTTCTCCGGCAGGGGAACAGCCTGTCGGATCCGTGCTACCGCTGGTCCACCGTGCCACTGGAAGTCCTCTCCGGCCCCCTTCATTATAATGAGGGAGGGCCGGAGGTCCAGCTGCAGTACGGCAAACATGCCGAGAGGCGGTCAGAATAAAAGTATAACATGTCGTAGTTTTATTCCGGCCGCCTCTCAGCATGTTTGCTGTGCTGTGACCGGACCTCCGGCCCACCCTTATTATAGTCAATGGGGCCGGAGCGGACTTCCGGCTGCACAGTCCACTAACGGTAGCATGATCCGGCAGGCTGTTCCTATGCCGGAGAAAGCTGCTGCTAGTGTGAAACTAGCCTTAAAAAATGGCTGCCTGCAGAGGCTTTGTATGAAGGCCAGTCTTGCATATTCAGCAGTTGATTTAATTTCACTCTAAATAGTTTTTTTCTGATTTAGATGGGAACAGAGACAACTGAGCAATGGCCGTGTATATTACGTGGACCATAACACGAAGACCACCACTTGGGAAAGGCCGCTACCTCCTGGGTAAGACCGACCACACCAGGACATTGTTGGCTCTCAGCCATGCTACATATAAGGGTCCATTCACATGTTCGCGGATCCGCAAAACACTGACATCGGCGATGTGCGTTCCGCATTTTGCGGACCGCACATCGCCGGCACTTAATAGAAAATGCCTAATCTTGTCCGCAATTGCGGACAAGAATAGGACATGTTCTATTTTTTTCGGGAACGGAATTCCAGATCCGGGCACCACATCGTGCGGCCCCATAGAAATGAATGGGTCCGCAATTCCATTCCGCAAAATGCGGAACAGATGTGCGGACGTGTGAACGGACCCTTAATCTCTGCTGCAGTGTTGGTTTCATACATTGACGATTACCGTATCTCTTTGTAGATGGGAGAAGAGGGTGGACAATCGAGGACGGTACTACTACGTGGACCACAACACTCGGACAACCACATGGCAGAGGCCTACTGCTGAATATGTCCGCAATTATGAGCAGTGGCAGACCCAGAGGAGCCAGCTACAGGGGGCAATGCAGCAGCTCAGCCAACGCTATCTATACCAAGTGAGGAACGGCCAGGAATACATTGCAGTAGATCAATGTGTAAAGTCCCGTTGCATTTCATGTCAAGCACCTCACCAGTGCACATTGCAGATGAACAGACTTCGTCATTGTATCAGTCATGGATCCACGATGCCAGTCTGAACAGAGCAGTAGGTTCTGCTTAGGCTTTGTTCACATGAGCTCTGTCAGACGACATCCTGGGTTTTGTCACTTTTGACGGCATAAATAGCACAGCAAGTAGTGCTAGTCTTCCCATCATAAAATTGTGGAACCTAAAAATAAATCATCACATTATAAGTCAATGGGACATGGTTACCCACCAATTAAGAATGAGCCCTCTATGGATGCGAATGGAGCAGAGGGGGGGTGCACATGTGACCACTTCTCCATTCACTTTTATACAGCGCTCGGCTTTCTCCATTGGTCCCACAGAAGTGGACTGCCCAACGATCATTTATTTATCCTCTGTCTATTGGATAGGTGATAAATGTTGTCTGTGGGTCAACCACTTGTGGTAGAGTATCTGACACTGTATTTTTCATTTCGATCCTATAAAAACAATATCTATATATCTAAGGCTACTTTCACACTGGCGTGTTGGTTTTCCGTTTGTGAGATCCGTTCAGGGCTCAGCGGTCCAAAACGGATCAGTTTTGCCCTAATGCGTTCTGAATGGAAAAGGATCCGCTCAGAATGCATCAGTTTGCCTCCGTTCCGTCTCCATTCCGCTCTGGAGGCGGCCTGCAGCGTTCTGGTGTCCGTCTGACGAAACTGATCCGTACAATGTGAGTCAATGGGGACGGATCCGTTTTCTATGACACAATTTGGCACAATAGAAAACGGATCCGTCCTCCATTGACTTTCAATGGTGTTCAAGACGGATCCGTCTTGGCTACTTTAAAGATAATACAAACGGATACGTCTGTGCAGATCCATTACGGATCCGCACCAAATGCAAGTGTGAAAGTAGCCTTATGTCTATCTATCTATTATCTATCTATGTATCTATCTAATATCTATCTATCTTTATAAATTATTATTTTCCTAAATAAACAGCAATTCGGCAGCATTATGCTGTTTCTCTGTTACTCCTCCTATAAACGTATGAATACATTGACAGCTGGGTGGCACCACTCCCATTGTGAAAGGGTTGTGTCCCTGGATACTGTCAGTGCATAGAGACACGTTCCTAACTGGTAACACCCATTTGTGAATTTATTCATAAATTTCCAGGAGGAATAACAGAGGTAAGACGCCGTCCAGAGGTCTAAGAAAAGTTGCTCCAGAATCCAGTTCTTTCTTGGAGAATAGAATTACAAGTCAGGAGAGGCGACAGGTTCCTGAATATTGACTCTTGGTTTCCCTTTAGCGCCCCCGCTGGACAAGCAAAGCCTAGCAGCCTGTCTGTGTAGAAACACGCAAATCGTTTTATATGCATAGGGATTTCCATTTTATATTCCGAGTTGCACCTCTATTCAAAAAGGGTAAATAAGGGAAACTGAAGGTCAGAGGGAAAAGGGACGTTATATGGAATTTCCCCAAAATTGGACATCCCCCTTGTATACCTTTTTTTTATCTAGGCGTCTTTTAACCCCTTAGTGACCACTAATACGCCTTTTTACTGACATAAACAGCAATAATTACATGTACCCAAAGTGGTGCATTAAAAACTATGACTTGTCCTGCAAAAAAAAATAAGACCTCATACAGGTAAATTGATAAAAAAAAATAAAAAAAAGCTAAGGGGTTATTAAGAAGTAATATCCATTCTAGCAATCGTACATTTTCTACGCAGGGTCACGGACTAAATCTGTCTCACCGACTTAACCTTATATCATCTGACAGACGTTGAAATGACGCGAATCTGACATAATATAAGGAGAAACCGCCATTTACAACATGACTTTCATTGCACTAAGAAACTTGAGGAATTGTGAATGCTGTGGAGTACCACAAGTACCAGCACATGGTGCATAAATATGTATATTTTATATCTACGCTATCTATCTAGATATAGATTTATATAGATATAGATACACACTGTGTATACCGTATATAATCCTTTTTTTTTCCTGTTTAATTGCAGTATAAAGCTTGCCGCCATATGACACGTGTTGAAAATACATGCACCATACACCTTTGCATAAAGTCCCCCCCCCAGGTTATAGAATAGCGCAACAATTGCGTGTTTCATCAGGATAAGAATACCCGCATAGACATTACATGTGTTTTCACAACTGTTCTTGTATTTCTGGGGGATCTTTTCAGGAGGTTGATACAAAACTCCTCACAGTGGAGCCTGGTCCTGATTCCCCGGGGACTTCTGAGCTGGTCAGAGGGGGAGTTATATAAACATTAGCACTCCGCACGCCCCCACCGCACCTCCCAGCAGTTTCACACCCCCCTCTTCACACACCTCCTCCTTCCCTCTAAGCATCCCCTCACTGCAGAAAAAGAAAGGTGCATTGTAAGCCAGGATCTAGGGGAAGGGGGGAGCAGCCTGTGCCTATAAGTTGCTGAATATTTCTTCAGTTTGGGCTACTCTTAAACACCGCTCTGCCAAGGGACGGGCTTGGGTTGGGAGGGGAGGAGGTGAGAGGGGCTCTGCTTGGAAAGGGGGCCAGGATCCGAGCCCAAAAAGCCGGGAAGAGCTGGGCGTTTACTGGTGGCTTGTGGGAATGATTTCATTTGAAAGGCCTGCAATATTTTCCCCTCTGGTCTGAGTGCAAGTCGTCCAGCTGGGGACGTCTGCAGAGCGCATAGCATCTCCACCATCCTGCTGACTCCGCTCCGTTACCTGTCTGCCTTCCCTCCTCACCTTGCTGTCTCTCTGTTTGCAGTCTCCAGCCAGCGCTCCGGACAATGACCCACTTGGACCTCTTCCCAATGGATGGGGTAAGTGACTACACATTGTGCGACTGGGCCGTTTGTCAGGATAACTTTCTTTTTCGTATCCACGCTGCTTTCCAGCATTGCCAATGTCAATTCAGACCTAAAGGGGAACTCCATCTTAGCAGCAGTGTTGTTGAAGCAAAAAATAGCTTGGCGCTGTGTCAGGAATGAGTCTATGGCACAGGGCATTTTCCCCACAAAGCTCTTTTCAATATGGGACAAAATTAATAAATTAGGTCGGAACTCCCCTTTAAGTGACTAGCTCTGTGGGCAATTTTCAATGTAGGACACATCGAAATAATGAATGGATTAGAGTGGAACTCCCCTGTATGGGTTCTGATAACATTTTTCCTTTCCCAACTCCAGTCAAAGGGTGTGTAGTACCAGGGGTGTGTATCGCTCCAGAGGGGGTGTAAGTGGCTTGATTTAACTTTTCATGCCAGAACGGAATTTTCCATAGCCCACGTTTTAAGAATATATGTGCAATGGCTGCTCAGCCTGTAGCGAGATTGGCGCATACCCACATTTGCGTAGAACACAGCACGGTTTAATGCAAAGAGTCATTTCCCATAATGCAAGGATGGCCAACCTGCGGCTCTACAGCTGTTGCAAAACGACAACTCCCAGCATGCCCAGACTGCCTACAGCAGGGCATGATGGGAATTGTAGTTTTACAACAACCGGTTGGCCGCCCCTGCCATCATGCATCACTTATGTCCATACTTCATCTGCCTACGGTTGAGCTTGGAACTTGGCATTGTGGGAAAATCCTCAGCGTCCTAACTGATAAAGAGCTCTTTAATCAAAGGGGGGAAGATACCGTTTTCGAACAAGTCGCTTGACATGTGCTAGGGAGGCTGCGGTTTTGTACTTTGGAAAACTGATAAAAGGTAATTGCTCTGCACAGAAGGACGATCTCCTGCCAAAAGCTCTGGAGCGGAGTTATGTCGACGTTAGAAACATCTTGGTCCTGTCTGAGACCTTTTAAGTAGGACCCCGAGGCGCAGCTGCGCTCAAAGTAATTGTTTGTTCCTTGGCTGTAGTTCAAGCTGCACCTGCTCTTATGTAAAAAGAACGGGGTGAAGAGGGGCAGGGTTCTTCTGCTTCTCTTACCACCTCCTTAAATGGCCGTATCTGCGGCTTAATTTTATCAATTCCAATTTAAGTTGGTACACTTTTTTTTTAAAATATTATTATTATTTTATTATGTTTTTTATTGAGATTTTACAGAAGAACACTAACCATAACATATGGAAAACAGTTCTGGACATTATGATGGAGCCCACTAGTCCACATTAGGGTATAGGGCGTATGGTAAGGCTATCAACTGTTAAATCCAGTCGCAAAGGGTTGGTTTTTTTTTTGCAAAGAGTGTCAGATTTGGGCCCGAAATGGTGCACTATATTAATAAATATGAATCGTTGCAAAATGGTTCATATATGATCTTGAAGTTGGCGTTGACTACTTTGTTACGGAGGTTTGGCTCTCTCTATTGTGGCTGCAGGCCATTGCTATCCTCATAGTCCTGTACAGGAGGCTGTGCGCGGTTAGTAGGGGGCACGGATGGAGCCCCACTTCTTGTACTTGATGGATAGCATGCAGAGGAAAGTCTTAGAGACCCCCTTGTTAGTTTCACTGGTTGACATTGTGCTGGGGGAACTTGTCCCATCTGTCCTTGCGGAGTCCCCGTGGTGCTATTTGCTGTCCCGGGTGCGGTCGGGTTCTTTTCCAGCCCCAGCATTGATCCATAAATACTTAGCATTTAGCACTTGAGCGACATCTGAAGAGCCTTATCTGCCCAATCGTAAAGGGGAACCCAAGTTATTGAACCACAAGTATAAGGGGGAACCCTGTCACAATGTGATAATGTATGTGACAAGAAAAGGTAACAGGATACATCATTTACAGCTCCCTGTCCGTAGTTTATCACTGATTTGCTCTCCAGCGGGTTTAAGTTGTGACCGGATGCCCTTAGGTTACAAATAAATTTTCACTTTCTATATGTATGTCTGTCTGTCTGTCCGTTCTTCCAACTATCTATCTATCTAATATCTATTTGTGTCTGTCCGTTCATCTATCTATCCATCTATCTATTTGTGTCTGTCTGTCTGTCCGTTCTTCCAACTATCTATCTATCTAATATCTATTTGTGTCTGTCCGTTCATCTATCTATCCATCTATCTATTTGTGTCTGTCTGTCTGTCCGTTCTTCCAACTATCTATCTATCTAATATCTATTTGTGTCTGTCCGTTCATCCATCTATCCATCCATCTATCCATCTATCCATCTATCCATCTATCTATCTATCTATCTATCTATCTATCTATCTATCTATCTATCTCATATCTATTTGTGTCTGTCCGTCCTTCCAACTATCTATCTGTGTCTATCCATCTTCTCTCTATGCATCTCATGTCTGTCTAATATGTGCCTATTTATTTCTCTCTCTCTCTCTCTCTCTCTCTCTGTGTCTCTGTCTCTCTCTCGCTCTCTCTTTCTCTTTCTTCCTGTTTCGGTAATTTTCCATGAGATCTCACCACACATGGAAATAATTCCACCATATTTTTTCATTCTGCTTAAATCCCATGACTGATGCTTGATGGAGGGGTGGTGGTAGGTGGGGGCTGCCTACACGAGATGGTCCCAGATATGGAGCTTTGATCTCCTCTTATGGTACTCTGCGCTCGGACGTTAAGACCTGAAGGATTTGTCGGTGTGTGACAAGTCCTACAGCTCCATCATGGCGGCTTCTGTTTGAGCCCCGGCCAACGTTAAGCTTTCCCCTGGAGAACAGCGGCACTCAGCGCCTGCCTTAATGACTGCCATGTCTGACGCGCGCGCGTAGGAGACCTGGGCAGGAAGCCGTGGCCGCGCCGTAGAACAGTGGAGCTGTGTACCACATTATATACACACTTCACTAAAAAATACTGTGTGATTTTTGGCATTTCTGTAGGTGTTATATGATAAGCAGCTGGTCCCCCCCATGCCCGGGAGCCCATAATTTAAACCCCTTTCAGGACTTTAGTACAGACTGGAGAATGGGCCAAGTCCAGTGATGAAATCAGTTCTGTGCGCTAAATGGCTAAATTACACCACCGTGTCCATCTCGGGGGAGATGAGCGCAGAAGATGCCATGTCTGGTTGGCGGAGCTGGGTTTATATATAGACGGTCGGGCAGGGAGACTGTGTGGTAAGAGTGAGGTCAGCACAACTGACATAACGCTGTGCAATTAACGAAAACTCAGACTCGTGTCCCCCGCTGAACATAAGTTATGTCATGATTCATACTGCTATTGATTTATATCTATGGCTGTCCAACTGCTCTGCAACTACAACTCCCATCATGCGCAGTTGGAGCATTTATCATATTGTAGTCCAAAAAATACTGGACGGACCTGCTGCACCCCAACATCTGCTGGAGATGGCAAAGATCAGGTACGTTGGGATTCAACATGGCTAATCCATTAGTCCATCTGGAGATAAGCGGTGCCAGAGGTGTCCTATCCAGATGACACGTAGGGACAGCCGATCCAAGCAATAGGGAAGCACGGTGACTCGGTGGTTAAATTTGATGCCTTGCAGTCCTAGGAGGTGGCAAAGATCAGGTATGTTGGGATTCAACATGTCTGATCTATTGGTCTTCTTGGAGATGAGCAGTGCCAGAGTTGTCCTATCAAGTAAGCAGGTAGGCACTAAGCCTGGCTCAGTGGTTAAATTTAATGTCTTGCAGTCCTAGGTTCGAATCCAACCAAGGACAACATCTGCATGGAGTTTGTATGTTCTCCCCGTGCGGTTGTGGGTTTCCTCCGGGTTCTACGGTTCCTCCCACACTCCAAAGACAGACTGATAGGGAACTTAGATTGTGAGCCCCATTGGCGACAGCCGGATGCTAATGTCACCGCTATATAAGTTCGTAAAATAAATTAGAGGTTACCTAATTTCTATATGTAAATCCAGCCATAGCTGGGGGCTTTTACACAGTTGGTAATACTCCAAATGTACAAACAGTACATAACAGTCTTCCGCTAAATGTGGGACGACTGGAAGTACACAGTACAGATTTTTTTTTACAGTATTGTCCGTCAATCCAACGTCTTAGGAGGTCTAGATTTCATAGAGGCGTATGGCTGGCTGTAGAAATGCAGATGGTAGCAAGTCATTCCAGTGTGGTCAGTCATAATGTCTGCTCTGATTTCTCCATTGCTATGTACTTTCAGCCTGTCGCAGCACATAGGTTTATTTCATATTGGCAGGAGATGAGCGGCTGCCTGAGCATCTGATGCCGCTTTATCGAAGAGCAGCAGAATAGGAAAAATCCCACCTGTCTTCTTCTCCCTACATTATGTGTCCGGGAACGTCCCATAGACGTAGAACATTAATATCTAGCAAATTGTCTTCATGGTGATACAACTCCCATCATCTAAGAGAGCAAGTGAGCGGTGTACGGGCTCTTCAGAAGTCTATGAATCTCTGCTCCGAGGACAGATAATCAGAAACGGAGGAGCAGAGCGGTCAGCTGAGTGCGTCTGCCAACTCTTTTTAAGGATTGGTAGGGGGTGGGGGGTCTCAGCACCCATACATCCACTGATCGAAATGTCTGATATGTCACTATGAAAGTTCTATGAAATGAGAGATGCACTTTAACCCCCCTTTACCTGTGGAATAACTGGGTTCTTTCCATGGCTCAGATCTAGCCATTAGACCGACCTCATTTCTCACCCTAATTTTTTGGTCCTAAGAGATAAGTAAATACCGTTTTTCAGGTCCATTGATGAAGTAAGATGTCTTCTCATCGCTGACACCTCCATTTATTTTCTCTTTCAGAGAAGCGACAGGATAACGGGAGAGTGTATTACGTGAATCACAACACACGGACGACACAATGGGAAGACCCACGGACACAAGGGTGAGCGCATGGGACCATCCTGTCTATTATATAAGCTAAAATGGGACATCGGTAAATAGGATGAGGGTCTGTTTGTCGTATGCACCAGGAAAGCTCCTGGGACGTACGTCCAACATATCCACAGACCCTTGTTCACCAGATAGAGGCCAAACGAGTGTCACTTTGGCTTCTGTCAGGGTTGTATACATCGATATACCTTTTCATATTTTAACTTGGGTGCCTATGGGTGACATATGCCACTCTGTGGCATACGTCGGAGGTATATGCTGGAGAATGGAGTCAGACGTATTGTGAATGCACGCAGACCATTAGATGTCCTTAATCCAGCGGTTGAGTATCTGGTGTTGTGAGCTAAACCATCGCCTTCTCCTCCCTAGTATGATCCAGGAACCAGCGCTCCCTCCAGGATGGGAAATGAAGTATACCAATGAAGGGATCAGATACTTCGTAGATCATAATAATCGCACCACGACCTTCAAGGACCCAAGACCTGGATTTGACTCTGGGTAGGTGCAAGATGCTTATCGCCCTAATAGGAGGGCAGCTACATTATCGAGAATTATAAGAAAAGGTAGAACCACAGAGTTTGCAGCATCGTGTATGGACTTTATGTTGTTGTCCTTCGTTCAGGCTGCCGTATAGAAGATTGGGATAGAGGCATTACATGTAAAATGTTTGCTTATAGCACCTACATCAGAGTTATACTTTAGGACCATCACCTGACCTATATCTCCAACATATCCACAGGGCTCCATTAACTCAATGGAAGCCAAGATTGTCCATTTTTTTTTAAATATATGGAATAGCATAATAAACCACACTATTCCATAAAAGGTATATAGTAATAAAAGTATACTGCGCATTACACTTTTACTTTTTTCTATCATGAGAGCCCATTAACCACTTAGACCTGCACAGTGGAATACATTAGGGCTCCCCATGGTAAATGTAACGTATGGTATACTTTTATTACTACGTACCTTTTTATGGAATAGTGTAGTTTATTATGCTTTTCCATACAGCAAAATAGGTATATCACCCCAGTGGAGGCCAAAAAGACAGTCTTTGCTTCCGTCTAGTGAATGGCGCCGTATGGATACGTTTGGAGTCACGAGTTTTTTCGTAGCCTGTAAGGCTCCATTCACACGTCCGCAATTTTGTTTCCGCATTTTGCGGGAACTGAATTGCGGACCCATTCATTCCTAAGGGGCAGCACGATGTGCTGCCCGGACACGGTATTGCGGATCCGGACTTCCGGGTCTGCACAAAAACGTAGAACATGTCCTATTCTTGTCCTCAATTGCAGACAAGAACAGGCATATTCTATTAGTGCTGGCAATGTGCGGTCCGCAAAATGCGGAACGCACATTGCCGATTTCCGTGTTTTGCGGCTCCGTGGATGTGTGAATGGAGCCTAAACGTGTTATTACCAGAGCCATAAAGGTTTTCATACACATTAGTGTATTGAGAATGGCGGGTACGGCTGACAATCTAATGCAGGGATCTGCAACCTCTGGCACTCCAACTGTTTGTGAAACTACAACTCCCAGAATCCTCCATTCCCTTCTATTGGATTCACTAGAATAGATAAGCAAGTGTTCATGCTGGGAGTTGTAGTAGTTTCACGGCAGCTGGAGTGCCGAAGGTTGCTGACCCCTGATCTAATGTGTTTGGGCAGCTCCTGATTATCCCTTGACAGATGATGTTGGGCAGAGAACAGATCAGGTGAATCAAATTTCTTTGGTCTCCCAGGAGATAAGCTGCCACCAGAGGTGTCTGTCTGCCAGCGCCTTTCTTCTCTTTACCCATTGAAAGCACATACATGCTCAGAAGATGTATGTGTGTGTGGGGGGGGGGAGTCAAGAGAGATAGCTGTCGGCCAAACAAGGATTGGACCGATAGATATTGAAGGTGTTTGAGCACTGGAAATATGTCTGGAGCTTCTCAGAACTGATAGGAGAGATAAAGTACGGGTCATGGGAGCAGGGACCTTTTCTGTACTTCTTGTCAGTAACCACTCTGCAGTTAGTCTGCTGATAACTGGGAACAATAGATTGCAATAAAATGTACAGCAAATGTCCATTTGATTAAGGGCCCCTTTACATGGGCCGTTTATTGGGAGAAACAATCGTACAAACACTCACTCCTGATAGGTGTCCTGTGTAAAGCTGCTGCCGATCACTCACATCATTGACGTTGTATCTGGGATTCTCTATGAGGACGTGATCACAGTAGTGATTGCTTGTTCCCATACAAATCAATTCTCGCCTCATGTGATGAGCAAGCAGACGTATTTTTATTTTTTTTTACCAATAATTGCCTGCTCTCTTGGCCTTAGTCAGGCATGCTCAACCTGCGGCCCTCCAGCTCTTGTAAAACTACAACTCCCACTATGCCCTGCTGTACGCTGAGCGGGAATGCTGGGAGTTGTAGTTTTGCAACAGCTGGGAGGGCCTTTTATCTAGGGTTTTTGATTTTAAATGATTTCTTTGTCCTCTCAGAGTCAAGTCTGGGGGCTCGCCGGGAGCATACGATAGAAGCCGAAGCTTCCGATGGAAGTACCATCAATTTCGGTTCCTGTGCCATGTGAGTTTTTAAAGTTGCCTCTTTTGAAAAATCCTTACATCCGTCCACGAGACTCCTACCCACAGGTTTCCTGGCCCATTTCCTCTGCTCCAGAAAATCCCACCCACGTATTTTTCTAAACCACTCTATCCGTACGGATGTATCTGTTGCTTTTATACTATAGCCATCAGTCATTTACTGTATGGATGACATGTTATGATAGAGAATCTGAACCTTCTATGTACTGGCCCTTAATTACTTATTGTTTTCTTGATTCTTTTCCAAGTCAAATACGCTCCCGAGCCATGTGAAAATCAGTGTATCCAGACAGACGTTGTTCGAGGACTCCTTCCAGCAGGTAACGTGAGACAGTATGCTAAAGAGCTATATTCTAGAAGATGATTTTTCCATATAATCCCAGCCTATGGAGTGCAGGTTTAGGATTTCATGCCCCAGGATCCTCACATTACAAGAATATAATGTTCTGACCCATCCAGAGGGATAGGTTGAAGCTCTTGGCCTTCATTGCAAACACTATAACTACACCCTCCACCTAAGCTCGGAGAACATGTGCAATGCTTGGCCAAGATCAGCTGGCATATGTATGGGGGAATTGCTGTTGGCCGACAACTATCTAAAATGTATGGCTGGGTTAAGGAGTCACCAAGGTAGTCTGCTGTTGTAACTGCTACACCTACACACCCTATAGCTACACCACTGGTCCCTATTTTTGCAGGAACTGTAACTTCATTTTATGCTGGGAGCCCATATCTGGCTGATCAATATAGTAAGGTACTTTGCTGACGGTTGCATCTGTCTACTAGGTCAATCCTTATGATAGCCTTTTAATTAGTTCTTTTTTACCTTTTTTAAAAAAAAAAAGAAGCTATATTCACCGGCTCCCCGCCGCTCCGTTCCTACTCCCTGGCTCTGCTTACTGGTTTTCTTGTCCCCGTCTGTAAAGTTGCGGATGGATGCAGTCATATGAGCTGTTGTATGCTGTGAAGTGACCCCCAAGTGGAACGTGATCCAGCAGTTGACATGCCGCTTGAGGACACGTCACCACTGAAGCCAGTCGTTGGCTGCAGCGACACGCGTGACCCCATCCATGCATAAGTTTACAGACAGGAACTGGAAGACCAGTGAAGGGAGCTGTAACAGAGCTCTAAGCATGATTTTATTTTTCCCACAGGTACGGTAGAATGGGAGGGGAATTTGAAAAAAAAAAAAAAAAAAACGCTGGACAACCCCTTTAAGTGTACATTAAATAAACATCAGCCGAACCGGCCACTTTTGGTGGGACCAGCCAACCAGTTAATGCTTATGGGGGTGTTCTGGCAAAGACCTGTAGGATTTTAAGCATGCCCAATCTATTGTGTTTGGCAGCAGCTTACACATGCAGTCTCAGCCGGGCTCAGCATGCATGTGTATGGAGGGGTTGGTAGGAATAGCTGTCGGCCAACAGATGTCTAAGGCTATTTTCACATCACCGTTTTTGCTGGATCTGATCAGTTATCCGTTATGATAATACAACCGGCTGCCTCCATTATAAACAGATCCGGTTGTGTTATCTCTAAAATGACCAAGACGGATCCGGCACTAAAACCATTGTAAGTTAATGGTTTTCTTTTGGATTCGCACCATTGACTTACATCCATCTTGATCAGTATCCCATGACGCACAACAAAAACGCTGCCTGCAGCGCTTTTGTGTCTGGCATGGGAATGCGACCAAATGGAACAGAATGCATTCTGGTGACTCCGTTCCGTTCAGTCTTGTCCCCATTGACAATGAATGGGGACAAGACTGAAGTGTTTTCCTCCGGTTTGGAGATCCTATGACGGATCTCAATACCGGAAAGGGAAGAAACGCTGATGTGTGTGGCAATGTTAGATCTTTAAACTGAGAAAGACCATTGCCCTGTGGGATATGATTACACGGAAGAGGCGTAACCTGTTTTCATTTCTCTCTATAACTTAGATCATGAACATGAAGCCATATGATCTACGACGCCGTCTTTACATCATAATGCGTGGCGAGGAAGGTTTGGATTATGGAGGAATTGCCAGGTAACTAAAGACTGAAGAAATCTATGCGTACTACTCTTTATGTGATCTGACCATACAGCTGCAGGATCTACAAGCTTATGTACGGATCGACTATGTTATATTAAGACTACGCCTTCTCTACTGTATACGTCACTGCCATTAGAAGACATTGATCAATACCGTGACTAGTGAAAGTGTCACTTTCCTGTCTGATCTGACGTGGAGGTGGGGAGATGCAGGTAGTGCGGCGGGTGGTACAATTACAGAGCCAACCAGCCTATGCTTGAGGAGTCTAATGGACGGTCCTATTCTAATTTATAGGACCTTTGCATAGGCTCTTAGCTGCCCTTGCAATTGCAGGTAAAAGGGCAATAGTAAAATGATATAGACCAAGCATACATAAGTCACGTACAGGTGTTTGCACATATGAGTACCGCTTGTGTGCTATGTACAGCTGTATCCATGTAGCATTGTTGTATCTGTCCTTCACATTGTTCTCCCTTTGGTACATTGGCTTTGGGTTTTCTATGTCTTCAGCTCCTTCAGTTCGACAGTATTAGGCATTGCTAATTCTTCTGGTCCATGGCTCCCATGTCTGCACCCAGTTGGCACCTTGACCGGAGTTCTTGCATCCTACCTTCTCTTTAGACTGTTGTGTCTTCCATGGTGCATTGGCTCCTGGCTCCTCTGTCTCTCTCGGTGTCCTCCCAGTGGTTTTACCCTATGGTAGGTTACGTCAGGCTGTTCTACCACAGGGTAGAACCACGGACAGGATACAGGGAGCTCTCACCATTGAGCCCACCGCCGTTGTACTTCCAGCCTGTTGTCTCTGTAGCTGCGGGAGCCCACGCTGCTCGATATCCAGCTTCCAAGATTAATGTCTGAGAAAATAAGTCTACATTTCTTTGTAATGCTGTCAGTCATGTCACACTTATCTACCTACCACCTTTGCATATCATGACGTCTTCATCCATACATCCCCTGTATCTCTCTCCGCAGGGAGTGGTTCTTTCTCTTGTCCCACGAGGTGCTGAATCCCATGTACTGCCTCTTTGAATATGCCGGGAAAAACAACTACTGCTTACAGATAAACCCAGCCTCGTCCATCAACCCCGACCACCTCACCTATTTCCGATTCATTGGACGCTTTATAGCTATGGTTAGTAGGGAAGGCTGGCTCTGCTTAATGCTGGGTCATCCATGGTTGTCTGTTCTAAAGAAGAACTTCTATCTTGTCTTCTTCAGGCTCTTTACCATGGGAAGTTCATAGATACAGGATTCACTTTACCGTTCTACAAAAGGATGCTAAACAAGAAGCCAACTTTGAAAGACCTGGAATCCATTGACCCAGAATTTTACAATTCTATTATGTGGATCAAGTAAGTGCAGAGCTGAGTAGCGCTCATGTTGAGACTGTAGAGACTGCAGCCATCTGGAGACTAGATATACAGCTTTACTGCTGTCTTATGGGTGCATGCAATGCGGCAGTGCTACCAGGCAGTGTAGTCATATGTATGTCAGATAGCACTGCAAATCCAAAGACTCTGTATAGCCCCTGCATCATTACAGCATTGGTATATTGCCTCTAATTTAGCACAACCAACAACATAACCACTTTCAGGGTGAAGATCTAGGACTCCCACTGATCCTGAGAATAAAGGGGCTGCAGTGCTGATTTTAGTCTTTCCCTGCAGTTTGTAAGACTAAATCAATGCTGCATAAGGTTCGACCTCCCCTCCTCAAGTCATAAAGTCATGGCATATCTTACAAATATGCCATCACTTTATTAGATGGAATACCCCTTTAGTTTTGTGGTCACTGATTGCTCCCAATGAACAGTGGCCTTAGATCTTCCCTCACGAGGCTCTGTTTATCCCCCTTTTCCAATGAGCTACTTTCCCCATGTATCTGTTGCATTTGTATTGTCCGTGTTCCCCAATGCCCGACTTTCATTATCAGTTTTATTTCTGCAGAGAAAATAATTTGGAGGAATGTGACTTGGAGCTTTATTTTGTGCAAGATATGGAGATTTTAGGAGAGGTGACTTCTCATAAGCTGAAAGAAGGCGGTGAGAACATTAGGGTGACAGAGGAGAACAAGGAGGAGTTTATCACGTATGTAGGCTGTATATCTTCCTCTTCTTCATCGGTCATCGGCTTGGACGTGTACAAGCTGTTTATCATGTCCTGTGTCTCTCAGGCTCCTTACTGACTGGAGATTCACTCGTGGCGTTGAGGAGCAAACCAATGCTTTTCTAGATGGCTTCAACGAGGTTGCCCCTTTGGAATGGCTGCGATACTTTGATGAGAAGGAGTTGGAGGTGAGATATCCAATCGGCGACCTGTCACATAATCTATGTATCATAAAGCTGATGGCTGTACTAGATCTAAGAACGTATTCTCGGTTTCAGCTGATGCTCTGCGGGATGCAGGAGATTGATCTCAATGATTGGCAGAAAAACACAATCTACCGGCATTACACCAAAAACAGCAAGCAGGTCCAGTGGTTCTGGCAGGTAGGTGGCAAGAAGCAAAAGTTGTGAACTGCAGAAACGCAGTTGCCAGCAGCACCTCATCCATATGTTTTAAAGGCTTCGTACACTAGGTCAGAGATAACAAGCCATCAGCTGAGTTGCCCGAGGAGGAAACAGTAAAATTACATAGCCTGCTACTAGAGAATCTCAAGGCTGTACAGAGAAAGGGGCTCAACATTAATAAAGACCAATAGAAAAAATAATTTTTAGCCCAAAATAAGTACAATGCAATAATAAAAAATGCCCCCAAATGTGTACATATAATTTAATTACATTTCTGGGCATCTTTGAATACCCTGTGAAAGATATTGTCAGTATATAGCTAGGATATGCCATTATGTCAGTTTAGTAGGGGTCTGACCAACGTGACCCCACCAGTCCCTAGAACAAAGTTTCCATCTGCTGCGCTTGGCCCTTTCCAGGCAGCTGCTTGGACGGCCATCGACTAAGGAAAGTGGCATGGCGCCATCCTAGTGCCACTGATACTTTGTTTTATCAGTTGGCTGGGATCTCAGCAGTCAGACCCCTGTCGATTGAGACATTGGTGGCATATTAGGACAGCTGCATCCTTTCCACACTCTCTCTCTGAGATCACCATTCTTGGGCTTGGGATGGCCAACCTGAGGCTCTCCAGCTGTTGCAAAACTACAACTCCCAGCATGTACAGACTTCCTACAGCTATCAGCCTACAGCAGGGCATGGTGGGAGTTGTGGTTTTACAACAGCTGGAGAGCCGCAGGTTAGCCAAGCCTGGATTAGATGGTGGCTTTTCCACAGTCTCATCTTTTACATGATTCTGCTGCTCATTCTGAGATATCTTTACAGGTGGTGAAAGAAATGGACAATGAGAAACGGATCCGTCTGCTGCAGTTTGTGACTGGAACATGCCGCCTTCCCATCGGAGGATTCTCAGAACTGATTGGTCAGTGTTCGCTTTTATATTGATATCATATTGCCAATTATTTTCTTCACTAGAAGAGATATCCAAGGGCACCATGGAATACCCATACCCATTGTAATCCTAGAACCACTATCATTCATGTCACAAGTGTTCTGACATGCTTGAGTTAGTGGGCTAAAATTCTATGATCCAAGATCATTTTATTTTGGTACTACTCTCTGTCCACCCAGAGCAGATTTCTCATTTTAAAGT
Source organism: Bufo bufo (assembly GCF_905171765.1). Lineage (NCBI taxonomy): Eukaryota > Metazoa > Chordata > Amphibia > Anura > Bufonidae > Bufo > Bufo bufo. The sequence continues at coordinate 143,523,689 of NC_053398.1, read as the reverse complement.
AGTATTCCCATCTACAGGAATTGCCATAATTGCATGATATATGTGGGTTCCACCTCTAGGACCCTCACCTGTCGGTAGAACAGGGGGGTCCGGAGATTCCCATTCTCTGATTCATGGAGTCAGCCCTCTCTATAGCCTGCAATTGAGAGGTGGCTACGCTTACACTCTGCTCTTCCCACCTGTCATGCAGTTATGAAGGATTAGAATATCCCTTTAAAGAGAAGCTGCCATTTCAACATGCAATGTAATCTGCAGGAAGCATGTTATAGAGCAGAAGGAGCTGAGCAGATATATATAAAGAGAACCTATCACCATGTAATCTGCAGGCAGCATGTTATAGAGCAGGAGGATCTGAGCAGATTATATATAAAGAGAACCTGTCACCGTGTAATCTGCGGGCAGTGTGTTATAGAGCAGGAGGAGCTGAGCAGATTATATATAAAGAGAAACTGTCACCGTGTAATCTGCAGGAAGCATGTTATAGAGCAGGAGGAGCTGAGCAGATTATATATGAAGAGAACCCGTCACCATGTAATCTGCAGGCAGTGTGTTATAGAGCAGGAGGAGCTGAGCAGATTATATATAAAAAGAACCTATCACCATGTAATCTGCAGGCAGCATGTTATAGAGCAGGAGGAGCAGAGCAGATTATATATAAAGAGAACCTGTCACCATGTAATCTGCAGGCAGCGTGTTATAGAGCAGAAGGAGCAGAGCAGATTATATATAAAGAGGACCTGTCACCATGTAATCTGAAGGCAGTGTGTTATAGAGCAGGAGGAGCTGAGCAGATTATATATAAAGAGAACCAGTCACCTTGTAATCTGCAGGCAGCGTGTTATAGAGCAGGAGGAGCTGAGCAGAGTATATATAAAGAGAACAGGTCACCATGTAATCTGCAGGCAGCATGTTATAGAGCAGGAGGAGCTGAGCAGATTATATATAAAGAGAACCTGTCACCATGTAATCTGCATGGAGCATATTATAGAGCAGGAGAAGCTAAACAGATTATATATATATATATATATATATATATATATATAGTGAACCTGTCACCATGTAATCTGCAGGCAGCAGGTTATAGAGCAGCAGGAGCTGAGCAGATTATATATGAAGAGAACCTGTCACCATGTAATCTGCATGGAGCATGTTATAGAGCAGGAGGAGCTGAGCAGATTATATATAGTGAACCTGTCACCATGTAATCTGCAGGCAGCTGGTTATAGAGCAGGAGGAGCTGAGCAGATATATATAAAGAGAACCTGTCACTGTATATAATCTGCAGGCAGCGGGTTATAGAGCTCAGCTTCTCCTGCTGCCTTCAGATTGCACTATAATTCATGGTGACCAGGATGTCTTTAAAGGTTATGCCAAAATCATTTTTTTGTTTGGTCTGAATTTAAAATATTCAGTGGTTTCTGTGATACAGGAGTTAAAAAATGTGTCTGTTTTCTGGCATTTACTGTGTTTGTCTTGCATCCCATCATCTGTTGACTCATGTGTAGTTCTTATCTCTGATCTCCTGACCCTCATTTCAGAGATTAGGACTACACATGAGCCAACAGATGACAGTATTTAAAGAAAACACAGTGACCGCTTGCAAACAGACTGATTTCTAACCCTTGTAGCTCAGAAACGGCTGAACATTTTTAATAATGACCAATTAAAAAAATTATTTGTAGTCCAAAATGAGTAAAATACTATCATAAAAATACCCATGAAGGTATCCGTAGCCTTTAAAGGTAGTTCTCCTAGTAAGTCATTTACAAAGTCCTTATTGACAGACCCGGTCTCTTCAGTTTTTCTTGTCTTACCCAAGGTTTTACCATGCTGGTTATATCTTACAGGTAGCAACGGACATCAGAAGTTTTGCATTGACAAGGTTGGAAAAGATACTTGGCTTCCTCGAAGTCACACCTGGTGAGAGCATTCGATTATACAGTGCACATTGACAATACTACAGTACCAAATCATTCATATTGATGATAGTGTCATGTCTCTAGATATACCTATCTCTCATCAAAGGGGTTATCCAAGACTAAAAAATGTCCCCCATATGCCAGAGCCCCTCACACTGAATATACTTACCTCGGTCCCCGTGCCGCTCCTGGTCCCCGTGCACGGATGAAAACATTCGTTGTCGGGGGGAGCAGCCAATGGCAGATGGGACTGAGCCTCCCTAGCATCGCGAGTGACGCTAGGGAGGCTCGTGCCCGCCTGCCATTGGCTGCAGAAAATCATCTTTGTGAAAGCGCCATGGCGCTTGGGCAAGTGCTGTAGCATCTTCATTGTATACCAAGCACAGTGCTGTACATTGGATAGCGGCTATGCTTGGTATCACAGCTGAGTCCTATTCACTTGAATGGGGGTGAGTAGCAGAAAGGACGTGTGACTGATGGATGTGACGTCACAGGTCCGAAGAAGAAGCCACAGCGTTTGCCCAATCATAGCAGTCACCCTGTAAACATGAGGTCAAGCAGGGGGGTCGGGAGTCAGACCCCCCAGTGATCTGATATCGATGACCTATCCTCAGTATTTAAAGGGGTTGTCCCACCATAGAAACTTATCACCTATACAATTCGACTACTCGGACCCCGAGTGTTCCCTAGAACTAGTGTTGCTGAGATCCAGACTACTTGTCATCTATCATAACGATGGGTGATGAGATTTTATAGTAGTCCCGGAAAACCCCTGTAACCTCCTCCTCTCAAGCAGTTACTTATGGATTCCTTTTAAAATGGGCGGCGCTGTGACCACTGATAAAAGTAGAACACCGCTCATTGTTCCTGCCTTTCTCTCTTTAGTTTTAATAGATTGGATTTGCCTCCCTACAAGAGTTATGAGCAGCTCAAAGAAAAATTGCTTTTTGCCATTGAGGAAACGGAAGGGTTTGGGCAAGAATAATCCTCGACTGTGTGCGAAGAGTAACTGGGGAAATCCTTCTCCCGGCCCCAGGTTCCACAATGCAATTGCTTCAATGTGATCTGGATTTTGGAAGAATGGTGTCCATGCTTTGCACAACATGGAGCACTATGATGGTAAAGGTGCCCGTCACTGATGGAGGGTAAAAGGCATCTATTCATTGGGCACCAAAGATGCAAAGAGAATGGATAGATCTAAAATGTACCTTCTTTACCATTCACTGAGACTAGGAAGAAGTCCGACAACCAAAACCTGTAGGAAACTACTGTGATTTTTCATTATTTTCCGTTCTGCCTTTTTCCCCCCCCTGCATCCTGTTTAGTATTTTGATGATTTTACTGTGAAGCAGTCTGAATGATTTATCTCATGGTCCATACACCCATAGCTGATGGCATAATGACCGTCGGCCATCTTTCTCACCTCTATACTTAAGATACATTAAAAAAGTTCAGCCGTTTCTGAGATACAAGGGTTAGAAATCAGTCTGTTTGCAAGCTGTCAGGCTACTTTCACACTTGCGTTCGGGGTTCCGCTTGTGAGTTCCGTTTGAAGGCTCTCTCACAAGCGCCCCCGAACGGATCCGTACTGCCCCAATGCATTCTGAGTGGATAAGGATCCGCTCAGAATACAATGGCTTGTGTGTGTATGGGCTCAAAAAAGGGGTTTTGCTCCCCGTACATGGTACCCACACCATGTCCCAGATGCAGTAGCTTGGCTGTGCCTTCAATTGAATAAAACAGATGCAGTACCAAGCACTGCCACACTCGTAATTGTGGCGCTGTGCTCATGTAAAGGGGCAATAGCATTCATTATGCATATAGGGGATGTCCCAAGTATTAGACCCATTCAGATTAGACATCATGTACCTGCAAAACCCCTTTAAGAGCCTCTAATGACTACGGCGTGTCACCAGCAGAAGATCCCATGCTATAAGATGTAAATCAGGACTGAAGGAACCTGTGCAAAAGTCTCCTTTTATCTCCAGTGCAAGAGCCTTAAGATTGCTTGTTGCCAATGTAGAGACCTTCTGCGCGGCGGCCGTTTTAAGCACCTTCACGTTTCCTTTGTTTTTAAAGTACAACGAAAAAATTTTAATTCGAGGTTTTAAGCAGAAATAACATCTGGCGACCATCCGCTTTGTGGTTGCCGCTAGCACGCAGCCTTAGCTCGCCAATGTGGATTCAAATAAAGCAGCCTGAGACAGCGCCACCTTTAGTTGGAGGCAGGTACTGTATACAAGACTGTAAGACGCATTGTAGTTATCATGCTTGGTATATCTATATTCGGATGCAATCAGCGTTAAAACCGATTATCATTAGGCCTGTGGTCATGCTGTTTTAAATTTAGCCTCTTGGTAATATACGGTCCCTTTTAGCTGTTCTTACTCGTCTCTTAGTTTAGTTGTACTATGTGTACGGCGTGGAAATAAAACCTCTACCTGGAAACCACCAGCAAGCAGGCTAGCAGCTGCCAGCGGATTTTTATTAGTTCTATTATCTATCTGTCGTCACTGATTTTCGTCTGTGTGCAGTCCGCATTTATTGGCACACCGGCCCATTCCTTTCTGTGGGGCCGGGCAGGATCTGTGTGGCCATTCCGCAAATTGTAGAGCATGTCTTCTAGTCTGGATTGCGGACGGTGATGGGGGTGAGAAAAATACAGAATGCACATGAATGCAGACTGAAATACGGCCTCGGCCTGGAACATGTTGTAGGTCCAAATGGTCCGTTCAGAACTGCTCAAATAAATATCTAATGTTAAACACTTCGGGCATATTTGTGCCCCAAAAAAGGCTATTTGGACTTGTTAATGTGCCAATCAGACATGCAGTGCATTCAGGGTACCCCCCAAATCCTGACAGGCCTCTCACCCAGTTAAGCCAGTACTCTCTGCTCTGCACTGATGAGGGGCAATCACCCCGAAACAGCTGTCTGCAGATGAGATGCTGGCTTACCTAATATCCGAGTCATGTCTCAAGGCTTATTTAAAGAGCTGAACATTGACTTACCTTACATCTGGTGGCATTGGAGGCAGAGCTTGTTAAGAACTCATTTGCATCCCTTTCTTCCCCCCCGGGAATGTACAAGACACGCAGGAGAAGTTACCTGCTTGTTGATGGTTTCCTGGGTTCAGATATGTATTTTACTTTGCCCAGAGTGAAGAGGCTAGATTCTACATTTGCGTACACCAGAGCATATAGTAATGAAATACAAAGCTTTGAATGAAATGCTTTATTCACAATCCCTAATTGCGCGTGTGATACATTTGTACGTCAGGTTTGGCACAGATTTGCTTTGCTTTTCAGTGGTACCTTTGCAGAATCCAACCAGTGCCTCCGCTTTCGCCCACTTTGAAATCATGAAGACATGAAGGCTCTGCCGCTCCCATTCATTCCTGCTGTATAGATTTATTACTTTTTTGTACTTTTTTTTTTTTTAGTTGATCTCTACAATTGTAATGAAATACATATATTGTACATAGAGTGTATATAATAAATGATGCCGTGTAGATATATATATATATATATATCTACATCTCTATGAAATAAAAAGATATTTGCAGCAACTCTGGAGATTTGTAAGGGTCTGATCTGCATCCATGATGCTCTACTCCTTGTGCAATAAATACATACGTTTGTATATAAGATGCGTGTCTAGATAAATGTATCAGGCCGCGTTCAGACGTGGCGAATTTTCTGCCGAGCCTTAACAGTACAATGCTTGTGAATGGGTGGCCCTGAATATACAGAGGTTGTACAGGATTAGAGAAACATGGATGATTCTTTGCAGAAAACAGCGCCACACCTGCCCATGGTTGATTCTGGTATTGCAGCTCAGCGCCATTGAAACGAATGGTGCGGAATGTTAAATACCACACACACCCAGTGGACGACCAGTTTTTGGACGATGACATCCATGTTTCCCCTTCCGTGTACAACCCCTTTAGCGCGTTTTTTTTTTGTGGCATTTTTGTGTCTTTTTGGTCCCTTTGCGGGGTTTTTTATTTTATTTCAGCAACTCTTGATGTGTGTTTTTTTTTATACATTATTTATATATTATACACAATTAAAATGCGTAACTAAAGAACACCACACCAAAAAAAACAAAGTTAAAACAAAGACCGCTCTGATTTCCTACATGCTTGGATCCATATTTTTGATAGGGGGCAGGATTATACTTGTTAGTTTAGTACCTGCAGGGGTCAGTATTATGTAGCAGCAGTACTGCTTTTTATAGCACCCAATGAGAAGATGCATTTGGCTATTTTATTGCTTGTAGACTTCATTGCCTCCATTATACTTTATAATGCATGGCGCCGGAAATCAACCTCACTTCAATTTTCTCAACCATCTCTCTGACATTTTTTTTTCCCGGGAAAGCTGTGTGACCACCAACATGCCTCCAACCACAGCTTGAAGAAAAGTTGTCACCCATCTTTCCACACCTATATACACCATACACCTATATCCACTGGATATAATGAGTATATTGGAGTTTGGAAAAACTGGGTGATGACCCTCGCGTGAGCGGCCATAATAGGTAACATTAGAAACCAAGAAGAGGGGAATTTTTTTTTTTATTACAGACATTACATACCGATTTCAACGGGCCTGGCCGACCATCGTGTGTGTGTGTAGGTGTCGGTGTCCCAACTCTACCCTGATGATAGATGTTAGGAGAAAGAAGAATTGGGTATGTTGGATTACAATATGTCCAATCCTTTTTTTTTTTTTCTCGAGGGAGATAAGTGGCCAGCTGAGGTGCCTGGCAGCGACCTGTTCTTTTTTTTTTATATTGAGAACACATGGACACTTAGGGGCCCGGCATGAATGACGTACGTTCAACAGTTATCTAACGTGTAGCGCCATCTTGACTTTTACAAATACGACTTATTCACTCCACTCTTAGTTGGGGGAGAGGGGGTGAAATTGTCATAAAGGAAAGCTGTACCCAACACGCAGTTCTACTCTGTGCAGTGGATTTGCAGCTCTCTCCTCATTCTCCCGCTTTGCCCTTCCCTCCTGCTCTCTTTATTGCTTCATCCTAGCCTTGCTGTGTCTGGTGCCAGCTGGGAGAAGCAGGAAATGCTTTCATGTAAGGGAGAAATGTGGAGTATGTGAGCTGTTCCTGTGCAAATACACAGTCGGCCACCTTACAAGGATGGCATTGACAGGCTGCCTCACCTTCTATAATAGCATCCTTGTGTAATGCGAGACGTGATGTGCAGGCAGAGAGAAGGTACGTCAGTTCCAGGACCGAGCCCAAACCTTGGTGTCCGCACCGTCTGAGTGATAGGCATGCTTCACTACTGAGCGCCCCAATAATAGACCAAATGACATGTTCTGTACACAAGAAAAAAAATCTAATATACTAATTTTGTGGACACGCGTCTGGAGCAAATTCTTCAACCAGCCAATTATCTGCAGCCCTATGTAAAATCATATACTCACGCTCAGCTCTGCTAAAAAGACATATTTTCAAGAAACAGAATGTATTTGGCAACAATGTGTGCATATTAGGAAATTATAAGCAATTCCCCAAAGAGTAGGGATGAATGTAGGTGTAGAGCAGGCATGCTCAACCTGCGGCCCTCCAGCTGTTGCAAAACTACAACTCCCAGCATCCCTGCCTACAGCAGGGCATGGTGGGAGTTGTAGTTTTAGGGCCGCAGGTTGAGCATCCCTGGTGTAGGGTCTGTAACCATCACCACCGGACCTAGTTCTCTTGACAGAGATACACATCATAGAACAGGGCTCTGCAACCTTCGGCACTCCAGCTGCTAGGAAACTACAACACCCAGCATGCACACTTATTTGGCTATTCTTGTAACTCTCTCTCAAGCGAAAGAAGGATTCTGGGAGTTGTAGTTTCAGAACAGCTGGAGTGCCGGAGGTTGCTGATCCCCGTCATAGAAGGTACCTGCATGGGGTAATGGACGTATAGTAGAAAACTGCTCATAATGCAACTCCCAAATATATCCGTCATAAACCCAATGATGGAGGTTCACTTTGTCACCACCATTACATCGCACAAGCAGAAAAAAAAGACACCCTCTGATGGGCGCTTTGGCATCCTGGCGCCCTTGGTATATTCTTACCCATAATTCCCAAGCAGCCGGTTGTATTTGGAATATTGTCGAGGGACTGATCTTTGATTTGCATTTGTAACACTAATGGCTATATATCTGTCCTCCTGCCTCCCATTCTCATTGAATAAGCCCTTTTATATGCTTCAGGTCATTTATCAAGCAGAGAAATTTAATGCAAACCTCAGCGTAGCTTGCCAAATTCTGCAAAACCAGCCCCCCCTCCTTGCTTCCTCTGCCAGCACATGGCGGTTTCATAAATGGACAAGCTCTCTTTTGTTGCGCTCTGGGTTGTTTTAAAGGGAAAAAAAAAAAAGTCGATTGGCCTTAAGACTAATAAGGGTCTAAATACGGAGTCCTGTGAGGGGGCACGAGCAGCCCCCGCTGCTCCGATCTTTACGTTCCTACAGGACGTGCCAGCTATGGGATGTGTTAATAGTCACTGACATACGTATTATACAGTAATCTCCTCATACTCTTCACAGTTCATTAATTGTACACAATTATGCGCGTCCCTATCTGTCCTATTAGACTTGGATGGAATAGCAGGGGGTGGGCCACGGGTTATTTAGGGTGAGCGGTGAAGGGTCTTTAGAGGAAGAATCACTGTACACACGATCCACATAAAGTCACCTCGGCTGGCAAAGGCTAAGCAAATGAATAGAGGCTTATAATATTCAGATGTATGTTGATTATGTTATCATGTCTTAATATTATAACTAGGCATGTTACAGTGTAACAGGGGGTGGCTCCTTGGGACCCCTGTGAGGAGTGGAATGTTTTTTTCCCTTTTAAGCCTCGCTTTGGCTGCGCCCTTGAGTAAAATTCGCAACGGGTGTTTGATCCAAGAATCGCCCAATACATTTCCTGGTTCAATTAGAATTGGTATTTAAACAGTCCTCCTCATCATGCTGTTCACATTTGGATATCATGAGACCAAGACGACACCTAACAAGTGTTCATCAGTACCTCGCCATTGCGAGGCTTCAAGCAGGTTGTTAGACGGAAGTGGCCACTGAGCTTAGAGTGTCACAGAGTGTCATCAGCAGGTTGTAACACAGATACTGAGAGCCCGGAAGAGTCACACAAAGGCAGAGAAGTGGCCCCATCCCACACTGATGACCGCTTTATTGTGAACAATGCCCTGCGGAACCGGATGATGAATGCCACACAACTCTAGGCACATTTGGGCATCATGCACACAGCCGTCGCCTGGCTGTGCCCATATTGCGGCCCACAAATAGCGGGTCCACAATATACGGGCACCGGCCGTGTGAACACCGTATCTCGGATGCGGACCCACTCACTTGAATGGATCCGCAATCCGGAAGGAGTGATGTGGAATGGAGGCATTGAACCCCAAGGAAGCACTACGATCATATTCAAGTTCAAGTTGAATGTGTCTGGATCTGCCTGCGGCTCCCGCACGGATGGTGCCCGTGCATTGGGGACCGCAAATTAACTTGTCACAGAGGTCCCCAATGCACGGAACAGCCGACACACGTTCGTGTGCATGAGGCCATAAGGGAGGTGAGAGTCACACAAGTGTCACCTCAGACCATTCGAAACCGTTTACATCAGCGTGGTCTGCGTGGTGGACGACCTGCAAGGGTACCTGACCGCACCACCAGGCACAGGAGTCATCATCTTGCATGTGCCAGGGGGCATCTATTCTGGACAAGAGACCAGTGGGCCGCAGTGCTGTTCACTGATTAAACCGATTCATGCTGAGCAGAAATTATGGCCGCCAACGGTGATGGAGACGTGAAAGAGAGCGCTGTGCATCAGTTACTGTTGTCACCAGACAAGCTTTTGGTGGTGGTGTTACAGTGTAGGCAGGCAATACAGAACTGCCCTACACTTTGTGTATGGTACAGTGACAAGTAGGGATGAGCGGACCCGTGGATGTTCGGGTTTGCCGGGTTCGAACCCCATTGAAGTCAATCGGGACCTGAACTTTGGTGCACTAAAATGGCTGTAAAATAGACGTAGTAAGGGCTAGAGGGCTGCAAAGGGAAGCAAAATGGGGGGAAGAGCAGGACAATTGCCCTGCAAACAAATCTGGATAGGGAAATGACTTAAAATAACATAGAATAGAATTAAATAAAAAATAATAATCATGAACTAGGAGGCGGAGGTCAAAGTGGAGTAGGGGGTTGAGGAGGCGGTGTAGGTGGAAGCAGCGGTGGAGGAGGAGATAGCCAATAATGTTTTTTCCCCCTTTATTTATTTTTTATAAATTTGGGAAAACCCCAAAACATTGGGAAATAGAAAAGAGAATGCAAAGAGAAAGTGCGCTGTAGTATAACAATGGATGGGTAAGGTCGATATACATGTCTATTCAGCACAAGGTACGGCCAAGTGCTGTGGGATCCATGCCTGGTTCATTTTAATGAACGTGAGCTTGTCCACGTTGGCTGTGGACAGGCGGCTGCGCTTGTCTGTGATGACGCCTCCTGCCGTGCTAAACACATGTTCAGACAATACACTGGCCGCAGGTCAGGCCAGCACCTCCAAGGCATAAAGGGGAAGCTCAGGCCATGTGCCCAATTTGGAGACCAAGAAGTTGAAGGGGGCAGACTCGTCATTCAGTACGTGTAGGCGTGTGCACACATACTGCTCCACCATGTTGGTGAAATGCTGCCTCCTGCTAAGACGTTCCGTATCAGCTGCTGGTTGTTGTGGCGTGCTGACAAAGCTTTTCCACATTTCGGCCATGCTAACCCTCCCTTCTGAGGTGCTGGCGGTGCCCCAGCTGCGTTGGCGACCTCTTCCTCCTCCTCTGCCTTCGCCTTGTGCTTCCACTGAGCCCCCGCTGTCAGGTGTGAATGCCATCAGCAGCGCGTCTACCAGCGTGCCCTTGTACTCGCGCATCTTCCGATCACACTCCAGTGACGGAATTAAGGACGGCACATTGTCTTTGTAGCGGGGATCCAGCAGGGTGGCCACCCAGTAATCAGCACTGGTTAGAATGTGGGCAACTCGGCAGGCATTGCGCAGACACTGCAGCATGTAGTCGCTCATGTGTGCCAGGCTGCCCAGTGGCAATGACCAGCTGTCCTCTGTGGGAGGTGTATTGTCTGTGTCCTCTGTATCCCCCCAGCCACGCACCAGGGATGGCCATGAGCTGGTTTGGGTGCCACCCTGCTTTAAAACATGGTTCCTCCTCCTTATCCTGCAGAACTGTGCCCTGGCTGGACAGTTGTGTACCTGGCCTCTGTTGGTGCAGGAACCCACCCTCCGAGCCACTTGTGAATGACTGGCCTGATATCCGTGGAAATGACCCCTCTTTCTCCTCCTGTACCACATCCTCTTCCATCATCGCCCCAAAGTGTTTTTTTCAAGGAGACATAGAAGTGGTATAGTAACGCTGAGGACGGCGTCATCGGCACTGGCCATGTTGGTGGAGTACTCGAAACAGCGCAACATGGCACACACGTCCTGCATGAAGGCCCACTCGTTGGTGGTGAAGTGGTGCTGTTCCGCAGAGCGACTCACCTGTGCGTGCTGCAGCTGAAACTCCACTATCGCCTGCTGCTGCTCGCACAGTCTCTCCTGCATGTGCAAGGTGGAGCAGGAAGGCCAAAGTTACGCGGCAGCGCAGACAGGCGAGCTGCAGCAGGGTGAGAACGACAAAAGCGCGCACAGACGGCACATGCTTTCTGCAGCAGCTCTGACATATCGGGGTAATTTTTCAGGAACCTCTGCAGCACCAAATTCAGCACATGCGCCAGGCAAGGGATTTGCGTCAAACCGGCTAGGCCCAGAGCTGCTATGAGATTTTGTCCGTTATCGCACACCACCAGGCCGGGCTCGAGGCTCAGCGGCACCAACCACTCATCGGTCTGTTGTTCCATGCCCATCCACAGCTTCTGCGCGGTGTGGGGTTTTTCCCCCAAACAGATGAGTTTCAAAACTGCCTGCTGTCGTTTCCCCCTGGCTGTGCTGAAGTTGGTGGTGAAGGTGTTACGCTGACCGGATGAGGAGCTGGTAGAGGAGGAAGCGGAGTAGAAGGAGGAAGCAACAGGAGGCAACAAGATATGTCCTGCAATCCTCGGTGGCGGTAGGACATGCGCCAAACTGCTATCCGCCTCAGGCCCAGCCGCCACTGCATTTACCAGTGTGCAGTTAGAGAGATATATAACGTCCCTGCCCGTGCTTACTGGTCCACGTATCGGTGGTTATGCGGATCTTGCCACAGATGGCGTTGCGCAGTGCACACCTGATTTTGTCCGCCACTTGGTTGTGCAGGGCAGGGATGGCTCGCCTGGAAAAGTAGTGGCAGCTGGGAACCACGTACTGTGGGACAGCCACTGCCATAAGGTTTTTAAAAGTCTCTGTCTCCACCAGACGGAATGACAGCATTTCAAAGGCCAGGAATTTTGAAATGCTAGCATTCAGGGCCAGGGATTGCGGGTGGGTAGGGGGGTACTTCCTCTTTCTCTCCAGTGCTTGGAGATGGCAGCTGAATGCTTCCATGGGACAGTGTGGAGATGCTTGGTGACAGTGGTGGAGGTGGTGGTGTTGCTGCCACATCCTCTGTTTGCGGGGTGGCAGGTGCCACTGTCACTCCAGAGGGGGAGGAAGAGACCGAGACTGCAGCAGAAGACGGAGCAGGAGGAGACTGAGATCTTTCATGGTTTTTCAGGTGTCTACTCCACTGCAGCTCGTGCTTTGCATTTAGATATCTGGTCATGCAAGTTGTGCTCAGGTTTACAACATTTATGCCTCGCTTCAGGCTCTGATTGCACAGCATGCAAGCCACTCGCGTCTTGTCGTCAGCACATTGTCTGAAGAACTGCCACGCCAGGGAACTCCTTGGAGCTGGCTTTGGTGTGCTCAGTCCCTGGGTGCGGTGGGCAGTAGCAGGCGTACTGGCTAGGGGACGGCCACTCTGCTTTTGAACCCTGCTCCCTCTTTTGCTGTGTGGCTGGCGCTGTGTGACCACCACCTCTTCCTCCGAACTGCCCACGTCACTCGCATGACCTTGATTCCATGTGGGGTCTAGGGCCTCATCATCCTCCACATCATCTTCCACCCAGTCTTCACCCCTGCCCTCCTTGCCGGTCTGCACACTGCAGAAAGCCGCAGCAGTTGGCATCTGTGTTTCGTCATCATCAGAGACGTGCTGCGGTGGTCCTCCCATGTCCACATCCTGAAACATAAGTGGTTGGGCATCAGTGCACTCAATCTTTTCCACTTCTGGGGCATGGCTAGGTAGATGGCCTACGAAAACCCTGCCAGCAGAGTCATCAAAAAGCATAAGAGACTGCTGCATGACTTGGGGCTCAGACTGCTTAGCTGATTTGCAAGGAGGTGAGGTGAAAGACAGATGCCCATGGGCTGCAGGTGCCAACTCTGCGCTTTCAGCAGGGGACCGGATGGGAGACAATGTGAAGGAACTGGAGGCACTGTCAGCCATCCAATCTAGTACCGCCTCTACTTGTTCTGGCCTCACCATTCGTACACCGGTATTCGGGCCTACAAAATAATGCTGAACGTTCTGTCGCCTACGTGCACCTGAGGAAGGTGTTTCATTTGGGCATGTAGCTGGCACAGATCGACCACATCCTCTCCCTGCAACAGGAGCTCCACCAGCAGCACCACGACCAGGGCCATGTCCCTTATTTGATGCTCTCCTCATTCTTTGAGGTCACCCACTGAACTAACAGACAGATTAACTATATTAATTTCCCTGTCACATATGCAGTGCACGTGTATCTCACACCAAAAATGGGTATATGTCACCCACCGAAATAACAGACGGATTAACTATTATATTTTAGTGTCAGGGGTACAAAAATGGTGCATTGCACCTACAAAGAAAATGCTATAGGTCACCCACAGAATTAACAGCCAGATTTATTATTATATTTCTGTGTCAGGTGTACAAAGCTGGTGTATTGCACCCACAAAAAACTATTATAGGTCACCCACAAAACAAATAGCCAGATTCCTAACACTCTCCCTCACTTCAGCTGCCTGCTTCCTGTCCCTGCACTACTCATAGCTAATGGGCGGTGCTACACGTGATCCAGCTTGTATAGAGGCTGGATCACATGATGCACCTGCCAATCACAGCCATGCCATTACTAGGCATGGCTGTGATGGCTTCTAAGTGCTGTGAGAATTCGCTCTGGTAGTTAGGATAAGCAGGCGCAGTAGAGAGGCAAAATACAAGTTCGTAATTCAAACTTCAGTTTATTCACACATGGTGCCAAAAACAAAACGTCACTTTTGCAGCGTTACTATTACTTCACATCCAATGGCAAGTTAATAAAACAAAAAGTCACCTTGGTGGCAGTTCTGCCTCAAAAGTCCAAAGACAGGCTTTAGGCGGCCTGTTCCCTTGACACACGGGTCTCAGCTCTCCAGCCCAGCACAGGCCTCAGATCCCAGCACACAGACCTGGCTTCTGAGCCCAGCTGCCAATTTAAGGACAGCCAGGTGCTGCCAAAACCCGGATCGGCACTTAAAATCCAGTCCGGTATTTGACCTCGCCTGGCTGTAAATCAGCCCCAGCAGAAAATATCTGTTTTCCCAGACCAAACCTCTCACTGTGTCACAGCTTAAAAGCTTGTTGATTGGCTGCCTTTTAACATGCTTTATTAAATGCCCGAACACCGAACTCGAACTTTTCCGGGAAAGTTCGGGTCCAGGTAACCGAACTCCCAAAGTTCGGTATGGAATCGAACTTTACAATTCGGGTTCGCTCAACACTAGTGACAAGCCCATACTACTTGTAGAACATCATTAATCCAGTCATTGTGCCTCTGCATGAACAACACAGACCTAATGTCATCTTCATATAGGACAATGCACCAGCTCATCGAGGTCACATCATTAGGCAATGGCTGCTGGAGACTGGGGGACCTCACATGGAGTGACCTGCACTTTCTCCAGACCTGAATCCCATTGAAAACCTCTGGGATCAGCTGAGTCGCCGTGTAGAGGCTGTTAACTGTATCCCAGAACCTCAATGACCTGAGGGCCGCCCTTCCAGAAGAGTGGGATGCCATGCCTCGGCAGACAATAAGACGACTTGTGAACAGCAGGAGACGTCGTTCTCAAGCTGTAATTGATTTTCAAGGCCACAGGACAAGTTCCTGAGACACTGACATTTTGTGGTGGCGGTATACCCAGCACTGGTGTGGGCTTTTGTTTCAATAAATTGTTTGAAATTAGGAAATCACCATTGCTGCTTTTAATTAATGCCCGACTTTCATGATATAATATGACTGAAGCCAGAAACACAATCCAACTAACCTAATAACACACAAGCACGTTGAATAAACTTCCATGGTGCAGGGAGAAAAAGTAAAACCCTCTGTGTTACTGATTCACCAAAAGATGTTTCCGCGAAGTAGATGAAACTGGGGTGACTTCCCCTTTAAGGCATCAGCAAAGATTAAATGGACCAAAAAAATATAAAATATAGTAATAAGCAAGGAGCGCACTGGCCATAGACCCTACCGGGAAATATCCTGGTGGACCAATGCCCACAGGGCCACCTGCACTCTCCTCATGACCGCCGACCGCCGGCCGGATACTTTAAGGGACTGTCCCATCTTGGACATTGGGGGAATATTGCCACGCAAAGTGCAGGAGGGGGCACCGACTGGGACTGCCAAAAATAGAGCGCTAAGCCCCATAGAAGTGAATGGAGCGGTAGCTGCGCTTCTGCAGTGAGCTTCCCATTCATTTCAATAGGACTTCCGAAAGTAGCTGAGTGTGCTGCTTGGCTATTTTCCGCCGTCTCATAGAAATGAATGGAGTTAGTCTCCATTCTAAGAAAAATTTCAGACATTGGGGGCATATCCTAATGATAAGCCCCCAATGTTCAAGATTGGACAACCCCTTTAATGATCTGATGCTCTCGGCATTAATTAATATAATGTGCATCAGGTACATATGCAAGTGGCCAGCGGACGCAGATGTCCTCCTGAATTCAACTATATCGCCATCCTCAGTATGGTATTTGGTTCTGCTGGGGCAGTATATTGTGCTGCACTGTGGTATCTGGTTCTGCTGGGGCAGTATATTGTGCTGCACTGTGGTATTTGGTTCTGCTGGGGCAGTATATTGTGCTGCACTGTGGTATCTGGTTCTGCTGGGGCGGTATATTGTGCTGCACTGTGGTATCTGGTACTGCTGGGGCGGTATATTGTGCTGCACTGTGGTATCTGGTTCTGCTGGGGCGGTATATTGTGCTGCACTGTGGTATCTGGTTCTGCTGGGGCAGTATATTGCGCTGCACTGTGGTATCTGGTTCTGCTGGGGCAGTATATTGCGCTGCACTGTGGTATTTGGTTCTGCTGGGGCAGTATTTTGTGCTGCACTGTGGTATCTGGTTCTGCTGGTGCGGTATATTGTGCTGCACTGTGGTATCTGGTTCTGCTGGGGCAGTATATTGTGCTGCACTGTGGTATCTGGTTCTGCTGGGGCAGTATATTGTGCTGCACTGTGGTATCTGGTTCTGCAGGGCGGTATATTGTGCTGCACTGTGGTATCTGGTTCTGCTGGGGCAGTATATTGTGCTGCACTGTGGTATCTGGTTCTGCTGGGGCAGTATATTGTGCTGCACTGTGGTATCTGGTTCTGCAGGGCGGTATATTGTGCTGCACTGTGGTATCTGGTTCTGCTGGGGCAGTATATTGTGCTGCACTGTGGTATCTGGTTCTGCTAGGGCAGTATATTGTGCTGCACTGTGGTATCTGGTTCTGCTGGGGCGGTATATTGTGCTGCACTGTGGTATCTGGTTCTGCTGGGGCTGTATATTGTGCTGCACTGTGGTATTTGGTTCTGCTGGGGCGGTATATTGTGCTGCACTGTGGTATCTGGTTCTGCTGGGGCGGTATATTGTGCTGCACTGTGGTATCTGGTACTGCTGGGGCGGTATATTGCGCTGCACTGTGGTATCTGGTTCTGCTGGGGCGGTATATTGTGCTGCACTGTGGTATCTGGTTCTGCTGGGGCAGTATATTGCGCTGCACTGTGGTATCTGGTTCTGCTGGGGCAGTATATTGCGCTGCACTGTGGTATTTGGTTCTGCTGGGGCAGTATTTTGTGCTGCACTGTGGTATCTGGTTCTGCTGGTGCGGTATATTGCGCTGCACTGTGGTATCTGGTTCTGCTGGGGCAGTATATTGTGCTGCACTGTGGTATCTGGTTCTGCAGGGCGGTATATTGTGCTGCACTGTGGTATCTGGTTCTGCTGGGGCAGTATATTGTGCTGCACTGTGGTATCTGGTTCTGCTGGGGCAGTATATTGTGCTGCACTGTGGTATCTGGTTCTGCAGGGCGGTATATTGTGCTGCACTGTGGTATCTGGTTCTGCTGGGGCAGTATATTGTGCTGCACTGTGGTATCTGGTTCTGCTGGGGCGGTATATTGTGCTGCACTGTGGTATCTGGTTCTGCTGGGGCAGTATTTAGTGCTGCACTGTGGTATCTGGTACTGCTAGGGCGGTATATTGTGCTGTACTGTGGTATCTGGTACTGCTAGGGCGGTATATTGTGCTGCACCACTGCCTACTTATGTTGCCCACCTTCTGTCAATTTGGACCCACCTACCACATGGACCCTCTTTTTTTTTTTTTTCCAGGGCCACTTTAAGCTCCCTGTCCACCCCCGGGAATAAGGACATGTTTTCCTGGAGTTCCCCTTTAAACACAGTTGTAAATGATAGAACAGAGTATGGCCTTATACAGTAGAGACCCTGATTTTGTTCTTTTTCTTAAGTCTGGATAATAACTTGCAGGACACAAAGGGTTCGATTTCTTGTAGCCAGAGCATGTGGGTCGGAGCAGTCTGCAGAACATTAATAGAAAAGACGAAACACAGAACATATGACACAATGAAATCGAACAAATCCTCCAATCCCTAAATATAGTAACGTCAGGAAAGCACCAAACCACAAAAACAAGAGGAAAAGGAAAACTTTATTTTTGGCTCCCGACAGCTCGAGGAGGGAACTTTGCTGTCTGGCACCCATGAAGGTGCAAGTTACAGAGTGTTCTCACACAGCTCAGATATTGGAGAATGATGAGGTGATAATATCCTCCAGTCACCGTCCTCACCGCTGGAGCAGGCTGGGCTTTAAGGGGTCCCGCTCATAGATGTTATGAATGCAGGCCAGCGTAACAGGACGTCGTCGCCTTTTCCATTGTGCTCCCTTATGTCAGTGTTTTATTGTCGCCGGCCATTGCAGCGGAGCGGGCGCTGGATGCAGACTGCGTTGTGTAGCGCCAGGTCCGTTTCCACTTTTTCCTGGCACCTGTTCATTCAGAAAGGTTGCAAACTGCAGGTAGCATAAAGTGAGCGCTCCTTGCAGTCACTGGGCCCGGCCAGGAAGCTTCTTATTTTTGGACAGTCCCTATTTAAATACAATACCCCCTTATGTTTAGAGGAGCTGCTCATTTTCCAGGCTGGGCCCACGAAGCCGTTAACTGTCTGCACGCCTTGTGCAATACCAAAGAGTCATTTACTCGGGGAAAGGATGGCGAAGCTATGGTATAATTATAAGGGTATGGTCATAACCCGTATTTACAGCGGAATCTGCTGCAGAAATCGCGGATTCGTGGCTTGTCATGACGCAGATGCAATCCTTGTGCAGATACCTGGCCGCAGTTTCCACGTCAATAAGGGACATTTCACTTCTTGATGTGAATTTCAAAATCTGTGGCCACATGAATGTCAATGGGACGCAGATTTGCTGCGGTTTCGTTGCAGAATATGTGCCAAAAACCACATAAATTTGAACATTGCCCAAATATTCAGTAGCAGTAAGCGATTCTTGGCAGCCCCACCATAAACACGCATGCTCTGCTCAGTCTAGCATGCATGTGTTTTGAATGCCATCTTCACCATTAGAATCGGGTGTTAAAATGCAACTTGCCTGATCCATTTTCCCTCACATCATCTGTCGGGGGAGAGAGTCAGCTAGCGACATAAGAAAACCATGGTCAAGTAATTGTAATATATTGAGAGGAACCTATGGGGTTTAAAGGGATTGCCTAGTTAAAGGGGATGGGTCATGAATATCAGACCCCACTCCAGGCTACCCCTGCCGATCAGCTGTTTGAAGGGTAGCAGCGCTCTCAAAATTACCTGCATGTCAACTACCTTGTAGAATCGAGGCAGTGGAATTACAACTGCTGGTCCCATTGAAGTCAATGTATTGTAGTTACACTGCATAGGCTCTACAAGTAGTGATCCCACAAGTGCCGCTAACAGCCGATCAACGGGGACTGCCAGGAGTTGGATCATCCCCACCGATCTGATATCCTGAGGATCGCTCACCAATATTAAACCATTGCACAACCTCTTTAAAAGAAAGCTCATTTTTTTAAACATGCTGTTGGGGAATTTGGAGTTGGAGATGCAACTTTCAGGACCCTCCTTAGTAAACCAGAGCGAGCAGACCGCTGCTACAATGAGAGACCCTCACTGTGGAGGACCCAGCAATACACCAACAGCCCTTCGCTTTCAGTATGAACTATGTAATGCTTCATATCCCCTGTGGTGGCGCTATAAAGATACTGATCTCTCTTCATATGTTCTCCCCAGAGCAGGGGCGTAACTACCATAGCGGCAGACCATGCGACTGCTATGGGGCCCAGGGCAAGCAAGAGGGGGCCCAGTCTTAGTTGGGATCATCTCCTCTTCTACTGGGGGTGAAAACTTGGTCAGGACTCTACTCTCTAAAGCAGGCATCCTCAAACTGCGGCCCTCCAGCTGTTGTAAAACTACAACTCCCACAATGCCCTGCTGTAGGCTGTTCGGGCATGCTGGGAGTTGTAGTTTTGCAACAGCTGGAGGGCCGCAGTTGGTGGATGCCTGCTCTAAAGGAACAACTTTTAGCAAATGAGGCAGTGGAAAAATTGCCCAAGGGTAATTGAAAGGGGTTTAGGCGGAAACCCTTCTGTCCTATGTGGGGCCCTGGTTTGATCCTTGCTATGGGGCCCTTACTTCTCTATATACGCCACTACCCCAGAGATTATCATAGACCGACCAGCAATGGCAAACCTTTTATAGACCAAGTGCCCAAACTGCGACCCAAAACCCACTTATTTATGGCAAAGTGCCAACACAGCAATTTAACCTGCATACTACAGTCCAGTGTATCTTCCATGTACTTTATCATTTACCAATAACACCTGCCTACATTCAGTGCGCTGCCTGTGCCTTCATAGTGCGCCCTGCGCTGATGAATGGCAGGAAAAGTCTAAGGCATATTGGTACACCATAGACTTTTTTTTAGGGTGCGGGTGCCCAAAGAGAGGGCTCTGAGTGCCGCCTCTGGCACCCGTGCCATAGGTTCACCACCACTGTCAAATACCATACATTCTTAGGCCTTATGCACACAACAGTATTTTTTCACGGTCTGCAAAACGGGGTTCCGTTGGTCCGTGATCCGTGACCATTTTTTCATCCGTGGGTCTTCCTTGATTTTTGGAGGATCCACGGACATGAAAAGTGAAAAAAATAACTAAGTTAAGTTTGCATTGAAAATGATAGGAAAAACGGATCACGGACGCGGATGACTATCTTGTGTGCATCCGTGATTTTTCACTGACCCATTGACTTGAATGGGGCCGCGAACCGTTAGCCGTGAAAAAAATAGGACAGGTTATATTTTTTTCACGGCAGGAAACACGGGTCACGGGCGCGGGTGACAAAACGGGTGCAGCAGCCGAGTTTTCAACGGACCCATTGAAAGTCAATGGGACCGCAGAAAATCACGTCAAACGGAACAACGGCCACGGGTGCACACAACGGTCGTCGTGTGCATGAGGCCTTAGTCTAATCCACGTGAAAAAGGGGTTTTTTTGGGGGGGGGGGGGGGGGGGTGATAAAATAATGCAGCATATACCAAATGGTAAGTAAAGGCATAAACTGCATTTTGTCGTTCTAGAGGATAACAGCCGGTATTGATTCCTGTAAACCAAGAAGCAGCGTGCTAAACATTAACAGATCTCTGTAAACAAGACTAAATATGAAGTCCTCTCCTCTAGCCAATACTACTGTGTTACCACATTACAAGCAGCACATGTGTTTCTCATCAGTGCAGTATATAACATGCAGACTTCTAAAAGGGATGTAATAAAGGACCCAAGGATGGCGTGACTTGGTCTACTCTGACACCTAGTGGTCAAATATTGTATAGCAACACAGGAAAATATCCTAACCTTCCTCAACTAATTACCGCAAAGGAATCCCGGAGAGAATGTTTCTACCCCCCGAGGAACCCCTATATCATTCATATCTCAAAGAAGCTTGGTGCAAGGGCAGGTAAAGCACAAAAATGTGGAATGCAATCCGTTTTTTTGCGGGCATGCTGAACTGTGTGCAAAGAAATGGATCTGCATTTTTGCGGACAGCCTACGGCCGTCTGAATGATCCCATAGGGCTCTTTCACACGAGCGGATGCCATGCGGGTAATCTGCTGCGTGAGAAGAGAGCCAAACCCCGTTCTGGACAGCAGAGACACGGAGCATTAACATGATTGATAATGCTTTTTGCTACAAAATCACGGTGACAAGTTTATCTCAATGTGATTTTGTAGTAAAAAGATCACGGAGCGTCATCAATCATGTTAATGCTCTGTGTCTCCGCTGTCCGGAACGGGGCTTGGCTCTCTTTCACGCAGATTACCCGCACGGCATCCGCTCGTGTGAAAGAGCCCTAAGGGATCATTCAGACGGCCGCATGCTGTCCGCAAAAATGTAGATCAATTTTTTTGCACACAGTTCAGCATGCCTGCAAAAAAAACGGATTGCGTTTCACATTTTTGTGGACCCATAGACTTCAATGGGGAAGTTTTCACCGACAAGTATAGGACATGTTTTATTTGTTTTGCGGAGCCAACGAACGGAAGAAAAGGGCCCCATAGAAGTGAATGGGTCTGCTTCTAATCTGCAGCACATGGCCGTCTGAATGAGCCCTAACTCTCATAGTGCTATATTTGGCTCAGATATGTTTGCTGCTTTGCACCGCTAAAATAAAGGTACGTTTACACGATGACCGTCACATGGCCGTTTTCAGAACCATTGCAGACTATGGGTCTACAGCACGCGAAGAATTGGCGTAAAAAACTAGGACATGTCCTATTTTTGTCCGTTTTCACATTAGAGAGTCTCCGTATAATGCAGGGGGGCAGTTTTTGATGGCTGTTTTTCAGAAAGACATCAGTGTAAAAATGGATGCTAAAAATTGACAATTTTGCCGTTACTAAGAACTTTTTTTTTTTAAGGGTCATGTGAATGTAGCCTTAGTTTGCCTTCTCTATGGTAAAAGCAACAGGTCTTGTTGTTGTCGTGTCCTGGGGAACTCTGATAGGGTCTTGAGGAACCCCCACAGTCTAGTCAGAACAGAATGCCTTCACTTTTCTTTTTACCAATGCCCTGAATGGGATTAAGGCCTCGTTCACATTTACGTGTCAGTGTCACATCCATGGAAAAAAGCGTACGCGTTTCATCCGTGAAGGATCCGTGGTTGGTCCATGTGTCCTTTTTTATCATCCGTGTCATCCATAATTCACTGACGTTGCTCAGCTGAAAATTAATTTTCAAAAGAATCTCCTATTAGTCTTCAGTGAAAAACGGACGCAACACGGATGTCAGTGATTTTCACGGACCTATAGACTTCAATAGGCGTGCTTGGTCCGCATCATGGATCAAAGTAGTGCATGTCTCCGTGATTTTTTTACTGACCCACGGTCAGTCAAAAAAAAAAAATAATAATAATAATGAAATGTGAACAGACATTTAAATCAACGTGTATGTGTGCTGTCTGCAGAAAATGCTTGTCAGTGAAAAACGGAAATGTGAACGAGGCCTAAGCCTTACATTAGGATCATCTAAGATACTGGATTGTCCCACTTCCCCTGAAACACAATACATCCAAGTTTACAAACAAGAAATTTTAATGTTTTGTTTTGTTTTTTTAGCAAGAAATGACATTACAGCTGGACTGCCCCCAAAAGACCTGAATTTTCCTCAATTTTACAGGACTCCGATTTAAAGAAACTATAAAAAGTTCAGCATGATGACAAATAAAGCTTATTGAAAAGAAAACTGTCTGCACCCACACTTTGTAATATACAATATTATGTGCTGCAGGTAATCAGGTTGAGTAGATTACAAAGTCTGAGTCCATCCAGTGCATCCATGTATTTATAGTGTCCCCTGAAGCACAGCTAATGTAATGACCCCTGCACGTAGCAGGATCCCACTAAAGACTGGGGTGGGAAACCACGAGACTGCATGACGGACATGTGGCTTCCATAGTAGACCCTTCCTCGGTATACACAGGACAGCTGGGTCGGGCATATCTTATTTTTATTAGACTATTAATCCACCAGCATACATACAAATACTAACAGTGACAATCTCATTTCTTCTCCTTCTTTTCCTCTTTCTTTGCGTCGTTCTTTTCTTTCTCTTTCTCTTTCTCCTTCTCCTTCTCGTCTTTCCTTTCTTTCTTGCTCTCTTCTTTCTCCTGCCCTTCCTTCTTCTCAGCGTCTCGGTTGGCGATCTTGTTGTTGATGAGATTGTGAAGGGCGACCACTGAGCGGATTAGGGAGGCCAGATACACCACCACCATCTGGTCGTTAGTCTTTAGGTAGAAGGCTTTGACGAACTCTTGCAGGTTTACGTCTGGCAGCAGGTTGAAGACATCCTGGAGCTGGTAGATGATCTGGTGGTTGATGGGCAATTTGCCGCTAGATACTTTCTCTAGGTAACTCCTGATATCCAGCAGTTTGGAGTTCAGTCCTTTCAGCCCATGCACCTGATTTGTGATACGCTGTGATAAGGTCCCCACTGTAGTGTCTTTGATGTCTCTGCAGGAATACAGAGAAGTAAATGCATCACGAGATGACCATACACATTTGCCCCCTTACTTGAATTTACACACGCAATCCTGTCCAAAGGAGATGAGCAATGCCTAGCATCAGCTTATTCCTAACCCCACTATGGTAGTAACATGCACGCTTGGCCATTCTGAGCATGCATATTTATGGAGGAGTCAGGGGAACTGGCAGTCAGATGTCTAAGGTCTTTTCACACGGCATCTGCAGTGTACATTTACTGTAGGCACCAGATGTATACAAGATACGGGGGAGATATATCAAACTGGTGTAAGGTAGAACTGGCTTAATTGCCCCTAGCAACCAATCAGATTCCACCTTTTAATTTTCAGAGCTCCTTTGGAGTTCTACTTTACCCCAGTTTGCTAAATGTCCTCATGGGCTCCAAAACAGATATATATGGCATCCAGTGGAAACCATGGCGTATATCGCTGAACTAAGGCCAAATTAACCTTTTGGTCTCTCGCTTGGTATGATGGGAGTCTATGGGTCAGTTTAACATATGCACTGGGAGTTTTCCTGCCATATACATCAGTGTAAAAGGGTTGCCTTACTTTAGCAAATGTCATTTATCATGTAGAGAAAATTAATACCAGACACTGACTAATGTATTGTGATTGTCCATATTGTTTCCTTTGCTGGCTGGATTTATTTTTCCATCACGTTATACACGGCTCATATCCAGGGGTTATATGACCCACACTGCAATCCAGCAGCGGTGGTCGACCTTGCAACCATAGGAAAAAAGCACCGCCTCTTTGGTGGTCGGGACCATGGTAGCGCACATAGGGATGCATGCGCAGCAGCTCCCGTCACAGCCACCTTGTATCTGCACTGCAGCGGTGGTCGTATCCCCTGGAAACGAACCGTGTATAATGTGATGGAAAACTGAATGGAGCCAGCAAAGAAGGCAATATGGAGAATCACGATACATTAGTGCCTTGTATTAACTTTCTCTACATGATAATTGTAACTGGAGTGTTGGAGTGACACAACCCCTCTAACTATACACATCTAAATTCCAGATTTCTGCATACAGGCCACTTATAGCCAGAACCCTATGTATAATGGCCATTTGACTACCAATTAAAAGGGATATTCATTCTTCTTAAAAAAAAAAAAAAAACTAGCATACATAGACTTCTCACCTTAAATTAGGGTAATGTCCCCAAGACACGGAAAGGGAGATTCCCAGTAACACATATAATTTCAATTGACCACATCCCATGGTCCAGAAGATATACCCAGTCCCTCTTTCCCGTTTTAAAACTTTATTATGAGAATGTCAGTAAGTGAATAATGTGCAGTAATTTATCACTAATGTACATGTTTGGCCTATTACACTCACTATCTGAGCTCATCACACTCAGGAACGCTCCCCCCCTCCCCAATGTGCTTATTATCAACTGCACGGTCAATCACAATGGTGTCTTTTAAACAATAAATAGCCTTCGCAGTATTCGTCCTTCGTGTTCAATAACAGAAGCAATGCCTCACCACTTCTGTTTCAAAGCTTAAGGGTCCCTGCCGGTCTCTACTTTCTGCTCCCAACTGGACACCAAGCAAATGTCCTATCAGTCAATCACTGACCGCAGTGATGACCCCACCCCCCCATCTCCGCCATTGAGTGGCCGAGTAGACATTTCCTGTGTGTCTACCCAGTATGTAGAGACCATTGGGGACATAGCTAGCATCAGGGCAGGAGTGGTGAGGTATCAATGAGGGAGAGTAAGCCTTTAAAAAAAAAAAATTATAATAAATAAAATGTAACCCACTCTGAGCCCTTTGACCTGCAGGAAACCACTTTCACTACACTGAAGGAGGAGGTTAATACTTTTAGCACATGGGATGTGGTCTATTGGAATTAAGAGTTGTAGTAATAAAACCAATCTGAAAATCCGGTACCAGAGAGCTGATCTCAGACGGTAGCACACTATCTGCATACAGTCTGACTTCAGTGCACACAGCTATAACATAAAGAGAAGACAATAGATATGACATTTTTAAAAGAACGCTTAGAAATTACCGTAACAAGTGCTCCACTCCTACTTCTTCTGCCTCCTCAGCTCCAATTTCACTGGTCACATGTTCAAATGTCTTAGAGGTTGGAGTACCATCCTGATGGAGTAATACACAACGTTGGAGTAACAAAAAATAAATATTCATGCATGGCAACCATAGGGAACTATAGAGGACGATGCCCAGCACCTAAGGAGACTGTCATTGGAGCAATTCTCATCATGGACACAATGGGAAAGTAAGCAAAATATGCCAGAATTCCGGCTCAAATTGTGCCAAAACTCTTGCACACATGCCATGCCACTGAGACCACCTTGTCGCTTGGTAGGTGGGCTTAGATGTGTTTTGATCAAAATGCATTGACCAAGTGTCTCAGATTTTATCAATAGAGTGAGGGCTTAGTCCATATGTTATGCTTGCATCTATTATTATAGTGCATTCTTTTCTGTGACTGCATACATGCCATTCGCCTAATTTCTTACATATTTCAGATGCTTGTTGCACCTCGATGGACAGTTTTGAAGCGTCTAGAAAAGGGGATGTGGCCAAGCAGAGTCTTAACATGAACCGGATTTAGCATTGGCATGCGGCACAAACAAAGAGAAAAGTGTCTACTTTCACAGCCCGATCCGGCAGGGATCAGCAAAAACGCTTCCGTTACTGATAATACAACCGTCTGCATCCGTTATGAACGTGTCCGGTTGTATTATCTTTAAAATAGCGATGATGGATCCGGCATGTAAGTCAATGGATGCCGGATCCGTTTTCTATTGTGTCCAAGAAAATGTTTTGCTCTGCATCCCATGCCACACAGAAAACCACAGCTTGCTTTGGTTTGCTCTCCGGTATGGAAACGCAACCAAGCAGAACAGAACGCATTTTGGAGCATTCCGTTCTGTTTCGTTTTTGTCCCCATTGACGATGAATGGGGAAAAAAGTGAAAACGTTTTTCTCCGGTATTGTGATCCTATGACAGATCTAAATACCGGAAAAGTTAAAGGCAAGTGTAAAAGTAGCCTAATATGACTTGCAAGATGTGTCAAATCACACAGCACAGTGATATAATTGGTACATCTTCTGCCTGCCTAGTTTAATTTTAAGATGTCCCACAATTGACAACATCACCCCTGTTAATCACAAGAATGGGGACCCTGCGCTTAACATTTGAATAGCGCAACAGTCATGCATGCATGGTGCTGCTCTATGTTCTGTAGGAGTGCTGTACTCTGCTATCTCCAGCAGTCCCACAGAGAAGGAATGGAGCAGACCAGTGCACATGCTTGACCGCTCCTTTCAAATGGGGAAAACAAGACCCCCATTTTCGTGATTGTGGGGGTCACGGCAAGCAGACATTTATCACCTATCCTGGGCATAGGTGGTAAGTTGTCATGGTGGCAGTACTCATACATTTCCCCCATAGTGTGCGCTGTTTTTCCTTCTGGTAACACACACCATGGGGTTCAGTACGTTAAATGCATACGCATAGAGCAGGGCTGGCCAACCTGCGGCTCTCCAGCTGTTGTAAAACTACAATTCCCACCATGCCCTGCTGTAGGCCGATAGCTGTAGGCTGTCTGGGCATGCTGGGAGTTGTAGTTTTGCAACAGCTGGAGAGCCGCAGGTTGGCCACCCCTGGCATAGAGTTTATATGTTACCCCTGTGGCTTCCTTCCAAAACCAACAATATACACAAGTCTGTTGGCTCAGTTTAAAACGATTCCTACAATGTAGTACGAAGTCAGTATCGTACGGTGAAAGGATGTGCCTACAATCTACCACTGGCATGGAATAACATTAGGATAGAGAATCATTCAAGTGACTTACATCATGAACTTCCTCCACTGAGATATATGCCTCAGTGGGAAGACCCAGGTCTTTCGGCTTCACATCAATGATCACA
Source organism: Bufo bufo (assembly GCF_905171765.1). Taxonomy (NCBI): domain Eukaryota; kingdom Metazoa; phylum Chordata; class Amphibia; order Anura; family Bufonidae; genus Bufo; species Bufo bufo. Next base: position 143,495,894 of record NC_053398.1, on the reverse strand, counting down.
AGAACCTAGAAGTAAAATAAAACAACAATGAGGATAGCTCATTTCTATCCAGTCATCTGATAGAGGAAAGAAGACAAGCACTTAAAGGGTTGTATCACCAAGACAAGCCTTTTCAAAGCAAAGTCTGCACGGTGATCATCTGTTCGCTGTGAGTCTGGCTTCTCTAACCTGGTGATCAGCGGTCGTCACTGGTGGGATTCATATGTGCACACTCATTTATCCTAAATGGCTTGTCCAGGTCTTAGGCTACATTCACTATAATGGAAACTGTAATGTCTTTGTCCGGCCAAAACTCTGCACTTGAGCCAGAAAGCAGCCAGATCCCAATACAATCTAAGAGGTCCAGCAGTATCCAGCAATGCCGGATCCGGTGAACTCTGGCAGGCTGTTCTCTGCTGGAAAAGCCTGCTGATTCATATTACCGGAGATGTGAGCATAGCCTTACAGAGGGGGCCTCCGTTCTGACTGTTCATGGAGGAGAGCCCCCTCCATGATGTATATATGCCTACATATAGCAACAAAATCTGTGTGATGCACAATCTCTTACCATTTCTAGGATGATGCTCACTGGGTCTGAGGACAGAGAAGATGCTACTTCTGGTGTAGAGACATCTCCCTATAGCTGCACTATATCTAAGGCTCTGTGCACACAGCATTCAGGCCCTTCATTGGCAGTATACGCTAGGAAGATTTCCTGACACAATCATTGAATAGGCATACAGTGGCATATGTTGTCCACTTGTCACAATCAGTGATGGCCAGTTCGCATTGTTCGCCCGCGAACACATGCGGGCTGCCATCTTAAATTACAAGTCCGGCAAGGCACAGGTAAGCCCTTACCTGTGCCTGCGCCGCCAGCCGGTCTGAAACAAATGCGGTCAGCGGGAGCAGGCAGTTCCGAGAACAGCCGCCGGGTGCCTTTAATCGGGCTGTTCTCGGAACTGCCTGCTCCCGCTGACCGCATTTGTTTCAGACCGGCTCGCGGCGCAGGCACAGGTAAGGGCTTACCTGTGCCTCGCCGGACTTGTAATTTAAGATGGCAGCCCGCATGTGTTCGCAGGCGAACAATGCGAACTGGCCATCACTAGTCACAATGTCAAAAAAGTATACCACATGGTTCACGTATTTTTGCAGTGACAGGAAGGTGTAGAGGAAAGCAGTTTGCTGATCATCACTATGAATTAAAAAGGAATCTGATGTGTATCAGCCCAATGGAGGTCTAAAGGATGCTCTTTTGACTTCTGTCCAGCAAATGGATATGTTTGATTGATTCGCCAGGAGCTTTTCACAGTATACACACCAAAGGGAGGGACCAAACATTTTCTAAACATAACCTAAGCTCCTTCTCAACTTCAAAGCCATTGAACAATAAATAAAATGTACCGAATTTGGACAGTATCTTTTCATCAGCTCATTGATTGCAATGTCATTCTTGTGCAGCTTGGGTCCTGTGTGGTACCAGCCAACGATCCGTTCTCGAGCTGAAGAAACATTTCAGAGATATAATTATGAGCACTGGGTGTGTTAATGCACACGGCACTGTGAGAAGCGCAACTCACCATTTACTTTCTTGAACATGCCATACATATTCTCAAGATAGTCGTGGTCCAGAAACCAGACGGAGTCGTCTTTATCATCTTCATCAAATGGAACTGAGGGAAGGGATAATCATTTTGGTTAGCAGGTGAACCTGGAGACATCAGATGAAGTGAACCTGAAGACATCAGATAAATAGTACTGTATCTGCCCTGTGTGGGATGCGTGAGTGATAAAATCCCTGGCAGGAGGTACATGTCATGCATCGTGAGTAGGCCAATGTCAACACCCTGCACAATCAATATCTTATGAGGGACTCCCATTAAAAGGGTTCTGCATCATCTATGGCAGCTTCAATGCAGACAAATATAAAATTACCAGATCTCACGTAGAAACCTTTATAGTAAATGCAGTGTGGAGTCATGCCGGCTGACCTGTCACATGTGCGCAAAGTGTGGCTCGGCCTACTCTACAGTTTCTGTAGCTCTGACCAACCCTCAACACCGCATCCAGGCTGGATGAGGCTGAGTGGAGGGACATACGTATATTGGAATACCCCTTTAAAGGGGTTGTCCAAGATGACTAAAAACAGAATCCTGCAGAAGCACACAATGTAATAAGGTCTATTAAAGTGGTTGTTTCATCATGGACCATGGGGGCATATCTCTAGGATATGCCCCCATTGTCTTATAGGAGCAGGTCCCGCACCTATATTGAGAACGGAGCCCCGCAAGGTGGTGGCTGGAGGACTCCGTTCCGGCCACCAACAAGCCGGCTCCCCATAGAAGTGAATGGGAGAGCACCGCGCTTGACCGGCCACCTCTCCCATTCCCTTCTATGGGCTCAACGGAAATTTTTGGCGGCCCCATAGAACATGAAAGGAGGGCGGCTGCGCATGGGCAGTGCGCCCTCCTTCACTTTCGGGGCTCCGTTCTCGATATAGGTGTGGGTCACAGCGGTAGAGACAACCCCTTTAATGCACAGAGTTGAGGAAGCTTCTTACCGGCAAAACTATTCGAAACATCTAAGATCTTCTTGTGCCAAGAGCCTAATAAGACACCGACCACGCGCTTCTGGTTTCCAACTTTCCCAATTCTGTGGGTATAAAATACAAACATTAAATGAATACAGGACAGAGTATGCGAGATGTAATGGTCTACAAACTTTACTTTTGCACGGCTCTTGTAAATGTACTACTTTTCCTTCTATGCTTTGAATAGGCAGGCTCGTCCTGGTGGGGATGATTCCCTTTACTTCCATGTAGGCCCTTGCTGCGGGATAATGGACAAGACAATCCATCTGCAGCTTCATCCCCCTTGGGGGGGGGGGGGGGGAGTAGTCAATGGAAATATTGCATGCCTGCTGGGGGCACACGTTTTCCACTAACAATGGGTCACCATACTTTGCTCCACAGAGAGGTTAGATTTATACCCATTTGCTTCTTCGCTGCCATCTAGGAAAGCGGTGCCTTAGACATAACAGACGCTTATCCCCTAGATCAAGGTAAACATGTATTAATCTACACTTAATAGGGCCCAGCTTTCTTGGCAACAAAGGGTACATTATAGGCTATGAGAAAACTCCTTTTAGGGTTAGCAACCGCTGGCACATAAGCTGTTCAGAAACTACAACTCCCACCATGCTCCATTCACTTGTAGGGAAGTTCCATGAACAACCTAGAAAGTTTGAATGCTGGGAGTTGTAGTTTCACAGCAGCTGGAGGTTGCTGATCCCTGCCCATAGGTTATAATGCAGAACGACTATGATTGGAGGTCCAGGCAACCCCTGCTCTCGAGATCACAGGGACCCACAGTGATCCGACATTCATGGTTTATGATCCATACGTCATACAAGCGGGCAATGGTCCCGTGTCTGACTCTGATCAGTGGCGGTCTAACTGATGTGGCCCCTGCCGACTGCACATGCTCACCGTTAGAAGGGACTGGCAGACATACACATGTGCCCACGGCTGCATTGAACTCTATGGGTCTGCCGGAGATAGTCCGGTACAGGAGGAGCTTGGCTATCTCCTACAGTCCCATAGAGGTGAATGGTGCAGCAGTGCGCATGTGTGACCACCACTCTAAGCAAACGGGGGAGTAGGGGCCCCAGCGATCAGACCGCCGCTGATCAGTCACTTACCTCCCTTATTCTGCTGATGGCATTTAAAGGGGTATTCCCATCTTAGACAATGGGGGCATATTGCTAGGATATGCCCCCATTGTCTGATAGGTGCGGGTCCCGCACCTATATTGAGAACTGAGCGGGGAGCGCTGTGGCTGGAGGACCCCAGATTTCCCAGGGTCCGTCCACCACCAAGCGCTAATCCCCGCCTCTCCCATAGAAGTGAATGGGAGCGTGCCGCACATGCGCGGCCCATGCTCCTCTTCATTTCTATGGGGCAGACGGCAATAGCCAGAGCCAGCGCTCAGCTATTTTCGGCAGCCCCATAGAAATGAATGGAGGGCGGCTGCGCATGCGCACTCTCCTTCACTTTCGGGGCTCCGTTCTCGATATAGGTGCGGGTCCCAGCACCTATAAGACAATGGGGGCATATCCTAGCGATATGCCCCCATTGTCTGAGATGAGAAATCCCCTTTAAGTTGTCTTAAAAGGTTCTCCGGGCTTTTAATACTGATGACCCATCCTCAGGATAGGTCACCAACATCAGATCAGCAGGGGGGTCCGACACACAGTACCCCCACCGATCAGCTGTATGCTGCGGGGTGTCGGACCCCCACCGATCTAATATTGATGACCAATCAATAATAAAAGCCCGGAGAACCCCTTTAATGGGTCGGAAGTCCTAGATAAAGAAGGTCACTTATGTTACGACCGCGTCCAGCTTCAGTCTGTGCAGCCACTGTCACATATCAGGACTTCTCTATGGCTGCACTCCTACAGAGGAACTACAAGTACCAGCGTGCCCACCAGACTCCTATGCCATGCGCCTGCAGCCACACAATCTATGCCATCCTCCATAGCCAGATGGGTTATGAGCAGATGACACGGCAGAGGTTAAGTGCCCTGTCACCGTGCGGCTGTAGGCCTAGCTGAAGCCGGGTCTGGTAATGGAGGCCTTGCCAGCCGGTGACTCAGCAGACTTCCGTGAAGAATGCGGGGCTCACCTGTTGAAATGATCCACCACACTGAGTAAGACCAGCGGGTGAACCACCACCCTTTCTACCGCAAGCTCCGGCATCTTCTCCGGCTACAATGACTCTCACACACCGGCCGGAACCACAACTGACGCGGCTTCGCATTACTTCCGGAAACACCGCTCCCAGGTTGCACAGCGCGCCGGAAGTGCTCCGCCGTCCTGAGGCGGGCGCCATGTTTGTGCAGGCAACTGGTACAGAAAGTAACTGTACGCCTTGAAATATCACCCATACATTATCAGATAGCGATACTTAGCTGCTATATGTGCAGATATGATTTATTATGTTAATATTTCATCTGTTTATGGCCATGATAGTCTGTGCTATGGTTTCACTAAGAATTTTTATAAGCTGTGAATGACAGTTGCCTCACCATGACGCCCCATCTTTCTTATTACACTCACCATGCACCTGGGCTAACAGCAAGTAACTAGCACTTCCCATTTTTTTGGCAGTCCCGTAGAAATGAATGGAGGGCGACTGTGCGTGGGCAGGCGCTATTCGAAATATAGATGCGGGTCCCAGAGGTGGACCCCGAGTATCCGACACTTGGGGCATATCCTAGCGATATGCCTCCAATGTCCAAGATGGGAATACCCCTTTAAATACTTGGCTAGGCGGAGTTTACTAGAGCAAGCTCTTATCTTTAGTAGGGGTACGGTGCACAGGAACCCCCCCCCCCCCCCCCCAGGACATCTTTATTGTCTAATAGCATATATGCATAGGGGTTGTCTTCATGAGAGTCCATATTACTGTCTTAAATGGGTTCCTTTTAGACAGATGTACAGGTATGAGAGAAGCATCAATGCATAGCTAGGCAACACCCATGGAGCTGTAATGGCGGCAGTAGTGGTTGTCACTTACATTTTCCCAATATAAGTAATAAAACGGTTATTGGAATTCTTAACAACCTGACCGAGAAAAAATCCTATGCGTATATTTAGGGCTCATTCACATGATCATCTGGCCGCGGTGCCTGTATTGTGGACCGCAAATAGCACCGGCTGTGTGAACTCCGTGCTGCGGTGCGGACCTATTGACTTTAATGGGTCAGCGATCCGCAATATACGGACAAAGGTAGTACATGTCCTATCTTTTGCGGAGTGGAGGCACAGAATCCCACGGAAACACTCTGAAGCACTTCCGTGGGCCTATGGGTCTGTGCTTCAGCACCGCAAAAGATCTTTTGCTGTATTTTACGGTTCGTGGACCCATTCAAGTCAATAGGTCCCCACCACAATAGGGTCAATCTGTATATCATGTATTGTCAGTATAACAACAGCTGTTCTGTGAAGGCCTCAGAGGTTTGTTAGAGAACAGTAGTGATCAAACAGCATCATGAAAACCAGGGAACAAACCAGACAGGTCAAGGATAAAGTTGTGGAGATATGTAAAGCAGAGTTAGGTTATAAAAAAATAATGTCCCAAGCTCTGAACATCTCACGGAGCACTGTTCAGTCCCTTATCCGAAAATGGAAGGAGTATGGCGCAACTGCAAACCTACTAGGACATGGCCGTCCACCTGACAGCCCAGGCAAGGAGGGCACTAATAAGAGAAGAAGCCAAGAGGCCTATGGTCACTCTGGAGGATCTGCAGAGATCCACAGCTCAAGTGGGAGAATCTGTCCACAGGAGAACTATTAGTCGTGTATTCCACAAATCTGGCTTTTATGAAAGAGGGGCAAGAAGAGTGGCATTTTTAAAAACAAGTCATATGAAGTCTCGTTTGTAGTTTGCCACAAGCCATGTGGGGAACACAACAAACGTGAAAGAAGGCACTCTGGTCAGATTAGACCAAAGTTTAACTTTTTGGCCTAAATGCAAAATGCAATGTGTGCCGGAAAACTAACACTTCACGTCACCTTAAACACACCATCCCCACTGTGAAACGTGGTGGTGTCAGCATCATGCTGGGGGGAGGCTTTTCTTCAGCAGGGACAGGGAAGTTGGTCAGAGTTGATGGGAAGACGGATGGAGCTAAATACAGGACAATCTTGGAGGAAAACCTGGTAGAGGCTGCAAAATACATGAAACTGGGGTGGAGGTTCACCTTCCAACAGGACAACGAACCGAAATTTACAGCCAGAGCTACAAATGGAATGGTTTAGATCAAAGCATCTTCATGTGGCCGACACAGTCCAGACCTAAATCCCATTGAGAATCTGTTCACAGATGCTCTCCATCCAATGTGACTGAGCGCAAGCTATTTTGAATGGGCAAAAATTTCAGCTTCTAGATGGGCAAAGTTGATGGAGACATACCCCAAAAGAATTGTAGCTGTAATTGCAGCAAAAGGTGGTTCTACAAAGTATTGACTCAGGGGAGCTGAACACAAATGCACGCCACACTTTCCAGATTTTTTATTTATTAAAAATTTTGAAAAACATGTATCATTTTCTTCTCACTTCACATATACTCATACTTTGTGTTGGTCTAGCCCATAAAATCCCAATAAAATACATTTAAGTTTGTGGGTATAACGTGAAAAAATGCGGAAAAGTTCATGTATCTATCTACTGTATCTCACAAAAGTCAGTCCACCCCTCACATTTTTGTAACTATTTCATTATATCTTTTCATGGGACAACACTGAAGATCTGACACTTTGATACAATGTAAGGCCTCATGCACACGACCGTTGTGTGTTTTGCGGCCCGCAAACCGCGGATCTGCAAAACACGGATGGCGTCCGTGTGCGTTCCGCAATTTGCAGAACGGCACAGACAGCCATTAATATAACTGCCTATTCTTTGCCACAAAATGCGGACAAGAATAGGACAGGTTATATATTTTTTGCGGACCACGGAACGGAGCAACGGATGCGGACAGCACACGGAGTTCTGTCTGCATCTTTTTCTGCCCCATTGAAGTTAATGGGTCCGCATCCGAGCCTCCAAAACTGCGGCTTGGATGCGGACCAAAACAACGGCGGTGTGCATTTGGCCTAAAGTAGTCAGTGTACAGCTTGTATAACATTGTAAATTGGGCGTGCCCTAAAGATAACTCAACATACAGCCATTAATGTCTAAACAGCTGGCAACAAAAGTAAGTGCACCCCTAATTGAAAATGGCTGAAATGTGACTCGTTAGTGTTACAAGGTCTCAGGTGTGAAATTTGGTGTTATCGCTCTCATACCGGTCACTGGAAGTTCAACATGGCTCCTCATGGCAAAGAACTCTCTGAGGATCTGAAAAAAAAGAATCGTTGCTCTACATAAAGATGGCCGAGGCTATAAGAAGATTGTCAGCACCCTGAAACTGAGCTGCAGCACGATGGCCTAGACCAGAGGTAGGCAACCTCCGGCACTCCAGCTGTTGAGAAACTACAACTCCCAGCATGCATACTTGTTCTGCTCTTCTTAGAACTCACATCTAAATGAATGGAGCATGCTGGGAATTGTAGTTTCACAACAGCTGGAGTGCCGAAGGTTGCTGATCCCTGGCCTAGACCATACAGCGGTTTAACAAGACAGGTTCTACTCAGAACAGGCCTCGCCATGGTCGACCAAAGAAGTTGAGTGCGCATGCTCAGCGTCATATCCAGAGGTCTTTTTAAAATAGACGTATGAGTGCTGCCAGCATTGCTGCACACGTTAAAGGAGTGAGGGGTCAGCCTGTCAGTGCTCAGACCATACGCCGTACACTACATCACATTGTTCTGCATGGCTATCGTTCCAGAAGGAGCCTCTTCTAAAGATGATGCACAAGAAAACCGCAAACAGTTTGCTGAAGACAAGCAGACAAAGGACATGGATTACTGGAACCACGTCCTGTGGTCTGATGAGTCCAAGATAAACTTATTAGGTTTAGATGGTGTCAAGTGTGTGTGTCGGCAACCAGCTGAGGAGGACAGAGACAATAGTGTCTTGCCTACAGTCAAGCATGGTGGTGGGGGCGTCATGGTTTGGGTCTGCATGAGTGCTGCCGGCTGTCGGGAGCTACAGGTCATTGAGGGAACCATGAACGCCAGCATGCACTGTGATATACTGAAGCAGAGCATACAGTTGCAAGAAAAAGTATGTGAACCCTTTGGAATGATATGGATTTCTGCACAAATTGGTTATAAAATGTGATCTGATCTTCATCTAAGTCACAACAATAGACAATCACAGTCTGCTTAAACTAATAACACACAAAGAATTAAATGTTACCATGTTTTTATTGAACACACCATGTAAACATTCACAGTGCAGGTGGAAAAAGTATGTGAACCCTCGGATTTAATAACTGGTTGAACCTCCTTTGGCAGCAATAACTTCCACCAAACGTTTCCTGTAGTTGCAGATCAGACGTGCACAACGGTCAGGAGTAATTCTTGACCATTCCTCTTTACAGAACTGTTTCAGTTCCGCAATATTCTTGGGATGTCTGGTGTGAATCGTTTTCTTGAGGTCAGGCCACAGCATCGCAATCGGGTTGAGGTCAGGACTCTGACTGGGCCACCCCAGAAGGCGTATTTTCTTCTGTTTAAGCCATTTTTTGAGTTTTTATTGAAGTTTTAGATTTTAGGTATTTTTAGGGACTGATATTGTCTCCGCTGCAGCGATTGTTATTTTTTTTTTGAATCAAATCGTTTTTATTAAACAATAAATACATATTATAACATAATACAATATGTTGACTTTTTCTTTCTTTACATTATCCACTATGCAGATTCAGTGAACAACAATACTCATAAGTATATCACCACTCAGTATTATCATGAATCCATACAATACATATACCTTTGCTAAAACATATTATGGGCAAAAAAAAAAAATTACCAGAAACTTGACCTTTCCAAACTCCCTCCCCCCCTTACCCTACCCTAACCCCCCAACCCTAACATTGGTCTTGACCATCACCTGACTATATAACCACATGGGTATGAGATAACCATTCAGTCCACATTTTTTCAAACTTCTGAGGGCACCCTCTCTTCACAAACACCCCTTTTTCGAGTACCAGCATGTCATGCACCTTCCGTTCAAACTCACTCAGTGTGGGCGGACTCCCCTGGATCCACCTCATAGCGATCAGTTTCCTGGCCACATATAGCAATCTCCCCGCAGCTACCCTAACCGGTTCATTTCCTCCAATTTCAGACACATACCCCAGAATACACACCTTAGGATCTTTTTGAATTCTTAATGTCAATTTACTATTAATCATCTCTACAACTTCCTCCCAATAATTAGCAACTACTGGACAAGACCACAACATATGTAACAAGTCTGCACCATCTTCCATACACTTTGGGCACTTGTCATCACCTCTTACTCCTATCTTTTTCAGGAACACCGGTGTTTTGTACACTCTGTGTATAATAAATAGTTGGGACAGTTTGCCCTGTTCACTTAGAGACACCTTGGGGACTGCTTCTAAAATATCTTCCCACATATCCTTAGACATATCTCCCACGTCAGCCTCCCACTTTTTCATTCTTGAAAGCGGATATCCCTCTAAGAATTTTTCCATTAGAAGAGCGTACACCTGTGATATTAACCCTCTTTTTCCCCCTCCCGACGGAAGAACAAGCTTATGGACCACCTCCATTTGAGCTATCACACATCCCTTCCGCATCGTGACCCCAAGGGCATGTCTTATTTGAAGATATTTATAAAACCACTCCTTCGGGATATTAAATTCCTGCTGCAGGTTTTGAAATGACTTACATGTCTTGTCCTTAATTAATTGTCCAATTCTCGTCACTCCATAAGTTTCCCAGTTCCTAAGTCCTGGTATGGCCAATAGTTCTGGCAACAAGTGGTTCTTTCCAATAGGTGAAAGTTCACTAATACCTCCCACTCCTCTTAGCAGCTTCACTTTTGCCCAAACTTTTTTCATGAGTTCAATCAGAGGAAGTTTTTCCCTCCCTGCATGCATTCCTAAACCTTCCAGAATGCCCATGAGGTCACGACTGCCCAGCCAATGCTGCAATATCTGCCCAGTCATATCCGGTGCTTGTAGATCAATCCATCCCTTAAAATGCTGACATTGGGAGGCCAAAAAATAAATCCATGCGTTAGGGACAGCTAAGCCCCCTTCCGACTTAGAATACTGCAATGTCTCCAGTTTGATCCTAGCCTGTCCATACTTCCAAGTAAGATCTCTAAATATAGAGTGAATTTTCTTAAATCTATCCAGAGGGATCCAAACTGGAGCATTATTCAGTATATATAACAGTTGGGGCATCATAACCATTTTTAAAAGGTTAACTCTACCTACCACCGAAAGAAAGAGCCTACACCATGACCTCACTTTAAGCCTAAAAGTAGCTAGCAAAGGGGATAGATTTAGTTCTTCAAAATCCGCTAGTCTCGGTGTTATATGTAATCCCAGATATTTAAATTTATCCACCCAGGGCACCACACTATCTACTTGTCTGCCTACCAGGGCCTGCCCGTCAATTGGCATCAAAGAGGATTTCTGCCAGTTTATCCGTAGTCCGGAAAAGCTACCAAATCTGTCAATCAATGCCATGGCCGCATCCAGGGACGCACCAGTATCGCCCAAGAAAAGTAGGGTATCATCAGCGTACATAGCCACTTTATTATGCAGTTCACCATATCTAAACCCCTCTATACTTGTAGATAAGCGAATATGCGCCGCCAACGGCTCTATTGCAAGAGCAAACAATAAGGGCGACAGTGGGCATCCCTGTCTGGAACCCCTGGCGAGGGGAAAACAGTCTGATAATCCTCCATTAGCTCTAATTCTCGCCTTAGGGCTAGAATACAGAACCTGTACCCACTGAATGAACCGTTCACCAAAGCCCATAATTCTCAGGACCCCCCACAAATACCTCCATTCCACACTATCAAACGCCTTAGCGGCGTAGCGATTGTTATTTTAATATTGTATTGTGATGTTGTATTTTAATATATTTTGCCAATTAAATATTGTGTAACAACACTATTACTATTGCTCTATTTCCATGCGAGGGAGTGCCAGTCTCATACTACATAATATATACTTGTGATTGTCTATTGTTGTGACATAGATGAAGATCAGATCCCATTTTATGACCAATTTGTGCAGAAATCCATATCATTCCAAAGGGTTTACATACATTTTCTTTCAACTGTAAAGCCCTGCCTTCAGAAACTGGGCCACAGGGCAGTATTCCAACATAATAACGACCCCAAACAGCTCCAAGACGACCACTGCCTTGTAAAGAAACTGAGGGTAAAGGTGGCCAAGCATGTCTCCAGACCTAAACCCTATTGAGCATCTGTGGGGCTTCCTCAAGCGGAAGGTGGAGGAGCGCAAGGTCTCTGACATCCACCAGCTCCGTGATGTCATCATGGAGGATGGAAGAGGATTCCAGTGGCCACCTGTGAAGCTCTAGTGACCTCCAAGCTCAAGAGAGTTAAGGCAGTGTTGAAAAATAATGGTGGCCACACAAAATATTGACACTGGGTACAATTTGGCTATTCTCACTTAGGGATGTACTCACTTTTGTTACCAGTGGTTTAGACATTAATGGCGGTGTGTTGAGTTATTTTGAGGGCACACCCAATTTACACTGTTATACAAGCTGTACACGGACTACTCTACATTGTAACAAAGGGTCAGATCTTTAGTGTTGTCCCAGGAAAGGATATAGTAAAATAATTACAACATTTCGAGTGTACTCACTTTTGTGAGATACTGTATCCATCTGTCTATCTATCTATCTATCTATCTATCTATCTATCTATCTATCTATCTATGGCATGCTATTCATAAATATACCTTTAGGTCTATGAATATTACTCTATACCGCATTTTATGCACATCTCTCATACATTTTCAGTAAGGGTGGGTTCACATCACATTTTTGCCATACAAAAAACCTATGCATTAAACAGATGCCATACAGTGGCATCTGTCACCATAGAGTCCAGTTGTGAAAAAAAATGTGTACATTAACATATGCTGTTTTTAGAAGACTCTGTGGGATAGAAAAGAGTGGTGTGCTATGCTTTTGTATCCTTTTTTCCCCGAACATGTGTATTAAACAAATAGCAAAAACACGATGTGAACCCCACCACCTAAGCTATACAGAAGGTTAAATAGTTTTCTATCTATCTGTCTATCTATCTATCTATCTATCTATCTATTTATCTATCTCATATCTATCTATCTATCTATCTATCTATCTATCTATCTATCTATCTATCTATCTATCTATCTATCTATTATCTATTATCTATCTATATATCTATCTATTATCTATCTATCTATCTATCTATCTATTTATTATCTATCTATCTATCTATCTATCTATCTATCTATCTATCTATCTATCTATCTATCTATCTATCTCATATCTATCTATCTATCTATTTATCTCTGTGTTTACAGTATCTGTTCTGCAATAGTGAATCAGTTCTGAGAAGTGCTTCTCTTACAGATGGGGGTGGTGAGGGAGGTGGACATATGGGTTATGGTAAATTAGTTGTTTAACTGACGTACTAACCATTTACGGTAATCAATTTTGCATTGATGTACTTATGTATATATTTATTTACAGCTTAAATATGGTAATGACAACCAGGGCCTGGCCCGGCAGGGAAATCAATAAGACTTTCAGGTAAGGACAAATCATTGTAAAAAGGTCTGCTGGAGCAGTAAAAGTCTATTGACTTAAGATCACTTGTGCTATTGACATATGTGTTTTGTGTTAGGCCTGAATAACGATAAGCCATCATCTTGCATTTTCCTGAATGTGCTGATGATTATACTGCTCTGTATTTTGCAAACATTCATAAGAGTATAACTACATAAATATATTTAAAAACTGACCTTTTGCTAAATGGTTTCAATTTTCATCTGCAGATAAATTGGGATCAATGATCTTTGCTCTGTACGTTAAAGGGGTATTCTGCTTAGAAAAATGTATTCAAGCCCAGGATAGTCGATAACTAACAGAATCGTGGGGGTCTCTGACTAATGGGACCCACATCAATCATGAGAATAGATGCCTAGTACCCTGAAATGAATGGAGTGGCAGGTCGAGCATGCACATTGATGCTTCATTCATTCTCTATAGGGCTGCTGGAGATAGCAGAGTACAGTTCTTGGCTATCTCTGGCAGTCCTATAACCAGCTGCTCCATTTGAAGAACGTACCCCCATTCTCATAATCAGCGGGGGTCCCCTTGGTTGGACTCTCACCAACCTAATAGTAGCTTCTTCTAACCAGAATTACCCAGGCATGTGCTTCGGGTGCTGAGTGCCAGGGTGGGGGCACACAAGCCATTTTGCCTTAAAAAGGACCCGTCCCCTCTCCTGACAAGTCATTTTTAGTAACTAATTGCATTCCCCATGTGATAACAATTCTGGGGCATCTATTCTTATGACTCTAGGTTGTGCCATCCCTCTATTATTCCTGATAGAAGTTATGAATTAATGTCTTGCAGTTTGCAATAGATGGGCATTACCAGTTGAGGGTGAGTCCCTGCACAGTCTGACACTGTCAAATTGTGCAGCGACACCCCCTCAACTGGTAACACCCAGCTGGAACTTCATTGCACACTGCTAGCCATTCATTTATAACTTCCAGCAGGAATAATGAAGGGATGACAAAACATAGAGTCATATGAATAGATGCTCCATGGAAAATCATAACATTATATCGTGGGAATGTCCCTTTAAAGAGCAATTTTACCTTTACATAGAAATGAAGACATTTGAACGGTGTTCGCCTATCTTTGGCTAGTTTCCCACTTCCGTGCCAACGGTAGTCCACCGTACTGCCGGAAGTCCGCTCCGTCCCCATTCACTATAATGGGGGCGGGCCAGAGGTCCGGCCGCAGTGCGGCAAACATGCCTAGAGGTGAATGCTGCGGCGGCACAGTGGGCTACCGTTAGCGCAGATCCAGCAGTCTATTCCCCCGTCAGAAACAGCCTGCCGGACCCTGCTGCTGCCAGTGTGAAAGTAGCCATTCTCAGACTTCTAGCACACATGAAAAAGGATGTACAGTGCAATGGAGGAAAACTTGTCATTGTAAAGTCTGGTAAAGTTTGGTGACAACCTCTGTGGGATATACACTGCTCAAAAAAATAAAGGGAACACTTAAACAACACAATGTAACTCCAAGTCAATCACACTTCTGTGAAATCAAACTGTCCACTTAGGAAGCAACACTGAGTGACAATCAATTTCACATGCTGTTGTGCAAATGGGATAGACAACAGGTGGAAATTATAGGCAATTAGCAAGACACCCCCAATAAAGGAGTGGTTCTGCAGGTGGTGACCACAGACCACTTCTCAGTTCCTATGCTTCCTGGCTGATGTTTTGGTCACTTTTGAATGCTGGCGGTGCTTTCACTCTAGTGGTAGCATGAGACGGAGTCTACAACCCACACAAGTGGCTCAGGTAGTGCAGCTTATCCAGGATGGCACATCAATGCGAGCTGTGGCAAGAAGGTTTGCTGTGTGTCAGCGTAGTGTCCAGAGCATGGAGGCGCTACCAGGAGACAGGCCAGTACATCAGGAGACGTGGCGGAGGCCGTAGGAGGGCAACAACCCAGCAGCAGGACCGCTACCTCCGCCTTTGTGCAAGGAGGAACAGGAGGAGCACCACCAGAGCCCTGCAAAATGACCTCCAGCAGGCCACAAATGTGCATGTGTCTGCTCAAACGGTCAGAAACAGACTCCATGAGGGTGATATGAGGGCCCGACGTCCACAGGTGGGAGTTGTGCTTACAGCCCAACACCGTGCTGGACGTTTGGCATTTGCCAGAGAACACCAAGATTGGCAAATTCGCCACTGGCGCCCTGTGCTCTTCACAGATGAAAGCAGGTTCACACTGAGCACATGTGACAGATGTGACAGTCTGGAGACGCCGTGGAGAATGTTCTGCTGCCTGCAACATCCTCCAGCTGACCGGTTTGGCATTGGGTCAGTAATGGTGTGGGGTCGCATTTCTTTGGAGGGCCGCACAGCCCTCCATGTGCTCGCCAGAGGTAGCCTGACTGCCATTAGGTACCGAGATGAGATCCTCAGACCCCTTGTGAGACCATATGCTGGTGCGGTTGGCCCTGGGTTCCTCCTAATGCAAGACAATGCTAGACCTCATGTGGCTGGAGTGTGTCAGCAGTTCCTGCAAGACGAAGGCATTGATGCTATGGACTGGCCCGCCCGTTCCCCAGACCTGAATCCAATTGAGCACATCTGGGACATCGTGTCTCGCTCTATCCACCAACGTCACGTTGCACCACAGACTGTCCAGGAGTTGGCAGATGCTTTAGTCCAGGTCTGGGAGGAGATCCCTCAGGAGACCGTCCACCACCTCATCAGGAGCATGCACAGGCGTTGTAGGGAGGTCATACAGGCACGTGGAGGCCACACACACTACTGAGCCTCATTTTGACTTGTTTTAAGGACATTACATCAAAGTTGGATCAGCCTGTAGTGTGTTTTTCCACTTTAATTTTGAGTGTGACTCCAAATCCAGACCTCCACGGGTTGAAAAATCTGATTTACATTTTTTAATTTTTGTGTGATTTTGTTGTCAGCACATTCAACTATGTAAAGAACAAAGTATTTCAGAAGAATATTTAATTAATTCAGATCTAGGATGTGTTATTTTTGTGTTCCCTTTATTTTTTTGAGCAGTGTATTATGGTAGCCATATTGGTTGTGAATCCATATTTTTTATTTTTTATGGGGAACCGTTCAATGACTAAGGGTCCATTCACACGTCCGTGGGTGTTTTGCGGATCCACGAATCTGTGGATCCGCTAAACACGGACATCGGCGATGTGGGTTTAGCATTTTGCGGACCGCACATCGCCGGCACTTAATAGAAAATGCCTATTCTTGTCCGCAATTGCAAGTGTGGATCCGCAAGTGCGGATCCGCAATTCCGAAGCCCATAGAAATGAATTGGTCCACAATTCCGTTCCGCAAAATACGGAAGGAAATTGCGGACGTGTGAATGGACCCTAAAAAGAAGATAGAAATGTTGTTGTGCTATTTATTAGGATTCTCTATTAAAGGGGTCCTCTCACTTCAGCAAATGGCATTTATCATGTAGACAATGTTAATACAAGGCACTCACTAATGTATTGTGATTGTCCATATTGCCTCCTTTGCCTGCTTTCTTCATTTTCCATCACACTATACACTTCTTGTTTCCAGGGGTTATGACCACCCCTCAATCTATCAGTGGTGATCGTGCTTGCACATTATAGGAAAAAGCGCCAGCCTCTTTGGTGGCCAGAACTGTCAAAGTACACATAGGCACGCATGCGCGGCAGCTCCTATCCTGGCCACCTCATATATGCGCGGCAGCAGTGGTCATAACCCCTGGATATGAGCAGTGTATAATGTGATGGAAAAATGAATCCAGCCAGCAAAGGAGGCAATATGGACAATCACAATACATCAGTAAGTGCCTTGTATTCACTTTGTCTACATGGTAAATGCCACTTGCTGAAGTCTCCATATACAATAAAACATTTTCCTTTCTGCTAATATTATATTGTTCTTTTCTCATGGTATTTTCTCTGTTAAAAACTCAATAAAATGCAAGGAAAGGAAATACATTGGTACACAATTAAAATCTGCGGATATTAGGGCATATTTGTAGCCTAGGATGACGGTAATAATTTTGTCCAGCAGAGGGTGCCATTGCTCTTAACATAGGATAAATGGCGCGCTATGACGGTCTCTTTTGTCTTTTTTATCAATATACGTATAAAACTCAATGTTCAAATTAACTAGTTCAATAAGTAATTTAGCCCATTGATTTTTGGGCATATCCTAAGTGCCATTACAAGCTACGGATACTTTAAATGCCATTACCTAATAGGAGGAATGTTTTAAGCACCTTTTATTGATTTTATTACTGCTTTATTTTGCTGTCTTGGTTTAAAATCATTTTAACCACTTGGTAATCAAGAAGAAATATATTGTTGGTGAAATACAGTCAATTCCCCGAAAACCTTTGACATCGTTAAAGAAGGATTTACTGTTGTTAAATCATGTCAGACAGTAACTGTAGCACTGAAAGATTTCACATTTGGAACAATGGATGAGCATACCCGTAACGGTAAACCGCGCTCACCTTTGTCTCTCTGTATGGCCATCAAACTTCAATTCTTTACTTACTTTTTATTGCAGATTAACATCATTTTTTATGTTCGCATGCCAGGAAGTATGTTAAAAATTCTCATCAAACCTTCTCGTTATAACGGTCTGCTGTCTTATTGTACTGGAAAAAGCCACTTTTCCTCTCAGATCTTCAGAATTCAGCAACTTCGTATATCATATCTTCATTGCATCATATAATGTAGAAACAAGGTAAAAGTTAAAGGGGTACTCTAACATCTGAGAAGCCCGTTTCATACTTGCAGACTCCAGCTCCAAGCTCATTTCTCCTTGCCTTTTAGTCCCCACTGGACTGGAAATGTGAGGTGCCATTTAGGCTACAGTCACACGACCGTATGTATTTTGCGGTGCGCAAAATGCGGATCCACAAAAAAATACGGATGAGGTCCGTGTGACATCTGTGCAGGGGCGGACTGGGAACTTAAAGTGACCCTGTAAAAAATACTAAAAGTGGCCCCGTTTTGTATTCGGGTCCAATTTGATGGAAGGCAGGGCCAGCAATACCATATTGCGGTACATTGTACCACCCCACAGTCCATCACAAAATACTGCCAGCAGAACAAAATACATCCCCAAAAACTTCCACTGGCTCAGGCGGCCCCCTGGGCATCAGCCCACCAGAAAACTTTCCTGTAAGGTCTATGGCCAGTCCATCCCTGCATCCGTGTTGCATCCGTTTTTTTTGTGGATTTATTGTAATATTGCCTATTAGAATAGGACATGCTCTATATTTTTTGCAGGGCTATGGAACGGACAGCACACGGTGTGCTGTCCGCATTTTTTGCCGACCCTATTGAAATGAATGGGTCCTCATCCAATCCGCAAAAGAAAAAATGGAACAGACACAAAAAAAATACGTTCGTGTGAATGTAGCCTTGGGGCTCGTTCACACGAACGCGTGCTGCCCGTTGCCGTGATGCGGACCGCATTTGCAGATCCGCAATACACGGGCGCCGTTCCATGGCCATTCCGCATCACGTATGCGGACCCATTCATTTCAATGGGTCCGCAAATCCGGAGATGCGGAACGGAAGAACGGAACTGAACACTACGGAAGCACTACGGAGTGCTTTCTGGGGTTCCGTTCTGTGCTTCCGCACCGCAAAAAGATAGAACTTGCTCTATCTTTTTGCGGAACAGAAGGATCGCGGAGCCATTCAAGTGAAAGGGCCTGCGATCCCCATGCGCCTGCCCCACAGACGGTGCCCGTGCATTGCGGACCACAATTTGCGGTCCACAGCACGGATACCGGCTTCACACGTTCGTGTGAATGAGCCCTTACTTGCACGTCACCACTGCTGGCCAATTAGCGAGGTCATTGATTGGCCGGCAGCAGTGATATGTGCATAGATGGCACCTTAGTGCGGAGGAGATGGGAGTTCGGCGCTGGAACCGGCGACAGCTGAGTCTTTTTTTTTAACCCCTGAACCCTGCCTGCACATCTGAAAAGGGATTCCTGTCTAAGGGAACCCCTTAAGGCCTCTTTCCGTTGTGTTTCCGTTTCTGTTCTGTTTTTCCGTATGGCATATACAGTATATAGTAATTACATAGAAAAAATTGGGCTGGGCATAAAATTTTCAATAGATGGTTCCGCAAAAACGGAACAGATACAAAAGACATACGGATGCATTTCCTTATGTGTTCTGTTTTTTTGCGGACCCATTGACTTTAATGGAGCCACGGAATGTGATTTGCAGGCAATAATAGGACATGTTATATCCTTCAACGGAACGGAAATACGTAAACGGAATGCATACGGAGTACATTCAGTTTTTTTTGCGGAACAATTGAAATGAATGGTACCGTATACGGAATGCAAAAAACGGCCCGTAAACAGAAAAGAGGCCTCCATTCACACGTCCGTGGTGTGTTGCGGATCCGCAACACACCCGCCCGGCACCCCTATAGAAATGCCTATTCTTGTCCGCAAGCTGCGGACAAGAATCGGACATGTTCTATCTTTTGCGGAGCTGCGGACCTGAATATCGGGGCCGCGCTCCGCAAATGCGGATGCTGACAGCACACTGTGTGATGTCCGCATCCATTCCGTCCCCATAGAGAATGAATGGGTCCGCACCCGTTCCGCAAAATTGCGGAATGAATGCGGACCCATTTGCGGACGTGTGAATGGAGCCTAAGGGTGTTGTCCCATAATCAGTACTTTATACCTATCCCCGGGATAGATGATATGTGTCTGATTGCTTAGGGTCTGATCACAAGAACAGGGGTCACGTGTCCCCCATTTGAATGGAGAGACAGTACCAAATGCGTACTGCCACTCCATTCAAAAGAGACACGGGACCCCTGTTCTCATGATGATCTATGGGGGCCCCAGGCGTTGCAGACCCAACCACAGCCATCCTGTGGATAGGTGATAAGTGCTGATTCATTTTAGGGAATTTGTAGGTATAAAATGATTCTAGATCAAAAGTTGTGCAATTTTGAAAATTCATGACATTACTGAACCTATCTTGTACTGATCCTGAATTATTAGGGTATGGCCACACTGTCAGGTTTCTTCGCGCAGTTTTAGAAGCCAAGATCGGGACTGAATTCAAGAAAGAGGTTATCCAGTATCTGTCCTGTAGACTTGCTGTCCTTTTATGACCCACTCCTGATTTTGGCTTCCAGAAACCTGACCGTTAGGGTATGTCCACACGTAGCAGACTCTTTCAGACCTGCAGCTTACATATTTTTGTCATGGATTTTTGCTGTACACTTTTTCACTTGCAGTCCACAGCAAAACGTGACATCTGTGTGTGGATGGGCTTTTGAAAACCCCTTCCACCTCTCTATTACCGTAAATTGCTGCAGGTTTGCAGTGTAATACCAACACCATAAATCTGCAGCAGTTTCCTTGCTTGTAAACATGGTCGTGTATTACACGTCTGCAGACTTCAGAGCTTACTTTCTTTATTTTTTTGCATTCTTTGCTGGCTCAGCGTCCGCACGTAGATTATTCCAGTGGCTTGCATTCTTGGAAGAGCACAATTTCCGGTAAAGTGATGTAGGACCACTGGAACTAACTATGAACTATAAGACCTAGTGATATTGTTAAAAAAAAAATAACGATTTTATAAAATGAACCCATTGAAATTGCTGGGTGTTCATTTATAAAAATCCTCATACATTGTACTGTATTGGGCCGGCATCTGCACTGAGAATCTGCCTATATTAGGACAGCTGTCAGGGTTATATGTATTGACACAATAGGACAAAATGGCAGGTCTCATAAACACCTGGATCAGTTTCCTATAAAACCAAAGGATACCCTATTAAACAATAACGTCCTCAGGGAATGGGCGTCCCATAGCAAATACTATAAATACAAAAATTGTGCCGTTTCCAGTTCCGCTTGACAGTATTGCACACCTAACCCCCTGAGACATGGGTCCCATTGCCCCCATTCTGTTTCCATTGCAGCAACTGGAGACCAGATCCCTGGGCAGATACTCACGATTTGTAACCTGGAATGGGCCCTCTCTCTCCAGGGGTCCCATAGCATGGGCTGATTGTATGGACCGTATGCCCCGGCACAGTTTGGTGGTATCCTTGAAGACGGGACAGCACACGTAAATGGTAAAAACCATAATAATAAATACAGGGATTTCTGTCAAATATTTCCATTCGTGAGAATATTCTGAATTGTGCTCCCTTCATTCTCCTTTTCTTGATATTTGCACAATTCCAGCATTTGCTAAACTGTTACTACTACTCTGTGTGACATTTACATTTCTCAGCCCAACGATGCAAGTAATATTTGTAGTAGACAACGCTTCACGTGTTTCGGCTCCGCAGACTTGCTCCGTTACACCTTTAATTTAGCAGCGGGAGATGTGTAGTCCAGTTACCAAGCAACGCACGCCGCGAGAGTGTCAGGATATAAGAGGCGATCGTATGTATCAGGGGGGTTCCATTAATTTTGTGCTCTTTCTTAGGTAC
This sequence comes from Bufo bufo, assembly GCF_905171765.1. Taxonomy (NCBI): domain Eukaryota; kingdom Metazoa; phylum Chordata; class Amphibia; order Anura; family Bufonidae; genus Bufo; species Bufo bufo. The sequence continues at coordinate 143,474,172 of NC_053398.1, read as the reverse complement.
CCCTGTTTTTTCCGTACTTGTGTTTTCTTATTCTTCTTTTCCTTACACTGTTTTATATACTTGTATTTTAAAAAAACAATATAAAATTTTTTATGTGGGTATGATTTCTATGATAAGGAATACCTATTGTTACAACAGCAACCAATTCTCAGGCCCCTCCCCCGCCTTAGGAAGCTGTAGGCGTTCGTTAGATGTAGTGCATACTTGCGTACTCGAACCTGCTGAGTGGGCAGGCACTTCCTGTTGTGATGTCAGAGCTGCTCAGTGTGTTCCCAGCCAATCGGAGGTCTCCACATCCTCATCCCAGCATGCAAGTTTACGCAAACATTGCGGCAGAGATTCTGCAGCTGCATCCCTCCCATAACGTTTAGGATATGTTCACACATAGCAGATAAATTATCTGCTGTGGAGATTGCATGCAGAAAGGCCACAGCTATTTACAGCACTAGCAAAGTGAATGAGTTTTTAAGAAATCTCATTCACACCTTGCGGAAAAAATCTGCAGCGGAAATAGACCTGTGGTGCAGATTTTAAATCAATTTATGCAGCGGATATTCATTGCAGATTTTACTTTTTGCAATGCAAAGAGTGAAATCAGCAGAAAATCAGCAGTATTTTTGCAACGAAATCTGCAACAGTGTACAGTCAGTGCATATTTTCTTCCTGCTGCAGATATCGAGCAGAAATTAGGGAGATTTATAAAAAATATATATATATATTATTATAAAGAAAATCTTTATTCAATCAAAATATTAATATTCATTACCTTCATAACGTTTCCCTTTTGATTGAATTATGTTACTATTTTACTTTGATTGTAATGGTGACTGGAACCTTGTGCACTGTTAATAAAAGTTGTATTTTGTTATGTTTTAAAACTAATAAAAACAAAATTTACAGGAAATTTGGTAGATTTTCTGCTGCAGAAAATCTGCAGTGTATCTCCTATGTGTGAACTTACCCTTAGGGCTCGTTCACACGAACGTGTGAAGCCCGTGCCCGTGCTGTGGACCGCAAAATTGTGGTCCGCTTTGCACGGGCACCGTTCGTGGGGCAGGCGCATGGGGATCGCAGACCCATTCACTTGAATGGGTCCGCGATCCCTCCATTCGGGAAAAGATAGAGCATGTTCTATCTTTTTGCGGTGCGGAGGAATGGAACCCCAAAAAGCACTCCGTAGTGCTTCCGTAGTGTTCCGTGCTTCCGTTCCGCATCTCCGAATTAGCGGACCCATTGAAATGAATGGTTCCGCATCCGTGATGCGGAATGCACACGGAACGGTGCCTGTGTATTGCGGATCCGTGTGAACGAGCCCTTACAGAGAGGAAAGTACAGGCTTCTGGATATATTATAATATTAAAGAAAACCTGTTACCAAAAAATTCAGCGCAATGTGACAGTCCATCCAGCGGCACAAGGTGAGATAGACATAGACAGCTTTATGTTTATTTTTTTGGTCCTAAGGCCTCATGCACACGACCGTTCTGTTTTTTTGCGGCCCATTGTAGACATGCCTATTCTTGTCCGCATCACGGACAAGAATAGGACATTGCTATATTTTATTGGCGGAGCCACGGCCCCATTGAAGTGAATGGGTCCGCACCCGAGCCGCAAAAACTGCGGCGGCTCGGATGCGGACCACAACTAAGGTCGTGTGCATGAGGCCTTAGTTTTATCTTTATGGTTTCATCCTTAACAAATCCACTAGTTGGGGTTACAACACGGCTATACTGGATGAATGTTTTCTTTATAATGAACATCATGTGAATACTTACCTTGAGACGCCTTGCCTGTTCTGAAAATTACATTATTCCTATTAGAAAAATGAGTGAACTTTGAACTTAAATCACATTTTGCTGTTCTATATTTTATGAGACAATCACTGAGATGTACGGACATACATGTATCCCCTTATGTCTAAAATGATGCACGTGGATGTGATTTTGTATTTTTGTAACATTTATTATCTTATTTTGCTATAGTTTGACAAAGGCCAATACAGGCCAAAACGTCTCAAGTTGTACAGCCGCATATTAAATACAGATATTACTCTTTGGATGAAAATTGCTTTGTGCTGGAGTTTTCTATTAATACCATCTTATAGAGCAGGGTTTGCTGAGTAGATAAATAGTTTTGTAGAAAAAGATTCCGTAAAACCTGTAATTTATACATTTATATCTTAGCATTTTTCACTTCTTGTTAACCTATTGGTACAGGAGGGAGGGAGTATAAGGCCCCTTTCACACGAGCGAGTTTTCCGCGCGGATGCGTTGCGGGAGGTGAACGCATTGCATCCGCACGGAATCCTGACCCATTCATTTCTATGGGGCTGTTCACATGAGCGGTGATTTTCACGCATCACTTGTGCGTTGCGTGAAAATCGCAGCATGCTCCTATTTGTGCATTTTTCATGTAACGCAAGCCCCATAGAAATGAATGGGGTTGCGTGAAAATCGCAAGCATCCGCAAGCAAGTGCGGATGCGGTGCGATTTTCACGCATGGTTGCTAGGAGACGATCGGGATGGAGACCCAATCATTATTATTTTCCCTTATAACATGGTTATAAGGGAAAATAATAGCATTCTGAATACAGAATGCAAAGTAAAACAGCGCTGGAGGGGTTAAAAAAATAAAAAATCATTTAACTTGCCTTAATCCACTTGATCGCGATGTCGGCATCTCCTTCTGTCCCCTTTACTGAATAGGACCTGAGGTGAGCATTAATTATAGGATCAAGGACCTTTGATAACGTCACTCCGGTCATCACATGGTACGTCACATGATCTTTTACCATGGTGAATCACCATGGTAAAAGCTCATGTGACGTACCATGTGATGACCGGAATGACGTCATCACAGGTCCTGTTGCTGCACAGAGATCAGATGAAGCAAGAAGGAGATGCCTGGCCGCGAACAAGTGGACTAAGGTGAGTTAAATTTTTTTATTATTTTTTTTAACCCCTCCAGCGATGTTTTAATACTATTTACAGAACCCCGATCCCAAGGCCGAACTTCTGTGAAGAAGTTCGGGTTTGGGTACCAAACACGCGCGATTTTTCTCACTCGAGTGCAAAACGCATTACAATGTTTTGCACTCGCGCGGAAAAATTGCGGGTGTTCCCGCAATGCACCCGCACATTTTCCCGCAACGCCCGTGTGAAAGAGGCCTGATTGATAGCATTGTGTGTATACAGAGATATCTGTCAGTCACTGATAACCCCTTCCTCCTGTACCGATAGATCTTCACAGGGCTGCAGATGTAAAAGGAACAACAGCAGCAGACGGAGCCCGCAATACCATAGTACAGCACAAAATACTGCCCCAGAAGAACCAAATACCACGGCGCAGCACAAAATACTGGCGTCCCCCCAGCAGTATTAAACTGTCTGACTGTCCTGAGCACTGTGATACAGTTGAATTCAGAAAGGCACCTGCGTCCACCGGTCAGGCGCTTAAGTACCTGATGCCTCTAGCATTAATTAATGCTGAGAGCATCAGATCATTATGTACTCAGCCGACAGCTGTGAGGGGGGCTCTAGTGGCCCCCTGAGAATTGGGCAACATGGAAATTTCCCTGTAGGGTCTATGGCTAGTCCGCCCCTCGATCAGCTGGTCCGGTTAACATTGGAAGATGTTTAAGACCTTTTATTATACAGGTGAAATTCGAAAAATTTTAATATCGCGCAAAGTTCATTTATTTCAGTAATGCAACTTAAAAGGTGAAACTAACATATGAGACTCATTACAGGCAAAGCGAGATATTTCAAGCCTTTGTTTGTTATAATTTGGAAGATTATGGCTTTCAGCTTATGAAACCCCAAAGTCACAATTTTGAGGTCCCCTTTGCTCAGGGGATATGGATTAATTAGCTGACTGGAGGGTGACACTTTGAGCCTAGAATATGGAACCTTTTCACAAAATTCTAATTTTAAGCTGCATTAATGCAATTTCTTTTTAATTTGCATTACTGAACTAAATAGACTTTTGCGCGATATTCTAATTTTTCGAGTTTCACCTGTAGCACATACCAGAATTAGAGATGACCTCATTGAAACTTACACAGCTTAGATTTCATTTGATGTACCAAATGCCAAGCCGGGTGTATATCTGTGTGTGCCTTCTTCTTGCAATCAGCACCTTTTAGATAATATCATAGAGGAATCCAGGAAGGAAAACTCCCACTTGAAAGACCACAAATCAAAAGCTCCTGCACTTAATTCTTCATCATGAGTGAGCCAGACGTGGATTTCCAGAAAAGCGACAGAGGCTCGGGATATAGTCAAAACATCACAATCAGCATTTTCAGGTTAATTAAATTCTATTCAGTCCCCATATAGTATATCTGCAGTCATCATTTTCACATTTTGCCTGATAATGATATATTATGCGCATAAAACACCTAAGGCAATTAATCATAATTTTGGTTTCGGGTCAGATTTACTTCATGTGTATATTTTTATACAGAGGTATAACTTGGGGCCTAATGGAAACAGTGTAACAGGGCCCCCTAACCTTAGACCAGTGATGGCTAACCTCCGGCACTCCAGCTGTGGTGAAACTACGACTCCCAGCATGCTCCATTCATTTCTTTGGCGTTCTGAGAACAGCCAAGCAAGTGTACATCTTGGGAGTCGTAGTTTTACCACAGCTGGAGTGCCGGAGGTTAGCCATCACAGATTTAGGCCTCTTGCACACAAACGTTTTTTTTTTTTGTTTCCGTTTCGTTTTTTTGCGTTCCGTATACGGAACCATTCATTTCAATGGATACGCAAAAAAAAACGGAAGGTACTCCGTATGCCTTCTGTTTCCGTATTTCCATTTTTCCGCATAACGGACAAGGATAGTACTGTTCTATCAGGGGGTAGCCAGCTGTTCCGTTCTGCAAAAAACAGAATGCACACGGACGTCCTCTGTATTTTTTGCGGATCTGTTTTTTGCGGACCGCAAAATACTGAAAAAGCCATACGGTCGTGTGCAAGAGGCATCCTCAAACTGCGGCCCTCCAGCTGTTGTAAAACTACAGCTCCCACAATGCCCTGCTGTAGGCTGATACCTGTGGGCTGTTCGGGCATGCTGGGAGTTGTAGTTTTGCAACAGCTGGAGGGCCGCAGTTTAAGGATGCCTGCCTTAGACTCTATAAAGGGTTACTAACTCTTTCCAAATAAAGTAAAACTAATAAACAGCCAGCAATAGAGAAAATAAAAGACCGGTAAGAACTAACATATACTTATTTACAAATGTAGCAAAGTTTGACTGGACACTTAACAAAATCCATTGAAAAAGCCAATTTAAGTACAGTATCAAGTTAATCTTTGCTACCTCTGTACATAATTATTGTAAGGCTAAAATGTAACTTTAACTTCATTTTATACAAGGGAACATAACTAAGAGACCTGTCTAGTGACACTTTTGCTTTAATCCTTAAATTAAACAATATTACAGTGAGGTGAGTCTTTTGACTGTTTATCAGATGTTGACCAGAATGGATCTGGGGGCGCTCTTGCATTAATGTCTATATACAGTGTGTTCCATCAGCAGAGGTCGTAAGTGGTACTGCAAGCCTTAGCAATGACCATACATTTCCTCATTTATTTTTTTTCCATAAGATTTGCAAGAAATATTATGCTGCTTATTTTCATAAGTATGCAAATTATGTACTGCACTACAAGTATCATCGTAGATGATGTATCCCTTCAATTGTCCAAAAAATAATAAAACTCTCGTAGATATAATTGATATCCTAGGTGCCATATATTATAGATGTCTGATCAATGTTCAGCTGATGATCTATGTGACCCATTTTCAAGAGTAATATTACAAGGTGACCTATTGCTGACAATTATATAATGTTACATTCGATGTTTTAATGGTTATTATATTGATGTTTATTTTTGTAATTTATAAAATTCCAGGTATTTGACACATTTAAAAAAAAAATATCTCATTAATATAGCCAGATGTAATAGCTTAATATTGTTCCAGGCTCGGCTGTAAAGATTGGGTGCAGACCAATAGTAATTGGATGTAAACTTACATGATATTTCATATGTTCCGGCAAACTTTAAAAAATACTCCGAAGCATTCTTATTACCTGCTGTCAGTTCAGTGATTTACAGAGGCAATAAAAAACTCTAGGGTTCTCATTTGTCATGAGGTTCAGCTCTCCAGGAACCATTTTCTAAAGCGCTAAAGCCGAGTGATAAAATGAGTTCTTTTGTTCCATAACCAAGACCTATTTCTTCCATTTCATGGCCTGCCGGTGTTACATTACAGCACACAGATTTACCTACCTCAGGATTCCTTCCGGATAAATAGATGCTATGCAGATGTTGCTGATATACCAGGCAGAAGTTACTACAGTCATAGGAGCTACTGATAATAGTGCTTTTAATGGCATTAATAATGGATGGGGGAATCACAATAGACAAAATATTTGACATAAAAGATTATAAGATTCCTGTATTTCAATGTGGTGTATGATATCAGGGGAAAAAACAGCTCCCCTACAGGCTGTGTTCAGTATTGCAGTTTGTCCCGATTTAAATCTCATACAACCCTTTAAAAGGTATATTATTCCCATCTCAGAGATTTATAGCATGTCGGTAGGATATGCCATCAGTGTCACAAGGGTGCTGGACCCACCTCTAAGACCTGCTTCTATCACCAGAACAGGTGCCCTAAGTGAAGGGCAAAAAGCTGCACAAAGTGGCCACCCTCCGTTTACTGGTATGGGAGTTCCGAAAATAGCCAAGCCCAGGTGGCTTGGCTATTTCCAGCAGTCCCATTGTGGACTGCTGGAATGGTGACCTGAAAAAAGGTGAAGAAGCCTTGACTTCAATATCATCAGCTAGAGTTTGTAAAAAAAAGTACTAACAGTGGACAGTAAAGGATTGGAAACAGGTGATTTGGAAGAATGAGACAAAAGTCAATAGACCGGGCTCCGATGGGTGCAAATGGAAAGAAACAAGGGAAAAGGGGGCGAAATTGAAGAAACTGTCAAGTTCAGTAGAGGAAGCCTGATGGGGTTGTTTCACAGCCAAAGGTGTTGGATACTTGACCAGGATTGATTGTGGTCTCAATGCTGAGCCATACGTAAGTATCCTACAAGACAAATTACTTTATACACTCAAGTACTATGGGTATGGAAAGGACGACATAGTGTTCCAGCAGGACATGCACCCGAAGCATACGTCAAGATTGGCGGAGAAAGAAATAATATAATAGGAATGGGATATTGAAAGGGTAGGTTAGGAAATTGAATGCTCCAGGATGAGGGGGTCATATAACAGGGGAACCTGAATAGGTGACCTTGTAGAATATGCCATATTGCTGAAAGTATGCTACAATGTTCTGAACTATTTAAATGGGTAAACTTATTGTACTGTATTGAAATGTCAGACCATGCGATACAAAATATTTTTATGCTCTTGTCTCAAGGGGTTATGTTGGGGGGAGGGGGGAATTGGGTGGACAGTGTCTGTGTTTAAAACTGAAAATTTTCAATAAAAAATATCTGATTAAAAAAAGATTGGCGGAGAAATGGTTCAATGACAATGAAGTAGGAGGTGATGGATTGGCCCCCACATTCCCCAGACCTCAACCCAATCCAACACTTGTGGGTAGAATTGAAGAAAAAGCTGTATTTGTACCCATGTCAGTCGACCAGTATGCACCAACATTGGGATCGCGTAGAAGAGATCTGGGAGCAGATTTTGGTCGAGATATGCTTGAATTTGATCGAGAGAGCATGCCCAGAAGGATTCAGGCAGTGCTGAAAGCCAAAGGTGATTTACAAAATAATAAAAATTAAAATTTAGACTTTTAGGAGCAAAACAGTAACAATGCAGTTACATGAGAATAATCTGCAGAACTAATCATATGCTAAATAGTTGCAAGTCCAATTTATGTATGAGATATGAGATAGCCAAGATGATTGTCTATAAAATGATGGGAGTCTCACAGTCGAAGCTGCAGTGAATGGTGAGATATGGAGCCCGAAAGTCAAAAGTTCAAAACATTACCCTTTTGCTCATCAGTATATACTTCTATCATTCCACTGCTGCTGCTCCAGCCCCCACTGGTCTATGTTTACTTGGCTGCAGCAGTGAGATAGCTGTATATCCCATGTGACTTCTGCATCCAATCACTGGCCTCATATCTGACATGGAGTACATTGATTGGATATAGTGGTCATGTGATGTATATAGCTATATCACTGTTTGACTACCATTGAATTTAACAGTTGAGTGTACATTACATTCTTTTATTATTTTATAACATATGGGCTTCTTTCTTATGTAGCAGAGTGGCATTGGTCCCCCTCAGGCATCAGGACCTAGTTGCTAATGCTATCTTTCTACCCCCTATAGCTACCCCTTTGGTGACAATGAATATGGTCAAAACTTAGCTTGTCTGTTTTGCTGTGTATTATAAGCTACTGACCTGAGTATATACAGAAGTAGCAGAGAATAAAATTTGAAAATATCTTAGATCTGGAGACAAATGATAATGAATAAAGTATATAAGCATATCAGGGCCATCTTTAACATTAATTGGACCCTGGGCAAGAATTGACATGGGCCCCCTGGATCCTGCCTTCCCACACCCTAGCATGCAATCACGCCCTCCACCACAACACACAAACACACAAAAAAAAATCCACACACCTGGTAGAGTAGTAAACGTTAATAATGAGTGGCCACTAGACGTGTTCCTTGGCAGTAATGTAAATACTGCCTATTTTTCTGAAAAGGCAGTGTTTACATGAAAAAGCTTGCAGAGACATGCTATAGACACCAGAACTACTACGTTTAGCTGTTGTGTTTCTGGTGACTATAGTGTCCCTTAATATAGAGAAAAAAACTTTTGGGGGCGGGGCCAGTATGGCCGCATTTTAACGACGCTCTCCACACCAGCCGCATAATCCGCCGCCATCGGCGTCCAAAAGGGTGACCGACGAGACACTAAAGAGGGGACAAGTCCCCTATAGTAGCGCGGCTTGGAGGGCGCAAGTCATCACTGCCCCGGAGTCCGCGGCAGTGAGCCGCACAGCATTTGTGTAGGCTGCCGGTCCGCGCAGCCTCGGCTTGCACTCCCTCTCTGACGCCAGGACTCTTCAATCTCGGCTATCGGGGCCAACAACGGAGCCGGTGCCCGCATTACAATATTAAACGGGCGATTGCTGAGGAGGGGAGGACGCCCGAGGGCCACAAACACACCATCAAGGCCCTGAAGAACACCCTCACCACCGAGGCCTGCATCCCCCCACCCCCACTGTACAACACCAGCTGCTGGGATATATTGAGCTGGCCAGGGAGACCAGCTATCCTACACAGATCCCCATCCTGGAGTGAAGAAGGTGCCATACCTGCAGTACAAGGGACTTGTGAGTACTTTCAAGATGGCGCTTCCCTCACTTATCTTCGCACAGTCATTTTGAACCAATAGTGACACCTTGTGGCCCAGATTGAATGGAGGGTTGAATTTTCCCAACATAAGAGCTTATAATATCACAGCTCTCATGAGAATTGCTATAGACTGGAAACACCACACGTCCATGTTCTCAAATAGGGATCAGGAACAGTCCTTTATACCCGGACTAGCCCTTCCTAACTTACTCCATACCCCAATGGGATAGATCCCAGAACGAGCCAGAGAAAACATTTTATTAATGTTGACTTGGCGGGTGTGGCAAAAAATGAGAATCCTCAAAAATCTACACCCCCACAACTCATTACATATGACCCTCTTAGCTAACCCACATTTCCAAATGGGGTCACTAGATAGAGATTTTTCTGAATGGCATAAGGGAGGAATAACCTTGCTCAGCCACTTGGTGGACCACGCCACACATAAGATTCTGTCATTTGAAAGTCTCAAAACTAAATACCCCACTATTAAGTTCAATTTTTTTCCTTATCTACAAGCCAGTAGCTATCTCCAGGAGTTACTACCCAACCTAACCCCTCGAGAATGGAGTCCGGCTTTACAGGCCTCTCTCAAACATACTCCTACCATAAACGGACTTACCACCAGTTACTATAATCTTCTAAATACCCCTCTAGATTATAGTCAAGGGCAATGGGCAATAACTAAATGGCTCAGCGATAACCCGCAACTGACGATGTCCACTTTGTATCAGGCCCTGGAACGCAACCTATGCTATTTGCCGTCCAGTCACTACCGGGAGATGACCCTGCAGATTTATCACCGGGCATATATATCTCCAGTACGGAGCCATTGCATGTGCGTCTTTGAATCGGATAGCTTCTTCCATTGTAGAGAGGCAGGAGCAGATATTTTTCATTGCTTATGGCTATGTCCGGTGATACAATCCTTTTGGGGTAGAATACACACATTTACCACCACCCACCTGACGTCAGCAGCACCTTTGGGCCCTATATGGGCCATTTTTAGATACATTGACTCAACCACAACGCGGTGCACCCCTGGCAGCCGGAAACTACTATGTTTAATAGCAGCAGCAGGGGTAAAGACCATCCTCCATACATGGATCGATCCTACACCCCCCCCCCCCCCCCCCACCATTTAGGTTATTCCTTAAAAAACTTTCCTTCTTAATGAAGATGGATTGGGTAGAGACGTCTTAAAAAAAGGAGGCTCACGTGAAGCTATTTTTTGCATAATGGGAATGTTTTATAGATATATTGCCCCTCCGGGTTGGGAGATGTATTCAGGAATGCTTCCAGCTCACCTCCTGGTAACAGACACGAATCCTATTAAATGACCCGCCTATATCAGGGACATGATGCAATCTGAGTGCTCAATGGGGGTCCCTGCTCGCCGCGTGCATGTTTAGATCTTCCATGTACTGAATATGGAGAGGAGATGAATGAGCTGGGCTAATGTTATGTTTTATTTGCTCCGCGGTTTGCAGAGAATTTAGTTATGGTTCTTCCACCACTTTTTCCCCACACCCATCCTTTCCCCCTCCCCTTCCCTCATTCCCCTTCTAAAAAACCTACAGACGTCGGAAGGTTGACGAAAGGACTTTCAATATATTGCTCTATTGGCTTGTATTGGGACCATCACCAGAGACGTGTCATAAATAATACTGATCAATATTACTGCTCTTAGTAAAATGTATGTTACTCTTTCTTACTGTATGTCAACCTTAAATAAAAACATTTGAAAATATATATATATAAAAAAAAAGAATCAGCACAAAAGTATCAAATAAAATGGCTGTATCATTATTCTAAAAATTTAAAAAGCACAACTTCTGACACAAATATATAGTATTTTGCAGATTACTTTTTTTTTTTTTTTACAATGTGCAGATAGTACTGTACTACTAACCCCTCCATCCACCCCTTCATACAGGGTAATACAGCGCACATACCTCTTACACCCAGTGACGTCTCCTGTGATGTAGATGTTCTCTTTCCTCATCTCCTTTCAAACCTTCAGACCAGACCACCATTTTTCAGCCATTTCTCATCTCTGCAGTTTGACAAACAAAATCTTAGTTTACTACTTTTCCATCATCCTCCAATCTTCTGGACAAATCATCCTACCACCCCCAATACTGTGCTGCTGTGCTCCCCAATACTATACTGCAGAAACAGATAAATCCCCTGATAATACTAGTACCATGCAGATAGTGCCCTTCAATAATTATTGGCACACAGTGCCCTAAAATAACTGCGCCCAGCAAATAGTGCCCCTGACACTAAGGGTACATGCACACGTTCAGGATTCATGTGCGGAGAATCCGCACTGAAATCCGCAGGTGTTCGCAGGCAAATCTGTGCGGTCAATCCGCATTAATTGGTGCGGATTTGCATACGGATTTGCGTGCTGATTTGGTGCGGATTCGGTGCGGATTTTCCGCATGCGGATTTCACTAAGTGAATGAAGAAAATCCGGTCAGGAAAAATAAAAGTAATTTGACATTTTAAAATCCGCACCGCAGGTCAAAATCCGCTCAGAAAAAATCTGCATCGTGTGCATTGAGAATTTCAAATTCTCATAGAATACAATGGACATGACCTACGGTGCGGATTTTCCGCACGCAAATCCGCGCGGAAAATCTGCACGCAATCCTGATCGTGTGCAGGGGGCCTTATAGTGTAAACAATAACGTCCCCCAAAAATAATTGTGGTAAGCTGATACTGTGCCAAGGTGCCCCCACAGTAATAGTGCTCCCAAAAGTCCCACCAATAGGCATAATGGCAGTAATAGTGCTCCTACAGTGCCCCCAACATGTCCCCACTGTACTCCAGAAGTAATAATGCTCCCATAGTGCCCATACTAGTAATCATGTTCCCCCTAGACCCCCAGTAGTAATAAAGCCCATCATAATGCCCCCCAGTAGTAATAATTCTCCCTATAATGTGCCAGTGCAAAAAATACCCCCATTTAATGCCCCGGTTGAGCTAATGTCCCCATAGTGCCCCCATAATGTGCCAGTATAAAATACCCCTATATAGTTCCCCCAGTAAATGCCCCATAGTGCTCCTCTCCCCCCTTCTTCCTAGTGCCCCCCATAATGTACCAGTATAAAATGCCCCATATATAGTGCCCCAGTAGATGCCCTCAGTGTCCCCCATAATTTGCAAGTATAAAATACCCCTTCTTAGTGCCCCCCATAGATGAGCCCATAGTACTCCTCTCTCCCCTTCCCCATAGTACCCACCATAATGTGCCCCACTATGAAATATCCCTATACAGAGCCCCCCATATAAAATACCCCTTCTTTGTGGCCTCAGTAGATGCCCCCATAGTGCCCCCAATAATGTGCCAGTAAGAAGTGCACTGATAGATGCCCCCATAGTGCCACCTAATAATGTGCCAGTAATAAGTGCCACCAATAATATGCCAGTAAGAAGTGCCCCCATAGATGCCCCCCATTCATGTGCCAGTAACAATTGCCCCCATAGATGCCCCCAATCATGTGCCATTAACAAGTACCACCATAGATGCCCGCAATCATGTGTCAATAACAAGTGCCCCCATAGATGCCCCAATCATGTGCCAGTAACAAGTGCCCCCATAGATGCCCCCAATCATGTGCCAGTAACAAGTGCCCCCATAGATGCCCCCAATCATGTGCCAGTAACAAGTGCCCCCATAGATGCCCCCAATCATGTGCCAGTAACAAGTGCCCCCATAGATGCCCCCAATCATGTGCCAGTAACAAGTGCCCCCATAGATGCCCCCCAATCATGTGCCAGTAACAAGTGCCCCCATAGATGCCCCCCAATCATGTGCCAGTAACAAGTGCCCCCATAGATGCCCCCCAATCATGTGCCAGTAACAAGTACCTCCATAGATGCCCCCCAATCATGTGCCAGTAACAAGTGCCTCCATAGATTCCCCCCAATCTAGTGCCAGTAACAAGTGCTCCCAAAGATGCCCCCCAATCATGTGCCAGTAACAAGTGCCCCCATAGATGCCCCCCAATCATGCGCCAGTAACAGGTGCCCCCATAGATGCCCCCAATCATGTGCCAGTAACAGGTGCCCCCATAGATGCCCCCAAATCATGTGCCAGTAACAGGTGCCCCATAGATGCCCCCAATCATGTGCCAGTAGTAGTACCATATAAAAAAAATAAACACTTATACTTACCTCCATCATAAATTTCTCTACTTTTAAGTCAGATAGTGATACCTTATAAAATAGTTATCAGTTAATATTCCCCATATGTCTACTTTATGTTGGCATCATTTTGTAAATGTAATTTTATTTTTTTAGGACGTTAGAAGGCTTAGAATTTTAGAAGCAATTTTTAAAAGTTTTAAGAAAGTTTCCAAAATCCACTTTTTAAGGACTAGTTCAGTTATGAAGTTACTTTGTGGGGCTTACATAGTAGAAACCACCCATAAATCACCCCATTGTAGAAATTACACCCCTCAAGTTATTCAAAACTGATTTTACAAACTTCTTTAACCCTTTAGGTGTTCCACAAGAATGAAAGGAAAATGGAGGTGAAATTTAAAATTTTTATATTTTTTCAGATTTTCCATTTTAATCCAGTTTTTCCTGTAAGGCTGCAAGGGTTAACAGCAAAACAATATTTATTACCCTGATTCTGCGGTTTACAGAATCACCCCATATGTGGTTGAAAATAGCTGTTTGGGCACACAGCAGGGCTCTGAAGGGAAGAAGTACCATATGGTTTTTGGAAGGCAGATTTTGCTGGAATGATTTTCGGTCGCCATGTCACCTTCGAAGAGACCCTGAGCTGCCCATAGAGTGGAAACCCCCAAAAAGTGACCCCATTTTGGAAATTAAACCTCTCAAGAAATGTACTGAAGGGTGTACTGACCACTTTGACCCCACAGGCATTTAATTTAGAAAAACATGGCTGTAAAAATTTCAAATGTCATTTCCTCCAATAAAATGTTGCATAAGGCCCCCAGATTTTGTTAAGCATTTTCTCCTGAATACGGAAACACCCTGCTGTTTGGGCAGGGACCAGAAGGGATAGAGCGCCTGAGGTACCAGCACAGTGGAAACACCCAAAAATTTACAACATTTTTAAAACTGCACCCTTCAAGGAATTTATTGAAGGGTGTACTGACAGTTATGACCCCACAGACGTTTAAGAGAATTTAGAAACACAAGCTGTGAAAATGAAAATTTTCATTTTTTCCAATAAAATGTTGCTTTAACCCTATATTTTTCAATTTAACAAGGGGTAATAGGAGAAAAAAGACCCCACAGTTTGTTACCCAATTTCTGCTGAATACGACAGCAAACCATATGTGGTCATAAACTGCGTTTCCAGGCACTGTGTCCTATTTGTAGAGACTCTGAGGCACCTCTACAGAGGAGACCACCAAAAAGTGACTCCGTTTTGGAAACTAATTTTTCAAGGGGTGTAGTGAGCACTTTGACCTACTAGCTGTTTCACAGAATTCAAAAACATTTGGCGGTGAAAATGAAATATTAAATTTGTTTTACAAGAAAATGTTGTTTAGACCCAAATACGACAGCAAACCATATGTGGTCATAAACTGCGTTTTCAGGCACTGTGTCCCATTTGTAGAGACTCTGAGGCACCTCTACAGAGGAGACCACCAAAAAGTGACTCCGTTTTGGAAACGGCACCCCCAATAAATTTTTCAAGGGGTGTAGTGAGCACTTTGACCTACTAGCTGTTTCACAGAATTCAAAAACATTTGGCGGTGAAAATAAAATATTACATTTGTTTTACAAGAAAATGTTGTTTAGACCCAAATTTTTCATTTTGAAGGGCTTACAGGAGAAAAAGGACCCCACGATTTGTTACCCATTTCTTCCTGAATGGAACAACTCCCCATATGTGGCCATGAACTGCTGTATGGGCACATGGGAGGGCTCAGAAGAGAGAGAGCGCCATGTGCATTTGCAATTTAGACTGGTGATTTATACAGCACTGGCTGATAACTCCAAAGGCTCTGAGGTGAAATAAATAAAAAAAAACAAGAAATCACTAATTTGTAAACCACACCCCTCACAGTATGTACCAAGAGGTATAGTGAACATTTTGACACCACAGATGTTCTGCAAAAATTTATTCACAGCAGATGGTGCGAAGTGAAAATTGCAACTTTCACACAGATATGCCATTTCAGTGCCCAATGTGTTGTGCCCAGCATGTGCCAGTGTAAAATGCATGCCCTCTTATTATTGTGCCGTACTTACTGGTTTTATAAACACCCTACACGTGGTCCTAATGTTCTGTCTAGACATACATTAGGACTCAGGAGTGGAAAAGCATCATGCGCATTTGAAGTGCATTGTAATGATTTACGCATTTTGTGCTCTGGGGTGAAATAATAAATGGACCCCCGGGAAGTGACCCGGTATCCGAAACTACAAAGTACAAAGTAAAGTCTTCTACAGATATCACATTTCAGTGCCCGTTGTGCTGTGACCAGCCCTTTAAAATGTTAGGCGGGTTCTACTGAGTACTGAAATGCCATAAATATGGCTGTACACAGCTGTTTTGGTACACTGCAGGGTTCAGAAGGGAAAGACCACTATTTGGCTTTTGCAGCTCGCGCCATGTTGCTATTGAACAACCTCTGGAGTACTAGTACAGCCATTTTCTAGGAACCATATGTTGTTTTTTTATGTTCTGTGTGAGGGATTTTATTTTTTTGGGATGAGTTATCATCATTTGTTCTATTTGATCACTTTCTGTTCACTTTTTTTTTTTAACTTTTACTTATGTCCTACTATGGGACAGCAACATTTCAGGGTCTGATCCCTATTTCAATACAGTACAATCCATGCTATATTGTGCTGCATTGAACTGTCAGTGTCATACAGCGTAAAACGCTGACAGCTGCCTAGGAGAACAAGCCTATGTATGGCATCGGGGCGGCCATAGCAACCATCGAGGCCCCATTACCCGATGGGGAAGTAAATGCTACCGTAGACCCCCGCAAACTTACTGTATGCTGCGGCCAGCGTGACAGCGGCATCTGTGTTTTCACTGATGCTGGCAAATACAGCAGGGGCCCGGCTGTCAGTAACAGCAAGGCCCCTGCTACTGATCGTGGCAGTACCTCTTGGGCACTCTGTTAACCCTTGGGCGAGAATGCTCGTCCTAAGATGTTAAGTACTGGCCAGTTAAGACGAGCATTTTCGTCCTGCGTCCGCAATGTGTTAACCAACCAGTAAGTTATGTGTACCCAAAAAATTATGCCATTAAAAAATACAACTTGTAAAACAAAAAAAAACAATACAAAAAAAACAAAAAATAAATAAATAACTCTCATTCAGCTGTATCAATGGAACAATAAAAAAAAGTTATAACTTTTGTAATGCTATGGTTAAAATAAAAAATTGCTTGCTCACTAAGTAGGGTGGCCACTGGCTTCACAAAAAGAAAGCCAAACCTCACCGGTCACGCCCCCAAACTGATAAACCACGCCCACATCCTTGAAGCCACTCCCCATCACTGCCAGAGGAAAAAACGGGGCGAAGGCCCTTCACAGTAGTTATTAACCCCTTTCAGCAGTCCCCTATTCACAGTAGTTATTAACCCCTTTCAGCAGTCCCCCATTCACAGTATTTATTAACCCCTTTCAGTCCCCTCCTCACATCACAGTAGTTATGTATTCCCCCCTTTCAGCTCCCAAAGTAGTTATTTCAAAATTAGCAGCCCCAGTAGCCATTCACAGACTTTCTTATAACTTATTTTCCCCCCTTTCAGCAGTTATTACAGTCCTCCCCATTCACAGACTTCCCCCGTTTCAGCAATCCCCGGCCGCAGCAGCAGCACAGTCTTTCAGACCAGGGTACGAGCTACGACTACCTCCTTAGCATAGCTGCGCTCCTCAGAGACCTTCCTTTGCTTCCCGCTGCGCCTGCAAACCAGAATTGACTGGCGCGAATCTGCAGGCAGTGCTGCCGGACGTGTGACATCAGTGCGCTCTTTGCTGTGACTAGTGATCCGATGATTATGTGAATGACCCGTACTACTAGTCTCGCCGATAACCACAAAAAAGGAGGACTTCTGGCCGTCCGTCCTGGCCTTGTGCCGGATGGAGGACCAGGAGTCTAACCACTTCAGCCCCCCTAGCTTAAACACCCTTAATGACCAGACCACTTTTTACAATTCTACACTACAGTACTTTCACGGTTTATTGCTCGGTCATACAACTTACCACCCAAATGAATTTTACCTCCTTTTCTTCTCACTAATAGAGCTTTGATTTGGTGGTATTTCATTGCTGCTGACATTTTTACTTTTTTTGTTATTAATCGAAATTTAACAATTTTTTTTTTTAAATGACATTTTTCACTTTAAGTTGTAAAATCTTAAAAAAAAATACATTTCTATATAAATTTTTCTCTAACTTTATTGTTCTACATGTCTTTGATAAAAAAAAAATGTTTGGGTAAAAAAAAAAATGGTTTGGGTAAAAGTTATAGCGTTTAAAAACTATGGTACAAAAATGTGAATTTCCGCATTTTGAAGCAACTCTGACTTTCTGAGCACCTGTCATGTTTCCTGAGGTTCTACAATGCCCAGAAAGTAGAAAAACCCCACAAATTACCCCATTTCGGAAAGTAGACACCCTAAGATGTTCACTGATGGGCATAGTGAGTTCATAGAACTTTTTATTTTTTGTCACAAGTTAGCGGAAAATGATGATTATTATTATTTTTTTTTTTTCCTTACAAAGTCTCATATTCCACTAACTTGTGACAAAAAATAAAAACTTCCATGAACTCACTATGCCCATCACGAAATGCCTTGGGGTGTCTTCTTTCCAAAATGGGGTCACTTGTGGGGTAGTTATACTGCCCTGGCATTTTAGGGGCCCTAATGAGTGAGAAGAAGTCTGGAATCCAAATGTGTAAAAAATGCCCTGTAAAATCCTAAAAGTACTCATTGGAATTTCGGCCCCTTTGCCCACCTAGGCTGCAAAAAAGTGTCACACATGTGGTATCGCCGTACTCAGGAGAAGTAGGGCAATGTGTTTTGGTGTGTATTTTTACATATACCCATGCTTGGTGAGAGAAATATCTCTCTAAAAGTCAACTTTTCCCATTTTTTTATACAAAGTTGTCATTATAGAGAGATATTTCTCTCACCCAGCATGGGTATATGTAAAAAGACACCCCAAAACACATTTCCCTACTTCTCCTGAGTACGTCGATACCACATGTGTGCCACTTTTTTGCAGCCTAGGTGCGCAAAGGGGCCCAAATTCCAATTAATTTCTTTTAGGAGGGCATTTGGATTCCAGACTTCTTCTCACACTTTAGGGCCCCTAAAATGCCAGGGCAGTATAAATACCCCACATGTGACCCCATTTTGGAAAGAAGACACCCCAAGGTATTCCGTGAGGGGCATGGCGAGTTCATAGAATTTTTTTTTTTGCCACAAGTTAGCGGAAATTGTTTTTCTCACAAAGTCTCCCTTTCCGATAACTTGTGACAAAAAATTTTTTTTTTACATGAACTCGCCATGCCCCTCACAAAATACCTTGAGGTGTCTTCTTTCCAAAATGGGGTCACATGTGGGGTATTTATACTGCCCTGGCATTTTAGGGGCCCTAAAGCGTGAGAAGAAGTCTGGAATATAAATGTCTAAAAAATTTTACGCATTTGGATTCTGTGAGGGGTATGGTGAGTTCATGTGAGATTTTATTTTTTGTCACAAGTTAGTGAATAATAAAAAAATATCAATTTCCGCTTAGGCTACTTTCACACTTGCTTTCGGGGTTCCGCTTGTGAGCTCCGTTTGAAGGCTCTCACAAGCGGTCCCGAACGCATCCGTCCGGCCCCAATGCATTCTGAGTGGATGCGGATCCGCTCAGAAAGCATCAGGATGGCTCCGCTTGGCCTCCATTCCGCTCAGCAGGCGGACATCTGAACGCAGCTTGCAGCGTTCGGGTGTTCGTCTGGCCGTGCGGAGACAAACAGATCCGTCCAGACTTACAATGTAAGTCAATGGGGACGGATCCGTTTGAAGTTGACACAATATGGTGCAATTTCAAACGGATCCGTCCCCTATTGACTTTCAATGTAAAGTCTAGACGGATCCGTCTGACTAACTTTCACACTTAGAATTTTTTCTGAACTATAATGCAGACGGATCCGTTCTGAACGGATCCCAACGTCTGCATTATAGGAGCGGATCCGTCTGAGCAGACACCAGACGGATCCGCTCTGAACGCAAGTGTGAAAGTTGCCTAACTTGTGCCAAAAAAATGTCTGAATGGAGCCTTACAGGGGGGTGATCAATGACAGGGGGGTGATCAGGGAGTCTATATGGGGTGATCACCACCCTGTCATTGATCACCCCCCTGTCATTGATCACCCCCCTGTAAGGCTCCATTCAGAGGTCCGTATGTGTTTTGCGGATCCACGGATCCATGGATCGGATCCGCAAAACACATACGGACGTCTGAATGGAGCCTTACAGGGGGGTGATCAATGACAGGGGGGTGATCAATGACAGGGGGGTGATCAGGGAGTCTATATGGGGTGATCACCCCCTGTCATTGATCACCCCCCTGTAAGGCTCCATTCAGACATCCGTATGTGTTTTGCGGATCCGATCCATGGATCCGCAAAACACATACGGACGTCTGAATGGAGCCTTACAGGGGGGTGATCAATGACAGGGGGGTGATCAATGACAGGGGGGTGATCAGGGAGTCTAATATGGGGTGATCAGGGGTTAATAACGGGTTAATAAGTGTCAGGGAGGGGGGGTGTAGTGTAGTGGTGTTTGGTGCTACTTATTACAGAGCTGCCTGTGTCCTCTGGTGGTCGATCCAAGCAAAAGGGACCACCAGAGGACCAGGTAGCAGGTATATTAGACGCTGTTATCAAAACAGCGTCTAATATACCTTTTAGGGGTTAAAAAAATCGCATCTCCAGCCTGCCAGCGAACGATCGCCGCTGGCAGGCTGAAGATCCACTCGCTTACCTTCGGTTCCTGTGAACGCGCGCGCCTGTGTGCGCTCGTTCACAGGAAATCTCGCCTCTTGCGAGAGGACGCGCCGGCGCGTCCAGGAGGAATAACAGGGCCGCCGCCAGGACGCAATCCTGCGTACGGCGGTCCTGAGCTGGCTAAAAACCAGACTGTCCTGCCTAAAACCGGACGTCTGGCCACCCTATCACTAAGTGTCGGTTCATATCACGTTTTATACCTCCGTTTGACGCATACACTACAAATAAAAAAAGGATACAAAAATGCAGCACACCACGTTTTTCTATCCTGCACAATCCGGTAAAAAAAATGGATACTTTTTTTTTACAATGGTAAAAAAGTTGACTTTTTTTTTTGTTTCTTTTTTACAATGGAACTCTATGGTCAACGGATGCCTCAGTCTGAGGCGTCCGTTTAACGTTTTTTTAATATACGTTAAATTAGTGGGAAAAATGTGATGTGAACCCACCCTTAGCCCTAAAATGCCATTGGGGGAAGGGGTTAGTAAATTTACCACACCTCTTAGTTGCACCCCCTTTTCTAGACACTGGTAGAGGTTGTACAGCTTTGTGGAGCATAACAGTGACATATTAGGCTACATGCACACGACCGTTGTGTGTTTTGCGGTCCGCAATTTGCGGAACGGCACGTTCAGCCATTGATATAACTGCCTATACTTGTCCGCAAAATAGACAAGAATAGGACAGGTTATATATATTTTTTTACGGTGCCACGGAACGGAGCAACGGATGCGGACAGCACACGGAGTGCTGTCCGCATATTTTGCGGCCCCATTGAAGTGAATAGGTCCGCATCCGAGCCGCAAAAGCTGTGGCTCGGATGCGGAACAAAACAACGGCCGTGTGCATGAGGCCTAAAGAAAGAATATTCAAGATAATTATATTACAACTAATATTTTTTATTCAGTCAGGAGGCACCTCCACAGACATTTATAAAAAGGAAAGTGCAAAGGAAAGTATAGCAGCTGCCAATTTTAACAAATCAGGTTGCTGCTTTCATTTCCCCATGGTCTTTAGAAATGAGAACTGAAATCTGATTGGTTCCTAAATTCCCGCTTCTTTTTCTCCTGCCCTTGCTGTTCTCACAGTCAGGCAGCCCGGGTCACGTGATCGGCAGGGGGCGGGGCCGTTCTTTAGGTTCACTTCGCACTGTAATGGCTGCACCGACTGACGGCTGCTTTCTTTCCACAAAAAGTCCCTGAGGTAAATACCACGTCTCCAAGGCTCCAAGGAGCTGAATGAGGGCTTTTCCTGCAGCTGGGAGGCGTGTAATGTGTAAGCCTCCCCACACAGAACAGTCGAGTCCTTTTCTCTGAGGTAACTGAAGGACTGGAAGCAGAGGAGGACCAATAGTGACAGGAACCAAGTGTGGAAGTCGTGTCATGCCGCTGGAAAGCTAGAGGTTAGATAGATATGAGGTAAATGGGAGATATATAGTAGCTAGATATGAGGTAGGTATAAGATAGATATAAGACATGGACAGGTCTATAGTGGATATGAGATGGCAATAAGTTGATAAATATGACAGATACTAGATGATGCAGAAATAGAAATCATATAGATATCTAGATGAGGTAGGTGGCTTTTAGAGACAGATGTGAAGTAATTGGATGATAAACATAAGGAATATAGGTGACTAGATATGAGGTAGATATGTAGTGTATATGATAGCTAGATGTGAGGTAGGTACCTATTACACAGATATGGCGTAAATAAATAATAGGTATGAAGTACGGAATATAGATAGCTAGTAGATTATGACGTATATAGATAGGTAGATGTCATATAAATAGATATGTAGTATATGATAGTTAGATGTCAGGTAGACATGTATGGGGGTCATTTATCAAACTGATGTAAGGCTACTTTCACACTTGCGGCAGGACGGATCCGACAGGCTGTTCACCCTGTCGGATCCGTCCTTCCGCTATTTCGCCGGACAGCCGCTCCGTCCCCATTGACTATAATGGGGACGGAGCTCCGGCGCAGCACGGCAGTCCTGCATGTCCGACTTTTTAGTCCGGCGGCCTCTCAACGCGAACTGCCGTGCTGCGCCGGAGCTCCACACCGTCCCCATTATAGTCAATGGGGACGGAGCGCCGGTCCGGCGGCACGGCGAAATAGCGGAAGGACGGATCCGACAGGGTGAACAGCCTGTCGGATCCGTCCTGCCGCAAGTGTGAAAGTACCCTAAGGCTACTTTCACACTCGCGTTTGGTGCGGATCCGTCATGGATCTGCACAGACGGATCCGTTCAGATAAGACTACTTTCACACTAGCGTTCAGAGCGGATCCGTCAGGTGTTTCATCAGACGAATCCGCTCCGATAATGCAGACGTTTGCATCTGTTCAGAACGGATCCATCTGCATTATTACTTAGAAAATTTTCTAAGTGTGAAAGTTGTCTGAGCGGATCCGTTCAGACTTTTCATTGAAAGTCAATGGGGAACGGATCCGCTTGAAGATTGAGCCATATGGTGTCATCTTCAAGCGGATCCGCCCCCATTGACTTACATTGTAAGTCTGGACGGATCCACTCGCCTTCGCACGGCCAGGCGGACACCCGAACGCTGCAAGCAGCGTTCAGGTGTCCGCTCACTGAGCGGAGCGGAGGCTGAGCGCTGGCAGGCGGATGCATTCTCAGCGGATCCGCATCCACTGAGAATGCATTAGGGCCAGACGGATGCATTCGGGGCCGCTCGTGAGCCCCTTCAAACGGAGCTCACGAGCTGAGCCCCGAACGCTAGTGTGAAAGTAGCCTAATACAACCGTCTGCATCCGTTCAGAAAGGATCCATTTGTATTATCTGTAACATAGCCAAGACGGATCCGTTTGTATTATCTGTAACATAGCCAAGACGGATCCGTTTGTATTATCTGTAACATAGCCAAGACGGATCCGTTTGTATTATCTGTAACATAGCCAAGACGGATCCGTTTGTATTATCTGTAACATAGCCAAGACGCATCCGTTTGTATTATCTGTAACATAGCCAAGACGCATCCGTTTGTATTATCTGTAACATAGCCAAGACGCATCCGTTTGTATTATCTGTAACATAGCCAAGACGCATCCGTTTGTATTATCTGTAACATAGCCAAGACGGATCTGTCTTGAACACCATTGAAAGTCAATGGAGGACGGATCCGTTTTCTATTGTGCCAGATTGTGTCATAGAAAACGGATCTGTCCCCATTGACTTACATTGTGTGTCAGGACGGATCCGTTTGGCTCAGTTTCGTCAGGCGGACACCAAAGCGCTGCAGGCGGCCTCCAGAGCGGAATGTAGACGCAGCGGAGCCAAACTGATGCATTCTGAGCGGATCCTTATCCATTCAGAATGCATTAGGGCCAAACTGATCCGTTTTGGGACGCTTGAGAGAGCCCTGAACGAATCTCACAAACGGAAAGCCAAAAACGTCAGTGTGAAAGTAGACTAAAGTAGAACTGGCTTAGTTGCATATAGCAACCAATCAGATTCCACCTTTCATTTTCCAAAATGAAAGGTGGATTCTGATTGGTTGCGATGGGCAACTAAGCCAGTTCTACTTTACTTTACTTTAGTTTAGTTTGATAAATGACCCCAGTAGTGTAACTATGTGATAACTAGCTGTGAGGTAGGTACCTATTACACATAGATATGGGGTAAATAAATGATAGGTATGAAGTATATAGATAACTAAATATGAGATAGATATTAGATTATGACGTATATGGATAGGTAGATATGATATAAATTAATAAATATGTAGTATATGATAGCTAGATGTGAGGTAGGTAGCTTTTTAGAGACAGATATAAGGTACATGGATGATAAATAGATAAGTAGATAGCTAGATGTGAGGTAGATATGTAGATAGATATAGGGTGGGTAGATAGATAGAGACAGATAGATACAAAAATAGATTAGATAAATATATAGAAGTCTGTAAATACATAACCGAGCATCTGTTTTAGGGCCCTTTCACACTTGCGGCAGGACGGATCTGACATTCTGTTCACCATGTCGGATCCGTCCTTCCGCTATTTCGCCATGCCGCCGGACCGCCGCTCCTTCCCTATTGACTATAATGGGGACGGGGGCGGAGCTCCGGCGCAGCACGGCGAAAGCCGCCGGACTAAAAAGTCGGACATGCAGGACTTTTTAGTCCGGCGGCTTTCGCTGTGCACCGCCGTGCTGCGCCGGAGCTCCGCCCCCGTCCCCATTATAGTCAATGGGGACGGAGCGGCGGTCTGGCGGCACAGTGAAATAGTGGAAGGACGGATCCGACATGGTGAACAGCATGTCGGATCCGTCCTGCCGCAAGTGTGAAAGGGCCCTTACATCATTTTTATGACCAATAATCCAGAATATCTGATAATCTGGCATTAGAGGGTTTGTCTGTGATGAGACAACACTTTGCAGAATTTTGGCCCCCAAAAAGCTGACTGGACGACGCTACGACCTGCCGGATCCTAAAAGGACATCCCAAGTCTGGAGCTGGTTTCACGCTATGTTTTGCAGTGTCCTCTATATGTGAGGAGGATTTCTCGACATATACCACAGACAGATGCCGCTATATGGGCTTACACTTGGATTTGTCACCCAGTGGTAAAAAAGCAAACACTGTGATATACTATTTTTCTTTTGCTGGATGCCTCTGTATGAAATAGTGAAGCAGACTGTGAAATTCCATACAGCAAGAAATATTTTGCTCTGACATATACTAAATACATCTCTTTTAGGACCCCATAGCAAAACCTAGTATGGACCTGCTGCTGCTTCACCCAGCTTCTCAGTACGCATACAGATGTAGCAGGGTTAACACACAAACTCTTGACTCAAATTTCCTAACTCATCGCATTATTTGAAACAAAAGCCATTGAAAAGCAATTGAAGGTGTTTGCTTAAGGCCTCTTGCACACGACCGTATGGCTTTTTCGGTATTTTGCGGCCGCAAAAAATATGGATGACGTACGTGTGCATTCTGTTTTTTTGCGGATCCATTGTAACAATGCCTAAAACGGACAAGAATAGGACATGTTATTTTTTTTGCGGGGCTACGGAACGGACATACGGATGCGGATAGCACATGGTGTGCTGTCCGCATTTTTTGCGGACCCATTTAAAATGAATGGGTCTGCATCCTATCCGCAAAAAAAACGGAACGGACACGGAAACAAACAACGTTCGTGTGCATGTAGCCTAACTCTACTACATCTGTATGTCAAACAGTGCCAGGCAGTGTGGAGTGCAAAGCAGGACACCCCATATTTCTGATGCATTTGCTATTTTTGTATTGTAAATGGGGTTTCTGATACTTTTGACATCCGGGACCTGCACTTATCAGCTGTTTGTGAAGGCAGCGGCGCTCGCACTAGCACTGCTGCTTTCTATCTGCTTTTCCTAGGCCGAGTGACGATGCATTCATTGGTCGTGTGGCCTCGGTGCAACTCAGCCCCATTGAACTTAATGGGGCTGAACGCAATACGAGTAACATCCACTATACTATGTACGGTGCTGTGCTTAGTGAGCAGAGAGAAGGCCGCAGTGCTCACAGGAGTGCCGCTGCCTTCTCAAACAGCTGATCAGCGGTGGTCCCGGGTGTCAGACCCCCACTGACCTTTCCTAAGGATACGTCATCAATATTTAAATCTAGGAAGACCCTTTTAAATGGAAGAAATTTTAATTAAAAAAATTGTTATTAAAAAATTGTCATTGACCTCACCCACTTTATCCAACTAATGTAGCTGTCTGTCTGAACACCATGTTTCTCAATGCATCTACACCACAGCCGCCATAAATCTCCTAATTCCCTTCACACAGTATACTATAAAACTGCCTCCCTGCAGCCGCCACTAGGGGGAGTTCAGTATAGGAATTGATGCACCTACTGATTGCAATAGAAATCTCTTTGCACTGGACTCCCCCTAGTGGCAGCTGCCTGAAAATGCCATGTTTTCATATTAACAAGAGAAGAATTAGTTTGTCGCTGGGCCACTTTTCCCCCAAGATTCCAAAGCAGTCACTTGGTCTGCCTCCATGGAATGTATGCAACTGACACCAACTCAAGGGAGGTCAAAAGGACAGTCTTTTGGCTTCCGTCGGATAAATGGGAACCTATGGCTATGTTCCAGGAAAACTCCAGACAGTGCTAAATGGACGAGTTGCTGTTTATTCTAGCTCTTAAAGTGGTGTCCCATGCGTGAGACTCCCCCCTCCATGATGTTCATATGCCCTAATAGGGCCTTTGGACAGGTGCTATCTTGATGAGACAATCCCTTTAATTCAAGATTAAGGCCTTATGCACACGACCGTATTTTCGGTCTGCATCTGATCCACTTTTTTTGTGGATTGGATGCAGACTCATTTCAATGGTGACACAAAAAATGCGAACGGCACACTGCATGCTGTCCACATCCGTATGTCCATTCCGCAGCCCAGCAAAAAGGAGAGAACATATGCTATTCTTGTCCGTTTTGCGGCATGCACACAACCGGTATCCGCACCACAAAACACATACGGTCGTGTGCATGGGGGCCTTAAAGAAACATATAGTATACACTACTCTCAAAAAGTTAGGGATATTTGGCTTTCGAGTGAAATTTATGGAAAATATGAATTATATCATGAGTCAGGCATTAAGTAGAAGCAGCAATGGTGATTTTCTCAAACAATTTATTGATACAAAAACCAATGCTGGGTATACCCCCACAAAAATATCAGCGTCTCAAGAACTTGTCCTGTGGCCTTAAGTATCAATGACAGCTTGACAACGACGTCTCCTGCTGTTCACAAGTCGACTTATTGTCTGCTGAGGCATGGCATCTCACATCCCACAGAGTTCCGAGCCTCTACACGGCGACTCAGCTGATCCCATAGGTTTTCAATGGGATTCAGGTCTGGAGAAAGTGCAGGTCACTCCAGTTGAGGTCCCCCAGTCTCCAGCAGCCGTTCCCTAATGATGTGACCTCGATGAGCTGGTGCATTGTCCTCCATGAAGATGACATTAGGCCTGTGTTGTTCATGCAGAGGCACAATGACTGGATTAATGATGTTCTTCAAGTAGTATGGGCTTGTCACTGGACCATTCACAGTGTAGGGCAGTTCTGTATGGACTAGAGACACCTGCCCACAGTGTAACACCGCCACCACCAAAGGCTCGTCTGGTGACAGTGGCTGATGCACAGCGCTCTCCTTGATGTCTCCAACATCATTGGCGGCCATCATCCCTGCTCAGCGTGAATGGACTTTCATCAGTGAACAGCACTGAGGCCCACTGGTCCCTCATCCAGCGTAGACGCTCTCTGGCCCATGCAAGACGATGACGCCTGTGTCTGGTGGTGCGGTCAGGAACCCTTGCAGGTCATCTAGCACGCAGACCATGCTGATGTAAACCGTTTTGAATGGTCTGATGTGACATTGGGATGCCTCTCACCTCCCTTAAATGTGCCTGGAGTTGTGTGTCATTCATCATCCAGTTCCGCAGGGCATTGTTCACAATGAAGCGGTCATCAGTGTGGGATGTGGCCAATGGACGTCCACTTCTCTGCCTTTCTGTGACTCTACATACTGCTGATGACACTCTAAGCTCAGTGGCCACTTCCATCTGAGAACATCCTGCTTGAAGCCTCACAATGGAGAGGTACTGGTGATCAATTGTTGGGTGTCGTTTTGGTCTCATGATGTGAAAATGTGAACAACATGATGAGGAGGACTGTTTAAATACAAATTCTAATTGAATCACGAAATTTATTGGGCGATTCATGGATCAAACACCTGTTAAGCTCCTTGTTAGAGAACAGCAAATTGTGCAAAAAGTACTGAAACATTGAACAGCTGGACATGTGCATTTAAAAGTTTGAAGAGTGTGTTTTAGGTTCATCCTAAAATTTCACCACAAGCCAAATATCCCTAACTTTTTGTGAGTAGTTTATATTTCTGCAGCCATGAAGCCCCCACTTGTACAGTCACAGTCTGTGATACCGGCTTCTCCCTTGTACGTTATCACTTATTGTACATTATTTTATGCTCCGTCCGTCTCCTTGATAATTCAGCACTACAGAATATATATCGGTGTATGCAAATATCAGACAGTTACAGTAAGTAATCTGTTATTAGCCAGTTTTATGTACAGAAGTCATGTAATTCTCCGAAGGAATAAGCTTCCACTGTTACTTTGCAGAAATAATGAACATTATAACTCACTAATTATGTATCTGAAAAGAATGCTTACGCACTGTGAAATTAATATATTGTACAGAAAAATCAAACACTATTTTAGGTCGTCTCATCTCTTTGTGGACACTTCTTCTTCATTTGCAAGAAAATGTTGTCACCTACGTATAAAACATGGACGCGTTCTTTAACTGATAATCAGTCATTTTTATTTTTGACTGCTTATTGGATTTTGGAAAAGGTTAATTTGTTATCCGGTATGCTCGGTGGATGTAGATTACTGCAAATGTAATATTATCAAATCTCCTATTGGGGTATGAAGGTAACACCACAAGGGTGTACTATAACTTGATCAAATTTGGCCTAGTAAGTTCATTTATTAAGGTGAAGTGATTACAGCCTGCAGAGTTAATTTTAATATGCTAATACTTCCCAGCAAGTTGGGAACTTAAATAGAATGATACAATTATGGTGAATTTATGTGTGGCGGGAGGCTCAGTAAGGTCATCTGTGGATTATATTAACCCTGCATGTTAGGGGGTATCAAACTAAAAATTCAGTTTTCTTAGAAATGAGCTGTAGATGAAAGCTCCGTGCACTTAAACGACCTTTCAATAAAACGTAAAAAATTAAATTTTTCACACCCAGCTTTGATTTAACCCCTTCCCGACATGACGTAATAGTACGTTATGGCGGCAAGTGACTTGCCGCATTTTGATGTACTATTACGTCATGGTGATCGGGCAGGCACTGGAGCGGTGGGAACACGATCACTGCAGGGGCCCGCCAGTCCCTTATAGCCGGGCCCCTGCTGTATCCGCCGGCATCGCTGTAAAAGCCGATGCCGGCGGATTAACCCCTTCTATGAAGCATAGAAGGTGCATATGAGGCAGGTGAGGGAGCCCATTGGGTCCCCGCGCTACTGTGGCAGGGACCCAATGGGTGACAAGGCAGCCTGATGCCATGTACAGGCTGCCCAATGCCTTTGCACTGCACCGGGACCGCCTACTATGGGGGCCGAGGAGATCCAGCCCCAGGCCACGTCTCCTAGGCAACCTGTCCAGCCCCAGGCCGCATCTTCCAGGCAACTCAGTGTAATACACTAACAGGCAATGCATTACAATACAGATGTATTGTAATATATTGCAGAGGGGGACAGAAATAAAGTTAAAAAAAAAAGTGTTTAATAAAGAAAAAGTTTCAAGTAAAAAAAGAAAAAAACCGCCCCTTTCCCCTGATTTAAGTATCAAAACTTGGGAAAAGAGCCTCAGATCAACAAAAAACAACAGCATTTTTTTTTTAATCAAATCTTTTTTTATTGATTTTCAATAAGATTTTATGCAAACAACCCCAAAAAAGGAAAACACAAACCTTCAATCAAGCCACCCTCCCCCCACCCCTCGCCCTGAGTCCCAGGTTGGCGGTCGCCAGAAAGTCCACAGGAGAGGTATCGATGATGGTTTCGTATTTCTCCAAGGTCTATAATCCAAGAAGATTTTCAGGATAGACCATTGCTTGATTTTCCATCGGTTCTGCAATTCCACAATTACATCCTGCATCCACGCCATCTATCACCCAGTGTTACTCACAAATCACCATGCAATTCATACCCATCACCATTCAGAGCAACAAGTCTATTATGTTAAACTACAATATTATACAACAACAGCATTTTAATCAGGTGAACCACAGCTATATGTCTATACAAACAGTTTTAGAGGGAGGTTGCTGGCGACAGATTCCCTTTAAGGCTTAAAAGGGATTTCCAGAGTTTTACTATTGATGGTCTACCCTCTGGATAGGCCACCAATATCTGCTCGGCGGGGGTCCAACACTTGCACTATGTAGTAGACAGAGCTGGTTACTGCAGCGCTGCTCCTATTGTCATGAATGGATGTAGCGCTGTGTTTACTTTTATGTAGTGGACGGAGCTTTGTAGCTCTAGCTCCATAGCTGGCAACAGCTGATTGGCGAGAGTGTGGGGTATCGTACTCCTGCCAGTCTGATACTGATGGCCTATTCTGAGGATAGGTTGTCACTTCAGTAGTAAAATCCTAGAATACCCCTTTAAACTCACAGCAACATTGCTTATTCTATATCCCCATCACAACACTTATTGCTTGTGGTTTGTTGAGTTAGGCAAGGGATCAACAACCTCCGGCACTCCAGCTGTTCTGAAACTACAACTCCCAGAATCCACGTTTCACTTCTGTGGGAGTTACAAGAACAACCAAGTAAGTTTGCATGCTGGGAGTTGTAGTTTCACAGCAGCTGGAATGAATAAGGTTGCTGATCCCTGAG
Organism: Bufo bufo; assembly: GCF_905171765.1. Taxonomy (NCBI): domain Eukaryota; kingdom Metazoa; phylum Chordata; class Amphibia; order Anura; family Bufonidae; genus Bufo; species Bufo bufo. The sequence continues at coordinate 143,443,283 of NC_053398.1, read as the reverse complement.
TTAAGCCTCATTCACACGTCAATGTTTTGGTCAGTGATATGCATCAGTAATTGTGAGCCAAAACCAGGATTGAAGCCTATACAGGCATAAGGTATAATGGAAAGATCTTCATCCGTTCTATGTTTAGAGCCGCACCTGGTTTTGGCTGAAGATCACTGATGGAAATCACTGACCAAACACTGACGTGTGAATGAGGCATTAGACATTTATAATAGATCCAAATCACCATCCACATCAAAGTGCACACACACCTGCTCGTAGGGTTGCAAGTATTCGTTGTGATGGCGCTTAGCATCCACACAGTGCCCATATGGTAAATATCAAACCAGCAGAGAACTAGGATCTCCGTTCTGGGGACCCCAGTGCAGAGTAGCCTCACGATTCAGACCTGTAACCTTTAGTAGCAGTAGTTGATGGACCCTTGTATAATTCCATTCATACTTATATAGTTTGAAGGTGTAGTAAAAAAAAAAGGTAATAATTTTGTCTCAGAAGGGGGCAGAAGAGATTACCGTATTTTTCGCCCCATAAGACGCACCCGCCCATAAGACGCACCTGGGTTTTTGTGGAGGAAAATAAGAGAATTTTTTTTTTTTGAACCAAAAGGTGTGCTTTTGGTGGGTTTTGAACTACCGTAATGGTGGTCTGTGGATGACACTATTATGGGGGCATATGTGGATGGCACTGTTATGGGGGCATATGTGGATGGCACTGTTATGGGTGCATATGTGGGTGGCAATGTTATGGTGGATCATTGTGGGGGCATCTGTGGATGGCACTGTTATGGGGGCATCTGTGGATGACACCTATATAGCATCTTATGTGTCATCCACAGATCCCCCATAACAGTGTCCCTGTGTAGTGAATGGGGGCCGGCATCTGTTTCTGTAATGGCAGCGGGGCCCGGTGCAGTCATTGTATTTTACTACACCGGGACCCGCTCTCTGTAGTATACGGTAATCATATCTAACTTGTGGCTATTGTTTAAAGTATTTCAATCCTCTTAAATCTAGCGCTGTACTACTTACAACTAACTTTTTGGCAGTCAGGAGGCCGGGCGGGCGCTCGTAGCGTAGCTCACTACGCTCACTGCGCCAGCTGCTTCATTCATAAAGTTGGCGGCGCAGTGAGCGTAGTGAGCTACTCTACGAGTGCCCGCCCGGCCTCCTGATTGCCAAGAAGTTAATTGTAAGTAGTACAGCGCTAGATTTAAGAGGATTGGAATTCTTTAAACAATAGCCACAAGTTAGATATGATTACCGTATACTACAGAGAGCGGGGCCCGGTGTAGTAGAATACAGTGACTGCACCGGGCCCCGCTGCCATTACAGAAACAGATGCCAGCCCCTCCTCCCTCTCAGCATATTCACCGTACGGGCGCAGCATTCGCCCCATAAGACGCACTGCTATTTTTCCCCCACTTTTTTGGGGGGGGGGGTGCGGGGAAAGGTGCGTCTTATAGGGTGAAAAATACGGTAATTTTATCCATGGCTGAAAAACACAAAGTTTATTTTGTGATTGTCCTTTTTAATGTTTCTTCAGATATATGGAAAAGAACAATCTTATTGTAAAGGTTTGCAAGATAGGAGAGAGAATGTCTTAATGGGTGAAGGGATGTTGTAGGCAGCAGCGGTCATCATTCTCTATCCTATTGTAAGCGTAAATTTGTATTGTAATTTATTATTGCATTGTCTGCCTAAGGCGTCTGATTTCAGGTTTTCAATGTTTTATGTATTAAGTGCTGTATCTGGGTGAAGAAAACATCTTCCATTAGGTAAACTTGGAGAGCCTCTGCTGAATTCATAAAGATCCATAAAATTATTGACTTTGGAATTTTGCTTGTTTTTCTAGTGATTCTGAATCAGGGCTATAACTAGAATTCATAGGTCATCATAGTGGGAATGTGACCCCACTATGTTGACAGTAAACCGAGCTGCAGTAATGCAAATAAGAGTGTAAATCATTTTGCTTGAACAACCCACCGAGTTCAGTTGTGTACCACCCCAATTTTTCTGTCACAAAATTTCTGCATTTGAGCATTGCTTCTAGGGGAGAATATCTCATACTGTACATACATCACCTGACTGAGGCTGTGCAGCTACATAATAGAGAGCTGTAAGGTGTCTGCACACCAGCCATACAGGCTCCATGCACATGGCTCTCTTGCATGTATAGGACCTTATGCAGATGTGAAGGAGCGCCGCCTCCTCTTCAAACAGCTAATCGGCAATGGCGCCGGGTGTCGGATCCCCTCTGATCAGATATTGATGACTTCTGAGGATAGGTCATCAATATATATGGCAGGACAACCCCTTTAATGTCCAATGGATTTCTTGCGAGCAGTGTTAATATCCAGATTATATATATATATATATATATATATATATATTACTACTCTATACGACCTGCAAGGGTACCTGACCACAGGTGTCATCGTCTTGCATGGGCCAGGGAGCATCTACGCTGGATGAGGGACCAGTGGGGCTCAGTGCTGTTCACTGATGAAAGTCGATTCACGCTGAGCAGAAATGATGGCCGTCAGAGATGTTGACGACATCAAGGAGAGCGCTGTGCATCAGCCACTGTTGTCACCAGACGAGCCTTTGGTGGTGTTACAGTGTGGGCAGGTGTGTGTATAGTCAACACAGAACTGCCCTACACTTTGTGAATGGTCCAGTGTGAATGGTCCAGTGACAGCCCATACTACTCGAAGAACATCAGTTATCCAATCATTGTGCCTCTGTAGGAACAACACAGGCCTAATTTCATCTTCATGGAGGACAATAGGTCAGCTCATCGAGGTTCATCATTAGGGAACGGCTGCTGGAGACTGGGGGACCACAAATGGAGTGACCTGCACTTTCTCCAGACCTGAATCCCATTGAAAACCTGTGGGATCAGCTGAGTCGCCGTGTAGAGGCTTGTAACTCTGTACCCCGGAACCTCAATGACCTGAGGGCTGCCCTTCCAGAAGAGTGGGGTGCCATGCCTCAGCAGACGATAAGGCGACTTGTGAACAGCAGGAGACATTGTCATGCTGTAATTGATGCTCAAGGCCACATGACAAGTCCTTGAGACACTAACATTTTGTGGGGGTATACCCAGCACTGGGGTCGGCTTCTCTTTCCATAAATTGTTTGAGATGACGAAATCACCATTGCTACTTCTACTTAAATGTCCTACTTTCGTGATATAATATCACTGAGTAGTGTATATGTAATGAATTGCTCTGATTTTATTATTTTTCTACTTTTTAGTGGCCTATATTTTGCCCATAAATTGCCCATAAATTGTCAATGACTATGTGTGAACACGAACAAGTGGTAAGTCTAATACTTAAAGTGGTGACTATTATCCTCAGTGTCCTCCAAGATCATGAATATAACAGTATAATGTGGTTCTTCTTCCAGCTTTCGCTTATGGTTGTTCAACCTTTCTTTCTTGTACATTTTACCTTTCCATACAATAAGGTGAAATATATACTACCCATGTACATATTGCTATAATATGGGTTCCCTTCCCATCACTTTTTTTTGAGCATTATGTTAAATTTACCAGTTGTCCCTGGCTCTTGGTATCGTTGTTCTTGCACAATTATAAAAAAAACTCCTCTAATGACATAACTATAACTAGCTTAATTGCCCATAGCAACCAATCATATTCCACCTTTAATTTTTCACAGCTCCTTTTAAAAAATGAAAATATACATATGATTAGTTGCTATGGGCAACTAAGCCAGTTTTCCTTTACATCAGTTTTGTTTGTCCCCCTTTATCTGCCCAGTCCTTCCCACCAATCTCTCTCCTTCTCTCCTTGTTGTTCATCTTGTTCCTTGTTAAAATAAATCAAACATTTTTTAAAACAAGGTATGCAAAGGGACCCGATTATGCTCTTTGATGGATTTTCTTTGGCATTAACAGACCGTTGTTCTATTTTAGACAGTTGCTTTGGTGCACTGCATCTTGCCATCTTTGCCTTCAGTGCCCAAACACTTTATCCGACCTGTAAACGTATCTAAATGCAGGTCTGCAGTCCTCTGCATTTAATCCATCTGCAATTAATGAATAAACTAACTTTTTAAAGATAATTTTTATTGACAATTTTTCCAAGTATAAAGTCGTGGCCAAAAGTTTTGAGAATTACATAAATATTGGAAATTGTAAAAGTTGCTGCTTAAGTTTTTATAATAGCAATTTGCATATACTCCAGAATGTTATGAAGAGTGATCAGATGAATTGCATAGTCCTTCTTTGCCATGAAAATTAACTTAATCCCCAAAAAAACTTTCCACTGCATTTCATTACTGTCATTAAAGGACCTGCTGAGATCATTTCAGGAATCGTCTTGTTAACTCAGGTGAGAATGTTGACGAGCACAAGGCTGGAGATCATTATGTCAGGCTGATTGGGTTAAAATGGCAGACTTGACATGTTAAAAGGAGGGTGATGCTTGAAATCATTGTTCTTCCATTGTTAACCATGGTGACCTGCAAAGAAACGCGTGCAGCCATCATTGCGTTGCATAAAAATGGCTTCACAGGCAAGGATATTGTGGCTACTAAGATTGCACCTCAATCAACAATTTATAGGATCATCAAGAACTTCAACGAAAGCGTTTCAATTCTTGTTAAGAAGGCTTCAGGGCGTCCAAGAAAGTCCAGCAAGTGTCAGGATCGTCTCCTTAAGAGGATTCAGCTGCAGGATCGGAGTGCCACCAGTGCAGAGCTTGCTCAGGAATGGCAGCAGGCAGGTGTGAGAGCATCTGCATGCACAGTGAGGCGAAGACTTTTGGAAGATGGCCTGGTGTCAAGAAGGGCAGCAAAGAAGCCACTTCTCTCCAAAAAAAACATCAGGGACAGATTGATCTTCTGCAGAAAGTATAGTGAATGGACTGCTGAGGACTGGGGCAAAGTCATATTCTCCGATGAAGCCTCTTTCCGATTGTTTGGGGCATCTGGAAAAAGGCTTGTCCGGAGAAGAAAAGGTGAGCGCTACCATCAGTCCTGTGCCATGCCAACAGTAAAGCATCCTGAGACCATTCATGTGTGGGGTTGCATCTCATCCAAGGGAGTGGGCTCACTCACAATTTTGCCCAAAAACACAGCCAAGAATGGTACCTAAACACCCTCCAACAGCAACTTCTTCCAACAATCCAACAACAGTTTGGTGAAGAACAATGCATTTTCCAGCACGATGGAGCACCGTGCCATAAAGCAAAAGTGATAACTAAGTGGCTCGGGGACCAAAACGTTGACATTTTGGGTCCATGGCCTGAAAACTCCCCAGATCTTAATCCCATTGAGAACTTGTGGTCAATCCTCAAGAGGCGGGTGGACAAACAAAAACCCACTAATTCTGACAAACTCCAAGAAGTGATTATGAAAGAATGGGTTGCTATCAGTCAGGAATTGGCCCAGAAGTTGATTGAGAGCATGCCCAGTCGAATTGCAAAGGTCCTGAAAAAGAAGGGCCAACACTGCAAATGCTGACTCTTTGCATAAATGTCATGTAATTGTCGATAAAAGCCTTTGAAACGTATGAAGTGCGTGTAATTATATTTCACTACATCACAGAAACAACTGAAACAAAGATCTAAAAGCAGTTTAGCAGCAAACTTTGTGAAAACTAATATTTGTGTAATTCTCAATTTTTTGGCCACGACTGTACATTGATACACAAACATATCAACAGAGGATACATTAAGGGGTACAAACAATCCCATTTTTAGACCTATAAAAATGTAACTAGACATTTTCATATATCCTGTACATTTTCTAAAAGTAAAGGAGCATGTTCCATGACGCAACCCCTTCAGCTGTTTTTTATTATTAAAATTAACAAACCCTCCCCCAAACCGTACCACCCACCCCCCGGCTTAGCGACAAAATGGGCACAGCATCACCAGCAGCAATATAAAGTATTAGAAATCTTCGAGGCAAACTCTCGAAACTCGAAATATATGTTACATATCCATCCACTCCAGGACAGTGTTACTTGAGCACCTCCGCGTCAAGTCTTCCAGCTTGTTTTCCCATCCTAGTATGGGATTCGCATAAGTATGTTCTACATCCACTCATATCTCTACGATCCTTCCTTCCAAAATAGCCAGAGCCATAGACCATGCTATATCACAGTATTCCTGTATTCTACTCATTTATCCCAGATTTTAGTAAACTTTGCCAAGCATTGCCTTTTGAGATATATACCTTTTTCCAGGCGTAGGATCTCAGTCATTCTGTTCATAAATTCTGTCCCAGTAGGGGGCTGGGGTCTAAGCCAGTATTTAGCTATTCATTTCCTGGCCTGGAAAAGCAGACGCTGTACTCCCAGGTGTGAATATCGGTTTTTAATGTCCAACATTCCCAGCACACATGTCCTCGGACCGGGCGAGACCACAATTTGATAAGAGTCTTTAATAAAAGCTAGCACACCTGACCAAAAATTCTCAAGCTCCTTGCACTCCCAGAACATGTGTATCAAGGATGCAGGACTCGCCCCACATCTAGGGCAGGAAGCATCATTCCTAACTCCAATCTTGAACAGAAATGCCGGAGTCCTATATACCCGGTGGATAAGAAGTCATTGGGACATGCGCTGGCTCTCACATAATGATAACTGAGGTGTCAAGGCCAGTACTGACTTCCATTGATCTTCCGATATTGGGCCAACCTCTTCTTCCCATTTTTGCTTGACCACTAATGTATCTTGCTACACAGATTTCACAAACAAGTTCCTATCTATGGATTACATTAGACCACTGGAGGAGTCACTTGTGAGAATCTGTTGAAACAGTGGGACTGTTGTGCACGTAAGCGATATAGATTTTGCCTGAGCCTGGAATGTGTGCCGTATCTGTAAGAATTGATAAAAGGCTGTATTAGGAAGGGCAAATTTGAATAAACTGACTTCTAAACCTGTAGTGTATTGTAGTCACTCCCATATTGAAGACCAGTATCCATGTGCATTCTATAGGTACATAGCAGAACCAAAACCATTGAGGCTTAGTTTATGGCATGTGTATTGTAAGGGTATTTTTAAGTACTGTTGGGTCTGTCCCCTTTAATTCTGTCTCTTTTATATTATTTTTAATATTCTGTATAACAAAGTTTCCCTTGTAATGTAGTGAGTTAGAGAAGTACCATTCCCCATTGTGCTGACAAGACCACATTTCTGAGTGATCTCAGAGACAAGTGTGATGCACACTGGAGGAGGGGCTGATGGGAATAAATTTGGTTTACCACACATACGTTTGGGGGAATCTACCTAGAACTTCATCCTAGGTAGAATGTAAGTTTTGATTTGCCCTATCTCTTGTACACCCTGGGGTTAGGGTCATGTGTTGTAACGTGGTAAACAGCCATGTGTTATAGCATGGCCGACAGTCTCACCCCATTATATTGCATATTTAGGCTTGTGATGTATTTACTTTTTATTATTCAGTATGTGATTTGTCTGTGGTATGTTATATTTAATCACACTTAGTAAATATAGTTATTCACTTAGCCTGCATAAGCTTATTCATTCTCAAATCTTTTGAATTCACGTTTTGAATTGTGAACACTACATAGTAACATAGTTTATAAGGCTGAAAAAAGACATCTGTCCATCCAGTTCAGCCTGTTATCCTGCAAGTTGATCCAAAGGAAGGCAAAACACTGCAGCCAATCAATGTTCTTAATGGTCTTGTTCCATATACCGTTGAAAACTGTGATTGGCTGCAGCCTAGACATCCATATACCTGCATGCCACTGCTGCAGAAGGACCAGCAGCGCAGAGAATGGCGTGAAAGAAAGGTTCTGGGGCATTGCCCAAATTTCTAATTATCATGAATTACCTTTTTAATTCATTCAAAACTGCTACCTTTATGCAAACTGAAAAAATGTCTAGAAACTTATTTAAACAGCATACATTTATTGTCAATTTTTTGTTCCTCTTTACTTTGTGACCTAATTCTGAGGCCTTTTCTGCTCCACTTATGGGGCACGGCTATAACAACATCATGCGTATTAACATCAGCGAATGGGGTATTAGCAATAAAAAAAAGACTCTGGAAATTCAATGCTAGGGGCTTACATTGCCATGTTTGTTAACTGGAGAATATCAGGACCACCTTGGAAGACACATGGCGATTGATTGTCATTGTCTTGCAAAGCAGTCATGTGCTAAGTGGGGACTTTGGCTGAACAGTGTTTCTCATTGTTTTGACAACCATATCTCATACAGTTCATACCGGCCTCAGCAGCTGGCCTAATGCGCCGTAACATTTCCTGTGGCTTAGACTCAATCTGTGCATATTTAAAAGATGCTGCAGTTTGTTGGATATGACTCCATGTGTCCAACAGAAGCTGTATGGAGAAAGCCCATGGTAAGAATACAGTGGTATTGTCACTTTGCTGTGGTTGAATTTCGTCCCAAAGATAGAAATGTTCATGGTGGATTTTATTAAACATCTCACCATAAATCAGGTATTAAAACTTGCTGGCAAATCAAGCTTTCAGTAGGGTAGTATTTTGGTACTGGTACAAAGGTTTATTTCATGGGAATTGGCCCCTAGCTTAGGACCTCACTGTATTAATGAAAGCAGAGAACTGTTTAGTGTGCCTCTTGGCATATTAGTTCTGCAGGGTGCCCATTGATTTTAGTGGATGCTCGGTCATGCTGTACTTTCCTAAAAGAGCTGCTTCAGGTAAAACAAGCATTTACATGGCAATTTCATTTCCAATAACAGTTGATTATGATGGCTCCCAACAGTGCAGTCCCACAGACCTGCTGTGGGAAATGTGTTTTTCAAAGTGGACAACTCTGTAGAATGCCTTTATGCCCTGGAAAATGTTTAAGTTATAATGAAAAAATGTTTGCAGAGTATACATAATTAAATCTGAAGTGTTAATCATAGCATCTCTGTATTAGGATGGTAACTTGTATTACACAAGGGCTTATCCAAGCTCTATAATGCACACTCATATGCCTGATCCCCTCAGACAGGTTGTACGTACCTTGCTTCCCAGTATCCGTGTCGCCTCTCATACCAGCATGGCCGCCTCTGCATTTCCCCATCGCACAGATGAAGCCAATAGCAGGTCGTGATGGGAATGAGCCTGCTATTGGCTGCCCCTTCCCCCCATGCCGGATGTTTTCATCCGTGTGGCGGGAAGATGCAGCGGCAGCCGTATTGGTATGAGAAGCAACACTTGTGTTGGAGAACGAGGTAAGTACGACCTCCCTGAGGGACATTGGGGGGGGCAATATAGATCTTTAAAGGCTATGTACACCATTGTCAGGAAGTTTTCTTTATGATTGCATTTTGAGCTAAACATCATTTATTTAATTGTTCTTTATTAAAAATATTGAGCCGTTCTGTCACAAAGGATTAAAGGGGTTATCCCATCTTAGACAATGGGGGCATATTGCTAGGATATGCCCCCATTGTCTCATAGGTGCGGGTCCCACCTCTGGGACCCGCACCTACAACGAGAACGGAGTGGAGAAAGTTGAGGAGGGCGCACTGCGCATGCGCAGCCGCCCTCCATTCATTTCTATAGAGCCGCAGAAAATAGCCGAGCGCTGGCCCGGCTATTTCTGTCGGCCCCATAGAAATGAATGGGAGCGGTGGCCGCGCATGCGTGGTGCGCTCCCATTCACTTCAGTGGGAGAGGCGTGGAGCTGCGCCTGGTGGTGGACGGACCTCGGGAAACCCGGGGTCCTCCAGCCACAACTTTCCCCGTCTCCATTCTCCTTGTAGGTGCGGGTCCCAGAGGTGGGACCCGCACCTATCAGACAATAGCGGCATATCCTAGTGATATGCCCCCATTGTCTAAGATGGGATAACCCCTTTTACTGTTTGTCTAGCTGTGTTAATGCTACTTTTTACTTTCACTTTGTGTCAGTCATCTAATAACCTTTATCTCTAATTTACTTACATAAATTAAATAACCCTTATCTTACATTTACTTACTCATAAACACTTATTTAAGCCACTTCCTTATCAGTAAGATAACTGAGCTATAATGAGAGTTTATAAGGCCAGAGATAAGGAGCCTGTCAGATTAGCTGGCTGATGGAGCAGAGTGAAAACTCAGATCCCTCTATTAGAACATCTCAGTCATGTACAGAAAAAAGGGTTCTATGTTTGTAATAATAAAGACCAATTTAAAAAATGATTTTTAGCTCAAAATCAGTACAATGCAGTAATAAGAAAAATTGCCCCCAAAGGTGTACATAGCCTTAAAGGGGTTTTCTCATCTCAGAGTAGCTGCGTATGCATGGCCGCCCTCTTTTCATTTCTATGGGACTGATGAAAATAGCCGAGTGCTGTCGGCAGTCTCATAGAGATGAACGGTACTCAGGCCATGCTGCGCGGTGTGCTCTCCATCCGTTTTTATGGGACTATTGAAAATACGCTTGGCTATTTTTAGAACTCCTATAGAAATTAATTGAGAACACTATGTGCTTGTGCGGTGTACGCTCTCCTTTACTTTCAGGGTCCGAATCTGGAGACAGGTGTGGGTCTCAGAGGTGGGACCCGCACCTATCTGGCAATGGGGGCCTATCCTAGCGATATGTGCAAGCAAAGGCAGAGAAGAGAACCCCTTTAATAGGGTTTTCTGGTTTGGTATAATATAAGAAGAACTCAGTTCACTGAGGCGCTAAAGCCAAAATCACAATTTTTGACGTCATACTGATGATACCTATCCCATTATCGCCAACGAGATCCGTTCAGCTCCGTTCCTGTCAGTTATGCCAAATCAGGCATTTCTGTTATTTTTGTTGTTCTGCTCCTGTAACAGAGCAGAACAGCGGAAATAAAAACGGTGATGTGAACTTGGCCTTAGCTGTGAAAAGTTTAAGGTCTGTACAGAGTTTTCATCATTTAAAAAAAATTGTTGGCAACGAGCATGTTGTGAGGAACTAAAGCACGGAATATTAAAAACTTGCCTACCTTTTCAATAAAAATCTAGAAACTTCTTTAGTCAACTTTTAGCGGGATTGCTGAAGTACATCTGCAGGCATAGAGGTATTAGCATATTTTTTATGACTTCATGGTGGATCAAAGGACTCAATAAAATTAGGAATCCATATTGTAATTACATGGCTTCCTCAGTTTTAGCCGTCTTTGCTGTAATTTTTGCATATACCTAATTTGCATTGGACACAATTCACAATGCTGTGGGTATTATTTATGTACTGTGTTTTTAGTTGAATGTAATGTGCAGTCCCTGGTTTCAATTAAACATGCATTTTCAAGGCAGTCAAATCATTTGGCGCTGCCGAGGCATTAAATTGACTCATACCGTCTAAAACATATTGTGCACATTGCCTTCTGGGATAGACAGAAAATAGGCATGAAAGACTTTGGCGGCAGAGGCAGAAGTAATCGATTAGCTTGTCAAGACTTAAGTTGATTTAACTTTTTTTTTCTTGCTAAACAAGCTGGAAACCATGAACAGATATTCCAAGCTGTCCCTTAAAGTGTGGAATTTTTATAACATTTACAGAAATACGAGTGGGAATAACTTCACAGAATTTGTCTGCCGTCCTCCTGGGATAGAGGCTGTTTTTTGTTATATGCTTTTTAATTCCCCCCCCCCCCCTTTAAGTACCAGGCATTAGCCAGTCTACCAGTCGGGAACGGCAGTTTACCCAAATGGAAGAAAAATATTGTCTATCTGATGTCATAGGTTAAGAGGCCAATAGACACCTGTTTTATTAGCCCCCAGAAAGTAACTCAAGTAGTTGACACCTTGAAGATTTATTCATGTAATAGAAGCATGTCCATTAGGGCTTTCACTCTGCAATATTCTAGTTTTTATTTTTGAATGAATTAACTTATTCCAACTATCACCCGTGATGTAATATAAAACTCTGCTCTCTTGTAAAACTGTAAATTTCGCACTGGAAATGTAGAGCAGTAAAAGGGGAATTGATTTTGCCCTTTGATTCGAGTTTTAATCCATTCTGGGAGTATTCATAAGGCCTGTTTACCGAGATGTCGAAAATATCTTTCTCGTCTGGCATGTAAGTGTTTCTATTGAGTAGGCAGATCTGTCTGATGTTTCCTAAGGCTGGGTTCACATTATGTTTTTCCTATCCGTTTAACGTATATAAAAAACGTATACGTTAAACGGATGCCTCAGGCTGATGCCTTAAAATGGCATCTGTCACCATAGAGTTCCATTTAAAAAAAAAAAAAGTATACTTTTTTACTGGACTCTGCAGGAAACAAAAGCGTGGTTTGTTGCATTTTTGTTCCCTTTTTTTTCCCAACATATGCATCAAACCAATCATGCACACGACTGTTGTGTTCCGTTCCGCAAAATGGGGTTCCGTGATCCGTTTCCATGTGTCTTCCTTTATTTTTGGAGGATCACCAGACATGAAGGAAAGTAAAAAAAAATCTAAGCAAATGATAGGAAAAAAACTGATGCGGATGACAATCTTGTGTGCCTCCGTGTTTTTTAGCGGTCCCATTGACTTGAATGTGTCCGCAAACCGTTTTCCGCGAAAATAATAGGACAGGTTATATTTTTTGGACGGACTGGAACCATGGATCACGGACGCGGATGACAAACTGTGCATTAGCCGAGTTTCCAACGGACCCATTGAAAGTCAATGGGTCCGCAGAAAATCACGAAAAACGGCACAACGGACACGGAATAAAACAACGGTCGTGTGCATGAGGCCTAATAGGAAATATGCCAACTGAAATTACATTGCTGTGGCTTGTAGGCACGCAGACTGTGGCCTGGAACACTATGTATGACTATGGATGTGCTTCCAGGAGACCAGATGCCTATGCAGCCAGACTTATTATTAAACAGTTTTTCAGACCCATAAAATATTTTACAATAGTATAAAATAATAGTAGTAGTAAGTAATGCTCACCTTAAATCTAAAAAGAAGAGATCAGGCGTACTTCATCCTTCTTTTCCTTGACATTTAATGTTGGGGGAGATCTGGAATACCACCACAGATACGGTACACTGTGTATGGCCACCTTTAGGCTGAGTTCACACCAGTGGCGGATCCAAGGGGGGGGGGGGGGCAACGGGGCAATTGCCCCCCCCCCCCACCCGAGCTGGCGGCGGCGGGGCACAGGGAGATGAGCGCTTCGATTGTGGAAGCGCTCATCTCCATAGTCATCTGTATCGCCGTCCTCAGGACAGCGATACAGATGGCTGTGCTGAGGCAGGGGAGGGAGAGGAGTGTCCCTTTCCCTTCCTCTGATAGGCTGCCGGCACTACGCCGGCAGCCTATCAGAGGCCGGCGCAGGCACAGGAGGGGGGGGGGGGGTGCTGTTATTACTGGCACAGGGGGGGGGCTGTTATTACTGGCACAGGGGGGGGGCTGTTATTACTGGCACAGGGGGGGGGCTGTTATTACTGGCACAGGGGGGGGCTGTTATTACTGGCACAGGGGGGGGGGGGCCTGTTATTACTGGCACAGGGGGGGGGCCTGTTATTACTGGCACAGGGGGGGGGCTGTTATTACTGGCACAGGGGGGGGGGGCTGTTATTACTGGCACAGGCGGGGGGCTGTTATTACTGGCACAGGGGGGGGGGGCTGTTATTACTGGCACAGGGGGGGGGGCTGTTATTACTGGCACAGGGGGGGGGGCTGTTATTACTGGCACAGGGGGGGGGGCTGTTATTACTGGCACAGGCGGGGGGCTGTTATTACTGGCACAGGCGGGGGGCTGTTATTACTGGCACAGGGGGGGGCTGTTAATACTGCCACATGGGGGGCTGTTATTAATACTGGCACATGGTGGGGCTGTTATTAATACTGGCACATGGTGGGGCTGTTATTAATACTGGCACATGATTGGGGGCACTATAGGGGCATCTACTGAGGCCACAAAGAAGGGGTATTTTATATGGGGCGCTCTGTACAGTACAATTTTATACTGGGACACATTATGGTGGGTATTATGGAAAAGGGGGGAGAGAAGTACTATGGGGTCATCTACGGGGGGCACTAAGAAGGGGTATTTTATACTTGCAAATTATGGGGGACACTGAGGGCATCTACTGGAGCATTTTATACTGGTACATTATGGGGGGCACTAGGAGGAAGGAGGGTGTGGAGCACTATGGGGGCATTTACTGGGGGCACTATATAGGGGTATTTTATACTGGCACATTATGGGGGCACTATGGGGACATTAGCTCACCTGGGGGCATTACAAGGGGGTATTTTTTGCACTGTCACATTATAAGGAGAATAATTTCTACTGGGGGGGCATTATGGTGGGCTTTATTACTCCCCCATGGTATGACCCCCTAGTAGCAGCACCATCCTCTCCCTGCTCTGCTATTCCTCTGCCCCTTCTCCAAATCCTTATTATGAAATCTTTCTCATTAGGATAAAACACATCAGCTCCACCGAGCCCCCGGCCAAAGTGTTGAAGTGGTGTCCGAGATCCCCAAGGGCCAAGTCAAGTAATTGTACGTTTTCATGTGAAATATGTTTGTTATACACATATAGCATACACTGTGCCACACAATATACAGTATACCGCTACACTGTGTAGTCTGTTCTATAAGCACCATTGTTTTGTGGCGGCGGACAGAAAATAATCTGAAAGTGCCCCTCCCGAGACCAGGCTCTGGATCCGCCACTGGTTCACACGAGCGTGTCCGGATAAGGTCCGGATGCGTTGCGGCAAACCCGCGTGAGTAGGTACCCAATTGCAGTCAGTTTTGATTGCGATTGCGTTCCGTTGTTCAGTTTTAATCGTGCTGGTGCAATGCGTTTTGCACGCGTGTGATAAACTGACTGTGGTACCCAGACCCGAACTTCTTCACTGAAGTTCAGGTTTGGGTTAGGTGGTGTGTAGATGTTATTATTTTCCCTTATAACATGGTTATAAGGGAAAATAATAGCATTCTTTAATACAGAATGCTTAGTAGGTGGTCAATTGAGGGTTAAAAAAATAATAATAATAATTAACTCACCTTCTCCTCTTGATCGCGTAGCTGCCGATCCCTTCTTACTTTTTTAATCATGAGCTGCCGGCTAAAGGACCTGTGGTGACGTCATATCACATGGTCCAATCACATGACCCATCACCACGTCTCCGTCTATCCGTGGGGGGCGAGCGTTTCCACTCCGGGCTTCTCGCCACCTCTCTGCTCCGTTGCTGCTGTCTTGGCGACCTTCCTTCTCGTCGTGGCTCACCCTCCAAGTTGTTGTCTCGCAGGAACTCAGCCGCAGCCTCAGGATCTTGGTACGTTTTAACCTCGCCATCCGCAGTTGAGATTTTCAAAATCGCCGGATACAACAACTGAAATCGTATTTGCTGCCTATACAGCTCCGAGCAGACCGCACTGAATTTGCGCCTCTTTTTTGCCACCATTGCAGAATAGTCGGCGAACATTAGTAAGGTATGTCCTCTGACTTTCAGTGGACCTTTTGCGGGCCCTAAAAGCTCTTAGAATGGCTTCTTTGTCATTATAGTCTAGGAACCGCATAATGACTTGGCGCGGTCTAGATTGAAGGTTTTGCGAGATATTGCGATTTTGTGCCTGAGAGTCCATGGCAGGGCCAACTCTGTGAACCCTCTCCACTGTGTGCTTACCGTTCAGGTTCAAGGCTTGAGGTATCTCTACCTCGCAGATTTCTTTCAAGGCAGGCTGTTTAATACTCTCTGGTAAGCCCACTATTCTTAAATTATTCCGCCTAGACCTATTCTCCAGGTCCTCTAGGCGATCTTTCAGCACGATGTTCTGCTTAAAAAGATCCTGGGCATCATGGGTTACATCGTCCTCCATTGCAGAAACCCTTTGCTTCAGCTCCTCTATGCTTGCCTCATGCCTTGCCACCGTGTTATGCAGCTCATGCAGGGACTGTGTGAGGGTCTTGGCAAGAGTGTCTTTGATGTCTGGGGCCAGGTACTTGGCCACTTCAATAGCTAGTGTTTTGTAGTCTATGCTACTTAGGTCCCCAGCCAGCTTGCTGCCGCTATCCACCACCTCTGCAGCCCCTTGATTGTTAATCAGGGATTTGGGGCGGGAATCCGCCATCTTGCCCGACACAGCACTAGCGGTCTGTCTTGTCCCGCTCACAACTTGTCGTCTGCCACTCCTCAGCAAATATCGGTTCATGAACCGTCGGCCGACGCTCAGTGGGATCCCCCAGGTGACTTTCGGGGCCCCTTGTTGTCAGCAGGGTCGGAGTGCAGGTAAAGATATAGGGACAGGCGCCGGAGCTCACTCACTCCGCGTCCTGCATCCCAGCGCCGGAACCGGAAGTCTGTCCAGTTTTCCATTTAGCCTCAATCCATTTTAAATGAGCTTTAGCCCAGAGAAGATGGCGGTGTTTCTGGATCGTGTTGGCATATGGCTTCTTCTTTGCATATTACAACTTTTAGTGTACTTTCACACTTGCGTTTTTCTTTCTCCGCATTGAGTTCTGTCACAGGGGCTCTATACCGGAAAAGAACTGATCAGGCATATCCCCATGCATTCTGAATAGAGAGTAATCCGTTCAGGATGCATCAGGATGTCTTCAGTTCAGTCGTTTTGACTGATCAGGCAAAAGATAAAACCGTAGCATGCTACGGTTTTATCTCCGGCTAAAAAAACTGAAGACTTGCCTGATCCGGCATTTTTCCCCATAGGAATGTATTAGTGCCGGATCCGGCATTCAAAATTCCGGAATGCCAGATCCGTCCTTCCAGCCTGCGCATGCGCAGACTGGTGAAAATGTGAAAAAAGATGCAAAACGGATCCGTCTCACAAATGCTTTCAGTCACATGCAGATTGGCGGATTCGGCGGGCAGTTCTGTAGTCGGAACTGCGCGCCAGATCACACTGCTGCAAGTGTAAAAGTAGCCTAACTTACATTTGTTCCTGAGCCCATGCAGTGATTTGATTCAGTTCAGTTGCATTTTGGGGCTTGCTTGCAGCGATTTTGTGTCCAGTTTACAAAACTGAACAAACCTGATCAGGCATGAAAATCAATGTAAGACAATGGTTCCTGATCTGTTTTTTTCATTACAGTCTTATGGTGCATTCACATCACAGTTTAGCTTTCTGTTCTTCTGATCCGTTCAAAGAAAGAGAGAGAGAAAAAAAAACAGGATCCAGTAAAAAAAAAAACGCATCCTGTTGCATCAGTTGTCATCCGTTTGAGCAATTTCCGTCTGAGATCCGTTTTTTACACGGGGAAAAAACTGCATGCAGTACTTTTGTTTCCATCTAAAAAAACGGATCTCAGATGGAAATGGCTCAAACGGATGACAACTGATGCAACAGGATCCGTTTTTTTACTGGATCCTCTTTTTTTTTTTTTCTTCCTCTATCTCTCTTCTAACAGATCAGAAGAACAGAAAGCTAAACGGTGATGTGAATGCACCCTTACAATGATTTTCATGCTTGATCAGGTTTGGTCAGTCTAATTTAATACAAACGGATCCGGCCGAAACTGAGCCATCAGGATATATAAGGCTACTTTCACACTAGCGGCAGCCTTCTCCGGATGAACAGCCTGCCGGATCTGTGCTGCTGCTAGTGCACTGTGCCGCCGGAAGTTCACTCCAGCCCCATTCATTATAATAGAGGCTGGCCGGAGGTCTGGCTGCAGCACAGCAAACATGTTGAGAGGCGGCCGGAATAAAACTACAACATATTTTCCTCTGCATTCCATGCCGCACAGAAAATGACAGCTTGCTGCGGTTTGCTCTCCGGTATGGGAATGCGACCAAACGGAACGGAATGCATTTTGGAGCATTTCGTTATGTTCAGTTCCGTTTTGTCCCCATTGTCAATGAATTGGGCCAAAACGGAAGCGTTTGTCTCCGGTATTGAGATCCTCTGCCGAATCTCATTACCGTAAAATGTAAACTCAAGTGTGAAAAAATCCTTAAATGGAATGGATCCTTTTAATTCAGGTTTTGAGTTCCTCAGCCTGATCTCAAAACCTGAATTAAAAACGCAGATGTGAAAGTAGCCTTAGGCTACTTTCACACTTGCGGTAGCCTTTTCCAACAGGCTGTCCCGGCGGGGGAACAGCCTGCCAGATCCGTGCTACCGCAAGTCCACCGTGCCGCCAGAAGTCTGCTCCGGCCCCATTCACTATAAGGTACAACCGCAGCACGGCAAACAAGCCATTATAGTGAATGGTGCTGGAGTGGACTTCCGGCGGCACGGTGGACTTGCGGTAGCACGGATCTGGCAGGCTGTTCCCCCGCTGGAACAGCCTGTCGGAAAAGGCTACCGCAAGTGTGAAAGTAGCCTTAGGCCTCATGCACACGACCGTTGTGTGCACCCGTGGCCGTTGTGCCGTTTTCAGTTTTTTTTTCGCGGACCCATTGACTTTCAATGGGTCCGTGGAAAAATCGGAAAATGCACCGTTTTGCAGCCGCATCCGTGATCCGTGTTTCCTGGCCGTGAAAAAATATATGACCTGTCCTATTTTTTTTTCACGCCCAACGGTTCACGGACCCATTCAAGTCAATGGGTCCGTGAAAGAACACGGATGCACACAAGATTGGCATCCGTGTCCGTGATCCGTGGCCGTAGGTTACTTTTTATACAGACGGATCCGAAGATCCGTCTGCATAAAAGCTTTTTCAAAGCTGAGTTTTCACTTCGGGAAAACTCAGAACCGACAGTATATTTTAACACAGAGGCGTTCCCATGGTGATGGGGACGCTTCAGGTTAGAATATACTAACAGAACTGTGTACATGACTGCCCCCTGCTGCCTGGAAGGTGCTGCCAGGCAACAGGGGGCAGCCCCCCCCTCCCTCCCCTGTAGTTAACTCATTGGTGGCCAGTGCGGCCGGCCACCCCTCCCCTGTAGTTAACTTATTGGGGGCCAGTGGGCCCCCCCCCTCCCCTGTAGTTAACTCATTGGTGGCCAGTGGGCCCCCCCTCCCCTGTAATTAACTCATTGGTGGCCAGTGCGGCCGGCCCCCCTCCCTCCCCTGTAGTTAACTCGTTGGTGGCCAGTGGGCCCCCCCCCTCCCTCCCCTGTAGTTAACTCGTTGGTGGCCAGTGGGCCCCCCCTCCCTCCCCTGTAGTTAACTCGTTGGTGGCCAGTGGGCCCCCCCTCCCTCCCCTGTAGTTAACTCGTTGGTGGCTAGTGGGCCTTCTCCCCTCCCTCCCCCTCCTAATTAAAATCTCCCCCCTATCATTGGTGGCAGCGGAGTGTACCGATCGGAGTCCCAGTTTAATCGCTGGGGCACCGATCGGTAACTATGGCAACCAGGATGCTACTGCAGTCCCGGTTGCCATGGTTACTTAGCAATTTGTAGAACCATTATACTTACCTGTGAGCTGCGATGGTCTGCGTCCGGTCGGGAGCTCCTCCTACTGGTAAGTGACAGGTCATGTCACTTACCAGTAGGAGGAGCTCCCGGCCGGACCTGTCACTTACCAGTAGGAGGAGCTCCCGACCGGACGCAGACCATCGCAGCTCGCAGGTAAGTATAATGGTTCTACAAATTGCTAAGTAACCATGGCAACCGGGACTGCAGTAGCGTCCTGGTTGCCATGGTTACCGATCGGAGCCCCAGCGATTAAACTGGGACTCTGATCGGTACACTCCGCTGCCACCAATGATAGGGGGGAGATTTTAACTAGGAGGGGGGGCCCACTGGCCACCAACGAGTTAACTACAGGGGAGGGAGGGGGGCCGGCCACACTGGCCACCAATGAGTTAACTACAGGGGAGGGGGGGGGCCCACTGGCCACCAATGAGTTAACTACAGGGGAGGGGGGGGGGCCCACTGGCCACCAATGAGTTAACTACAGGGGAGGGGGGGGCTGGCCGCACTGGCCACCAATGAGTTAACTACAGGGGAGGGAGGGGGGCCGGCCGCACTGGCCACCAATGAGTTAACTACAGGGGAGGGAGGGGGGCCGGCCACACTGGCCACCAATGTGTTAACTACGGGGGGGGGGCTGCCCCCTGCTGCCTGGCAGCACCTGCCAGGCAGCAGGGGGCAGTCATGTACACAGTTCTTTTAGTATATTCTAACCTGAAGCGTCCCCATCACCATGGGAACGCCTCTGTGTTAGAATATACTGTCGGATTTGAGTTTCACGATGTAACTCAAATCCGACGGTATATTCTAACATAGAGGTGTTCCCATGGTGATGGGGACGCTTCAAGTTAAAATATACCATCGGATTGGAGAAAACTCCGATCCGATGGTATATTAACTCCTGACTTTACATTGAAAGTCAATGGGGGACGGATGCGTTTGAAATTGCACCATATTGTGTCAACGTCAAACGGATCCGTCCCCTTTGACTTGCATTGTAATTCAGGACGGATCCGTTTGGCTCCGCACGGCCAGGCGGACACCAAAACGACTTTTTTTTCATGTCCGTGGATCCTCCAAAAATCAAGGAAGACCCACGGACGAAAAAACGGTCACGGATCACGGAAAAACGGAACCCCTTTTTGCGGACCGCAAAAAAATACGGTCGTGTGCATGAGGCCTAAGTTGCAGATTGCTCCTTAGTTGCAGTTGTTTTTTTGTTAGTACCACTTACATTTCCAGCCTTTTGTTGCCCCTGTCCCAACTTTTTGGAGATGAATCGCTGCCATCGAGTTTTAAATGAATTCATGTTTTTCGTGAAATTGATGAAATGTCTCAATTTCTACATCTGATGCGTGTTCTATGATCTATTGTGGGTAAAATATTGGTCTATAGGACTTGTAGATCATTGCATTCTTTTTTTATTCACATTTATTTACATTTTACAGAGCGTCCCTACTTTTTTGGAATTAAGGTTGTATATAAACATGTGATTTTTTTTTTTTTATGTTTGGTTATCAACCGCCAAGCCAATGATTTACATTAAAATGAAGCAGCCGTTCAATTACTCATTAATCAATTGATTTAGCAATTTTCTGGTATTCTAGGCTAATTTAAAATCTGCAATAATTAAATGTAATTACATTTGACGAACTGTGACCAATTATACGATGTGGTCTCTGCTTAAATTCCAATTCTAACAAATTATTTTGTTTTATAGAGTTTGTGATCTGGCCTGTTTGGAGATCTAAACCTAGCCATATTCCTATAGGTTTTCCCATGGATGCGAGTTATATAATTTTTTTGGGGTGGAGAAGTGACCAAAAAACGACGAATCGGCCACTTTGACTTTTTTTTTCCTTTATCCGTTACATTTTTTATATTTTAATAGTACGGGCATTTTTGCATGCCGGGATACCTATAATGTGTTTTTTTTTTTTTTTTTTTTCCATTTTAGGTAAAGGGGGTGATTAGAATTTTACATTTTTATTTATAAAAACATTTATTTTTTCCCCACACTTCTTTTTTTAGTTCCCATAGGGAACTATAACTAACAAGCAATCATTGGATTGCTTTTCTCTTAGACATCGATGCATTAGCATTGTTAAGGGCTTAATTAAAAAAAAATACTGTACATATATTATCTAAATTACACAGTAATGAATAGGCACGCCTAAATGGCACTGAAGCAAATGCTATTTCTCCCACAAAAAACCTAATATAGACTACAGCCACTTGAATGAAAATGTAAAAATAATGGCTTTGGAAATGCAAAGAGGCTAAATGAATATCAATTGGGATCTTCAATCTTTATTGAAGATCTCCATGCATCATGTAATCATGTGTAAAGATACGGGGGTTAAATATGTGGGACATCTGAAAGTGAACATGGAAAAAAATTGCCACACTACATCAATATACACAAGATTGACCCATATTTTTAAACTTCTAAATTCATATATGAAAATGTAACCAGGCCTAATCTTCACTTCCTCATCCTTCTGCAATTAAACCTCTCATCCCGGAATTGATTCATTGCGTGGCGGCACTGTTTGTTTCACACATCTACTGGACATCATATTTATGCTCTCAGTTTCACATGTTGAGCAGGATGGAGGTCAGCCAAAGGCTGAACACCCATTGTACAAGCTGTTACCACATGAACAAGTAGCCATGTCTTCTGATGTGTGATTTAAATGTGGCTTCCTACTCATAAAATGGCTCTGTTAATTAAACCTGATTTTTTATGAGCGGAGTTCTGTTCTATTTGCTACCAATAACCATCGTGCAATGTCATAAAATTGTCTTATTAGTGAAGGAGAATGACTTGGACCGTGAAATGGTATGACGTGTAATACAGCATGGTTGATTAACCACTCTCTGACTAGAGAATGTTTAGTCCATTATGACCAGAAATGGGATGGTCTATTTTTTTTTTTGTCTGATGGAATCTACTATTATTTTCATACTTCTGTTCAACTTTTAGATCCATTATCATGGTGGGAGAGGGGGAGGGAGATGACTTTCTACAAACATAACTTTTTAAAGAGGTTTCTTGTACATACAATTTAATATGGAATATATATACTTATCAAGCTTTTCAAAGTTCCCTTTGGGCTTAGAGGCACAGAATATGGGGTGTAGAAACACTTTGCAGGACCAGGGAATGAATTATTAAATTTACATTTCCAACCAAAGGATTTACATTACACCATTACGTATCATATACTGTAGTATGGAGCATATAAATGATCAGCGTTTGTCATGTAAATTCTGTTAAAAATGAGTTTGTGAAAAGTTTTTTATGTAGTAACCAAATTTTGCATTATTAGCTCTTAGCATTGCAGCAGCGATTTTGTTGAGGAATGTTTTTTTTTTGCTGGGTGGGATATTTTTTTAAATTTTCATATTTTATTCCTGAAAGGTCAGTAAAGACATTTTTAACATTTGAAAACTGCACGAGAGTAGAAGACAGAATCGGTGATAATCACTTCTGTCCTCTCTCTAGGTATCCTGGCTGTATTTTACTGCGAGGGACCCAACATTTGACTGCCTGATCACTCGGCAACCAGCGAAAACCCATAGCGTAATATACTATGGTATTGACTTAAAGAGGACCTTTCATGGGTCCGGACTTTGTTAACTAAGTAGCAGGACATGTAGAGCGGCGCCCAGGGATCTCCCTGCACTTACTATTATATCTGGGAGCCGCTCGCTGTGGCCCCTGTTACCGTCTCCCACGCTGTATGCTAATTACTACTATCGAAACACCAGGGAGGAGACATCAGCTTCTCTCCCTGGGCGTTCCTTCTCCCTTCAACCTGGCTGTGACGCTCTGCGCTGTGATTAGACAGCGCTACAGCCAGGGAGACGGAACGCCCAGGGAAAAAAGCTGATGTCTCCTCTCCTCCCTGGTGTTCCGATAGTAGAGATTAGCATACAGCGCGGGAGACGGTAACGGGGGCCACAGCGGGCGAACAGGGCGGCTCCCAGATATAATAGTAAGTGCAGGGAGATCCCCGGGCGCCGCTCTACATGTCCTGCTACTTAGTTAACAAAGTCCGGACCCATGAAAGGTCCTCTTTAAGTAACCTGGAACGCCTGCTGTGAATATGGGATGACACAGTCGGTTAAAAGTCTGACACTGGAATATGTTCATATGTGACAAAAGGGTCTTTGGGTTCAAATTGACAGAAGGCGGGGCAACACAAGTAAGCGGGTCCAACAATACCACAGTGCAGAAAAATATACTGCCCCAGCAGAACCAAATATTACACTGCAGCACAATGCACTGCCTCAGCAGAACCAACAGTATGAAACTATATCTTGATCCTGAGGATGGCAATACAGTTGATTTCAGGAAGACACCTGTGGCCACTGGCCAGCAGCACAAGTGCCTGAAGTTCCTACGTTAATTAAGGCCTCCTGCACACGAACGTGTGCTTCCCGTTGCCGTATTGCGGACCTCATTTGCGGATCCGCAAAATACGGGCGCCGTTCCTTGGCCATTCTGCATCACGGATGCGGACCTATTCTCTTCAATTGTTCTGCAAATCCAGAGATGCGGAATGGTGCGGAACGGAAGCACGGAACGGAACTCTACGGGAGCACTAAGGATTGCTTCCGTGGGGTTTCGTACTGTACTTCCGTTCCGCAAAAAGATAGAACATGTCCTATCTTTTTGTGGAACGGCCGGAGGATCGCGGACCCATTAAAGTGAATGGGTCCGCGATCCGCTACGGCTGCCCCACGGAAGGTGTTCGTGCTTTGCGGCCCGCAGCACGACCACGGGGCGCACACGTTCGTGTGCAGAAGGCCTTATGCTGAGAGAATCAGATCTTTTATGTACCTGGCTGGTAGCCAAGAGGAGGGCTTGGGTGGCCCTGAGGTCATTGCCCCACCAGGAAATTTCCCTGTAGGGTTTATGGCCAGTCTGCCTATGGCAGCCTATACACCCCCTAGTAACGCCACCATTGAGAGACATGCAGTGGTAATCATTGTTAACAAGCAAATTAGATTCTTCAACAAAGGTATACTTTATTATTGTAAATGTATAATGATGACCTCAGTTTTAATTACTTATAGAATCCCTTATGAAAAGAGACACTATTGAATGGCAAGGGTGTCATTTATAAAAGTAATTGATGTATTTATCAGTACAGGAGAAATACGGTAGGTTATTGCACTATATTGCTGTCTTATTTATTACTGCAGCTTTACAGGAGATTTATTAACATGGAAAAGAAAATATTAATTAATCCATGATAATAAGGACAAGTCCCTGGTGCAAAGTGACATGAATGGGTATTTATTGCTGCAAGCTTTGCCCTTGGGCTACAAACAGATGATATTCCTCTACTGGATTTCAAAATGTTAGTGCCAACTTGCCAAAATGTAACTCAGAATTGTGATGTGCTCCCAGTAATAAACTCCCACACACATTAGACCAATAAAATGTTTGCATTAAATATATGTTGCTGGGCAGCAGAGAATTCCCAGACTCATAGTACATGACATGGATTTGTAATGAGCATTCACAGCTGATTCTAGGTTGGATGTTAATGCTGTGAAATAAAATCTGCAAATTATCCTTCCAGGTGCTGGACAAGTTCTTCTGTCCCCTGCAGTGACATGGATGGGACAAATTACACAGCACATCCCAGAATTCATGTAGATTTTATTTTCCTGCAGTGGAACCGTGGTTTGCAGACCACAATACGGACATGGTCGTGTGCACGAGGCCTGAGTGAGTGACAGGCTGGTATATAGGAAGAGCTGACCCTGCCCACGAGGGCTTATAATCCATAAAGGAAGAAGAGTTGAGACGGGAGATGAGGGTAGAGGCTGCTCTTGTGGTTGTGTAGGGGCAGCAGGGTTATTGCAGGTTATAGACTTTCCTGAAGAGCTGGATTTCCAGAATGCTTTTGAAAGTTTGGATGGTGGGTAACAAGCTACAGAGTATTGGGGATGCAAGTGAGAAATTTTGGAGGCAGAAGTGTATGGAGGATCAGAGATGCGTGTGGAAATGTATTGGTAGGTTAGATAATATACAGAGGGGAGAGACTGTGGATGGCTCTGTATGTGCTCTTAATATTTTGAACTGAATTTGTTGAACAGCACTGAGCCACTGAAAGAATTGGCGAGAGGTGGAGGAGTAGCAGGGGCAAAGGAGCAGAGTTGAAGATGGTTTGGAGGGGTGCATGAGTTTTAGATGGGAGGCCACAGGATAGGATTTTGCAGATGTGAACAGAACCTTAGAATGGGGTTATATGCTGTGCCAAAAAGACTCAGATGACATTGCCACCCTTCCACAGTAGTCCCAATGGCTTTAAAATGGCTGCCTCAATTTCTTTGGGATGAAGAGGTGTGATTGGTGGAAGGAGAGTTCTGTGCCGGTTAGATGTAATGCTTTCCTAGATGAAAGTACTGAAAATTGAACTTTCAATAACAAACACTCTTATGATCTAAAACCGGAGAAAAAGCCTCTGAACGGCGCATTAGTTAGCAGTATCTAAATACAATCTAAGTGGAATCACACTCTCACAGGTTTGTAGAAGAGAAAAAAAAACACACAAATAATTTCTTTTCTGAAATGAGTTAGCAGATAGCATAATTAGACATCTGCCATTATTTTCCTCATACTATCACTTCTGAGCTGCGCAAAAATGAACTCATTTATATCAGGTTGGTAATGCTTCTTCTTTCTGCTCCAACAATTTATCACAAATGTTAATCCAGCAAGCAGTAAGTGGAAAATAGAGAAAGGAGATTTAAAATTAGCCAGGAAATTTTGCACAACTCTCATTAAAATTGTAATCATGCATAAAATGAGATAAATGAAAATGTATCTAAAAGTGCATGGAAAAGCCATTTTCCTGTATGATACAGGATTTAATAGACTGGATTTTAATTTAGTCAGTTTGCTACAAAAATCCCTTCAGGCTAAATAAAACAGTTTTCCCTCCCAGTTATTGTACAGACAGCTAATTTTCTGTTCCTCTCCTTCTAATATTTAATCTTATCTCTTGCCTGTGAGGGGTTTCAGTATACAGAGAATTTGTTTCTTTAACAACCCCCCTCCTCCGTATTTGCATGATAAATTATGGTAGGTAGAAGTACGATAAGGCAAAGCAGAACATTTCTTTATTTTTGTTTAAATCCTGTCTTATTGCATCTTTTGTCTATGACAAACCCTTTAGTGATGCATTCCTCCTCACTATGAAACGCAGGGGGAAAAAAAACACATACAAATCTCTTCATTAAACCAGTGGGATTGGGGTTGGAAAACATTATCTCGTATTTACATAGAATATTCGTCAGCTCCTGGAATCCTTTCATGCATCCGTTTGCAAAGTGAAACTTAGGCAGGGGATTTATGAGGCTCTTGTCAACATGGGAAGTGCAGAAAATTATTAATTATGTTGTCGTCAAATCATGTTGAGAAAGTATGAGGCATTAAGAATGTCTGTATTTCACTCAGACTGAGCCACAATATTATGCTAAAATCAGGGAATATTAATGTATACTCTGGGGATTTCATCGTGGCTTAGGCTATCAGAAAGACCACAAGTATGCCTTTTGTACATCTCCTCAGCCAGGATTTATGAAGAACACTTCTCTCATTAAATTTAGGGAAATAGAAATAAAATGATAGTAATGTTTGCCTGCATCCACGCTTGTGCTAGAAGACTGATCTCATTAAAATGACTTTCATTTCTATGGCAGCAGGCAGCTTGTGGTAGCTCAGGGTTTGGTACCCAATGGGGAGTTGGCAAAATGGCCGCGCCAGTCTGGGTGACACCCATTTAAAGAATTATAAACAAAATATAAAATGTCAATTATCCCTATCATGTCCAGATCATATGAAAGTTGTTCCTGGTGTTCTTTGGGGGTACAAAGTACCCCCCAAATTATCCAGTTTATAAATATAAAATAAACCTTACTCACCTCTCCGATCTACACCTCATTGCTGCTCTGTCTGCAGCCGTGACACCCCTAACTACCTGACCTGACTGCTGAGGCCATTGGTGGGCAGGGCCGTCTTTGCCGCAAGGGGAGGGGGAGGGGGAGGGGGGGGGGGGGGAAGTAAATTCTTGCCCAGGGTCTAATCAATATTAAAGACGGCCCTGTTGGTGGGCTGCAAAGACCACATCAATAGTCAGGGAAGTCATCTCTGCAGCGCTGGAAGCAAACACTGACAGAGCACCAGAGCTGGTTGGTCGCGGGACTGGACAGGGAAGAAAGTTTTATTTTATTTTATTGCACTTTCTGTCTTTCGTCTTGGACATCCCTTTTAAACTCCTCATAACCTGACTGTCCAATGCATATGTTTCCAACTTCTTCCTCTTGCTCTTTATACGTAGAAATGAACTGCCTAGCCAACAGTGTTATTGTAGGGAATGACTACCACAAGCTAAATTTATATGGATGGTCAGCATACCGCGCAGACCCCGATTAGCAAGTGATGCATAGTGCAGACCCTTCTGACCCAGAATAATGCTACATGTGGACTACTCTATATAGGAGATATTAGGGGCTACTGTATTGCAGTTTTAGTCTAAGTAACCTTCTGATAGATGTCAATTGGATACAGTTTTCACCCAAACAAAATTCCATCATTTTGAAAGTCATTGTTACCATCCTCGGCACAGAGTATCTGTTATGGGCTGTGTTGGTCTAATTATATGTGCATCCATTGCTAGCTTAATTGGAGCTATTAAAGAGTGCAATCTAACTTGGAATCACTCCATTTCACTAAAATACAACCACAGGAAATCAGGAGAACTGAGGGAAACTCGCACACACATAAAAAGACATTAAAAAGATTCTCTTGCACTTTGAAATTGCTCCATTCTTCTAGGACAGAAATGCTGAGGCTTTCTTATTTATTCTCTGTTACTAATAAGTTGCTGAATTGGTTGAGAGTGTACAATGTATAGGAATATGCACGTATCACTATGGACATGCTGCAGCTATAGATTTCAGTGTATACTGGCCATTTATAGCCACAGCAGTGTGAACAAGTATAGGTAAAAAAAAAGACATTTATCCATACAGCACTGCTCCTTGAACGAAATGCTCAAAGTTTCGACTTCACCTCCAGATTCCTCCAATTTCAATAAGATTGAGCATCTATTGGATGTGCTGTAAAATCAAGTCTGATCCATGGGGGTTGCACCTCACAACTTACAGGATCTGTTGCTAACATCTTGGTGCCAGATAGCACAGGACTCCTCCAGAGGTCTTGTGGAGTCCATGCCTTGATGGGGCAGAGCTGTGTTGGTGGCAGGGGAGCAACCTACACAATATTAGGCAGGTGGTTTTAATGTTATAGCAGATCTGTGTATAACTCGTATAAATCAGCACAACAGGTTGGCCCTATACACAGCATGGTGTTAAGTCTATCTCCTTTGGACCCATAGAGTTTAAATGGAGCACCAGCGTGCATGCTGGACCACTTCTCTATTCAAATTGGGGGGGGGGGGGGTGGTACAGGACCCTTTTCTTATGATCGTGGGGGATTTAGCAATTGGACTCCCACTGAGCAGATGCTTATCACCTATCCTACTTTGTCATTCTTGAACAACCCATTAAATGGTAAAAGCAGTAAAGCATTGAGCCCTAGACAACGACTTCTACCACTTCACCCAGCATAACAATTCAGTTACAAAATCTAACTGTATATGTATCATACACAATGATTGCCAAGAAGTCTTCACATTTACCATCATATTCTGTGTAAATATGTGACAAGGGAGGGGAGCCAGAGTTTGATACTCCTTCCGATTTATCACTTTTATTGAACTTAAATTGTTTTAATGCACATTATGCAAGCATTTATTTAAGACAATATATTTTTCAGTTGGGGACAGACAGTTAAAAAAACAACGAACGTCTTTAATGTAAATCAAATACTTAATGCTTTTAGAGACTCTGAAGCTTTAAATGTGTATATTAATGATATTTTTTCTTCCTTTTTTCCCCCCCGTTCTTGAACACCACTAGGCAGCTTTAGATGTAGGTGACATTGATTGTTTCAGCTTGGAAATGGGTTTCTTTTCAGATGCTAATCACTTTCTCATAGTGCCGTTTCCTTCTTTACTTGCAGTCAGCGGATTGAATAATTCATGGGGTAACTTCTGTTGTATATTTATTGTGTCATAAGCGACTTGTAATTTCACTAACAGTATACTTAAGTTATTAACGAAAAAATAATTTGTCTGATAGGACGGGGCATTAGGAATTCTCATTCTAACACATCTACTTTGTATATATTTTGAAAACAAACCGTGCGACTTAATTTTATTCTCAATTTGATCTAAGAAGGGAATTAACATAACTTGGTTTGCATTTCCAACACTGTTTCTGACAGAGACAGTCAAAGGACTAAGAATTTGTAAACACAAATATTACATTATATTTCTGAGTTTTCCTTCCCTATTTATCATCCATTGATTTATGTTATCTTTCTTTTCCCTTTTACTTTTAAATAGTTGCTGTGGAAAATAAGAAAATATAAAGCAATAAAAAAATACCCTGAAAATAATAAAAGTAACCTGTAATAAAATAAACAGTCTCTTGGGGCTTGTGCACATGGATGTCCTGTATTATCACCTTGTACAACCCCTAAATTGTGTAGACCTGTAATACATGACCCACAGACTAAGGCTTTATGCACATGACCGTTCCGTTTTTTGTGGTCCGCAAATTGCGGATCCGCAAAACACTGAAGCTGCCCGTGTGCCTTCCGCAATTTTCGGAACGGAACAGGCTGCCCATTGTAGAAATGCCTATTCTTGTCCGCAAAACGGACAAGAATAGGACATGTTATTTTTTTTTGCGGGGCTAAGGAATGGAGCAACGGATGCGGACAGCACACAGGGTGCTGTCCAAATGTTTTGCGGCCCCATTGAAGTGAATAGGTCCGCATCCAAGCGGCCAAAACTGCGGCTCGTATGCGGACCAGCACAACGGCCATGTGCATGAGGCCTTACTCCATTGGATGTCATATTATGGAGACTGCTTCAAAAACAGAATAACTACATAATAGCCATTGGGACTCCCAGCGATTATGGAATCAAGATTCTGGAGTCCCTTTGAGAATGGAACAGTGGTGCATATCCACGATCAAAGCTGCTTTCACTTCTGTGGGATTTCTGGAGGTAGTGTTAAGTGTCCATATAATGAACTCCAGGACCCCCATTTTCCTGATCGATGGGGGTTCCAGCCATTTACCTAAACGAATTAAAGGTAATCTGTCACCATAATCCTGGACCACTGTCTGCAGTAAAACATGAGTATTATTGCAGATAAGGAGTCCAGATCACAATTTTTTTTCCCTACAGCTCCCTGCCTCGGGAAACATTGAAATTGGAGGGTTGGGGAATTGGTATTACTTATTATTTTACATCATTTTGAGCATTTTTTTTTCTTTAAAGGGGTTGTCTTTCTTCAGCTAATGGCATTTATCATGTAGAGAAAGTTAATACCAGGCACTTCCTAATGTATTGTGATTGTCTATATTGCCTACTTTGCTGGCTTGATTCATTTTTCCATATCACGGCTCATATCCAGAGGTTATTTCCACCCTGTAAT
This sequence comes from Bufo bufo, assembly GCF_905171765.1. Classification (NCBI taxonomy): domain Eukaryota; kingdom Metazoa; phylum Chordata; class Amphibia; order Anura; family Bufonidae; genus Bufo; species Bufo bufo. The sequence continues at coordinate 143,412,420 of NC_053398.1, read as the reverse complement.
CCAGCAGCGGTGGTCGTGCTTGCACACTATTGGAAAAAGCACTGGTCTATGCATGCTCCCACGGTCCTGGCCACCAGAGAGGCCAGTGTATTTTCCTATAGTGTGCAAGCACAGCCACCATTGCTGGATTGCACGGTGGTCCTGGAAACGAGCAGTGTGTAATACGATGAAAAAATTAATCAAGCCAGCAAAGGAGACAATGTGGACAATCACAGTACATTAGTAAGTGCCTTGTATAAGGCTACTTTCACATTTGCGTTGTTGTTTTCCGGTATTGAGATCCGGCAGAGTGTCTCAATACCAGAATTTTTTTTTCCGTTTTTAGTCCCTATACATTCTGAATGGAAAGAGATCCGTTCAGGATGTCTTCCGTTCAGGCAGCATTCCGTTTTGTGACCGGACACAAAACCACTGCAAGCTGCGGTTTTGTGTCTGGTCAAAAAATGGATCCGTCACTGAAAACAATTTAAGTCAAAGGTGGCAGATCTGTTTTTTTAGGAGGCTAAAAAAACGGATCCGTCACCCATTGACTTTTAATGTATTTAGTGATGGATCCGTTTTTTTCAGTTTTTGGATTTCACACAACCGCATCCTAACGGAACGGATGCATGCTGATGTGCAAAATCAAAACGAATCCATTTAATTCCGGTATTGAGATCTTCTGCTGGATTTCAATACCGGAATTAACAACGCAAGTGTCAAAGTACATGATAAATGCCGTTTGCTGAAGTGAGACAGCCCCTTTAATGTAAGTAGCTGGACAGCCCAGCATTGTTAATGCATTGAACTCAGTTATAAAACAGTATGCAGTAAGATTCCCCTAATGGCAAGTGCAGGCAGCCATAATTATACCATTTACCTTTGTCTGAACAGGGAATTTGGAGCTTTGGATCCAAAAAACAAATTTGCAATTAATATAAAGATATAATGAATTTGAAGTGCTTCATACAGAGATATCTCAGTTTTGTACAAGGCACAGTTTATAAAGCATTTTATAATCTATGAATCCTCGCTGGGTATTCAACCTCTCCCTGCCTTCTTTCTCGCTTATCCTTGCATATTTCTACCCATAGCCTTTCTACCAGTCTCAAAATGTATGGATTGGTAGACACGTTTTGCTTCTAAGGCCACAAAGTCTGATGCCACATGCAGATGAGACCATGTTAGCAGATAACGCAGACTGAGTCACAGTTTTTAGGACTAGTGATACATTTACTGTCCCCAAATATTTTCCTCTTTGATGAATTATGGAATAACTGCCTAAAAGACTGAATTTAAAGATGGTTAACTGTAACAATATCAGTGGAAATGAAGCAGAATTAGCTCCCTTCATTGTAATACATATTTCACTATTATTCTTATGGCATTCGCTTGATCCTGGCTCAGATCAGAGGGGACACTTTTTAAGCCATATTTGTTTCAAACCAGATGCTTTTGTGAGTTTCAGGTTAATTTTTCAGCTGGAGCACTGCTTTTTTGCCTCATTTATATAAAAGACAGCGACCTTGTAACCTTGTAGAGAGAAATGATTGAATGAATAATCCTACGCTTTTTATCTGACCGGTGGTAATACATTTTTCTCCTCCATCGTCTTTGTTCTCTGTAGGTAACCTTTAAATGTGCATTTTAGCGAAAAGTAAAAGCAACAAAATCATTGTATTCCTATTATGCCATGCCGTAAGAATTTATTGCATTTACTGTAATGTGGAAGACTGTATTTATTGCTTGTCTCTTATAACGCATAAAATATCTTTATGTTCAGTGCATTTACCTCAGGTACTACCTGCAATTAGGAAAGTGAAGTCAAAGGGTATCTCTTTTTTTTTTTTTTTCTTTTAGTTTTTATGTTAGAATTACTAGTACCTTGCCATTTTGTTATTTTGGTGCTTTATGGGCAAAGAACTTAACTGAATATAGCTGAAATAAATGGAGTCTTGGTTGCTAATGGAAAAAGTTAATCATAAGGACCTGGTGCTTTCAGTTTAGTATTTAGACATTGATAATGTAGACTTTAATATGTATGGGCCCCTTTAGGAGAATCCAATGTGTACGGGAACCTTTAGTAGAATCCAATGTGTATGGGCATCTTTAGTAGACTCTAATGTATAATGACGTCTTTAGTAAACCAATGTGTATGGGTGTCTGTAGAAGAGTAATTTGTATGGGTGACTAGTAGACTCTAATGTACATGTGCGTCTTTAGTAGATTAATTAGTATGGGTGTCTTTAGTAGAATCTAATGTATATGGGTGCCTTTAGTAGAATCCAATGTGTGCGGACACCTTTAGTAGAATCCAATGTGTATGGGCATGTTTAGTAGCCTCTAATGTATAATGGCGTCTTTAGTAAACCAATGTGTATGGGTGTCTGTAGAAGAGTAATTTGTATGGGTGACTACTAGTAGACTCTAATGTAAATGGTCGTCTTTAGTAGACTAATTAGTATGGGTGCCTTTAGTAGAATCTAATGTGTATGGGCACCTTTAGTAGAATCCAATGTGTGCGGGCACCTTTAGTAGAATCCAATGTGTGCGGGCACCTTTAGTAGAATCCAATATGTGCGGGCACCTTTAGTAGAATCTAATGTATGTGGGTGCCTTTAGGAGAATTTAAAGTGTATGGGCATCTTTAGTAGATACTAATGTGTATGGGCATCTTTAGTAGAATGTAACGTATATGGGTGCCTTTAGTAGAATCTAACATGTATAGACACTTTTAGTAAAATCTGATTTGTATGGGTGCCTTTAGCCAAATCTAATATGTATGTGCGCCTTTAGTATAACCTTTTTGTAAGTAATACCTATAGTCAGCTCACTTTTCTCTGCCTTAAAGGGGTTGACTCACTTCAGCAAGTGCCATTTATCATGTAGGCAAAGTTAATACACTTCCTAATGTATTGTGATTGTCCTTATTGCTTCTTTTGCTGGATTCATTAACTTTTCCATCACACTATACACTACTCGTTTCCATGGTTACGACCACCCTACAATATAGCAGCGGTGGCCGTGTTTGCACACTATAGGAAAATGCAGCTGGGACCACAGCAGTATGCATAGTCCGGCGCTTTTACCTTAAGTGTGCATTCATGACCACCACTCCTATATTGCACGGTGGTCATAACCATGGAAACGAGCAATGTATAATGTGATGGAAAAATTAATAAAGCCAGCAAGGGAGGCAGTAAGGACGATCACAATATATTAGGAAGGGCCTTGTATTAACTTTGTCTACTGAATAACTGGCTCTTGCTGAAGTTAAACAACCGCTTTAGGGCTCATGCACACGACCGTATGTATTTTGCGGGCCGCAAAAAACGGATCCCCAAAAAATATGGATGATTTCTGTGTGCATTCCATATTTTGCTGAATGGAAAAGCTGGCCCATAATAGATCAGTCCTATCTTTGTCTGTTATGCACAATAATAGGACATGTTCTATTTTTTTGTGGAACAAACATACGGAAATGTAAGGCACACAGAGTAACTTAGTTTTGAATGAGTCCTTAAGTGCATAGAACACCAGAGATCAGTGATACAAGTAAGAAGCCGTTAGCCACTGCAGGGGTTTCCTGTTACATGAAGTTTTTATTTTGGATTTAATATCCTTAAAGATTTTATTGTGAACCCGATTGATTCTTGATTAGGGTTGTTGCGATACCAAAATTTAGATTCCGTTTCGATACCATAAAAAAGTATTGCGATACTCGATACCATTCGATACCACGCGAAAAAAAAAAAAATATATAGCAAAGAAGCAGAGTGCATTACGCATTTTATGGTACGTCCGGCCCATAATCGAACAGTCCACTCCTATTTTGTGGGGGGACAAGGTGGCAAAAAAAAAATGGGAAATCACTCTTTTTTTCTGTTGCGGCATTCACCGCATAGGAGATTTCAAAAAATAATATTTTTATAGTTTGAGCTTTTCGGACGTGGAGATATGTAATATGTTTATTTATTCTTTATATATGTTATATGTAAATGTGGGAATAGGGATGATTTATACTTAATATTTTGGTGTTTTTTCTTTTTTACTTTTTATTTAGTAACTATTTGCCCCTTAAGGGCTAGAACCTGGGATCTTTTAATCCCTTGTCCTATTCACTCTAATAGAGCACCCTCCCTGCTGGCCTGTGCATAGTACACACAGCAGCAGGGAGATTACCATGGCAGCCAGGGCTTCAGTAGCATCCTGGCTGCCATGGTAACCGATTGGAGCCTCAGGATTACACTGCTGGGGTTCCGATAACAACTGCCACTGTACCACCAATGAAGAAGAGGGGAGGGGACCCTGTGGCCACTGCCTTCAATGATTTTAATACTGGAAGGGGGGGGGGGGGTTGAGTAGTGCCCCCCCCCAGTATTAGAGTAATTGGTGGTGCAGTGCGCCCCCCCTAGTATTAGAATCAAGCAGTGCGCCCCCCTCCCCCTCAAACCCCCCTAGTATTAGAGTAATTGGTGGCGCAGTATTAAAATCATAGGGGGGGGGGGGCGCACTGCACCACCAATTACTCTAATACTGGGGGGAGCGGCACCCAGCGCCCTGTCATAGAGGTCGGGTGCAGGCTGTGATTCTGCTTCTGCAGGTATTGGTTTCTGGCAAATTCTTTTTTTTATTACCCACCACCACCACTAGGGAATCTAGTGAGCTTACTGTTTACACATTGAGCTAAACATAGTATGCGGTAACCTTCCCCATGTGGTGGTTGTGGGCATCGACATTTTTTTCATTTAACTCTATGGGAATTTAGGGCTCTTTTTCACCATTGCATTTTTTCTCCCTCTCTACATAGGAAGCCTTTCTTCTGGTAAGTTTTTATTTATTTCTTTGTCTACATTTTTACATTGATGCCATTGTAATGATTCCTTTGTTTGACAAAAAGAAAAAGAATGTCCCACTTGTGTTGTGCTCTTAGAAAACAAAGATTTACCGTATCAATGTTGCAGAGCAGAACTCACGTCAGCTTTCCCGGCGCGTTGCCTTTAATGATTTTTTTTAAGATATCTAATTAATGGTTTGAAGTATTTCATTGAGAGCTTCCCGATTACCATGCACACTGTGTGTGGCTCTTCATATCCTCTTAAAAAGTCAGTTAATTCACAGCACTCCAAAAATCTTTGTCTGCTAAAGTAATTTGAATTTTGTTATTAGTGACTGCTGGAAATCATAATTCAATAAAGTCTAACTCATTTAGAAACATTTCACACTGTGCATACATTAGGTAACTTGGTTAACACAGGAGACAGAAAAATATATAGTAATAGCCATGTCTACACAGGAAATTGGAACACCACAGAGCGGTTTAAGGATTGTATTTTGTGTTGTGTTGTTTCACCACTTCTGGAAATAAAGTCCCCATTTTACATACGGATTATGATTTCTTTCTTTTTTTTTTTTTGCTAATTTTTATTTTTCTGTCTAGCAAAAGCGGCACGGACTTTGCCCAGTGTGAAGTAAAGTAAAATTGCAGGAATAAAAGTTTGTGAAGTGTTTAAATGTTTGTTCCAATCTAATTACATTTGAAACACACTTACAACATTGTGTGGATTAATATGGAGAAAAGCTTCGATGTAACGTACAGGGTAAGGTTCAGTGGGAATGTAAGAACTGGAATTTATACAGTGTGTATTGCTCCCCTTCAGTCACACAGTTAAGTCTACTTTCACACTCGCGTTTTGGCTTTCTGTTTGTGAGATCCGGTCAGGGCTCTCGCAAGCGGTCCAAAACGGATCAGTTTTGCTCTAATGCATTCTGAATGGAAAAGGATCCGCTCAGAATGCCTCAGTTTGCCTCCGTTCTGTCTCCATTCCGCTTTGAAGGCGGACACCAAAACGCTGCTTGCAGCTTTTTGGTGTCAGTCTAATGAAACTGAGCCAAACGGATCCGTTCTGACACACAATGTAAGTCAATGGGGACGGATCCGTTTTCTATGACACAATCTGGCACAATAGAAAACTGATCCGTCCTCCATTGACTTTCAATGGTGTTCAAGACGGATCCGTCTTGGCTATGTTAAAGATAATACAAACGGATCTGGTCTGGACGGGTGCTGTATTATCTGAACGGATCCGTTCATGACTGATCCGCACAAAACGCAAGTGTGAAAGTAGCCTAAGCACGTTAGGGCAGATTGTATGGAAATTCTGCAGACCCAAGACATTTAGACAGATAAAAATTGTGTATTACCTTCCATCATTTTGATAAGTTTGGGGTTGTCCCACCGTAACAACTTATCACTTATCCTGGGTAGATGATAAGTATTAAATCACTAGGGGCCCCATCCATGGGTCCCGAATCGCTCATTTCAATAGAGCAGTGGTCACCCATGTGCACTCACACTCCATTCATTCTCTGTAGAAGTAAAAAAACATATCTTTTTTTCTATGAGAGAGAAGTTCCAGACGAAAATTCTGCATATACCGTAATTTTTGCTTTATTAGACGCATCTGATGATTAGGTTTTAGAGAAGGAAAATTAAAATATATATTTTTCATCAGAGTCCAGAACAGATCCCTAATTCCGATCAGATCTCCAAATTAGACCCCCCAGTCATTATCAAACTTCAGATCAGACCCCCATATCAGACCTCAGAGTAGGCCCCCATATCAGACTCCCATATCAAACCTCAGATCAGATACCCATAAAAAAATCTTAGATCATATCACCATATTATACCTTACATCAGATCCCCATATCATACAACCATATCAGATCTGAGATCAGACCTCCATATCAAATCAGACCCCCATGTCAGAGCTCAGATCAGACCCCCATCAGAGCTCAGATAGTTCACATCAGAGTCCCATCAGAGATAAAATAAACTTACCTCTCCTGCTCTGCTGCCACTATGCAGATCCAGGCGGTCTGTCTCTGTGGTCTTCCCTGGGCCGGGCTGCACTGTGACCTGACTGCATACAACATCAGTGTGTGGAACACAGGACAGTGCAGCGCAGCACCTCGAAGAAGACCAGACCGTGTCTGCCCGGAGGTTTACAGGATGGTGGCCAGAAGACCGTAGGGAGCCACGAGGTGCAGGTGAGTTACCGTGAGTATGAGTTTTTCAGCAAGTACAACAGACTCTTATCAAAAGTTAAAAAAGTCCAGAAAGCTGGACAACCCCTGGCTTTTGTAACCCCCTGTGAACACCAGTCATTGCCAGTAGAACAAGATATTTCCCTGTATGGAATACATTTTCATTAATACGTGAATGGTAAATGTATTCAGGTATAAATAGAAAGGAATTAGTCATTATATAATATCACTACTGGACACTAAAAACAATGCAAGTTTACATCTGGATTATCCAACATTATAGAAACAAGCAGAAAAGAGAAAAACTTATGTATGTAAGTGTAAAAGCAGAAGAATGGAGCTGTTACCGGTTTTAGTAATGGCAGACCAAAATAAAACATTGGGGGTTATTTATGAAACAGGAATACGCCTAAATTAGATTGGATCCTCTGCACTGCAATCTGCGACTTCTCCCCGCTCACGGCAAGTCTAAAAAAAGTTGTTGTGGCATTGGCAGGCTTGTCCCTTTCGCCATTTTCTACGTCTGTTTTAGGCCTCATGCACACGACCGTTGTTGTGTTCCGTTCCGCAAAATGGGGTTGCGTTGTTCCGTGATCCGTTTCCGTTTTTGTTTCCATGTGTCTTCTTTTATTTTTGGAGGATCACCAGACATAAAGGAAAGTAAAAAAAAATCTAAGACAGGTTTGCCATGCAAATGATAGGAAAAAAACGGACGCGGATGACAATCTTGTGTGCCTCCGTGTTTTTTTAGCGGTCCCATTGACTTGAATGTGTCCGCGAACCGTTTTCCGCGAAAATAATAGGACAGGTTATATTTTTTTTGACGTACTGGAACCACGGATCACGGACGCGGATGACAAACGGTGCATTAGCAGAGTTTTCAACTGACCTATTGAAAGTCAATGGGTCCGCAGAAAATCACGAAAAACGGCACAACGGACACGGACTAAAACAACGGTCATGTGCATGAGGCCTTAGGTGTAGAAAATGGCCTAATTGGAAGACAGCAAGAAAGCTAGGAAGCTGTCTTACATTTAGAACTGGTGATGGATCTGCTGAAGCTATGTAGAGGTCGGCACTTCTTCATAACTTCTTAAGACCGGCGTCTAAAACACCAGTCTTAATCTTGATCAATGTGTTCCATTATTTCTACATGCATTCCCTGAGCTTTGCTGTTACCATCTGACAAGTGTGTGCCCTAAATGTTTCCTAAATCCCATATGATGGTGGGGAGTGTACTGTTATTCTGGGGAGCGCCATTTACTAGCCTGTTTGTTTTCCCAGTGCCCCCTTTTCTCTGCCTCTTCATACCCACTGATTTGTATTCTGCGTGGTGCCAGTTTCCGAACAGCTGTAGAATGTAAGCGAGTCTTAGCTGTCTCTGCTTTCACAGCAGGCAGCATAGCTATGGTTGTCCCCTACTGATTTTGCCCCATTAAAAAATGGGAATAAAATATGTTTTGAGATGCATTGTAATAATCGTAGGTGTATTCACTCCAGTTCTGTTGTTTGCTGCGTTAGTGGCAGGAAAAGATTGTATACAAAACGTTAAATAGGAGTCATTATGTATCCCTATTGTTAAAAGTGCTCATTGCAAGTACCGGGTGAACAGCAACAAAACAAATCTTTTCACAGTAATTGACTTGTCTAAAATATTCAATGACTTATTAATCAACACTTCATTTGTCGATAGGGGTTTGTTTTTCATAACCAACTATTGAATACAAGTTTAACATAAGAAGAATGAGACAATAGTTGTGAGAATGGAACCTAACTGTATATTATGTACCAGTGAGGCAGGAGGCGCTACTTGTCTCATATCCTAGTGATGGCAGTAGTTCCAATTTAATTGACTGGCTGCATATTGATTTAACCTACTGTTTAGTACATGAATCCCATATTGCACAGTACCATTATTGTACTGTATTTAGGCACAGTCTAAACCAGTGGTGGTGAACCTATGGCACAGGTGCCAGAGATGGCATTCAGAGCCTTCTCTGTGGGCACCCGCACCCTGGAAAAAGTCTAAGGCGTACCAATATGCCTTAGACTTTTCCTGCCATTCATCAGCTGAGGGCGTTCAATGAACAGCACAGACAACGCACTGAATGTGGGCAGGATATTATAGCTAAATGATAAAGTACATGGAAGATATATTATATTGGTATTCAGGTTAAATTGCTGTGTTGGCACTCTGCGATAAATAGGTGGGTTTTGGGTTGCAGTTTGGGCACTCTGTCTCTAAAAGGTTAGTCATCACTGGTCTGTACCATTGGTCTTGGCCTTCTTTGATGGTTTTGAGACGCACTGCACAGGGGAAGTATCCTATTAAAGAGGTTTTCCAGTTAAAGGATATTGACGGCCTATCCTCTGTTAACACCCTTTTCGATCAGCTGCTTGAAGGGGCAGTAGTGCTTGTGGAAGTGCGTCAGCCTCTTCATTGTTTACATGGGGCTATTTACTACGATGTCATCTACTTAGTAGTGGCTGTGCAAAACGTTACAGCTTCATCCTGTTCACTTGAATGCAACAGAGCTGTAATACCCAGCATCACTGCTACTAGGTAAACGGCATGCTGCTAGATGGCCGCACGTAAACAATGAAGAGCCCGGAGCACTCAGACAAGAACCATAGCCCCTTCAAGGAGATAATAGGTGTGGGTACTGAGTTGCCATCCTCATCCTGATCCTGGAAAAACCTTTCAAATATTTAGCATAGTGATAAGTGCCAGTGATATGGTTTATACCGTGTACCAAGCTCCAGTAATGCTTGAACAGCCCTGGTGCCACTAGTACACAAAAGTCTCTAGAGTCTTCAATGGCTGCTTCACAAGGCCTGTAAGAGTTGATCTGTACCCACAGGGTTGCTAGCTAATATGGTGTGTGGCTAAATTGGGAAACAAAGAGATTAGGAGTTCTTCACCCTCACTTAACTGCAAGCGGGTATGGACTTTCCCACATGGAACCCCTTAGATTAGTTTATGTTAACAACAGCTGGCATGTGAATGGGCAGAGGACACCAAGACATATGGTACAAAGGCAACGGACAGGAGTCACAGACGGACATAATGTGGGTTTAGGCAGGCAGAGTTCAGTCCTAATTGGTAGGCAGCAGACGAGTGGATGTGGTCAAATATGCAAAATTGGTCAATGCCAAACAAGATAGGAACAACACAGTTAGGGAAGAGTGCAGACCTGACCTCCACCCACACCACTGTCCCTACTTACTTATATAATCTGCCATAAACGGTAGCTCCCAACTTGGTGACGGTCCTTGGCCTGACTAAGTGAGCAGGACCTACTTAGAGGAGACAAAAGGAAAAGTCATACAGACCAAGTCAAGAACAGAGAATAATGTCAGAACCACAGAAGAAACAAGCACAGTAATGTATCAAATAGGGTCAAAACCAGGAGAAACCTCAGAGCCAAAAATCAGCAGTCAGAAGGTCAGAGATCCAAGAATTCACATGAAACAGAAACTAAGCATGTGAGGCAAGGCCAATCACAGGCAACTCTGGCCAGCAGTTGCCTGCTCAAATACCCGGCCAACAGGAAGCACATGATGCCAGCACCAACTCTGATTGGCTCGGCTTTCCTGCTCCCTGATAGGCCAATCAGCCCCATTGTCAGCTAGGTTGGTTGTCACCGTAATGGAGTGATGCTGGTGGCACCGTATTAGAGAGGCTGGACTCACCGGTGGAGCACAGATGGGTAAGTACATGAACCAGGATTTTACTACTTGGCACTCCCAAAAGCCAGCACTTGTGCACATCTCAGACAGTGGGTGGCAGCAGGATGCCGGCCACTGGCACAGATGATTAGGCTAATTGTTAATAGTATAGAGAATCGCATATAGGGGGCCAAAGAGGGATTTATAGTACAACATATACTAATTCATAAAGACATATGGGGTCATTTATCAAACTGGTGTAAAGTAGAACTGGCTTTGTTGCCTATAGCAACCAATCAGATTTCACTTTTGACAGCTCCTTTGAAAAATGAAAGGTGAAATCTGATTGGTTGCTATGGGCAACTCAGCCAGTTCTACTTTACACCATTTTGATAAATGACTAGGGTTGAGCAAACCCGAATTGTAAAGTTCGGGTTCGTACCGAACTTTAGGATTTTTGGACCGCGGACCCGAACCCGAACATTTCAGTAACAGTTTGGGTTCGGTGTTCGGCGCTTTCTTGGCTCTTTTTGAAAGGCCGCAGAGCAGCCAATCAACAAGCGTTTAACTGTGTTCCCTTAGAAGCCATCACAGCCATGCCTACTAATTGCATGGCTGTGATTGGCCAGTGTAGCATGTGACCCAGCCTCTATATAAGCTGGAGTCCCGTAGCGCTGCACGTCACTCTGCTGTTACTAGTGTAGGGAGAGGATGCGGCCGGTGATTTCAGGGAGAGAATTGGACTGAATCTTTGTTCAAAATGTGAATCTAACTCAGCGATCTACATACATTTTGTTGTGTGGGTGCAGGGCACAATCTTTTTATCCTCCCCTCAGCCCAGTGACCGAAAAAAACAACTTTTATAAGTCAGTTAGGTGGGCGGCGGCCATTTTATGCAAGCTCAGTGCACCAGCACTGCATCTGAGCTTTTGTGACATTGAAATCCAAGCTTGAAAAACAGCACTAATAATCTGGTTGTAAAAAAATCACAGTTTTTTGGCAATATACAACATATGGTGCATTTGCAGGATTAGTCAGTGTGCAATTTAAGTTAGAAATACAGCCATAATTTCTGGGTTTTTAAAAACACACTTTTTTGCCCAAATCCGCAATTTTTCTGGCCTTGCAGCATCAAGTCGTTTGAAATTCCAGGGTTATATACTGCTGTCATATTCAGTTATTAATCAAATACCCATTTTTGGCACAAATCTTTAATTGCAGCCTAGTGTGGGTCAGGGCGTGTGAGATACACCCTTTATATACAGGTGTTCTATTCAGTTATTTGAAATACAGCCATTTTGGGCATAAATCTCTAATTGCGGCCTAGTGTGCGTCAGGGCGTGTGAGATACACCCTTTAAATACAGGGGTTATATTCTGTTATTTGAAATACAGCCATTTTGGGCACAAATCTTTAATTGCGGCCTAGTGTGGGTCAGGGCGTGTGAGATACACCCTTTATATACAGGGGTTCTATTCAGGTATTTGAAATACAGCCATTTTGGGCAAACAAATTTAATTGAGGCCTAGTCTGGTTCAGGGCGTGTGAGATACACCCTGTACATACTGTCGTTCTATTCTACTATTAATTAAACACACATTTAGGGCAAGATCCTAAATTCGAGAAATATGAGGAGAGCGTCAAATAAGGGACGTGGCCCAGGTCGTGGTGCTGCTGGTGGCGCTCCTGTTTCAGGGAGAGGACGTGGTCGATCTGTGCCAGCTACACGCACAAGTGAAACCCCTTCCTCAGGTGCGAGTAGGCGACAGAACCTGCAGCGGTATTTGGTCGGGCCTAATGCGGCTCTACGAATGGTGAGGCCTGAACAAGTACAGGCGATAGTAGATTGGGTTGCTGACAGTGGCTCCAGTTCATTCACATTGTCTCCTACCCAGTCTCCTGCTGAAAGATTAGAGTTGGCACCTGTAGCTGATGTCCATCAGTCTTTCACCTCACCCCCTTGCAAATCAGCCAAGCAGTCTGAGCCCCAAGTCATGCAGCAGTCTCTTCTGCTTTTTGATGACTCTGTTAGCAGGGTTTCCCAGGGCCATCCACCTATCCCTGCCCTAGAAGTGGAAGAGATTGAGTGAACCGATGCCCAACCACTTATCTTTCAAGATGAGTACATGGGAGGACCATCACAGCACGTCTCTGATGATGACGAAACACAGGTGCCAACTGCTGGGGCTTTTGAAAGTGTGCAGACCGACAAGGATGGCAGGGGTCAAGATTGGGTGGAAGATGATGTGGAGGACGATGAGGTCCTCGACCCCACATGGAATCAAGGTCATGCGAGTGACCTATGTAGTTCGGAGGAAGAGGCGGTGGTCGCACAGAGCCACCAGCACAGCATAAGAGGGAGCAGGGTGCAAAAGCGGAGCGGCCGTCCTCTAGACAGTACGCCTGCTACTGCCCACCTTAGCAAGGGACCGAGCACACCAAAGTCAGCTCCAAGGCGTTCCCTGGCGTGGCAGTTCTTCAGACAATGTGCTGACGACAAGACACGAGTGGTTTGCACGCTGTGCAATCAGAGCTTGAAGCGAGGCATAAAGTTCTCAACCTGAGCACAACCTGCATGACCAGGCATTTAAGTGCTAAGCACGAGCTAAGTGGAGTAGACACCTCAAAAACCAAGAAAGGTCTCTGGCTCCTCCTGCTTTCTCTTCTGCTGCAGTCTCGGCCTCTTCATCCACCTCTGGAGTGACATTGCCACCTGCCACCCCGCAAACAGAGGATCTTCCAGCAATACCACCACCAGGGTCACCAAGCATCTCCACAATGTCTCACGGAAGCGTTCAGCTCTCCATCTCCCAAACACTGGAGAGGAAGAGGAAATATCCCCCTACCCACCCGCGATCCCTAGCCCTGAATGCCAGCATTTCTAAATTACTGGCCTTTGAAATGCTGTCATTCCGTCTGGTGGAGACGAATAGTTTTAAAGGCCTTATGGCGGTGGCTGTCCCACAGTACGTCGTGCCCAGCAGCCACTACTTTTCCAGGCGAGCCATCCCTTCCCTGCACAACCAAGTAGGGCACAAAATCTGGTGTGCACTGTGCAACGCCATCTGTGGCAAGGTGCACCTCACTACGGATACGTGGACCAGTAACCACGGTCAGGGACGTTATATCTCCATAAAAGCACACTGGGTAAATGCAGTGGTGGCTGGGCCTGAGGCGGATAGCAGTTTGGCGCATGTCCTTCCACCATCGAGGATTGCAGGGCGCTTCAGTTTTCCTCCTGTTGCTTCCTCCTCCTACTCTGCTTCCTCATACTCTAGCAGCTCCTCATCCGGTCAGTGTAACACCTTCACCACCAACTTCAGCACAGCCAGGGGTAAACAAAAGAAGGCAGTTTTAAAACTTATCTGTTTGGGGGACAAACCCCACACCGCGCAGGAGCTGTGGACGGGCCTTGAACAACAGACTGATGAGTGGTTTGTGCCAGTCAGCCTCAAGCCCGGCCTGGTGGTGTGCCATAATGGGCGCAATCTCGTAGCAGCTCTGGGACTAGCCGGTTTGACGCACATCCCTTGCTTGGCGCATGTGCTAAATTTGGTGGTGCAAAATTATCCCGATATGTCAGAGCTGCTGCATAAAGTGCGGGCCGTCTGTGCGCACTTTCGGCGTTCTCACCCTGCTTTCGGCCTTCCCGCTCACCGCTTCATATGCGACGTGCCCAGGCGATAGTGAAGTTTCAGCTGCAGCACGCACGGGGGAGTCGCTCGGCGGAACAGCACCACTTCACCACCATTGACTGGGCCTCCATGCGAGACCTGTGTTCCTTGTTGCGCTGTTTCGAGTACTCCACCAACATGGCCAGTGCCGATAACGCCGTTCTCAGCGTAACTGTCCCAATTCTATGCCTCCTTGAAAAAACGCTGCTGGCGATGATGGAAGAGGATGTAGCACAGGAGGAGGAGGAAGAGGGATAATTTCGTAGGGTTTCCGGCCAGTCATTCACAAGTGGCTCCGAGTGTGGGTTCCTGCACCCACAAACGTCAGGTACACAATTGTCCAGTCAGGCCACAGTTCTGGGTGATGAGGAGGGGGAGGAGACGGAGGAGGAGAAACCATGTTCACAGCAGGGTGGCACCCAGACCAGCTCATGGCCATCACTGGTGCGTGGCTGGGGGGATACATAGGACACAGATGATACACCTCCCACAGAGGACAGCTTTTCGTTGCCTCTGGGCAGCCTGGCACACATGAGCGATTACATGCTGCAGTGTCTCCGCAACGACCGCCGAGTTGCCCACATTCTAACTTGTGCTGATTACTGGGTGGGCACGCTACTGGATCCCTGTTACAAGGACAACGTACTGTCCTTAATTCCGTCACTGGAGCGTGATTGTAAGATGCGCGAGTACCAGCGCACGCTGGTAGACACGCTGCTGGTGGCATTCCCACCTGACAGCGGGGGCACAGTGGAAGCACAAGGTCGAAGGCAGAGGAGGAGGAAGAGGTCATCAACGCAGCTGGGGCACCACCAGCACCTCAGAAGGCAGGGTTAGCATGGCCGAAATGTGGAAAAGCTTTGTCAGCACGCCACAACAACCAGCACCACCAGCTGAAATGGAACGTCTTAGCAGAAGGCAGCATTTCGCCAACATGGTGGAGCAGTATGTGTGCACACGCCTACACGTACTGAATGACGGGTCTGCACCCTTCAACTTCTGGGTCTCCAAATTGGGCACATGGCCTGAGCTTGGCCTTTACGCCTTGGAGGTGCTGGCCTGCCCTGCAGCTAGTGTATTATCTGAACGTGTGTTTAGCACGGCAGGGGGCGTCATCACAGACAAGCGCAGCCGCCTGTCCACAGCCAATGTGGACAAGCTCACGTTCATTAAAATGAACCAGGCATGGATCCCTCAGGACTTGTCCGTACCTTGTGCCGAATAGACATGTATACCGGCCTTAACCAGCCACTGTTATACTGCAGCGCAATTGCTCATTTTTGTATTTTGGATATTTCACACTCTTTTGGAGTGTACAATTATTTAAAAAAAATAAAAAATTTAAACCAAAAACCAGTGTTGGCTACCTCGTCCTCCTCCACCGCCGCTTCCACCTACACCGCTAGGTCCACCGCCTCCTCAAACTCCTACTCCATATGGAACTCCACCTCATAAATCAATTTTTATTTTATTTTATTTGTACGTATTTTATTTTGTCATTTCTCTACTTTGTCAGTTATATTTTCTGGTGAAATTCTGCAATTTTTGTGTGTGATGTACCACTGCTATACCTAGTAGACAGGTTAAAAAAAATGTAATTTGTCTGTTAAATTTTCTGGTGAAATTCTGCATTGTTTGGGTGTGATGTACCACTGCTATACCTATTAGACCGTTAAAAAATAATAAAAAATTGTTATTTACATTTTCGGGTGAAATTCACCAATTTTTGGGTGTGATGTACCACTGCTATACCTAGTAGACAGGTTAAAAAAATATATAATTGTCAGTTTTTGGATGTAATATACCCCTCTTCTACCTAGTTGACAGCTTAATAAATTTCAATAATTTTTCTTTTACATTTTTGGGGGACAATAAACAAACAATTTTTTTCTTTCATAGACCCCTGCTCTACCAAGTAGACAGGTTAATAATTTTCTGTAATTTTTCTGTTACATTCTTGGGTTGACATTATACAATTTTAGACGTGAATAAACCCCTGCTCTGCATAGGTGATGGAATAAAATTTCTGAAATTCTTCTTTAATTGATGCGCGCCACCTCCTTTGATTCAATGCTTAAACTTTAACAAGTTGGACCACATTTGCGCTTCAATAATTTGTCCCACATTTCCGCTTTACTCATTTTGCCAACATTTGCGCTTCAATACGTTGTCCCACATTTCCGCATTACTCTTTTGGCCAACATTTGCGCTTCAATACTTTGTCCCACATTTCTGCTTTATTCTTTTGGCCCACATTTGGGCTTCTGTAATTCTTCCTACATTTGCGCCTCAATAACTTTTCCCATATTTCCGCTCGATCCAAAAAATGATTTATAAATTTTTCTCCCTTTTTAAATTTGGTCTCTTTTTCTCACGCTCCCTCTCCGGCGTGGAACCCTGATTCGCCGATAACCGTGATCAACATGGTAGGCTCAGAAAAGAACATCGAAAGTTGATAGAGAAGATATCCTAATAGATGGTGGATGTCACTGGGGCACCTCTACATAGGTGACAAAAACATAAATTAAAAAAAATCAATTTCATTGTCAGGTGACATTTTTCAAATTTTGCCTGATAGAAACCCCTGCTCTGCATAGTTGACAGAGAATAACATTTTATAAATTCATTAATTAATGCGCGCCACATCCTTTCAATCAATGCTTAAACTTTAAAAAGTTGTCCCACTTTTGCGCTTTAATAATTTGTCCCATAATTCCGCACTATAATTTTAAATTTGAAAAAATGAATCCTCCCTTGGATGTGGTCTCTCTTTCTCACGCTCCCTCTCCGGCGTGGAACCCTGATTCCCCGCCACCCGTGATCACCATGGTAGGCGCATAAAAGAACATAGAAAGTTGATAGAGCAGATATCAAATTGGAACGTGAACATCACGGGGACGTGCGACATGGTGGGGCAGTAAGTGTGCACACGCCTACGCGAACTGACTGATCGGGGTCAGCCCCTGCAACTTCTGGGTCTCCAAATTGGGCACATGGCCTGAGCTTGCCCTTTTAACCCTTGTAGGTGCTGGCCTACCCTGCAGCCAGTGTATTGTCTGAACGTGTGTTTAGCATGACTGGAGGGGTTATCACAGGTTATATTTCCCAATGTTTTGGGGTGTACCCTAATTTAAAAAAAAAAAATTTAATCCAAAAAGCAGTGTAGGCTACCTCCTCCACCGCCGCTTCCTCCTATACCGCCACATCCACCGCCTCCTCAACCTCCTACTCTATATGAACCTCGTCCTCCTAAATCAAGATTATTTTTTATTTTTACGTATTGTCACCGCCAGTTCTGTGAGAAGGTCTGGCAGTAGTCCTTCTCTACCTCTTGCATGACGTTCTTTGTTTTGGTTTCACTTTGTCACCTTCTTTCCTTCTCCTAGGTGTCACCTATTTAGACTAATCGTCTCCCTCTATATTCCCTCCCATACTGCCTCACTTTGCGGTTTATACTACTTCCTGGATGAAGTGTTCACTGCTGGAGGCTGCTGCTGCTGCTTTCTCAGATAAGTCTTTTTATGTATTGTGTTTCCTTGCTGGCTTGATTCTAGGTGACCCTGACTCCGTCCGTATTAAGTGCAGGGAGCCGATGGTCGTGTCCCCTCACTATTATAGGGTTTTCAGGTGTCACACAGTCTTAGGTACGTGGGGCATGCAATCGTCTACCATTGAGACCCTTGCATGGGCATAGCAGTCAGGGAGAGCTCTCAGGGTTTTATAGGGCTCACCTATATGCTCCTTAGTTTGGGATCAAGCCAGTCGGATGTTTATTTATAAGTTCCAGCTATCTGCAACATCATCCGTGACATTATAAACCGCCGTAACCGTCTTAAGCATGGATCCGGTTTCAGCCTTGATTGACCGCATGCAAGGTCTTTCGCTGGAGGTAGCAGATCTCCGTAAAACTGTGTCTCCGTTTCAGGTGACCGGTTCTGCTGACGTTCATGGAGTTTGTTCCGGGACTAAGATCTCGCTTCCGGATATGTTCTCCGGGGGTAGTGAGAATTTTGTTCGCTTTAGAGAGGCTTGCAAACTCCATTTTCGCCTACTTCCCCATTCCTCTGGTGATGAGGAGCAGAGGCTGGGGATCATCATCTCGCTGCTCAGGGATAACGCTCAGTCTTGGGCCTTTTCGCTGCCGATGGGGGCACGGCCCCTCCGATCGGTGGATTAATTTTTTGTAGCCCTGGGGCAGATATATGATGACCCGGATCGTATTGCTCTGGCTGAATCTAAACTGCGTCTTTTATGCCAGAGTAAACAGTCCGCAAAGATATATTGTTCTGAATTTCGGAGTTGGGCATCTGATACTGGTTGGAATGATGCTGCACTCCGAAGTCAATTTTGGCATGGTCTTTTGGAAAGATTGAAAGATGCATTTGCTTTTCATGAGAGACCAGCCTCGTTAGAATCTGCCATGTTGTCTCTAGCTGTTTGTATTGACAGGCATCTTAGAGAGAGAGAGGAGACTACTCCTTCCTGTCATATTCAGCCCTAATCTTTCTTGCCAAGGGGTAGATGTTCCGCACTATGGCGCTTTTTTGAGGAAAGTGCAGATGACAAAAGAATAGTAGTTTGCAACCTGTGCCATATGAAAATGAGCCCAGGCGTGAACACTAGCGACCTCACCACCACCAGCATGATCCGCCACATGGCATCCAAGCACCGTAATAAGTGGGACGAACGCCTGGGTTCACAATCTGTGTCTGCGGGTCACTGCCTCCCCTTCCCCTGTGTTATGTTCTGACCAATCACCTGTCGAAGGCCCGGATGATTCCCGCCCTGCACCATCAGCGACCACATCCACTTCCGTGTCCCAGCGCAGCGTACAAATGTCCTTACACCAGGCATTTGAACGCAAGCGCAAATACCAAGCCATCCAACCACAGGCCATAGCACTAAATGCGCAACTTTCCAAATTACTGGCCCTCGAAATGTTGCGTGCTGTTGTGCGACAAGAGCACGCGCTGGAACTCAACGTTCCACATGTTGGCCAGGCTTTGTGAGCAGCAGAGGGCAGTAGTGGAATACCAGCTGCAACATGGTCGTCGCCTTTCCAGTCAGCTTCCGCTATTCACAAGCAAGGAGTGGGCATGGATGTCTGACCTTTGTGAGGTTTTAACCCCTTTGGGACACAGCCTTATTTCACCTTAAGGACCAGGCCATTTTTTGCAAATCTGACCAGTGTCACTTTAAGTGGTGATAACTTTAAAACGCTTTGACTTATCCAGGCCATTCTGAGATTGTTTTTTCGTCACATATTGTACTTCATGACACTAGTAAAAAAAATCATGTTTTAGTGTCTCCATATTCTGAGAGCCATAGTTTTTTCAGTTTTTGAGCGATTATCTTAGGTATGGTCTCATTTTTTGCGGGATGAGATGACGGTTTGATTGGCACTATTTTGGGGTGCATATGGTTTTTTGATCGCTTGCTATTACACTTTTTGTGATGTAAGGTGACAAAAAATGGTTTATTTAGCACAGTTTTTATTTATTATTTTATACGGTGTTCATCTGAGGGGTTAGGTCATGTGATATGTTTATAGAGCCGGTCGATACGGACGCGGCGATACCTAATATGTATCCTTTTTTCTTTTCCCTTATTTTTTACAATTTTTTTTTTTACTTTATTTGGGGAAAATTACGTTCATTTTTACTTGAAACAAATTTTTTTGGGGGGAAAACTTTTATTTTTTTTAAACTTTTTTCACTTTATTTTTTGTCCCACTTTGGGACTTGAACTTTTGGGGGTCTAATCCTTTACAATGCATTCCAATACTTCTGTATTGGAATGCATTAGCTGTATGAGTAATACTGTGTGTATTACTCATACAGCTTCCGGCCTGTGAGATCCAGGGGGCTGGATCTCACAGGCTCGTCATGCCATCGGGTCCCCCCTACAGCCGCATGGGGACCCGATGGCACCGCCCGCCGCCGCTGCAACCGCAAGTAAAAGCCGTAAACCACAGGTATGAATTGACCTCCGGTTTGCGGCAATCGCCGACATCACGGGACCCCCCCCCCCCCCGCGCATTTAGCCAAGGTGCCTGCTCAATGATTTGAGCAGGCACCTTGTTCCGATCTCCGGCGGGCGGCGGTGATCGGAAATACACATGACGTACCGGTACGTCATGTGTCCTTAAGAGGTTAAGAAACCTTGAGGAATAAACACAGATGGTGAGCGGCGATAACGCTATTATAAGCGTAACCATCCCACTTCTGTGTCTACTCAAACGCTCGCTGCTCACAATTAAGGACAACGCTTTGCATGTGGAAGAGGTGGAAATGGGGGAAGACATTACACAGGGTGATAGCCAGACCACCCTCAGTTCATCTTCTCAGCGTGAATTGGACGATGAAAATGAGGAGGAGGATCAGGAGAAGGTTGCCTCCGCTACAGAGGGTAGTACCCATGGAAGTTTAATTCCATCTGTTCATATTGGGTGGGCAGAAGAGGAGGAAGAAGATGAGGAGATTGAAAGTGATCCTCCTGATGACGACAGCGAAGTCTTGCCTGTTGGTACTCTGGCACACATGGCTGACTTCACGTTAGGCTGCCTTTCCCGCGACCCGCGCATTATACGCATTTTAGACCACACTGATTACTGGTTGTTCACCCTTCTCGACCCCCGCTACAAGAGAACTTCTCATCTCTCATTCTGCTGGTGGAGAGTACAAAAAAAAGGTGCAATAATCGGAAGATCCTTGTTGAAAAATTTCTCCAAAAATTTCCATCTGACAACGCTGACTGCAGAGTCCGTAGTTCCTTGGCCAACCGAGGAGGGGAGACGATGGGAACACATAGCAGTTCCAACAGAGGCATTGCAACACTCTGCAAAGCCTGGGACAATTTAATGACACCCCGCCAGCACCCTGACCCTGATGCGCTGCCTAGTGTCACAAGGAGGGAAACATTTTGGAAGATGGTGAAGGAGTACATAGCAGACCGTGTCAGTGTCCTCAATGATCCCTCAGTGCCTTACAACTATTGGGTGTCCAAGCTGGACACGTGGCACGAACTGGCGCACTACGCCTTGGAGGTGCTGGCCTGCCCTGCCGCTAGTGTTTTGTCTGAGCGGGTATTTAGTGCTGTTGGTGGCATTATAACAGATAAGCGTATCCGCTTGTCAACTGAAAATGCTGACAGGTTGACTCTTATAAAAATGAACAAGGCCTGGATTGACCATGACTTCTCGACTGCACCAGAGGAAAGCGGCTGAACATAAAGGCACTTTAAATGTGTTGTTTATAATGTACTGAATACACTGTATTCCCATGCACTCCTTCCACCACAAATAAGGGTATATGTTGAATCTCCCTTTTCTCATCCTCCTCCTTCTCTTCCATCATATAAACATGCTTATTCGTCACATATAATGCCCTCGCATATATGCCCTTCGCATATAATCTTTTACAGGGTCAGCTCACCTTCAGGCCCTCGCATATAATTTTTTAGAGGGTCAGCTCAACAGTAGGCCTTCACCTACAATCTTTTACTGGGTCAGCTCACCTGCAGGCCCACACACAAAATCTTTTACAGGGTCAGCTCACCAGCAGGCCCGCACCTCAAATCTTTTACAGGGTTAGCTCACCTGAAGGCCCTCGCATTTAATTTTTGAGAGGGTCAGCTTACCTGCATGCCCTGGCATATAATGTTTTAGAGAGTCAGCTTACCTGAAGGCCCTCGTATATAATGTTTTAAAGGGTCAGCTCACCAGTAGGCCCGCACCTAAAATCTTTTACAGGGTCAGCTCACCAGCAGGCCCTCGGATATAATTTTTTACAGGGTCAGCTCACCAGGAGGCCTTTACCTACAATCTTTATCATGGTCAGCTCACCAGCAGTCCCGCACCTAAAATCTTTTACAGTGTCAGCTCACCTGCAGGCCCTCACCTAATTATACCTAATAGGTAATTTGCGTGCATGCTGCCTTGCTTGGATGTGGTAGCCGTAGCTGTTTCTCAGGCTCCCTCTCCGGAATTGAACCATGATTCCCTCATTACCCATGGTCTACATGGTTTGGCCTGAAAATTTGATAGGGCAGATATCCGAATGGATCGTTGCCAGGTTATCTAGCGTTACCAAAGCGACAGCAGGCCCTCGCCCATAATGTTTTAGATGGTCAGATCAGCAGGCCCTTGCTCCAAATGTTTTTAAGGGTCACCAGCAGGCCATCAATCATAATTTTTCAAGGCTGTGTATGATGCCCTCCTTTATGTGTAACAAAGGGTGTATTGGAGTGCCGGTTCCTTGTAATTTTTGGCAGCCCTTTCACTTAGTGTATAGGCTTTATGAGTGTAAGAGTACCTTTACATGAACAATTGTACAACAATGTGAATGAGGCTCTTCTTTATGTGATATACGGGTTGTATCGGAGTGCCTCTTCTTTTTTGGCAGCATTTGCACTTTATATGCAAGTAAATATACAGGAAAGAATGTTTCCTATCAATTTTTCCTCTAAAATTGATTTTGTCTTTGGTTTTGTGCGTATTATTGTCAGTCTGTAAAAGTGGCGTACTATTCGGACAACATCGTTCCCAGCAGCGACCTGCGAGTATAAGATGCATCCAGACATCCTCTTCATGCTGTTCCCAAACCATTTCGATGGTGTTTCCATAAATTTCTGACCTTTTCCTATGAACCAGGCACCCTCCCCTCTTCAGAGCATGGGTACCTGGTTTAATGCTTGGGTTCTCCCATTGACTGCCGTTATACTTGTGTGCTCGGTCGAGCACCCGAACATCCCGATGTGTTCGGCCTGAGCCCCCGAGCACTACAGTGCTCGATCAACACTAATAGTACTCTTTGACAGTCCCTTTAAGAAAGCAGCAAATACTGACATTTTTCAGCCAGGTCGTACCACCCTTCTCACTACGCCCAGGGCATGCGTCAAGGTTTCCTGCTTCAGGATTTGCTCCTGGTTTGAGGGAGGACAAAACAGCTGGAAGGACAAAAAATGGAGGCAGCGTGAGAGAAAGCGTGTAGATGTGAGTGGGAATTGATGATGATAGAGGAGGAGTAAATCAGCAGTGAAGTAGAGAGGTCAGTTAGTAGGATATCTATGGGTAAGGGCAGAGACAGAGCAGCTGTAAAGGATTTGAAGGTAAAGTATAGCTTAAAAGTGATCTGTAGATGGGTGAGAAGCCAGTGAAAAGACCTGCAGAAAGGGGGATAGGTGAATCTAGCAGCAGCGTTCAAAGCTGTGTAAAGTGTATCGAGTCTGCAGCCAGTGTGCCAATAGTCCCCGCTGTATGCCTAAATGTCACTACAGCTTTTCCACTGACAGCCAAAACCAATGAGACTGTGGTAGTACTGAGGTGTTCCTGAATAAACAACAAAGGGGTTTGGCGGGGGTGACATTAGTTGGAACCCCACAAATTAGATCTTGGTATACTATCCTAAGGCTAGGCTATCAGTATTAGAGTCCAAGAAAACCCCTTTTATGTCTAGGCCCATATAACCTTTCCACAATTCACTTCACACAGATTTTCAAATATAATGAACAGATATTGTTTAAAAACAGGCTGTATTTTTCTAATATATTCTTCAAATAATGTAGTAGATAAGAAATTATTTTATTACACAGTATTATATTTATTATTCATTTTTGTATGAAACAGCTTTTTTTTTTAGAAATCCGAAAACACACGGTAGGTTTACTTAGGCAGCTGACTTCATTTAAAATTCATGGATCCTTTCAGGTTTCTTTTCTTTCTTTTTACTATGAGGTAAAAATGAAATTAGCAGCAAAAGTATTAAAATATTGATAGTAATCCATTACATGCTGAGGATTTACAAATCAATTATTAATTTCAAATTAAAGGTAAGGGCTGGGTTTCTCCATTAGCATTTTTTGCTTTTCTCTCAGCAAAGGTTTGTATGGTTATTACTAAAGTAAAAAAAATAACACATTTATTATCCAAGAAGAAAAACTACATTTAAGATAAAAAAAATTGTTTTCAAATAATTATTTATTTATCAAAATTATATTATAAAAATCGATTGACTGTTTATCGAGTTAACATTCCAATTAAATGTACAGGGAACACATAGCATAAAATATTGGTCATCAACTGTTGCAAAACTACAACTCCCAGCATATTCTGACAACTGCAGAGTTATAGTTTTGCAACGGCTGGAGAGCCACAGGTAGAAGACTCTACCAGAGAACATTACCAGAAAATATATGAAAGCGGAACATAGGGGGCATGCATTGAAAAGGTTGCCCTGTTGAATAAAACCAGTTAGGTTAGTCCTGGTCCTGAAGGTAGTCTCACAATCAATCACATTTTAGCTAAAGGCATAACATGAAGCTCCTAAGGCCCAATGCAAAACGTTCCTAAATATCTGAAAAAATACTCAGAAGATGCATAGAGCAACATCTGGGGGAACCAAAAGATGAGAATGGAAGGTATGAAAATCACTCACTTTGGGGCTTTGTGCTAGGCGCACAACAACTTTACATGCCAAATAGGGGTGCCTAAAGGGGTATTCTGGTTTATGAAGTTATCCCTTATCCTGTGGGATTATTGGGGGTCCTACTGCTGGGACCTTCACCGAATGGGTACCTCATATCCCCTGCAGCTGACTGCAATAAACAGAGTGGCCGGTCAGGCATGTGTTTGGCCGCTCTATTCATCTCTATGGGAATTCCGGGGATAGCAGAACTCCGTTTGTGCTGTACTTGGCTGCCTCTGGAACTCCCATAGAAATGGTGCGGCCATGCGTATGTGCAATCGGCCACTCCGTTTATTTCAGGAGGGCTATGGGGCTTCCGTTCTGAACGGCATTAGGACCTCCACTGATCTGATAGTTATCCCCTATCCTGTCAATAAGAGATAACTTTTATAATAGCCGGAATACCCTTTTAAAGCTGCTGCCTCTCTGCCTCACCACACAAAATCCGGTTGAAGAGTATCAAAAGAAGCAAATTAAAAAGGAGACTTCTTGCAAGTGTTGTTTGGTAAAGAAACATCCAACAGCGTATTCTTAGTTAGTCAATTTATTTGTGTGAAATGGCAACATTTTTCGGAGCTGGACAGCCTCTTCCTTAGGCATCACAGAATAAACAATAGATAGATAAAAGATTTCAATTTTAATGTTGTTTAAATCCGATAATCTAGAATAAAATCACTACCAAATGCAATTTGTGCTGTACTTATGCTGCAGCTGCTGTGTTTCCTTTTGGCACATGGACTTTACTGTGAAGATAAAAATCTATATATGATTTAAAGGTGACCAACTGGATCAATTTCAGTTTTGTCATATTGACACAGTGTGGATCTGTATCACCTTTCTAATTCAAACATGCAATGCATTCGGAAAGTCTTCAGACCCCTTTTTCGTTTTGTTATGTTGCAGCTAAAATCGGTACTCAAAACCCCATAATGGGAAAATTAAGTCTGAATGTTGGAAATCTTTGCTAATGTATTGAAAAGGAAAACTAAAATCTTGCATTGACCCAGACCCTTTACCTCAGGACTTAAATGAAGCCCTTTACCTCAGGACTTAAATGAAGCCCTTTTGGCAGTGATTACAGCCTCCAGTCGTATTAAGGATGATGCCACAAGGTTTTCAAACCTGGATTTGAGGATTTTATGTCATTCTCTGAAGATCCTCTCTAGGCCCTGTCAGGTTGGATGGGAACCGTCAGTAGATAGTCATTTTTAGGATCTTCTTCAGAGATTTCAATTGGATTCCAGTTAGGGCTCTTGCTAGGCTACTCAAGGACATTCACAAGGGTTGTCCCTAAGCCGCTCCTTTGTTGTGTTGTCTTGGCTGTCTGCTTAGGCTGATTTCACACTTGATTCCGTTATTTCCATCAGTTATTGCGAACCAAAACCCGCAGTGAAGCCTACTTAGAGATCAAGTGTAATGGAAAGTTTTGCTCTTGTTCTGTGTTTTTGACTTGCACCTGGTTTTGGCTCACAATAACTAATTGAAAAAACTGATCAAATAACTGAAGTGTGAACTTAGGCCGAATGCACACGGCCGTGGTTGGTATGACCCCGTGCACTTCATGCCGCCGCTGCACTACAGTAATACACTCGTATGATCTATACAAGTGTATTACTGTAGTGCAGCGGCGGCATGAAGCGCACGGCGTCATGGCAACCAATGACGCCGTGCGCTCCTGCTGTCAGCAGGATGCCAGGCCGGGATACCACGGACCGCTCACGTCCATGTTCCACGACCGTGTGTATTTGGCTTTAGGGTCATGTCTTGTTTCGGTCCAGTCTGAGGGCCAGAGTGCTCTGGATCAGTTTTTTATTGAGGATATCTCTACACTTTGCTCCATTCAGCTTTCCCTCAACCCTGACCAGTCTCCCTGTCTCAGCCACTGAAAAACACCCCGCACACATGAGGCTGCCATTACCATGCTTTACTGTAAGGATGGTATTAGGTATGTGATAAGCAGTGTTTGGTTTCTTCCAGACACGACTCTTAGTATTGGGCCACAAAGTTCAATATTAATTTCATCAGACCAGAGCAGAGAATCTTGTTTCTCCCAGTCTGAGTCCTTTAGTTATTTTTTTGCAGACTTTAGATGGGCTTTCATGTGTCTTTTACTGAAGAGAAGCTTTCTGGCTGCTCTACCATAAAGCCCAGATTGATGGAGTGCTGTAGTGATGGCTGACCTTCTGGAAGTTTTTCCCATCTGCACACAACTCCCTGGGTTGTACAGCAATAGGAAGGGTGGACCTGTTCTTTCCTGCCTGATGGTGTTTTCCTGCCTGATGGTGTTTAAGGGTGTACTTGGTGTTAGTGATTGCCATAGGACAGAAAGCAGAGTTACCTGAAACTTGAGTCAAGGATGAAGCCATTTAACATAGTAACATAGTTTATAAGGCAAAAAAAAAGACATCTGTCCATCCAGTTCAGACCGTTATCCTGCAAGTTGATTCAGAGGAAGGCAAAAAAAAACTGAGGTAGAAGCCAATTTTCCTCACTTTATGGGAAAAAATTCCTTCCCGACTCAGGCAATCAGAATAACTCCCTGGATCAATGACCTCTCTAGTAGCTATAGCCTGTAATATTATTACACTCCTTAAATACATCCAGGCTCCTCTTGAACTCTTTTAGTGAACTCACCATCACCACCTCCTCACCTCCTTAGTCTCACAGCTATTACCGTAAAGTAGGCATGCTCAACCTGCGGCCCTCCAGCTGTTGCAAAACTACAACTCCCAGCATCCCTGAACAGCCTACAGCTATCAGCCTACAGCAGGGCATGGTGGGAGTTGAAGTTTTACAACAGCTGGAGGGCCGCAGGTTGAGCATCCCTGCCGTAAAGAATCCTCTTCTGTTTGTGTACAAACCTTCTTTCTTACAGACGCAGAGGATGTCCCCTCGTCACAATCACAGTCCTGGGAATAAATAGATGATGGGAGAGATCTCTGTACTGACCCCTGATATATTTATAAATAGTTATTAGATCTGCCCTCAGTCGTCTTTTTTCTAAAGTGAATAACCCTAATTTTAATAATCTTTCAGGGTACTGTAGTCCACCCATTCCAGTTATTACTTTAGTTGCCCTCCTCTGAACCCTCTCCAGGTCTGCTATGTCTGCCTTGTTCACAGGAGCCCATTTTCTCCCAGTCCAAGCATTGATTCGCCGCGGTCAATTCTAGAACTTACCTCCTCATAGAAACTGATTAAATTAGTTTGACATGACCGATCCCTCATGAAGCCTTGCTGATATGGCGTTATTTGCTTATTTTCATTGAGGTACTCCAAGATAGCATCTCTTAGAAAACCTTCAAACAGTTTACCCACGACAGATTTTAAACTTACCGGGCCTTGTTTTTGGACCCTTTTTGAATATTGGCACCACATTTGCTAAGCGCCAATCCTGTGGAACACTCCCAATCCTGTTGAACACTCCCTGTCAGTATAGAGTCCTTAAATATCAGAAATAGGGGTCCGGCTATTACTTAATTCTCTTAGGATACGGGGGTGTATGCCATCTGGTCCTGGCAATTTGTCTATTTCAATCTTTTTAAGACGCCACTGTACTTCTTCCTGGGTCAGATAGGGCAATTTTAATAGGGAATTTACTTTTACATTGTGCATTTCATCTGACAGTTTATTTTCTTCAGTGATTACAGTGGAGAAAAAAATATTGAATATCTTTGCTTTCTCCTCATTTCTTTCTGCAACTCCCCCCTCATTACTCTGTAGAGGGCCTACGCCTTAAGATTTATACTTTTTACTAGGGATCGACCGATATTGATTTTTTTAGAGCCGTTACCGATAATCTGTGAACTTTCAGGCCAATAGCCAATAATTTATACTGATATTTTATATCTCATAATATATATTATATTAGTTGGTAGTCACTGAGGTGGTGGAAATTTGCATTTGGCACTAGTATATTTTAAATGTAAATTATAAATTAATAAATCCCTTAGGTTATAGTCAATTTATAATTTACACTTATAATATACTAGTGCCAAATGCCAATTTCCACTCTATCCCCCCTCCTCACTGACTTTATTAACCCCTATCAGACCTCAGATCCGACCTTTCTTAACCCCTTTCAGACCTTTATTTAACCCCTATCAGACCTCAGATCAGACCTTTATTAACCCCTATCAGGACTCAGATCATACCTTTTATTAACCCCTATCAGACCTTTATTAACCCCTAACAGACCTCATATCAGACCTTTATTATCCCCTATCAGACCTCAGAGGAATAAAATAAAAAACTCTTCACCTCTCCTGCTCCGCGGCTCCTCTTCATTTCTGGGTCCAACGTCTCGCTCCCCTGTCTTCTCCGGCCCGCGCTGCACTGTCACCTGACAGCGTGCAGCGTCAGGTCATAGTGGGCGCACTACGTCCTGACGCTATACACAGGACAGTGCAGCGCGGGCCCCATCAAAGAAGACCAGGGAGGGTGAGTATCATGAGCGCTTGCTGCGCTTCTTCCCCGCTCCCAATGCATACTAGTGAGCGCTGCCATAATGGAAACGCTCACTAGTATTCGCTTTATACGCATTATCGGTATATTGACGAGGTTAGATGCCGATACCGATAATGTACAAAATCCTGAATATCAGCCGATAATATCGCTGCTTCCTATAATCGGTCGATCCCTACTTTTGACCATTTATATAATTGAAGAACATTTTAGGGTTAGTTTTACTTTCTTTGGCAATTAATCTCTCGGTCTCTAGTTTGGCTGCTTTTATTTGTCTTTTACATATTCTATTTTTTTTCCTGATAGTTTTTCAATGCTTCCTCGCTACCCTCCTGTTTTAGTGATTTAAATGTTTACTTTTTGTCATTTATTGCTTTCTTTACAATTCTATTTATCCACATATATATTTTTTTCTTGTTTTTTAACCTTTTATTCTCATAAGGTATGTACTTATCACAATTAGATTTTAGGATGGTTTTAAAAATATCCCATTTTGTGGCTGTATTTTTGAGGTTTCATGAAATAAATTAACTGCACTTTACTGAAGCAGTGATTTACCAGGCATTGTGCACATTGGATGCAGTCTTTACAATTTACATATGTAATTTCTAAGGTATATATGGAAGATAGATGGCTAAGGCTCTTTTCAGTAGTCCATACAATCTTTTCAACTGAACCAAGAGGTGTGATTTATCTCTTTCACTCTGGTTATATGCTGGCTGCGTCATACAGTGGAATACAGTCTCTGAACAGAGGGCCCTTTCTGTCCTTTGGGTATGATGGACAGCCGGAGGCTTATTGTTTCCCACCACATGCAGTGAAGGCTGTAGCCACAATGTAAATGTATTTACCTTCCTATGACCAATGCTTTGCATCCCTCCTTGTAAGGTTGCTCAACTTCCTGCTGTTTTCAGTACTTCTTTTCTTCTTGGGTTAGCACATGGATTGTCCCTTTTACTTTTGTAACTCCTGGCTCAGCTCTGCTCTCTTGCTCATCTACAACTTACACTAGACTGAACACACTTCCTCCTAGAGAGGAAAGGATGGAGCCAGCCCTGCCTAGCTACTGGGAACCTCCCACTCCATAAACAGCCTTATGGAAAAACACAGTGGATAAAGTACATGTCACAGTTGGGAGCGGGGAAAACCCCCTACCGTACAATATCATTGATATAAGGTAGCAACTAAGCCTGGATGCTGGGATAATGGAGCAGGTCACCACCTAAAGCATCCCTAAATCTGGCTCTAGTCTCCTATCTGTATGAGCCGACCCAGATGGTAGGAGGGCCCATACGCAGGAACCTTAGAACCCTGAAATACCTGAATTACCCTGAGGTAAGGAGAAAGGGACAAGAGACCAACTGGTTCATCCACGACACGGATGAACCAGAGTCTCCCACAGGCCTAGCAACAAAGGACAACAACACCAAGGAAATGACAGGTAAGTAACCAGTTTCCAGAGACAACTGAACCAACAACAACAGTAATTTTGGTCACTTACCTGCCGCAGCTGCTGGAAGACACCAATGAAGAACACAGCTGAAGTAACCTGGAACCCAAACAGACGCGCTGCCATCCAAACACCTTCCGGATGCAGTCCGAACTGACACACAGAAACCAGGACTCCAGCAACTGCACATCCTAGGAAAATGGTTCACCCCTTCCGGAGGGACAACACACACAGGGAAACGTCTTGCACTCATGAAGGGATAAACACCAACAATATCCCAGACATGTAACAACAAACAAGACATACAACAAACCCTGAACATAAACCCACACCAAACATACAACAAGTGAGGTTGGGTGGGTACATAGAGGATACAAGGGAGACAAAGGAATGATATAGAGACCTCGATGTCCAACAAGGTGGCCCTCTATGACTGGGCAGATGGAATAGCCACAGAATGGAGCATAGCTTCCAGCCCAAAGCAAGGCTAGAGCACAACTCACCTCCAAGCAAAGGCTAAATAGCTAGAAGAGACCACACCCTGATCTAACCAAGTCAGGATATTAACCCCACGCACACCACACAGCAGGGAGACACAACTTAAAGGGGAAGTGCATGTGCAAACTACACATTGCCACAAGCAACGAGTCTGCACGGCAACCGCGTCACGGTCAAACACCAATATGACCATGACAGTACAATAACACTTTACCTAATTGCAGGGGGGGGCACTGCAATTACAGGGTTGTCGTAAAGCTTTATCAGATTCTAAATCAGGCATTCTCAAACTGCGGCCCTCCAGCTGCTGCAAAACTACAACTCCCAGCATGCCTGAACAGCCTACAGGTATCAGCCTACAGCAAGGCATTGTGGCAGTTGTAGTTTAACAACAGCTGGAGGGTTGCAGTTTGAGGATGCCTGATCTAAATCTAAAGATAACTAGAAACATCATGGTGGTGGTGCCAGCATACCATCTAATTTGTATCAAGGTGATGGCAGGTTTCAGGGGAGATAAAGATCAGGCACTTGGTGGCAGTTGGTTTTAACAAATCTGATACTTTTTATTCTCTGCAACATAAGCTACTCTAGAGAAGTCTGGCAGCGGCTTTCTTTCCTCTTCCATTCAGGATGCAAACATGCCTGCCCGAGCCAAGTGTGCTTGTGTATGGAGGGTCGGGGGAGAGAGCCAAACACATCGCTATATATATTTACATATTTGATAGGTGACAACAGCTGTGAAAGATATCAAATATCAGCCATCGTGTCCCTGTTATAACTGGGAAAATGGTTCAATAAGAGGACAACTCAAGGGCTTAGGCCTAGTTCACACTTCAGTTATTTGGTCAGTTATTTCCATCCGAATAGCAGGCAATCTTTCCATTATACTTTATCTCTGAGTAGACTTCACTACTGATTTTGGCTCACAATAACTGATGGAAATAACTGACTGAATAACTGAAGTGTGAACTAGTCCTAACATTTGCTGCTTTTTCAGTTTAGGGGAAAATGCTGTACAATCAGTATGTGCAATACATTCATCTCAGAAAAAAAATGCAGCAGAAGTTTGTCAACATCTTTGCATTTGAATCTGCCCAGATAGCAGTATTCAGTGCTGTTTTGGTAAAAATCACATATTTAGCTACCTGACCCAATTAGTTTCCAGCAGCATGTCTGAGATCACTGCTTTTTATAACTTGATTATTAATGTGTAGTGCTAAGAAGCTCTTGGCTGCAAAATGACTACTTTGCATTTTTTTTTTGTTTGACTCCTTCACATAACTGCTTAACCGTGCAATTATGCAGCAACTTTAATGACTCTCCTTTTTAGAGGTATACATCTAATTGCATCTATTATTTGTGCATTGTTGATAAATATTAAAAGTGCATTTTAAAAGCAGACGTCGAAAGTGGCGGGTAGAAAACAAATCAAGTAGTGATCCTGGAACCTTCCCTCACCGCAGTCAGCAATTTATTGTTAAGAATTCCATTTAAAAACACAAGATACCCCTTATCAGACAAATACAGAGTTTCCATGGAAACAATTAATGGGGAATGCAATTTATAGGAGTGGAATTTTTTTTTAGATCTTCACCAGATTCCCTGCTGATCTACTATTCTAGAGAACTATATGTATACACATATATATTGCAATAGTAGGGTGCAATGGGGGACTGTAAATACATACTGTGTTGGATGAAGCTGTCAAGCTTGTTTTATCAGTGAAATCAGCTGGAAGCTCAATACCACTGAGTACTACGTGTCACCCATGTCAGTGTCTGTTATTTGTAGCTTACAGCTGTGAAAGACAATAAATTCCATCTTTCTGTCCAAAGATCTCATGTGTCTTTCACAAATAAAGATATAAGAAAGATAAGCGTTTGAAGGGTCTAGATTTGATAAAAATTGGTGGTGCACATCTGGCGGACAGACATAACACATAGCTTTCCTAGAGGAGCGCACTGCGGCTCGAACTACAGTACATTAAAGCAAGTGCATTGCATGACATTTAGGGATTTTTATTTATTTTTTGCTCCCATAGTAATAAACCCTTAGTAAAATGCTAAAGGTAGGACCTCTTTAGAGACCACAGATGTCTGAATTAAAAACCAAACATCAGAATACAACATTAAAAAGATTTTCTGATATTGTAATACTGATGATCAGTCAAACAGCTGATCGGCGGGGGTCCCGGGGGTCGGACCCCCACTGAACAGATACTGATGACCTAACTAAAGGACAGGGTATTAACATCTCGGAAAACCCTTTTAAACCCCTTTAGCTTTACAGGTTACAGAGAGAACTTGCAGTTTACGGTCATTTTAAGTCAACCATTGAGAGGGCTTTAAAGGGGTTCTCCGGGCTACAGGTATTGATGACCTAGCCTTAGGATAGGTCATGAATATTACATCATTGGGGTCTTGCACACAACACTTAACACCTGTTTCGAACTGCTCAGTTATAAAGAGTTGTAATATTACGGCAGCAATAGAAATCTATGGGCCTATATTTTACCTCTGGTTAGAAAAAGAATTTTGCAGTTACTCTGCATGCTTTTAAGGTAGATTTTCTTATACCAGTAAAAGAATACCAAAATAAATCCGTAATGAGGTGGGTACTTGGTGTCCATATGGGGGCATATAGATTACCTGCATCTCCTTAGTACGGTACAGTGGGAACTACGTGCCACGGTATAGACTTCATGCCCTGCTCTGCCAAGTGCATGAGGCCTTAGGATTGTTAGAAGTCACAAGTCTTAGGCTATGTCCCCATAGTGGAATTTTCCAATGGATTTCCATGCATATTCTACGACCAAAGTAATGTGAAGTCCCCATTTATCTGCATCCCATGGACAGTTGAAACCAGAAGTTTACATACACTATATAAAAAGACACATATGCATGTTTTTCTTAATATCTGACATGAAATCCTGTTTTTGGTCAATTAAGGCTACCATATTTTTTATTATTTGCCAAATGCCAGAATAATGAGAGAGAGGACATTTAAGGCATTTTTATTACTTTCTGCAATGTTAAAAGTTTACATACACTAAGATTACTATGCCTTTAAACAATTCTTGAAGATGTTAGAGACACACCTGTGGATGTATTTAAATGCACACCTGAAACACTGCTTCTTTGTGTAGCATCACGGGAAAGTCTAAAGAAATCAGCTAAGATATCAGAGAATTGTGGACTTGCACAAGCCTGGCTCAACCTTGGGTGCAATTTCAAGATACCTGAAGGCGCCTTGTTCATCTGTACAAACAATTATACGCAAGTACAAACAAGATGGGAATGTCCAGCCATCATACTGCTCAGGAAGGAGACGGGTTCTGTGTCCCAGACGGTTGACATGTGCATATCAACCGAAGAACAAAAGCAAAATACCTTGTGAAGATGATGGTGGAAGCTGGCAAGATTGTGTCAATATCCACAATGAAACGAGTACTGTATCAACATGGGCTGAAAGTCCACTCTGCCAGGAATTAGCCATTACTTCAAAAGAAACATAAAAAAGCCAGATTAATGTTTGCAAATGCACACAGGAACAAAGACCTAAATTTTTGGAGACATGTCCTGTGGTCTGACGAAACTAAAATAGAACTTTTTGGCCATAATGACCATCGTTACGTTTGGAGGAAAAAGGGAGAAGCTTGGAAGCCTAAGAACACCATCCCAACTGTGAAACACAGGTTTTGCTGCAGGAGGGACTTGTGCACTTCACAAAATAGATGGCATCGTGAGGAAAGAAGATTATGTGGAAATACTGAAGCAACATCTCAAGACATCAGCCAGGAAGTTAAAGCTTGGGCGGAAATGGTTCTTCCAAATGGACAATGACCCGAAGCATACTGCCAAACTGGTTACAAAGTGGCTTAAGGATAACAAAGTCAATGTTTTGGAGCAGCCATCACAAAGCCCTGATCTCAATCCTAATGAAAATTTATCGGCAAAGCTGAAAAGGCAGGTGCGAGCAAGGCGACCAACAAACATGGCTCAGTTACACCAGTTTTGTCAGGAGGAATGAGCCCAAATTCCGACCAACTATTCTGAGAAGCTTGTGGAAGGATATCCAAAACGTTTGACCCAAGTAATACTGTTTAAGGGCAATGGTACCAGATATTAATGAAATGTATGTAAACTTTTGACTTTACAGAAAGTAATAAAAATGCTTTAAAACATTCTCTCATTATTTTGGCATTTGGCAAATAATAATAATTCTGGTAATCCTAATTGACCAAAAACAGAAAAGGTTTATTCTGATTTCATGTCAGATATTGAGAAAAACATGCATATGTGTCTTTTTATATAGTGTATGTAAACTTCTGATTTCAAATATATGTGAATGGGGTTAACACAACCCTGTTCATGTGCATAGGAAAATTCCTGTGTGGATCTCCAGCATTTCTCTGGCCAAGTCACGTATTTTAGATGTAAGGCTACTTTCACACTAGCGTTCGGGGCTCCGCTTGTGAGCTCCGTTTGAAGGCTCTCACAAGCGGCCCCGAACGGATCCGTCCAGCCCTAATGCATTCTGAGTGGACGCGGATCCGCTGAGAATGCATCAGTTTGGCACCGTTTGTCCTCCGCTCCGCTCAGCAGGCGGACCCCTGAACGCTGCTTGCAGCGTTCGGGTGTCCGCCTGGCCGTGCGGAGGCAAACGGATCCGTCCAGATTTACAATGTAAGTCAATGGGGACGGATCCGTTTGAAGTTGACACAATATGGCTCAATTTTCAAACGGATCCGTCCCCCATTGACTTTCAATGTAAAGTCAAAACGGATCCGTTTGGATTATCATGAACAAAAAAAAAATATATATATATATTTATTTATTTTTTGTTCATGGTAATGCAAACGGATCCGTTCTGAACGGATCTAAGCGTTTGCATTATAGGTGCGGATCCGTCTGTGCAGATACCAGACGGATCCGCACCTAACGCAGGTGTGAAAGTAGCCTAATACTCAAGAATTTGTCCCATTGAGGGACAATGGAGATCATCCTCATGCAGATCCACAACAGTGCAAACTGTGGGACAAATCCAAGGAACATCCTCATATTTCTACTGTGGAAAATACATGTTATGCATGGTTATCTACATGACAATATTGTACTTTGTCATAAGGGTTTTGATCACAGCCTACGGTAAGCAATTTATCTTTTTTACCATGCTATGTCCTTTACACTGTTCCTTGGTTAGGCTAAGGTTTCATAAATGGCTGAGGTGCAGTGGCACTGTGTCACACTGCAAATTTGCTGAAAGTAGCAGAAGTAAGACTAGAGGGGTGCTGTGTGCCACTACAATATGAGGCCATCATTTAAGAAAAATGTAACTGATTCCTATAGAATCACTATGTTTTCGTCAACTTACTAGTTATGTAGACTTGGAACCTGACCAGCCGCATTGCATCCCATCTTCCACCCAACTGTAAATTAGTGATAAAATGGTTAATACAATACTGCATTTAGCAGTTCTGCAGACATGGACAGATCTCTCAAGTACCTGATCATAATGTAAAATGCCTGTACAGGTGAAGCAAGGATAAAGTAATCCAGTACTAGATGAATTATGTATTTTTGGGTGGAATTACCGTATAAGCATAGCACACTGTCAAACATGCCCCATCCATTACTTTAAATGACTAAATTTTTCTCTCTGTATGCCACTCATGGGACTTATAATTATCCTCCATATATCTCCTCAAAGTTAAAGAACATTGCATTTACTGTACATGATTTGTACATTAGTCTCTTTTTCGCTACATTCATTGTCTTTATGTTACAATGTGTATGTGGATTGTAAAATTTGCGAAGCAAGAGATTGGAAAAGAATTTATGAAATTGACATATCCAATCTGAGGGTAAAGTACGTTTTAATAGTGTCTCCCAATTTATATTAAGTTTCAATTGAGCATGTGTGCTGCATCTTCTTTAATTAGGACTGCTGTGGATACCTGAGCACTGTACATGGCCGGGGCGGAGGTGTGTATGCCTGACTTCCATTTCACTTATAAATGGGGAATCAGGGCTCCCAATCTTGTGATCGGTGATCAGACCCCCCTAATCAGACTCTTGTGTTTAAATCTTGGGATGACACCTTTTATAAGGGTTGTCCCACTTATACTAAAATGTTCCCAACACCACTAAATGCCTTAAAATTCATTAAAAGAAATTACTATACTCACCTGTTTTGCCCACTGTACCACAGCTCTGGTATTCCTACCACTGGCTGTATACAAAGCTGCAGCGGGATGAGCAGGTATACAGCAGATGACCGCTGCAGCCAATCCCTGTCCTCAATGGTGTCATGCCATATGCCTCTGAGGACAGTAATTGGCTGGGGCAGTCATGTGCTGTATACCTGTACATAACCACTGCAGCCTTGTATACAGACATTGGGAGGAAGGGCGGAGCAGCCGTGCAGAGTGTGGCGAGGGAGATACAGGTGAGTATAGGATGTTTTGTGTTTTTTCAGACACTTAGTGGCATCATTGGGTCCATTTTAGGATAAATCGAACAACCCCTTTAAAGCTCAGTCTACATGGTTATTTATTTTTGTAGGGTGTGATTGTTTCTGCAATATTGAGCTATTTTATAAAACCAAATTCTGACTTCTTTTAATGCTGCAGAACCAGGCAAAGATTTGAACAAACGTGAATTTATTGAAAACACAGCAGTAAAGTCCAAGCCAGAAATCATACAGAAAAAACGTAGTCCAAATAATAACCTCTGTGGGAAAACGTCAGAGAAAAGCCAGACCAGGCTAAAGAGTCTGTGAAACCAGGTACCTAAGGATGAGACAGTGAAGTATTCAGGGTCCGATCCGAGGCCATACACGGTGCAACTGTAGAGCAGAGACGAGGTTTCCAGAGGCATTCACTAGATGAAGACATACAGCGTTCATGCATAGATCAAACTTAGTGAATATGAACCAGCATACTCCCAGGTTGTAGAGACAACAGTGAGCACTGATCAGCCAGGGAGATCACCTTTTTAACACCTGCTGGCCAATTACACATGGCTGCTTGTCAGAACCTCATAGGTCATGCGATGATCCTACTCATTAGCACCTGTGCAGCAAATCCGTAATCAACTTTGAATTTGTGCACAGGTGCTTTACCTGCCAGTGGCCGACGTAGCGCTTAAGATGCACGCACACTCGGCCGCGCATTCCTTTGCAAATCACACCTCGGGCGTGCACGCAGATGCCCAA
Source organism: Bufo bufo (assembly GCF_905171765.1). Lineage (NCBI taxonomy): Eukaryota > Metazoa > Chordata > Amphibia > Anura > Bufonidae > Bufo > Bufo bufo. The sequence continues at coordinate 143,373,958 of NC_053398.1, read as the reverse complement.
TCGACTCGGCACGGGATCGCGCCAGCATGGATGCCCGGAATGGAACCCGCAGGAGACACCGGAGGCAGGACCGGCCGCGGCGCATTGCCATCAGCCCGGCAAGTCTGCCTCTGGCAGATCCCAGCGGCCCTCCCCTCCGGCGCCCATGCAGATGCTCCACCGTATCTGCCCGCAAGGGAACCGGATCCGCAGACTGCCTTACACTTCTGCTGTGTACCGTGATGCTGTTGTATCATCCCACTGTCATTACCTTCCTAGCCTTCTTTTTTTTTTTTTTTAAGTGTATGTTCCCCCCCCCCCCCTACTAATATTTAACAAACTTTTAATAAATCAAAACAGATACAAATCTGATGTAAAGGTTGCATATCCCGAGCTCCGACCCACAAGCCAAAACTGAGAAGTCTGCCGTCTTGTAGACAAAAGCTAGTGTGACCTTCATTGTCCTCTTATGAAATTGCCTTCGTATACCTCGAAACTAGGAAGATAGATGGGTGGGGAGAGACTAGTACTCATTGTGATTACTGTGTAGCACTGTGGCCATGGGTTCAAATCTGTTTATTGTTCCACTTGAATTTCTGCTACAATGTATCACATAAGGCTCCTGTCCTGTGCTTTAGCTAACTTGTGTGGCAAGGGGCAAAAAGATTAAATATGCGGTTGCCTGGTACACAGGAGAGAGGAGGTGCAATTTATAAAACAAAAAAAAATGTTGAGCCTTTAAATCACTTTGCACCATAAATTGGAGTGTTGGGGAGAATATGGAGAGAATGTATAATACATGCCAGGGATTGGTGGGGCCAGTAAAATGAGTGATTTTTCATCCAACAGCTATAATCCTTTTCTTTAGGGACCGAAGCTAATGGGACGCATTCTGAAACCCCTGCCTTGGGCACTAAGACAGCTCTTCCCACCCCCCGTGTAGAGGCTTTGCAGATCTTACCTGATGGTTTCCAATCACATTAGAAAAGACATTGCATGCTCCATAGCCCAGGGTTTAGACTTCATGTAATTTTGTGGATACACACCTGGTTCTACTCAATGATTACTCCAATGCCTGTTCCCTATGACTTATGCAAATGCAGTAGGTGCTTTGCAGATGCTTATGATCACCTGGAGAGCATACGATATCAATATATACTTCCCTTGGATAAGGCTATTTAGAGCAGTAAACTATAAATAACACAGGATTCAATGGACCCAGTTTGTAGATGGATTTTGAGGATATTGCAGTAGACCCGACCTGACTACTTTATAAATATCTACCCCACAGATTTATTTGATTTGTTTCTAAATAATATGGTCCAGTCACGTCGCTTGATTATTCTCTTCCTTCCTAGCTGGTCATTTCAATTTCTCCTGTAGAGGGCAGCCTGCTTCCATCAAAGTGCTATTTCTTCTAAAGATAATACAAAAAAAAAACACATTTATAATAATTATTATTAAAATTATAACACTTGAAGGCTGCACAAACCACATCGAGCTGCGGGATGGAGCGGTAGACCTAAAAAAACAAAAATATAGCAGTCATGTGCTGGCTGGGATTTTGCTGACCAATTTTGAGAGATTAAAATGAATAAAATAGTAAGATAGCGAAAGATGATAAACAAAACACTATCCAGTGGGAGAAAATGATAATCCTCCATTGAGATGAAAGCTGCGGATCGAGATAAAAAGATTCTGTGAACAATAACAAAAAAAACTGCTTAATTATACGGCAGAACAAAAGGAAATGCTGTATATACCAGCAGCAGCATAATACAGCCTCGCGTTTTGTGTTCAAGTAATATTATTCACAAGAAAAGACATTTTGTACAGGAACCTTTGCTTTGTGCTTGATCTGCAGTATCTCTCACATGAAGGATACCTTCATTACTCTATCTACCCACTTGTTAAAGCAGCTTCTAATTTTTGAAGTATCAGTTTATGTGATATGGTCTACCTGCTGTTCTGCATGTTTGTAAAATAAAGCACAGACTCCAGGAATATCAATATTAATTTTGGACAATTTCATTCTAAGATGAAAGATGTTCTTATTATGATTATTTGTTTTTTGGTCTGCTTAGTTGGAAATAGGAAAAGACAAACAGCTTGAAAAGGAGGTCAGGGGTGCCTGAAATGATATGAAAACAAACCAGGGGATGTAAATCTGAAGAGATAGCTTACTCTGAACAAAAGCTATTTTTCTGCTAACTCAAACTAATGATGTAGTGTAGAGTGCAGTCTATCTCATATCTATCTATCTAATCAATCTCTGTCTGTCTTTCTTTACCTCTCTCTCTTTATCTATCTATCTATCTATCTATCTATCTATCTATCTATCTATCTATCTATCTATATCTAGTTATCTATCAATTATCTATCTTTATCTCAATCATCTATCTGTCTCTCTACCTATCTTTCTATCATCTATCCGTTAGGCCTTATGAACACGGCTGTTGCCCGGCAGCGGCCGTGTGCACCCCGCATCACAGATGCAGACCCATTCACTTGAATGGGTCCACAATCCGGGAGATGTGGAACGGAAGCATGGATAGGAACCCCACGGAAGTACTATGGAGTGCTTCCGTGGTGTTTCTGTCTGTGCCTTCGCACCGCAAAAAAATAAAACACCTTTTTTTTGGAGGTGTGGACGGATCACGGACCCATTCAAGTTGAATGGGTCTCGATCCGTCCCGGCTGCTGCACAGACTTTGTCCGTGCATTGGGGACCGACTGCACAACGGCAGTGTGCATGAGGCCTTAGGCTGAGGGCCCATGTCCACCACTGTTGAGCTTTCCTAGGAAGGTGCGGGTGTTGCTCCACTCACCCTGTGTGTATTGGGACTAGTGCTCAGTGAACTTCCTTACAATGCTGCTTGAGTTAATCCTTCCTTCTTGCTCACTGTCCAGCTGCTGAATAAGATGCTGATCAGTCTTCTTATTTAGCTGGGCTGGTCGTTCCACCTCCTTGCCTGAGCTTTGAGTTTTCTAGTGTCTAGTAACCAGCAAAAGTGTGACCTCTTGTCTGACTACCTGTATACTGTACATAGCCTGACTACAGATTATGCTCCTTGCCACCTGCACTGACCTTGGAGTTGCTATCTGGATTACACACGTACTCAGTCTGGCCCGATTTTGGAATTGCTATCTGGAATATGCAGATATTCAGCCTGTTCTGACCTTGGACTGTATTTAGAGTATGCCTTTTGCTTGACCTCCGCCAACTACACCAGGACTACTCCAGGAGGTAGTAGCCTGGTTGGTTCCCTGCAGCGAATTCCAGATCCCTGAACAGGAGTTAAAGGGGGGTCAAAAGAGGTGTTGAAGGGTCAAAATGGTTGGCACAGTCCACACCCACTGTCCATTACACTATCAAACTCATGTCTATCTATGTATCTGTTAGGTCAGCGGTCCATTCTCGCCGCTGCCATGCTATTCACATGCTGCTCGACATCCTTTGCAAGCTGTTGTCTCCATTGCTCCAGTCTCTGTTCCCTTAGAGCCTGCACTCATTCACTTCTGACCTCTTAAAGGGCTAGTGTGTGCATTGCAAATCTTTCCCCAGCCAACGGCGGATGGTCCCTGGGTTAAGGTTCCCTGTCACCAGCAGGTGTTTGGAAGACTTGTGCTTCTGCAATTCTCTTACGTTATCAGTCTATGTTCCTGCCATATACCCTTTTTGCCTGTGTACTCCTGACCTCACAGTTCAGCTTTCAGTTCAATTTCATGTTTAACTTCTCTTAGTCTGTCTGCCAGTCTGTGCTACAGTTTTGGTTCCTGCCTGACTTGTTCCTATATCCATCACTACCCAGCACACAAGCTCTCCTATTGCCTCCAGTTTTGTTTTGCCAATATCTGCTGTTCCAGTATTAGAGACTGTTCTGACTGCTTCTGCAATCGTGGTGCAGTTTCCCTCCGTCTCAACCATCCAGCCAAGTTTCCTACAGTCCAATTCTGCCAAAAACCACACAATCAGTATAAGTGACTGTTCAGACTGTACCTGCAGTTTTGGTGTGTTTTGGGTTAGCTGCCAACTATATTGGGGACTATTCTCAAGAGGTAGCAGTCTGGTTGCTGCCCTGCAGCGATGTCCACATACCGGTACAAGGGTTAAAGGTGAAAACCATGGGAGCACTGGAATAATACCCTTAGGGTTTAGCCCAAAGCCAAACCAGTTAGCTGGCACAGCAACCCTAACCCACACAAACATGGGGAAAACATAGAAACTCCATGCAGGTGTACTCAGGTCTCTTGCTTTATCTCTGTATCATCAGGTATCATCTATCTACCACACTTTATTCTATCTTCTATCTAATCTGTTTATCTCATGTCTGTTGTTTTATACATGAAGTCACGCAGGCTGTTTTTTCGTTTCTGTTATAATTTACATGGCTGATTTGGTAAATAAGCTGAAATAATTGCATCTGCACAGCATGAACATCTCATTTGTGTCACTGTTCATAAATCAAAGGTGAATAAGTTTGCTCATTTAGAACTTACCAAATATGAAATCTATATGCTGTATGAGAGTATTATAAGTACATACCCCCATGTTTTAAACTCCAGCAATTACCTTATTAGTTTAATTTGTTATATATGCTGAAGAGTAGTTATTTTACTGCAAATCTAATTCTTAGACTAAAAATCAAGATATCTTGCTGAAAATAGGGGGGATTTCAGGCAAATCGGCATGGGGGTCCAACAACCTGCTTTGGAGTAGCTCCAGTAACTAGGCAGTGGCAAAGCATAAGCAATGGCGATACCCTTTGCATCAAAGACCTCATTTGCATTGCACTTGGGAACAGAATCACAGAACACCCAAAGACTTTGTCTTGTGAACCAAAGCCATGTTTCTGTGCAAACAACTGGAGGTAGTTCGCTGGTGACAGATTACCTTTAGTGGATTATACAAAGACTGAAGCCTTTATTACACCTGGCGATTTTTCGGCAGATGACGGTTAACGATCATCTTGCAGTGTGATACTGCCGCCAATTGCCCAATTAACAAGCAAACACACGTTCATCGGGCAATCCAAATCTTTTGACATGTTAAAAAAATCATTATTCATTGTGGTGTCTAATCACAATCTGCCGCCGGCAAACCACTGTACAGCATGAGGACAAACAATGGCATATAGCGATAATTGCTCCCCATGCTGCGTAGGCGATTGCTTCATGTAATAGCTGTGGTCTTCTGCGCTAGCGAGCAGGCGATTGCTGGGAGGGAACGCTTCTCTCCCTACAATCGTCTGCCACATCAGGCTGTGTGGTACAGCCTTGAAACCACCAGACACAAATTATCCATCCTGGATATAGGAAACAAGTGTCAATCTTGGTAGAATCCTATGAATATGCAGGGCTTCTTGTGATATTAAAGGAGTCTGCCACCTACTTTGAGCGTTTTACACCGCTCATATGACGTCATAGCACAGTTGCCCAACATAGAAATAGTACCTTTATTGTGTCCCACGTCCATAAGCTGAAAAAACACTCTCCTCCCCTAAATCATCCTCCTCTTCTGGCTTAGATCTCGCGCGAGCGCCGGTCACTGCCCGGCCCATGCGTACTGTTAAAGGGGTTATCCAATTTCTCAAACAGCGCCCCCCCCCCCCCAATGTGCTGGGCCCCTCACAGGTAATATACTTACCCCGCGCCGCTTCTAAAAAGCAGCAGCGGCGGTGTCGGGACCAGGAGCGGCGTGGGTAGGTGGTAAGTATATTAATTGTGAGGGGCCCGGCACATTGGGGGGGCTGTTTGAGAAATTGGATAACCCCTTTAAGATCAGTGCCTCTGCCGATAGTGGGCAAAGCAGTGTGCATGCGCGGACCCAGTGGTGACCGGAGTGGCACAAGATCTAAGCCAGAGGAATAAGATGAATTAGGAGAGGAGGACGGGCCAGAGGACTCCGAGAGGAGCGGTTATGCCGGCACATCAGAGAGAAATCCTGGGAACTTTCGACCATAACGCTGCCTCTAGGACCTAATCTGCATATCTTTTATAAAGTGTTTTTTTTAAAGGGGTTCTGCACTTTGTTTAAACTGATGATCTATCCTCTGATCGGCGGGGGTCCCAGGTGTCAACTTGCCTGGGCGGGGCTAAGCTCCATTCAAGTGAACGGAGCTTAGCTGCACCCAGGCAAGTTGATACTAGTCGTGACGTCACTGGGCCAGCGGTAAACAGTGAGAAGGCTGCGGCGCTTCTATAGTGCTGCTGCCTTCTCAAACAGCTGATCGGCGGGGGTCCCGGGGGTCGGACCCCCGCCGATCAGATGCTGATGATCTATCCAGAGGATAGATCCTCAGTTTAAACAAACTGCAGAGCCCCTTTAAGCTTGCGAATGTGTGAAAAACACAATACAGGTACTATTTTTATGTTGGGCAACTGTACTATAACGTGATATGAGCGGTGTAAAACACTTAAAAGGGTTCTCCAGGCTTTTAATTTCGATGACCTATCCTCTGGATAGGTCATTAATATCAGATCGGCGGGGGTCCGAAACCCGGCACCCCCGCCGATCCGCTGTTTGAAGAGGAGGCGCGCGCTGTGCCAGTGCTGCCTCATCTTCGTTGTTTACCTTCTCGCCGTCGTCTCTGCAGTGGTGAGCAGGTGTAATTACACCCAAGCCGTTCCATTCATTTCAATGGGACGGATCGCTCCTATACAAGTGTACGGGAACGATCCGTCCCATTGAAATGAATGGGAGGGTTAGGTGTAATTACACCTGCTCGCCGCTGCAGAGGCGACAACGAGAAGGTAAACAGTGAAGAGGAGGCAGCGCTGGCACGGCGCGCGCCTTCTCTTCAAACAGCTGATCGGCGGGGGTGCCGGGTGTCGGACCCCCGTTGATCTGATATTGATGACCTATCCGGAGGATAGGTCATCAATATTAAAAGCCCCTGTAAAGTAGGTGACAGACTCCCTTTAAGATGATAATGCTCCTATCATACCCACTCTGTATTCATATCATTATACACTCAAGGTTCTTCATATACAGTAATTCTGGTGGCAAAAGAAGAGGAAATCTAATATCAATAGTGGGTCCAAAGCGTGTAAAAAGGTGCAGCTCCTAGGGGGTCATTTATTATGAGAGTAATTGTTGTAGTCAGTATATGTTTTAGTCTGCCTTGACCTAATTTGCACCAACTATTGCACGATATTTGCTAAATTATGCATATCTTTAAACCTCTTTGTCTAGAAATGCTACTCCATTTTCCCTATGCCACCTTCCCATGGGAGTGATTTTGAGACTTTTTACAAAAGTTGCAGTGATAAATCTGGAGTAAAACTCCTGAACATCTTTAATCATGGCCTTTTCCCATCCACATTTCAAAAGTGGCAGCGGTCGAGTAAAACTGTGAAAAGCCAAACATTTTGGTTCAAATTAGCACTTGCAACAAATTTTGCAACTTTTCTATGCCAGAAATCAGAGGTAGGATTTGGATACATTCCTCCCCCTATTTCAGCGTTACAAATACTTATGTAAAATACAGGGCAAAATACCCAGATGTGAATAAGGCCTTGGTCTTGCAGCTTGACAGAGGAGAAAACGTATCTCTTTTTTTTTTATGCTTTTTAACGTTTAATTGTGAAAAAAGGCAAAACAAAGCGTACAAGTATCTAATTTTTCAGAACTTACCTCAACATTTGTATTCCAGCCCCCTCTATATATTGTGATCATGGTTTATTTTTATAGCGTGCTTTGTTGCCAGCGGTTTGTTCTCATTTAGACGTATAATGTCGCCATTTCTCTGCTTTTTCTAGGTATCAGCTGTACAGCCGCAGCTAAACCGAAATTAATCTGAGCATTTAAAGAAAAAGTGTGAAAAATAAGAGTTGCAGATTGCAGCTAACAGATTTACATTTGAATTGTGCTAAATGATGGACTGTTTAATTACTGACAAAATGCAGGTTCTTTGCACGGCTTACCTAATACATAACTTCTGCTTCTCTGCAATAATGTACAAGCTAATGTAGCTAAAGCAATCATAGATGGAGTGTATTTCCTGCATAAAGAGCAAGAGTTTACATTTCATTGTTGCGAAGTACTTACTGTGTTTTATACTGAACGTGTCCAGTGGTCTTTAGCACCATGTGTAAAATCACATTTTTAAAGGCGACCTGTCCCCAGGAAGTCTCTTATTAGGTTTTTATGGGAGAGTTGCATTAGCTTATAAATAAGGCCCTGTTTATTTTTTCAGAAATGCTGCCTCTCGTGTCCATAGGCTGTGTCTAGTATTGCAGCTTAGCCCCATTTACCTATCAAGACACATCCTTCTGTGCTCATCTGCACAGAGAGAAAGCCCAGCAGATGCCATATCCCACCAGAGAAGCATGACCTGGGGACACTTTATATACATTTTTGATCAGTGGTGTGTGCCTCCTATGGTGTACATAGTGCAGGTTTAAGACTTTTCAAGCTAAGACTAGCCATTCATAGTAGATAGCTCTTCTTAACAGCAATTATTATTGACCCCTCACATACATTAGGATGCTTGGCCAAGTGTGCTTGTGTTCTGAATGGAGAAAGTGGAGTAAGCTACTGTCAGACACTTCTGGTGACAGCTGACCTCCCTTACCCGACCAGCGCCGTAATACAGGTCCTTCTCAAAAAATTAGCATATTGTGATAAAGTTCATTATTTTCTGTAATGTACTGATAAACATTAGACTTTCATATATTTTAGATTCATTACACACAACTGAAGTAATTCAAGCCTTTTCTTGTTTTAATATTGATGATTTTGGCATACAGCTCATGAAAACCCAAAATTTCTATCTCATGAAAAGGTTCTCTAAACGAGCTCTTAACCTAATCATCTGAATCAACTAATTAACTCTAAACACCTGCAAAAGATTCCTGAGGCTTTTAAAAACTCCCAGCCTGGTTCATTACTCAAAACCGCAATCATGGGTAAGACTGCCGACCTGACTGCTGTCCAGAAGGCCATCATTGACACCCTCAAGCAAGAGGGTAAGACACAGAAAGAAATTTCTGAACGAATAGGCTGTTCCTAGAGTGCTGTATCAAGGCACCTCAGTGGGAAGTCTGTGGGAAGGAAAAAGTGTGGCAGAAAACGCTGCACAACGAGAAGAGGTGACCGGACCCTGAGGAAGATTGTGGAGAAGGACCGATTCCAGACCTTGGGGGACCTGCGGAAGCAGTGGACTGAGTCTGGAGTAGAAACATCCAGAGCCACCGTGTACAGGCGTGTGCAGGAAATGGGCTACAGGTGCTGCATTCCCCAGGCCACTTTTGAACCAGAAACAGCGTCAGAAGCGCCTGACCTGGGCTACAGAGAAGCAGCACTGGACTGTTGCTCAGTGGTCCAAAGTACTTTTTTCGGATGAAAGCAAATTTTGCATGTCATTCGGAAATCAAGGTGCCAGAGTCTGGAGGAAGACTGGGGAGAGGGAAATGCCAATATGCCTGAAGTCCAGTGTCAAGTACCCACAGTCAGTGATGGTCCACTGTGTTTTATCAAGGGCAGGGTCAATGCAGCTAGCTATCAGGAGATTTTGGAGCACTTCATGCCTCCATCTGCTGAAATGCTTTATGGAGATGAAGATTTCATTTTTCAGCATGACCTGGCACCTGCTCACAGTGCCAAAACCACTGGTAAATGGTTTACTGACCATGGTATTACAGTGCTCAATTGGCCTGCCAACTCTCCTGACCTGAACCCCATAGAGAATCTGTGGGATATTGGGAAGAGAAAGTTGAGAGACGCAAGACCCAACACTCTGGATGAGCTTAAGGCCGCTATCGAAGCATCCTGGGCCTCCATAACACCTCAGCAGTGCCACAGGCTGATTGCCTCCATGCCACGCCGCATTGAAGCAGTCATTTCTGCAAAAGGATTCCCGACCAAGTATTGAGTGCATAACTGAACTTAATTATTTGAAGGTTGACTTTTTTTATATTAAAAACACTTTTCTTTTATTGGTCGGATGAAATATGCTAATTTTTTTAGATATAAATTTTGGGTTTTTCATGAGCTGTATGCCAAAATCATCAATATTAAAACAAGAAAAGGCTTGAACTACTTCAGTTGTGTGTAATGAATCTAAAATATATGAAAGTCTTATGTTTATCAGTACATTTCAGAAAATAATGAACTTTATCACACTATGCAAATTTTTTTTAGAAGGACCTGTAGTACAGCGCTGGCTGGGTCTTTAAAGATTTTATTTTTTTTCAAAAATGAAAATTCACAGAATATCGGTATAAAATATCGGCTATCAGCCTGAAAGTTCATAGATTATCGGTATCGGCCCTAAAAAATCAATATCGGTCGATCCCTAGTTAAAAGGGCCCTGTCATGACTGATGTAAAAAATGAAAATTAGACATCATATAGCACATGACAATACTAACAAAGCTAGAACCAGCCCTGGACCTCACCTGGATCCAGAGATCTCCCCATTCTTTGCTCTGTTAGAGTCACAGGTGAGGTATGGGAGGGAACACCACACCGACAACAGGAGGGAAAGGAAAATCCACTAGGCCTCAATGCTAGGGAAAAGGGGAAGGGTCACCTCCTAAATAACCCTACTCCTTGCCATGTCTCCTATCCGTATGGGCCCCCCCTGAAGGTAGGAATGCCCATACACTGTAACCTGAAACCCTAAGGAGCCCTATAAATAAAGACGGCTTGAACGACCCGCTCCTTCCCAGTTAAAGGAACCAGCGTCTTCCTGAGGCCTAGTAGCAACAGACACAGGGAGGGACAACAAGACGCAAAGGGGCAAGACACTCCAGAGAGGACAACACACCAGCTCTTCCAAAATCCAAATGAAGCTATCAACCGCATAGCCAGAAGGGTGAGGTCAGACTATATAGGGGAGGTGCTATGACAACTAAGCTACACCTGAAACAAGGGGTGTGGTCATGAGCAATAACAAAAACTAAAGCAAGTAACCAAAGAAGCTGTTAGATTCCTTCACGTGTAGCCAGTCTCTTTGATATCCTGACATCTGTCACAGGAGGGACCGTGACAGTTAGATACTCTTTAGACTGGCAGCTCGGGTGGGAGTGGGGGGGTCCTTTCTCAGTATAGTCACTGAGCCATTTTTTAGTACTAATCTGAAAAGTATTCAGATCCAGATGCTGGTTTGAAAAATTTAAAATATGTTTTGTAGAATTTGTATGGCACAAGCCTTTAAGAACAAAAACTTTGGGCAAGTTATAACCAACTTCCCAATCCTTCTTTCCCCCAAATTTGTAGTTTAGGGAGAGTCAGGAGGCCCCCATGCACATTAGAGCTCAGCTGGTGCTAGCTAGCAAAATCCACATTTAAGCCAACATTATGTGATGTGTATTCCCAGCTTAAGACATAAACTTAAGGATTTTCAGAGCACAAGTGCAAGTCTCACCGGCTAGTTAGGACTTTTATGGGCCAAGGGATTTGTTGAACTAAAAGGCCTCAGAATTTTAAAATTGTATTCCTTATTATGAACAAAAAATGTTTTGTTTTTTGAAAATATCACACAAGGCTTAGGGTTGTCCTCTTTTAGGACCCTTGGATAAAAAGATGATTACAGGGCGTCCTACTGGTGGAGCTCCCCAGCAATCTGCAATAATCTGCAGGGGAACCTGAAAGCAAGCATTTATTGCCACTCAGGTGACATGAAGTATTACATGGCACCCAAGTGAGATCAATAGACTGCCTGTGAAATATGCAGAGCTTGCCAGTTGCTTCAGACATAGGGATACACTTTGTAGCCCCAAATGATGTTTATCAAGGTTTAAAAAAACAAAAACAAACAAACAAGATGAAAATCAGACATTGCCAAGGTGGATCTATAAGAAAGGATGCTCTGGAGTTATCTACTCCCAACAGGTGACATAAGAAGCCGCCATTACTATGTCTTGTGTTCCTTTAGTGGTTCCTTTCGGGGAACCTTCTGCTTTTTGGAATACTTTTGCAGGGTTTCACCAGTCTCTTTTATAAGGTTGCCATGGCGTCTTTGAGGGTTCATGCAAGTGTTATGCTGCTACCTTTCTCAGGATTTTTCCACCCAACCACCCACAGCTGCGTATGCACGGTGTGTACGGGCCAACAATTCCGTTACCACTAGAGACTGGTCCCCAACCAGCATGTGGTCAACATAGTTCAAGTCAATGTTTATTACAGCACACAGATAAATTTGAATGGTATGTAAGTACGTGAATAGTTTCCTATTGGCACGGCTACCTGTAGATGTGTCCTCTTATATGCTCCAACCTCAGCATGTTCTTGGTCTCTCCCAGGCTGATTATTACTTTGGCCTTTGACCAGGCCGTGGGTCCACCAGTCCTCAGTATAATTCTGAACTTACTTAGGGGCTATTCTAATGCTCACGTCACAATATGCAGCTACTGGCATCCATGCTTAGCAGTCTCTCTCAGACTCACCAGCCCCTATCGGTTTCTTTTTTTGGGTGACCCCTCTAAGGACATTTCATCTCCAGGTATCTCACCATCTCACTTGCCAGTTGCATAAGCTCCACATATTATCAGGCTTCAGTCACCACTCTACTACTAGCCCGCTCTTTGGTGGATGAGTAAGTCCTGAATGCTGCTCTCACTATTGCTCAACCCCATAGTCCTAAATTGGAGAAGTATGGGGGCACCCCTCCTATATACCCTTGCTTGACTAGCTTTATTAACAACACATGGGCTCACTGAGACGACCAAGACTTCTAGTGATGAAATATCCAGCTGCAATCACCTTCACCAAGTAACTGTTTATGATAAAAATTCTTGTGGCGTTTGGTGCTTCTCATTTTATGTCCTGGCATAAAACTTTTGTGTGGAAATACCCCTGTTAGGGAACATCAAGGCACGAGCGAGGAGGTCCCATGATTGTAAGCATTGGTTCCTTATATTAGAATATAAGTACAACAACAAAAATGCTTGTATTAAAGGGTTGATCCCATGATTAATGTAAAAAATGAAAATTCCTAACAAAGCTAGAACCAGCCCTGTACCTCATATGGATCCAGAGATCTCCACATTCATTGGTCCAGTTGCTTTGCTAGATTTATTTCAAGCTTGCAGTGTCACGGCGCAGTGTGGGTAGTAAACTCCACACCAAACGCAAGAGGGAAGGGAAAAGGTACTAGGCATTAAAACTTGGGAAAGGTCACCACCTAGTGAATCCCTAAACCGAGCCCTGACTACTATCAGTATAAACAGACCTCGATGGTAGGAATGTTCATACGCAGGAACCTAGAGCCCTATCTGACCCTAAAGGGCCCTGGATATAGTGTCAGGACAAAATATGACCTGTTCCTTCCCAGCTGAAGGAACAGGAGACTCCCTCAGGCCTAATACCAAAAAATATGGGAATACGACAAGCTAGAAATAGGAAAAAGACACTTAACTCCGAATTACGTGGACTAGCAGGAACTCAGAGGAGAACCAAACACCAGCACTTCCACAACCAGAAAGGAGCTATCAACCGCATAGCATGATGGGTGAGACCAGACTAAATAGAGGAGTTGGAATGACCACTTAAGCTACACCTGAGACAAGAGATGTGGTCATAACCAGCAACAACACAGAAACAAGTGAAACCAAAGAGGCTGTCAGATCACATCACGTGCAGCCAGTCTCTTAGATCTTCTGACCCCTGTCACGGGAGAGACAGGGACATGCAGCTTTGGGGGCATGTCCTTTTTCAGGGGACCTGTCCTGTCTGCTGCAGCTAGTGACAGTTGAAGGAAGCAACTGAGCATGGGGTTCCATATCATTGAGCAGGACAGAGAAATTAGAAAAAGAGCAAACAGCAGGTGGCGCTAAACAGACAGGTTTTATTGAATAACTCAGTAGGTATAATACATTTTTAATTCGGATCCAGCTGCTGGTTCGAAAACTGTAGAATATTATTTGTTGGACAACCTCTTTAAAGGTCCTTTCAGACGTCCGCAAGTGTTTTGCAAATTGCGGATCTGCTAAACACGGATACCCGGCGTGTGCGTTCCACATTTTGCAGCGCGCACATGGCCTCCCCTGTGATAGAAATGCCTATTCTTGTCCACAATTGCGGGCAAGAATAGAACATGCTCGATCCTTTTTGCAGGGCTGCAGAACAGAACTACGGATGCGGACAGCACATGGTCTGCTGTCTGCATCTTTTGCGGCCCTATTGAAATGAATGGCTCCGCACCCATGCAGCAAAATTGCGGAATGGATGTTGACCCTGAACTTCGGACGTCTGAATGGACCCTTAGAGAACATAAGAGGAACATTTTAGTCATTTATAATTTGATTGTTGTCAACGTTATCCGAAATCACATGTGACATATTCCTTATAATGGCTTCTTCCACGGTGTTGAACTTCATGTGAATCTCAGACGCAATCTCCTCTGGTGTCATCCACAGGGACCTGGCTCTTTCTTCTGTAATATGAACTCTGGATAATGCTGATTGATTTAACGTTCATTGTCAATAATTACAAAGTGTTTCCTTTCATTGGATCTCAATATTCGCATAAACTGATTAAAGCAGCTCAACCCAAGAGCAGGCATTAATAGCATTAAACATTAATAAACTACATGCGTGGCTGTGCAGTGTATGCTAACAACATCATGATGGATTAAGCATAGTATAAATGGTATTACTTGCATAATATTAGCTATAATGTTAAATTGGCAGAAGTACGAGCAGTAATAGAATATATTATACCCAAAAGTGTTGTGTTTTGTGATTAAATAATATCTTTCATAACTGGGTTATAATTTGCTGATTAGAAGCCAATCTAGATATATTCTTTATATTATAATCAGTGTTAAAACAGTTGTCCAGTCTGAATATCTGATTTTGATATATCCCATTGGGGCATATGGCGGTTATAGAGGAAGGTTCCCTGCTCGGGACTCCCCTTTATGAGCAAGAGCCGAGAGCGTCTGCAAAACTCTTACATGGCTGCCCATTCATTTGAGACAAATGAGCCGGCTGCAAGGAACATCGCAGACAATAAAAGCTGATTGCCAGAGGTTAGATAAGCCAGACCTGCAGCTTGGACGACCCCTTTAACAAGCTCACAGTTTTGCTTGAAGAGCATCTGTCACAAGTTTTTATTTTATTTGCAATTTTAGAGCAATCATTATAGGATCATATTATAAATATATTCTTCTTTATGTGAATGTGATTGTCTCTCAGTAACTTACATTATAGCTGCTTTGAATTATATCTACGCATCAAAAAAATGGCTGGGTTGTGCCTTTTGTTCAGCCATCTTTTTAAACAGCTGATTGGTCAGTCGTGTCCCCTGATGAACTTTGCTGAATCTTATTGGTCCTGTCTTTAAATGGAGTCTTGTCACCTCATTTTTACATATTAAACTAGGGTTGTTTCGATACCAAAATTTTGATTCGGTTTCGATACCAAAAAAAAGTATTGCGTTACGCATTTTATGGAACGTCCGGCCCATAATCGAACAGTCCTATCCTATTTTTGGGGGGACAAGGCAACTAAAAAAAATCGTTAATCACACAATTATTTTAGTTCTGTGACGCCATTCACCACATAGATTATTTTTTTTAAATTGTAATAGTTTGGACTTTTCGGACGTGGCAATATGTTTATTTATTGTTTATATATTTTATATGTAAAATTGGGAAAGGGGGTGATTTATACTTAATATCTCGATGCATTTTTGTTTTTTTACTTTTTATTTAATAACTTTTTCCTCCCTTAGGGGCTAGAACCTGAGATCTTTTCATCCCTTGTCTTATTCACCCAATAGAGCTCTATTGGGGTGTATAGGATCTTTCTCACTCTCCCTGCTGCCCTGTGCATAGTACACACAGCAGCAGGGAGATTACCATGGCAGCCAGGGCTTCAGTAGCGTCCTGGCTGCCATGGTAACCGATCGGAGCCCCAGGATTACACTGCTGGGGCTCCGATCAGAAGCTGCCACTGCCACCAATGAGGGGAGGGGACCCTGTAGCCACTGCCACCAATGATTTTAATACTGGGGGTGTTGAGGGAGGGGGGCGCACTGTGCCACCAATGATTTAATACTGGGGAGGAGGGGGGGCGCACGGCGCCACCAATGATAAATTAACGTTAAATACAGGAGGCAGGGTGCGGGCAGCAGAATCACATAGCCGTCACCCACCCTTTATGACAGGAAGCTGCGATGAGCGGCAGTTAAACCCTCCTGTAATTGTATTAAACTTTAACTTTCATTGGTGGCTCAGTGCACCCTCCCCTCCTCCTCCCTCCTCTCTCCTCACTGGTGGCAGCGGCACAGGGGGAAGGAGAGAATGACTCCTTCACCTGCGCTGCTGAGGAGAACACGGAGCACGCTAAGGGTACTTTCACACCAGTGTTTTTCTTTTGCGGTATTGAGTTCCGTCACAGGGGCTCAATACTGGAAAAGAACTGATCAGTTTTTTTCCTAATGCATTCTGAATGGAGAACATTCCGTTCAGGATGCATCAGTTCAGTCCCTCTTACGTTTTTTGGCCGGAGAAGATACTGCAGCATGCTGTATTTTTCCCTCCGGGCAAAAATCCTGAACACTTGCCGGAATGCCGGATCCGGCATTAATTTCCATTGAAATGTATTAGTGCCGGATTAAAATTGCCACATGCGCAGACCTTTAAATCTGTGAAAAAAATAAATACCGGATCCGTTTTTCCGGATGACACTGGAGAGACGGATTCGGTATTTCAATGCGTTTGTCAGACGGATCCGCATCCGGATCCGTTTGACAAATGCCATCCGTTTGCGTCCATATTGCCGGATCCGGCAGGCAGTTTTGGCGACGGAACTGCCTGCTGTAATCCTCTGCTGCAAGTGTGAAAGTACCCTTAATGCTCTGTGAAACTAGACTGCGCATCATACACATACACGCCAAGTACCCAGCTGATGGCGATGGTCTGCACCTGCATGAGGAAACTGACATTGGATGAGGAGGGAAAGGACTTCAGAGAGCAAGAGGGTGCAAGCATAACCAGAAAATAATAGAAAGTTCTCCAGCATCCATCAGTGTTGGTCGTCTTTATTGTAGATCAGTATAAAAGTACATACTTCAATCTTCACCACCCTCCACCACAGGTTAACATGTTTCAAACTCGAAAGTTCTTAGTCATAACCTGCAAGCATGACCTAGCTCCCATTGAAATCAATGGCTTGTACAAGTATTGCATGCAGGGTCCTCCAGGGAGTATGCTGATCTTTAGTGTGGTTCTTCACACCAGCTCATACAGGAAGTAGACGGTGTGACCCCCTCCTCTCTATTACATCAATTTGCCCTAATACAGGCAACTCCTTTAAACAGAATATTTAAAGAGCATTTCCCCAAACAAAAAGAATTTCAAGTAAATATATAAGGGTGCATAAGCTGTATTCAGTATTCTCAAAAATTGTGTGCCAGTCAGACTAGAATATGTTTTTATTGGGTGATATGAAGTCATTGAAGGGTCACAGAGATAACAGAAAGAGCTAGAGTACTTGAGCAGAGCAGCCGGGTGATGTGAGGATCTTGTCAAGTTGATGCAAAAAATTGTGATCTTAAAAGGTAGCTTTATGTGAAACAATCACCCAAAAAGTTATAAAAAAGAGAAGTGCAAAACCCTATACAATATATTCCATGAAATCATGTTTACTCCTACCTATATCTTACTTTAGTTGAGGGCAGATCTGTAGTATCACCTATTTGTGGACACATGCAGACCTTCTGTGTCTAGAAGCCCTAGCATAAAAATTATATTGGTCTACAAATACCAAAGACAGGCAGAAAGACCAATGTCTTGACACACAGGAAATACCTGCTCAGCCAATCATTGGCCACAGTGGTGACTCGCTTCAACCAGTGATTGGTTGAGCAGGAATTTTCTGGCATCTCCTGTGTGTCAAGACAGGACCAGTAAGTAGAGCCAGCGACCAGCGAGAACCTGGACAGCGGTCAGAATGAGGTATCGGTGAATTAAGTAACAGTTGTTTTTTTTAACTCACTCAGAGCCTGTTTCCTCCAAAATGTTTCCTCTTTAAAAGGAATATGTGGCATCAGAAAATGACTTATAGTTTAAACCACGTTTTTTTTTAAAAACCATAAAATCCTGCCACTGGCCACGAAGTCTAATAATAGGCACTAGGGATCAACCGTTTATCGGTTTTACCGATATTATCAGCCGATATTCAGGATTTTGAACGTTATCAGTATCGGCATCTATGTTGCTGATATTCCGATAACGTATGGGGAACAAGGATCCGCTCTCCGTGTTCCCTCAGCAGCACAGGGGAGAAGAAAGCAGTGTCTCCCTCCCCCCCCCTGTGCCGCTGTCACCAATGAGAGGAGGGAGGACAAGAGGAGGGGAGGGGCTGTGACCACTGCGCCACCAATGAAGATAACTGTTTCATTAATTCATATACGGGAGCTGGCTGCAAAATCACATAGCCGGCTCCCGAGACAAGTAGCTGCGATCTGCAGTAGTTAACCCCTCAGGTGCCGCACCTGAGGGTTAACTGCCGCGGATCGCAGCTAACGCTCATAGAGGTCGGGAGCCGGCTATGTGATTCTGCAGCCAGCTCCCGCCTCCTGTATATGAATTAATGAGAGAGTTATCTTCATTGGTGGTGCAGTGCGCCCCCAACCCCAGTATTAATCATTGGTGGCGCAGTGCGCCCCCACCCAAGCCCCCCCCAGTATTAATCATTGGTGGTGCAGTGCGCCCCCCCACCCAAGTCCCCCAGTATGAATCATTGGTGGCAGTGGCCACAGAGTCCCCTCACCTCCTCTCATTGGTGATGCAGTGGCAGCTTCTGATCGGAGCCCCAGCTGTGTAATCCTGGGGCTCCGATCGGTTACCATGGCAGCCAGGACGCTACTGAAGCCCTGACTGCCATGGTAAGCTCCATGCTGCTGTGTGCACAGAGCAGCAGGGAGAGTGTGAAGTCCTATTCACCCTGATAGAGATCTATCAGGGTGAATAGGACAAGGGTTCTAGTCCCTTAAGGTGGCTAATAGTAAAAAAAAACAACAAAAAAAACACACACCAAAATATAAATTATAAATGAAAAAGAAAGCTAAAAACAAACAAACTACACGTTAACAATAAACATATTCATTTTCAGCAGATTTGTGTAGGAATTTTTTTTTTCCAAAAATAAAAATTCACAGAATATCGGTATAAATTATCGGCTATCGGCCTGAAAGTTCATAGATTATCGGTATCGGCCCTAAAAAATCAATATCGGTCGATCCCTAATAGGCACCACTTATTAGTCTATACAGATCACTTTACTGCAGTTACCTGCTTATCTATACACTGAGGTGATATCATTACAGGCAGCATTACAATGACAGATAACATAGGATCCACCTTTCACAATAGGTGATTGTCAGAGATTATTATTATTATTTGTTCCTTGTACAATGACCTCTGCACAGGTCACAGAGCATGCCCAGACACTCTCCTGTAGAAGTCAGTGAGGTCCCCTCCTGACCATTGTGTCTATGGACTATGGGGTTGCCGTAAAACAATTTTCTTAATGCTTTCTAAATGCTGTTAAGAATGGCTCAGGCAAGATGGCTGCCCCCATAATCATGTTCAGGAAAGAGAATAAAAAAATCAGCTATCAGAAAATAAAAAGATTAGGAAAAAAAGAGATGTCTCGCTATCTGGTTTTAACTGTCAGATAATATTTTTGGTGACACATTTACTTTAAAGTCTGTGGATCGTTAACATATAAATCTAAAGATTTTCCCAGCCTATATGTCTACATTTATTCCAGTGAGTAGAGCTGAGCTGCAATATCAGACACAAACCATGAACGGTGCTGTTTCTGGGGAAAAAAATAGACATTTTCTTCTACTCCCACACAGCCCCTTTAATGTAAAACAAAGTGAGCAGTGTTACCATTGATTTAATTAATGTTTTCCATGCTGAAAGCTAGGAAGCCATAACGGAGCACGCAGCCTAATAGAAAAATAGCATCATCCACGGTTTTATTTGTTTTTCACTATTTCCATTTAAAGTTCATTTGTGGAACTTTTGAAACTTATTTCAGTCTTTAACCAATTATTTAATATTCAGCCGCTCAGCCGCAGTCTTTTTTTTTTTTTTTATAGCTGAGATGACTCAGTCTTTCTTGGAAGAAGACGTCTCGTTAATTTCTGTGTGCACAGAAGCTTAAATGTGTTTCCGATTGCGAGATCAAAACTCACGAACGCCTTCAAGTTAATTATGCAAAAATGACATTTAATAGGCTAAAAGTAATTAGATAAAAATATCAAAACCATGTTTAATTCCTTCCAGGCTATTAAGTAATGTAGGTAGGGCACTTTTGTTCTGCTCTCTTAGATGGCGTACTGTCTGGTTGCAGGTCTCACAAACTGAAATCTGCCTACAAAGGTCAGATCAAGTACAACGTATTGTAAAGTTTCTTAATTTGCTAGTGCAAGTTAAAGGGGTTTTCCAACACATTTCTACTGATTGTGGAGGTCTGACACCAGAACCACGCCTGATTTGCTGTTTGAGAAGGCAGTGGGGGGTTGCAGTAGCGCTGCGGCCTTCTCTCAGTTAAGTCTAGGCCACGTGATGTCTCATTCATTGGTCACGTGGCCTAGGAGCAGTTCAGCCCCATTGAAGTGAATGGGACTGAGCTGCCATCCCATGTACAGCCACTATCAATTGGACGGTGGTATGCTTGGTGAGCAGCAGGGAAAGCCGCTGTGGTACTGCAAGTGTCAGTGCCTTCTCAAACAGCTAATTGGCGAGGGGGGGGGGGGGGGGGGGGGGAAGGATTCCCCAGGTGTCGAACCTCCACCAGTCAGATACTTATGACTTATTTAGGTGATAGGTCATCAGTAGAGAAGTCTTGAAATGCCGTATTTAAGTGTTGTTATATTTTTGCATATAGTATTCACCAGACTCCAGTATTCCTGATGGCACAGATTGTTGGAGTGAAACAATGGGGTTAAGTGGTTGCATTTCAGCTTGTGTTCCTTGATTTTCATAGGGTTGATACCATCTTGCTTGTCCTTTAGAGTAGTGGTTCTTGACTTTGGTCTCTATACATCTTCTGTAGGATTCAGTTTAGGCTCATACCACGTTTGGCTACTATAAAAGTATACATTAAACCTACAGTATGCAACTGTATGCCTAAACATCTGTGCCAGCCTTAGTGCCCATATACAGTGTACTTGTCATGGATAAGGTAAAGGAGTAAACACCACACCGACAACCAGAGGGGAAGGAAAAAGCCATTGGGCCTCAACGCTAGGGAAGGGAAAGGGTCACCACCTAAAGAACCCTACTCCTGGCTCTGACTCCCAACCGTATGGGCACCCCTTGAAGGTAGAAATGCCCATACACAGGAACCTGGAAGCCCTGGATACCCTGAGGAGCCCTAAAGATATTGGCAGGGCTGAGACAACTCGTTCCTTCCAAGATGAAGGAACAAGCATCTCCCTGAGGCCTAATAACCACAACCAAGGGGAAAAGACAAAATACAAACAAGTGAGACACTTAGCTTCTTTTGTAGAAAGATGAGCAGGAACTCGGGGAGAACCGCACTCCAGCTCTTTCCCAAACCAAATGAAGCTATCTACCTCATAGTCAGAAGGGTGGGATCAGACTATAAAGGGTAGAAGTGATGACCACTGAGCAACAGCTGAGAAAAGGGAAGTGGTCATTTATCCTATCAACACTAAATAAAGAGAAATCAAGGAGGCTGTTAGATTCCTCCACGCTCAGCCAGTCTCCTTCATGTCCTGACATCAGTCAACTTAAAACAGGTGTAGAAAATCATGAATGAGATGGGCCTGCTGGCCCGCTCCCTTCCCCGACCACACCACGCCCACTTTTTTTAGACCTGGCGTGAGCAGGGAACAGTCACAGATTGTGCCAATCTGCGCCTGAAATATGCCTAATGTAGGCGTATTACAGGATAATAAATGACCCCCAAAGTTTTAATTACAATTTCTAAAACATTAAATGGAGTGTGTCCTTAGTGACATCCCTATGTAACCTAGGTATGCAAATCAGGTGTGACACAGTCGTCAACATCGCTCTTTTTGCACTCAGGTACCACTTGTCTTCCTTGTCAGACCCTTCTTCTAACCGCTGATTCACGGAGCCAGGCAGTAGTAATCTATAGAGGATACCGACAGGAAATGTTAATATTCCCTACTGTGCCACCACAGGAGAAATGAAGCATTACCCTGTCTCCATTGAGTGCCATGAACTGTTCATGTAGTGCACTGACATACTGGCCCCTCCCGAATGAGTGATGCCCTTTATAGCTGATCTCTGCGCTGCCTAATAGATGAGGGTCCTGTGCAGGTGACTCCCTTCTATTAATAAGGTCTCATGCACATGGCCATTGGATGTTTTGTGGTGCAGAAATTGCAGATCCACAAAACACGGATATCAGCCGTGTGCATTCCACATTTTACGGAACAGCAGGCCCCTAATAGAACAGTCCTATCCTTGTCCGTAATGTGGACAATAATAGAACATGTTCTATTTTATTGCAGACATATGGACACAGAATGCACACAGAGTCATTTCCTTTGACATAAAAAACCCCATAAACAAATATTTTCGTGTGCATGAGCCCTAATTCAGAATTCCCTAATAGGGTATTTGAAAATGAGTTTTCCTAATCAGACCAGCTCTTTAACAATTAAAAACATGTGCAATATAGATGGAAGAGGGTAAAAAAAATTGCTGGGGAAGAATGGGAAAAAGTTCTATGGGAACAGTTATATATGCCATATTTTATATCACTTCATAAATTTTACACTTTTTTTATTGCCATGACTGGTCGGTCAAGAAGAGAGTTGGCACTTTATTTGGACAAAAAAAAATGCCACAATATGTTAATACATGTTTTTTTTGTGCATTTTATTACAACATCTATGGGATTCATATTGCTTTAATATTGTTTTGTGTACCCAAAAAAATACCTTCCATGTAAATATACATGCTGAGGAGCAACATGTCACGTTTCCGTTGATTTAACACCATACTTTCAAAGAACCAGAGTAATTCCAAGAAAGTTGGAGAGTTCAAATGAGCTTACCATAAGAGGAGAAGAAACACAGCTTTATTTTACAGGCCAAAAACAACTAACGTAATATCATAAATTATAACAAAAGAAGGTGAGATAAGGGTAGTCAGTGTCTAAGCTTTCATTTCTCCAATTTTTATGATTGTTGTAAAGTTACAAGGGAATGAAAAGGCAATTAGGTTTAAAAAAGAGAAAAAATATGTGGTCTGAGAGAGCAATATCTGCTTTTATAGGCTCAGCCACATCTTAGAGGCAGAATCATTATTGTGCATTTATCAGCACAGAAATGCGTATTCAGATTTTTCTGCCCCTTTTATAAAGAAGGGGAATGAATTAAAGAAAGGGCAAGCAAGGAGCTGCATTGGAAGGGCAGCTATCACTTGCCCTTGCTTGGAGAAATAGACTTGCTCAATGGGATTACGTCCCTTCTTATAACCTATCAGTCGTCTGATCAGAAATTCATAAAGCCGGCCATCTATTTCTCAGCTCGGCTGGGGCCGCATGATTGAATTTAAATAAGCAAATGCCAGACTTGGGCTTTGACATTCTGTCTGCCTTTTCCCTATCTTTGGCTTTTTTTTTTTCCTCCTACCTTTATAATCATAATGACTTTCATTATTACTTACCCCTCTATATACCACCATTTGAAAACCGTCAGATTGAGCATTATGAAAATTTATCAAGAATTGGAGGATTGGTGGGCTCCGGGTGGAAGAGGAGATAGAGATGCTAATTTGTGGCATGTAAAAAAATATATCTTTGTAAACATAAACACAAATTTATATTTTATTATTTTTATTATTATTATTATTGTTATAATAGAGAATATTATTATTACTATCTATTATTATTTTTAAGTGCAAAAGGGATTAAAATAAGCACACCTGTGTACTAAAAAGAAAAGTCCTTTTAGATAATTACAGGAGAGAATATTTCCATGATTTCAGTATGAAAACACATGTATGCACTACGTCCTGTATGCTGTAACTTGGGTGGCTCTAATATGTTGTTTATTTGAGACTGCTCCAGTAATTATCTCAAATTTTAGATTCACCCCCCCAAAGGAAAAAATAAAAATAAAAAATACCCACACAGGAGTATTTGTGAGTATGAAGTGAATGTGTAAAATAGAAGCAGCCAGTCAGTTCATATTTATTTTTCTAGTACGATTTAGAAAATAATAGCTTGCGTATTCAAAAAAATGAATAAAATAAAAAACCATATACAGTATTAGTAAATCAGAAGTTTAATAATTATGGGTGTGTGTGTGTATGTGTGTGGTTACATACAGCAATACTGGCATTTTACTGTTTTTACCAGTGGCCTTTATTCCAAAAGAGACAATGGGAATTCCTGGCATATTGGTTGTCACTTTTGAATTAAAAATAAATATTCGTTTTTTATGTGATTTTTGATATTAGTTATATTTTGATAATTATTGTTTTAGGTTTACCAGTTAAATACATAGTAATACCCCCATGACATATCCCCATTGAAGGGAATGTACATCGCATATATTTTTAATTGCTAATTAAAAATAGATTGTAAATCGTATTCCTTTTTGCTAATGTTTTATTTTAGGATTGTAAACTGTTTTTAATTCAGTTTTCTGTACGTGATTTTAGGGGCTACCAACTTTCCTCAGCAGCTAACAGTATTTAGAGGTAAGCTTTACATGGACCATAGGAACCGGTTGTCTGGACATGACTTATTGACTTTTATGGGAAAGTGTTGTGGGCAGAGGTCGCACATTTTTTCCGAAAGAGTAAAAATACTCCTCTTACCGTTTTTGAGGACACTTTTCTGCTGAAGAGGAGTATGAAAGTTGAAGTAATCAATATATATAATACATAGGTCTAGATAACATTAAGAGGCTGCTATTTATGCAGGAAAACATTATCAGTCTACTCTAGA
This sequence comes from Bufo bufo, assembly GCF_905171765.1. Taxonomy (NCBI): domain Eukaryota; kingdom Metazoa; phylum Chordata; class Amphibia; order Anura; family Bufonidae; genus Bufo; species Bufo bufo. The sequence continues at coordinate 143,349,056 of NC_053398.1, read as the reverse complement.
ATTGTCTTCTATACATAAATAGCAAATTTAGACAATTTAACATTTCTGACTTTTGTGCAATTTAAAAACTCGTGTTTTCTCCATCATATTTAAAATATAACGCAGCCAAAATGGCATATTATCAGTGCTCTGCATCTCCAGTATTACGTTGGCCCATCAGCACCATGATTATCCCCACAACGTTCTGCTGTGTAGATCCAGTGTCCACATATAAGATAACCGAGCAGCCCAGAAATATCTTTGCTGGGATGATGCTGATGGGGCAAAAAAATACAGGATACACAGAGCACTGCATTTACATGATATTGACTGATATGAGGCAAATACACTGACTCACTGATCACTGCACCAGCAGGCCCTGGCTGAGCAACTGAGCCAGAGCTTGCACTAGAAGGCCCTTGCACTCAGCCAGAATGTGCTAGTTCAGTGATCAGTTAATCCACAGGCTCTTGCTGAGCACCTGAGCTGGAGCCTGCTGGTGCAGTGATCATTGAGTCCCGTGACTCAGATGTTTAGTGCTCAGACTCACTGATCACTGCACCAGCAGGCCCTGGCTGAGCACCTAACACAGGGAGAACACAGGAGAGTTTAGCGTCGTACTTCACATTCCGGTGTCAAGACTCCAAGAGGTATGATGGCCTCTTGTCTGGCAGTCACCTCCTCACCTCTAAGTGATCCCATTACCCCGCTGCAGAGCAAAGGCCAGTCCTCTGCTGTCCGTCCACAGCTCCTTATCAGCTTGTCGCCAGACATCAGTTGGCCTCCTCACGGGCTGGTCTTCAGTCTTCATGGATCTTTCCTCGGCCAGCCACTAGTTAGCCTACACAGTCGGGGACTCTAGAGCAGCATGGAGAAGCAGAGCGCCGAAATTGGCCAATGAGCAGCCTCACTCCCTAATAACAAGCTCCTTACTTGCTGCCATCCCTACACCTGCGAGTAAGGAGCTTAGCTATTGGATGTTTTAGGTAACAGCAGTTTTGCTGCACTGCCTATGAGATTCACAGCGTGCAGTGCGCTGGTTAACTACATGAAAAGCCTTAATGCGCATTCATATGCATTAGCCTTTTTTCAAACCGTAAAATTGCCTGAACAGGCGTCTATGACGCTTGTACAGGCGTTAGTGCGACCCCTGGTTGTGGGCATGCTCTGTGACCTGTACAAAGTGTGTTTTTACACTATAATTTGTGTGTACTGTCCACATCCATATGTCCATTACGCAAATGGTTTGTTAAACGTCCTATTCTGGTCATCCACAGACCCAGTGGCACATGTATGGTATCTGTATTTTGCGTGGGCCGCAAAACAGATATGGTCATGTGCATGTATTGACCATTCTTTTAAATCCATTAATGGAATTGGTTCAAAAACTGAATGTGTGATTCCAGCCTTAAAGTTAAAGGGGCTGTGCAGCCAGTACATATTAATGACCTATCCTCAGGATCGGTTATCAATATCTGATCGGTGGCAGTCCGACTCCCAGCACCCCTGTCAAGAGGGGCGGTGGTCGTCTGAGCATGTCTTCCATTTCAAGATTACACTGCATGTTGTCTCACTTGCAGCATTCAAGTGACTGAAACAAGAACCGCTGAGACTTCTGAGATGATGCACAGTGTAATCTTGAAGAAGTAGCGCTGGTGCAAGCCCCACCACCTCTTCAAACAGCTGATCAGCTGGGTGCTGGGAGTCAGACCCCCACCGATCAGATATTGATGGCCTATCCTGAGGATAGGTTATCAATATGTACTGACTGCACAACTCCTTAGTTTGTGTACATGTGTTTAACGCTATTTAAATAAATCACAGATTAGTAGCAGAGCACACGAGAAGGTAGCTAGGAGTTTTAAACCAGTGTAACTATGTAAATAAGTATATTCTATGGCTTTTACCATGAATTATGCCTGAACATTAATGCATATACAGTGTATATATCAGTGTACAAATTCAGCCTACTTCTCTCCTGCCTTTAATAAATATACCCCATTGTGTTTTGAGGTGCTGCTACCCATTGGCGTGCCTAGGGTGTTTGGCACCCGGGGCGGGTCCTTTCTCTGGCCCCCCCACAAAAAAAAAATTGTACCCCCTCACAGTAGTATTGCCCTCATTGTACAACTTTCACAGTAGTTTTGTACAGATGTGTGCCGACTCACAGTAATTATGGCCACATTGTGCCCCCCTCACAGTAGATATGCCCCCTCTGTGCCCCTTTCACAGTTGTAATGCCCTCTTTGTGCCCCTTCACATTAATAATGCCCATTGTGCCCCTTCACAGTAATAATGCCCACTCTGCTAGTTGTGCCCTCTGTGCCCCCTCCATAGTAGAAATACCCATTGTGCCCCCTTCACAGTAATAATGCCCACTGTGCCCCTTTCACAGTAATAATGCCCATTGTGCCCCCTTCACAGTAATAATCCCTATTGTGCACCCTTTATAGTAATAATGCCTACTGTGCCCCCTTCACAGTAATAATCCCCATTGTGCACCCTTTATAGTAATAATGCCCACTGTGCCCCTTCACAGTAATAATGCCCACTGTGCCCCCTTCACCGTAATAATGCCCACTGTGCCCCCTTCATAGTAATAATGCCCATTGTGCCCCCTTCACAGTAATAATGCCCATTGTGCCCTCTTCACAGTAATAATGCCCATTGTGTCCCCCTCACAGTAATAATGCCCACTGTTAGTAGTGCCTTCTGTGCCCCACTCCATAGTAGAAATCCCCATTGTGCCCCCTTCACAGTAATAATGCCCACTGTGCTCCCTTCACAGTAATAATGCCCACTGTGCTCCCTTCACAGTAATAATGCCCACTGTGCCCCCTTCATAGTAATAATGCCTACTGTGCCCCCTTCACAGTAATAATCCCCATTGTGCACCCTTTATAGTAATAATGCCCACTGTGCCCCTTCACAGTAATAATGCCCACTGTGCCCCCTTCACAGTAATAATGCCCACTGTGCCCCCTTCACAGTAATAATGCCCATTGTGCCCCCTTCATAGTAATAATGCCCATTGTGCCCCCTTCACAGTAATAATGCCCATTGTGCCCTCTTCACAGTAATAATGCCCACTGTGCTCCCTTCACAGTAATAATGCCCACTGTGCTCCCTTCACAGTAATAATGCCCACTGTGCCCCCTTCATAGTAATAATGCCTACTGTGCCCCCTTCACAGTAATAATCCCCATTGTGCACCCTTTATAGTAATAATGCCCACTGTGCCCCTTCACAGTAATAATGCCCACTGTGCCCCCTTCACAGTAATAATTCCCACTGTGCCCCCTTCACAGTAATAATGGCCATTGTGCCTCCTTCACAGTAATAATGCCTATTGTACTCCTTCACACTAATAATGCCCATTGTTTCCCCTCCACAGTAATAATGCCCACTGCGCTAGTAATGCCCTCTGTGCCCCTCCATAGAAAAAAATCCCAGCTGTGCCCCCTTCACAGTAATAATGCCCACTGTGCCCCCTTCACAGTAATAATGCCCACTGTGCCCCCTTCATTGTAGTAATGCCCTCGGCTCTGTGCCCCCTCCATAGTAGAAATGCCCATTGTGCCCCTTTCACATTAGTAATGCCCTCTGTGCCCCCTCCATAGTAGTAATGTCCTCATATGAGAGCTGCTTTCTCTGCTCTGTTCACCTGCTCGCCATCGCATTTTCAGTGATGAGCAGGTAAGCAGAGAAGGCCATATTTCAGATGACCCACTAAACCCAGGAGGTCAAATTAAATATTCCAATAGTCTCACGGCTATAAATTCCTGTTTCTGGTCTTATAATTAAAATATAACCTTTATTTCTTTGTTAAACAATATATACCATAGAAAACATAAGTGAGTTGTTAAAAATACATATGGAGGGCTTGGACCTGTGGGTACAGTGTCTCTACTTTTGTGGTAGATCAAGGGGACACTATCTCACTGAGAGCCACGTGCAGGTTATTTGTATCTGACCTGTGTTAATACACTTAACGGCCTGTAATGTCATCCGACACCCGGCATTCAGCCATCTAAACCGCACTATATTGGCTAAACACCCTATCAAGATACTTCTCTGATTATATGGTGTCCCTCTCTGAAAACTCTCAGTAGCTGTGCTACTTGGACGCTCCTATCTAGACTGTCCCTCAGAGGTCTCGGCGTCTGCAGATCGCCTTCCCTAATCCATTCTTAGCCCTGCCATAATTTAAAAAAAATGTTAAAGACACAGCTCCCCCAACATGTTTCACCGCAGATGCGGCGTCTTCAGGGGAATGGAGCTACTATCAACGTTGAGATAGTGTCCCCCCACAAAAGTAGAGACACTGTACCCACAGGTCCAAGCCCTCCATATGTATTTTTAACAACTCACTTATGTTTTCTATGGTATATATTGTTTAACAAAGAAATAAATAAAGGTTATATTTTAATTATAAGACCAGAAACAGGAATTTATAGTCGTGAGACTATTGGATTATTTAAGCAGAGAAGGCAGCGCTCGTACAAAAAAAAAATCGGACAAACCCTTTAAAGACATACTTGGAAAACATTACATACAGTGCTACAGAACATACGGGGTCATACAGCGCCACATATGGGGTCATACAGCGCCGCTCTTGCATCCAGTGACTTCTCTTCTCTGATGCCGACATTCTCTTCCCTCTTCTTCTCCTGTTAGACCAGACCACCATGGTGACTTCTTTCAGCCACGCCTCGTCTCTGCAGAGTTTAACAAACAGACATCTTATTTTCCTACTTTTCCATCATCCTCCCATCTTCTCAACACCCCATCCTGCCACCCCCAAAACTGTGCCCACTGTGCCCCCCAATACTTTCCTGCAGAAACAGTCCCCCTGAAAATACTGGTACCACACAGCTAGTGCTTTAGTACAAAAACACCCCTTTATATTGTGCGCTAGTAATAAAAAAAAACACCTTCCTTTCAGATCAGACCCCCATATAAAACCCTAAATGAGATCCCCTAATCTCAGACTAAACCCCCTTTAGACATCTATGTAAGACCCCAGTTTTAAGCCTCAGATCAGAGCCCTATTAGACCTTTATGTAAGACCCTGACCCAATATCAGACCTAAGATAGGACCCCATTATAAGACCCCCATTAGACCTCCAGACCCACATATCAGACCTCAGACCAGACCCCCATATCAGACCTCCAGACCCCTACTAGACCTCCAGACTCCTACTAGACCTCCAGACCCCCATTAGACCTCCAGGCCCCCATATATGACCCCCATTAGACCTCCAGACCCCCATTCAGACCCCTATTAGACCTCTAGACCCCCCCCAGTCAGACCTCCAGACCCCCATTAGACCTCTAGACCCCCAGTCAGACCTCCAGACCCCCATTAGACCTCCAAACCCCCAATCAGACCCCCATTAGACCTCCAGACCCCCAATCAGACCCCCATTAGACCTCTAGACCCCCAATCACACCCCCATTAGACCTCCAGACCTTTATCCAGACCCCCATTAGACCTCTAGACCCCCCAGTCAGACCTCCAAACCCTCAATCAGACCCCCTTTAAACCTCCATACCCCCAATCAGACCTCCAGACCGCCATTCAGACTTCCAGACCCCCATTAGACCTCTAGACCCCCTAGTCAGACCTCCAGACCCCCATTAGACCTCTAGACCCCCCCAGTCAGACCTCCGGACCCCCCCCAGTCAGACCTCCAGAGCCACCATAGACCGCTCCATACCCCTTTAGACCTCCAGATCAGACTGTAAAATAATAAAGTCACTTATCTCTCCTGCCGCCACTCTTCCTGTTCTGGCTGTCTTCTCAGGGCCCGCTCTTCAGTCACCTGACCTCCTTTCAGCGTCAGGTCAGAGTGCGCTCTGTACGTCCTGACGCTGCAGGCAGCCAGGACACAGCAGCGCGGACCCTGAGAAGAGCGAGCAGGAGGAGGGGTAAGTACTGGACAGCGCTCACAGCGCTTCACTCCCCCTCCTCCTGCAGACTAGTGAGCGCTTCCATTATAGAAGTGCTCACTAGTATTCCCTCTATAAGATGCACTGCATCTTATAAAGGGAAAAGCAATGAGCGCTTCCATCTGTATTGATGGAAGCGCTCATTGCTTCTGTTCTGGCACCCCTCTGAGAGCGCTGAGACCCGGCTGCCACTGTGAAATGCCTTGCTTTTTACAGCTCCGCCAGTGTTATTTCCAAGTTGCCTTTCCAGAAGTGGTTGAATTAAGGTCATATGGGCTCAGGTGAAGATTATGATCTTAGCAATTGAGATTCCATACAACTCACTGGTCTAGACTGCTGTGGTCAGGCTGAAGAAAAAGTAATTAGCAGACCATAATGCTAGGGCTACACGACGATATTGTTGCGTGTCAGATAGGGCACAACTAAACCCTGTTCAGTAGTTAACTCACACTAGTAGTCCAGAACAGAAAAACCACGTGAACATATTATTTACTGTGTATAATTCATAAAAAGCACACAGAAACATTGGTATTAACTTCTTTATTAATAGTTGTTTACTTATGATCTTTAAATAATTCCAAAAAAATGCACAGGATGGTATGTATTTTGCGGTTTGCAGAACACAGATCCGCAAAAAATCCGGTTGACTTCCATGTGCATTCCGTATTTTGCAGAACGGAACAGCTGGCCCCTAATAGAACAGTCCTATCCTTGTCCGTAATGCGGACAATAATAGGACACGTTCTATTTTTTGGCGGAACAGACATACGGAAACAGAATGTACAGGATTTAACTACTGTTTTTTTTCGGACCCCTTGAAAGGAATGGTTCCGCATACTGTCCGCAAAAAAAAAATGGAACGGACACAGAAAATACGTTTGTGTACATAAGCCCTAAATCAAATGCGACCCCAATCACATTGGGGTGTGATCCACATAAAACATTTCTGGTTCGGATTTAGTGTGGAAACGCAAAGAAATCCGCACCAAAAACCTTGAGGTTTTTCTGTTTTGAAACCTGTGTGCAGTTAGCCTTAGGGGGATGTTCACACGACGGCTTTTTTGGGCCGTGAACAGCCATACTGAAATTTCACTGAAAATATGCTGGTGGCTGTGTCCTTTCTATCTCCCATACATCTCAATGGGAAACAGCAGTGAGGGTGGTGGAGCAGTGGCTTAATGCCACAGACACGCCGAGAACAGACATGTCCCATCCCAGCATGGTAGCTGTAAGTGATCCTCAGAGCTACCTCCCTGAGCTGTATGGGAGGCAGAAAGGATGCGGCCGCCGGTGGATTTTCTGTGAAGTTTCAATGTGGCTGTCTGTGCCAAACTAAAACTGAAAAAGCTATCGTGGGAACGTCCCCTAACTGTCCATGGACACGGCAGTGTAGTTTATGTCGATTTTCGAGCGGACTTCATGTGTATTTCGCTGTGTAATCCACATTTGTTACTTATTTTGTCACAGATTTTTATGCAAATTTGCCCTAGATCTAAGCTTTGCATTGTGTGAACTAGGCCTTGCTTGTGGATTTTTTTGTGGCTTTTGATGTTTTTTTTGTCCTAGATGCAAAGGGTGAACTCTACACTGAAAATCCACACAAACAATTGACATGCTGTGGATTTTAGAATCCACACCGCAAGCCAATTTCCATGTGGAAAATATCTGCCCCATGTAGCTAGTAGTTTATTACACTGCAGATTTTCTGCATAGAAAATCCACATATATTATTATGTGGCCTCAGGGTGCCTTCACGTACGGCAGATTTTGTTGCACAAATTTCTGCAACTGAAAAACAGTTCCTTTCATCTGGACGGGGCTTGCAGAATTCCATGTGCTTGCCACCAAAATAACTAGATTTTTCAGTTGCAGAACTTTTTGCAACAAAATGTGTTGCGTGTGAAGTAGGGTGGCCAGACGTCCGGTTTTAGGCCAGACAGTCCGGTTTTCTAGCTCCCCGTCCTCCGTCCGGCGCAAGGGCCTGGACGGACGCAGGGATGTCCACCCTTTCAGTAGCTCACACTCAGACAGCAGCATTGCTCTGTCTGAGCGTGAGCTGCAGCAAATGACTGAGCATTCTCTTACCCCCAGTTAGTCACTAGAGCCACAGACATCACTCCCTGTGGCTGACTGAGGGGAGAGAAGCACCCCGACTGCCCCCAGCTCACCTTCCTCTAAGAAATTTCTTCCTTCTCCTCCCCCTGTTTTTTTCCTCCCGGTCGGCGATGGGGTGTGGCTTCATGGAGTGGTCGCTTGGCGTTACGGCGGTGGGTGTGGTGTATCAGTTTGGGGGTGTGGCTGGTGAGGTCCGGCTTTCTTGGGTGAAGCCAGTGGCCACCCTAGTGTAAAGGTATCTTTAGGGTGTATAAATGCTGCTGATTTCCTACACTGTGTTTGCAGGCAGAAAAATTGCAGTGTTTACAACAGTACAGACGTGTTACGGTTGGAACGCAGCAGCTGTGTGGCCAGATACTGCACAGCCACGAAAGCCACCACGGGTCAGAAAAATTGATTAGAAGTAAATTGTTTATTTGGTGTTCACTGTTGGCCAGGCAGTTTTGCAGGTTACCACACGACCATTAATATTGAACACTGAATAAACAATTTGGTTCTAATCAGTTAGTATGATCCCACTGTGGCTTGCATTGGAGTAATTGGTTGTAAAGGTGAGCATGGCTTTTAAGACTTTGTCCCCAATACTTTTTTTTTTTTTTTTTTTTTTTTTTTTTTGAAATCTCTTTTTATTGTTGTATAAGCAATTCAAATATCGACAAAAGGCTTGTGTCGCAGCACAGCGTTCATCACATCTTGTTACAAAGTATAATATGTCCACCACTTGTCAAGGATCCGGAGGTCCAACCAGTGATAGATTCTAACAGTAATAATGTGAGCAACGTTAAATATCCTTTAACAATGTGGGAAGGGGGGGGGGGGGGGGGGGGCGGGTTGGGGAGGGAATATAGGGGGAGAGGGAAAAAGAACAGCCCCAACAGCATGTCGGTCTATGATATATTTCTCAGTCTTCTCAGTAAGCTGTGAATTAAATAACCCTTTAGGTAGCATTTAATGCATGAAATGAGCAAATCTTAAATATGTGACAATGGCACGAATGTACAATACAGAGTGACTGAAAAGTATGGCAAAGGAAGGAGTCCTGGAACCTTGGCGGGATCTTCCTATATAAATGATGTAGAGGCTAAGATAGAAAAACATTACCTTACTCATCAATCCACTGTTGGGAATCTAGAAGGCCTGTCCTGTATGTCAACCATGGTTGCCAGGTTTGTAGGAATTTATCTCGGCAATTGTGTGTCCAGCCCACTAACTCTTCCATCTGGCACATCTGGTGCACCCTAGCCCGCCACATCTTAATTGTTGGAGGGTCAATTGATCTCCACTTCACTGGGATCAAAAGTTTTGCGGCCATAAGCATGTGCGTGGCCAGGTCATATTTGCTAGGGCGAAAGTCAGATGTAGGCAACCAGAGAAGCACCAGCTGGGCCGTAAGTTTCAAAGGTTTTCCACAAATCTTATTGATAATACACTCTATTTCTGCCCAAAAAGGCCTGACAGTTGGACAGAACCACCAGATGTGAGACAGGGATCCAGTAGTCATTCCACACCTCCAACAAAGGTCATTAGGTATTAGGTTAATCCTGTATAGATATTCAGGCGTTCTGTACCAGCGTAAAGCAATCTTAACCGAGTTCTCCTGTACTTTTATACACTTGGAGAAGCCATGCGAAGACTTCTGGATCCATTTACTGTCATTTTCATTAAAATCCAGGTGCAATTCCTTCCCCCACTCAGCTATCCAGGGCGGAGCGACAGAGTCTCTAGCACCTAGAATCTGTTTGTAAATGAGTGCGATGGATTTTTGGGGTAGGCGTGGTAATAAAACATAATTCTCTAGCCATGTCGGGTCAGGTAAAGGGAGGAAGCTGGATATCAAAAATTTTTTACATGTGTTTTCGAAGTCATTCTTTTGAATGAAGTCCTTATCAGTGTCTGGGCCTTCGGAAAGAGCAGTGAAAAAGTCGGAGGAGATCCCTAGTCTTTTCAAATCCCCTAGTCTGTGATGCGACAGGGATAACCATATGCCAGACGGCCTAGTAATGCTGGGGAACATTAATGAAGGAATAACAGATATAGGAGCAAGGGGAGAGGCTTTGCCTTGGGCAGAAGACAGTGCCATAGATTTTTGGCAAACCTGTAGCACCCCCTTAGTTAGTTCACTGTCAATTCTATTCCCTTCTCCTGCTCTCCCTGGAGACCACAGTCTGTGAAATAGTTCCCTGCCCAACAAAGCCAGCTCCAGGTCTATATGCATGTATTGTGTTTCTTGCCTAACTAGTGCAAGCCATCTCTCTAGATTAATGGCCTGTAGATATGCTGAGAGGTCAGGCAGGGAAACGCCCCCATCTCTTTTTCTTCTGGAAAGGAGGCGGAAGGACATTCTAGGACGCCCTTTATCCCACAGATACCTTCTCATACTGGAGTTGAGTTTATCAAGGAAGCTAATTGGCACCTTAATGGGTAAAGCTCTGAAAGTGTACATTAACACTGGCAGAATGTAGGTTATGAGGACGTTTTTCCTTCCTAGCCATGTGAGAAAGGGAGATCTACTTCCAGAGATAACAGAATTAACTTTGGTGAGCAATGGGGGGAAATTAAGGCTAAACAGTAACTTGGTATCCTTCGGAATCATTACTCCCAGATATTTTATAGCCTGTGTAGGCCATTTGAAGGGTGTGAGGGTTTTAACTTTGTTGTATAAAGCAGCTGGTAGGGAAACGCCAAGGGCCTCCGACTTATCAAAGTTTATCTTGAAATTTGAGATAGTCCCAAAAAGCAAGAAGATCCGCATAACCTCTGGCAAGGCTTCCAGGGGATTTGTCAATAAAAGCAGAAGATCATCCGCGAAAGCAGCCATCTTATGTTCAAATCTACCTAATCTCACTCCTTTAATCATGGTTGACTGACGAAGCTTAAGAAGGAGTGTCTCCAATGTGAGGACAAATAAGGTGGGGGATAGCGGACATCCCTGACGAGTGCCGTTTCTAATATGGAAGGCGTCCGACAGGGTGCCGTTGACCATCACTCTCGCAGAGGGAGCAGAGTACAGAGTGAAGATAGCCCTGACAAAGTCTGTCGGGAAACCAAAAGCAGATAAGACTTTGCACATATAGGCCCAACTCACCCTATCGAACGCCTTCTCCGCATCCGTCCCTAAAAGCACAAGAGGAGACTTATTTTTATTAGCATATGTTACCGCATGTATCACTCTGTCCCCAATACTTGAAAGTCAAGCTCTCCGTCCTCAAACAATTTTTAATAAAGATCAATATATTACTAGCAGAGCTACAAGGATTTTGTTAAATACACATGAAGCAGAAATATAGGGGTAGATGTATCAAGACTGGTGTTTTCTGTGATGGTGTACTTAACTTATAATAAGGCGCAGTCTTCGTCATGAATTAGGTGCATACTCTTGCAGTCAGTGTGCCTAGGTTGAAATCTATCTATTTATCTATTTCAGTCATCATTTATTCCAGAAAACTTGAAAAATGGAAAGGGCAGCATAGAAATTTAATGCTGTTAAAAATGGTTTATGATTTTTATGCCAGTTTTTGTCATTTAAGGCATAGTAAATGACCTCCATAGCCTCAGGTAAAAATGGCCATATTCAGTCATAGCCACAGTCCATTGTATTTTTTCTACGAGAAATGTGATTTAACCTCAGCTAGAAAAGTATAGTAGTAGCTGTGGGTCAAGTTAATACATGCAAATATGCATACAAATAAGATTATCAATGGAAAGTGACTTATTTTATTGCAGATATAAAGAAAAATAGCATGGAAATAAATCCTATTTACAAAGTGCGTTGTATGTCCTCTTCCTGTGCGAGAGAAGCGACTGGCGTGTAATCCCTACACCAGCTGCACGAGACCCTCTTTATGGAGTGTTTCACTAATTAGCTTAACAAGTATGTTGGTAGCTGTTATAATTGAGAGTAATTGAAGGTTTAGCTTTTTCCCATCTGTACATTAAACAATTAACCTGCAATTGTTTCATATTGATCCCAGTTTATAGAATATCTGTGCATAATGCCAACACTGAAACATTGATATTCAGCAGGCAATAGTCAAGAGTGAAAAAATTATATTTCCTAAGAGCTAGGGTTAATTAAAGCCGTTTGTCAGCCGTTATGACCAGCCTAAACTGTTGACAGCATTAGGTAGGGACTAGGGTGAGCAGGACAAATTAAACCTTTGCAGAGTTTTCATTATCAGGAGTAGTGTGAATATGAAGTTTTATTTTGACAGGTTCTGCTGTTTAAAAACACTTTAGGCAGAGCTTCACTGGGAAGTGCTTTCTGCATTGAGCTGCATCACAGTCCATCCCCTCTTCTCTGAGTGACAGCTGTAGCATTCAACCAGAAGATCACTACAGCTGTCACACTGAGTAGAGTGGAAGAGCAGCTCAATGCAGAGAGCACTTCACAGTGAAGCTCCACCTCCAGTGCACTTAAGGAGCAAAATCTTGCAGAATAAATCATAATATTCTCACCACCCCTGATAAGAAGAACCTTTATGTGTGTCCTCCATTTATGCTCCTGGCATAAATCCTGAAATATTGATGTAACTACGTCAACCTTCCGTCACTAGTCGGTTTTTCCAGAAGAAGGGGAAATGGAAAAAAGAGGAAGAGGAAAAGTTGAGGGGACAGGGCAAGGAGTATTGGGAACATCTAAGGAAGAAAAAGAAGGGAGAAAAAAGGTGGTGCAAAGTGTAAGTAACGCAACTTAGATAGAAACCATAACTTTGCACCCCGCAGACCCCAGGATGGGCAGAACACAACAAAAGCCCAACATAATCACCTCTCCTTCACATTTGGTACGTTACAAATCTAGGCAGGCAGCATGCGAGGACCCTCAGTGAGTCATCAAGCGAAGTCATGTCCCAGAGATTGGGGGATCACCAAATAAAACAAGCGTCTGATACCAGGAGGTGAGCTGAAAAAAGGTCTTAAATAGACTACCACGGGTACATCTCGTAATGGTTGGGTCAATGTACACAAATATGGCCCATATAAGTTCTAGAGGTACTGCCGAGATCAGATGGGTGGTAGTAAGTGTGTGGACTTTGCGCCAGAAAGATTTTATTACTGGACATAGCCGCCCACAAGCAGTGGAAAAATTCAGCCCCGGCCTCTTTACAGCGGAAGCAGTTATCATTCTCAAAGACGCCCATACGATAACCCGAAATTAGAGAGATGTATGCCCGGTGGTATATCTGTAAGGTAATTTCTCTGTAGTGGCTAGATGGCAAATAGCGAAGGTTATGCTCTAAAGCCTGATATAGGGGACACATTGTTAATTGAAGGTTGTCTTTGAGACATATAGCTATTACCTAGTCACCCTGCCTATAGTCCAGAGGGGCTCCTATCGGTTGCCATGGCAGCCTGGACTTAGCTGAAGCACTCCAGGACTGTCATGGCAATCTCCATTCTGAGCTATGCATGAGGCATAGCTCAGAATGGATGGTGTAAAAATCCTATTTACCTTAAAAGATCTCTATTAGGGTGAATAGGAGAGGGGATCAAAAGATCCCATGTACTGGCACCCTATTAGGGCTAATAGTAAAAAAAAATGTGAAAAAATAAAATAAAAAACACCAATATATTAAAAGTTTGAATCATCCCCCTTTCCCAAATTTATATATAAAAAATAAACAATATTAGCTATCACCGCATCCGAAAATGTCAGAACTATTTAAATAATTCCTGTACGGTGAACGCCGTAACGGAAAAAAAATGAAAAAACACGTGATTCGCTATTTTTTTTGTCATCTTGTCTCCAAAAAATTTAATAACTGTGATCAAAAAGTCGTACATACCACAAAAATAGTACCAATAAAAAATACAGTTCATTACGCAAAAAACAACCCTTTATATAGCTCTGTAGGCCGAAATAATGTATAAAAAAGTTATGGCTGTCAGAATATGGCAGTGCAAAGAACATTTTGCATTTTTTTTAAAGGTAACTTACAAAACATGGTAAGATTTATAGTGATCTTAAAAATGCACCATGTCCTGGAAAAAAATAAGCCCTCATTTAGCTATAAGGAAAAATAAAAAAGTTATGGTTATTGGAACATGGGGAGGAAAAATCCAAAGTGCAAAAATGAAAAAGATAGTATAAATATGCAGCACACGGAATATTCTTTGCAACTTAAAATTGATTTTATTTAGTGATTTTCACAATATGAGGTTCATGATCCAGTTTATAGGAAATTAAATGCTGCGTAACCAGTATCCATATATGAGCCGGACGTTTCGGTTCATAGGGACCTTCTTCAGCGGCTTGGAGTTTCTGTGGTCAGAAATAAAGGGTTATCTGGATGGCCATTTTTCCTAAAATTTAAATAGGCCTTGTCTTTTTGTAAAGTTGGACTCTATTCCTGGGGGGCTATATTAGACAGCAGTTTCTTGAGAAAACTGTTGGCTTGGAGCTAGGAGAAGAAATTAAAATGAATATTGGGATATTTGGATTTATTTTTATTGCATTTAGTAAATATATTTATTCACTTAGCCTGCATAAGCTTTTTTATTCTCAAATCTTTTGAATTCAAATAATAATAATAATAATAATAATAATAATAATAACAGTTGGTCTCACAGTTTATTGTCTTTGAAAAGTTGCATGTTTTGTCCAGGTCCAAATCTATAAAATTCTGTAAATGTAGTGCAGATGCGATAAATAGCATTTGTCAAGCCAAACGTGTTCCCTTACATAGTCAACAATTTTCTTTTAAAGGTAACATTTTTTTTAAAACTTTTAACAGCCTTAATTAAGAACTCCTTCAAAAACATTTATTCTCTGACCTGCTAGAAAGGTACATGATGTACTCATAGTGAATGTAATCTTCTCATCAGTGACTGTATTTGTGACTTATCCCCTCCCTTCTAATCCTCAGCTGTGTCATGTGACCAACGCTCTGACACAGGACAGGAAGTCTGTTACTTTTCTATTCATCCCTATGAGACTGACATTGAGGCTCCCATAGGAATACATAGAGAAACTTCCTGTCCACACATAAGATGCTGCGTTATTTGAAAAGTCTGATTGCTGAGGGTCAGAATATCGCAATGAAAAGAAAAAATATTTTTTTTCCACAGTGAGTCCTGCACTGACTGACTTATAGCACTGACTGAGGCTGGGCTTGCTGCAGTGAGCAGGCCTATAGAGGTCCTGTGCAGGGGTGCTTTTAGGGTTCCCACCTTTCCCAACAAAAAATATTGGTTACACAAGTTAAAAAGGTTGGCGTGCAATAACACGGGTGTCATTTGATCATATTTTACGTTTTCCATTTTTCTTTCAATAAAGTCAAACTTTCCACTTTTGGTGATGCCCTGTGTATTTAAGTTTGATTTAGCCACTGAAATGCAATGCAATCTGAAAGCAACATGTTATAGAGCAGGAGAAGGTGAGCAGATTGATATATATTTTTGTGGGAAAAGATTCAGTTCATTTTTACATTTACATCGGCAGCCCTGTGAAGTACTATTGGTACAGGGAGGAGGAGGAGTTATCACTGACAGGTTAAGCAGGTTGAGCATCCCTGCTCTATGCAAACTTATAGACACAATGCTATCAATCACTGATAACCCCTCCCTCTTGTACCGATGCTGATCACAGAAAGTAAAAAACAAACAAAGACTGAGATATAAATGTATAAATAACAGGTTTTACCGAATCTTTTCCTACATAAATATGTCACGGACGTTCCAGTGACAGGTGCCAGGAGATCAGTGAGACTGGCAGCACGTCGTGTGATCTGACAGGTTTCAGGTGTTGCTTATGTGGTCATTTTACCTTCCCTATTTATTGTGGCTTCTCCCACCATGCTGTGCAGTTTATAGCTTCAGTCTGGTTGTTTAGTATTGGTGTTAGGATCTTGCCGGAGTTTCTGTGCTTCCATAGCCATTTGAAGTTAAGTGTCTTCTTCCCTTTTTGTTTGTGTTGGTTTACTAGTGTTGCTCTTTTCCCTGTCATTAGTGTTTGGGCGTGAGGGAGACTCCTGTTCGTCCTACAATTTGGAGGAACAGGTTGTCTATTGTCCTGGTATTAGTACCAGGGTCCTACAGGGTGAGTTAGGACTTTAGGTTCGGATGTATCAACTCACCTACCTTCGGGGTCAGTTCAAACTTGCAGTCAGTCAGGACTTTGATTATTCTTTCTTTAGGAGATGACCTGCTCCTTTCCCTAGTTTCCAGGCCTTTTCTCCTCACTCCTTTCCCTCCTACGTTCGGTGTAGGTTTCCCTCCCACACCGAAGCGTGACAAAATGTATATCAATCTGCTCAGCTTCTCCTGCTCTACAACATTGTGCTGTCAGATTGCATTGCATTTTTTGGTGACAGGTCCTCTTTAACCACTGAGCTATAGAGCTCAATGTTAAACTGATGAAAATATATTATGGCTAAAAACCTCAGTAGTAAAAAAGCACTGATCCCCTCCATCATGTCATATAACTCTCTACACCATACATGGCATTTGTTGTCTAAAAGTACATACGGATCTATATGAAGTCCACTTTCACACAACTGTCCTGGACTTGTTATACTTACTGCTCTATATAGCTCGAACACTCATTGTTTAGGTATAAAACTTATACAGAAATCTGGCTTGTTATACCCCGTTTTGTAGTTTTATGTTTTGTTTTGTTCTAAGCAACAGATGTACACACCATATGCAGGAATACTTTGTTATGTATATCTTTTTGTGTGCTATGAGACATGTCTGATAATAGACATGGCTGACTATATTATGTTTAACTGAAAAAACGTAGGCTACTTTCATTTCACATTGGCGTTTCTGTGTCCGCTTATGAGATCCGTTTCAGGGCTCTCAAAAGCGGCCCAAAACGGATCAGTTTAGCCCCAATGCATTCTGAATGGATAAGGATCCATTCAGAATGCATCAGTTTGCCTCCGTTCAGCCTCCATTCTGCTCTGGAGGCGGACACCAAAACGATGCTTGCAGCGTTTGATGTCCACCTGACGATGCAGAGCCAAACGGATCCCTCCTGACTTACAATGTAAGTCAATGGGGACGGATCCGTTTTCACTGACACAATATGGTGCAATTGAAAACGGATCCGTCCCCCATTGACTTTCAGTGTAAGTCAAAACGGATCCGTTTGCATTATCATGAACGGATTGCATTGTTCATGGTAATGCAAACGGATCCGTTCTGAACGGATACAAGCGTTTGCATTATAGGTGCGGATCCGTCTGTGCAGATACCAGACGGATCCGCACCTAACGCAGGTGTGAAAGTAGCTTTAATAAAAATTATTGAAACAAAAACCTCAGTAGTAGTTTCCCATGTATTATGCATTCATATATTCCATCAGTTTATATATTATTTTTTTTGTAATTACATATTTATTTTGTGGCATAATTTTTTTTTACAATTTCAAATTTTCTTTTTTTATATAAAATGATACTTCTGCTGTATGTGAATACCTAATACATGGGAAGCTACTATGAGTTTTTTCTGCAACAGTTTAACATTGAGCTCTATAGCTCAGTGGTTAATGTTCTTGCCTTTAATGTAGATGGTTGCGAGTTCAATTCCTGGCAGAAACATTTCAAAAATAGAAGCTAAATAAGACTTAAATACACAGAGTGACCCCAAGCAATACTGACAATGCTTCGGGATACCCCCTTCATGTTCATAGAACTACCTGCATATATGTACACAGTGGGGAGCCCCAACTGTTTAGCGATCTGCCGCCCCTACATTCAGCAGCACTGAAGCTAGGGGCCCTGGGAAATTGCCTAGTTCGCCGGCCCAGCATGTACTTAGGGAGTTCTGAAGATATGCTTTCATGTATATGTAGCATACTATAGATATATATCTATGCATACAGCACCGATGAAAGAGGCACACTGGGGGTAGAGGTAATTTGCCTTTTCTGCATAGTACTCCACATATCTCTTTACCCTTCCTGCTCTCTTCCCTTCCCCATCAATTCCTTTCTATCATTGGCTGCAATTGTTCACATGACACTAGCCACACCCACACTCAGACGACTGCAAGTATTTATTTTCTTAGAATTTTAAAACCTATCCTTGGCTATGTGCTCAATCGTTCCTGATTAAGTGGGATATATAGAGACAGTGCTATTCCCGCACAGATTTTGTCTAATGTCTTATACTACACATACATTTTTTATTTTTTATAAATGAGAAGATATTTTCAACCTCCTATATATAAAAGCTCTAACAGGAATATATGGAGATGTGTGTACAGCTGGAAGGAAACGATACATTAATCTTATCAGAGAAATACGGGATGGAAAGTACCATTACGATCAAAGCGTACTTCCATGATTACTGTGTAATGAATAACATGGTGCTGAGCTAATGGCGAGAATCTAAAATAGACCAAATACATATAGCTGGACAGGTATTGCAGAATCCCATGTGCTGGTGTCAGATCTATAGGCGTTCTGTCTGCTGGAGATTAATTTGTGACTTTAGGATTCGGGGCCGCGATGCTTGTGCATCATATATCTCCCTGAGTTAAGATAATGCAGAGTGGTTTACCTGCAGTCCTATGTAAAAAGACCGATAATACATAATATCACTATGAATTGAGACAAACTCATGTCTGCTACATCTTTGTTACATTTCAACCATAGCGTGGTATAAGACGGTTCCCATATAGTTGGCTCGTTGTGAAATTCAGCATTTCCGGCTTTTTATCCAGCTATCATTCAGGATTTTTTTTTTTTACAGATAAAATAAAGCCATTTTATTACTTTAAAAATCCTGCATCTCAAGGGTTTTAATGCAGACTTTCATCAGTGCTCTCTAGACTATAATCCCCACTATCTTCACGTTATCTTCACATAGACAGTATGAATTGTAGTCCGGCAAGGCTAGTGATCATACAGTCGTCATGCTGTAATTATCATAGAATGGCACTTACTCTGCAGTCCCTATTATGTGAGCCTCATCCATTTCCATCATAGCATCTGGCAGTCACTCTGTATTTGTTGATGGATTCAAGAATTTGACTCATAACTATAATTATTTGTATTTTTACTAATAAACCATCAGAAGAGTTTAGCAATTTGCAATTCTGCGTCCTTTCTTATCAATGGCACAATGAAGTACGGTCTGTGTGTATATATGTGCGTACATTGTATGCATATTTGTGTGTATATGTGTGTATATTCTATGCATATTTGTGTGTGTATATGTGTGTACGTATATGTATATATGCCTTTGTGTATTGTGCTTACGTACGTGCGTGAATTTATATATGTGTTTGCATTTATACACAAGTATGTATGTGCATATACATGGGCAGAATCTGTATACCTGTGTGTGTGTGTGTATTTATGTGTGTATTTATGTGTGTATGTACAGAATGTGTGAGTATTTCAATGCATGAATGTATTTATGTGTATGTTTGTGGGTATGTGTGTATATGTGTTTGTATTGTGCATGTTGTAATTGCCTGGGACAGTATATTATATTGTAAGCTTCATTAGGAAGAAAGCATAGGACGATATAATTAATAATAATAAGAAGAATATGGAGAGTGAGAAAATGAAACCCAGTGCAAAAGAAAACGAATAAAATAGTAGAAGTAATAATTAATGTAACATTAATATTGGTATAGTAATAATTGACAAATTGTGTACAAAATTATATAAAGCAGGAATATTGGGGGTATGTAACCTTTTTAATGCAGAAGCCTATTCCCCTCAGGATCGTATCCAGTTCTGTAGTAAGAGGTCAGTCAGAGGTATATAAACCAGAGCTTCTGGGCCCTGATGGAAAATCTGTTACAGTGCCCCCCCCCCCCCCCCCCCCCCCCCCAATTATCACGTGTCATTTATAGCTCTCTTGTGTAGCAGAGGGGGTATTGGGCAAGGCCTGGGTGCAACTGCAACCCCTGCACCCCTTCTCATTACCCCCCTGATGATAATAATAAAGCATCAAGGGGTAATGTAATTACTTCTCAAATAAACTGTGACTTGTGATATGCTACATACATTTATCATATCATCACAATTATATTAGATATACTAATAAAATATAATATATATATTTTTTATTTATTTATTTTTTATCTGTGTAGATAGAGCATAATAAATAGTAGCCAACTGTATTCTGCAAATCATGCTTCTCATCATTGCAGACATGAATTTAATACAAAAGGAACCCCCAATGAAGTCTCACGTCATGCTCATATTCACCCTTAGAGGGCAGTGGTTTTCCACTTTTGTCCCTTCCAGGCCTCTCTATTTGCATAGGATTTAAATATGTTGTGCGCCTCTCTTTTTATGATTGCAGCTGACCTAATACTTCTTTTTCAATTGGATGTAATGCTGATCACATGAAGAGATGTAAGCCGGCACATAATAATACAGTCTCTAACAGCTTATCATACAATGACAAAACGCGCCCTTATCTGCCTGTAATATTTATAATATCAGAAATATCGCAGAACGACAACAACAGCAACAAAAAAATCATCACATATATGTAACGCAAAATACGACACAGAGAAAGCGGAAGAGAAAAACACAGGCTCTAGCGTCATTGTGCAGCAGGCGCCATGTACATATGGAAATGCCTGTGCCCCGGTGCAGTCATTAGGAGGATGCACACTCTCTTGATTTTTATGCAACTCCTATTTCACCATAAATAAGAACAATCCTGATTTGAGAGAGATTATTATATTTTCCTCGCCTGTCTCTGGCGCTATGCATGCACACGACAAAATGAGGTTGTGCAAACACAAAGGGGAATATTTCCCCAATGCTGTAATGTCACCCTTTACATGTGCGCTCACCTTATTATTGCTAACAGGCTGGTTAGCATTGGGTCACCTCTGCATCTCCGTCTTCCCTCAGCAGGGTCACTTATCTCCAGGCTAGATTTAGGAGGAGGGTTTATGCATTCTCTCATCCCTCTTGCTCTTATTATTTTCTGTTTGTCCCCTGTCATATTTTTCTACTGTCTGCCTGACAAGAGATTGGCAACATTAACTCTTTCCCTCCTAGCATGTCGCTGTAGGTCTCCGCCATCCTGCGGCAGGCGTCCTCTTATCTACCTGTCCCTTTTTGTTTCCCTCTGCCAGAAATAATTGTTCTTGTTCCTATGGGATATACCCTTTATATGTCCAATAGAAAAATAAATAAAATATATATATACTGTATATGGCATGTGTAAGCTACAACCTAGGCACACTAAGCTTAAAAACCACCACCTAAGGTTTTGCCCAATAGGATGCATGAGGACAATTTTGCACACACCCGTGATGATTATAGTTGTGGGTTATTTTGCAGCAGTCCTGAGAAAATAGCTTTTTTTTTTTTTTGTCTCGATTTTTAATGGACTGTGAAAAAAATGATTACTCTGTGACTACAGTTCATTAGTTATAACCCCAGAAATATAGGACATTCTTTTCCTCTCTCTCTCTCTTTTTTTTAATATGGGGATTATTTCCGTAATAAAATTCCTCGCCCTTCCTCAAAAGCAGCAAGGCAGACATGAGCGAAATCCTGATTTTTTTATTTTTTTTATTGAGAAGGCATATAATTCATTTCTCCCCTATCTCTGCTTACCATCCCCCATGTTCCTGCCCAAAAATGAATGTGCTGAAATACTATTAGGCTGTCTGGTTATGTATTTTTGATGAGCCCAATGCAAGACACTGGCTGACCCTGCACGGCACGTGTTAGAATTGCACTGAAGAAGCTTTTCATTTAAGTTATGCCATCCAGTCTAGGTGACCTCTATTAAATAAAAAGGGAGCAAACAACCTTTCCTGTGGCCTTTGGGACCTTTCCCTTCAAAGATTATTTTTTTCTATTATCATGTACATTAAATGTAACATTACTATCTTTATGGCCGAACATATTTTCTTTTTCTTATTGCAGAAGGATTAAAAAAAAAAAAAAAAAGTATTTCTACAGAGGTGGAATCTCGTAATTCAGTCTCTGTGGTCAGATTATTAAAATTACCTATTTTTCCAAAGAGACAAGACATGAATGCAGAAATATTTCTTCTTTTCCGAACACAAAGAAGGAATAAAAAAAAATAAAAAATAAAAACCCACAGGAAAAATAACATAGCCGTACACGTGAGCCAAGAGTTCTGTTTCAAATAAAAGGAAGAATTTTTATTTTGCCATTTGTGTAACCCTTGGTTAACTGCAGTTCACTAGAATTTTTTTTTTCTCGCCGTCACTAGTTTATATCTTGGTATCGGCTTAACTCCGGGGTTTTTCTTGTTTTGTTTTTTAAGGAAAATTTCTATTGTCATATCTTGACGAGGAGGTTATTTTGATGCCGTAAACATGGCCGCTACTGCAGCATCTATTACTACATCATAAATATGTTATATTTTCTTTCCGGTCGTCCAGTCGGCCTTTTTTCCCCCTTTTCTTTACCGTATTTTCTGTTATTATTTTATTATTTTTATTATTTTGCACATAGATCCCATATTTACATATTCGCCTGTTTTACCGACTACTTGAGCCCCTGTTTTCAGAGCTATTTGTAAAGCGTTAAGATGTGACCCACCCCAAGTCATGTCCTCCCCCTTGAGCTGTACACTTCACTATGCTTTGACTGTTCACTTAACATGGAGTTGTCTTTTATTTTTTTTTTATAAACCCAGGCACAACACACAGAAAGAGGAGGAGGAAGGAGGGAGAGAGAGAGAGGGAGAGGTAAAAACTAAAAACCCTGAAGGACGGATCTAAAAAAAAAATCTAAAGAAACCGCGGGGAATTTCTTTTTAAGACCAACAGAAAGCAAGCCGTCTTGTGGTAAGGTTGCTTTTTTTCCCCCCTGCCTTCTACAGTGTCTTACATTTTACCCAATCCATCTACTTAGTTGTCTAATTGTGGCTTCCTCAGAGGACTGGAGATTGATGGGTGTGGAATTGAACGAACTTCCTCGCTTAAGTCATATGAGGGTGGCACTCATGTAAATATGCAAATTGGGTGGCAGGGCTGCCTTGTTGACACGTGCATGTGTTTTGTGCCTCTCCCCACCTCCCCTGTCTGATCTTCAACAGAACGCTCTTGTTTCTTGTGATCACCAGCTCTGCGTGTTGAAAAGGGGAATGTGTGTGTGTGTAGAAGAAAAAATATCACCAAGCTGGAGGGCATGCTTCCCTTGACAAGATTGCTGCAAATTTCCAATATTAATGCATGGCTTTTTTTCCTCCTGTCTTCATTTGCATGTGAAAGTATTGAAGGTGTGAGACCAGAGATTAGTATTGAAATGACATAATGATGTAATGATTAAAATAGGAGGACTTCTGTGAACAAGTAGAGTGGTGGAGGGAGGTGTGTGTAGGGGGGGCGGGGGGCGGTGATGGAGCAAGAGGGGATGTAAATCACCCTCTCCCTGCTCAGCGCCTGTTCATCAGAATGTTTAGATTGGGATGGTGATGATGATGATGGTTCCATATAATAGCAGCCTTCATCTTCCTCCCTATTCGCTTTCATGGCGCCATTTAATTATGCGTACTTAGTGGTCACTCACTAAACCCATATTGCTGATGTGTATGCACACCCTCAGGATTTACGTAAAACGATCAAATATCTAATAAATATATAACACAAAACTGCACATTTTGATTTTTTTTTTTAAATGATCTAAATAAGAAAAATACATTTTGGAAAAAAAGTTGCATAAATGTAAAACGATTAGTTTCAAAGTCATTAGCATATATCATTTTTTTTTACATTGCAACGATTTTTATCATTCGTTAAGGCCCTGGAAGGATATAGCAAACTGTCAGGGGATATGGGATTTAAGAATATAATCGTCAGACGTGACATAAAATTGTGAGCACATCGTCATAGGCGGAAAAATCATGAATTGCGATGTCACGAGTGGCGCCAAGTGACAAACTGAATGATATTGCAGTGAGAAATTCAACCCCGCCACATCTATAGATGCCAATGAGATAATCAATGACACTGGCGCACATTGAACATTCCCTTGGATACCATGACACTTTAATGTGACCGATTATGCATTGGCAATATGGTGGAGACTGGAAGGAGTATTTTTTGGGGCCCCGCCATGTTATAACACTGACACCTGCACATCTGCTATGGCCGAGGATAGAAAAGTGCTTGCTCGGTAGCAGTTTCACCTGATTCTTTACTCCTGGAGTGATGTTATACTGTTCTCTCAGTACTGTGCAGTGCCAATAAAGAAGAAAGGCAGCAATGAGGATTTGGTGCTATTGATCTGCCCAAGGGGATCATTAGGCATCACTATCAATCTACAAATCAGTAGGCCTGTGTTACTTGCTTGGGCAGTCATTGCCAATTTGTTTCTATTACATAGCCGAGCCCGGAGGTGTTTGATGAGCGAGTCTGGTGTTCAGCTCCACACTGCTGAGAATACACACTAAATGTTGCTGAGATGTTTAAGGGGCTTTATATTGCTTTTTTTTTTTTTTTTACGCACTTGCATGTATTTTTTCAAATTTTTTTCCCTTTTTTTTTTCCCTGTTACACCACAATTATTTAGCTGTCACAATGCATATAAAGAGACCCATGGGCAGTCATGTACACCTATGTTTAAGAGCACACATGGCTCAGCTCATGCTATTAGCTATTCTGCACTGTAAAAACATAGCCATAGGAATCAAAATAATATTTCTTGCCCATCGTGGATATGGTGCCTTACAATTCGCCATGGATGTGAGAGCTGATATGGCTTTTGAGTCACATAGCAGAAAATACTGGCAGAACAGCTGCCACTTTGTCATAATATGATTACTACAGGAATATGTTGCAGTAGCGTTTAACCTCTTCCCCTCCAGGAGAATTCCAGTATTTTAGAGATTTTATCTATGTCTAGCTATCTATGTCTAACCATTTGTCTGTTTATCTGTCTGCTATCTATCTATCTATCTATCTATCTATCTATCTATCTATCTATCTATCTATTTGTCTTGTCAGTCTGTCTATCTATGTCTAACCATTTGTCTGTTTATCTGTCTGTCATCTATCTATCTATCTATCTATCTTTTATCTATCTATCTATCTAGCTCTAACCATCTTTCTGTTTATCTATCTATCTATCTATCTATCTATCTATCTATCTACAAACACAAATAAAGCAGCAGCACAGTTAGACAGCATGAATGGGGTGCAAATCCTCAGGGAAGGCAGGCGTCTCTTCCACTATATAGTAAATCCAAAAAACGAGGCAGCACTCCGACTTCAGGTGAAAGGGTGATGAGCCAATTTATTTCCCAGGCAACGTTTCGGCCCACTCAATGAGGCCTTTGTCAAGCTCATCACCCTTTCACCTGAAGTCGGAGTGCTGCCTCGTTTTTTGGATTATCTATCTATCTATCTATCTATCTATCTATCTATCTATCTATCTATCTATCTATCTATTTGTCTTGTCAGTCTGTCTGTCTAACCGTCTGTCTGTTTGTCTATTTCTGTCATCTACATCTATCTGTCCATCAATCTTTATCCTATCTATCTATCTATCTATCTATCTATCTATCTATCTATCTATCTATCCATCCAACCATTTATCTGTATAACCTCTATCTGTCTGTCTATCTGGCATCTTTCTATATATCTGTCTTTCTCCTATCTGTCTAATCTATGTATCTTCCATAGGTCTATCTGTCCGTCTATCCGTCCGTCTATCTATCTATCTATCTATCTATCTATCTATCTGTTATCTATTTATCTATCCATATTTTTTCTATCTATCTATTTATCTATCTCTCTATCTTTTATCTCTCTGTCTATCTATCTATCTAACCATATATATGTCTGTCTATCCATCCATCTTTAATCTATCTATCTATCTATCTATCTATCTATCCATCTTTCTCATATCTGTCCATCTATCTTTTACCTGTCTGTCTTGTCAGTCTACCTGTCCATATTTCTATCTATGTCTATCTATCTTCAGTCTGTCATATGTGTATCTATCCATCCAGCTTTCATCTATCTGTCTATCCATCTTATATGTCTGTTTATTTGTCATCTATCTATACGTCCGTGTTTCTCTTATCTATTCATATATCTGTCTGTCTCGTCAGTCTATCTGTCTATCTTTATATCTGTCTGTCTATCTATCTATCTATCTATCTATCTATCTATCTATCTATCTATCTATCTATCTACACCACATAGACAATGGTTCTGTGTGTATGTTTTTATAGAAGGTTATAATTATTAACATTTTCCTGTAATATATGATAATATGGCAACTCTTTGTTTCCCTCATAAACATGCTATCCCAGAAATAGTAACATATGGGTTTCTAAAAAGCTTGTAAAATCTGAGTTATTTTGTGTTTTTCCTCAAACTATCAGCATAAATGTCTCAGCCTTTCCATGTTGTGATGTGCTGGCTGTTATGTTACAGATCAGGACCTCGTCTAAGCATTAGCATGCCACAAATTGGCCATGCTTCCATATATGCTAACACTCTAATGAGTTTCATAAAAAAATAGGCAGAAATATTCATGACTCTCATAAAACATATCATGTTTTATCCTCTTCTCCCTGGGCTTGTTCTTACCAGATATTTTATAAGTTCAGGAAAATATTTGTCATGCCACCCAGACCAACCCGAAATGGTCCGATTACTCTATACAATCATCCCCCCCTAGTCATTGTGAATAATTATACTTTATTTATAGAGCAGATTGGCAGCACCGTGCACGGTGGTGGACAAAGCAGACACTCAGTTAGATAAATGGTTTGTCACCGGTGACGTATATCATAGCAGGCAGACACAAAAGATATCCAGCGCCCTGCCCAGACGACCTTTTCATCCGGAGGGTCATTTTATAGAATTAGCAAGAATAAAGCCCTCCTGCCATTATATTTAAAACCTGGAGCATCCATTTATTATCTTATAGAGCTGGAATTGGGGGATAGCAGAGGGGGGAGCTGATTGCGCATGTAACATTGTTTTTTAGTGAAGTGTTATAATGGTCTTGCAGCTCTTGAATAGATATAGTAGCCGTAATGTAATATTTATGAAGGCCCTTCTACTATACCCAGCTAGCTGTATATTGTCTTTGGAGGAGGTCTCCAGTCTCCTCTCAGATGGAATTATTTTATTTTTTTCAATAATGGTTATTAGTGGATTTTAAAGCCCGTTATCTTTGTTATTCACAAAAAGCATTGAGGAAACAAATTGTGCAACCTCTTCTTATCAGATACTGCTGGAAAGAAGCTGTGCTTTTTAGTGATTCTGATGTATGAAATACTCGCTTCAAAAGGGAAAAATGCTCGCTCTCATTATAAGAGGACGGCCATTGTTAGAACACAATTGGGGCCCTCCTTCGTGTTTTTCACTTTGTAACAAAAATCCTGAATGGGGCACCTTGTGGCTAGAAACTTAAGCAACTTTTATTCTTTTTTTTTTTTGCTTTTTTTATGGAGAACTGGCGCTTCATACAATTTTAATTGCTAAGGCAGGAAGTGCAGCTCTTCTCTTACTGAATGCAACGGGGAGCATGGGCATTTCTTTTCACTCAATACCTAAGTAGCCTTGATGCATGTAGGTTATACAGGAAGTTGCATGAGGAAATTTTTGAATTTATACAATTTTCTAGTCTGTGTAGCGTCTTTTTTATGTATAATTTATGATAAGAGATAGATTTGTTGTATATTGCTGTGTGAGGTTTTTGGGGGACAGAGGTGCCAAAGGTCAGCTGGGATATTGGGTGAAAGAGTGCAGTTAAAAGCCTGCATTGGCATGATCCATATGCTTTCTTAACCTTTAAAGGGGCTTTTAATATACTCACAATAGGTCATCAGTATCATACTTTATGAAGGGAAAGCCGTCTCCCTTCTCTCTTCCTGCTCGGCATAGACCTAACAGCAGCGAGCAGGAAGAGAGACGATAGACGGCACGCGCACACTGCGCGCGCCTTCCCTTCATACAGCTGATCGGTGTGGGTGCTGGGTGTTGGACCCTCGCCAATCTGATATTGATGACCTATCCTTAGAATAGGTCATCAGTATTAAAAGCCCGGAGAACCCGTTTAAGAATATATGCACACAGAAAACTGTGGCCCACAAAGTCCTTAATGGTTTCTAGATCACGGGCCCCTAGACACTCCATGGGCCTCCATATATACAAGCACATACAGAAAGCCCTCAGCAGGTAATACTCTATTGCATGCTATGTCATGTCATCCTACTCATACAATTAAGAACATTCCCAAAGGGGAACTTATCAGAGCTAGGAGAAATTGCAGTCAGACAACAACTTATGAAATTGAAGCGCAGGACATTATAAATAGATTGACATGTAGAGCATATCCTAAACAAATGATGTTAAAATATAACAAAGAAGTCTTGGATATGAACAGAGACTATTTGCTCTCAGTGGATCCCAAGAAATCTAAAGCAATGGACAGGAAAAGGAATTGTGATACAAAGTACATAAAAAAGAATGTCTTTGTTACACAATTTAGCAGTGAATACACACAAATTTGCAACATCATTAAAAAACACTTCCCAGTGCTAGCATGTGATAAAAACTGGTTGGCAGCTACACAAAATGGTGTTAAATGTGCGGCACGCAAAGCTCCCACCATAGCCAACACAGTAAGCCCTAGTCTCTTTCAAAATAAAAGGTCCTTGAAACCACAAAATACTTGGTTATCAATCAAAGGAAATGATAAATGTGGACATTCTATCTGTACCTGCTGCAAACATATGAAAATTTCGAGATCTTTTGAATCCAGTGTAAATGGTCAGAGTTTTGTGATGAAATCATTTTTAAACTGTAACACAACCTATATGCCATATATTTGATTACCTGCACTAAATGTATGTTACAGTATGTAGGTTGCACCATCAACGCTACAAAAAACACAGATAAGAAAACACATCTCAGATGTACCACACCATGAAAGCCGCAACATTTCAGCGGCTAGTCTTCATTTTGCGCTAGTCCATGGTGGTTATACCTCTGACATGTCTGTGCAAGGTATCGAAAGGGTTAACAAACCAGTAAGAGGAGGCGACCGCAGAAGGAAACTTTTAAATAGAGAATCCTACTGGATTTTCCACTTAGAAAGTCGCCAGCCTCAAGGGTTAAATAAAAGATTAGACCTGATCCTACAATACTAATTTTTATTTATTCTTTTCCCATGTCTTCTAAGTTATTCAGGATGAATTTTATTTACCCTTTTTAGTTTAGTTTTACTACCATGCACCTTTCCAGGAGGGAGGAGCCACTTGATGCTATGATTGCTTCAGCTGCGGCTCACTTCCCCCTATAAAGGTGAGGATCTTAGTGTATTTTGAGCAGTCATGAGTAAGGGCTAAATTGTTTTCTGCCCGAAACGCGTAGACCTATGCAACTTGTATCTGGATGTTTTTAGTATACACCATTATTTAATAAAGTGCCTTTTGGATTACCACGAAGCAAGGCTGGACAAACTCCTTTTTGCATCTATTCCTATTTGCTCCCAGACTGGGTGAGGGAGCAGTTCCGTGCCTTAGAGGTGGATTTCCAGGCAGGTGAGAGCTGCTCATACCACGTTTTCCTTTGAATGGGCCAATATATCTTGCCTCCAGGAGGCATCATATTGTCCCCTTGAACCAGCTCTTTTAAGGTATGATTACACGGCAATATGTGTGCCACGACAGCAAGGCGCAGACTATTTTAGAGCGAAGATTTGGCTGTGAAAACACAGCCAAGTTGCAGGTGAGTCACGTGCCGCCTGTAACTCCCATTAAAGCCAGTGGTAGAAAAGTTGTGGATGATGTGCAACACAAAATCCATTTTTTGTGACTGTGGCATCACAGTTGCAGCACAGCGCATCTCGCATTGCTTTACCATTGAGAATCATTAGAACAAATGTCATGCGACTTTCTTGTCGCCGTGCAGCCATACCCTTAAGGAACAATACCACTGTAATACAGAATGACATAGGCATGCAGAGGTACAGTATCGGCCCATAGCAGACTGTGGTTGCTGTACTGTGGATCCATACCATTTGGGTCTGTAATACAGCTGTGTACATAAGGCCTTATAGAAATGTATAACTAATCTTAAAGTGGTTCTCCATGAATGCAGATTTTTTTTAGTAAGCACCGCAGCCTGCCTCCGTAAACAGAAGATTCATACTTTCCTGCTCCTTGCTGCTCCGGTCCTCCATGATGCCTCTGATGTGTCCATGTTCCAGTCCTCGGCTTGTTTTCTTTCAATGTTACATGGGCATGGTCTCATGGTCCTCTGCAGTCGATTACTGGCTTCAGCTGTGACGTGGCCAGAAATAGCTGTAGAGAATGTGACCATGCCCATGTAGCGCTGGAAGTAAACAGGCCAGGAACCGGAACATGGACACAGCAGAGGCATCATGGAGCGGTGGGGAGCAGGTAAGAATGAATCTTCTGTTTACGGAGTCAGGCTGCAGCACTTGCTAATAAATCAGTAAAGCAGTTTTTTACCTCCATGAAATGTTTTACAAGGAGCTATGGTATAAAATGCAAAAGAAGTAAGGGTGGGTTTCTGCGCCATGCCTGAACCGGCTAGTGGTTGCATAATTTTGCGCCCAGTGTTTGACAACCCAACATTGCTGGAGCAGGGTAACAGGGAACAGGCAAGCCTCGACACAGGAATGGCAGGGAATTGGTAGTCTGATGGATACCAGCTCAACCTCCATTGGGTGAGTGGGACCTATTGGTCAGTTTAACATATGCAAAAAAAACAACTTAGAAAATTAATGGAATTTAAAAGCATCTGTCAGCAGTTTTGTACCTATGACACTGGCTGACCTGTTACATGTGTACTTGGAAGCTGAAGGCATCTGTGTTGGTCCCATGTTCATATGTGCCCGCATTGCTGAGAAAAATGATGTTTTAGTATATGCAATTTAGCCTCTAGGAGCAACGGGGGCGTTGCCGTTACACCTGGAGGTTCTGCTCGCTCTGCAGTTGCCGCGCCTTCTGCACTTGGCCAGGTGCAGCAGTTGCAGAGAGAGCAGAGCCTCTAGATGAGCAGAGCCTCCTAGAGACTCATTTGCATATATTAAAACATCCTTTTTCATGCAGGCACATATGAACATGGGACAGACACAGATGCCTTCAGCTGCCAAATGCAGTGTTTACCGATCCTGTCCTCCCTGAATTCATATACACTGCCGCTGCCTCTATTGGTCCAAGTGGTCATGTGACTGATCACATGATCGCCAGGATCCCAGCACCGAGAGGCAGCTCCTGGGTTTAACTAGATTCAGCTCAGCTCTAGCAGTAACAACTGTCTCTAAAACAGAGTTATTTTCCCCGTAGTAAGGGCTGCTGTGCAACCCCAGTACAAATAAAAAACCAGGTCCTGAAAAATAAATTGGAAAATACTAAAGCCCTGTCAATGGTCTTTTCTGCCTTTGGGGGGAAAGACAGGGAAAATAAAAATAAATAAATAAGTGATTTATAAAAAAAAGTAAACAGTTCCCCTTCCAAAAACTGCCCACCATTTTTTATTTTTTTTGCCAATAGCAATGTCACTGGTCCAGTTACTCTAAACTTTACATTTAATATGTCAAAGAAAATTTGAATCAGGGCAAATAAAAATATAAAAATAATTTTCCTTGTATGTAATGATCAATAGATAAAATAGCTAAATATGTTTTTATAATATTATGTTTACATTACCATTTTCTAATATATAATATGTAAAAAAAAAAAAAAAAAAGCTTTTCGGAAACATGAAAAAAAGAAAGAAAAAGAATGCTTATATGGGTTACAGGAAAAAACACAGCAAAAATCGTCACTACTAAAAAGAAAAAGATAGAGCCGTGAAACCAAAGTGCTAAAACTGTAAAGTTGTTCCCCGTCGTGGAAGACCTAAGTATCTCGGCCCTGAACCAGTTTTAAAATACAGTGAAATTCCTTTAATGACATCCAGTAACCCAGTATTGTCTAGAAATCTTGCTTACAAAACTGCAATATAGCTGTGCTGATAACCAGTCAGTCTCCAATTAAAATAAAATGTTCCTCAGCATTACACACACACACTCACACATATATATATATAATTTTTCTCTGGGGGTACTTTTACACTTGCGTTAAAGTTTTCCGGTATTGAGTTCCGTCCTAGGGGCTCAATACCAAAAAAAAACTGATGAGATTTATCTTAATGCATCCTGAATGGAGAGTATGCATCAGGATGTCTTCAGTTCAGTCACTCTTACGGTATTTGGCCAGAGAAAATTCCGCAGCATGCTGCTGTATTTTCTCCGTCCAAAATTCCGGAACACTTGCCGGAATGCTAGATCGGCATTATTTTCCATTGAAATGCATTAATGTTCTTGGCAAAACGGATCTGGTTTTCCGGTCTCTGCATGCGCAGACCTTTAAAAGTGCAAAAAATAAATAAAAATACTGCATCCGTTTTTCCTGATGACACCGGAGAGACGGATCCGGTGTTTCAATGCATTTGTTAGACGGATCCGCATCTGGATCCGTCTACAAATGCTATCCGTTTGCACACGGATTTCCGGATTCGGCAGGCGTTTCGGGCGATGGAACTGCCTGCCGGATCCTCACAACGCAAGTGTGAAAGTACCCTTAAAGGGGTTGCCCAGTCTATTCTATTGTAAGCTTGTTCATTTTGAAGCGAAAACTTCAGCAGCCTTATAGAGAGTGGCTATAAAGAGCTTCTCTATCTCTGAAGGACCTGGCACATCTGGGCATTACATGGACAACCCATTGATTTCAATGAGAACTGTGTAATGCTTAATCTCCCCTGCGGTGGTGCTGCGGGAAATTGAGCAGATGTAGCCAGATTCCCCTACAGATTACTGCTGATCAATGGGAGTCCCGTCAGCAGGACTTGTGTCACCAAACATTTTATTTACCATTTAAAACCAGATAGTAACACATATACTTTTTTTCTAATCTGTTTTTATTTTCTGATTGTAGATTTTTTTTATTCTGTTTCTTAAACATGATTATGGGGCGGCCATCTTGTCTGAGCTGTTCTAAACAGCATGTAGAAAGCATTAAAAAAAATTCCTTTACGGCATCCAAATGGTCCATAGGCACAATAGTTAGGAGGGGACCCTATTGACTTCTACGGGACAGATCTCTGGGCATGCTCTGTTACCTGTGCAGAGGTCATTGTAAAAGGAAAGAATGGATAAGCCTTGACAATCACTTATTGTGAATAGTGGGGTCCTGTCTTAGCTATACACAGAGGTGATATCATTACAGGCAGTATTAGAATGGTATATCAGTGCAGTAAAGTTATCTGTACAGACATAGAAGTGGTGCCAATTATTAGGCTTAGTGGCCAGGAATTTATGGTTTTTATTTTCATATACTATATACGGTATATTGACATGGAACATTAAAAATAACATAAAAAGTCATTTGAAATATGTAAAAAATAACAATGTGATTTAAACAATAGGTCATTTTCTGATTACACATTTCCCTTTTCCCCTTTAAGTCAGGAATACTAGTAAATTATTGTTTTATAATATCTATCTATGCACCCAATTATAGGCCGCAACCTAGTATATTAGTTGGAGGCAAGTCCCTCTGTTTCTTTAGTACAAAAACTATTCAATAGACACTAAGTCTTAATACCAGCAGAAACCTGTCCCAGTTCAGTTAAAGTATGGGTGCAGGCAACACTACTGGTATTGTCAAGTGCCATCAAGCTGATTTTGAGTCTCCGAGACTATACAGATAGTATTTATCCTGATGTCCTCTCTTTTGACTTGTGAGTTGTGGCATTCAACTTCCTCTTTTCCCTTTCCCTCTTCCTATTAATTTGTCTCATAGATATTGCATGTCTCAGGATAATTTCCGTTTTCCACTACACTATATATGAGCCTATGTGCCACTCCAAAGCAGTCATCTCAAGTGATCCTTCACACTGGCTTTGTGTTGAAGTCCCCTTTTTGTATTTGACTCGTGAAGGTCATGACAACATCAAGTTCCATTTTTCTTAGATGACTTTTAGTTGAGGCCTTGAGTGCAGATTTTAATGGTACCTGAAAATGACCAACGCCCTTAATAGCTACTATGAAATCTCACATTTTAATTTGACATTGTCGTAGGGATAATAGGGTTGTCATTTTAGAGGGAAGTAAGTCATCTGACATGAATCTTATTTAACTGTCCTTAAAGACATTGACTATTACATATATATGCTATATTTTACTTTTATATACTCTCTGTATTTGTATTGGCAATTTGACTTAAAGGGTATTCCCATCTTTATGACGTCTGACAGAGGCGGGACCTGTACCAGTCTTCATGATGGGCTCTCTCTATTCACTTCCATAGGACTAAGTCAAGCGAGGCGATTTAGCAGCTCCCATAGAAGTGACTAGAGAGAGCCGTGAACATGCGCGGCCACTTCTCCAGCAGCTGCCTCATCAGATGGAGGATAGGAGGAATCTCATTCAGGAGTAGGTTGCAGGTCTGCATCTGTCAGACATTTATGCATATAGTGTGGATCTTAAATGTCTTAAATGGAAATACCTTTACAAAGGCTTTGTAACACTCATTCATATCTTAAATCTAAATTTAGAATTTTTATAGTGGTAACACTTGTATATTGGAGTCCAAATGTTGTAGTCATCATAGGAACCCTAAAATATGACCATATTGTGGCTATGTGAAACTTGGCATAGTTGAAATTCAGAGTACTTAGCTGCAAAAACAATAAATGTGGCGATTCGGCAGGAAGAATCTGTGGGGGAAATGTATTATCGTAGATATGTTTGAGGTTATTTTTTAGAGTAGAGTTGTTTTGCACATGTGCGCCAAATTTATGAAGGTGCCGTTCAGTATTATTTAGCGCACGTGTGATGTGGTTTCACCACTGTCAGTAAATGTATGCCATCGGCTTGGCTAGCATGGAAATTTTACTTTTTAAAAAGTTGCACATCATAAATGAGACATAAAAGTGTTTTGATCTTTAATCCCAGCCAGCTTTTCACTCCACTTTTGAAAGTGGCGATGCTCATTAAAAGTAACAAAATTTAACAAAAAGTCACACAAAAATGCACAAAATATTGCATGCAAAATCACTTGCGACAAAACTGGCATTGCAGATTTGATAAATGTTCTCCTATATGTATAAACAGTGGACACAATGGGGGGAATATACCATTAGTTGTAAATTTTGTCGCAAGAGACTTTTTGCTGCAAAATTTGCGATTTTTCCCTTCTCTGCCAGCATCTTCAATTTTACAAAAAAGTGGTCATGAGGGAGCAGGTTGCAAGCAGGTAACATATTTACACTGTTTGTGCCTCAGAAAACTGGCTCACATTACACCTGATGTCTACACCAGCACATATAATTTCTGGAGATGCACCAGTATTATTTAGCTCTTAAGAAACAGTCTTAATGCATTCCCCCCATTGTTATTTATTTGATTTAACGTGGTTTAGCTGCTAGAGATTCAATGTGTTAACTGTGTTCTAGTTAGCTTTAATAGGCAGACTGTTCATGCTGAAGCATTACTTTGAAACAATCTCTTTTCCAGCAGTATCCTGCTTGGTACAATCAGTTGCTGGTTTGCAGGTCATTAAATTTGTTGTGTATTTGAATTTTAGAAATTGTTGCCTTTTTATCAGACATTTTATGCTGAGGAAAAACTCTCATCTTTAAAAAGTGACAGATATGAAATCATGATCACTACTATACCCATAATCACTACTGTATCTGACATATGTTCTGTTCTGAGGGCTCCCGGCTAGTTTTATAAATTGTAGTTTTATAAATGTTGAACTGGTATTTTTTGGAATGGTAATTCATTGCAGTCTATTGGAGAAGCGATCAGACGATCTCATGTTAAGGTCCCTTACGGACCTTAACAACTAAAAGTAACACTGAGCTAAAGTGCTGCCTCATCCTCCTCTTATACCTGTCAGGAATTATGATCCTGAATACAGCTGATAAGAACTTTGCTGGTAGCATAGAAATTTCTCAGTGACTATGTCACGGCCATGGCTATGTCCGTGACTCCTTACCGCATGGGGTTGCCTGCGGTTTTAGTTTGTGTGTTCAACCACAGGTGAGGGTCGCTCTGTGTGGCCTCACTTGTGGTTGCCGCAGGCAACTAGTTGTGTTCAGCATTGTCAGCTAAGCAGCCTGAGCGGTGCTAGGCAGCTTGCTGCTTTGGCATGCGGTCTCACCTGACTTTCTTTATGTTAGGTGTGTGTGTGTGGTGTACACTGTGTTTTATGTATTGTGTGCACTTCCCGTTTAGTGGTGTTTTTCCCTTCTGTGGTGCTGGAAGGGTTAACTCCCTTCCCAGTGTGTGTGTCACTGGGTGTGTCCGACTGTGGGGTGTGGCTTCTTGGCCTATATAGCCTCACTGTTATCATGGCTCTGTGGGTTGTTTCAGCCATGCTTGCTGGAGCAGCCGCCTGTGTTACTATCTGACAGTGAGAGCCACCCCTGTGGTCATAAAGATATTGTCCTTATGTTTATGTCTGCTGTGTGTTGATGTTGTATGTTATGTTCTGTTGGGACCTTTCTATGTGTTTGGCGCAGCTTACGGTTCTGGATTCCTGTTTGCGCAGGGATCCAGTCAGCAAGGCTGTGACAGGTTGGTGGAACTAATAGTTCGCCTGTCATTCCCGTAAGGCTGTATGAGTTCCTCTTTTCCCAACAGCTTGGCCATTGAGACTCCTGCTCCTCCGTGCCTAGGAGGAGTAGGTCGTCTTACCCTGACTCCTAGCGCAGGGACCGGACGGAGGGTGAGTTAGGGATCCGAGGTTCCTGCGCATGGGTCCTCCTACCTTTAAGGTCGGCCCATGCAGTTAGGAGTTAGGGTCAGGGTAGGGACGCTGTAGGAGGTGACCTGCTCCCTATCCTGTTCTTCTGGCTGAGTAGGCCTACAGCACATGGTAGCGCACGGCTGAGGATTTGCCCCATCCTCAGCCGTGACAGACTACCAGTAAAATTAACCCTACCGCCTTATATAATCTTCAGTGATTTGATAAGAACTTTAGCTGAATCTCTGTAGGAATGGAGTTCATGAGGAGACATGAAGTACAGAGAGGAGGGTGGGGGGAATGAGCAGCAGGACTTGTATACAGTCTCCATTACCACATGTCACGGCCATGGCTATGTCCGTGACTCCTTACCGCATGGGTTGCCTGCGGTTTTAGTTTGTGTGTTCAACCACAGGTGAGGGTCGCTGTGTGTGGCCTCACTTGTGGTTGCCGCGGGCAACTAGTTGTGTTCAGCATTGTCAGCTAAGCAGCCTGAGCGGTGCTAAGCAGCTTGCTGCTTTGGCATGCGGTTACACCTAGCAACCTTTATGTTAGGTGTGTGTGTATGGTGTACACTGTGTTTTATGTATTGTGTGCACTTCCCTTTTAAGTGGTGTTTTTCCCTTCTGTGGTGTTGGAAGGGTTAACTTCCTTCCCAGTGTGTGTGTGTGTGTCACTGGGTGTGTCCGACTGTGGGGTGTGGCTTCCTGGCCTATATAGCCTCACTGTTAGCATGGCTCTGTGGGTTGTTTCAGCCATGCTTGCTGGAGCAGCCTCCTGTGTTACTATCTGCCAGTGAGAGCCACCCCTGTGGTCATAAAGATATTGTCCTTATGTTAATGTCTGCTGTGTGTTGATGTTGTATGTTATGTTCTGTTGGGACCTTTCTATGTGTTTGGTGCAGCTTACGGTTCTGGATTCCTGTTTGCGCAGGGATCCAGTCAGCAAGGCTGTGACAGGTTGGTGGAACTAATAGTTCGCCTGTCATTCCCGTAAGGCTGTATGAGTTCCCCTTTTCCCAACAGCTTGGCCATTGAGACTCCTGCTCCTCCGTGCCTAGGAGGAGTAGGTCGTCTTACCCTGACTCCTAGCGCAGGGACCGGACGGAGGGTGAGTTAGGGATCCGAGGTTCCTGCGCATGGGTCCTCCTACCTTTAAGGTCGGCCCATGCAGTTAGGAGTAAGGGTCAGGGTAGGGACGCTGTAGGAGGTGACCTGCTCCCTATCCTGTTCTCCTGGCCGAGTAGGCCTACAGCACATGGCAGCGCACGGCTGAGGATTTTCCCCATCCTCAGCCGTGACACCACAGCCCCACATTACCACAGCCTATCCTGTCTGTTCTCTCTGTACTTCATGTCTCCTCATGATCTCCATTCCTACAGATTCAGCTGAAGATCTTATCAGCTGTATTAAGGATGATAATTAGGATTGAGCGAAGCGGGTCTGGAAAGTTGTAACCCAATTTGTTCCAAAACTCCGTACAGCCTTACAATATATTGGCTCTGTTGAGGCAATCTTACACTAATATTTCTAAATCCGAATTCGGGTTCGTTAATGAGCCACAAACCCAAGTTTGGATTCAGATTTTGAAACATTAATGCATGTGCAGAATCTAACTGTAAATGGCACTAGGCCTGTCATGCATCGGCGCCGCCCACTTTATGAAAGAAGCAGGCGGCACGGGCGGGTGACTTAGTGAGTGACGCATCGCCTGCCCGTCCTCCCGGCCTGCCTCCTCCTTTCTCTCTTCTACGGAACTTAGCTGTAAGTAATACAGCTGGATTACAGCCGGCCCCCCAGCCCCTTCACACTGCAGGGACACTATTATGGGGGGGGGATCTGTGGATGGCACATAGCATAAGATGCTATATATTTGTCATCCACAGATCCCCCCCATATCAGTGTCATCCACAGATGCCCCCATCATAGTGCAATCCAGAGACCCCCCATAACAGTGTGTCATCCACAAATCCCTGATAACAGTATGTCATCCACAGATCCTCCATACTAGTGTTATCCACAGATCCCCCATAACAGTGCCATCCAGAGACCCCCCATAACATTGTGTCATCCACAGATCCCCGATAACAGTGTGTCATCCACAGATCCCCCATAACAGTGTCATCCACAGATCCCCCATAACAGTGTCATCCACAGATCCCCCATAACAGTGTCATCCACACATCCCCCATAACAGTGCCATCCACTGATCCCCTCCATAACAGTGCCATCCACTGATCCCCTCCATAACAGTGCCATCCACAGATCCCCTCCATAACAGTGCCATCCACAGATCCACCATAACAGTGCCATCCACAGATCCCCCATAACAGTGCCATCCAGAGATCCCCCATAACAGTGCCATCCAGAGATCCCCCATAACAGTGCCATCCAGAGATCCCCCATAACAGTGTGTCAACCACAGATCCCCCATAACAGTGTGTCATCCAAAGATCCCCCATAATAGTGTCATCCACAGATCCCCCATAACAGTGCCATTCACAGATCCCCCATAACAGTGCCATTCACAGATCCCCCATAACAGTGTCATCCACAGATCCCCCATAACAGTGTCATCCACAGATCCCCCATAACAGTGTCATCCACAGATCCCCCATAACAGTGTCATCCACAGATCCCCTCCATAACAGTGCAAATAGACCTCTAGCACAATTCCCTTAAAATATCGCATGACATATCGTTATCGCAATTTTTAGGGCCCTAATCGCAATCGCACAAAATTCCCATATCGTGCAGCCCTAATACCGACTATAAATGAGTTAATGGAAGCTCTTAGCGCACATATTTGATCAAACGTGTGTCGGGCCTATCTACCAGATGGGTCCCTAACACTAAATATACTGCCTCTCGCTGGACTTACTTAAGCCTACAATATTCAGGGCAGTGTAGAAACCAGCTACATACGTACTCTGCTCAGAAGTCCCAGGTAGATGGGTGTGTTCAGTCTAAAAGAGGCGCTACTCTCAATATACTGTATACTACAAGAGAATTTAGACTAGAACCTTCAGAATCACAGGTGCATATCCATGAAGCAAGCATGATTATAAAAAATAAAATGGCTGCACACCATTATACATACAAACAATAGAGCTAAGAAATGGGGGTCATTCTAAATAAAAGTGATACAATACCGACTATTAGGCTACGTCTACACGACAACAATTTTTATAATGGCAGTCTATGGTGTCGCACTGCAACATGCAACATGCTGCGACTGCGATGCAACAGTCGCAGAAAAATACATCTCGAGTGGATTTTTTGCGACTGTTGCGTCGCAGTCGCAGCATGTTGCAGTGCGACACCATAGACTGCCATTATAAAAATTGTCGCGCGACATTAGTGCAACAAAATGTCGCGCGACAAATGTCGTCGTGTAGACATAGCCTAAATGAGTTAATGGAAGCTCTTAGCGGACATATTTGATCAAACGTTTGTCGGGCTCTTGACGCCTGGTAGATGGGCCCGACACACATTTGATCAAATATGTGCGGTATTGTACCACCCTTTATTTAGAATGACCCCCATTTCTTAGCTCTATTGTTTGTATGTATAATTGTCACGGCGGGGAGGGGGGGAACCCCCCCCCCCCCACCATAAAATGTAAGAAGGATAATGGTAGCAACTAGGCCAGGACGCCGGGATAAGGGAACAGGTCACCTCCTATTGCATCCCTAATCATCTCCCTAACTCCTAACCGTATGAGCGGACCCTGATGGTGGGACGGCTCATACCCTGGATACCTAATATCCTGAGTTGCCCTGGAAATCCCTCACTTAGGAGCAGGGGAGAGACGACCTGTTCATCCACAACACGGAGGAACAGGAGTCTCTAAAGGCCTAGAAGCAGGGGGAGGAGAACACATACAGCATATGGAGATGGCAGGTAAGCGACACCCATAACACACTTACCTGCCACAGACACACTGACTGGAACCCGTGCACTGGTGCTGGTGTCCACACCAATATTAAAGGACACAGCACACACCACAAACCACACAGGGACCCAGGACACCCAAAGCTGCAATAAACATAAGACAGGGGAATGTCTAGCAAACATGACACCAAACACCACCAGACATGTAACACCAAACTAGACATACAAACACCCTGAACTTAACCCACTCCATACAAATAGGGACAGGAAGGGAAGGAGACACCGGAATAACCTTGATGACCACAAGGGTGGCCCTGACTGGACAGATGGAACACCCTGGACTGGAGCAGAGCTCCAGCACCAACCACAGCTGAAGTACAACTGACTCCAGCCAGGAAACCACAGAAGATATAAGCCAAGTGACCACACCCAGTCAGGGAGTTAACCCTTACAGCACCAGACAGAGGGAGGCTACAACTAAAAGGGGAAGTGCACACACAAGCAAACTAAACCACGTAACCACCGGCAACAGCATGCGTGGCAACCATGTCACGGCAATCACCCAGAAGGCCGAGGCACTGCCACCGCATGCTCTGACAGCAACACAATGCCGCGGGCAACCGCAAGTGTGGCAACAGTGTCACAGCGTAGACCATAGGCCGTGACAATTATTTTATTTTTTATAATCATGTTTGCTTTATGGATATGCAACCTGTGATTCTGAAGGTTCTAGTCTAAATTCTCTTGTACTAATAGGAGGGTGGCTATTTTATTTCCTCTGACGACTGCTCCCCAAACAAA
The DNA here is from genome assembly GCF_905171765.1 of Bufo bufo. NCBI lineage: Eukaryota > Metazoa > Chordata > Amphibia > Anura > Bufonidae > Bufo > Bufo bufo. Next base: position 143,307,625 of record NC_053398.1, on the reverse strand, counting down.
ACGTGCCATTATAAATAATAAAGGGTATTTGGAAATATTTTTATTAAAAAGTATATTTAAGTATTTTCTATATCCTGCTTGAAGCCTCACAATGGCGAGGTACTGGTGATCAGTTGTTAGGTGTCGTCTTGGTCTCATGATGTCAAAATGCGAACAGCATGATAAGGAGGACTGTTTAACCACTTCAGATGCGGGCCATTTGCCCCCTTCCTGACAGAGCCTAATTTTGCAAATCTGACATGTGTCACTTTATGTGGTAATAACTTTGGGACGCTTTTACTTATCCAAGCCATTCAGAGACTGTTTTCTCGTGACACATTGTACTTTATGATAGTGGTAAATTTGAGTTGATATATTTAACCTTTATTTATAAAATAATTCAAAATTTACCAAACATTTAGAAAAATTCGCAATTTTCAAAATTTCTATTTCTCTGCTTTTAAAACAGAAAGTGATACCTCATAAAATAAGGAAGGCTTAGAATTTTAGAAGCAATTCTTAAAATTTTTAATAATTTTTTCCAAAACCCACTTTTTAAGGACCAGTTCAGGTCTGAAGTCAATTTTTGGGGCTTACATAGTGGAAACTGCCCATAAATGACCCCATTGTAGAATCTACACCCCTTAAGTTACTCAAAACTGATTTTACAAACTTTTTAACCCTTTAGGTGTTCCATAAGAATTAAAGGAAAATGGAGATAACATTTCAAAATTTTACTTTTTTGGCAGATTTTCCATTTTAACACATTGAGGGTTAACAGCCAAACAAAACTCAATATTTATTACCCTGATACTGCGGTTTATATAAACACCCCACATGTAGTCGTAAACTGATGTAAGGGCACACGGCAGGGCGCAGAAGAAAAGGAGCGCCATATGGTTTTTGGAAGGCAGATTTTGCTGAACTGGTTTTTAGATGCCATGTCCCATTTGAAGCCCCCCTGATGCACCCTTACAGTAGAAACTCCCAAAAAGTGACCTTATTTTGGAAACTAGGAGATAAGGTAACCAGTTTTAGTGGTACTATTTTGGGGTACATATAATTTTTAATTGCTCTATATTAAGTTTTTTGTGAGGCAAGGTAACCAAAAAATGGCTGTTTTGGCAGTTTTTATTTTTTACAACATTCATCTGACAGGGTAGATCATGTGCTATTTTTATAGAGCAGGTTGTTACGGACGTAATGATATTAGATATGTCTACTTTCTTTGTTTGTTTCAGTTTTACATAATAAAGCATTTTTGAAAAAAAAATATTATGTTTTTGTGTCTCCATTTTCTGAACGTAATATTTTTTATTTATTTTTCCGCCGATCGTCTTGTGCAGGGGCTCGTTTTTTGCAGGAAGAGTTGACGTTTTTATTGGTACCATTTTTGGGTACATTTCATTTTTTGATCATTCATTATAACACTTTATGGGGCAAGGTGATCCAAAAATTGGTTGTTTTAGCAAAGTTTTTATTTATTTATTTTTACAGCGTTCACCAGCGTTTAGGTCATGTGACATTTTTATAGAGCAGATCGTTACAGACGTGGCAATACCTAATATGTATACTTTTTCTTATTTATTTAAGTTTTGCACAATAATAGCATTTTTGAAACAAAAATAAATATTTCTTAGTGTCTCCATAGTCTGAGAGCCATAGCTTTTTTATTTTTTGACCGATTGTCTTAGTTAGAGTCTCATTTTTTGCAGGATGAGGTGACGGTTTGATTGGTACTATTTTGGGGGCATACGCCTTTTTAATCGATTGGTCTTGCACTTTGTGATGTTAGGTGACAAAAAATGGCTTTGGTGTTCATCTGAGGGGTTAGGTCATGTGATATTTTTATATAGCTGGTTGTTACGGATGTGGCGATACCTAATATGTATTCTTTTTTATTTATTTCACTTTAACACAATAATAGCATTTTTGAAACAAAAAAATGATGTTTTAATGTCTCCATGTTCGGAGAGCTATATTATTTTTTTTTTGACCGATTTTCTTATGTAGGGGCTCATTTTTTGCGGTTTTATTGGTACCATTTTGTGGTACATACACCTTTTTGATCACTTAGAGTTTCACTTTTTTGTGATGTAAGGTGACAAAAATGGCTTTTTTTGACAGTTTTTATTTTTTATGGTGTTTATCGGACGGGTGGATCATATTATATTTTTCTAGAGCCAGTCGTTACGGATGCGGCAATACCAAATATTTATATTTTTATTTAAATTTTTTTCTATTTACCTTTTTTTTTATTACTTAATTGGGGATTTTTTTTTTTTGTTGTGAAACCCTTTATTTTTATTTTTAAAAACACAAATTTTTTATTTTTTATTTTCCACTTTGTGTCCTCTGGGGGACATTTAACTTCACTTTTTTTTTTTTCTATCGATTTCTCTTGTTACTGGGGCTAACATAGTTGCCCCAGTTACAGGGGAAATACATCCCCGAGAGAGGCTGTACAGCGGTATACTGCACTGTACAGCCTCAGTGCAGGGCTGATCGAGGTCTGTGGAAGACCTGACAGCTCCTGCACTCTCCCGGCCCCGGCGGTCACATGACCACCGGACCGGGACAGGAAGTGCATAGCTGAGCGCTGTGTATGCAGTGATTTAGAAGGCAGGGACAGTTCTCTGGTGCCTACCGCTCGGCAGCTGCACAATTAGCGTGCAGCTGCCATCTCTGAATGGACGTTCCAGAACGTCCATTCAGAGATAAGCATCCACCCATAGGACGTTTATATCCTATGGGCGGATGTGAAGTTAATAAATACCAAGTGTACAATAATTAAGTCAGGAAATGTATTGGGCAATTCATGGATCAAACTCCTGTTGTAAATTTTGCCGTTAATCTCCTTGTTAGAGAACAGAAAGTTGTGCAAAAATCCTGAAACATTGAACAGTTGGACGTGTGCATTCAGAAGTTTAGAGGCCACATTAAGTTCACCTATAAAGATTAGAGGCCAATTTTAGGGTCATCCTGAAATTTCAACCACATGCCAAATATCCCGAACTTTTTGTAGTAGTGTATGAATATGGGACCAACACAAAAGCTCTCAGCTGCCAAGGCAAATGTAACAGGTCAGCCAGTGTCATAGGTACAAATCTGCTGACAGCTGCCCTTTAAGAGGTTAAACATGACATCTGCTCAGGAGCTGGGTAGGCGTCTGTTAGCCCAGCGGTCCGTGCCGGCGCTGCTGCCCCTACCTGTGGGCACAGCCGCCGGGCTCCCTCTTTTCCTCCTGCTGCCATGCACCGTGCTACAAGCGCAGACAGCAGGTAGCTTAACTGTTGCATCTGTGCTCCATGCCAGAGTTTACTTCCTGCTGGAGACCTGTACTGTTGTTAGGGCTTGTATGGGTGTGTCTCTCCTCCCCTCAGTCTCACCAGCCTATGGCTGGATTGCAGGAAGTATTTAAAGGCGCTTCCTACCAGAGGAAGATGCCTGAGCAACTCATGGTCACTTGCTTGTCTAGTTCCAAGTGTGAAGGGGTTTTTCAAGTACTGCTTTGATGTGTACCGGACCCTGCTTTTGGAATTATCAGATTTTGCCTGTTTGCCGCCTGCCTCTGACCTCGGACTTAGTTCACGGACCTTGCTTGTTTACCGTCTGCCTCTGACCTCGGACTTCGTTTACAGACCTTGCTTGATCGCTGCCTCCCCTGACCCTGGACTTCCTGACCACGTACTTCCCCTCGGTGCTTGCACCGATATCTCTGATCCCCTGGTCAGCTGCCACTGACTCGGGGACTGCTCTGGAGTGGCACCTGTCAACTACCCTAATGGCCCAAGCCTATCCTCACCATCAGAGGCTCTAGTGAAGACCATGTAGTTGCTTAGTCACGCACCTCCAGAATATAGCCAGTCAGTGGCGCAGTGGGTCCACACCCGCTTGCATAACAGCGCCATAGCCGGAAGGTGCTCTTTTACACAGCTGACATCCGCTGGATGTAAGAGACAACTCCGATCATGGACATTTAGCCAAACAGATGCTGTGGTCAAAATTGACCGTGGTATCTGAGCAGTCATTTGCTGAGATTGGGATGCTCCCGGTGGCCGACTGCCCACTGCGATGAGATTATGGGAGCTGTTTAGTTGCTATAGTAGCCAGAAGGACTTCCATGCCTAGCATAGCTCAGTTCCTATTAAGCCGTGCCCCAGGGCGTAAAATTGCAGTCTATGGTATAAGCAATCTAATAATGGCATCTTCAAGTCCCCTAGGGGGACAAAACATTTTTTAATAAAAATTATTTAAAACCAGAACTAAAATGTCAAATTACCTTTGCTTATTTTACAAATTGAAATAAATGTAGAAAATATATAATTGTTATCTCTTTGGCTGAAAATGCCTAACCTATTAAAAAACTGAAATATTTATCCAGTATGCTGAATTGCAATATAATATATATATAAAAGTCAACATAGCCAAATCATCGATTTTGGTCACTTTGCCTGCCAAAAAAAGTTGAATAAAAAGTGATCAAAAAGTCATAACGTCCACAAAATGGTACCAATAAAAAGTAGAACTTGTCCCGCAGAAAAAACCCATACACTGCTCTGTACACAGAAATATAAAACAGTTATGGGTGTCAGAATATGGTGATGCAAACACATTTTTTAATTTTAAAGCATATGATAAACTATATATAATTTGGTATCACTGAAATTATACTTAACTGCATAATAAAGAACATCATTGCTTCTATTTTTGTCAGCCATTGAAAGGTATCAGACCTGCAAGGCGCTTATATTATTTCTATTAATGAGAGCGACAAACCCTCATAATAAAGACAATACTATACCCAATTTAAAAGCACAGTTTCATCAGAAAGTGGTATAACTCAGTATTCATCGAAAAAAAATTGATTTCGGCAGTACTAAGTCATTGGAAAATAAATACTAAATATTTTGTAGCAGTCAGCACAGATATAAAACTCCTATAGGGATAAGTAGTCCACTGTTAGTTTACTAGTGTTGTGAGGAGAAGATGAGAGGAAGATGTTATCCACAAGTCTATGATTATCCCCAGCAATCCTCGTTATAATAGTAGGTAAAGAATTGTGATGAAATTATTACAGCTCTATTGTTGTCTCTAATCCACACCGTCACACACCTTCATCCCTCTCTTACTTCAGTGATGGTATGAGATAGTTAAGGCTATGTTCACATCTCTGGCAAAACTCTGGCAGTGTGTTCCAGCAGAGGAACAGACTAATGGAGTTTACTGTATCCGGCCTAGCCACATCGCTGCATACCACCAGGCTTTACTGAATTCCCATTGACTATAATGGAATCTGGCGGGCATTTTTTCCATCCCAAAGCCGGCATTTATTCTGGAAAGCTGCTGGATCCCCATTGGATCCTATTATACAGTTACAAGAAAAAGTTTGTGAACCCTTTGAAATGATATGGATTTCTGCACAAATTGGTCATAAAATGTGATCAGAACAATAGACAATCACAGTCTGCTTAAACTAATAACACACAAAGAATTAAATGTTACCATGTTTTTATTGAACACACCATGTAAACATTCACAGCGCAGGTGGAAAAAGTATGTGAACCCTTGGATTTAATAACTGGTTGAACCTCCTTTGGCAGCAATAACTTCAACCAAACGTTTCCTGTAGTTGCAGATCAGACGTGCACAACGGTCAGGAGTAATTCTTGACCATTCCTCTTTATAGAACTGTTTCAGTTCAGCAATATTCTTGGGATGTCTGGTGTGAATCGCTTTCTTGAGGTCATGCCACAGCATCTCAATCAGGTTGAGGTCAGGACTCTGACTGGGCCACTCCAGAAGGCGGATTTTCTTCTGTTTAAGCCATTCTGTTGTTGATTTACTTCTATGCTTTGGGTCGTTGTCCATCTTCTGTTGAGCTTCAGCTGGTGGACAGATGGCCTTAAGTTCTCCTGCAAAATGTCTTGATAAACTTGGGAATTCATTTTTCCTTCGATGATAGAACACCATCCAGGCTCTGACGCAGCAAAGCAGCCCCAAACCATGATGCCCCCCCCACCATACTTCACAGTTGGGGTGAGGTTTTGATGTTGGTGTGCTGTTCCTCTTTCTCTCCACACATAGTGTTGTGTGTTTCTTCCAAACAACTAAACTTTGGTTTCATCTGTCCACAGAATATTTAGCCAGTACTGCTGTGTAACATCCAGGTGCTCTTGTGCAAACTGTAAACGTGCAGCAATGTTTTTTTGGACAGCAGTGGCTTCCCCTGTGGTATCCTCCCAGGAAATCCATTCTTGTTTAGTGTTTTACGTATCGTAGATTCGCTAACAGGGAGGTTAGCATATGCCAGAGACTTTTGTAAGTCTTTAGCTGACACTCTAGGATTCTTCTTCACCTCATTAAGCAGTCTGCGCTGTGCTCTTGCAGTCATCTTTACAGGACGGTCACTCCTAGGGAGAGTAGCAGCAGTGCTGAACTTTCTCCATTTATAGACAATTTGTCTTACCGTGGACTGATGAACAGCAAGGCTTTTGGAGATACTTTAATAATCCTTTCCAGCTTCATGCAAGTCAACAATTCTTAATTCCTAACCCTGAGAGCTCTTTTGTGCGAGGCATCATTCACATCAGGCAATGCTTCTTGTGAAAAGCAAACCCAGAACTGGTGTGTGTTTTTCATAGGGCAGGGCAGCTGTAACCAACACCTCCAATCTCATCTCATTGATTGGACTCCCGTTGGCTGACACCTCACTCCAATTAGCTCTTGGAGATGTCATTAGTCTAGGGGTTCACATACTTTTTCCACCTGCACTGTTAATGTTTACATGGTGTGTTCAATAAAAACATGGTAACATTAAATTTGTTGTGTGTTATTAGTTTAAGCAGACTGGGATTGTCTGTTGTTGTGACTTAGATGAAGATCAGATCACATTTTATAACCAATTTGTGCAGAAATCCATATCAGTCCAAAGGGTTCACATACTTTTTCTTGCAACTGTAGTAAATGGAGATGCAGGATGCCCAGTAATCTCCTAGCCGGTTCCTTTGCTGGAACAGACTACCAGAGTTTGTGCCGGAGATGCGTACCTAGCGTAAGCAAGATTGTCTGCTGTGCAGAGGATGTTAACCACTTCCCATCTGGGCCCTTTGCCCCCTTCCTGACCAGGCCAAATTTTGCAAAACTGACATATCTCACTTTATGTGGTAATAACTTTGGAACGCCTTTATTTATCCAAGTCATTCAGAGATTGTTTTCTCGTGACACATTGTACTTCATGATAGTCATAAATTTGAGTCAAAATATTTCACTTTTATTTATGAAAAAATCCCAAATTTACCCAAAAATTTAAAAAATTCGCAATTTTCTAAATTTCAATTTCTCTGCTTTTAAAACAGAAAGTGATACCTCATAAAATATTTATTATTTAACATTCCCCATATGTCTACTTTATGTTGGCATCATTTTGGAAATGTCATTTTATTTTTTTAGGACGTTAGAAGGCTTAGAAGTTTAGAAGCAATTCTTCAAATTTTTAAGAAAATTGCCAAAACCCACTTTATAAGGACCAGTTCAGGTCTGAAGTCACTTTGTGGGGCCTACATAGTGGATACCCCCATAAATGACCCCATTGTAGAAACTACACCCCTCAAGGTATTCAAAACCGATTTTACAAACTTTGTTAACCCTTTAGGCGTTCCACAAGAATTAAAGGAAAATGGAGATCAAATTTTTAAATTTCACTTTTTTGGCAGATTTTCCATTTTAATCAATTTTTTTCTCTAACACATCGATGGTTAACAGCCAAACAAAACTCAATATTTATTACCCAGATTCTGCGGTTTACAGAAACACCCCACATGTGGTCGTAAACTGCTGTATGGGCACACGGCAGGGCGCAGAAGGAAAGGAACTCCACATGGTTTTTAGATGCCATGTCCCATTTGAAGCCCCCTGATGCACCCTTACAGTAGAAACTCCCAAGAAGTGACCCCATTTTGGAAACTAGGGGATAAGGTGCCAGTTTTATTAGTACTATTTTTGGGTACATATGATTTTTTTATCATTCAATATAACACTTTATGGGGCAAGGTGACCAAAAAATTGGTTGTTTTAGCACAGTTTCTATTTATTTATTTTTACAGCGTTCACCTTAGGGGTTCAGTCAAGTGACATTTTTATAGAGCAGATTGTTACGGATGTGGCGATACCTAATATGTATACTTTTTCTCATTTATTAAAGTTTTACACAATAATAGCATTTTTGAAACCAAAAAATTATGTTTTAATGTGTCCATGTTCTGAGAGCTATAGTTTTTTTTATTTTTTGAGAGATTTTCTTATGTAGGGGCTCATTTTTTGTGGGATGAGGTGACGGTTTTATTGGTACCATTTTGTGGGACATACGCGTTTTTGATCACTTGGTGTTGCACCTTTTGTGATGCAAGGTGACAAAAATTGCTTGTTTTGACACAGTTTTTTTTTTGTTTTTTTTTACGGTGTTCACCCGAGGGGTTAGGTCATGTGATATTTTTATAGAGCTGGTTTTTACGGACGCGGCAATACCTAATATGTATACTTTTTTTTATTTGTTTCACTTTAACACAATAATAGCATTTTTGAAACCAAAAAAATGATGTTTTAGTGTCTCCATGTTCTAAGAGCTATAGTTTTTTTATTTTTTGAGAGATTTTCTTATGTAGGGGCTCATTTTTTGCGGGATGAGGTGACGGTTTTATTGGTACCATTTTGTGGGACATACGCGTTTTTGATCACTTGGTGTTGCACCTTTTGTGATGCAAGGTGACAAAAATTGCTTGTTTTGACACAGTTTTTTTAATTTATTTTTTACGGTGTTCATCCGAGGGGTTAGGTCATGTGATATTTTTATAGAGCTGGTTTTTACGGACGCGGCAATACTAAATATGTCTATTTTATTTTATTTTTTCTATTTTTAATTTTTTTTTTTATTCCTAACTTGGGAACTTTTTTTTTTTTTTACATGTGAAACTTTATTTTATTTTATTTTTTCAACCCTTTATTTATTTTTTATTTTTTTACACTTTTCGTCCCCCATAAGGTCATACAAGACCTCTGGGGGACATTTGCTTCACTTTTTTCTTTTTTTTTTTCACAGTTGATTTCTCCTGTAACTGGGGCTGAGATAGTAGCCCCAGTTACAGGACAAATACACCCCTAGAGAGGCTGTACAGCAGCAATCCAGCGCTGTACAGCCTCACAGCAGGGCTGATCGAGGTCTCTGAGAGACCTCACACAGCTCCTGCACACTCCGGTCACGGCGGTCACATGACCGCCGGGCCGGAACAGGAAGCGCACAGTGCTTCCTGCTCTGCAGACACAGCGCTCGGTGAGCGCTGTGTCTGCAGCGATCGTGAAGGCAGGGACACCTGGGCACTGTCCCTGCCTTGTCTTAGGGTTGCCCTGCTGTCACTGACAGCGGGCAACCCGATCAGCAGCTGCACGATTAGCGTGCAGCTGCTATTTCTGACAGGACGTTTTAAAACGTGCTGTCAGAAATAGACGTCCACCCATAGGACGTTTATATCCTATGGGCGGACGTGAGGCGGTTAAAGAGCCAGGCCAATAGAAGAATACATGGAGTGATGGAGTTATATTCAGAAAACCACCCACCAATTTTTTTTTTATAAAAATTTCATAGAATATTGACATACTGATATGTGATACATTTTATTTTATGTTTTGTAATGGAAGTTTTCCTTTAGGGATGTCACTAGCAATGATTAGGCTGTAGAGGAGGCATAAATATATGTATGTGTGTGTGTGCACAATATGTATATAGACACACACATTGTGTAGTACTATTTAATCCTAGACGGAATGAAACGTGAAATAGACGCATATAAATGAGTTAGGTGTCACATTTTCAATCACAAATTCCTGTTCTGTTTGCAGGCAATGACAGTGCCAGATGTAGTGTGAAAGGGAGCAATCTAAATGACAGAGTTTATTCCCAGTACCAAAGTGGCATAAAAATATGCAAAAGCCGATTGTATAGCTGCAGAAATCCCTCCACAAAAATGTGTAACGAAAGCTGTTACAGGGAGTGAGGCTTTATGTACAGCAACAGCTGGGACAGCCTAAAACACTTTAACACTTACTCAATTATAATCAAACACTTAAAAAAACCTATTAAAATCATGCTTAAGTCTTCAAAACCCAGATCATTAGCTAAGCTCAAGCTTTTCAGACAAATTGTTGCATGTTCCTGGTGACTTCCTGCTCCTATCGTGCATATTACAAATTTACTTAGAAAATAAAAACATAAATGTTTACTCTAATTTGTTTCAATTTCTTTTAATATATTTTAGTGTTTGAAAAGTTTTGTCAGTTTTTGGTGATTTCTTTTCAAAGTTTTGGAATATTTGTCAGTTTTTGGTGATTTATTTTCAAAGTACTCGTAGGAATTGCTCCTAAAATATAGATAGACCCAAGTTATAATATTCATAATTGGCTTAAAGAGAATCCCTTTTTAGAAAAAAAATAAATTATTACTTTATAAAAAGAAAAAATATGAAATGATAAAAATCTGTTGCATCATGCCTGTTATTGTAAAGTGGAGTCCATATACTGTCAAAAATGTTTAATTATTATTAAAATGTTCACAAAATGTTTTTTACTGCAATTTTAGAGCATACAGTCTTTTTTTATATTTATTAAATAATACTGAAATATGTTATTTATTAATATATCTATATTTTACTAATATATCATGGTTTCGGCCTTGTTTACACAAAGGTTCTACCATTTTTAATTCTGCAATTTAAGGTCATTTTATTATTTAAAAAATAAAAATAAAAATACATAATGAATGTATGGTGGCCCATGAAGCAATACAGTATCACACAAAGGTGCCGCATAAGTAACAACATTATTGCTTTTGCTAATTGGTTTTTAAAACCTAAAATAAAAATAATAAAATACAAATACTTTTAGAAATAATTTCTATACACTGCAAAGTAAATGTCACAGCAAATACATTTACAGAAACAAACCTGACTGTGGATGAATACTTTTCTGATTAGATTGCACATATTTAGCTAAACAGGGGCTTTAATAACCTCTCTGACAGCTGATTCACATGATATTAACAGCGGTGATGTAAACGCGTCTGATTGATGCACAGATCTTACTTATGTTTCAGAAAATATAATTGAATTTTTAATTGTATCATTAACATCATCCTTATTATGATTATTATAGATTATTATCATTTGCAGAGTACACGTTGTCAGAATATTGCTAAATTACAGGGTGTACAGATCACAGGAGACTGTCACTGTGGTAAGTGAGTGGCTGTTACAACAGTTTGGCGCACATTCGTTTTTGGTGTCAGGTTGTCGTCGGATCCTGTTTTGCTATAAGTAACAAGTCACTGACGATCGTGTAAGACACCGGAGCTCCGTGCAAAGGCTGGCAAACTCTTGGGAGAATGTAAAATAAATCACACTGCTGTGCAGCTTCCACTAGTTGGATTCATAAATGGGACATTTGATAACTTGTGTCTGTGTGTAGCATTATATATACAGTATGTGTGTATATATATATATATATATATATATATATATAGTCTGGGGTCGTCTTCCCCTCCAAGAAGTCTATAAGCCAGCCTCCAGGCCGGCATCTGTTCTCCTGTATATTTAGGTAGACTGGACAAAGGCAATTGACTTTGGCCACTCTGTTGTGTGGTATGGGCCTGATAACCCGCATGGTAGATATCGGGCAACTATAAGGCTTGTAGAGTAATTTTCTGGGATATTAATATCATTGCATGAAACTGCCTAAAATACTGGGTAGGTAGATTCATTATTTCAAAGAGGTTTGCAATATATACTTTTATGATGAGGAATATGTACTGTGTAATCACCGGAATGGCATCTTTATCATATGTAATGGCAACCATAAAGATATATCTGTGCATTCTATGTCAGCTAGGTAGCAAATAAAGTGTTCGCTGCCGTGCACTGTAGCAAAGCTGAGTTTGTCAGATATAACTAGTCTAGGTTTATCATAAATTCTGTCTGTCTGTCTATCTATCTATCTATCTATTCTTCTCCATTATCTATTCATCCATCACGATCTATCTGTCCATCCATCCATCTATCGTATACTGTATCTGTCTGTCGTAGCTATATATCTATTCTCTAATTTATCTATGTCTGTCTGTCTATCTGTCTCTGTGTCTATGTATCTATCTCCCTAGTTATCATATATTTTGTTTTCTGAATTTCAAATGTAATCTTAGACTCACCTTCACTTTCTCCACCATTTCTTTGTGGGATTGCGCATGCAGTATACTGCTATCAGAGCTTATGTAAGATTTATACCCCCAGGATTCAGGTTGGTGTAATATAAAATCATCAATAATTCATTGACTGACAGCATAAGGTATATGGCACGTATTTTCATAGTTTCCATATACCTGTAGGAAAAACGTGCTTGCATGTAAAACAATGGCGGTCATTACTATGCACAGGTAACAATTAGTAATTTTTGCATATACAATATTTCAAGATTTTTTTTTTAATGGTCTTGGATTTTTGACATCTTCCAGGGTCTGGTATTCCCTGTGCCAGGAAGGAAGGAGTGGGATCTCTTGTTGAAGAGAAAGGATATGGACCCAGGCTTTGCTTTGTACTTGAGTTAATGAAGGCACTCTACCTGGCATCAGGTGTTCTCCTTGTACCAATGCACACATTTTCTTCATTGTGACACCGGCTCCTGTGAGTTTATGGTGTTCTGCTAAGCGTTGTTGTATGCTGCGATGGCAGGATCCCTTGCCCCTTTCTACTTTCAGTTATCATCAGACCGCCCAGGCTGAAGTGCTTTAAAAACACTGGAGAAAGATGATGCGTAGTACAGGGGCCATGAATGAGCAAGCATGTGTGGTCCAGCTTCAAGATAAAGGAGCTCGCCACAATAGCAGCCTGCTCGCTCAGTATCTGTGAACACGCAGGCTACTCCCCAGGCCTTTGAGGACACTATATATGAACTGGGTAGTGACAGGGCACAACCACAGGACAAGAGGCTTCTAGGCTCGTGTAACAATGGAGGCCAATAAATAATTTACACTTGGTAGATAGACTCTGGTTCTATTGTTGTATCTATTTCTATATAATGGCAACAAAGTTGTGTCACTTATGAAGAAAAGGATCCTGACGATGTTGACATAGATAGAAAATAGATAGATAGATAATAAATAGATGATAAATAGATAGGTAGATAATAGATAGATACAAGATAAATAGATAAAAGATAAATAGATATTAGATAGAAGATATAGACTATGCTATATGGGTGAATAAAGGACACTACACTTTTTTTCACAGAAAAATGGATGTGCTGACGCTTTTTTCCTTATCTATGGCTTGATGTTTGGTCACATCTGAACTGCTGGCACTCCGTCCACTTCAATATTGACAGTACTGCCCTGACTCCTTTTTCTAGATAGATAATAAATAGCGATAGATTAGATTAGATTTGATAACAGATGAGTGCAATGATTAGGGCGAAGTTTTGGGTTTTATTATAAATATATTACACATTATATCTATATATGAATTACCAGTGTAAATGATGATCGACATGCATAGTGGTTATGTCCTAGTCTTGGTTCTCTATATGGTGATCAGTAATGTGTTTGTCATTTGGGGCAGACCATGATATCACAAAGTGTCATCGGTGCTTTACATAGCATAGCAAGTAGACCTACTTCAGAATGCATGAATGATGCAGACCCAGAACACATCCAGCTCTGCTTCATCTGTATATGTTTTATCATTATGATATATAATGGCAATGTTAAACATTTATGAGATATGGTGACCTTTCCCTCCTTGTTTCTGGATACCCATAGCTTTCCAGTTCTGTAGTCTCCCGTTTCAGCTCATTGTTCCTTCCTACCAGCAGAAAACAAATGCTGAATAATATCTAGTAGGGAATACTTTCCAGTTCAATAACAATATCTGAACAAGAAAATTTGCCGTCTGTTGCTGATAGACCGGTGATAATATTAGTAGATGGAGAGCACGGTGGCTCAGTGGTTAGCAGTGTTGCCATGCAGCGCTGGTGTCCTAGGCTTGAATCCAGCTAAGGGCCACATCTACACTGAATTTCTCCCAGTGTTTGTTTAGGTTTCCTCTGGGTACTCCATTTTGCTCTTACTATCCAACATACAGATGGGTTCAAATTATGACTGATGTGAGTGATGAAAGTTTCTGTACAACGCTAGGGAATATGTAAGCGCTATATAAATGATTATAATAAACTAATGATTGTCAGATATCTAAGGAGATATCTGCCGCTGAACTTCGTAATATTCTTAAATTCCTAATATATGCGACCTGCTTGATCAAAGAATTATCTGTTAGCATTTGTGCATTTACACCAAATCAGAGCATTGCAGAGGCTGCTTATACAATACACCAAGCGTGAATATGTGAGAATTAGATTGGATTAGTTCTCCAGATTAGAGAGGTCCAAACCCTGTATATATAATTCATCATTCAATCCCATGTACTGCACTGTAGTACCTATCATTACCATGTACAGAGGTCTTCATTAGTGGAATCTATATACTGTACTATTGTCTTATGCCATTATTATCTTTGTTGGCCATGCGTATACCATACACGAAATGTGTGCAGCACTAAATTTATTCTATAATGTATTGTACGTATCAGTCTACAATGCAGACACAGTATATACACACGTACAGTACCTTTCTCACATTTAAAGTAAACATGCTAATGCACTGATTTACTGTAGATCATTTGTAAAAGTTAATAATAATAATAATGAATCTTTTAAATATCTGTTTTAAATTGTACATAGCACTTAAAGGGGCATTCTGGAATTATAAAAATGTGGCCAAGAGTATGCAGTGTGATAAAATAAAGGGTAGACAGTGTGATAAAATAAAGAGTAGGCAGTGTGATAAAATAAAGAGTAGACAGTGTGATAAAATAAAGAGTAGGCAGTGTGATAAAATAAAGAGTAGGCAGTGTGATAAAATAAAGAGTAGACAGTGTGATAAAATAAAGAGTAGACTGTGATAAAATAAAGAGTAGACAGTGTGATAAAATAAAGAGTAGACTGTGTGATAAAATAAAGAGTAGGCAGTGTGATAAAATAAAGAGTAGACAGTGAGATAAAATAAAGAGTAGACAGTGATAAAATAAAGAGTAGACTGTGATAAAATAAAGAGTAGACAGTGTGATAAAATAAAGAGTAGACAGTGATAAAATAAAGAGTAGACAGTGATAAAATAAAGAGTAGACTGTGATAAAATAAAGAGTAGGCAGTGTGATAAAATAAAGGGTAGACAATGTGATAAAAAAAAAACCTGTGTGATAAAAAAAAGCTATCCTCCAGTGACACATACATCATTCAAGTGACTGCTGCAGCCAATCACTGGCCACAGTGGTCATGTTCTGGTCACATTCTGGTCACAGGTTCGCCAACCATCCAGAAATCCCTGGACAGTCTGTAAAATAAGGTGACTTGAAAAAAAATAGATGTGTCCATGAGTTTTTTTTAGAGTCTGGTGGCACTGGAGCAGGTTATTTTTGTGATCATTATTACCCAGTTTCCAGTTAATACTGTTCTTATCAGTATATTGAGCTTCAGACCTGCATTACTTATAATCTTTATTATTCATCATGGTTTTTCAATTTGTTCGTATAAAATGTCTGTCCATGTTTTTTTTAAATTACATAACCAGTAAAAAGAGAAATTCTGGTTGTCAGCCCTGTCCAGTCACAGCTAGGGGTAATGATTGGCTGCAGAGGGCACAAGATTTAGTGTGACATCATGGCCGCAGGTCATGGAAGGAATCAGTGGAATGAAGGCTCTGCAGCAGTAGGGGATTGAACTGGTTAATATTATTATTTTTTTTTTATCACTTTGCCTAGCTTTAGCTAAATTTGTGAGTTACAAAAATTATCTCATGTAATACTCTTGCCTTAAAGGATAGCAAGGAGATAGCATGCCCTGTTTTTGTTCATGCAAGGAAGCAGTCATCCCAAATAAAAAAAAAAATTTTAAATGAAGTTTAACCACGCACCACCTAATATCCCCCCCTAGGTGGCACTGCAGCCTACCCTGCAAGTGAGAGAAGGCCTTGTGTAATATTTTGGTGCAATTTCTTCAAAGCAAGCCATCCCTTGTTAATTTGTTCTGTGCCGCATTAAATACTGTCTAGGGGGTATTAAATATGAAACTTGTAATTTTCCCCTGCTAACTGTTACTTTCTAAAGGATTAGCCTAAAAACCTAATTTGGTCATTGTTAGAAATGTGTAATTATTATTATGAATCTAATGCAATGACCAATGCATGGATTTATAATAACAGTTATTGTGGAAATTAAATATTACATTTTAGAAATGTTCATTGATATTATGCTGCATCCAAAAATAAGATCTTGTGTTTGCATCAGCATCAATTTCCCCAGTAAGTAAAACACCAGTGTAGTCCGAATTCTGAGCGCGCCCATTTGGGTAATCAGATGGGTTATCTTTCTGAAGACACCTCTGCTGTACATGATCTGTGACTAATTCTCCAGCAGTGCTTTACAGGCCTGTCTGCCATCAGATGGGTTATGGCTTATTTCTAATGCACTATATACATTCAGACTTTCTTTTATAAATATATATATATACTTTTTTATTTTTATTTGCAGCCTTTCTCATAATTGCACCAGCATCATCCATGGCTGAGGGAAATGAAACGTAAATATCAAAATTCATTTTTCATCAGTATTAGATAGCACTGGAAAAAAATACCCAACTTGATTCCTTTTGAATTAACTGAATCATATATATATTTTTTTCAATATCGCCTATCACCATGGCAACGGCGAGCTGTCAGTTCAGTTTCTGACATTTTTCTCATTTGGTAAGATTTCAGACTTGCCATCCTCCCTGCCAACATGTCATGAACAAGAGAAAAAAAAAACTGGATGAAAAATCTAATGGGTGTCTGGTCTGATTGTCCTCACTCGTGGCAGGAAAGACAAAACTGATGAATTGTGAAATATATTCAGAAGGATTCACAACAGAAAAAAAAAAAAAGCCCAAGTGTCTGGGACCCCCTCCGTCCTCACAAACACCTCCTCATTCTCCTCTTGTTCTGCTTGATGCACCAAACACGCTGCCTATGACACTTAGGTTTGTAGAGATTTAAGATTAACGCTTTTACATTTGCCCTACACCCTTCTATATTTTATATCTGTCATTAACTTATTCAGGCTCTTTCTATAAGGCCTTTCAAATAATTGGAAAGGAAATCTGTTTATCAGACCACCACCGATGACCAGTACACCAGTACCGTAATGATTTCTTTGTGCTATATTGCAATATTTATTGCAATATTGTTTTGAGCATTAAATTCTTTTATTCATACAGTATGTGTAGTGTAGCAGTGATTTCACTACCACGTGTACATATATTATGGGTTTTACATCAATCTTCCTAATCCTTGAGATTGATCATGACCATGATGCACAATTGATATTAAGTTTTATTAAAAATCAAAACTATAAAGCATGTATTATTTTATAGTTATATATTTTTCTCGGAGATGTGTGCATCATTCTGCAGTGCTCTGAAATGATGTCTTAGTAGTAGTAGATCCAAGGTGCTCCTTGTATGATATCTAACAGATAAGAGCATTTCTGCCTTAGCTATGGCTCTGGTTAAGCTGGGATTGAGATTTCCTCTTATATATTTATTGTCTTTTTTTTTTTTTTTTTTACCGTTTTAGGCAGAATGGAAGACTGATATCAGCAAATTATTTGATAAGCAGCTGCAGTCTTCAGATTTTTTTTTTAACTAATAGGTGACAGCCCCGAACCCCTGCAGTGCTCTGTATGCGCCTTTTTACATTACAGATGATGTTACTTTAGCCCTTAAAAATCAAGCAAATAAAAAAAATGGAGTCGACAAGGAGTCGCCAAGCTCCCCCCTCCTCCTTCCTTTCTTCCAGTTCTCTTAACAGAGTCTGTGTGGTGCTCAGTCCTACAATATTTTATATACAAGTGGAACAAAATGGAACAAAAATAAATAATTATCAGTTTTATTATTTTTTTAAATCCTCTTTGACAACTTCTAAATTAGTTTCCCCAAATGTTAATCAAAATTGGCTTGAAATATAACACTTCATATTTGTGTGCAATAAAGGCCCAGTATAAGAAACAAGACAAACAGTAAAAATAGGTCTAACACTAATAAAATTCACATTTTGTTTAGTTTATTTTACAATATTGTTAGTATTAATTTTTCTAAGGGTTGGGGATGAGTTGGGGAGACGCATTGCATTTGCTAACAATAGTCTTATGTTTATTCAGTGATTATGAGGAACTTGCTTTGGAATACACTTGACATCTGTAGAGAAGCACAGGGACTGAGCATTAATATGTGGGTATGAAATACGGTTTATTCTTTACCAATCATCCAAACTTTGCTCCTCTCACAGATTATCCCATCCCCTTAAGTCATAATATTCTATAGGCTCTGTGAAATATAGAAAATGCTGGTTTAACATTCATATTCAGCTGAAGTCAAGCACATAAATATTAAAATGCTCAAGAGTCAAGGGAGATCCATCCTACAAATACTGAACAGCAACAGAGTGTGAGGTTTTTTAATATTTTATTTAAAAAAATATAACATTTTTAAGTGAAATAGAAATAAAATCTGCAGGAATGACCAATACGTGTATATGCATGTCTGTATTATTTTTAATGGCATAAAGGGGTATATATGAGGAGCCAACCAATGTTCCATATTTATGTATTTATTGTATAGATAGATCCTTCTCATGCAAATATTTGCAAGTGCAGCATTTCATTTTAGGTTTCAAATTCATACATAGACGATATAGCAGAGCACAATCACGTTTCTTAAAATGTAAAAAAAAAAAAAGAAGAAAAATATAAAATAAGAAGCAGAAACCACATAATGAATGTATCTTGGTGACAGAGAGACCTGCGCATATTCAGCCCATGCTCAGAACTCAGTTGGAAGGTAAATTGGAATCCAGACATCAAAGAGCTCTTTTGCCAGCAGAGATTCTTCTGGCATGATATTTCTTCCATGTAGATTGTGCTCATTTTACAGCAGAGGGAAGCACCACACGTGTGCTCACATACAGATAGGCCTTCTCAGGTGCTGGCTTTGCTGACTATGTTAGTGAATGTGATGGGAAAATAGGGTTTGGGAGCTGTGTCCTGCTCTTATAGAGGTGCGACCGTTACTCTTCCATTAAAAGAATAAAAAATGGTGGCATCAACAGAAATTAGTATTAAAGGGGCTGTCCAATTCTTCAGAAAAAAAGCAAAAAAGAGGTAGCAAAGAAAAAAAAAAGCAGCAAAGTTTAGATTACTTTATATATGGAGCCGTTCTTTGGTTTCTATATGTTGACGTTTACATAGACGTGTGGCACTGCTGTGTAGACACTGCACATTATGTACAGTGTGCTAGGGTCAATATTCAGAATACTTCAATTATAGCTACTTTATCTATCTATTTATCTCTGTATCTGTCTATCTTCTATCTGTCTGTCTATGTATCTCTGTATCTATCACTGTATCTCACATCCATCTACAAAATATTTCTACAACTACATATTGGTCTCAAACAGCCATGAAACCAGATCAGCCAAATTAGATGAGAGTTGAAGATGAGATATAGGTAGGGGCTTGGTTATTTTATAACCCCAGAAAAACTACACTGAAACTCTTCCAAATGACCAATTATTCTTACCCAACCTGTATTAAATATACGAAAGGTTGACAATTGGTGGGCTAGGGACGAACCTAAGATATTGTGGCACTGCCTGCATATCAACAGTGATTTACCATAATGGAAGGTAACATAACTGCATTATAGTTTACAGGACTCGCGCATCTTGTGGGACAGCCGTGGACATGAAAACCTCATGGCCGTGCTGTGCATACTGGTCTTGGGCTAGGTTTATGGAGTAACTGAAATTCTTATGTGTTCAGGTGCTAATGTAATCAACTATGGAAGACATTCTTGAGTCTTCCCTTTAATATTATTATTACTTTTTATTATTAAAGCGCCTTTCATTCCATGGTGCTGTACATATGATAAGCGGTGCACATACATAATCAGACAATTGCACTAGGCATGAACAAGACGAGTTACAAACTGGTACAGAAGGGCTTGCAATCTACGAGATCAAGGGGATAGGTCATCTATAGCAATAGATCAGTTCGTAGAGCCATTAGAAATAAGTTGGAGAAATTTATCATGAGGTGAATTGACATCATTTGCACCACATTTATCAAACACTGCAGTGTAGTAAACTTGGCACAGCTTTATAAAGAACACTTATCTAAAGATGTTTGTTATGGGCAGTAGGTTAGGACCCACTGTACCAACTAACCTGTTTGACTGGGCTAACTCCAAGGCTCCATTCACACGTCCGTAATAATGGGTCTGCATCCGTTCCGCAAATTGCGGAACGGGTGCGGACCCGTTCATTCTCTATGGGGACGGAATGGATGCGGAGAGCACACTATGTGCTCTCCGCATCCGCATTTCCGGAGCGTGCCGCCGATCTTCCAGTTCGCGGCTCCGGAAAAAAATTTAACATGTCCTATTCTTGTCCGCAATTGCAGACAAGAATCGGCATTTCTATTAGGGGTGCCGGCCGGATGTATTGCAGATCCGCAATGCACTACGGACGTGTGAATGGACCCTAAGAGCGTCATCCTGGCAGTCCCCTGGTTTTGACCCTTTAACCCCTATATAGGGATCTGGTCTTCACTGCTGGTGACCCACTATTCAGCTACCTCTTGAGATAATCCCAGTGTAGTTGGTGGGTGACCTACAGATATCAGAGACATCGGTGTGAAACACTTGGGGGTCAGGCCAAGGTCGGAGCAGGCACCATACAAAGAATCCAAGAAACAAGTCAGAGGTCAGGGCAGGCGGCAATAGGGTAAGGTTACGGCAGGCAGCTAGGAGTCCGAGTCGGTTGTCAGGCAGGAGTTTGGTACATGGGCAGTCAGACATAGAATAACACCTTTGCTGATAACTAGAGACTAACCTGCACCCTCCCACTGGGAAGGGCGCTGTAAATATACAGAGACCCCCAGCCATTGGCTGGCGAATGAATTGGTCTGAAGGCCTTAGGAGGCGAAGGGCAGGCGGTGGCCTGCAGAGGACAGCAATGACGGGCACCACCAGAGCTGAAGGAAGAGGAGTGCGGCTGGACAGCGGGAGGGTGGGTAAGCTAAATAGTGTGGCGGGCACAGGGCTCCAGCATTACCATTACTTTGCACTGCCCCTCTACTGAAGTAAGGATGCACTTAGTTAACCATGCCGACTTAGCCTAAACATTTATGTCAGAAAACTGGCACAAATCAAATGATAAATTTCCCTATGGTGTGAATAAAGAAATCTTAGTATGGATAACAGATCTTGGTTAGCAGCATGTGTAGCTCATTTCTGTGTGACCCATTCGTGGTACTAAGGAGGAGATTTATCACTGTATTTTGCGACTTTTTAAACGCCATTGCAAAAAGAAATACTGTTGGAAGTGGAGTTTCTTTACCACCATTGAGACTTTATTAAAAGAGGGCATGATGAGGGTGGAAGAGGCTGGGCAAGTGGCCTGGCATGTTTATCCTTATTTCTGACAGTTTTCTGGCCATAGATTTCATTCTGGCACATGGAATACCAGAGGACGCTCCTCGCCATAAATTGGGCACATCCTACAGCAGTGCAGATTATATCAGAAACGCCAGTCTGAAAAATCTCCCCCTAACGCTGAAGGGGACATTGGGGCTGCTTTCACATTCGCAATTCCTCAGGATAGGTCCTCAGTATCTGATCATTGTGGGTCTGACACCCAGGGCCTCTGCCAAGCAGCTGTTTGAGAAGGCACAGGCACTCCTGCGAGCGTTGCGGCCTTCTCCCTGCTTACCAAGCACAACGGCTGTGCTTGGTATCGCACTCAGCCCCATTCACTTCTGTGAGGTTGAGCTGCTCCTAGGCCACGTGACCGATGAACTGGTCTAAGAAAAGCAGGGAGAAGCTCCCCTGCCTTCCCGAACAGCTGATCGGTGGAGGTCCCGGGTGTCGGCCCCCATCAATCCAGAGGATAGGTCATCAGTATTAAAATCTTAGAAAACCCCTTTAATGCATTTAACTCAATCACAATTCCATCCCTTCTGGCCAATGACCCTTAAGCACTGTCCTAATGCTAAATTTGATAGTGTCTGCCTTTGGTAGAGTAAGTTTAAATTGAAGTACCGTACCTGGGCCCCAATGCAAATTTTGTAATTCAGGACCCCCCAGTTATTATGCTTCATTTGTACTACTGATATCTTCAAATGGGACAGAGACCTTGAGAGTGATTGCATCCATACTCATCTAAAATCCACATTCAGCACACACATATATATGGGTAATGCTCTGTTACACATATTACGGTTAGCATTTATTATGATGGGTTGTCGTATATATCAGGCATGGGCATTAATGTGTCACAGGTGAAATATTAGGATTAAAATTAATCTAAATCGTGGACAGAAGTATGTGCGGTTCTGAAATGTATTCTGCTCTCTGCTCTACCATTGCCTATTCCTAAGGTATTAGCATGAAGTAAGCACAGTTTCCATTACATGTTCCAAGGACCGATTAAAACTATAATATCATATTCATGACTCTTGGTAACCACTGATCAATAAAACATTACGCTCCTGGGGGTCATTTAAAGAGTGCAGAGCAGACAGCAGTACAAAGCTTTCAGACTCAGTTTGCTGCAGCAATCCGTTCAGAGCATTGGCTGTTCCTTGGTATTGAAGAAGCAGAAGGCTATTCATTGTGTGATCTGAAGACGCTCTTTAGTTACCCATCACCACCCAACACTAGGCAATAGATATCCATCTCAGTGTGTGTCTACTATTGACCAAATTTAATAATTAACTACTTCTAATTGGTGCATATGATGTAGACTCGCAAATTTCACATTATCTGTAATGACTAGTCTTAAAGTACCTCATAGGTTGCAGAGGTCTCTACTGCTACAATGAAGCAGATGAATAGGATATAAAATTATTTGAGTATTTGCACCCCTTTTATAATAATTGCATTCACAAATAAAGATGAAGCCATATTTTTAAGGGCTCATTCACACAGCCGTTGCCTGGCTGTGCCCTTTTTGCGGGCTGCAAACAGTGGGTCCACAGTATACGGGCACCGGCTGTGTGCACACCGTACCACGGAATGGGTCCGCAATCCGGAAGGAGTGGTGCGGAACAGAGGCTCGGCACTCCGTAGTGCTTCCGTGAGGTTTCTTTCCGTGCCTCCGCACCGCCAAAAAAATTGAACGTTATATTTTTTTGTGGTATAGATGGATCACGGACCGATTCAAGTTGAATAGCCATTTTAAATTTTTTCTGCATTGCCCATTTTTTTTAATTATTTTAGTAATTCAGATATAACCCAGATTGTAACTTCCTATGGTCAAAAGAAAACCATAAGGGGCTAAAACACATATAGATTTGTCTGGATAGAACTACATTTTTGGAAAGAGACATGTAGCCCAAAAGTAGAACAGCAAATGTTTTTCTTTTTTTTACTATTTTAATTTTAATTTACTATTTAAACAATGAAATTACAAGATGTTGTGAACATTAAACCTAAGGGTGTATTCACACTGCGTGAGTTTTTATTTATTGTATTCTTGTATAGCCTTTGCTTGCCATCTCTAACACTGATAGAAAGAGGTTGGGGAGAGCAAAGACACCCAATAGAAGCAGATTCAGCAACACCACCAGATGAAGAACTTGCATATACTCTGCAGTACCAAAATGGTGGGAAATAAAAAAAGTCAAGGAAAAAGTGTCCACAGCTGTTAAGTTTTTGACTGCAGAAAAGGATCCTGGCTAGACGGGGGCACAGAGTTTAAGGAATCTGCCCATTCTTCATTTATAGCCCTGTAAAAAGGTATGGTCTTTCCTGGTCCTATTCCCAGGTTATGGTGCCCAGAATAGTCACCCTTGGGTAAAGTGAAGAACGTTGAGCCAAAGTCAAGAACTAGGGGTTCTCAGTGGAATAGTAGTCAGAATGCAACAAGCAAGAGGATGAGAACTGTAGTCAGGGCGTATGTCAGAAGTCATTACCACAAGTAGAACCACAGGAACCAGGCAAAAATCCAGTCAATGAGACAAGGGTGTTATCCAGGAACAAGGCTGAGGTAAAGGTCAGGAGTCAGAATCATAGGTCCAATTAGCCAGGCAAGGATGTACCTTGATCTGCAGGCAAGGAGACACGGGCAAGATCTTCTTTAAATTGGCTGCTTGGCTGTCGCCTTACTACAGGAAACCCATTTACTGCATAGGCCACTTAGGTGACGTCAGAGGGATGTACCAGTTGCTCCCGCAGTGTAGAGCAGAATGGCTGCTGCGCAATGCAGTGTGTCTTGTATGCCTACCACTCCAACATGTATACCTTCCAGAACCAAATTATTTCAAGCTGTTAGCTTAAGAGGTGTGTCCTTTCTCAGACGGCATGTCCTCTCTGTGGCAGCTGGTGGCAGTTGAAGGATGGAACTGAGTATGTTGGTCCACCTCAGTGAGCTGGACATAGAAATTACAAAAAGAGCAAACAGCAGGTGGCGCCATATATATCGATTTTATTGAATAACCCTGTAGCTAACCAGAAAAATTGTAATTACATGCAATTACAAAAGTATTCAGACCCAAGTGCTGGCTTGAAAAATGGCAAGTTTTTTTTCTCCATGGGACGACCCCTTTAAATTTGTCATTTGGTATGTAACTGATTCTTTAACTCATTTTAGCCACTGAAATCCAGGGCTGTAGTTTTGATTGTTAGCTTCTGACCTGTGTCAATCAGCAAAAATAAATTGGAATCTCAAGTGCTTATTGCAATGTTCTTGACATGCAGACTGATCATGACACTTGACAGTGCACAGGTGCCCTCGTTGGGGACAGTCATAATGAAAATATCTTGATTTTCTAATGGCCCTGTAACAATCCAGGTATTCTGTGCCATTAATTGCTTTGCCTATACATTTATTAATGTTTTCATTTACTGTCCCAGCTGAGGTCCTGCTGCAAAATACCTTTTTTACGGGTGAAGTGGCTCTGGTCGCTAGACTGTTTAGTGTAAAATAGCCCAAGTATTTAATTCTGCTGGGTATGCATACTCCTTATTTCAAAAATAATCACCAAAGCGGCAACACAACACAAGGCAGAAAGCCTCGGCGGCCATAAATGTTTTTTTTTCTTTTTGTCCTGTTGACTTTTTAATGTTTGAGCTCAATTAATGTCAGCATAAACAAATTAAGCTTGATTACTCCTGGCTGCCTAGCCAGCACTGAGGGCTCGCCATCCGTATGGCTACTTTGGGCAAAGTCATAAGCACAGCGTTTTCTGTTTTCCTTCATCCTCCTCCCAGGGAGCAGAATTTCAATGCAGTTTTCCATTAAATAAGCCATTGTAATCATGTTGTGTTAATAGAAGAGGTAAAATTGCCTCTCCTTTTACAAGACATTAGAGCAAAGCTGCATTATTAAACTTTTCTCGTGGACAGGGCATTTAAAATATATTCTCAATGGCTGACGTAAGATCTTTCATTACTGCTGACAGCTTTTCAGCCCTTAATAGGCTGTTCACCATTGGGGTAGAAATTTGCGCACTTTTATTATTATTTTATTTCTCGTTGAGTTAGACAGTGACATGATAAGTAAAACATGATATGAGGAATTGGCGTACTTGTGGAATATAGCTGTCACCGTGTCCCTGTGCACCTGAATTTGATAAAATATGTCCCTGTCTACATTACTGATATAGAAATCACAAGCAGCTTTGGGAGACCTGTGGTTTCTTTTATCCCAGTTAAATGTAAGTTTTTGGGACAATTATGGAACATTTTGAAGTCTTAGTGTAGAAATGATTGGTTAATATATTTTCTGTCACTATGTAATGATTAATATATAGATTTTTTGGGTTCAGGTCCATAAAGCTCTTGCTATTGTATACTTACAGTATGGTAGGGCTGCCTAAGCAATAAGGGACCTGAAAGTCCGGCAAAGACTGTCAGAGACCCTGGAGAGAAGACAGAAGTGGCCTTCTCTGCCTCTTCTTTCTCTCTTCTCCCATGCACAGTGCTTATTGGGTGCTATGTATGCAGCAGAGGTGGCGCCTCTATTGATTATGTGAAGAATCATGATCGCTGAAGCCAACAGCAGAAGGTTATTACTGGCCTGACAGTTGCCATTGTCAATGTGACAGGGTAGATTCCCCCTTTTACCTGTAGCTGAGACTGCAATTTTATCCAGTTATATCTAGCTATACATGTATTGTAGTTCATCCATA
Source organism: Bufo bufo (assembly GCF_905171765.1). Classification (NCBI taxonomy): domain Eukaryota; kingdom Metazoa; phylum Chordata; class Amphibia; order Anura; family Bufonidae; genus Bufo; species Bufo bufo. Next base: position 143,281,274 of record NC_053398.1, on the reverse strand, counting down.
AGATATCCAGAATGAAGACAATGGCCCTCATTTACTAATGTGAGTGCAGCAAGATGGTATCATCAGTGTTGCCAAATTTGGTACAATTTGGGCAACTTTGGTACATCTGATTTTAGAAAAAACCACTGCTCTACCAAGGGGACTTAACTAAAGTGTGGCTTAGTGGAAAAAGGGGCATAACCCAAGATGCAACATTTTATACCAAAATTACGCCCAAATTCTTGAAAATTGTTACCCAAAGTAGGGTTGTTTCGGGTATCGAATTTTTGATACCCAATCGATACTTTTGTCTGGTATCGACCTCGATAACGGGATTTGCCTTTTTTCGATAGTAGGCTTCGCTATTGCGCAGTCTAGTATCAGAGAATATAGAGCGCGCTGCTCTCAGAGCGCTCCGTGTTCTCCTCAGCAGCACAGGGGAGAAGGAAGACTCTCTCCCTCCCCCCTATTCCGCTGCTGCCGCTAACAGCAATGAGGAGAAAGAGGTGGGCGCACTGCGCCACCAATGGAAGTAAACGTTTAATACAAATCCAGGAGGCGGGTGCTGGCGGGGAGCTGCGATCAGCTGCAGTTAACCCCTCAGGTGCCGCACCCGCCTCCTGTATTAAATGTTAATTATCATTGGTGGCACAGTGTGCCCTACCCCCCTCCTCCCCAGTATTAAAATCATTAGTGGCGCAGTGCGCCCCCTCCCTTCAACTCCCCCAGTATTAAAATCATTGGTGGCTCAGTGCGCCCCCTCTGCCCCATCTCCCAGGTTTAAAATCATTGGTGGCAGTGGCCACAGGGTCCCCTCCCCTCCTCCTCATTGGTGGTGCAGTGGCAGCTTCTGATCTGAGCCCCAGCAGTGTAATCCTGGGGCTCCGATCGGTTACCATGGCAGCCAGGACTCTACTGAAGCCCTGGCTGCCATGGTAATCTCCTTGCTGCTGTGTGTACTATGCACAGGGCAGCAGGGAGAGTGTGAAGTCCTATTCACCCTAATAGAGCTCTATCAGGGTGAGTAGGACAACGGATGAAAAGATCCCAGGTTCTAGCCCCTAAATATTAAGTATAAATCACCCCCTTCGCCAATTTTACATATAAAATATATAAACAATAAATAAATATATAAATATCATATCACAACGTCCGCAAAAGTGTCCAAACTATTAAAATATAAAAAAAACTGTCCTATGCAGTGAAAGCCGTAACAGAAAAATAAAAAATATAAATTGCGCGATTCACCATTTTTTTTTGTCACCTTGTCCCCCCAAAAATTAGGATCAGACTGTTCTATTAAAATGTGGAATGCACGCGGCTTTTTTTGGTGTTTTTTTTTTTTCGCGTGGTATCGAATGGTATCGAGTATCGCAATACTTTTTTATGGTATCGAAACCGAATAAAAATTTTGGTATAGAAACAACCCTAACCCAAAGTAAGCCAACCAATAGTCAGTGTAAAGTTAAAGAAATGTGTCTAGATGTGCACCAGATTTACCACCCATCCTGAGCCACGATGATAAACCTAGTGCATGTCTAGACAGCCTGTCTAAGTTTGTGCCACGTTCATGATGAGTAAATCTGCCCCAATGTCCCGGGCCAATAAGGACCTTTCTCAAGTCTTATCTGTACAGGAAATAGTAACAATACAATAAATCCTATATAAAAAAAATATGTTGTGTCATATGGTAGCAACCATAGAAATATATATGGAAATATACAGGATCAGTAAGATTGCAATGTACTACAAAATTAACAGGAATGACAGGAACAACTTTTCGGCTTGAGAGCAATCCATAAATCTATGCCGATAACCTCTGACCTTAACTATGGTATAAACCATACATTGGCCCACAATTCACTAAGCAGTTTACAACAATTTTTGCTGTACACTGCAAAAAAAAAAGTCTCAAATCATGATTTGTACCAGATTTGTATAAAAACTGCAACTGTTCTCTTCACTTGCCAAATTTAAAATGTGCCAAGAAAAGCAGGCGTGGTCGTCAAAGAGTGGGTGTGGCATCCAGGTTTTAGACAAATTTATTAAAGATGTTATCCCATCACTATTGTAAAAAATGTAAATCAGACCTCATATAGGACATGACAATCTTTTTCTAACAAAGCTAGAACCAGCCCTGTACCTCACATGGATCCAGAAATCTCATTTATTCTGCTAGATTTAGAAGTTGCACAAATAGTGGTGCAAATCTATGCCTGTTGATAGGAGGTGTAGATTGTATTTTTTTTTACTTTCATACATTTACAGATTTAATAAGAGGTTATGCACATTTTCCTAAATTTGGTGCAAATCACTTCCAATTATTGGTTTTCCTAGAAACATGGAGGTCATTTATTAAGACCGGCGATTTATACTCCAGTCTTATTCCCCCAGATTTGGCGGCAAATGCACCTACAGTGCCTTGCAAAAGTATTCACCCCCCTTGACTTTTTTCGTATTTTGGTGCCTCACAACCTGGAATTAACATGGATTGTTTAGGATTTGCATAATTTAATTTACAGAACATGCCCACAACTTTGAAGATGTTTTTATTTTTTATTGTGAAGCAAACAACAAATAGGACAAAATAACTGAAAAAAATCAATGTCCATAACTATTCACCCCCCTAAACTCAGTACTTTGTAGAGCCACCTTTTGCGGCAATCACAGCTCCAAGTCGCTTTGGATAAGTCTCTATGAGCAGTTGCCACATCTGACCGCTGGGATTTTTTCCCATTCCTCCTTGCAAAACTGCTCCAGCTCCTTCAAGTTGGATGGTTTGCGCTTGTGAACAGCAATCTTTAAGTTTGACCACATATTTTCTGTTGGATTGAGATCTGGGCTGTGACTCGGCCATTCCAACACATTTACATGTTTCCCCTTAAACCAGTCAAGTGTTGCTTTAGCCGTGTGTTTGGGGCCATTGTCCTGCTGGAAGGTGAGCCTCCATCCTAGCCTCAGATCACGCACAGAGTGGTACAGGTTTTGCTCAAGAATATCCCTGTATTTAGCACCATCCAGCTTTCCCTCAACTCTGACCAGTTTCCCAGTCCCCCCAGTATGATGCTACCGCGACCATGTTTCACTGTGGGCATGGTGTTCTTTGGGTGATGTGATGTGTTGGGTTTGCGCCAGACATAGCGTTTTCTTTGATGGTCGAAAAGTTTAATTTTAGTCTCATCAGCCCAGAGAACCTTCCTCCATACATTTTGGGAGTCTCCCACATGCCTTTCCGCAAACTCACAACTTTCCTTTTTGTTTTTAGCTGAAAGTAATGGCTTTCTTCTTCCATAAAGCCCAACACTATAGAGCGTACGGCTTATTGTCGTCCTATGTACAGATACTCCAGTCTCTGCTGTGGAACTCTGCAGCTCCTCCAGGGTTACCTTAGGTCTCTGTGCTGCCCCTTGGATTAATGCCCTCCTTGCCCGGTCCGTGAGTTTTGGTGGGCGGCCGTCTCTTGGCAGGTTTGCTGTTGTGCCATGTTCTTTCCATTTGGTTATGATTGATTTGATGGTGCTCCTGGGGATCATCAAAGTTTTGGATATTTTTTTATAGCCTACTCCCGAGTTGTACTTCTCAACAACATTGTCCCTTACTTGTTTGGAGAGTTCCTTGGTCTTCATGGCAGTGTTTGGTTAGTGATGCCTCTTGCCTAGGTGCTGCAGCCTCTGGGGCCTTTCAAAAAAGGTGTGTATATGTAATGACAGATCATGTGACACTTAGATTGCACACAGGTGACATCATTTCACTAATTGTGACTTCTGAAGGTAACTGGTTGCACCAGAGCTTTTTATGGGCTTCCTAACAAAGGGGGTGAATACATACGCACATGCCAATTTTCTGTTTTCTATTTCTAAACAATAGTTTTATTTATATATTTTTCTCATTTCACTTCACCAACTTAGACTATTGTGTTCTGATCCATCACCTAAAATTCAGATTAACAAAACATTGAACTTAAGGCTGTAATGTAACAAAATACGAAAAAGTCAGGGGGGTGAATACTTTTGCAAGGCACGGTAAGTTATGTAGAGGCCTGTGCCTCCACATAACTTTGGCTCTTGGTTCTGCCGGCTGTGCGACATGCTTTTAACTATGTCACCTCCTTTGCTGGCATAGTTTAAGACCATTGTCCACGCCATAAACTGGCGTGGAAAATGATGATTGAGATGGGCCGGCCGGCCTGTCCTCTTCCCCATCCACGCCACGTCTTGTTTTTCCACCGCGTGAGCGGTGAAAAGTCACAGATTTTGCCGCAAAACCCCTTTTGCGACAAAATCTGTGACAAAAATATGCCAAAAGTGGCATAAAAACAATAATAAATGACCCCCATGAGTATCAGTTAGGGCGAGTTTACATCGCCGTTATTTTTCCGTTCTTCTGATCCACAGTTAAAGGTGACCTTGGAAGACACGTGAGCTAGTAGAGGAGATGTCTTCTTGATCTTCTCAAAGAATGACATTGATTCCTTTTTTGTTGGAGGGCTAAACAGACACCAACTTTTGATAGTTCTGCCTATTGGATTACCAGGCACTACATGAGATTGAAAGGTACCTTACAGTTAGGTCCTCTAGACATCTGCGTGGTAAAACATATATAAAAATTAGGGGGGGGGGGGGGGGAATTAAATTAAACCGCTCTGCGCAATCATGACAGCGGCTTTGTCCTCAGACAAGTGTGGTCCATGTTTTTACGATTCTACACGTCCTTTGCTTTGCTTACAGGCTGGCCCTTGTAAAGAGAAGAAACAGCTTTAATAAGTCATGTTAATGTATGTACTATGGGGGCCATTTATTAAGACCAGCGTTTTAGATGTCGGCCTTAATAACCCCTATACCTGGCAGTGGATCCACCACTTACCTATCTCAGCAAGGCAGCACAGTGTGCAAGGATCTCGTGTAGAGAATTCGGGTGTTTCCGTTCACTCCCAGGGAAAGTCGTCTCCGTAATAAGTCCTGGATAATGGTACGGTTTTGTTTTCTGTTAGATCCAAATGGAATCTAACAAAAATATCGCTGGGGAAGATTTTGCTAATCCAGTCTAATACAGGGTGAGTCAAAAAGGTTGGTGAAAAAGTAAAGGCCTGTAGTTAAAGTAACAAATTCTGCTCTTGAAAAGAAGCTGTGCTGTGATTGGGTGCTATGGGAAACAGTTCTCTTTTAGACAGTTTTTATGAATCTGTCCTTTTGTGGTTAGTTTACACATTTATTAAGATCAGCGGTCTTAATAAAGCCCCATAGCTCGCAGAGTTTTTTTTTCTCCCTGGCTCTGAGCTCTGCGCTGTGATTGGACAGCGCTGCTGTCAGGGAGAAGGAGAGACACTGGCGTCTACTCCCACTTGCACCGAATGTTGAGAAATTACTGGGGGCCACAGCGGACGAACTGAGCGGCGCCCAGGAATAATAGTAAGTGCACTTAGATCCCTGGGCGCCGCTCTATGTAGGCTGCTACTAAGTTCATATTCTTTGGACCCATGAAAGTTCCTCTTTAAGAAGAAGCGCCCGCCTCTCCATAATTTGGCGCATTTTTTTTTGCTGTCTTACATTTATACCTTTTTCTACGCCTAAAAGGTCATGGAAAATGGCGTAGAAAATAGTAAATGAGACGGCGTGCCGGCACTTCCCCTCCCACGCCACGCCCACAATTTTAGACCTGGCGTGAGCAAGGAGAAGTCGCAGATAGCGGTGCAACTAACCGCTGCTCGCCATCTATGCCTGAAATACGCTTAATATAGGCTTATTTCAGTATAATGAATGATCCGCTAAATTTGTGGCTAATGCTGTATGGTAAATTTGGTGCATCCTGCTAGACAATGTTAAACATTTTTGTGTAACCGTACACCACCTATAGATTGTCTCCCTTTGCGCAATATTGGCATGGGTTGTAGCATTTTAAGTAACACACTACCTGCCAGACCTCACTCAGACCATATCATTTTCACTGTTGCCTTTTGAAGCTTAATTTTATGTTAACCAAGTATTAACATTAACTTGTGATACCTGTACATTTTTTAATGTAGGACAAATAGGTTTGAAATCTTTGCAAAGTCATTACATAAGTATGCTAGATAGACTATTATTTTCTCAACTGAGTTAACATGCCGTAAACTTTTATGGGGCTTCTGCTGGTACATGATTATCTGCCAAAAGTGTATTACGGTATCCAATAACCATTAACATAAGTAGAGGCCAGTGAGAAGTCCGATAATAAAGATTACTTATTTTGCCTTTGTTTTGCTAGAATATTTCTTTTGCATTTTTATTGTATTTATTGTCTTTCGACAGACGGTATGGAACATGTTTTTACAACCTATATGTGAATTTTCTATCTTATTTGTTTTTTGTTTTTTTTTCAGTTTACAAACACGGGTGGATGGTTTTCTAGATGTAATTTTTTAAGGGTACTTTCACACTTGCGGCAGAGTGATCCGGCAAGCAGTTCCGTCGCCGGAACTGCCTGCCGGATCAGGCAATCTACATGCAACCAGACAGCATTTGTAGACGGATCTGGATGCGGGTCCGTTTCACAAATGCATTGCAAGAATGGAACCGTTTGCCATACGGATAAACAGATCCGTTTCTATTTTTTCCCCACACTTTTAAAGGTCTGCGCATGCGCAGACTGTAAGGACGGATCCGGCATTTCGGCACTAATACATTCCTATGGAAAAAAAATGCTGGATCCGGCATTCAGGCAAGTGTTCACATTTTTTGTCCGGAGATAAAACCGTAGCATGCTGCTGTATTATCTCCATCCTGATCAGTCAAAAAGACTGAACTGAAGACATCCTGATGCTTCCTGAACGAATTGCTCTCCATTCAGAATGCATTAGGATAAAACTGATCAATTCTTTTCCAGTATTGAGCCCCTAGGATGGAACTCTATGCCGGAAAAGAAAAACGCTAGTGTGAAAGTACCCTAAAATCACTCCTTATATTCTACTTCCTGTCCTGACTCTTTAACTTCCTCCATTGTTTGGGCTGTTAGCACGGCAAATCGCCTCGCTTATTTTTCTCACTCAGACCATTCATTGTGACCGGGGAGGGAATGTGAGTGACTGACTCAATTAGAGCATCATATACTACACTGCTAAGTGAAGTGCTCTTCTGTGGATATCTTTATCTATACCTATCAAGAGAATAATGGAACTGTCATTTAGTTGTAGTGGGAATTTTATCTAGTACAACACTGTTAATGAGATTGTGTGCTAGCGTAAGATCTGCCAAGGTGTAGAGTAATGGTAACTCTGTCGGCCCTTGTAAGCCATGCCTCCTCATCCCATGCACCACCTTCTTTTTTGCCAAGCATATCGCAGACAAGTCGCAAGTTTTTGTGCAAAAATACGGTAAAGCCAAATCCCCACCATTATTAAAAAAAAACATAGTGGAAGTCTTTGCTAATTCTGGTCACTTACGTCATATTATTAATACATCATACGCTAATATTTTGAAATACGACACATTGATAAATTTTCCCGCTGTCACTAAATAGACACCCAGTCATAGCATTATAAAGATAGATGAGATTTTGTATAAGTGAAGTAAGAGCTTTATGGAGGCCCTTAAGGTCAATTAACCAGATACCGATGCAAATATTTCAAATAGGGTTTTAATTAGGTACCTGTCACTTTTTGAAAAAAAATAAAAATAAAATAACACATTCATTGTTAAATTTATGTATTGTAACAAAATAACTGTCTGTAGTCATTCATTTATATTAGAACCATCCAGGAGGTTTTAGGAGACTGGCATCCAAGGTTTTAGGAGACTGGCATCCAAGGTTTTAGGAGACTGGCATGTGAGGTTTTAAGAGAATGGCATTCAAGGCAACTGGTCCTCCTTGTGGAGAGCGCCTAGAAGGCGAAAGGAGCCTTATAGGCCATGCAGTGCTCCTCTGGGAAATGGGTATTCAAATTAGGTCATGGGAGTATTACTCTGGTCAGAAAAAAAAATCTGCAGCCCCATCACTATAACAGGGAAGTAGTACTTGTTGTAGTAGTTGTTATAGTAGTAGTAGTTCCATGATCCATCAGTTTTCTCCGACTTTTTTCTTGAAGTGGATTGTCTCATCACAATGGACCTTTTTAATATTGGAGCCGTATAACATATGATATTGCCAGAGAAAGCCATGGCTAGCTAGCATGGCTAGCATTTCCAATGCCACAGAAATACAGCACACATGGATCAGTCAAGTTCTCCAGGGCTCCTTGTAGGACATCAATATGCTCCAATAGGTCAGATAGACATTGGTTGTATTCATAAGACAACCCCTTTAATATCACATGGTTGTCCCAATACAATATGGGTTGCATACTACTGTTAACTCTTCATTATTTCTTTATATGTAACTTGCTTTGAAATGCATGGAAACTGAAGAACCTAAATCCAACCAGGTCATGGGAATAATCACAGCAGCAGGAGAGGAGTGTGCTGACTTAGTGGTAGTCTGTGACCTGTCTACTCCTCCATGATTTTGTTATCGAGGACAAGGTTCTGACAGTGTCATGGACAGGACTAGGGGCAGATGTGCACATGGAAAGAGCACATCTCGCTCTGCAGAATACAGTTATGTATTACAGAGACAGCCACATTCATTTTGAACATGTGTGGCCCCCAGCAGCTTCTCATGAAAACTCCAAGGAGCTGCCATATGAATAGTAGTTCTGTGATCATATACCCCAATAAGGGTTTTGTCTTGATGGGCCAATCCCTGTAATTATGGCGGTGGCCTTTTAAAACCTAATTTAACTTAAGTGCTTATGTATTTTGAGTTGGTGTTTTTAATTGCTTGCTTGAAAGTGCCTCCGAATGTACGTAGTACATGTCCATATTTTTTTTTACAATGGATTCAAATTTGTATTCAGTAAAGGTAGAGACGAGAGGGAGGGCCACAGAAAATGACTTCCGTGCTCACATGTGGTTGTAATAACAATCAATCAAGCAAACAAAGGAGATGCCGGGAAAGACGATTTTCAGAGCCCTAATACTCAGTCTTTAGAAAACATTATAGCTCATATTCTTCAAAACAGAAGATAGCAATGTAGATCTGCTTCATGTATTTTGCAGGCACTTACGTAAATGCCAGAGGCCGTCTGCTTTGCAGCAGTTGTCAGCCGATCATGTACAGTACTAAACATTTACAGCAGCTCTTGTATGTGTTTGTAAGTCTGGACTAGTCTGGGAATTCCAGTTTCTTTGTTGTACATTTAAGTAGATTTTTTTGTCCATATGCTTTGTAGTAATGGTGCTAAGTACTGTTTATGGTAACCTTGGGCAACCTCACTTTAGGCATGTTGAGATTCTGCTTCAGCCTCTTGGTTCTTCAATTGGTTTGCCTTTAGACTCTACATGTATGGCCACATGTGGCAGGTTTTCAGCAGTGGAGATTTTGCTGTGGATTTAAAACTATGCATCGCAAAGGATGAAATCCACAATGAAAATCCATAATATAAATTGACATGCTGCGGATTTAAAATCTGCACCACAGGTCACTTTATTCTACAGATTTATTTCCGTGGTTTGTTGATGAGATTTTATAAAATCTCATCCACTTTGCTGTTATTGTAATCTGCAGATTTTATGCTTGCGATTCTAAGACAAGAATTCTGAAGAGTATCCACCTCATGCCAACATACCCTACCATTGCTTTGCAAATATACAGATGTGGCGATGACAGGACTTTTAGGGTATTAGGCAAGTGTGACAGAATGGAAGGCAAGGGACAATGTCAGGGAATAGAGAAAATTGGCAGAGTGGCAGTGGTGATCATCAGTGTTGATCGAGCACCAAAGTGCTCGGGTGCTCGAGTAGAACAATTTGCGATTCTTGGGTGCTCTTCTGTTTACGCCAAATTCGGACTCTACCATTTGAATGTCTCAACAGAAATCGAGACTCATCAGACCAGGCAACATTTTTCCAGTCTTCAACAGTCCAATTTTGGTGAGCTCGTGCAAATTGTAGCCTCTTTTTCCTATTTGTAGTGGAGATAAGTGGTACCCGGTGAGGTCTTCTGCTGTTGTAGCCCATCCGCCTCAAGGTTGTGCGTGTTGTGGCTTTACAAATGCTTTGCTGCATACCTCGGTTGTAACGAGTGGTTATTTCAGTCAACGTTGCTCTTCTATCAGCTTGAATCAGTCGGCCCATTCTCCTCTGACCTCCAGCATCCACAAGGCATTTTTGCCCACAGGACTGCCGCATACTGGATGTTTTTCCCTTTTCACACCATTCTTTATAAACCCTAGAAATGGTTGTGCGTGAAATTCCCAGTAACTGAGCAGATTGTGAAATACTCAGACCGGCCCGTCTGGCACCAACAACCATGCCACGCTCAAAATTGCTTAAATCACCTTTCTTTCCCATTCTGACATTCAGTTTGGAGTTCAGGAGATTGTCTTGACCAGGAGCACCCCCCTAAATGCATTGAAGCAACTGCCATGTGATTGGTTGACTAGATAATTGCATTAATGAGAAATAGAACAGGTGTTCCTAATAATTCTTTAGGTGAGTGTGTATATATATATATATATATATATATATATATATATGTGTGTAAAAATTTCTGAAAGGTTTCTGCCGGAATTTGAACTCACAGCCTTTTACATTAGAGCCAAGAATCTTAACCACTACGCTATACAGCTACATGTTAACCTGCAATGAAATATGAAATGATACTTTTGATGTATAGGAATACTTACTACATTACAAACTACTATGAGGTTTTTCTGACCCAGTTTATCATTCAGCTTTATAGCTGAGTGGTTAAAGTACTTGCCTCAAATGTAGAAGGTTGTGAGTTCAAATTCCGGCAGAAACTTTTTCAGAAATAGAGGCTAAATTGGATTTAAATACACTGACTCGAGCATCGCACACGAGGTATTTGGCCAAACACTGCGATATGCTGAGCATCGTGATGCTCGGGCCGAACTGGTGTTCGTCCGAGCATGCTCACTCAACACTAATGATCATCCTTGTTGCATTGGTGTTCTGTGTTTGTCTCTCTGTCCTCTGCTGGGGGTGGTCCCAGTCTGTGGCATCTTCAGTGTATGCTGTAGGCTGCGGTTTACAGAAGGTCACCAGGTCTGTCTCTTAGGGCTGATAATCCCTGAGTATTTAACCCCTTAACGCATAATGACAGGGAACGGCAATCACACTGAACCCCCTCATTTAACCCCTCGGATGCCACAATAAACAGCGATTGCATCATCTGTTAGGTAAGGCAGAGGAACTCCCTCTGCCTTCCGATCTGAGTCCCGCAGTGAAATCGTGGGACTCCAATTGGTTACCATGATAGCCTGAGGCCTGCTGAGGCTTCCCATTACTTTCAAGTTAAGCTCCCTGATAAGCTGTACACAAGGTACAGCTCAGCAGGAAGCGTGCCAATATCCTATTGACCCGTAAAGATCTCTGTAAGTGTCAATAAGACAAGGAATAGGCTAGGTTCTAGCCATTTAAGGGTCTAAAAGTTATTGAAAAAAAGTATGTAAATAAAAAAAGCATTAAAAGTTGAAATCACTCCCCTTTCCAAATTTTATATATATAAACAACAAAAAATTTATAACGTATCACTGTGTCCGAAAATTTCTGAACTATTAAAATATAAAAACAAATTTCCTGTGTGGTGAACGCTGTAACAGAAAAAAAATGAAAAGCACACGATTTGCCATTTTTAGTCATCTTGTCTCATCAAAACATTTAATAGCTGTGATCAAAAAGTCGTACCAATGAAATCTACAGTTCGTTCTGCAAAAAACAACCCCTCATAGCTCTGTAGACCGAAATATAAAAAATGTATGGCTGTCTGAAAATGGCAATGCAAAGAAAATTTTGATTTTTATAAGGGTTTTTATTTTTTAAATGTAATAAATCTAAACAAAAACAATACAAGTTTGGTATCGCCGTAATCATATTAAGCTGAAGACTAAGGACGTCATGTTGTTTTTAGTGCACAGAGAACGCTGTAATTTCAAAACCCCAAAAACATTGGCGGATTATATTTTTTTTTCAGTTTTACCCCACAAAGAATTTGTTTCATGTTTTCCAATATGAGACATGGTAAATTAAATGGTGCCATTAAAAAAATGCATCTTTTCCTGCAAAAAATAAGACCTCATATGGCTATATCAACAGAAAAGTAAAAAAGTTATGGCTATTGAAACGTGGGGAGGAAAAATAAAAAATGCAAAAGCAAAAATAGGCCCAGTCTTTAAACGGTTAAGGCACCTTCCTCCCTTAAGAGGGTGTCTAAGCTTTCAGGTATCAAATCTCTAGTTACCAGCAAAGGTTTCATCTTCTGTCTGACTACCCCTGTACCAAACTCCTGCTTGACAACCGACTTTGACTCATAGCTGCCTGCCCTGGCCTCTCACATTGCCCCATTGCTTCCTGCCTTGACCTTGGACTTGTTTCTCAGATTTGTTGGTTTGCTGTCTTCCTCGACCTTGGCCTGTTACCAAACTATGAATATTGGGACTATCCCAAGAGGTAGTGGCCTGGTGGCTCCTCTGCGGCAAAGACCAGATCCCTGTATAGGAGTTTAAAGGGCAAAAACCAGGGGACTGCCAGGATAACACCTTTAGAATTAGCCCAAAGGTTATTTGGTGCACTGGGTCCACACTCACTGCCCGTTATAAGCGTTTCCTTTTTATTTTCGGATATTGTACAAAATTAAACCCAGCTTATATAGTATACTGGTGCTTGTCAGATTCCTGCAGACTGTTCATGCAGCCCCTGTCACAATACACAATGTATGTATGTTCCAATTTCGATGAGTAGGCCTGTCGTTGATATTGCCTGAAGCATGTGCACATTTGGTACTGGTGGGTTGTCCACCCATATTAGTGCGGTGTGTCATAAAATGCTGACTGTAAGGGGCCCCAGCCACAAAGACCCTCATCAATCCAAGGACAGAGGCATTTTCATTAACTGTGGGAGAGAGTGGGGGTATCTATCTATCTATCTATCTATCTATCTATCTATCTCCTATCTATCTATCTATCTATCTATCTCCTATCTATCATATTTTTATATTTGTCTGTTCTTACCATAAATATGTATTTGAAAAATAAATTGCTGTAAATGTAGCATAGGTATGGGTTAAGGTAAAGTACATCTGAGTAGAAAACTGTCTATAGAAAGAGGTCTAAATAGAGATGGAACAAGATATTTTTATTCATTAAGCTCAGGAATGTTTCATAACAGCATATTTATCCGTCAGATCTGCCTCGGTTGATCCATTGTGCTGCCCTCTTTATTTTTTTCTCTGTTATCTGGAATAATTTATGTGTTCACCATTCAGAGGGAAAGTAAAACATAATCGTCAACACTTATAGGAAACACATATAGGACATACACATTATAGTTTATACTGCTGAAATGTTACTGCAATCAGCCTCACCTCCCAGAAACCATCAGCTGAAGGGAAGGCAGAGAGGACTTGCAGACAAATTCTTCCTTGTGGTCATAAGGACCAAGATGTGTACACAAAAATCAATGTAAGAATCTCCCTCTGTGGCAGGCATAGAAGAGTAGCGTGTAGCAAAGATCAAATGTTTTGCCACTCAGGACAAAAAGTCTTGCTGTCCGTTGCCTCCTTGTTTACTAGAAATGCAATTCCTGTGGAGATAGGAGTCCTGCATAGAGTCCCCCCCCCCACCCCCAATAGTGAAGATCGTTGGACCATCCAGAGCTAGACCTCCTTTCTCCAAGGACCCTACAGCATTTGCATAATCGACCTCTATGATATCTGTCCCCTTGTTTTCCAACCTTACGGTACAAGTTAAATGTAAAATGTGTAGAAACTGCCCCATAGTCAATGATCCCAACACAGAGGCCTGGTGTCATACCTTATATAGTTAATATTTTTATTATTTTTCCAGGCAAACAGATGAAAGTGCTTGAAAAGGCACAACTACTTTTCTAAACCACATAAACTTTGAGAGTAGTTGTCCAGTCATTTGCCCCACAAACTCATGGCAAAGGCATTATGCTAGCAATAAACTTGAGCTATCTGTTGTTCAATATTTCTTTGGCCACTGACTACCATTTCTGACCCCTATGCCCGTGTACGCTAATGTCCAGAAAATAAAAGGATTGGGCAAATTGAATTCCAAGTGCCTTATCCTTATCTTCCCTGACATTTGCTTGCAGGGGAGTATTGGAAGGCCGCCATTCACATTAGATGGTCGTCCAGTCTTGCCAAATTTGCAGGTTTAACCAACATTTATCAAATGTCCACACATATGTAACATACGGTAGTTGCATTTTAGGGCCTGTGTTATTCCTGCAATAACTAGACTGCCTGTACTTTGTAGATCATTGTAGGAGCCTGGGTCCGACGACGGTCAGTTTTCTGGATGCAGTTTTGGAAGCCACAATCTGAGGTGGATCATAAAAGACATTATAAAGAGCAGATACAACTTCTCTTTTCAAATTTATTCCTGGTTTTGGCCACCAAAACGGCATCTGAAAATCTGACCGTGTCCGTAGCGTAAAACAAATGGTAAAATGTGTTCATATCACAGCCGTGTGAAGCCGACCTCAGGTAAAAAAAAAAAATAAGAAAAGATATTTAGAAAAAAAACATTATTTAAAAACTCTTTACTGCTTATCATATTGAGACGTACTCATTAATGCCAGTGTGTACCTGACAGATAAGAAGTAATTTGTATGCTGCTGCTTGTTATATTTAGGTCATAATTGTAATAAACTACAATAATAATAATTATATCACTTTTTAAATAAGTCCCCAAATAAGAGCCAATTACGCAGTAAAGTTACTGTCTTATGGTGATGTAAAGTTTTATTTAATTTTAATTACTGTCTTGTCGGCAATCTGTTTACCCGCCATAAGGTTTTATGTTATAAATATGGAAGTTTTTTGTCCATTGCACACAATAATGCTTCTCACCCTTTTGTTACAAAGCAAGCGCTGCTTGTACGGTCTCTGCTACGCACCGAGAATCAATAGGGTTATTTGGAGTAAACTCACAAACTAATTGATTTTATTCTTCATACACTCAAAACAAATGTGCAGTTCTGCCTAAAGATGGATTCAAATTAAGATAGGGAGGAAATTAAAGAGACAACAGCAGCCCTGAATTTGCTCCAAAATAGATTGATTGCCTTAATAAAGTAATTGACAAATTTTATTACTGCTCTTCACACCAGAAAATTTAGGGAAGAATCACATTAAGGGATTCACACACACAAAAAAAAAAAGTGAAAACTCTTTCTAGGGAATCTCAAAGTAATTCATTGCAATGTCATACAGGTCTGATGCATGGTGAGAGACTTTCAGATTGTTCGAACTATTGGATGTGTGACCTATTGTTTTAATGAAGCTTTTATTTAAAACATTTTCAGTAATTGTTTATTTGTTTTTTTTACATTTCCTTCGTCACTATATTTAGTTTTCACTCTTACCATGACTGACACTTATTTTTCTGCAGAGATGGTTTTTATTTAATTTTTTTATATTGTTTTGGTGTTTTACAGCTGAAATAATTTAAATCAATGTGGTATTTACCTATGTAATCTTTATATTGATCTATTGATTTAACATGTTTCACCTGCAAAAAAAATGCAATCACACGGTAAAAACACATGCGGTTTTTAAAGAGCAACACAAACAGCGATGTATAAACCTGGCCATAGATTACACAGGATCCACTTTTAACAATAGATGGTCACAGCTCACCCCTTTCCCCTCTCTGCACAAGGACCTCTGCATAGGTCACACAACACTCCCCGTAGAAGTCAATGAGTGATCTGGAGATTGCACATCCCTATAGTCCACGAGGCTTCTGTAAGCTGCTATCATCTGCCCAGGCAAGATTGCTGCTCCCATAATTATGTGAAGAAAATTGAATAAAAAAATTTTTGGACAGATTTTAAGGAAAAAGGGTGATATATTCCCTTAAATAAATGTGTCCACATTGTGTAAACAAGAATCCTTAAAATCCCATTTGTGACAAACTGCCATTTGCCACTGGGCATTGTAGAAAACTTATGGCTAGCCTCCTGCCCTATGACTATGGCCCCGAGACATATTACCCTTCAAGAACAGTGTAACAGAACTATGCCGCAGGTATGGACTGTTAATAGGACTGTGTTAATAGGCGTGTACACCAGATGGGGACCTGCATAAATACGGGCGGGTAGCCCTCAATAAAGTGTTCATGTTTTTCTAACCCTTCAAAACGGAGCCTCGTCTCGTTATTGGAGGGAATTGCTGTATCACGCTGGGGATTGCTATGCTCTGCATATTCCCTGGAGCTTTAATCTCTTTCTTCTTGTCCCTGATACCCTCTCCTGGAGGAGAGATCTTTCCCACACGGTCCTGAATGCTGGAGGTTCATTCAGGGTGGAAGGAAGACGGCGCGGCTCCAGTTAAGCTACGGCGGTTGTGGAGTCTGCGGTGGTTGTGGTGTCCAGTGCGGTGCTTGTGGTCCTCGGCGCAAGCTAGGAAGCGTCCATTAACGGAAGGTGATCCGTTACACCATTTATTGTCCATAGTGACAAAATGGGACCCTAAAGGTTTATAAAAAATAAAGCTTAAGGTGGTCATAGACACAACGATGATCTTTAGTGATTAGAAACATATTATGATTATCAATAATCATGAAATGTTTCAAACTAAAAACGCTTGGATCCATGCTGTGAATATGTTCTTCATTGGTTGGAACACTTTTCGTAGAAAGATACTTGTGGGATAATAATGAAGATATTTCTAAAAATGCCACCAAAAGGGATAATATAATGGAAAATATCTTTTCTAACAAAAAAAAAAACGGAAAGCTTGCAATATTTTGACCACACTTTTGTGTCTATGAGCATGAACCTGCATGAACTTGATAATATTCACGCCTAATTGTATAACTGTGTCAGGAGGTCCTAAGAACTGGAGATGTGATAGCGATTATGATTAAGTTTAATAGACCTTTAAGGAATAGAAAGAAGCTTTAATTTTAGAGAAAGTGTTACCCAGGAATACACATTGATGGCCCGTCTTTAACCCCTTCCCGACCTTTGATGTACTACTACGTCATGGGAACCACTGCGTTCCCGCAATTTGACGTAATAGTACGTCATGGTGATCGCGCTGACACCGGAGAGGAGCGCGCGCGATCACTGCAGGGGCCGGGCAGTCCGTGGTAGCCGGGCCCCTGCTGTATCCGCCGGCATCGCTGTAAAAGCCGGCGGATTAACCCCTTCTATGCCACGGTCCGCGCTGACCGGCGACATAGAAGGGGTTTGTGTTGGGTTAATGATTGCATCGAGTCCCCACGCTGCTGTGGCGGGGACCCAATTCGTGACAAGGCAGCCCGAAGCCATGCAGAGGCTACCCAATGCCTTGCACGGCATTGGGAACTGTCATTTTCTGGTTACCTTGCCTCACAAAAAACGTAATATAGAGCAATTAAAAATCATATCCACCCCAAAATAGTTCCAACAAAACTGGCACCTTATCCCGTAGTTTCCAAAATATGGTCACTTTTTTGAGTTTCTACTGTAGGGGTGCATCAGGGGGGCTTCAAATGGGACATGGCATCTAAAAACCAGTTCAGCTAAATTTGCCTTCCAAAAACCATATGGCGTTCCTTTCCTACTGTGCCCAGCCATGTGCCCGTACAGCATTTTACGATCACATGTGGGGTGTTTCTGTAAATCGCAGAATCAGGGTAATAAATATTGAGTTTTATTTGGCTATTAACCCTTACTTTGCTACTGGAAAAAAATGGATTAAAATGTAAAATCTGCCAAAAAATGTGAAATTCTGAAATTTCATTTCCATTTTCCATTAATTCTTGTGGAACACCTAAAGGGTTAACAAAGTTTGTAAAATCTGTTTTATATACCTTGAGGGGTGTAGTTTCTAAAATGGGGTCATTTTTGGGTTGTTTTTATTAGGTTAGCCTCACAAAGTGACTACAGACCTGAAATGGTCCTTAAAAAGTGGGTTTTGGAAATATTCCAAAAAATTTCAAGATTTGCTTCCAAGCTTCTAAGCCTCCTGAAATTTAATCTCCATTTTCCATTAATTCTTGTGGAACACCTAAAGGGTTAACAAAGTTTGTAAAATCTGTTTTATATACCTTGAGTGGTGTAGTTTCTAAAATGGGGTCATTTTTGGGTGGTTTTTATTATGTAAGCCTCACAAAGTGACTACAGTCCTGAACTGGTCCTTAAAAAGTGGGTTTTGGAAATTTTCCGAAAAATTTTAAGATTTGCTTCCAAACTTCTAAGCCTTCTAACGTCCCCAAAAAATAAAATGTAATTTTCAAAATGATCCAAACATGAAGTAGACATATGGGGAATGTAAAGTAATGACTATTTTTGAAGGTATTACTATTTATTATAAAAGTAGAGAAATTGGAATTTGGAAATTTTCTAATTTTTCGAAATTTTGGTTAAATTTGGTATTTTTTTTATGAATAACAATTATTTTTTTCGCTCATTTTTACCACTGTCATGAAGTACGATATGTAACGAGAAAACAATGGCCTGTATAAGTAAAAGCGTTTTAAAGTTATTACCACATAAAGTGACACATGTCAGATTTGAAAAAAATGGCCTAGGCAGGAAGGTGAAAACAGGCCCGGGGTTGAAGGGGTTAAGATGTTTAATGAGTCTGAGTCCAGCCACCAGGCCAGCCCCTTTGTTCTTCGAATTGAAGAGTAGAACCACCATTGGTTCACACATTCATGTCCTATGGATTGGCCATCAATGTATATTCTTTTAAAACCCCTTTGATGAGTTTAAATGTCTTCTCCCATTTGAACAACCCCTGCCAACCTTGTGTCTCCCCTCCCCGACTAGCATTGGAATACAGGAGATTTTACTACTGGGATCTGCCATGATCAACAGATATTGGTAGAAAAACCACAGTGTAGATGCTTCATTCATGGAGTATTAAGCTCGGCACTTTCAATTACATTTATGAGGGCCTCCTGACTTTCCCCCAACTGTAGATTTTGGGGGAAAGAAGAATTCGATATTTTTTATTTAAACATGCCCGATCCTTGTTCAAGGGGCATTAAGCCATTGCCAGAGGCGAGCATGCATGTGTATGGGGCATAACAGGAGAGTTAACAGCCAGTTGAATCCTTGCTGTTATCTCAGGTGTAATGGTTTGTGTTGTTTTTTTTTTGTCATTATTTTATGTATAATCCTAAGTGGTTGTCCTTCACTACACTGCGTGCAGAATTATTAGGCAAATGAGTATTTTGACCACATCATCCTCTTTATGCATGTTGTCTTACTCCAAGCTGTATAGGCTCGAAAGCCTACTACCAATTAAGAATATTAGGTGATGTGCATCTCTGTAATAAGAAGGGGTGTGGTCTAATGACATCAACACCCTATATTAGGTGTGCATAATTATTAGGCAACTTCCTTTCCTTTGGCAAAATGGGTCAAAAGAAGGACTTGACAGGCTCAGAAAAGTCAAAAATAGTGAGATATCTTGCAGAGGGATGCAGCACTCTTAAAATTGCAAAGCTTCTGAAGCGTGATCATCGAACAATCAAGCGTTTCATTCAAAATAGTCAACAGGGTCGCAAGAAGCGTGTGGAAAAACCAAGGCGCAAAATAACTGCCCATGAACTGAGAAAAGTCAAGCGTGCAGCTGCCAAGATGCCACTTGCCACCAGTTTGGCCATATTTCAGAGCTGCAACATCACTGGTGTGCCCAAAAGCACAAGGTGTGCAATACTCAGAGACATGGCCAAGGTAAGAAAGGCTGAAAGACGACCACCACTGAACAAGACGCACAAGCTGAAACGTCAAGACTGATTTTTCTAAGGTTTTATGGACTGATGAAATGAGAGTGAGTCTTGATGGGCCAGATGGATGGGCCCGTGGCTGGATTGGTAAAGGGCAGAGAGCTCCAGTCCGACTCAGACGCCAGCAAGGTGGAGGTGGAGTACTGGTTTGGGCTGCTATCATCAAAGATGAGCTTGTGGGGCCTTTTCGGGTTGAGGATGGAGTCAAGCTCAACTCCCAGTCCTACTGCCAGTTTCTGGAAGACACCTTCTTCAAGCAGTGGTACAGGAAGAAGTCTGCATCCTTCAAGAAAAACATGATTTTCATGCAGGACAATGCTCCATCACACGCGTCCAAGTACTCCACAGCGTGGCTGGCAAGAAAGGGTATAAAAGAAGAAAATCTAATGACATGGCCTCCTTGTTCACCTGATCTGAACCCCATTGAGAACCTGTGGTCCATCATCAAATGTGAGATTTACAAGGAGGGAAAACAGTACACCTCTCTGAACAGTGTCTGGGAGGCTGTGGTTGCTGCTGCATGCAATGTTGATGGTGAACAGATCAAAACACTGACAGAATCCATGGATGGCAGGCGTTTGAGTGTCCTTGCAAAGAAAGGTGGCTATATTGGTCACTGATTTGTTTTTGTTTTGTTTTTGAATGTCAGAAATGTATATTTGTGAATGTTGAGATGTTATATTGGTTTCACTGGTAAAAATAAATAATTGAAATGGGTATATATTTGTTTTTTGTTAAGTTGCCTAATAATTATGCACAGTAATAGTCACCTGCACACACAGATATCCCCCTAAAATAGCTAAAACTAAAAACAAACTAAAAACTACTTCCAAAAATATTCAGCTTTGATATTAATGAGTTTTTTGGGTTCATTGAGAACATGGTTGTTGTTCAATAATAAAATTAGTCCTCAAAAATACAACTTGCCTAATAATTCTGCACTCCCTGTATTAGCTGACTATGAATATGACATATGACAACGGGTAGTATGACGTAGTCAACCCCTTAAGGGTACAAGCAGATAAGTCATATCCCGGCTTTGCCACATGCCATGTTTTAGTAAACTTCCCCTTTCTGAGACTGTAACAATGTACTGTACATGTTTTCTGATTTATTGTAGTATTTTAATTTACATTTCCTCTTTTATGCCTTTCTTCTTGTCATAACTTCAACCCGGCGATTACCCTGTTCATAAACAGGCTGATGATCTAACATTTATGTCAGAGACACCTTTTTGCATTACCCTGAGTGTGTCTAAATAAAATATTAACAACAAACAGAAGCAGGCCGCTGATAAAAATAAATAAAAACCCCACTTATAACATTTTTAGCATTTTTCCCCTATGTTATATGTTATTAAGTACTTTGACATCAATAAACCATGAATTTCTTTTACATAATTTAAAATGATTCATTGTATGACTACGACATGCTTATTTCTCACAATCCTTTGTCAGTCATGATTGCCTTTAGTACATTATTATGGAAAATAATTCTCTAAAAATATAGTTTGAAAGAAATCTTTGTTTTTGTGTTCTCAGATAAAGGGCTTGTGCAGGAAAATGTAATCAGTGTGACTGTTATGTACTAACAGAGCCAAAGTTATATATAAATGTTAACTTAAAGGGGTTCCCCAGGAGGAAATTGATATGGCTAAAGTCACAGTGCAAAAATCCGTCCAGGACCCCATCTTTTAAAGGGGCTGTTGTCACATGCTGATGGTCCCCGGGGGGGGGGGGGGGGGGGGGCGGCAGAGAATGGGCATGTGACAGTATGCAGAACCAGGCGGCACATACCGAGACGTAGATGGCCGGGCCCCTTGGATCAGCAGCAAAGGGCAAAACCTGGCAAGGCAAACATAGACAGACCTGACAAGACATGACAAAGACAGACTGACTAAGACTGACCTCAACACTCAGTGCTCAAAGGCAGAAATAGCAGCCTAACGAGTGCACCTGAAAGGACACACCCAGGAACTGAACCGGGGAGGTTAACCCCAGCAGAACCAAAATGGGGAGGTACCAAATCAGGTCACGGGTAACCAAAACCGCAGCCACCTAGCTGTGATACAGGACGTTACCCCTAGCAACCAGCATACACGGAACACGCAGTAAGTACGCAAGAGGGAGACAATACAGCCAAAGGAGGGTACATGCACACACACACACGGGCAGGAACACACGAGATATCTCAGCCAAAAGCAACCAGCCTACACAGAATTTGGAGCAACACTGGAAGATGTCGCGCTCATCCACAGGAAGCCAGGAGCCCGGACCTCGCCCTGAACCTTAGGCGCACAGCAGATTCCAATAAAAAGAAAGACGGTCCAGCTTCACTGAAAAATACTTGAGGCTTTATTTAATCCCGTGCAGATAAAAACCAACATACAGCAATGCAGAAAATCGACCGGTTTCGGATCACTATAGATGTGGATCCTTAGCCTACACAGAATCACCCGCAGCCAGTACGCAAAAGGCGTGCAGCCAGCCTGCTCGGCAAACCACGTCACGGTGAACCGCACAGTGACAGTTGTCCAGGATTAGAAAAAGCATGATACCTGTCCACAGGTTGTGTGCGGCATGGTAGCTCAGTTACATTCACTTCAATGGGGCTACCATACTAAAGACCTGGTGTGGAGCTGCTTTTGAAAGAAAGAAAGTAGCCATGTTTTATTTTATAATTCTGGACCTCTCTAAAGGGGTTTTCCAGGTTTAGAGCTGAACCCGGACACAACACAATCTGCACTCTTTCACCATGAATGAGTCCTTTCCTTTCTGTTACAGCTTTCTCCCTGTAAAAGTAAAAAATCTAACTACAAAAGTAACTAGTATTTCATGTTGAATTGTATTTAAGTAACATTTAATGGCGGCGCAAACCCTTTAAAATTCCAATCTTAAAAAGGATATTTTTCCCCAAAAACAACTCCATTCTTGTCCATAGATTGTGTTTGGTATTGAATTGGATGGGCCCGAGCTGCTTACCAGACAGTTCTCATAGGCAAGAGTGGCGCTGTTTCTAGCGAGAAAATAGCAACCCTTTTCTAATAATTTTAAACAACCCCTTTAATTTCTTACCTCACTGCATAGCTCCAATAGTCACTAGACAAACC
Source organism: Bufo bufo (assembly GCF_905171765.1). NCBI lineage: Eukaryota > Metazoa > Chordata > Amphibia > Anura > Bufonidae > Bufo > Bufo bufo. The sequence goes on along the minus strand of NC_053398.1, from coordinate 143,258,403 downwards.
CTTTAAGATTTGTTTCAAAGAAAAAATCCAATATCATACTCAAGTGGAGCGTTAATCACTATACCATGTATTGAGTCTATCATGCAAAAGTTCATTTGCATAGATCTTCAATTAATCTCCGCTTAGATATTCTTTTAGTAGATTATTAAAGTTATGATGCAACATGCATCCACTTAATATCGTGTCTCTGCAACACTCCGCACCCGAAAATGATGAGCTGTAGAAAGTCTATCGATAAGGCAGAAAGGCTTTTAGCATCTATGAATGCGATAACAAACGACACTTGCTCAAAGTAGTTATCAATACTTGTGTAATGCGCTCTGCATGTTTTGTCTCTGGGAAATTAACTGAAGACCATGAATCTCCCTGGGATTGTGTGATCCTCAGATTGCTTGCTGTCTTTGAATGATTTCTGCAGTTTACTATTTTAAATGGAAAAAAAAAAATCAATGCCCATCAACAGGAACACATGTGAGTACAGGCATCAGGTTTCCCAGAAGATATAATAACAGAACGGTGCTTAAATAATCTTGTTTGGAGCACTCAGGAACCTTGTTGGCTTAAACTTCCCTGCAGTATCCCAAATGCTTTGTACAAGGCTGTATTCTTGTGCAAGTCTATAAGTCACAAATGTCGCAGATATTCTATTCAGTGCACAGATTTTTGACATTTATGCAAGGTGTAGGAATAATCGTGCAACTTTTACTAAATGCATTTATTTTATTTTCTCATTTGCATTTGTTCAGATAAGACGCATATTATCCAGTGTCCAAACTGCTTGGTGCTGAAACCCCTGAAGTGATCAGGGGTTCCATCACCTGCATGAATATCAGCTGTTACTCCCCATTTGTGATGGGTGCCATATGGCAAGGTGACCCAGACAAGGTCAACTTTTAAGATTACCTAAACTATACTTAGGTAATAGGGTAGACTGTAGACTCACCCCCTCTGTACCATTCTGTTAATAAGTTCATGCTCAGTGTGCTTGTTATGTTTTATACTATGCAAGTATAACCCCCTTTAGATGTACAAAGCCCTAGTATTACAGGGGTTGTCTCACTTCAGCAAATAGCATTAATTATGTAGCAGAAGTTAATACAAGCCACTTATTAATGTATTGTTATTTTCTATATTGCCTCTTTTGCTGACTGGATTCATTTTTCCATCACATTATACTCTGCTCATGTCCAGGGGTTACAACCACCCTGCAATCCATCAGAGGTGGTTGTGCTTGCACACTATAGGAAAAAGCACCAGCCTATGTGTGGCCCCACTGTCCCAGCCACCAGAGAGGTCGCTGCTTTTTCCTATAGCGTGCAAGCACGACCACCACTGATGGATTGCAGGGTGGTCGTAACCATGGAAGCGAGCATGGAATAATGTGATGGAAAAATGAATCCAGCCAGTGAAGGAAGCAATATGGAGAATCACAATACATTAGTAAGTGGCTGGTATGAACTTTCTCCACATGATAAATGCTATTTGCTGAAATGAGACGACCCCTTTAATGGCACTTAAAAATAATAATAATAATAATTGGTATATTTAGTATAGATAAATTCATAGGAATAAATGGATATATATGTGGTAAGTAAATAAATATTAAATAGATAGATACTATAGATGATAGATTAGATAGATATGAGATAGATAGATAGATAGATAGATAGATAGATAGATAGATAGATAGATATAAGTTCTCACCATCCTCTACAGCTTCGAACGTGAGACTACCATCATTTTATAGACAATCATCTTGGCTATCTCATACATAAATTGGACTTGAAACTATTTAGCATATGATTACTTATGCAGATTGTTGTCAGTGTAGATAGATAGATAGATAGATAGATAGAGAGGAGATAAGTAGAAACATTCCTTCACATAGTGGCTGGAGAAATGCATAATACTAGGGTTGATGATGCTGATTAAAACAATGCTTTATTTATCCTTGTTAGTTGTAGATTTGTGAAGATATGAGGATTTTTATCTTTATGCAAATCAGGCAGTTGGAGCACCAAAGAACAGGTAGTAGCGCTTTGAGCACCACTACAGGTATGCCCCTAGTGCTCAGTACTCTCCCCCTACCCTTTGATTGACAAGGTTAATAGCCTTGTCTAATGGTGCCGGCGTTATTATGTTGGTGTCTCATTGGTGTCAGTGGGTTTTATGAAAGTCATGCATGATCCCTAGGATTGCATGATTTTTTGCAAATAATCCTTGGTGGTCCAGCGTTAATATGTCATATGAAGTCGTTGGTCTCAGTAGGTTTTACAAAAATCATGCTCTCCCCATGCTTATATGTATGCAATCATTCGTGGCAGTGGAGCCTCTGCAGAGAGGAGTGAGAGCTGTGCAGGGAGAAGAGCTTCATTTTCCACAGGGCTTATATGTATGCAGTCATTGGTGGCAGTGGAACCTCTACACCGGGAGGAGAGAGAGCTGTGTGGAGAGAATGCTTACCTTTCCATCCTGCCGGCAGCTGCGCTCCTTAGCTATGTGTAAAGCTGCTGGAAGGGAGGAAAATGAAGCTCTTCTCCCTGCACAGCTCTCACTCCTCTCTGCAGAGGCTCCACTGCCACGAATGATTGCATACATATAAGCATGGGGAGTGTATGGTTTTGGTAAAACCCACTGACACCAATGACTTCATATGACATATTAACGCTGGACCACCAATGATTATTTGGGAGTCACAAGGCAGGCACCATTAGACTGGGCTATTAGTCTTGTCAATAAAAGGGGATGGGTGAATGCACTGAGCATAGTGGTGTAGCTGTAGTGGTGCTCAAAGCCCTATAGCCCCCCCTTGGTGCTCCAACTGCCTGATTTACATAAAGATAAAAATCCTCATATCTTCACAACGCAGGAGACAGACTGCTCAACCAATCATCGGCTGAAGCAGGTCACAGCAGTCATTTGTTTTGTTGGACCAGGAAGCAGAGATAGACGGGGTACCCAGGGATGGCTTCCTGGGGATCAGTGAGGTAATACTTTAAAAAAGAATTGTGAGCCAGTTAAGATGAATAAATAATTATAATATCAGCAGAGACATTGTAGCCTAAATATATAACAGCTTCTGAACCATGCAGAGTTGCTGTACTTTTAAATATCATATTTTTCACTGTTAATATATTATTTTGTTTTATTTCCTTTTTTTTTTTTTCTTACAAACAAAAACTTCCCTAAACGGAGACCTGAAATCAATATGTGGTAATGTTGTGATGCTGTAACATCAATCAGACACGCATGAGATGATTTACAGAGTGCAATGTTTCAAACTTGACCCTATCAAATCTCTGAAACCACTTAAAAAATAAATTTACTCTGGCCTCTGTAACCCCATTTTAAAAAAGGTGACTAAGATGAAGTAATTTATAAGTCATAGTTTTATTAATGCTTTTAAGTTTTCTATGCTCAGCACTGCAGCGAAGGAGTGACTTCTGATCACACGCTAACCCAAGGCACTTTCAGGGGGTTTGGGGCAAATGATGAACTCATAAATAGGTGCTGCACTGTGTGTTATCCTGCTATAAATTCACCAACCTTTCAAGTACATCAAACACAGCAAACTGAACCAGCCATCCTGCTTGTGGAGCTTATAGACTAATGCGGTTCTAATGAGCAGCTGGGCAGAGTGCTTCCACAGGCATATCTAATGTTTTCCAGGCCAGCGGACAGGCATATTTGTGCTGCAAATTACAAGTACACTTCACTCATCTACATGGAACACACACACAAAAAGCAGAAACCTAAAAATAACAATGCTAGACATATTTTATACAATAAAAAGACATGCAACTGAGAGACAATCGCACTTGGTTCACACTTGTGTTTTTTTTGCTTTTTAGATTGTTTTACAACCTGCCATTTTTGTTGATTGTTTTGTATGCATTGTATTTTTTTCTTTTTTTTAGGAAAGTATGTACCTCCCTTTAGGATACGGATTGTGTCAGGATGCTTTCAGTGAAACTCGCACCAGTTTCCAAGCAAGTCCAGTCAATTTTGTCTGCAATTGCGTTCAATTGCTCAGTTTTTTCCGCGCAGGTTCAATGCGTTTTGATGCGTTTTTCACGCGCTTGAAAAGAAAATTGAAGGTTTACAAACAACATCTCCCAGCAACCATCAGTGAAAAACTCATTGCACCTGGACTGCATCCAGGTTACATCCGGACACAATGCGTTTTTCACTGAAGCCCTATTCACTTCTATGGGGCCAGGGCTGCATGAAAAACTCAGAATATTGCTACATTCACTCGACCGTATGTGTTTTGCGGTCCTGAAAATGCGTATGATGTCCGTATAGCATCCTTTTTTTTGCGGATCTATTGTAACAATGCCTATCCTTGTCCGCAAAACGGACAAGAATAGGACATATATATATATTTATTTTGCAGGGCTATGGAACAGACATACGGATGCGGATAGCACACGGTGTGCTGCCCGCATTTTTTTTCGGACACATTGAAATTAATGGGTCTGCATCCTATCCGCAAAACAAAATACGGAACGGACACGGAAGCAAAATATGTTCGTGTGAATGTAACCTATAGAACATGCTGCGATTTTCACGCAACACAGAACTTCAAACACAGCGCTCATGTACACAGATCCATTAAAATTAATGGGTCAAGATTCAGTGCAGGTGCTATACGTTCACTTCACGCATGAGCAAAAATTGCTCACGTGAAAGGGGCCTTAAGGTCACTTCCTCTGTAGAGCAGTATAGTGAAAATACATTAGTACCAAAAATGGCATAAAAATTGCAATACACTGGCACTTGCGATTTTTTTTAAGCAAAAATAAATAAATAAATAAAGGACGTCTGTTGGACATAAACACCATTCACAATGAGGGAAAAACGCCAGACCCAGAGCATGTTGTTATTTAAAAAATTAGAATAAAAAAACAAACAAACAAGCACCTCAGTGTTTAAAAAATGCCACTAAAACGCTGCAAAAAGTGCACCAAAAATGCAAAACCCCTCAAAAACACAAAGAAACCCAGTGTGTCACAAAAAAGACATCTATACTGTCAGAAATACATTGAAAGTGAATGTCGACCATTGGAAACCATTTTGTTTTTTTTCACGCCTTTTACTGGGTGCAAAATACTGTGATGATAGAGCTCCATAGAGTTGATATTGTGTTGGAAGGTAAAATTATAGCTTACTGCTACAGACATTAGAGGGAGCTTAAGAGCTTACCCCATACTGGGTATACATTGAACTCAACTATACGTCAGCACACAGTAAGCTCCTAAGCTCCCTCTAGTGGCTGCTGCCAGCAGGCAGAATTCTACCTTTTTATTATTTATCTATGCGGGAGGAGCTTTGTATAATAAAAATAACTAATCAACGCAGAGTTTTGGATCTAAAAATGACAGGGTGGTAACAGGTAGAGAGATTGAAGAACAGATTCACATTTGCTAAACCTACTGTATATGTTAATATTAGGGTGCTTCATAAGAGGGTTGTACAGAATTATGTAAATAAAGCTTAAACATTGTTCAATGAAATGTTTGTGAATTTCCAATATACTTTATGTTTATGCTTCACCATTTTCATAAGCTCTGCTTAAAGTCTGTGAATGGAAGCACTCATGGCCTTCATTCAGGGGCACATGGATCTGTTGTTACCTTAGTTATACATTTCAGTTTGTGGAAGAGTTAGGCCAGAACAGCTAATTTTTGGAGCAATTTGGCTTTGTGATTAGTATTGTGGCTTTGCAACAGGGGGATCTTCTATGACATTATTTGTAGGGAACCAATTAATATGTTTGAGTAGTCTTGGTTAGCATGGACCTGACAGGTTCCCACTATGATTACAGGATTTCCTTTGGACTCTTCTTTCTTGCTCCTCCAAAAACACACTTAAAGCGGCTCTGTGATCAGGATCAACCTGCTGATTAAAACTATACCTTTCTTTTGTCTGTATGATAAACAGCTGCAGAGAAACCTGCATTTTTATTCATATGCAAATGAGAAATTGGAGCACCAAGAGGTGGGTCTGAATCATTTGAGCACTGCCTTGTAACACCCCCTGACTCTGCATACTCCCCCCTTCCCCTTGATTGACAGGGCTAGACAGCAGACAGAGGGCAGAGCCCTGTCCGAGAGCTGTGTGCTAGCAATATCATATAACTATGTACGTACTATAGCATCACCACACTGAGATCTGCTCAGAAATCTCATCTACATATCACTGCTTTAGGCCTCTTTCACACGACCGTTGTGTGCACCCGTGGCTGTTGTGCCGTTTTCCGTTTTTTTTCGCGGACCCCATGACTTTCAATGGGTCCGTGGAAAAAAACGGAAAATGCACCGTTTTGCAGCCGCATCCGAGATCCGTGTTTCCTGGCCGTGAAAAAAATATGACCTGTCCTATTTTTTTCACGGCCAACGGTTCACGGACCCATTCAAGTCAATGGGTCCGTGAAAGAACACGGATGCACACAAGATTGGCATCCGTGTCCGTGATCCGTGGCCGTAGGTTACTTTTTATACAGACGGATCCGAAGATCCGTCTGCATAAAAGCTTTTTCATAGCTGAGTTTTCACTTCGTGAAAACTCAGAACCGACAGTATATTCTAACACAGAGGCGTCCCCATGGTGATGGGGACGCTTCTAGTTAGAATACACTACAAACTGTGTACAAGACTGCCCCCTGCTGCCTGGCAGCACCCGATCTCTTACAGGGGGCCGTGATCAGCACAATTAACCCCTTCAGGTGCGGCACCTGAAGGGGTTAATTGTACTATCATATCCCCCTGTAAGAGATCAGGGCTGCCAGGCAGCAGGGGGCAGACCCTCCCCCCCTCCCCAGTTTGAATATCATTGGTGGCCAGTGCGGCCCCCCCCCCCTCCCTATATTGTAATTATTTGTTGGTGGCACAGTGTGCGCCCCCCCCCTCCCTCCCTCTATTGTAATAATTCGTTGGTGGCACAGTGTGCGCCCCCCATCGGCCCCCCCTCCCTCTATAGCATTAACAACATTGGTGGCCAGTGTGCGGCCTCCCATCTCTCCCCCCCCCCCCCCATCATTGGTGGCAGCGGAGTTCCGATCGGAGTCCCAGTTTAATCGCTGGGGCTCCGATCGGTAACCATGGCAACCAGGACGCTACTACAGTCCTTGTTGCCATGGTTACTTAGCAATAGTACAATAGTAGAAGATTCATACTTACCTGCTGGTGGCTGCTGCGATGTTCGTGTCCGGCCGGGAGCTCCACCTACTGGTAAGTGACAGGTCCGTGCGGCGCATTGCTAAATGATCTGTCACTTACCAGTAGGAGGAGCTCCCGGCCGGACACGAACATCGCAGCTCCCAGGTAAGTAGGAATCTTTTACTATTGTACTATTGCTAGTAACCCGCTGCCACCAATGATCGGGGGGGGGGGGGGGGGAGATGGGAGGCCGCACACTGGCCACCAATGTTGTTAATGCTATAGAGGGAGGGGGGGCCGATGGGGGGCGCACACTGTGCCACCAACGATTTATTACAATAGAGGGAGGAAGGGGGGGGGCACACTGTGCCACCAACGATTTATTACAATAGAGGGAGGAAGGGGGGGGCACACTGTGCCACCAACGATTTATTACAATAGAGGGAGGAAGGGGGGGGGGGGCGCACACTGTGCCACCAAACGATTTATTACAATATTACAATAGAGGGAGGAAGGGGGGGGGGGGGGCGCACACTGTGCCACCAACGATTTATTACAATAGAGGGAGGAAGGGGGGGGGGCGCACAGTGTGCCACCAACGAATTATTACAATAGAGGGAGGAAGGGGGGGGGAGGGGGCCGCACTGGCCACCAATGATATTCAAACTGGGGAGGGAGGGGGGGTCTGCCCCCTGCTGCCTGGCAGCCCTGATCTCTTACAGGGGGATATGATAGTACAATTAACCCCTTCAGGTGCGGCACCTGAGGGGTTAATTGTGCTGATCACGGCCCCCTGTAAGAGATCGGATGCTGCTAGGCAGCAGGGGGCAGTCATGTACACAGTTTGTAGTATATTCTAACTAGAAGCGTCCCCATCACCATGGGAACGCCTCTGTGTTAGAATATACTGTCGGAAATGAGGTTTCACGATCTAACTCATATCCGACAGTATATTCTAACATAGAGGCGTTCCCATGGTGATGGGGACGCTTCAAGTTAAAATATACCATCGGATTGGAGAAAACTCTGATCCGATGGTATAAAAGGGACTCCAGACTTTACATTGAAAGTCATTAGGGACGGATCCGTTTGAAATGGCACCATATTGTGTCAACGTCAAACGGATCCGTCCCCATTGACTTGCATTGTAATTCAGGACGGATCCGTTTGGCTCCGCACGGCCAGGCGGACACCAAAACGACTTTTTTTTCATGTCCGTGGATCCTCCAAAAATCAAGGAAGACCCACGGACGAAAAAACGGTCACGGATCACGGAAAAACGGGACCCCGTTTTGCGGACCGTGAAAATATACTGTCGTGTGCAATAAGCCTTATTCAGAGGCACAGTATATGATTTGAAAGACAGCAGTAATATGTATTAGCTTTCTAAAAAATGTATTCCCTTATAGACATCTATATGTTAATGCTATAGCTCAGTGCTATAGTGGTCTACTATGCATGTAGAGATCCCAGGTTCAAGTCCCAGGAGAGACAAAAATTTTCTTTCTGTTATTTTCTCTCTCTCTTATTTAAAACCATATTAAAGGGCTATACTACAATAAATACAATATAATAATATGATGATAATTATAATAATAATAATAATAATAATAAGGCCATAGTATATTAAGAATAGTGTTTTTTTTGTCTTTTGTTTTGCTAAAACCTATTACTGGTTTACTCACAGACACAAAATATGATAAAAACTATAAAAGACTACCAGAACGCATGAAGTCAATAGTACACTCTATTTGCAAAATTCATAAGAAAATTCATGTATTAAAAACAAGTGCAGGGAAATGGTGGCATCAACCGAAAGGGGGCACAATGGTAACAATTCATACTAATCCAACAAAATGAAATCCAAGTTAAAGTGCAAGAAATAATAATACAAATATGTGAAGGACAGAAACAATTGCCCATAGAGTGCCTCCTCCGGGATGGCGCCAACCCGACGCGCGTTTCTGCAAACCTTCGTATGGGGCTCGCCGAAATGAGCGTCGGGGTTGGCGCCTTTCCGTAGGAGGCACACTATTGATTCTGTCCTTCACATATTTGTATTATTATTTCTTGCACTTTAACTTCAATTTCATTTTGTTGGATTAGTATGAATTGTTACCATTGAGCTTCCTTTCGGTTGTTGCCGCTATTTCCCTGCACTTGTTTTTAATACATAAATTTTTTTTTAATGAATTTTGCAAATAAAGTGTACCATTGACTTCATGCAGTCTGGTAGTCTTTTACACTCACCTAAAGAATTATTAGGAACACCTGTTCTATTTCTCATTAATGCAATTATCTAGTCAGCCAATCACATGGCAGTTGCTTCAATGCATTTAGGGCTGTGGTCCTGGTCAAGACAATCTCCTGAACTCCAAACTGAATGTCAGAAAGGGAAAGAAAGGTGATTTAAGCCATTTTGAGCGTGGCATGGTTGTTGGTGCCAGACGGGCCGGTCTGAGTATTTCACAATCTGCTCAGTTACTGGGATTTTCACGCACAACCATTTCTAGGGTTTACAAAGAATGGTGTGAAAAGGGAAAAACATCCAGTATGCGGCAGTCCTGTGGGCAAAAATGACTTGTGGATGCTAGAGGTCAGAGGAGAATGGGCCGACTGATTCAAGCTGATAGAAGAGCAACGTTGACTGAAATAACCACTCGTTACAACCGAGGTATGCAGCAAAGCATTTGTGAAGCCACAACACGCACAACCTTGAGGCGGATGGGCTACAACAGCAGAAGACCCCACCGGGTACCACTCATCTCCACTACAAATATGAAAAAGAGGCTACAATTTGCACAAGCTCACCAAAATTGGACTGTTGAAGACTGGAAAAATGTTGCCTGGTCTGATGAGTCTCGATTTCTGTTGAGACATTCAAATGGTAGAGTCCGAATTTGGCGTAAACAGAATGAGAACATGTATCCATCCTCTGATGGCTACTTCCAGCAGGATAATGCACCATGTCACAAAGCTCGAATCATTTCAAATTGGTTTCTTGAACATGACAATGAGTTCACTGTACTAAAATGGCCCCCACAGTCACCAGATCTCAACCCAATAGAGCATCTTTGGGATGTGGTGGAACGGGAGCTTCGTGCCCTGGATGTGCGTCCCTCAAATCTCCATCAACTGCAAGATGCTATCCTATCAATATGGGCCAACATTTCTAAAGAATGCTATCAGCACCTTGTTGAATCAATGCCACGTAGAATTAAGGCAGTTCTGAAGGCAAAAGGGGGTCCAACACCGTATTAGTATGGTGTTCCTAATAATTCTTTAGGTGAGTGTATAGGTATTTATATTGTTGTTTCTTGCCATAGGCATGTGCTTACTTAGCAATATATGGTAGTTACGTAATGTGAGATATTTCTCAAATTGTATTAATGCAGTTGTTTTAAACTGATGATCTATCCTCTAGATAGATCATCAGCATCTGATCGGCGGGGGTCCAACACCAGAGAACCCCACGGATCAGCTGTTTGAGAAGGCAGCTGCACTGGGAGTAGCGCATGCGGATCCAGGCAGTTTCTGGTTTGCTGGATTCCGTGTTTGTTGTTTTGTGCTGTGTCCTGTTGGGTGAGCGAGTTCATGTACTGTTGCATGGGGTCCAGTCGTCATTGTTTGCAGCGGCGGGTAAGTGCGTGTTTCTGGGCTCTTACCTGCCGATCCTGTGGCTGTTCAATGCCTTTGCCTTCCTTGTATCTAAGCTGGTTGAGACTCCTGTTCTTCCATGTCTTGGAAGAACAGGTCGTCTCACCCCTGCTCCTATTCCAGGGATTATCAGGGCGACTCAGGGTCCGAGGTTCCTGGGTATGAACTGTCCTACCATCTGGGTCCGCTCATACGGTTAGGAGTCAGGGCGAGGATTAGTGTAGCTCTAGGAGGTGACCTGCTCCCTTATCCCAGCTTCCATGCCTAGTTGCTATCCTGTCTGCTCCTTATTGTACGGTGGGGAGTTTCCCCCATTCCCCACCGTGACATAAGCTCCATTGATACTAGTCAGGCCAGTGATACTAGTCATGACGTCACTACTGCCAGTGCCGCTGCCTTCTCAAACAGCTGATCGGCGGGGGTCCCTGGTGTCAGACCCCCGCCAATCAGATGCTGATGATCTATCCAGAGGATATATTATCAGTTTAAAAGAACTCTAGAACCCCTTTAAGGACTGAGCCTCTATTTTGGTTTGTATTATAAAGAAACCAGTAATATTTATCAGCTTTCTTATCCACTTCATGACCGCCCATAGACTATAAACATCTTATGGGCAGTTGTTTAACCCTGATCGGAAGTTTTACAACGTCCTTTCAGAGATGGCAGCTGCACGCTAATCTTGCAGCTGCAGAGCGGGGGGCCCGTTGTCAGTGACAGCAGGCCACCTCAGAAAGAAGGCAGGGATGGTTCCCAGGTGTCTCTGCCTTCTAGATCGCTGTATACACAGCGCTCAACTAGCACTGTGTATACAGATCAGGAAGCGATATGCGCTTCCTGTCCCGGCCTGGTGGTCATATGACCGCCAGGGCCGGGAGAGTGCAGGAGCTGTCGGGTCTTCCACTGACCTCGATCATCCCTGCACTGAGGCTGTACAGCGTTGTATTCTGCTGTACAGCCTCTCTGGGGGGTGTATTTCCCCTGTAACTGGGGCTACTATGTCAGCCCCAGTTACAGGAGGAATCAATAGTGGAAAAATAAAAAAAGTGAAGTTAAATATCCCCCAGAGGTCTTGTATGACCTTATGGGGGACGCAAAGTGTAAAATAAAATATAAAAAAATAAAGTGTTTTATAAAAAATAAAAATAAAAAAGGGTTTCACATGTAAAAAATAAAATAAAAATCCCCAATTAAGTAATTAAAAAAATGTTAAAAATAGAAAAAAATAAATAAAATAGACATATTTGGTATTGCCGCGTCCGTGACGGCCTGCTCTATAAATATATCACATGATCCACCCCATCTGATAAACACCATAAAAAAAGAAACTGTGTAAAAAAAAGCTATTTTTGTCACCTTACATCACATAAAGTGCAACACCAAGCGATCAAAAAAGCGTATGCCCCCCAAAATAGTACCAATCAAACAGTCACCTCATCCCGTAAAAAATGAGACTCTAACTAAGACAATCGGTCAAAAAATAAAAAAAGCTATGGCTCTCAGACTATGTAGACACTAAAACATTTTTTTGGTCTCTAAGATGCTATTATTGTGTAAAACTTAAATAAATAAGAAAAAGTTTACTTATTAGGTATTGCCACGTCTGTAACAATCTGCTCTAGAAAAAGGTCACATGACCTAACCCCTTAGGTGAACGCTGTAAAAATAAATAAATAAAAACTGAGCTAAAACAAACAATTTTTTGGTCACCTTGCCCCATAAAGTGTAGTAATGCATGATCAAAAAATCATATGTGCCCAAAAATGGTACCAATAAAAACGTCAACTCTTCCTGCAAAAAACGAGACCCTACACAAGACGATCGGCAGAAAAAGAAAAAAAATATGGCGTTCTGAAAATGAAGACACAAAAACAAAGAAAGTAGACATATTTGATATCATTGCGTCTGTAACAACCTTCTCTATAAAAATAGCACATGATCTACCCCGTCAGATTAATGTTGTAAGAAATAAAAACAGTGCCAAAACAGCCATTTTTTGGTTACCCTGCCTCACAAAAAACGTAATGTAGAGCAATTAAAAATCTTATGTACCCCAAAAGAGTACCAATAAAACTGGCCCCTTATCCCCTAGTTTCCAAAATGGAGTCACTTTTTGGGAGTTTCTACTGTAAGGGTGCATTTGGGGGCTTCAAATGGGACATGGCATCTAAAAACCAGCTCAGCAAAATCTGCCTTCCAAAAAACATACGGCGCTCCTTTACTTCTGCGCCCTTATATCAGTTTACGTCCACATATGGGGTGTCTCTGTAAACCGCAGAATCAGGGTAATAAATATTAAGTTTTGTTTGGCTGTTAACCCTCAATGTGTTAAAGAATAAAAAGGATTAAAATGGAAAATCTGCCAAAAAAGTGAAATTTTGATATTTCATCTCCATTTCCTTTAATTCTTGTGTAACACCTAAGGGTTAACAAAGTTTATAAAATCAGTTTTAAGTAACTTGAGGGGTGTAGTTTCTACAATGGGGTCATTTTTAGGGGTATACACTATGTAAGCCCCACAAAGTGACTTCAGACCTGAACTGGTCCTTAACCCCTTAAGGGGGTTAAGCCCTATTTCACCTTAAAGACTTGGCCATTTTTTGCAACTCTGACAAGTTTTCTTTTTAAGTGCTCATAACTTTAAAACGCTTTGACTTATCCAGGCCATTCTGAGATTGTTTTTTCGTCACATATTGTACTTCATGACACTGGTAAAATTTGTCTTATATTGTACTTCATGACACTGGTAAAATGAAGTAAAAAAAAAACAACATTTTTATTTGTAAAATGATTGCAAATTTACAAAAAAAATTGTAAAAAATGGCAAATTTCCAAGTTTCAATTTCTCTACTTCTATAATACATAGTAATACCTCCAAAAATAGTTATTACTTTACATTCCCCAAATGTCTCCTTCATGTTTGGATCATTTTGGGAATGATATTTTATTTTTTGGAGATGTTACAAGGCTTTAGAAGCAAATCTTGAAATATTTCAGAAATTTAAAAAAACCCAATTTTTAGAGACCATTTCAGGTCTGAAGTCACTTTGCGAGGCTTACATAATAGAAACCACCCAAAAATGACCCCATTCTATAAACTACACCCCTCAAGGTATTCAAAACTGATTTTACAAACTTTGTTAACCCTTTAGGTGTTCCACAAGAATTAATGGAAAATAGAGATACAATTTCAAAATTTCACTTTTTTGGCAGATTTTCCATTTTAATAATTTTTTTCCAGTTACAAAGCAAGGGTTAACAGCCAAACAAAACTCAATATTTATGGCCCTGATTCTGTCGTTTACAGAAACACCCCATATGTGGTCGTAAACCGCTGTACGGGCACACGGCAGGGCGCAGAAGGAAAGGAATGCCATACGTTTTTTGGAAGACAGATTTTGCTGGACTGTTTTTTTGACACCATGTCCCATTTGAAGCCCCCTGATGCAACTCTAGAGTAGAAACTCCAAAAAAGTGACCCCATCTAAGATATTACACCCTTCAAGGTATTCAAAACAGATTTTACAAACATCGTTAACCCTTTAGGTGTTCCACAAGAGTTATTGGCAAATGGAGATGAAATTTCAGAATTTTAAGTTTTTGGCAAATTTTCCATTTTAATCCATTTTTCCCAGTTACAAAGCAAGGGTTAACAGCCAAACAAAACTCAATATTTATGGCCCTGATTCTGTAGTTTACAGAAATACCCCATATGTGGTCGTAAACTGCTGTACGGGCACACGGCAGGGCGCAGAAGGAAAGGAATGCCATACGGTTTTTGGAAGGTAGATTTTGCTGGACTGTTTTTTTTTGACACCATGTCCCATTTGAAGCCCCCCTGATGCGCTCTAGAGTAGAAACTCCAAAAAAGTGATCCCATTTTAGAAACTACGGGATAGGGTGGCAGTATTGTTGGTACTAGTTTAGGGTATATATGATTTTTGGTTGCTCTATATTGCACTTTTTGTGAGGCAAGGTAACAAGAAATAGCTGTTTTGGCACCATTTTTATTTTTTGTTATTTACAACATTCATCTGACAGGTTAGATCATGTGGTATTTTTATGTCACGGATGCTGCGATACCTAATATGTATACTTTTTTTTATTTATGTAAGTTTTACACAATAATATCATTTTTGAAAAAAAAAATCATGTTTTAGTGTCTCCATATTCTGAGAGCCATAGTTTTTTCAGTTTTTGGGCGATTATCTTAGGTAGGGTCTCATTTTTTGCGGGATGAGATGACGGATTGATTGGCACTATTTTGGGGTGCATATGACTTTTTGATTGCTTGCTATTACACTTTTTGTGATGTAAGGTGACAAAAAATGGTTTATTTAGCACAGTTTTTATTTTTTATTTTTTACGGTGTTCATCTCAGGGGTTAGGTCATGTGATATTTTTATAGAGTCGGTCGATACGGACGCGGCGATACCCAATATGTATACTTTTTTTTTATTTATGTAAGTTTTACACAATAACAGCTTTTTTAAAACAAAAAAAAATGATGTTTTAGTGTCTCCATATTCTAAACCATATTTTTTTATATTTTTTGGGCGATTGTCTCAGGTAGGGGCTCATTTTTTGCGGGATGAGGTGACGGTTAGATTGGTACTATTTTGGTGGGCAAACGCCTTTTTGATCGCTTGCTGTTGTACTTTCTGTGATATAAGATGACAAAAAAATGTTTTTTTAGCACGGTTTTTATTTTTTATTTTTTACGGTGTTCATCTGAGGGGTTAAGTCATGTGATATGTTTATAGAGGCGGTCGATATGGACGCGGCGATACCTAATATGTCTACTTTTTCCCCCCTATTTTTTACCAATTTTTTTTTAACTTTATTTGGGGAAAATGACGTTTTTGTTTATTTTTACTTGAAACTTTAAATTTTTGGGGGGAAAACTTTATTTTTTCAACTTTTTTTTTACTTTATTTTTTGTCCCACTTTGGGACTTCAACTTTTGGGGGTCTAATCCCTTTTACAATGCATTCCAATACTTCTGTATTGGAATGCATTGGCTGTATGAGTAATACAGTGTGTATTACTCATACAGCTTCCGGCCTGTGAGATCCAAAATTTTGGTATTGAAACAATCCTACGCCGATCTGATCGGCGTAGCGTTGTCACAATACCAACATTTTGTTTCGATTTGGCGACTAAAAATTTTATTTGGCTCCTAAATTTTTTTTAGTTCAGGAGCCAATGGCTACTAGGTATTTTTTTTAGTCTGGAGCACTGGGATATACAAAATTTCTAATTACATTAAAAAGTATTCAGATTCAGGTGCTTGTTTGAAAAATTTTGAATATTTTCCATGGGACAACACATTAAAATAACTAGAAATAACAAAGCAAATGAATGGATTTTAGATGCATACAGCGGTAGAAATAGATTGTATGCAATGTATAATCTTTAATAAGGCGAAGTTTTAAACCAGGCTGTGGCCTTTTACTGATAATTGCTGATACGTCATAAATGAGGTAGATACTCTTATATCCGTCTTATGTGGTCACATATTAAAAATGGATAATTTCCCGTAAGAACACAAGAAGAAAGGGAGAATCTCACTATTGTGTTACCCTACGATGTCATAATATACTGCCGCCTTTCTCCCAGCCACACATGCAAATGAAATGTTTAATGTCCTCTCAGCTGCTCTCACATCTCAGATGTTCTTTCTGCCCTGGGGCATTTACAAGCCATTGAAGTGTTTATTTATTTGCACATTAGAAATCTAGCGATACTCTAATGCTCATTATGCCATTAGCACTTTCTATTTTCTTTCAACGCTGGTTTTCTTTTCAACTAAATCAAAGTGCGGCAGCTGGTAAAATTATGTCGCTTGGAAACTCCTGCCAGGTGGGGAGAACTGTATTGCCTTTCCACCTTACATCTCGAAATTTAAACTTGAAAGTTTAGCCTTCTGCTTTGCAGAGGAGTAGATGTAAAAGCTCTGCAGTTTGCGGTGACACAGGATTCTTAGAAAACAAATGGTCCACGGGTACAAAGGAAAGGGAGCATCTTCCTAGTGAAGAAGTTGTACCGTACAGTACAGCCTTATCACGGGAGATGGCGCTGTAATGGCCAAGGAGGAATGTTAAAGGAAGACCCATTATGTGTTTTAAAATGGTGTCAGATAATTAATATAATATTTTTATGTGCCCATGGTTATACATTTTAGATTGTTTGGCCAGATAGGAAAAAGGGACCAAATAATTTTGACAACAGCCATTTTGTTGCCCCCTTCCCGCCGATTAGCTGTTTGAGAAGGCAGTGCCGCTTGCAGTACCGCTGCGGCTTTTCTTGCAGCTTCCTGCAGGCCAGTGAGGTCAAGACTATTTTACGTGGCCGTGAAGTGAATGGGGCTGAGTGGCGTCCAGGCCACTGACAGACGTGATCTCAACTGATCGGTAGGGATTCCAGGCTTCAGACCCCCGCCAATCAGATACTACTGATGACCTATACAAGATCATCAGTAAGAAAAAGGTAAAAAAAACCTTTTAAGTTTACATTTCAGAAGAAATTAATGAAAAAAAAAAAAGGTGCTAAGGTCTGCACAGCCTTTAATGTTTTCCTATGAGGAAAATTACAGGAAAAGGCCTCATGCACACAAACGTACTTTGTTTCCCTGCCCGTTACGTTTTTTTTTTTGCGGATAGGATGCAGACCCATTAATTTCAACGAGTCCGCAAAAAATGCGGACAGCACACTGTGTGCTATCCGCATCCGTATGTCCGTAGCCCTGCAAAAAAAATATAACATGTCCTATTCTTGTTCGTTTTAGGCATTGTTACAATGGATCCGCAATAAAAAACAGATGGCCTACGGATTTCATCCGTTTTTTTTGGGCGACTCCGCAATTTGCGGACCGCAAATCACATACGGTCGTGTGCCTGTAGCCAAAGTTATAAGAAAATTACATCTCAAAAAATTCTGATCAGTTCCAATATTTTGGGCAAAGTTTGTGAGGGAGTCACGTTGCTGCCATATCTTGGTCAACCAATATTAACCGGACAGAATAAATATCGAATAAATCGAAAAAACGGACCCCCAAGGAGTCATAATAATCACCAAAAAATGAAACTGACTTTTGTATATATGAAAATCCAAAAGACTTTATTATAAATATATATGAACAATACATACATGCATGAGAAAGAAGGCAGCACAAGGCAGGACACACAGATGAGAAGCAGGACCCAAGGAGAGGCCGGGAGATCAGTGCACGAAAATAACAACAGGGAAAAAGAATGCTAGCTAAAAAAGCATACCTCAAAACCTCATGACAGCAACGCCCCAAACAAAGTGCAAAGGAGGCAATTGTAGAGATTGAGGTTAAAGTACAAGGACAAGATTAAACATACCCTGAGGGGTGCAAAGATCTCTCGGCCGACTCCTGACCCAACGCCGTTTCGCCAGTAAACCTGGTTTCTTCCGGGGTGCCACCATTCACTCCTTCTAAGCTGCACCTTCAGCTCATACCAGCCTCTGACTCAGTGCACCTATATGGGTGCAAGATGTCAAACAACTTTCAATGCCATTGTCTAGCCCTCTTATGCGCACGTGATGAATGTGCTACTCCTGAAGCCGCACACGGCACAGGCTCTGTATGTGTCTGTGTGTTTAATAAATTACTGTTAAGATATTGTTAGGGTGTGGCGTCACGTCGCTGAAGAATTTTGTTTTAATATTTGGTAGAAAATAACTGATTCACCTTGAATTTCTTCTAAGAGTTGCTTTTATATCATTGCTTATCATTGTCTGACAATATGATTCCAGTATTTCAGTGAGTGCTTGTCACATACACATTTTTTTTCTGCAGTAAATGCTCCCGCACTCTCATGCATTAGATGCTATAATATGTAACCTATACCTTTTATCTGTTTGACACTGAATATTTCATTCTTTAAACTGTTATTGGAATATTTATGATACATTTTGGTTTTAATGACAGTCTCTAAGTGGCATATTGTTTACTTAAAATATGGATTGACTTAAAATTCAAGCATATTTGTATCTTGCTAGGACTGATACGAGTGTGATGAGAACAGGATGCAGGTTTCGTCTTCCCTTGAGCTAGGTCTTCTCTATTTTTATGTCTACTTTTAATATTTTATTACTGTTTCCAATTACGCATTTTGTTAAAGCCCTATACACATTTGTGTCTTGTTGGGCAAACCCACCAGCTGAAATCAAATGTGTATGGGGAGCCCCTCACTCTACCCCGACAGATGAGAAGGATCAGACAAAGTCAGATTTTTTGCTTAATAATTTTGTTTGCCTGTGAAACAAAGAGGTGAACCAGAAGTTTCTGGCAATGGCTCTGCCCCCCCTGACAACACATATATATTACATATTGCTTTATACTTGTTTGTGGCTATATGCCACTTACAGTCTTTTAGAGGTGTGACATACAAACCCCCCATTGTACTGAGAAGGCCACATTTGTGAGTGATTATCTCATAGATATGTGTGCTGCACACTGGACATCCTTAAGGGGAGAGGCACAAAGGTATTAACTTTTCTGCATACAGGCATTTAATTGGAACTCCACTGAGAACACCATCAAGGTAGGATGTTGTAAGGTTACTATCTCTGTCTTGTAAAACCATGGAGTGTCGGCCATGTGCCCCGACATGGCGACAGGAGTCCCCCGTTCCATATTGTATTGTGTAGGCCATGTTATTGATTATTATTTATTCTGTATGTGATTTGTCTTGTTTTACCTTATATTTAATCACACTTAGTAAATATTTTTATCACTTAGCCTATTAAGCCTAGTTATTATCAAATTGTTGAATTCACCCTAAAACAAGAAGAGTGGTCCTCTCAGTCAAGATGACTGGTACTATAGTATATGATGAAAATATGTCTCAGAGAAAAAAGGGTGGTCTTCTCAAAGTGGAAAAGTTTCACTGATTATAATTATAGGCTAGAGCTCCAGTTTTCCTTAAGTCACAGTAAATCCTGCAATTCGAGGGATGACTCCATATCATTTAGGGGCCCCAGCCTTAACAATCATGAAAAAGTGGTCCTTTTATAAATTTGCCTTTTAGCTTCATGAGGATCGCACAAATGCAGCCACAATAACTGTGAAACTTGCTTCCATAAATCCGAAACATTTAGACCTAAAAATACAGGCAGTAGTTATAAGATAAAAACTTGTACTAAAAGCAATACAAAATTCGTAATTTACCTTATTACATGTCTTGCTTGTGTGAATGACAGTACATCGGTTGCACAACAGGACCCCTGAAAACTAGAATAAGAAGATATTCATCAAATGCGATAAATTCAGAAGCTGCTAATGCCGCTACAATTTCACATTTTTGAAAAAACACGGAGGGGACTTTGTTGTACAGGATATTAAGAAGGTTCATAGACCTCAAAGAGGTGGAGACTACCATATGGTTTTATTGAACCGTGAAACTTTTTTGATATTTATACTAGAAACCAGAATTCCTAAACGGCTGAATATTATACATGACGTGATATTACAAGATTAAAAAAGATATTCCCAGATTAGACATTGGTGGCATATCGGTGGGATATGCCACCTATGTCAGAGAGGTGCGGGTCCCACCTCTGGGACCTGCTCCTATAACCAGAACAGGCCCCCCCCCCTTCCCCTCAAAAGTGAAGGAAACCACAATGCGCAAGTGCGTCTTCCTCTTCATTCACTGCTATGGGAGTTGCTGAGATTTATCTGTTTTAAATGATGAACAGTTTGGGTTTTAGGGCAATGGCACATGGATTGCACATGGTCTTAGAGGTTCAAGAGTAGTCTTATAAAGTCTATCAGGATTTAAGGAAAATAGCAAAAACATAAATACAGAGGCGTAGCTACAACTGACTGGGTCCCACAGCAAATTTATGTACGGGTCTTTTTGTACGCCCCCCCACACACCCACTTACACACTTTTTCACAAACCCCCTCCTGTGCAAACCCCTCTCATATGGCTATTTTGTGACTTTTTATTTAGTTCTATTTACTTTCATTTTTAGCACGACTTTATTGTTTTTTAACATTTACAGTTGCTGACGGAGTTTATAATCAACTCAACCCCTTTAAAACCTGTGCTGCAATTGTATTAGACATGTCTGATTTACCTCTACATATCCACAAGTATTTTAGCCTCTGTACCTTTCATACTGCAGCCATGGACACACTCATACATGCACTCTCGACATACATGGATGCACTCTCCACATACATGGACGCAGTCATACACGCACTCTCGACATACATGGATGCACTCTCCACATATATGGACGCACTCTCCACATACATCGACTTAGTCATACACGCATTCTCCACATACATGGACGCACTCCACATATATGGACACACTCCCCACATACATGGACGCACTCATACACGCCCTCACCACACACATGGATGCACTTATATATGCACTCCCCACATACATGGATGCACTCCCCACATACATGGACGCACTCTCCACATACATCGACTTAGTCATACACGCATTCTCCACATACATGGACGCACTCCACATACATGGACGCACTCCACATATATGGACGCACTCCCCGCATACATGGACTCACTCGCCACATACATCGACTTAGTCATACACGCATTCTCCACATACATGGACGCACTCCACATACATGGACGCACTCCACATATATGGACACACTCCCCACATACATGGACGCACTCATACACGCCCTCACCACACACATGGATGCACTTATATATGCACTCCCCACATACATGGATGCACTCCCCACATACATGAATGCACTCTCCACATACATCGACTTAGTCATACACGCATTCTCCACATACATGGACGCATTCCACATACATGGACGCACTCCACATATATGGACGCACTCCCCGCATACATGGACTCACTCGCCACATACATCGACTTAGTCATACATACATTCTCCACATACATGGACGCACTCTCCACATATATGGACACACTCCCCACATACATGGACGCACTCATACACGCCCTCACCACACACATGGATGCACTTATATATGCACTCCCCACATACATGGACGCACTCTCCACATACATCGACTTAGTCATACACGCATTCTCCACATACATGGACACACTCCACATATATGGACACACTCATACATGCACTCATCATATACATAGATGCACTCATACACGCACTCTCCACATACATGGACGGGGGGCGGGGATATGCTATCTCCGCCCACATTGGACCATCCTGATGCTGGTCACTGTCCATCATAAGAACTAAGGAGGGGGAGAGGCGGAGCAATGTCACTGATGTCAGGTCAGTGACAGAGGTGCAAGGGCAGGACTCTGGACCCGGTGCAGGAGAAGTCAGCTGCTCTGACAGGGGCCCGGGGTGACATAATACAGTGACTGCTCCCGGGCCCCTAAGCAGCTGGTTCCCCTGCTTCCCTGATAGCTACGCCACTGCATAAATATTAAGGCATAGATCATTCAGGTCTGTTATGCAAAGGCAGACCCTAATAAGTAGATGCTGCTCTATGCATTAGTGAAAATGCAATCCAAATCATCAGAAGGTGCACCCTTCATTAGGGATGCCTCTAACTAAATGGACTAGCAATGATTAGTAATTTAATGTGGGTTCATCAGAGCTTTCATTATTTAATTGATCCGTCTGGTGAAGAGAATGGATTGTATGTGTTTTATGTCATACAAAGCGCAGGCTTCCCAGATTATATGTGTGTTTTGTGTCTATCTGATTTACCGTAAATACCGCACTTTAGATATTCCCTTTAAACCTCCCACAAAAATTGTAATTACAGTTTAATTGAGCCAGTTACAAATGTCAGCAAAGCTGTAAATTACATTTCGTATTTTCGGTGAACAGAAATAAACGCTAAGTAATCAGGTGGATACAGTTTTTTTCTTTTGTTACTAATGTTTGAATGGTTTTTAATATAATCTGCATATATTCTAAGTTGTAAATGTTAATATTGTTTACTAATATTTGTGCATTTGAGTTGAAATCGCATTCATTCTACCAATTAAAGTGGTTATCCAACTTTTGGGAAAAAAAAAAAACCCAGAAAGAAATGTTATAAAATAAAATAAAAACAGAGCAAATGCTCCAGTGGTCGCTGATCTGTCTTGGTCATTGTTTTCTAACAGTGTCTCTCCCGTGCTGTGTTACTGGCATCATTGCCCTAGAATTATCAAATTTGCTCCTTTTCTTGGTCCTTGGTGGAAAAGGGAATACAAATACCGGGGCATAGTTCTCATAGTAAATGCCATGTGCACCAAAGATATCCTTAAAAGGGCATCTGTCTGCAGGATCAACCCTGTTGGATCAGCCATAGTGCCTGGTAGGGGTGACCCTGATGTTTAAAAACATAACTTTCTTCCAACAATCCATAGCTGCGATTAGGAGAAGTGATTAAAAGTAAATTATAGGTTAAAGAGGACCCGTCATCACAAAATGCAATGCATCCTGCAGGCAGCATGTTATAGAGCAGGAGAAGCTGAGCAGATTGATATATAGTTTTATAGGAAAAGATTCAGTAAAACCTGTAATATTTACGTTTACTTCTCCGCTTTTTCTACCTCCTGTGAACAGCATCAGTACAGGAGGGAGGGGTTATCAGTGATTGACAGCATTGTGTGTATAAGTGTGCATAGAGAGACAGCTGTCAGTCACTGATAACCCCTCCCTCCTGTACTGATGCTGTTTACAGGAGGTAGAAAAAGCGGAGAAATAAACGTAAAAATTGCAGGTTTTACTGAATCTTTACCTATAAAACTATATATCAATCTGCTCAGTGTCTCCTGCTCTATAACATGGTGCTTTCAGACTGCTTTGCATTTTGTGATGACAGGTCCTCTTTAAGTACACTGAGGGTAGGCCCTTGCCACTCGATTCACCTTAGTTCCCCTGCACTGCTTCCTAAGACTCTCCCCCTCCACTTGATTGACCTCCTATGTAACTTATTCCCTGTTCTTTAGCTTGCATTTCGATGAAGGAATAAAATTAATTTCCTATTCCTCATTTCTGCAACATCCATAGACTATGAACATCCTGGCAGTCCACATTTATCTGTCATGACCGGCGTGCCGATCACATACGTGACGCAAAGGGAGGGAAATGGGAAGGCCCTGTCCAAGGGAGAGGGAAAGGTGGTGACCCTTAACTCACCTTGAGGCTGTCATCTGACTGCCCTGACGTCCCTAGACGGGTTCCTCTCCCGTACGCCGATCACGTGCCTAAACCCTGGCTTTCCCTGAGATGAGCCCTACGTAGTGAATAGAGCGGTGGGAACACTAGTCCGCACCACAAACACTAAAGGAAAACACCAAGGAGAGGACAGACATTACAGACAAAACATATAATCCCAGGTGGGCGACAACAGCGGACAACAAAAGCCCAACAGGGATCCGGAGGGTAACGCTCTGGAACAACAACCAGGAATCACAGCTACACAGCTCCAGTGGGTCAGTATAGAAGTCCAGTCAGGAAGCTCTATATCTGGCAACCAGAAGTCCAGGCAGGAAGCTCTATATCTGGCAACCAGAAGTCCAGGCAGGAAGCTCTATATCTGGCAACCAGAGAAGTGGGAGAGGGGAATATAAGGAGGTTGGGATTGCTGGACAAGAAACAGCTGAGGAGAAGAAGCTACGAATCCCTGAGTGAGCCAAAAAGGGTTGCAAGGCAAACCCAGAAAGCTACCATTAAGAAACAGCACTATCTTTAGACATAGAGCGCGCAGCCACCCGCTGCGACTTCCTGACCCCGGGTATAACGGAGTCAGACGTGGCTCTTGACACCCTCGTGACATTATCTCTGCAAGGAGACAGAGAAGGCAGAGATTTTATTTTTGTTGCCGTCCCTGCCTTCCCCATGGCTGTATACACAGGACTTAATGAGCGCTGTGTATACAGATCAGACAGCAGCAATCAATGCTATAAAGTGATAGCAGAGTCCTGAGTATCTGCAACAGCTGCTGTGTCTTAGCAGACCTAGATCAACTCTGCAGTGCATGTCAGGAAGCGGTGTTCCTCCTGGAACTGGGGCTAATGTGTCAGCGCCAGTTATAAAAGACAAAACAAAATAAATAAAAATAAATAAATAACTACCGCTGGCCCAAACTGCTGCTAATAGCCCCTAGCAACCATAAACGATATACCCCTCATATCAAAATCATTGTAACAGAAAAGGGAAACAAAGTAAAAATGTGTTTTCAAAATCTGAAAGTAAATAGAAAAAAGCAGCTTTTACTCACCAAATTTTAACTTCAGCACTTTATTCATGTTAAAAATCAACAAGCGGACTAGGATGTGGGTAACATACCAAGCAACAGGCGTTTTGCGCTCTTTGAGCTTTATCAGGCCTTCCCCTGGCGAAGCGCGGAGAGCCGAAGTTGTAAGGAGTGCCGAAGTTTATGAGTACCACTGCTTTTTTCTATTTACTGCTTTTTTAAAGGGAACCTGTCAGGATTTTGTGTATAGAGCTGAGGACATGGGTTGCTAGATGGCCGCTACCACATCCACAATACCCAGTCCCCAAAGCTCTGTGTGCTTTTATTGTGTAAAAAAAACATATGCAAATTAACCTGAGATGAGTCCTGTCCCTGACGCATCTCACGTACAGGACTCATCTCAGGTTAATTTGCATATGTATCAAATAGTTTTTTTCACAGAGTACTCTGACCCTTTGGTCAGCTGCCACTGACTCGGGGACTGCTCTGGAGTGGCCCCTGGCAACTACCCTAACAGCCCAAGCCTATCCTCACCATCAGAGGCTCTAGTGAAAACAGGTAGTGGCTTAGTACGCCCCTCCAGAGTATACCCAGTCAGTGGCGCAGTGGGTCCACACCCGCTTGCATGACAATCGAGAACAAATGAATCGCCTTTACATGGGCCAACGTGATTAATTTGTTCTCGATAATTGCCTGCTCCTTACGTCGGGTGATCGGCGACACTTTTAGGACAGGACAATTATTAGGAAGAAACCTCTTTCTTAATAATTGCCCCCATCATTGGTCCATAATATAATGATTTTTTTTTAAATACAATGCAGCAAGGGAATACATGCAGCAAACTCCACTTTATTTTTACATAGCACTATGTGATGTGTGGCATTGTGCCATTTTACCTCACTCTTTGTGAACAAGACCTAGAAATGAAGAAATGTGCGTGTGTTGCGCTAATGCATTACCTAGACCAATCTTCTGTCATGTAGCACATGAATAATAGGACTTGCATTTAATGTCAGAATTTCTCAGTCTCCTCATAAATAAAGCCAGTCAAAACCCACCCCCAGTCTCCGCCAAGAGGTCATCCATTTTTTAACCTCTGCTTGCATGCAAAATTAAGATTGTGCTCAGAGTCAAGGTTAAAGGTACAGTATGCAGTATCCTCTTTCAGAAGGCGCATGTCAGTTCCCTTACAAGTAAAGATAAATAATGCTTCATATTGACAGACTCAGAGGCTAAGAAATAAGAATTCGATGTAGACATAAAAAGAGCTGCGTGTCCCAAATTATGGACAAAGGAAGATGGACTCTGCACTGCAGTACAGATATTCACGGAAGGTCTATATTTGAGGTTTCACTAAAGGCAGCCACCCGCCTTAGCCATCAGTGCTCGTTCGGCAGACAGCTGTTCTTCCTAACCTCCCTTACACATAAATACTGGCCTTAGTGAGGAGTGGGTTTCCCAGACACCTCTTATTTTCCATGAATACTAAAGTACGAGGCTTGAGATCCAACATGACCTGAGCACCTCCATACACATTAGATGGTAGGCAGGTCCCTGTAGCCTGAGCATGCTTGGTGACTTGATAAGATGCAGGTAAAGGATGGCTGTCTGCATGACAACTGATCTTTAGCCAGCTCCAGAAGAGATAATAGATCAGAGAAGTTGCTTTTAAGCCTTATTACAATAATATAATCTGAGCCAAGTCCCTCATAGTGGTGTAGAGAGTAGGTGAGAGCGAAGTTAAAAATGGGCCCTGATTTTGGTCTTGAGTTTCTGCACCCAAAAGAGCCCCCCTCCACAATCCAATACCTCACCTCCTTGTTAATAATGTCCTTCCTCAACTCATAGGAGTCCTGCTTATGTTCTTTCCACCTAGTAGCAAAGGGACAGTGCCAACCAGGACGGCTCTCCAAGGCCACCAGAGCGGCTCCGTGGACGTTGCTTCTTTTTGTGGGCCATTATTGTGGATCTGTATCGCCACTGAGCACTTAAGATGAGATTGCATACTGTTGTGGGACTCTGCCTGTAAGCTTTTATAGAATTATATCCATAGAGGTACATGGTGCCGATGGTTCTGTTTCATGGATTGTGGATTTACTGTACAATTACATGATAAGTCCTTCTAATACACTGGGTTACTAGTCTCCTATAAATCACTGGGGCTATAAGGGTCAGATTCCTTTCTTTTACCTCCACCCATCCTGGACCTACCTCTGGATTGCATATAAATATATTCTGCACAGTGCACATGATCTTTAAGTAGGAGAATGTATTCAATGGCTGAACACAATGATATCCATTATTTCTACTTTATTTAAGCATACGTGCCATACGTTTTATTTGATATGCTCCATTGAAAGTAATTACCCCACTGAAAGTACTGATTCTCCAATAGTTAATCTATGCTCCATTAACGCTTAATCTAGTGACAAGTGGCCACATTTAATGTGGTATTGTTTTTTTTTAGACCCATACACATAAGATAGCTGTCCTCACCTCCCCCATTTGGATAAACGTGCGTTGTATTTCAATAGCGAGGAAGCGATAAGCAACTGACAACTAACTGACCAACCTGCCTGTCTGTTTCCCCAGTAGGGGTTGTCAGGGAACTATTAGGCTAACCCCATTTAGATTAGACTGTAGGCGGATAAATGGGTATATGTCTAGTATGGCAGCTTTTAGCAGGTTACCCCTCTCTTTTGTGGCACTAGTATAAATAATATGACTAGATGAGCTAACAATTCCATTTTATGAGTTTTTACTACGTTTTAAATGGGTTTCCCCGGGAATTAAGAAAATGAAAATATGTAAATATTACTTTATTAAAGGGGTTGGCCACTCTGCATGTATTTTCTACTACTGTGTGGGAGGCAGGAAAAAAGTACTTGTCCTAATATATGTCTTTAAGTAGATCTGCCTGTTTTTTCTACAATCTGATGACCCGCCCCCTGAGCCCCGCTCTGCCGTGCAGCCAGTTCGTCCATGGCTGCACGCAACATGGAGGAGCTTTGTCCATGCCTGCAGAGTAAATGCGCATGCGCTGCTTTTCCTCATCCTCGCAGCACATGCCCAGTCGGCCACTGGCACCCCAGCCTCACGTAACCCTAACCCCCCCCATCCGGCACTTCTACTGTGTCCAGGGTCGGTGCCTGGAGCTGACACATTACCGGTAGGGATGTCCCGATACTGGACATTTGCAGAGTACTTGTACTCGTGCAAATGTCCCCGATACCACTGCCGATATCTGCTGGCCGCTTGCGGCGACGCTCTCAGCAGTTCGGCATGGAGGAAGGAATTCTGTGACTCGCATTCCCGGCACCTGACCTCTGAGAGGACCCTGTGATCTACGCAATTAACTCCTCAGGTGTGGCACCTAAGGGGTTAATTGCGCAGATCACAGCGTCCTGTCAGAGGTCGGGTGCCGGTACTGTTCTTCAGTCTCTGCAGTGGGCAGTGCCCCCTCTCCCTCCCTCCCCAGTATTAATCATTGGTGGCAGTGGCCACAGGGTCCCCCCCACCATCATTGGTGGCAGTGGTCAGTTCCAATCGGAGTCCCAGCAGTGTAATGCTGGGGCTCCGATCGGTTACCATGGCAGCCAAGACGCTACTGAAGTCCTGGCTGCCATGGTAGAAGAAGGAGCGCCCGGCGGCAGAAGAAGGAGCGCCCGGCGGCCACGGCGCACGTCCGTATTATACGGACTTACGGAACGGAAACGGAAAGATAACTAAAGACATACGGAACACACGGATCCGTGATTTGCGGACAGCAAAACCAACACGGTCGTGTGAATGCTCCCTTATGCTGACTTGTCTGTGATGAAATGACACCTGAGGTGCTGTTGTTACTATGGTATCATAGTTGGCCAGGGATGTCATGTGACCACTCCTCTGAAGATGCTTGCTGTGATGCATGCTGGGATTTTTACTTTCACTTTGCTGCTGCTCCACCCACACAGATGGGAGCTTACTATGCTGAACACATTAGAAAAATTATACATACACAGTATATCTCTCATTATACTAATACCTCTTGGCTTTAGTTATTATCTGGGATAATTATTTTTTATTTTTTTTGCGTATGGTGGCCAACCCCTTTAAAATATATTCCCAAATACATTTCATTAGTTATAATGGCTCATTTTGTCTGGGGGGCAATGATTAGTAGAAACAAAATGGCCACTGTCCTATTAGTACACACAAAGCCTGTCCTAATCACACAGGAGGACAAGTTACTTCAGAACACTGAGCTAAAGAGCTGCCTCATCCTCCTCTCTGCTCTGCTTGTCAGGGATTATGATACTATATAGATCTTCAGATGAATCTCTGTAGGTATGGAGCTCATGAGGAGACATGAAGTAAAGAGAGGGCGGACAGGACAGACTGTGGTAATGGAGACTGTAAACTATTGCTGCTGCTCATCAGACACGTCTGCTCATGAACTCCATTCCTACCGAGATTTAGCTAAAGTTCTTATCATCTGACAAGTAAGAGAGGAGGATGAGGCAGCTCTTTGCGTCAGTGTAGTGAAGTAACTTTTCCTACTGTGTGATTAGGACAGATTTTGTGTGCACTGATAGGACAGCGGCCATTTTCTCCTAATCATTGTTCCCTAGACAAAACGAGCAATTATAACTAATGAAATGTATTTGGGAATATATTTATAATGAAGCAATATTTTAAGTATTTTCATTTTCTTAATTCCTGGAGAACCCCTTTAATCATCATACTCATCCCACATTTGTACAAAATTCAAGTTGTAAATAGCTGCAATACATCATCCATTGAAGTGTAAGGGTCCCCATGGTACCTTCAATTGCCTCCGATTTCATACTGAGGCATAGGTATCTATGGTGGCATTATCCATCTGGTGCAACCCTTGAAGCTTTGCATCTATTGAAGAATATCTCTGTAATATGCTGCCTTCAGAGGTATAATACGGCGGCATACGTACACCTACGTTTTCACAGTACAGATCCACAGGGACTTTGTGTGTATATACAATATGCACACCCTGTGAGATAATTAGCGTATATGAGCTCATACCATTATAAATTTAGCACTGTTGGTCCCAAGTCATTCGGAGCAGCGCTGTAAGTAGCAAACTCCAATGTTGATAGTGCTGTGTAGCTCTGAGGCCAACTTTCATTGATGAAGCTACATGGATCTGCGTGGTGTAGTACCCCCTGAGGATAAGCTAGTGACGGCCTATCCTGACAACCCTAGACAACCCCTCCCTATATCACTTATACTATGGGTTGTTAAGGGTAGGTTCACACTTGTGTTAAACGGATCCGGCAGGCTGTTCCGGCAGAGAACAGCCTTCCATAGGTCACCAGGATCGGACTAGCCGCATACTGCCGATCGCCGCCGTACCTGTTCAGAGAACAGCCTACCATAGATGAGCAAATTCGACCTAGCCGCATACTGCCGATCGCCGCCGTACCTGTTCAGAGAACAGCCTACCATAGGTGAGCAAATTCGACCTAGCCGCATACTGCCAATCGCCGCCGTACCTGTTCAGAGAACAGCCTACCATAGGTGAGCAAATTCGACCTAGCCGCATACTGCCAATCGCCGCCGTACCTGTTCAGAGAACAGCCTACCATGGGTTAGCAAATTTGACATAGCCGTATACTGCCGATCGCCGCCGTACCTGTTCAGAGAACAGCCTACCATAGGTCAGCAAATTTGACCTAGCCGTATACTGCCGTTTGCCGCTGTACCTTAATGCTATAATGGGATCCAGCGGGAATCCAGCCGTTCTCCAAAGTAATGCCATCTTTTGGCCAGACAAAAACCATTGTATGCAATAGTGGTCGGATCCCATTATAGTCTATCGCAGTGTTGGCAAACCTATGGCATGGTTGCCAGAGGGGGGCACTCAGAGCCCTCTCTGTGGGCACCCACGCCCTGGAAAAAGTCTATGGGGTCCAGCACTGACGCCAGTATACAACTAGGCCGCGTCCGGTGTTTTCTTTAATACTGAAAAGCAAAAACGATCCCAATAAAAAAAATATAGTCCCGTATCATCTGAGAACTCGCCTGCCAGATTCCATTTTCACATTTAATAAAAATGCATTCTTCTCAGATGCAATGAGCGTGAAAGTGAGCTCCATAATTCTAGGCGGTGACCTGTTCTGTGTTACAGTCATCATAAGCAAACTACATGGAAAGGAGGACATCTGTTTCGGCTTTGTTCGCAAGGTAACGGAGCTAAGGTTTTTCTTACTGGTCAAAGGCCAAGCTGCATGTCATATTTCATTATCTTCAATAATTACATCAGACGGACTCGATCTGCAAGAGAAGAAAAGATTTTGCTCTGTGCACATGTTACACCCTGTTTTCTGTCGAATCCCCGCTTGCTTTCTGTTCCTTGTCTTCCCTACAACTAGTAATAGAAGTGGTTGATGACTTTTGTCTGGATCCTACACAAGGGTTAAATCTGCTACTGTTTTGATCCTTAGAAACTCCCAATGTGATGGTTTGACATCTGGCAACAGTTTACTTGAGTGCTTTTGTAAGTCCTAAAGGGAAAGTGTGCTGTTTGGCATTAATACCAAGTTTCTGAAGGTTTTTTATTATCTTTTTTTCCAAAGTGTTTATTGGATCAGAGTTTGATATGTTCAGGGGAAGATCAACCTTAGGCCTGATGCACACGGTAGTTGTTGGCCTGTGTCCGTGCTGCATACCGCCATTTGCCGACTATGTGCCTTCCATATGCGGACATGGACCCATTCACTTGAAGGTGGTCCGCGATCTGCAACTGATGGTCCGCAGCACAAAAAAAGTAATGCAGAGACACGGTCCGGCCCCCGTTTCCTGCTGCGCCTTTCGGATTGCGGACCCATTCAAGTGAATGGGTCCACATCCGGGATGCAGTGCACAAACGGCCGGGTCCCCTATATTGCGGACCCTTTGTTTGCGGGCCTCAATATGGGCATCAGCCAACACCAGCCGTGTGCATGAGGCCTTACTGTGCCACCTCCTGATGCCTCCTTCTTGTTTTTCCTCATTTTCTTATGTAGTCAATCAGTGCCTGAAGTATAAAATGTGTTTTCCACATGTAACATTACATATTTCTAATAGACAGGTTACTTTTAATTAAAACATGTGGAGGATGCCTCCTTGAAATCTTCAGATATTTAACTACATATGTTAGGTTTAACTTACTCAGTAATAAGAGAAGACTATAACAAGTTGAAATAGATGAACACTCCAAACACTTCTACTTTAACCCTTTCCCGATGGCGCCATGTAAATTTGCGTTGGCAGTTGGACATTTAAAAATGGAGCCCACTCGTGAGCAGAGGGGGAGTCATAGCTGCTGGGTGGCTGCTATTAAATGACAACGTGGATCGCACACATTGAACCCCTCAAATGCAGTGGTCAAATGTGACCACAGGATCTGGGAAGTTAAAAACCGGGAGCGCGCGATCCCAGCCGTGTACCGGCTCTCCCCTATGAGGATCGGGGGAGCCGGATGTACTGTGCGCAGCATCTGTACTCAGGAGTGGTACAGGGCTGCCGCACATTAGTTCCTATGGAGCCTCTACCTGTGGCTAATGCATGGAGGTCTATAAGAAAAGCAATCCAATGATTGCTTGTTATAGGTCCCTAAAGGAACTATTAAAAACTGTAAAAAAAAAAGTTTAAAAAAATATAAGAATATAAAAATTCAAATTTCTCCAAAATGAAAATAAAAATCCAGAATTTCAAAAATTAACATCATGAGCATCACTCTGTGTGAAAACGCTCGTACTGTTAAAATATTAAAATATTTATCTCATACGGAAAGTAGCAAGACAGAAAAAAAAGTCAAAATGGCAGATTTGCCATTTTTTATCAAAAAATCATATACACCAGAATGGTATAAGGTAATTAAAAAGTACTGATTGCACCCCAAAGTTCTGTACACATAAAAATTTTTAAAGTTATGGTGCAAAGAAAAAATGTTTTTTTCCAAAGTTTTTAATTTTATTTTTCAGTATTAAAATGGAGAAGAAAAAAAAGTGGTATCATTGTAATCATACTGACCCGGAGAATAAAATTAAAAAAAGGCCAGTTTCAAAGCATAAAACTGTGACAGAATGGTGTTTTTTTTTTTACATTTCCACCCCATTTGGAATTTTGTATGCAACCGTAAATGGCGCCATTAGAAAGTGAATCTTGTCCCGCAAAAAACAAACCTTTATACGGCTATGTGAATGAAAAAATAATAAAAGTTATGGCTTTGGGAGGGCTGGGAGTAAAAAATTAAAATGGAAAATCACAGAGTCATGAAAGGGTTAAAGGGGTTTTCTGAGACTTTTCTAATGATGACCCATCCTCTGGATAGGTCATCAGTATCCCATCGGTGGGGGTCAAACACCCTGGACCCCCGCCGATCAGCTGTTTGAGAACGCACTGGAGCTTGCAGTAATGCCGCGGCCTTCTCTAGGCTTAGTCTAGGCCAGTGACATCACGTCCTTCGATCACATGGCCTAGGCGCCCCATTGAAATGAGAAACTAGCAGCTGCTATAAAATGGTTGGCACTGTGTTTGGTGAGCCTTCTCAAACAGCTGACGGGCATGGGTCCCAGGTGTCAAAACCCTACAGATCAGTTAAAAAACCCACAGAAAACCCTTTTTAGGGTACTTTCACACTAGCATCGCTGGATTCCGGCAGGCAGTTCCGTCGCAATCCGGCAATCTTTATGCAAACCGATACCATTTGTAGACGGATCCGGAGGCGGGTATCCGTCTCACAAATGTATTGCAATACCGGATCCGTCTCTCCGGTTGTCATCAGGAAAAACGGATCCGGTATGTATCTTTTTCACATTTTTAAAGGTCTGCGCATGCCGGATCCGTTTTTCTGGAACACTTAGGGCCGGATCCGGCATTAATGCATTTCAACGTAAAATAATGCCGGCAAGTGTTCTGGAATTTTGGACGGAGAACATACCGCAGCATGCTGCGGTATTTTCTCTGTCCAAAAACCGTACAGTGACTGAACTGAAGACATCCTGATACATACTGAACGGATTGCTCTCCATTCAGAATGCATTGGGATAAAAATGATCAGTTTTTTTCCGTTATTGAGCCCCTAGGACGGAACTCAATACTGGAAAAGAAAAACGCTAGTGTGAAAGTACCCTTACTGCTGATAAATGAGAGGCGATGGTTGTGTGCCTCTTAAAGAGGACCAGTCTCCTCTCCTGTCATGTCTGTTTTAGTAACTATTTGTATCCCCTATGTGTAATAACAGTTCTGGGGCCTCTATTCTTATGACCCTACAATATACCATTCCATTATTATTTCTTCTGGAGGTTTATGAATAAATTGACAGCATTTTGACATGAAGGTCCAACTGGGTGTTACCAATTGTGGGAGCGTCTCTGCACCGTCTGTCACAGGCTGCACTGATTGGATAACGCCAGATTTTGCAGAGACACAGGAGGCGTATCTAGAGTGTATTTTGGGGGTGTTTACACTGTTAGGCTACATGCACACGACCGTATGTGTTTTGCGGTCCGCAAATTGTGGATCCGCTAAAAAAACGGATGCGGATCCATTTTTTTTTGCGGATCTATTGTAATAATGCCTATCCTTGTCCGCAAACTAGAAAAAAATAGGACATGCACTATTTTTTTTGCGGAGCAACGGAACGGACATACGGATGCGGAGAGCACACGGTGTGCTGTCCGCGTTTTTTGCGGACCCATTGAAATGAATGGGTCCGCATCCTATCCGCAAAAAAAACTGATCGGACACGGAAAAAAAATACGGTCGTGTGCATGAGGCCTTAACCTGTTTTCAGCTGCTGATTACATTACTGACCTGCAATTAGTTTTGCTGAGTAAACATAGGCTCACTCTTGTGGATCACAACTCAGCACTATATTCGCCCATGGGTCACACTCTCCCATCCACTTCAGTGCCTCTAAACACTTTCCAACATTCCTCACTGTCCCGAGTGTCCGACCCCGAATGCCGTCCTCACGTACATGCTTTAATACACGCTTCCAGATAACTCTTTCTCAACTCTTCTTCTCATCCCAAACCACTGCTGCTTTGGCCCGGTATGTCCACGTCCTTTTTTCTTCCAAAGCGGAATGTCATAAGCTACCATTCCTCTTTACTGGAGTAGCAATGAGAAGATGGAGGAATTCTTGCTCACACCACACTGTAAACTTAACATAAGGTCACGTCTGCAGTATAGTCCCCCCCAGCATGATCTCTCTTGGCACTGTGCATATCTGAGTTTCTTGTACTTTACAATCCTCCTATCCTTGCTTCATCTGAACATGCACTGACTTCCTGTGCAGGGATTGTGCCTATATACAGCAGCCAGTTTGAACACCCTTGCTGAAGGCCCAGCCAACCAGCGTTAGGCTTGTACCACTGTCTGGAGACTCTGAAGCTTTCCAGGGCTGCAGGTTAATGTGCTGTCTGTTACTGTCAAACGCAACTTAGTCCAGTCCGAAGCCGACAAGCTTCGACCCACGCTGCCTCTCTCTGCTTGCTCTCAGAATAGAGAAACAGCACACTGGGCTGTGAGGCCCTGGCATTATAACTAAGCAGCACTGCGCTGACAGCACTGTGGATGAGCAGGACAGGCTGTGGCGGTGTCAAAGGGCCCACCGGAGGATTCCCCGGTGCTCTGGTAGTCCAGTGTGACTCTGATGCACATTTTGTGTGCGCTGACTTAGCTTGGAAATAGCTGAGATTGCATGAACCCCCCGAGAGGAAATAGGATCTTGCGATTTATTCATTAGGATTTTTAGTACAGAAGTAAAGGTAAACATTACCTTTGCACTATATAGCAATAGAACAGCTATATTTAATAAAACACATAATAAACTGTCGAGGACTGGCGCTGATTAACGTATGTTGTTTCAGACGATAAATATCTAAATGAAAAACGTAACATGATATCCACCGCGGGAGAATTCATACAGGCGTCCATCTTACTTAAGCTTTTCAAATATTATTTTACATTGATTTTTTTCCCCTTTTTACTAGAACAAAAAACTAATAAAGGATTTCACACATTTGAGAACATGCCATGATTAAAAAGGGTATTAATATTTTCTGTTATTTTTTCTCACACTTCTGTTCATGCCATGTGATTTAATTTGCTGCACATAACCCGCTGCTTAAGGATAACATTGTTTTTTTTTAAATCTATGACATATTTTATATTTGTTTAATTTGATGTAAATCACATGGCACGGGCGTGAATCTGAGAAGCCTATTTGGAAATGTATTATAATGGCGTTATTACCATAGAAAGTGATTAAGTTGTGATTCCGGTTCCAACATGTTTTATTTCCCCACTAAGAGGAGTTACTATTAATTTGCTCTAAAATCTAGGCGTGCCTACAACCCGTAATCCACATGTTGTAAACTCTGTGTCAGGGGATGTTCATGTCTCATTTTAATTTTTTTTGCATATGGTGATTTCTTTCAACTTGTTGCACACTTGGTTCTGTGGTGTCATGTCCTGTGGAGAACATGATGGCACAGAGAGACATGGACCCAGGGGGAAAAAATGGTGAAGGAAGTCTCCGCTCACTGCTGTTCATGTGGTGCCCCCACAATTGACTGATAGGGCAAGGCAGTGAAAACTTAGCCCTGAAGTCTCGCACGCACTGCAGAGGGATGGAGGCGCTGCATACTACAAAATATAATTTTTCTCAAGAATGATAGCACCTAGGAAGATGAGACCAAGACCATGATGTTCAACTGTTTTTTTTTTTTGCAACGTATCTGATGATAGAATGGCTTTAACCAGAAACTTGGGACACTGAGCCTCAAGGCAATTTTTCGGCCATGGAAACCCTCTTGCAGGTCCCTATAGTACTTTGCAGAAATCGAATCTACGAAAAAAATAGCAATTTCTCTCAGCGCTGCTCTTAAACCTCAGATAAGGCAGGAAAATTCAAAGGATAGCGGACATTACAAAGAACTTCTGTTTTTTCCACATGTACAGTTGTGTTCAATATAATAGCAGTCAGACATCACTAACCTGATCAATCACTGTTTTTGGTAGAAAGGTTATTTCTACATGGCAAATAATTTACTAGCAGGTGTGGTAGAGTAATAGAAACCCAAAGACCCAACAGTCATGACATGCATGCTACTGATTCTCTGTAATTCAATTACTTATTGAAAGGGGCATGTTCAAAATAATAGCAGTGTGGAGTTCAATGAGTGAGGTCATTGATTCTTTGAAAAACAGGTGTCAATTATTGCCCTTATTTAAGGAAGGAAGGCAGCAAATGTTGTACATGCCGGTTACAGTGCATTTCTCTCTGAAAATCTGAGGAAAATGGGTCGTTCCAGACATTGTTCAGAAGAACAGCGTACCTTGATTAAAAAGTTGATTGGAGAGGGGAAATCATATAAAGAAGTGCAGAAATGATAGGCTGCTCAGCTAAAATGATCGCAAATGCTTTAAAATGGCAACCAAAACCTGAAAGACGTGGAAGAGATACAATGACGTAATCACACCTGCTTTGCTGAGCCCAACAGACGTGCTCCGCTCTGTTCATTGGGTGGGTGAGTATTCAAATTGGAGGCAGTAAGGGGCGTCACCATTACAGTCAATGGGCATCCACTTATGACAGATGCAGCCAGTGAACTCCGACAGTCTTTTTCTCCACCGGAGACTGCCAGAGTTCACAACATAACCTTAGATACACATTCTGGCAGAAGAACAGCCTGCTGGCATATACAGTATTGGGTATAGCCGGATACAACCAGCTCTGATTGACAGTACGTTATTTTAAGAAGGTTTTTCTTATTAGATTAATCGTAAAAAATAATCAATAGAATACTCGATTACTAAAATAATCGTTTGCTGCAGCACTACATGTGACCACTGCAGCCAATCACTGATCTCAGCAGTCTTGTGCTGTGTACCACTGAGGCCAGTAATGGGCTGCCACAGTCACATGCATTATATGAGCACATAATCGCTGCAGCAAAACACCATGTCAACATGAAGTAATGATGATGGCACTCACCATAGTCGTCCAAATAATCTTTATTTTTATCCAAAGGATTATGCAATGACAGCAGGGGTGCAGAGCGCCACACCGACACCACAGGCGCAGATGTTTATTTACCAGCACCGATCCTAGTTGCCATACAACACGCATACAACTAACATCACAGTGCTGAATTACACATTAAAACAAGGTCAATACCTGTACATCGTTATAAAACACTTACAAAAATGCACTTAGATAATTTTTATAATTTAGGCCCAAAGAGCCCATAGCATTGGCCTGTATAATCCAACTGGCTTCTTTGCGTAGTAAGAGTCTGTGTCTATCACCCCCAGCAGGTGGACTTGGGAATATCTGAAAATGTGAGTACCCTGGGGTCGCCTCCATGGAACTCTCTGACATGCTCGATCAAACGAGGACATCCTTTACCAGACATTATAGAGTTAAAGCGTGCTCTTACCCTTTCAAACAGACATCTTATTGTCTTGCCAATATAGAAGCGGCCGCAGGGGCACATTATCAGGTATACCAGGAACCTACTTCTACATGTTATAAGATGATCAACCTTATGTTTTAAACCACCAAAATAAAGTACTCTATACTGGGGATTATTCGTACAAAAAGAACAGTTACCACAACGACGGTTACCTTTTGGTACATAATCTCTCAACCATATAACTGGTCTTCTCTCTGTGAATCTACTTCTCACCAATCTGTCTTTTAAGGTATGACTGGGTCTAAATGCTATCATAGGTCTGTTCCGTTCAATATCTTCCAAAGCCTTATCTTTACTCAAAATGTCCTAATTGCGGTGTATGGTTCTACGTATGATATCTTCAATAGTCCCATGGCAGAACCATAAACCGCAATCGGAACATTTTGAGTAACAGATTATTTGGACAACTATGGTGAGTGCCATCATCATTAATTCATGTTGGAGTTTTACTGGGAACTGTGCCTGTGGGATAGAACTCCGCCATTAGTCCGCAAGAGGCCATATTCCCCACCACATATTCCCCACCACGAGCAGTGCCATCAAGTGCTCTTCTATATATTTTTGAATTTGCAGAGACAGGTAGGATTGGAGCAGCACTGTAATAGAGGGGGTTCATGTATAACTTTTTGTTTATTATAATAGTTTCATTTTTGTTTTAAAAAATAATGTGGACCATTGATGAATCTGACATAAACCCATCCGTTCTGCTCCTGCTTTGAATGGCTCTCTCTGCTCTCCCCCTTAGTGGTAGAGATAGCAGCAGGAGGTTGCACATGACAGATCAGAGTGGAGAGATTGGGGAAGGAGTTCAACGTAAATGCAACTGAATGGGGCAATTTTTGGGAGTGAACCGTTCAATTCTGATCATTGCCCTTTGTATTGGCCCATATAAATGGCCCTAACACTGATCTCCAACCTGTGGCTAGTTTTTTTAAACTACAACTCTCCTCCGTGAGGAAGAGCCAAAGTTTTTTTATATGTTTCTACAACATTTAATTTATCTTTTTTTTCTTTCCCATTTTTCTATGTTTGTTGTCATCTGTACCAGTTTTTTCTCTTTTTTTGAAGGATAAACAGACACAGAGGACGCCAGATAGTAGGATGGAACACAAACCTAAAAACCACTAGTACATAGATGCAATAAACCTTGTTACTAATGTAAAATAACGTTGATTACTTTGTTTTCCTGTTGTGCATACATAAAAATAAATGACTCCCCTCAGAAATTTATCATCGATATCAATGTGCTGTGAAAGGTTCCAGTGTGAAAGGTTACACTGATAATTTATTACCTATATCTAGGGTGGTGTATGTGTGGATGCATATTATGAAGTCATCCCTGGAGATTTTCTGATGTGACAATCCATCTATCATGTGCAACTGTAATCCTTTGAAATCACATTGGATTTACAGCATAATAAACCTTTGTTAAGGATTAGCTCTATGCTGTTCTTATTGTAAAAGCCTTATTCCACGAAAACATGTCAAAGGAATGTAACAGATTTCATAGAGTTAACCGCAGCCTCGTGACGTTGGCCCTATAATGAGGAAAAGGTCATTTTCTCTATAAAATATACATTTTTCACCGAGTCTCGGTGTGTCCAGTTTAGCCTGCTTTTGAGGCATATATTACATGTCCTCCGTCGGTCTGATGCTCATGAGCTTTCTCGTAATTGAACTAAGTATAAGCGATTGTTCATTTAGAAATTCATTGAAATCTTTTGTAATCTCTTTAGCTAAGTCATCTAACCTCTATTTCTGCACCGTGACCTTCTCCAGTCACGCCTAAAGGAAACCTTCCTGCCACTATGGTCTCTGCGTAGTCTGATTCTAAAATGGAGAGAGGCTCTGTCCCTCCCCTTAGCTGCAGCAGCCCTTTAATTTTCAATCATTGTATCCCTCTCTTGTGGGGGGGGGGGGGGGGGGGACAGTTCTTTCTGACTAGCTAGTGGTCTGAGTGTATAATACTGATGACCTATCTTCACCTGGCACCCCCACTGATCAGCTGCTTGAGAAGACTGCGGAGCCTCGATGACTGCCGTGGCCTTGTGACTCACAGCGCTCTCCATTGTACAGTGACTGTGATTGGTATTGCCGCTCAGCCCTGTTCACTTGAAGGAGACCGAGCTACGCCTAGGCCACGTGACCGATGGACTAGACTTCACTGTCCAAAGAAGGGGCCGGAGTGCCACAGCCTTTTCAAACAGCTGAAAGTCGGACCAGACCCCCGTAATCAGATACTGATGAGCTATACAGAGGATAGGTCATCAGTTTTAATGTTTTAAACAGTCATATAGCCCCCTAAAACTGTTGTCAGTCGCACTTTAATAGGCTATACATAAAGGAGGGTTCCATAAGAAATATATATTTTATAGGTAACAAAATCAAACACAATGGCCCACATGAACTAAAGTGAATGCATCTGCACACGAGGCGTGGTTTAGTGAGAAAATGCATGTGGCTTTACAGAAATGTGTGTGGCTTATCCATCCCCTATAATGCCTCCCAAAATGCCCGGGCACTTCATACAGGTTATACTCCCCAGTACCCGCGTCGCTCCTGCATCTACCCGGTATGGTTCACCCAATAGTAGGCTGTGACGGGGGCAAGCCTTCTAGCGTCACCCATGATGCTAGGGAGGCTCGTCCATGTCGTGGCCTGCTATTGGCTGACTTACACATCCCCCCACCCCCGCCGGATGTTTTGAAGGCTATTACAGATGAGCAAATCAATTGAAAACAAATCTAGTTGGTTATGAATTTCATCCAAAACTTCCAGGTAAATTGATCAAAGTGGAGGCCACCATTTTACAGGTCAGAAGACAGAGAAGAAAGTATCCATCACCAATAAGAGATCATTCTTAGATCATTATTTAA
Source organism: Bufo bufo (assembly GCF_905171765.1). Lineage (NCBI taxonomy): Eukaryota > Metazoa > Chordata > Amphibia > Anura > Bufonidae > Bufo > Bufo bufo. Next base: position 143,216,999 of record NC_053398.1, on the reverse strand, counting down.
TATTTTTTTTATTTTATTCCAAGAGTGGAGAGTGGTATTAAACAGGCTGTTTGCTACCACCGCCTACCATCCTTTTAGCCATACTGTATGTCGCTGTTACATTGACATTACTAATAATGTTTTTGGGCTTGAAAAGGGTTGGATACAATCCTAGGAGACCTCAGAGTGTCCTACAAGACTTTTCAGGGCAGTTGGGGCACTTTCAATTCGGGTAAAATCTATTTGGACCCGAATCAAATCCGAGGATCAATTCATGCAAAGTGGACCCAAAGTGAATTTCACGATATTCGCTCTTTCCATGGCCAGGCTCAGCGGACAGGGGGGCAAGCTCTAGCATTTCAGGATTTTTTTTAATATAGTGAAAATGAAAAAATAAAAAACATTGAAAAAAAATCCATGGGTCACAGGTATGACTGTGTGAACTCTGCACAGTGATGCGGACCCATTGTCTTCAATAGGGCAGCTATCCACAAGATGTGGTGAAAGATAGGACATGTCCTATGTTTTGCAGTGCGGAGGCACGGATCGGGAAGGACACAGAAAGCTTCTGGGTCTTTACCTTCACACCGCAAAAGATGGAACATGTCCTATCTTTCACCGCATCTTGTGGATCGCGGACCCATTGAAGTGAATTGCTCTGCGGAGCTCACACGGCTAGTGCCCGTGTTTTGCGGACCCGTGGTTTGCGGTCCACAACACAGGCATGGTGGCACCACGGTTACATGAATGGGGCCTTAATGAGACGTACCAGAACAGATATATGATAGGCTCTTTAGTGTGCACCAAATTACCGTTTCTAGCTATTTCCACAGATATATATACACATAATTGTCACAATACAAACTTAATACAACATAGATATTGATGTATGTGGTGATTTTAATACACTTAATGACTGTAAGGGCTCATGCACACGACCGTTGTTGTTTTGCGGTCCGTTTTTCACAGATCCGTTGTTCCGTATCTGAGTTTTTTTTCCCTCTGATTTAAATCCTCTTCCGTTCCATTATTCCACAACATATATCCCACACGAACGTGTGTGATCCGTGGCCGTATTGCGGCCCGCAATACACGGCCACAGTTCCGTGTGAATTCCGCATCACGGATGTGGACCCATTCACTTCAATGGGTCCGCAAATCCGGAATCGCGGAACGGCCGCACGGGACGGGACCCCTCGGAAGCACTACGGAGTGCCTCCGTGGGGTTACATCCCGTACTTCCGTTCCGCAAAAAGATAGAAGTCCTATCTTTTTGCGGAACGGCCGGATCGCGGACCCATTAAAGTGAATGGGTCCACGATCCGATGCGGCAGACCTACGGCCGGCGATCGTGCATTGTGGCCCGCAGCACAGGAACTCGGCCTTAAAAAGATATTTCTGGTTTCTTTTCACTAACTATTTAAATCTATATGAAGTAGTGTAGCTGGCAGTTTTTGCTTCGTCACCAATAATATTAACCCTTTCAAGACCAAGCCTTTTTTATCCTCCGTGACCAGGCCTAATTTTTTTTAAATATGACGTGTCACTTTATGTGCTAATAACTTTGAAATGGCATTTTAAAACAGTTTTCTCGTGACATCTCGTACTTGATGTTAGGGGTAAATTCTGGTCTATATGTTTATACCTTTATAATATAATATAATATAATATAATATATATATATATATATATAAAATATTTAAAAAACTCCCAAATTTACAGAAAATTTTGAAAAAAATTGTAATAATTTTTTTTTAAAATTCTAGGCATTAAAGGCAGATAGTGATCCTTCATTAGATAGTTTTTACTTAAGATTCCCTATATGTCTACTTTATGTTGGCATCATTTTGAAAATTCTATTTTATTTTTTAGGATGTTAGAAGGCTTAGAATTTGAGAAGCAATTTTTTTTACTGGAACATTTTTTGGGGGGTCTATATGACTTTTTGAGTGCTTTTTATTTCATTTTTTTTTAGGAGGTTAACTAAGCAAAAATTGCATTTCTGTTAGTGGTTTTTATTTTAAATTTTTATGGGGTTCTCCATGTGGTATATTTGATATGATAAATGTATTCTGTGGGTTGATACGGTTATGGTGACACCAAATTCGTAAAGTTATTTTTTCATGTTCTATCACTTTTTATGAAACTTTTTTTTTTTTTTGCATCCCCTATTCGAAGACCCATAACTTTTTATTTTACTGTCAATCTAACTGTGTGAGAGCTTATTTTTTACAGGACGGGCTGTAATTTTTACTAGTACAATGTTGGGGTCTATATGACTTTTTGAGCGCTTTTTATTTCATTTTGTCCATTTTGTAATGGGCACAAATTGCTATTCTGTTAATGTTTTTTTTATGGGTTCTCCATGTGGTATGTTTTATATGATCATTTTATTCTATGGGTTGATACGGTTATGGTGATACCAAATCTGTATTGTTTTCTTCAAAATAAGCAATTCCGCTATTGTTTTTTACTTTTATTTTTTACAGTGTTCATTATGTGGGGTTAGTACCATGATCATTTCATAGATCAGGTCATTATAGACACGGCGATACCAATTATGTGTAGTTTATTTTATTTTTTTTTCATATTTTAATCTCTTATAAATAAGCAAATATGGGAAAAGCAATTTATTTTATTTTTAATTTACATTTTTAATTATTTATTTTCTTACATTCATTTTAAACTTTTTATTTTTACACAATTTATTTTTTTATCAAGTCTTGAAGATACAGTGGAGCCGATGGCTGTACTATACTTTGCAATGCTCTTGTATTGCAAGTATAATAGTATCAGTTTTACATTGATACTTGGCAACACTGAATGCCTTTGCAAGGTGCCCTGTTGCCATGGCAACCTTCAAGCCGCTGTCCCTCCCTCTAGTAAATCGAGCGATGCCGCGGGTGTCTACTGACCACGGCATCTAAGGGGTTAAACGGACGAGATCGGTGCCAGCACTGATTTCGCCCTTTACAGCAAAGTGTCAGCATACAGCAGGAATGGAGCCGCCACCATCAGATACAGCAGGGGGACGGCAGAGGGGGACACAGATGGGGGCAGGGCCGGCACAGATCAGGGGCACGGATCAGCTAGTGCCTACAGAGTGCAGATCAGAGCCTGAAACCGGCATTTTTACAATGCCGCGCTCCGATCGGTTAGTCTGCACAGACTTAACAATCTGAGCGATCGCTGGCAAGGGACCATTCTAATTGGTCCCTTGCCGGCATTACCGGAGTGTACACTATCCGTGACCACAGAAGTGCAGGGGCAGAAGCTTTAGATTAAAGAGCTGTCATAATGTTTATAGACATGCTATCTGCATGGTATGTGCAGATTGCACGTATATATCTGTATGGCAGTCGTGAAAGGGTTAATTGCAAACCAGTTTTTATGTGTATTTTACAATTTGTTTGGAATTTGCTGCTTACATGAGAAAAATTCTGCTTGCGCTTGGATTATATATATATATATATATATATATATATATATATAATTTATGTTGTCTAAAGCCATCAGTGGAATAAGAAATGAAAATTTAATACAACAGTAATAGCAATGTCTTGGTAATTGCTTATGTGCTTGGATAGTTACATTTTCATTTTGTAATTATCCCCAAAAAGACGACCCAGGAATAAGACAGAGTTTTCTTCCCAGAATCTCTCACTGTGGTTTGTGGGTTTTCCCTCTTTGATTTTGCTTTACATATCAGATGTTTTTTGGACCATAAGAAAAAAAAAATTCAATCTTTATAGGGCATCTGTCAGCAGATTTGTCCCTATGACACTCGCTGACCTGTTACATACCTATTAGTACCTATTTGTTGAAGACACTATAATAGATTGCTAGTTTTTTGTAAAGTTAGTCATAAGTTAGGAACAACCCAAATATCTGTACCAAGGTTAAAGGGATTGGCCACTTTCTGGTTACTGTTGACCAATGTGTTTGTGAGATGATTATACGACACTTACTAATATAGCCTTTGTTGAAATTCTACACCATTTTCTATATTTCATAAGATGTTCTACCGTATTTGTGCTGTCCATTCAGAGGTCCTGTCCATAACACTGCTGATGGAGAGTCATGTGACCAGGCAAATCACCTCCATGTGATGTCTCCTCCATTCAGATACATGCACCTGCCATCTGTACTTGTTATGTTGGGAGTTTAGTGCAGGTGCAGTGTATTTGAATGGTGGAGACATCACGTGGAGGTGATCTGCCTGGTCACATGATCCTTCATCAGCGGCCATCTTATGGACAGGACCTCTATGTAGACAGCACAAAACAATTTGTAAACAAGGGGGCATTGCTTATGAAGTATAGAAAACAGTGCAGAATTTCAACAAAGGCCGTATTAGTAAGTGTCATATAATCATCTCACAAGCACATTAGTCAGCAGTAACCAGAAAGTGGACAACCCCTTCAATGTTGGATTTTTATGATCATTATTGTTACCATTGTGTATTCCGCCAATGGATGTCTCTGTGACCGAAGCTACACTTTTTCTTGACTATCTTGAATGGAATTAATCCTATGGGACTGATGTAGACAGCACTTAATCAGTCCCATAGAAGTGAATGGAGTGATGGAACTGACACTACCACTCTATTCAGAGAGGAGACTAGGGGAACCACCACCCTTGTGACTGCTGGGGGGTCCCGAGGTCAGACTATCTGACATTTATCACCTATCCTGTGGGCAATTTTCCATTTATCTCTGCTTGGATTTGGTAGGCAGTGGTCGCTTTACCTGCCATGTTGGTGGTCAGGCTCCTTCCACCTGTAGCACTACCACCTATCAGGCATTTATTGTACGTCCTGTGGATATAGCTTTAATTCTTTGGTAGCATTAAATATAATGAAAAGTTCTTAACGACCAGATACTTATGTGATTTAGTGCACATGGTGCTTTAACGGTCCTAACTTTTTTTTAGATTTGATGAACTGTCATCATAATTTATCTGACATTTTTACAAGTCACCTAGGGCATTATTATTTTTTTTACATTGTTTTCAAACTATACCTTTTTTATTTTTTAAATATGAAAATTGACACCAAAATAAAACATTAAAATTGATTTCCTATTTTGTGTTGGTCATTAGGATATATAATCTGCATAGTTTTGTCTGAACGGGGCTATTATGGTGAGAGTTTTGGTTGGCATGCGTGTTTTTATAAAAAAAAATTTTTTTATTTTTATTGTATATTTTTATTTTTTTAATATATTTTGGCACATAATATGTCCACCAAGAGGTTACTGAAAGACCTCTGGAGGCACTGACACTTTTGATTGTTTAAATCCCTTCACCTGGCACCGCACATTTTTTATTTTTATGTGTACGGAGCTGTCTGAGGGCTCTTGCAGCATGATCTGTAGTTTTTAATGATACTGTTTTGGAGTATGTGCGCCTTTTTTATCACTTTAAAAAAAAAAAATTTGGGGGGGTGAAGTGACAAAGAATGAGCGAATCTGCCTTTTTTCACAGATTTTTTTCTGTTTTACCTATGAGATAAATATATATTTTTTTTATAGCGTGGGCGTTTTTGCACATGCAGTTGTCCATGTATCTTTTTTATTGTTATTATTGTTTATGTATTTTTATTTGAGGAAAAGGGGGTGATTTGAATTTTTTTTCAGTTTTTTTAAATATTTTTTAAAAACTTTTTTTTTTTTACTTGAACAAGCAATCATCAGATTACTTCTCTCATTGATTCCAATGCACTGATGGGTTAAATGTGTGCAGTCGACATTATCGTCAATTACATGCATTATCCATGGGTGTCTGCTGAATAAAACATCAGGAACCCTGCGGCTATGGCGCCCACTGCGCGTGCGAGCGGGCGCCATCCTTAAATAACCAATCGCTCTTGTAAATTTATGAGAAAAAGTTAAAGGGGTTGTCCCACGAAAAGTATTCTGCAGTTTTTAAACCAGCACCTGGATCTGATCTTTTGTAATTGTATGTAATTAAAAATGTATTACAGCTACTGAGTTATTCCATGAAATCTATCGGTATAGCGCCACCTGCTGTTTTTTTTTTCTTTTCTTATTTGTTTGTTTGGCTGAGATGGCCGCACATGCTCAGTTTCATGCTTCCACTGACTCCTGAGCTGCGATAGGGAGAGAGATCCAGCAGAAAGGACACGCCTCTTGAGCTGCAGCCGAAAAGACACGCCCCTTGATAGAAATCTAACAGAGCAATGAATGTGGAGATTTCTGGACCCATGTGAGGTACAGGACTGGTTCCAGCTTTGTTCGATAGAGATTGTCATGTCCTATATGATGTCTGATTATTATTTTTACATTAATCTTGGGAGAATCCCTTCAATTACAATAGAATAAAGAATAAGTCTATCTTGCTGTTTTGTCAGATTTTCCGTTTAAAGCTTCCTTCAGAATCTCAGTACATTTGTGGGTATTTTTTCAAATTTTTTGCTTACTTGTGTTTTTGCTATGTAAGTATTTTATTAGCTTGGAATTTTAGAGTAATGCTGTTATTTGGGTATTAATGAAAGTCTGGGTAGTTTTGCTGATTCTCTCCTGTGAACCTCTGCAGAGCTGAAAGCTTATCCACCAGGGCACTGTGTAATATTATTTTCCAAAGAACAGTCATTGCACTACTTTGTAACATGACAGCTGGAACACCTTAAAAGGAAGGTTCTCGAATCCGTAGTGAAGCCGGGGAAAGTGGCAGCCTGTACGGACCTGACCTTTATTTGCAATCATAGATGAGATTTACAGTTTATTACTGATAGCTTTTATAAAGAGCCATTCAGTTCAGAGGTGAGAGGTTTGTCATCTGGAAATGCAATTAACTTTCGTTTATCCCAATCCTTGCAATCCTAGTGTGAGAGAAGCTCTTCACTGAGCTTGTTTCCAGTTGCGTTAGCTATATTTGATATCCTATCAATTAATAAGTAATTCATGCATGGAACTGCTGATGTTTGGCAATGGCATGAATAAAGCAAATATAATATAAAACGAATGTATAAATCACATACCATGAAAAATACTAGTAAAATACAACTGTTGCGGTTCTATTTTGTTACCAGTAGGTAGAGCTGGTCCTTAGTTACTAGACAGTGATCTTTGTAGTCTTTTCTAAGGCAGGATTTACACATTAAACATATTTTTCGCCCTGTAGAGATATGTTTTAAAATGATGGCCATTATATTACAGAATATAGATAATTTGGTCAATTTTCCATTCACCTCTGCTTGGCTCTGCTGGCCAGTAACTGCTTCCCCTGCCATGATGGGGGTCAAAGTGCTTCCACCTGTAGCACTCCCACCCATCAGACATTTATTGTATATCTTGTGGATATAGCTTAAAGGGGTTCTGCACTTTGTTTAAACTGATGATCTATCCTCTGGATAGATCATCAGCATCTGATCGGCGGGGGTCCGACACACGGGACCCCCACCGATTAGCTGTTTGAGAAGGCAGCAGCGCTCCAGCAAATAAAAAGTTAGGACCGTTAAACCACCACATGCACTAAATCACGAAAAAAGTGGCCATTAAAGAATGGCCATATTACGACCGGCGTGCCGATCACATTCGTGACGCAAAGGGAGGGAAAAGGAAGGCCCTGTCCAAGGGAGAGGGAAGATGGTGACCCCTAACTCACCTTGAGGGTGGCACCTGACTGCCCTGACGTCCCTAGACGGGTTTCTCACCCGTACGCCGATCACGTTCCTAAACCCTGGCTTTCCCTAAGATGAGCCCTACGTAGTGAATAGGGCGGTGGGAACACTAGTCCGCACCACTGACACTAATGGGAAACACTAGGGAGAAGACAGACAATACAGACAAAACATATAATCCCAGGTGGGCGACAACAAACAACCAACAGGGATCCGGAGGGTAACGCTCTGGAACGACAACCAGGAATTACAGCTACACAGCTCCAGTGGGTCAGTATAGAAGTCCAGGCAGGAAGCTCTATATCTGGCAATCAGAGAAGTGGGAGAGGGGAATATAGGGAGGTTGGGAGTGGCAGACAAGAAACAGCTGAGGAGGAGAAGAAGCTACGGATCCCTGAGTGAGACAAAAAGGATTGCAAGGCAAACCCAGAAAGCTACCATTAAGTAATATCACTATCTTTAGACATAGAGCGCGCAGCCACCCGCTGCCACTTCCTGACCCCGGGTATAACGGAGTCAGACGTGGCTCTTGACACCCTCGTGACAGGCCACTTTTTTCGTGATTTAGCGCATGTGGTGGTTTAATGGTCCTAACTTTTTATCTGTTGGACTGTCAATATAATGTTTTCAAAATTCTTTACGTGACACGTAGGGCTTGATTTTATTTTATTATTTTCATTTTTATTTATTTTGGAAAACTACAGAATGATTAAACTGCATAAATTATTAAAGTGGGTTCCCTATTTTGTGTTGATGGGCATTATATTACAGAATGTAGATTGGTAATTTGTGTAATTTATTTTCTTTTTGTCTATTTCATATTTTTTTTTAAAAGGGTTTCCTGCTTTGGGTAGTAAAGTTTTATTACCAATAATTTGATTATATGATATCATACTATTGGCTTCCCCAGCGATCAGCGTTAGTCTAGCAAGAGTTTGATTTCCCTACAGCTCCACCACAGGTGAAATAAAGCATTACATGGTTCCAGTTGAGTTCAATAATCTGCCCATGTAACATACAGATGTGCAAGGTCCTCCAGAGAGAGGCAGGTGCTCTTTGGAGTTGGTTTGTGCTCTGGCTGATTTGCATCCGTCAGTAAATAGTCTGCCGTCTGAATTGCACCGTGACTTTAGATTAGGATGACCGCACTCTTCCAATGGTCTGTTTTTAGACTATATTTAATTTATACACAGTAAGAATTTATTCCCAATCGACAAGATACAACATGTTAATTGGTGCCCATTAAGTTTCATTTACATGAACCCAGGTAGAAGGGTCTAAGCAAACGCTAATGACGGGCCAATGACTGGAACCCTGTTAGAGGGACTGTCCCGCTCAGTCTGTATTGGGGTGCATTCACACTGCATTTGCAGCATATGTCACAGGTAAATATCGATAGGATTTCTCAACATTTGTGTCCGACTCATGTAGTCAATTACACCAAAAAAGTATGACCGAATGACAGAGGCCAAAAGGACACTATGTTTGGTGGTTGGGAGCTTATGGAAACATTTGACGTATATATAGCTTAGGCCCCATGCACATGTTCATTTCAATGGGGCTGCAAAAAATGTGAACAGCACACCATGCACTTCTCCACATCGCTATGTCCGTGCGGCCATTCGGCAAAAAAGATGAACATGTCCGATTCCTGTCTGTTTTACGGACAAGAATAGGCAGTTCAACAATAGGGTCTGCGGAAAGTGCGGAATGCACATGGTCGGTATATATTTTTTACAGATCTGCGGTTTGCAGTCTGAAAAACGGATTCGGTCACGTGCAGGAGGCCTTATAGGAGCTTTCCTGATGCACATGCCAAACATATACTGCAAATGCACAGTGAATGCATATTGATCATACTTGTAATGAAACTTAGGTGGGGAACCCAAGAGAGAAACCTTTCTATTAAAATAAAGTCTATTTTTCTTCTTGATCTCTGCTGTAAAATTTCTCTCCAAGGCGGCAGAGGGACGAGCTTTATTGGTGTTAGTTTAGGAGCCTGGAAGACACAGAGCCGTGCTGCTGATTAGATAGAACTGTAAGGATAAGGTCACAGTCTTGGGAATATGTAATGACTAATTATCCCTGTAGATGTAATACGGGGCTTTAAATGTTACCAAAGTACACGCAAGAAATGTTTTCTTTAGCTCAGTCCTCACAGTACTCAGTATGATTCTTTTGTCTCTACTTGCAGACGGGATGGTTAAACATGTCTTTTGTACAAATTACACTTTATTATAGCTTACAGAATCAAAAGGCGGCATTCTCTTTCCCAGCTTTATCCTCTGCTGCATGAAACTCCAAGAAGGGAAAGAAAAAAACTGAAATAAAATGAAGTTTTTGTCTCCCTCCCCACCACCACCACATTCAATAATGGAACAATAAATTAATGAAGTAATTCACAAAGTGAAAGAAATAAAGGCTGAGGAGTGATTTAGTTAACCACTTGGTTTAAGCACTGTTTTCTATTGTAATATAACAAGTGAGCTGTACAGTCAATAGAAGACTAATATGTAATAAGCTGATACACAGGGAAAGTGCAGATAGTGAACAATGTAATGAGATATAGCAATGACCTGGCATGCTATATAACAGGTGTTTCTGTCTACTTTTATTATTCTAAATATGTAATTCAGGATCAGCTTTTTTTTTCTTCTTCTTAGAATAATTGGAAACACTATGGATTTTCAAGGTTAAATCTGCCAGTTTTTCTGCACACGGAGAAAGAAACCATTTTGTCAGCTGAAAATTCAACAATAAATGATTGACTGCGCAAAGCTATAAAAGCAGTGGTGTAGCAGAGTCGGAGGAGGTTTTAATCATACCCTCGGTCATAGGGGGCCCATGGGACCCTTGCCTAAATAGAGAAACCGTAGGGCAGTGAGAAAGTTACTTGTTATGATGATTCAACTACATTGTATTTAAAGAGGACCTTTCACTAGTTTAAAAACTAAAAACTAACTATATATTAGTGGGCAGAGCGGCGCCCAGGGGTCCCCCTGCACTTACTAGTATGTCTGGGCGCCGCTCCGTTCGCCCGGTATAGGCTCCGGTGTGTGCAGCTCCCTCTGTTGTACGGGGCGGAGTTTTTGTATTAGGGTTGTCCCTTGCTGCAGCGCTGGCCAATCATAGCGCACAGCTCCTGCTGAATGGGAATAGGTCACAAAAAAGGGTTGTTCCATTCGTACATATGATTTATCACAATAAAAAAGGTTTCATATAGTATCTTAACTGTGAGAGACTTCATGAAATTATAACCGGCAACCACTAACAAGTACATATGCTCCATATCAAGTGTACAATGTAATAATGTAGTAGATATGTTAAACATCCACTGGGTTAATAGTCAGGCTGGGAACAGCCTTATCCACAAGCATCTGTGCTACGTTCAGATCTGCATTGTGAAATGTGCTGGAGTTCACCGTATTCGGCATAGCCGGAAAATGCCACAGACTGCTGGATCCCCCATTGACTACAATAGGATCTGATGGGAATCCGGATGCTTTCCAGCATAAATGTTGACTTTTAGCTGGCCAAAACATCCTGCATGGGCGACTTTTGAAAGCCAGCATTATGGCAGAAGGTGGACAGATCCAATTGTAGTCAATTGAGAAATGGCAGTTTTCATTATTATCTGGCTATGCCAGATACGGTGAGTTGCGGGCAGGCGGTTTCTCTGTCAGATTTCACAATGCAGATGTGTAGCCTTATTGGTACACGAATCATTAATTGATGGTCTTGTGATGGTCAAGTGCTTTTCCTTTTTTATTTTCTACCATGGCAGAAAACTAACATTCATAAGGTTATAGAATATGGAACCCCAAAAGCATGTGTGACCTTCGCTCTACTATAGAGGTTGTCTGACTACTTAATAATTTAAAAACAACTCGGAATGGTATAAAATAATATTAGTAAAAGTTATTTTACCGGTCCTTTGTGGCTCCCATACTGATGCTCCCCTCGCATTTCCATGTCAACATCTGCATGGCAGCGGTGGGGAATCAGTTAGATTTTTTTTTATTATTTTAAACCATTATGAGCATTTAAAAAAAAAATTTAAGTCAATGATAAGCTTGAGTTAGAGAGGTACAGCTTAAATGTAGGGCAGACAGCAACCAGCAAAGGGAACTGGCAGGAAGCTTAATGAAGACCTCTTTAAAGATACTTCATAGAGTATATATGGTGCCTTCTAGACTGCTCCTTATTTATCTGACGGTTTCTCCTTTATGTTTTAGCGGTTGCCAGGAAGTTGGTAATACTTTACATATATGGTGGACCTGTCCCATAGTTAGATGATTCAGGACCAATATCCGGAGAGGATTATTTGAGGTATTTAAGAGAGATCTTCCCTTTTCGGCACTTGTATACTTGCTTGGGCTTAAACCCCCATCATATAATAATACGGCCTACAAGCTTCTACAATATATCCACATGTCTACGAGAAGACATATTACCTCCAGGTGGAGGTCCCCTTCACTCTCTATCTCGACTATTATCCACAGGGTCAACAGAATCTCGTTATACGAAAAACTTAGATGATCATTTATCAACCTGTTGTAAAGTAGAACTGGCTGAGTTGCCCATAGAACCAGTCAAATTCCACCTTTCAGTTTATATTCAGTTTAGACAGCTCCCTTGGAAAATGAAAGGAGGAATCTGATTATTGGCTATGAGCAACTGTGCCAGTTCTACTTTATACCAGTTTGAAAAATGACCCCCTTAATGCTACCCTAAATTATACCAGAGAACAGTTCTGAACAATATGGAGCCCATGGATGACCTGTGCCAATTCTCTTAACTTACTGTACTTTCTGTCTTTATAACCCTGTATAACGAGCCATCTTCCCATCCCCTCCCTACCCAATTTTCTTCTACGACCACGGGAACTGAGCCATTATTGATAATATTTTACCCATATTACTCTTATTATCTGTTATGTTCTTACTGTTTTGGAACAGTTTTGTCCCCAAACAGGATGCTTTTTAAAATCATATTGGCTTTATCCATTATTATTGTATGCTCATATTTCTTTATGTATGTATGTATGTATGTATGTCATCTTCAGCATACTTTCTGTTTTTTTGTTTGTTATTTCGACACATAAACTTTTTTTTTTAAAGGTATCGTTCTGTTGGGAGTCCATTTTCCTGGACCATGCAAAAAAAATAAAAAATTATTGAATCCATTGTATATAGCAAGAAGGAAGCTTTCACAAACAATTCTTTGGTAAAGCACCATCCCAGGCCTTTCCTTTCTTCACAGATGAGATAAGGCTCTGAGATACAGTCTGGCTGGTCAGCAAGTAATAGCACACAGTGGGCAGTCTCATCTTCCCCTGGATTCTTCTGTATTGGACATTTAAAATACATAGGTTTACTTCTCCTTTCCTTCTGGATCAGTAGCATCTAGTCTTCCAGCCCCTACTTATATGGATGACTATTGACACAAATTTTGTAGTGTTTTTATTTTATTTTTTATTATTATATCTGAAAAGCATCTTCTTGATGAGACCTCTTTCGGGGATACAGAATTATTTAGGGACAAACTGTAATTTAAGACAGAAATGTAGTTTAAAGGGATTGTCCTCTGTGGACACCGCTTTGTTTTACTGTGTCCGATTAACAAGAGCAGAGAGAAGTTGCAGAGGCACTTGCTCATAATTTCAATGGCTGCTGTAGGGAAAATTTGTATGGAATTGACTTCATCATAAAGATTGATTAGATGGATGAATGGTGGCGTTGGGTCCTACAAGACTGGTAAAACTAGGAAAAGGTTGGTAAAGGCTATGGCCAAAGAATGGCAATTTGGACCATAACTGTTCATGAAGTATGTCTCACAGAGATCAGGGTAGGGATTATATCCCGCACTCGGGTTTGGTTCCAAGCTACTTGGAACTGAACCTGAGTTCGGGAAATGTTTTTTACAGTACAAATTCATTTATGAAGTAATTACCCGAAGTCTCGCGAGACTTTGCAAAGCAATAACTTTGGCTCATCAGAGCCAATACGTTCTAATACGGTATGGAGCTCCTGCTCCGTATAGTATTGGAACAAAGTTTTATGCTAATCGACTTCGAACGTTTCATCCAAAGTCGATTCGCTCATCCCTACCCCCGATCTCTGTGAGACATACTTCATGAACAGTTATGGTCCAAATTACCATTCCTTGGCCGTAGCCTTTTCCTAGTTTTACTAGTCTTGTAGGACCCAATGCCACCATTCATCCATCTAATCAGTCTTTATTATGAAGTCAATTCCATACACCTTATACTGGTTCTTGGAAGCCACGCTTAACATGACAGAAGATTTTGCATAACTTAGTAGCAACAACATGCACCAACAAGGTTATTATTTGAGAAAGGGGGACGTTTGACGTTTTTTTTGTTCCAACCACAATAACATTTTGCAGGTTATTATTACGGTAGAAAATCCCTTTGTTTTGAGTGTTTTTTTTCATCATGGCAGCAGCTATTATGAGTAGTATTTTTATTCCCATTTTACAAAAGAACTTTCTGTCCTACTACCACTCCCCTACAATAAAGACGGCTTTGACACTGTCTGACAGGACCCTCAAATTTTTTTCTTCTCTTTCATTCTTTGCATGCATGATTCTTTTGACTTTTCTTTAAGAAATCTGTTGACTTCATTGAAAAGTGACAGGGCAATATTTAACCTGAATAGAGGCATGTTGACTCCTCTTATTAAAAGTGACAGTTAAGGACATCTCTCTCTTCATTCCTTCTGATACAAGCAGACAACTCTTTCAGTACTTTCTGGTATACAAAATCAAAAACAAAAAGTATTTGAAGGGGAGATGAGTACCTTATAAACAATGTATGAATGGCTTTCATAAGTTTAATCTAGCAAAGAAACCTTTTTTTACCCATTATAATAAAATTAAAGCCCTTTCAAACGAGTTTGATATTAAAAGACAGGTTGCCAATGTTCCGACAGTCTTGACACGCCTTACTCGCTCTTTACATCCTCCATAATTTTCCAAGCAGTTGCCTGGTTTCCTCTCTAATGTGGCGTCTGTAAGTGCATGGCTACATCCTTTGCGGAGGTATGAAGAAAGAAGCTAGGCTCGATCAGTGTTATACTTAACCCTTTTCATCGTTTCCCAATCTTTTACGCCATCGGTTGTTGTAGACTGTCAATAAAATGTAGAACTTTCATTTACTAGTATATAACATATGATTATGGTGACACGTCCATTCTGCTGCCTGAGTGCTTGTTTTTTCTTACTCAGACCCAGGTTATGTCTTTTTAGAGAAAGAGAAGGTCTAAAACAAATATAGATCCATGTGGTGTTTTAAAAGGCTTGAGATGGGTGGTTCATCCAGGGATTTATTGTTCTCTATGTGCAGTCAGAAAGGATTTCTTCCTTTCTAACATAAGGGCAATTGACGGTGGTATTTGGGAACTGTTTTTGCCTTCTTCTGGATCAACACTGCTGAAAAATGGATTAACCTAGACGTCCTTTACAAAGGGTTCTATGTTATGTCCAGATCAATTGGCGGTGGTAATTGGGAATTGTTTTTACCTATTCTAGATCAGCATCGCTGAATAATGGATTGATGTAGATGGCCATTACCAATGGTTCTATGTTATGTCAAGGGCAATTAGCATTGGGAATTGTTTTTGCCTTCTTCTGGATCAACACTGCAGAATAGTGGATTGACCTAGATGGCCTATACCAATGGTTCTTTATTATGTCTTATTGTAAACCTGAATAAAGGGCAACCACTAAATCATGGAGATTTTTTTAATTTTATTTATCATTTTCAGAATAAGAAAAAATGGAGACCAAGATACATTTAATCCAAAGAACGAAACATTGCTTTTTGGTTTACAAGCCGGAATACATTTGAAACAGAGAATGTAATATTTTGGCTCAAAGGCAAGAATATATTAATAACATAGAGTCAGATTGGCTCATAAGAACAGGAATTGGTGCATTAATCAATGAAGCAGATGAACAAGTCTTAACTCTGCTATAAGAAGCAGAAGACAAGAGAACCAAGAAGAATCCTCAGAGAGGGAGAAAGGGGAAGTTTTATAGGATTGAGGGAAGTCATGGAGAATTTTACTAGGACCGGGCATTTCTATGTCATCCTATTGGTATGATGAGATGACACCTACTACTAAAATAATTCCAATTTAAATCAGTTGAATGTTCTTAGCAAAATGACCAAACTTACATTGATGGACTCCTTGCCAAGAGTTGGTGTTAGAGAACTTGTACAGTGTTACAGATTATACCTCATACTCAGTATGTGGTGACAACTTTCCATTTAGATTTCATGGTCAAGTGTCCCTGTATCAGCCTAGTGGGTTTCATAGACATTTTATTGGAGAGCACCTATGTAGCAAAGTCAGTAGCAGAAAATAATGTTGGGAGAGGGCGATAGATTTGCTAATGTAATTGTGCCTAGACCTTGTCGTAAAATACAGCACAATTTGCTGCGGTTCTGTAGCATAAGTCCAGCTCCTAGCTTGCCTGTTTTTTTCCAGTTTGAAAAGGGGACAAGACTTAACACACAATGGGTATGGCTTGAGAACCAATAGTATGTGCCAAAGTTGTGCCACAATTTTGGCACAAAGTAAATTTGGCTAATAGTTGGTATACTGTTGGTATAGTTAGACAAAAGTGCCAAGCTGTGCTCCAAATTTATCATAAAGCGTTAGCCATTGGGATAAATTTGCTGCATTTTTAGACAAAGTTTATGCTGCCTACATTTTAAATATAGTTAGTAAATCTACTTTAATGTGTTGGAGTTACTTACCTTCAAATCTAAATGTACCACATCATCTTAAGTTTTTCACTATTTTTTTTAAATGTTAGTAATACAGTACCTTTTATTTACCGCTTGGTAGGGTATGCAACAAATATTTGGAAAATTCTAGCCTGAAGTTCCATTGACCATATATCTTAAAGTAATATCACTTGTTGCCAATTCATATATTGTTTTGAAATTATTTTATATATTAAAAAAAAAAATTCTGGTCTCACCCATTCTGATAATTCCATTAAATTTTTTTTTATTTTACTCACCACGCAACAAAAAACATGTTTTTGTCTTCTACTGGGTAAAAAACATTTGTCCTATACTAAATTGAGTGTGCGGATTGCAAATCCAAAGTCAGAATTGTTTTAACACGTCACAAAATTTTGCTATGCATAAGTATGCCTAAATGAATTAAGCACTTGGAAAGCATTGAATAATTTTAAACAGAACGAGTTTTACTCCAACAATTACCTGATCTACATCAAAGTTTGCATAGTAAACGGTGTATGAAAATGTAACGGAATAACAAAATTTCAAAAAGTCTCGTTTTTCAGTTTAAAAGTCTGAGGGTGCGTTCACAATAGCGTTAGGGATTTCGTTATAACATGGTTATAATGGAAAATAACGGAATCCATAAGACGGATCCGTTCTTCTGCCCGTAGACTTGTATTATGACAGAATGCAAAACCGAAGCCTTTTAAAGGCATTCCGTTTGATTTCCATCCTAATAGAAGTCTATGGGAATCAAAACTGATCCGTCTGGGTCCTGTTATGCAAGACGGAAAAAAATGTCCTATCGACAGGACTTTGTTTTCCGTGTTGCATAACGGGACCCAGACAGATCCATTATGCTTTCCCATAGACTTCTATTAGGACGGAAAGCAAACAGAATGCCTTTTAAAGGCTTCCGTTTTGCATTCTGTCTGGGCATTCCGTTATTTTCCGTTATAACCATGTTATAACAGAAAGCCATAATGGAATCCCTAACGCTAGTGTGAACCCACCCTTTACTTGAGCAAGGCCCAGTACTGTTAAAAGTAACAAGGAAGTTCTGCACTACTAGCACAAATGCATCCCAAGCTGCAAGACGCACTCGCTTTGTCAGATTCTTGCGGTGATCATAAGTAGTGTATTTGCCACATATGTAGCAGAAATTGTCTGGACACATTTGTGTTTATCCATCTTAAGTTTCAAAACTGATAGCAGTATAACAGATCACTTTAGCGAAATCTGTCCAGCTTGTCTTATATACTTACTGCTGACATCAGCCTCAGTGCGTCCGAACAGGTCTGAACATGTCCATTTGAATATCTCCAATATAACGCGTTAATATTATAACTGAATGGGCTTTGCATGTATAACTTAACCCTTTAAGGACCTTCGCCGTACATGTACGGCAGAAGTCCGGTCCCCAAACGTGGCGCCCGTTCGCACGTGCAGTGGACGCCATAGCCGCCGGGTTTCTGATATTTTAAATAGCAGAGACTCGCGGCATATGTATGCGATCAACCATAAGGCTGATCGCATACATTTTCCCTTTCATATGCCGTGGTTGAATGTGACCACGGCATCTGCGCAGTCCGGAAGCGGAAGTCACGCACTTCCGCTCCGGTAACAGTGTTCCTCGGCTGAGATCGGGGAACCTGTTACATTGATCTAATAGGCTGAAGCCTCAAGCAGAAACCTTATATCAGAATTGTGTTTTTTCCCAATTCTACCCCATTTAGAATTTTTTCCCCACTTCCTACTACATGTTATGCAACAGTAAATGGTGCCATTAGAAAGTACAACTTGTCCCGCAAAAAATAAGCCCTCATAAGGCTATGTGAATGGAAAAGTTAGGACTATGGGAAGGCGGGGAGTGAAAAACTAAAACGCAAAAATGGAAAATTCCAGGGTCCTTAAGGGATTAAAATCTAGACGAGTCAGGCAAATTCCGAGTTCATATTTGGAATCTGTGCGCTCATTTTAGTATAAATCACGTGTTTTTCTCTCAGTAGCAAAATCATTGTTGCGTGGTGTTCTACAGCAATATATTCATATAGCGATATATTCCACATCACTTTACAGACATTATCTCACTCTCCCCAATGGGGCTCACAATCCTAGCTCCCTATCACTCTGTCTTTGGAGTGTGGGAGGAAACCAGAGAACCCCCACACAAACACAGGGAGAACATACAAACTCAATGTAGATATTGTCCTTGGTCAGATTCATACCTAGGACCCTAGCACTGCAAGACACCAGTGCTAACCATTGAGCCACTCAAGTTGTTGTAGCCCCAGCCCTTTTATTAACCCAACATTTGTAAACAGGAGCTGTAACATACCATCATTCAGACTGTGGGAAGGGAGTTGTGGAGTCAGAGTTGGATCCCGTTTTGGGTAGAATCTGAGTTGGTAGACATGTACTAGCTCTAACTGTAGCTGCAAAATAAAAATATTAAATTTTACATATTTTTAATCCATTAATGCCTAGTGCCGTACATGTACGGCGCAACCGGATGTGACGTAGCACCCTTTGCTGTACATGTACGGCGCAAGGTCCGCGGGGGCCCTGGTGAACGATCGGGGGGAGTCGCGGCACAATGCCTGCTCTTACAGGCAGGCAGCCATGCCTAGTAAGGACAGCATGGTGCTGCACCGCCCCCCTGCAGCTCCAAGCTCTGTGATTGGCCGATCAAGTCAGCACCGGTCACCTCCGAGGTGAGGCGGGGGACACCAGTGTTTTGGGTCCCCTGCAAGAGCGTTGCTCCAGCCAATCGCAGTGCTATAGCTGCACAGGAAGAGGCAGAACTTCCATGCATGCAGCAATTCTAGCTGGTGACTGCATGCAGAGAGGTTCTGTGTTTCTCTGCTGGGACTTGTGGTGTAAACCACAGTGATTTAACCCCTTTCCTGCTGAAGAGAAGAAAGAAGAAAATAAGAACATCTGGAATAGCTGAACATATATATTTTTTTTCATTTGTAGCTGTTCCAGATCACTAAACCACCCTCCGTCCCTGTCCCTTCCCGCCCCCCCCCCAGCCCCCCCATCCCCCCCATCCCCATCCTTTTTTTACGGACGCCATTTGGTCCGTGCACTTTTTTTTGGTGTTTTTATTATTTTTTACCATTTTCCAGCTCTGCACCACTTTTTCTGCATGCGAACTGTGACCGCCAAGTGCTATTCAGTGCGTACCTACCTGATCAGCGTTGTAAAAAAACAACCATTAGGCAATATTGGAGTTCGGACATTTTCTACTAGACTCCAATTTACAGTCAGACCATGACCCGGAATCGATTTGACTCAATTCGGAAATTCCTACACTACAATGACAATGCACAGTGCCCACCCCAAAACGACCCAACATTTGACCGTCTGTTCAAAGTTAGGCCTGTCATTGACCACTTCATCACCTAGTTTGCTGAGGTGTACATCCCCAATAAAAATGTATGTGTAGATGAGTCCCTATTACTGTTCAAAGGGAGGATTAGATTCCGCCAGTACCTGCCTAGCAAACAGGCAAGGTATGGCATAAAAATACATAGTAACATAGTACATAAGGCCGAAAAAAGACATTTGTTCATCCAGTTTGGCCTGTCATCCTGCAGGTTGATCCAGAGGAAGGCAAAAAAAAAAAACCTGTGAGGTAGAAGCCAATTTTCCTCACTTTAGGGGAATAAAAAATTCCTTCCCGACTCCAATCGGGCATCAGAATAACTCCCTGGATCAACGACCCCTCTCTAGTATCTATAGCCTGTAATATTATTACGCTCCAGAAATACATCCAGGCCCCTCTTGAATTCCTTTATTGTACTCACCATCACCACCTCCTCAGGCAGAGAGCTCCATAGTCTCACTTCTCTTACCGTGAACAATCCTCTTCTATGTTTGTGTACAAACCTTCTTTCCTCCAGACGCAGAGGATGTCCCCTCGTCAGTCCTGGGGATAAATAGATGATGGGATAGATCTCTGTACTGACCCCTGATATATTTAAACATAGTAATTAGATCTCCCCTCAGTCGTCATTTTTCTAAAGTGAATAACCCTAATTTTGATAATCTTTCAGGGTACTGTAGTTGCCCCATTCATTTATTACTTTGGTTGCCCTCCTCTGGACCCTCTCCAGCTCTGCTATGTCTGCCTTGTTCACAGGAGCCCAGAACTGTACACAGTCCTCCATGTGTGGTCTGACTAATGATTTGTAAAGTAGTAGGACTATGTTCTCATCACCGCCATCTATGCCCCTTTTGATGCAACCCATTATCTTGTTGGCCTTGGCAGCAGCTGCCTGACACTGGTTTTTGCAGCTTAGTTTGCTGTTTATTAAAATTCCTAGATCCTTTTCCATGTCAGTGTTACCGAGTGTTTTACCATTTAGTATGTACGGGTGACTTGCATTATTCCTTCCCATGTGCATAACTTTACATTTGTCAGTGTTAAATCTCATCTGCCACTTCTCTGCCCAAGCATCCAATCTATCCAGATCCCTCTATAGTACTATACTGTCCTCTTCAGTATTAATTACTTTACACAGTTTAGTGTCATCTGCGAAAATTGATATTTTACTATGCAAGCCTTCTATAAGATCATTAATAAATATATTGAAGAGGATGGGGCCCAATACTGACCCCTGAGGTACTCCGCTAGTGACAGTGACACAATCTGAGTGTTTACCACTAATAACCACCCTCTGTTTTCTATCACTCAGCCAGTTACTTACCCACATACAGACGTTTTCTCCCAGTCCGAGCATTCTCATTTTATATACTAACCTTTTATGTGGTACAGTGTCAAATGCTTTGGAGAAGTCTAGATATACGACATCCATTGATTCGCTGCTGTCAAGTCTAGAACTTACCTCCTCATAGAAACTGATTAAATAAGTTTGGCATGACCGATCCCTCATGAAGCCATGCTGATATGGCGTTATTTGCTTATTTCCGCTGAGATGCTCTAACATAGTATCTCTCAGAAAACCTTCAAACAGTTTACCCTCAACAGATGTTAAACTTACCGGCCTATAGTTTCCAGGCTCTGTTTTTGGACCCTTTTTGAATATTGGCACCACATTTGCTATGCGCCAACCCTGTGGGAATGATCCTTCTGCAGGAAGCTCCGGGTATACCCACAAACTCCGCCTTTATGAAGTGAGAGATTCCCGAATAGCACCCCCAGAATGCCCCCCCATCCTAGGAGTTAGTGGGAAGATTGTGTGGGAGTTACTGTACCCACTGCTGGATAAGGGTTACCATCTCTATGTGGATAACTTTTATACCAGCATACCCCTATTCAGGTCCCTAACTGCCAGAGGTACTGTGGTGTGCGGCACAGTGCACAAAAATCAGAGAGGCCTCCCTAGATCCCTGGTAAGGCAACCACTGAGAATGGGTGAAAGTAGGGCTCTCCTCCATGAGAACATGCTGGTGGTTAAGTACAAGGACAAGTGGGACGTTCTTTTACTGGCCAACATTCACACTAACGCCAGCTCCTTCACACTAACGCCAGCTCCCCTGCCGCTGTACGAGGTACCACAACCACTACCCCCAAACCAGTTTGCATTCTGGACTACAACAGACACATGGGAGGGGTGGATCTTGGAGATCAACTTATGAAGCCCTACAGTGCCACACGAAAAATAAAAGTGTGGTACAAAAAGCTGGCCGTACACATTGTACAGATGGCAATGTGCAATGCGTACGTGCTATTTCATTCTGCAGGCCATAGAGTAACTTTCCTTCAGTTCCAACAGGTGGTAGTCAAGGCCCTAATTTTTCAAACCCAGGCCGGGGAGGGTCCCAGTACTTCAGGAAGTTTCGGTGCCTGTGTTGTACAAGCGCAACATTTTCCAGGTCAAGTCCCCCAGACAGCAAGGAAGGGAAGGACCCAAAAAAGATGCATGGTGTCTTCCAAAAGGGGGATAAGGAAATACACCATTTACCAATGTGAAACCTGCCCTGAAAAACCTGGCCTGTGCATGCAGGAGTGTTTCAGAATGTACCACACATCCATGGAGTATTCATTTAATTTCATCCTTTTTGCTCCCTGTAATATTTCCAATTTATATCTCTGATTTACTCCACTTCGCTTGCATATCCACTTTCCAACAACCACTACATATTTTTTTTTGGGGGCATCCGTGCCCTTTCCACCCCTTAAAATGTTCGTACAGGGGTGCACTTTCCAAAAAATTGTCTCTTCTTGGGGTTTTTTAATTTCTGGGGACCATAGGAATTTTTTTAATGCGACATGGCACCTAAAATCCATGTCTGTTTATTCAGCCCTGCAAAAAACAGTTTTTGCACTTTGTCTCTAGAGACCTGCTGTGCGCCAATACAGCAGGCTACAAGCACATATGGAGTGTTTCCTGAATGGGGAGAAAATTGGGAACATATACTGGGGTGCATTTTCTCCTTTAACCCCTTGTGAAAGTGAAAAATTGGGGTCTGCCAGTAATTTTTCATTTTTACAAATGTGTGCTTTGAAATTCTTTCACCGGTATTTCTGTCTTCTGTGAGACACCTGTTCGCTGAAAAGTACCCTTTCCACCACTTAAAATGTTCGTACGGGGGTGCTCTTTCCGAAATGTCACTTGTTGGGGTTTTTCATTTCCGGGGACCTCAGGAATATATTTAATGCGACATGGCACCTAAAATCCATGTCTGCCAATTCAGGTCAGCAAAATCCATATTTAGCTTTTTGACTCTAGAGCCCTGCCATGCGCCCATACATCATTTTGTGAGCACATATGGGGTGTTGGCGTATTCAGGGGGAAATGGGTAACAAAATGTGGGGTGCATTCTGTCCTGTTATCCCTTGTGAAAGTGAAAAATGTGGGTGTAAAGCAACTTTTTCTGGAATTTTTTTTTAATTTTTCATTTTCACAGCCAAGCGTTTCCTTATTCTGTGAATCGTCCGATGGGTCAAAGTGCTCACTACATACATTGAAATATTCCTTGAGGGGTGTAGTTTCCGGAATGGATTTACTTTTTGGGGGTTTCCACTTTAGGGCCACCTCAGGGTGTCTTCACATGCGACATAGCTTCCAATTACCATTCCAGCTAACTCCTCTCTCCTAACGCCATATTGTGCTGCTTTTACTCTGAAGCCTGCTATGCGCCCATTCATAAGTTTCTGAGCACATATGGGGTGTTTTCTTGGGGGAAATGGAGAACAAAATGTGGGGGCAATTTGTCCTGTTATCCCTTGTCAAGCTGAAAAATGTTGGTGAAAAACAACTTTTTGGGGGAAATTTTTTTTCATTTTCACAACCAAGCGTTTCCTAATTCTGTGAATCGCCCGATTGGTCAATGTGCTCACTACCCACCTTGAAATATTCCTTGAGGGGATTTAATTTTCGTAATGTGGTCACTTTTTGGGGGTTTCCACTCTAGTGGTACCACAGATTGTCTTTATATGCGAAATAGCTCCCAAAAGCCAATCCTGCAAAATCTATCCTCCAAAAGCCCTATGGCCCTACTTCTCTTTTGAACCCTGCCATGCATCCATACATCATTTTTTGAGCACATATGGGGTGTTAGTGTATTTGGGGGGAAATGGGAAACAAAATTGTCCTGTTTCCCCTTGTGAAAGTGAAAAATGTGGGCGTAAAGCAACTTTTTCTGGAATTTTTTTTTATTTTTCATTTTCACAGCCAGTAATTTCCGTAATGTGGTCACTTTTTGGGGGTTTCCACTCCAGGGGTACCTCAGAGTGTCTTTATATGTGACATAGCTCCCAATTACCATTCCAGCTAAATCCACTCTCCAAAAGCCATATGGTGCTCCTTCCACTCTGAAGCCTGCCGTGCGCCCATACATCTGTTTTTGAGCACACATGGGGTGTTTCTGTAAACTCCAGATTCAGGGTAATAGATTTAGATTTTTTTTGGGGCTATTAACCCTTGATGGGTTGCAGAAAAAATTGTTTATAATTTATAATCTGCAAAAAAAGTGAAATTTTTAAATTTCATTACCATTTTCATTTAATTCTCGTGGAGCACCTAAAGGGTTAACAAAGTTTGTAAAATCTATTTTGAATAGCTTAAGGGGTGTAGTTTCTAAAATGGGGGGATTTATGGGCGGTTTCTAATATGTAAGCCATAGAAAGGGACTTCAAAACTGAACTGGTACTGAAAACATTGGGGTTTCGGAAATGTCATTTTAAAAATGATCCAAACATGATGTAGACATATGGGGAATGTAAAGTATTAACTATTTTTGGAGGTATTACTATCTATTATAAAAGTACAGAAATTGAAATTTGGAAATTTTTTCAAATTTTTTCAAATTTTGTATTTTTTTAATAAATAAAAATGATTTTTTTTTAACTTAAATTACCACTGTCATGAAGTACAATATGTGACGAGAAAACAGAATGGCTTGGATAAGTAAAAGCGTTTTAGGGCAGATAGTCATATCTCATAAAATCGTCATTAATTTATATTTCCCGTATGTACACTTTTATGTTTGCATCATTTTCTAAATGTAATTTTATTTTTTTAGTATATTATAAGACCTAGAATTTTAGAAACTTTATTTTTAATTACCGAAAACCCACTTTTTTAAGGACCGGTTCAGTTATGAATTCACTTTGTCAGTAACAGCCGGGCCTCTGCTGCTGATGAAGAAACCGCGTGTGCGGGTCAGGGGACAGACCGCAGGACGAGAATGCTTGTCATAGGTGCCAAGTCCTGGCAATTTAGGACGAGCGTGCTCATCCTAGGTCCTTAACGAGTTAAATAAATGTTATATTCTATCAATCTCAGGCCCCAATTTATAAAAATAAATAATTCATAACTTGCAGGGCTGTGGAGTCAGAGTTAGTAATAGGTTGTTGGAGTCAAAGTCGGAGTGTAGAAAAAGAGAAGTTGGAGTCATTGTGGGAAGCTTGGCCTATCAACTTCACAGCCCTGGTCCAACTCTCATTTTCTCAGAAATCAGTCTTTCAGAATTTATGACCATGAGTGCGAGTAATATTTAGTTATAATTTTTAGCCAACCTCACCTAAAAACTGTGGGGTACATTTATTGAGACTGAAGTTTTTCCATGCTGTTCTCAAGTCCCTCTGCACAGTCCTCTACATAACTCTCGTGCTTCATTTGGCAGGCTGTATGACACACTTAAAGGGGTTATCCAAACCCTAAAATGTCTCCCCTAATGCCCGGGCACCTCATGCTGGTCATACTAACCCCGCTCCCCGGCAACAGTGTCACCTCTGATGCCGGCACGGCCATCGCTGCATCTTCCTGTCGCTCGGATCAAAACATCCAGTGACCGGAGGGGGGGCAGCCAATAGCAGGCCGCGACGGGAACAAGCCTCCCTAGTATCACCTACGATGCTAGGGAGGTTCGTTCCTGCTATTGGCTGAAACCACCCCCCTCCCCCATAGCTGGATGCTTTCATTCACGGGGAGATGCAGCGACGGCCATGCGGGCATCAGGAGCGATGCGGGTGCCGGGGAGCGGGGTAAGTATAGGGTGCCCGGGCATTTTAAGGGGCATTATAGGGGTTGGATAACCCCTTTAACTCTACGCCAGACCTTTTGCTGGCATAGATTTATGTCATTTTCCATGCCAAAAACCACTGTAGAAAATGATCTAAGAGCTGGGTCCCCATCCCTTGCTTCCCCACCCACGCCGTGACCCTTTTTATTACCACTTTGGATAAGTGGTCTGAGTGGGTAAAGTTCGCAAATTTCACTGCACAAATGGCATACAACAAAACCTGTATTTTTTCATCGAATGTTGAATTTTTATAATATATTTGTTTGTAATATATTTCTTATACAAATCCCTGTATCTCAGGACCTCTCTTTCCATGACGAATCTAGCTCAAGGTGAAACATTATTGTTTTTCAGACGGTGTTTAGTGACTGCATATAACGCTTCCAATTCCTTTCTCCTGTTTGTGGAGGCATCAGGGCTCCGGCTTTATTTAGCTAACAATACTCTAGAATTATGGTGACCTTGGCGGGAAATAAAATCACCTTGTTTAGTTAACAACACTCTTCAAATTTGAGGAGATACTGAACGGAAACTAAACAAACCATTGATTGTTGGGGATCCAGCACAGAGTTTTCCCAAAGCAGCAAATGACACTTCACTCGTCTTGCCTTCATTTCTTCCTCACATAATAACCTCTTCTCTACAGTTATCACTGCATAAAGATCATCTGAGTACTCTCAGCAAGTTTTTTCTTTTATTTTTTATATTTTTTTTTACTTGCTTGTGAGAATTTTCAACAGCAGCAATTTGTTCCATATCAGTATCCTTTAGCAGAACATAAGTCTTTGGCTGCAGAAATTCAGAGTTACTGCTTCATATTAAAGCTGAGGAAGTATATTTGTTGAATCATAAAACAGATATATAGGTTTTCAGGCGTCTTCTCAAGCATAGGTGACTCTGCTCTCCAAGAGCGGATTTACCTTTCGTCGTGATAAATTATCCCAGAATCCATAGCACCTGTTCCTAATCCTATACCCTTGGAGCCATTTATAAGCAGTCACATGTCCACATGTCAAAATAAAAGAAAAAACTATATTCCCCCTTTCTCGGGTTACTAAAGTTCATCTTAAAGGGGTTTTCTGGAGTCAGGATATTTATGACGCATCCTTAGGATAGGCCATCTATGTCAGATTGATCAGGTTCAGTATCATGACACTTCCACGGATCAGCTGCTTGAACGGGCTGAAGAGTGTTGCAGCTATCCTTTACCTGGCGGTGGTGCAGGGTATTGTAGGTTCATCTCATTCACTGTTAAACAGTGAGGAGGCTATACTGGCTCCTTCAAATAGCTGATCAACAGGGGTGCAGAAAGTTGGACCCCCACAGAGCTGATCCTAAGAAAACCCCTTTAAAATGTACAGTAACTCCAGGTACAAATGTGCTGGGAGAGCACGAGGTGTGACCGTCCTCCCATCCTATCCTGTAGTTGGAGGAAGATAGTAAAACATTAGATTTGTAATTTTAAAATTACCTACTGTTTAACTCTTTAACCTCCAGATTTTTTCAGTTGTGATTGGACACCTTTAATAAATTTTGTGCTCAAGGAGGTTAAACGGTTCTAACTTTTTTATAAGTTACCAACATGATTTTTCAGATTTTTTTTTTATGATGCATAGGTCTGTATTTAATACACTCTCTTGATAAATATATTATTTTTTTCATTTTTCGTTTTTATTAGGGGTAAGGGTATGTTCGTATATGTTTTGGAGGCTCGTTATTGGCATGAGTAGCAAATTCTATGAAGAATACCACGCACAATAGCACAATGTGCTGCTCTATTTTCCCTGGTAAATTGTTGGGTATTCTAAGGGAAACCCAATATATCCCAGTGTAGTCAGTGGGGTCAGTAAGCACTGGTCATTTCCATCATTTGACAGAAACGTCACTTTTTATTATTTTTGTTGTTCTGCTCCAATAACGGAGCAGTACAATGAGATCGAAATGCTGCTGTGAACCCAGATACAACCAGATAAAAACATATAGTTAAAAAATATTAAAATTTCAATATTTAGTTCTTAAGATGTCTGGTAAGTATAGTCTCAGGGGAACAGGGAGGCTTTGGCAGCAGTTAGAGTTGCATGAGCGTCTTTATTTACATTTTATATTTTTTTACCCATGTGTTTTTATATATATATATATATATATATATATATATATATATATACCGGTGTATATATATATATAATTTATTTTTGGATTATATGCCCCCCAAGTTATCATAAAAGACCTCAGGGGGGGATATTCTATTTTTTTACTTTACATTTGCAGTTTACCACTGTAAATAAAGCATCAATGGTAGCCCAAGTTACAGGAGAGAACACCCCTCCATCATGATATTAGTCAAAGGAAGAGTTGATCTGGCTCTCCTAAGACCCTTTAAAAGGCGCCACAGTCCCTTGGATGAAGATATATATTGTGTAGATCCACTGGTTGGAATGTAACAATCAGTAGATTGAAGTCTCCAAAGTATTTTTTTGTATATGTATATATACGTATACAGACTTATAGCATACACATTTAGAAATTTGTTTAAAGATCAATTGGACAATATCATAGTGTAGATTAAAAAAGAAATCAAATTTAACTCACTTCACCCAGGAGGTATCGGATGGGATAAACTCAAGACACCCTCCGGATTACCTCCTGCGCCTGGGTGGCCTATAAGATCTCACGGAATGACAGCAGTCCAATCGTGCTTCTTGCCAATCGTCTTTATTGAACCACAGGGTAGGGGTGAAGGTATCTGCTCTTTTACACCGCAAAACGCGTTGAGCAGATACCTTCACCCCTACCCTGTGGTTCAATAAAGACGATTGGCAAGAAGCATGATTGGACTGCTGTCATTCCGTGAGATCTTATAGGCTACCCAGGCGCAGGAGGTAATCCGGAGGGTGTATTGAGTTTATCCCATCCCATACCTCCTGGGTGAAGTGAGTTGAATTTGATTTATTTTTTAATCTACACTATGATATTGTCCACTTGATCTTTAAACAAATTTCTAAATGTGTATGCTATAAGTCTGTATACGTATATACATATACAAAAAAATACTTTGGAGACTTCAATCTACTGATTGTTACGTTCCAACCAGTGGATCTACACAATATATATCTCCATCCAAGGGACTGTGGCGCCTTTTAAAGGGGCATATTTTTCTTCTGTTTTTTCTGCCTTAACTTCACCCATTAAGGAACTTCCTTGATGGTTGCTTGCCCCTGGCAGCCTAATATCCCTCTCACACAAATTGAAAACCAACGCAACCGATTACCCCGTTTAATACTTTCACAGGTCCTCCCTTTGGCGCCCTGCTAGGTACTCTCGAACTTCTTCTTTTGAAGAATAGAGATTAACCCCCCTTCCTTTTTTATTCCTTCTCCTAAGACCCAGCATCTCTGCCACAACAGGGGGGCATCTGGCGATCACGTAATCACAAGGTCCAATAGAGGCAGCAACAGTGCCAATTATTGCAGGCTATATAGGCTGGAAAAGCAAATACAGAAGCGGTTCTAAACTCTCCTCAGGGTCCCTGACAGTTTGACAGCTGGGGGCCCGACCTACTACTGCTGGAGTCTCTTGAGATTGTTTGTGTACCGGTGTCTTGAGATCTCATCATTTTACAATCTTACATAATTTTCACATTTTAATTCTTCCATGTCATAGAAAATTCTCGAGTCTTTTCCAATGGCCACAGTATTAGGCTATTTGTATAAGACTGTCAGAACCTGGTAGATATTCCATGCAGTTAGATATCCCCGGCGGGAGGGCTGCACGTTCCTTACCGTCAACCATGGATGCAGTTATGATGGGCAGTCTTTATTGTGATCCCTTGGGCATTGAATGATAGGCTCTTATTCCTTTAAGCCCTGTTTTATTGAGATTGCCAAGGACATTATGACTTCCATTAAGTCAAACAAGGACTGCAAGCCTACCCTTGTTTATTTTCTCCCCTATTATTAATAATGCATGTATTTTGCACATAATGTAAATGAATATAAATATGCTAAGGGTTGGCTTTTGGAGACCATTGTGGAACTGAATTTAATTAACTGTAATAGGGAATTGCAATGGTAAAGGAAACCCAGTAATTTGTCATCAGATGATCTATAAGCATGCTGAATTATCAGATTACTACTGTATAAATACAACCTAAGGCATGTAATAATTTATCAGGTTAAAAGTAGAAAAAAAAAATTCTCATTGCCTATTACAAAGACCAAGGTCATTAAAAACAGTATCATAGCATGGTGATATGAGCAGTTTAATTAAAAGGTGTTCTATAGTTTGTAGTGGATGGCACTCCTTGTGTAGCTGTCGGTGCTCAGTGTTAATGATCAATATGGATATAGGTAAAGACCACGGCACTTGTATTTAAAGTGATCAGAAATGGTTCATTTATTGTCCATCCCAAAATTTAATCTTATAATACTGTCTAACGTTTCGGTCCAACAGGACCTTGTTCACGGCCTAAAGTACAGATAAATACATAGAATTTTAGTACAGAGATAACCCATAGGGCAGACAATAAGTATGAGATACAACAGAGTATCGATAACGAGCTGATATAGGTATCTAAGATATAGTGCAATTACATATAATAATGCAAGGCAGAGGAGATCTGTCAGACAGACACATATATATATATATATATATATATATATACCGTATATGCCGGCGTATAAGACGACTGGGCGTATAAGACGACCCCCAACTTTTACACTGAAAATATAGAGTTTGGGATATACTCGCCGTATAAGACTACCCCTTTTTCAACACACAGCAGTACATTACTGCATCCCACCACCATCCCTAGATACCACTGCCATCCCTGCATCCCACCACCATCCCTAGGTACCACCGCCATCCCATGGTATCACCAACATCCCTGCATCCCACCACCTTCCTTGTCCTCCCTCCCTGCCTCCCAGACCCTAAACATGTGCCACCTATACCCTGAACATGTTTTTGTTATGTTATTCTTCATATTCACATATGCACATCTGCGCCGCACTTAGATACGCCGCACGGAGATCTCGCACATGCGCAGGAGCGAGATGCGAGCGGCCGTGAGGATCCCGTGTATCCACGCTCGCCGCATGAAATCTCGCACATGCGTAGGAGCGAGATGCGAGCGGCCGGGAGGATTGCGGTACAAGGAGCATACAAGGTACAGAGCAGTGGGAGGCATACAAGGTACAGAGCAGGGGGCGGTATACAAGGTACAGCGCAGGGGGGGCATATGCCGTGGGTTACATCGCAGCTCTCAGCTGCTGGGGATACAAGGCAATAGCCCGGGCTCTCTCTGTTGATAATTCGGGCGTCCCGGCACTGCAGCGCCCGCCATACCCGGCGTATAAGACGACCCCCGACTTTTGAGAAGATTTTCATGTGTTAAAAAGTAGTCTTATACGCAGGAATATACAGTATATATATATATATATATATATATATATATATATATATACGGGTTGATTCCAAGGTGGGGACAGGCTCATCTCAATCCAGGTAGAATAAGTACAAGACCTATATGGGGGAGCAGTAGTGAAGATGTATAAATAATCATATAGTAGCTGAGATTGTGCGACTTTCTGCATGACATCAAAGACACGACATTTAGTGCAATACATGTTGCTGGCTTAATTAGGGGGATATAAAGTATGCAGGCTGCAATATAATCCTCATCATGACCATCAACGTTAGGATGCATAGTAAAGAGCAGAACAGAAATTGCAGGAGAACACACAGCAATAATGGTAGCAAATTGCGAGACACAAAAACGAACCTTAGTACTGTGAATCTGGAGGCATCGGGTGGACTTGTGTGTCAAGCGGGAGATCGGGGTATTTGAATAGAAATAGAGGAGGACACTGCGCAGGCGCCGGCGTCCATACGCTGGTGCCGAAGTATCGCGAGAGTGATTACGTCACTCGCGCATGCGCACAATCACCCGGCTCCGGACTTAGAATGTCCGGAGATCAGGGCCTAATGCGCAGGCGCTGGAGGCAGCTGAAGTACGCAGGCGCAGGTTCGCTGCATAACAAAGAATGTGCATGGCTTTATCGATAATATGCAATTATAATTAAATGGACATCAATTATGGATAGAAAATATTAGAGTACAGGCAAACAACGGACATAGAGGCCAATACTAATAATAGCTCTAAACTATGTGATAGTATATACTACCTGTTATGATGAGGCTATGGGGGTCATTTTTTCTGTGAAAAGTAAGAAAAGGGGAATTAATTAATATGATCAAGGCTTTATATATAACAATAGTAATGATAAGCAAAAACAAAAATCCCAATCAATACATAAACAAGAAATCAAATACGAAAGTCAAAGTCCCTATTCATACCACGGGGAGACAGAGTTTTTAGTTCGAAGATCCAAAAAGCCTCTCGCTCCTTGAGGCGTGCGATTCGATTTCCTCCTCGTCGTGCTGGTAACACATGCTCCAAAACCTGGAACTGAAGCTGATTGATTTGGTGTTCTGTGGATAAAAAGTGATGTGGGATCGGAAGTTCAGTTTTTTGGCAGCGGATATCGGATTTATGTTTGGAAATACGGTCACGAATACACTGAGTTGTTTCACCTACGTAGGCTAGACCACAAGGACATTTAATAAGATACACCACAAAAGAGGAGTTGCATGTATAAAGGTCTCTAGGGTGGTAAATTTTTCCCTAATGGGGGATGTACAATTTTATTACCCTTAATGACATTAGTACACTGAGCGCAGTGGAGGCACGGGTAGGTGCCTGTTTTACGAGGTATTAAGGTGGTTTGTTGAAGTTTGGGTGTGAGTGGGCCTATGTCAGCGTGTACCAGTTTATCTTTAAGATTAGTTGGGTGTTTATAACACATACGGATGGGATTTTGAAATTCAGAGACATTGGGGTATGATCGCCCTAATAGAGACCAGTGTTTTTTAATTATGGTTTGTATCTTCGGAGCAAAAGGATGGTAGGTAGTTATGAAAGGAATACGTGGTGAAGATGTAGGTTTAGTAGATCTAGTGGGAGCCGATTTAGCCAAAGTGAGTTCTTCTTCCAAAAGCCTAGTAGGATAGCCTCTGTCTGTAAATTTACTCGCCATTTCATTAAGGAGTTGGTTACGAAGGGAAGGGTCAGCTACAATCCTAGATACATGTTTGAACTGAGACCGGGGTAGAGAATGTTTAGTATTTTGGGGATGACAGCTGGAGTAGTGTAGAAATGTGTTACGATCTGTAGAGATCAGTAGTTAATGATCCAGTTTGTGTCTTAAGTACCAGTGTGTCTAGAAAGCTTATGTTGTGTTGGTCTATGTGGGAAGTAAAAGAAAGATCCGGGTCTTGTTTATTGATATAGTCAATGAAGTGAGAAAGTGACTCAGTGTCGCCAGTCCAAACGCAAAAGATATCATCGATATAACGATACCAATTCTGTGCAAACTGTTGAAAAAGGAGGTGAGGGTAAATTTTGTCCTCCTCAAATTTAGCCATAAAGACATTTGCGTATGGTGGTGACACGTCCGCACCCATCACCGTTCCACGCTTCTGAATATAGTAGTCTTTGCCGAACATGAAGTAGTTGCTATGTAAAACAAACCTCAAAAGTGTTAAGCAGAAAGCCTGGGCGTTGGGTGAATAGTTGGAAGTAGAAAGAAGAGAGGAAACAGCTTCAATGCCTTTCTCATGGGCAATAGAAGTATACAGACTGTTAACGTCTAGTGTGACTAATAGACTGTCCGAGGAAATGTTCTGTAATGAAGAAATGACAGATAGAAAATGTGTCGTGTCTAATAGAAAAGACCGGGTATTTTTGATGAGTGGAGTAAGAATTCTTTCTAGAAATATGGAAAGTGGAGAGAGAATGGAATCTGTAGATGCGACTATAGGTCGGCCTGGAGGATTAGTGAGATTCTTATGGATCTTGGGCAGTATGTAGAAAACGGGAGTAACCGGATGATCGTTGATAAGAAAGGTATATGTGGGTTTATCAATTGTACCTAACTGGAGGTGATGGTCAAGTAAAGAAATGATTTCTTTCTTAATGCGAAAGATAGGGTTGCTGGACACTTTGGAGTAGGTATTGATGTCAGACAATTGTCGTTTAATCTCAGTGACATAGGCTGTGGTGTCCATCACAACAATAGCCCCACCTTTATCGGCCGGTTTTATTGATATTTTTGTCATCCCTCAATATATTGAGGGCGATCTGTTCTTCGCTTTTAAGATTATGTGGTATGTGCATGAATCTATCTTTAGGATGTTTTAGACTAGTATCAAGATCTTGTTTGACAAGGTTGATGAAGGCTTCCGCTGCATGGTAATGTTTAGGGGGCATAAAGGTACTCTTATTTTTAAGATTAAGAGATTTAATTAATAAATCAGAAGTCGGAATCGGTGTGCGAGGCATTGATGGTTGTGTTTGTTGTGCAAAGTGCACCTTGAGTCTAATGGATCTATAAAAGCGTTGTAAATCCTGTTCCAGAGAAAAAGAGTCCCTTAGATAATGTATTAAGTTCCGCCGGGGATATTGTATGTGATGAAATGTTCACTACTATATCCGTACCTGTGAACATGTTTGTATCCCTGTTTGGTTTCGATTGGTGTCGTTCTTACTTTTCACAGAAAAAATGACCCCCAAAGCCTCATCATAACAGGTAGTATATACTATCACATAGTTTAGAGCTATTATTAGTATTGGCCTCTATGTCCGTTGTTTGCCTGTACTCTAATATTTTCTATCCATAATTGATGTCCATTTAATTATAATTGCATATTATCGATAAAGCCATGTACATTCTTTGTTATGCAGCGAACCTGCGCCTGCGTACTTCAGCTGCCTCCAGCGCCTGCGCATTAGGCCCCGATCTCCGGACATTCTAAGTCCGGAGCCGGGTGATTGTGCGCATGCGCGAGTGACGTAATCACTCTCGCGATACTTCGGCCCCGGCGTATGGACGCCAGCGCCTGCGCAGTGTCCTCCTCTATTTCTATTTAAATACCCCGATCTCCCGCTTGACACACAAGTCCACCCGATGCCTCCAAAATTCACAGTACTAAGGTTCATTTTTGTGTCTCGCGATGTGCTGCCATTATTGCCATTATTGCTGTGTTCTCCTGCAATTTCTGTTCTGCTCTTTACTATGCATCCTAACGTTGATGGTCATGATGAGGATTATATTGCAGCCTGCATACTTTATATCCGCCTAATTAAGCCAGCAACATGTATTGCACTGAATGTCGTGTCTTTGATGTCATGCAGAAAGTCGCACAATCTTAGCTACTATATGATTATTTATACATCTTCACTACTGCTCCCCCATATAGGTCTTGTACTTATTCTACCTGGATTGAGATGAGCCTGTCCCCACCTTGGAATCAACCCGTATATATATATATATATATATACACAGTACAGACCAAAAGTTTGGACACACCTTCTCATTCAAAGAGTTTTCTTTATTTTCATGACTATGAAGGCATCAAAACTATGAATTAACACATGTGGAATTATATACATAACAAACAAGTGTGAAACAACTGAAAATATGTAATATTCTAGGTTCTTCAAAGTAGCCACCTTTTGCTTTGATTACTGCTTTGCACACTTTTGGCATTCTCTTGATGAGCTTCAAGAGGTAGTCCCCTGAAATGGTCTTCCAACAGTCTTGAAGGAGTTCCCAGAGATGCTTAGCACTCGTTGGCCCTTTTGCCTTCACTCTGCGGTCCAGCTCACCCCAAACCATCTCGATTGGGTTCAGGTCCGGTGACTGTGGAGGCCAGGTCATCTGGCACAGCACCCAATCACTCTCCTTCATGGTCAAATAGCCCTTACTTTCAAAGTTTTCCCAATTTTTCGGCTGACTGACTGACCTTCATTTCTTAAAGTAATGATGGCCACTCGTTTTTCTTTACTTAGCTGCTTTTTTCTTGCCATAATACAAATTCTAACAGTCTATTCAGTAGGACTATCAGCTGTGTATCCACCTGACTTCTCCTCAACGCCACTGATGGTCCCAACCCCATTTATAAGGCAAGAAATCCCACTTATTAAACCTGACAGGGCACACCTGTGAAGTGAAGACCATTTCAGGGGACTACCTCTTGAAGCTCATTAAGAGAATGCCAAGAGTGTGCAAAGCAGTAATCAAAGCAAAAGGTGGCTACTTTGAAGAACCTAGAATATGACATATTTTCCGTTGTTTCACACTTGTTTGTTATGTATATAATTCCACATGTGTTAATTCATAGTTTTGATGCCTTCAGTGTGAATCTACAATTTTCATAGTCATGAAAATAAAGAAAACTCTTTGAATGAAAAGGTGTGTCCAAACGTTTGGTCTGTACTGTATATATATATATATATCTGACAGATCTCTTCTGCCTTGCATTATTATATGTAATTGCACTATATCTTAGATACCTCTATATCAGCTCGTTATCGATACTCTGTTGTATCTCATACTTATTGTCTGCCCTATGGGTTCTGTCTGTACTAAAATTCTATGTATTTATCTGTACTTTAGGCCGTGAACAAGGTCCTGTTGGACCGAAATGTTGGCCAGTATTATAAGATTGAATTTTGGGATGGACAATAAATGAACCATTTCTGATCACTTTAAATACGAGTGCCGTGGTCTTTACCTAAATCCTAATTAAAAGGTGTGACCTGCTTTGGACAATCCCTTTTTGTTAAAGACTGTCGGGTCCTCCAGCAATCAGCCGTAATCCGTATTTGCAGTTAGTGTTCAATTTCTCTGCAGTGCCTCCACTGGGGAAGTGAAGCATTACACATTTCCCATTCAAATCATTGAGCATGTCAGATCCTCCAGAGAGATATGCTCTTGGTAGCCATTTTTTTTCTGACAGATAGATAATACTCCTAAATGTTGGACTCCTATGTAATATCTGAAAATTCCCTGGGTTATCTAAAGCAAACACCTTAAATTTCTTAACATTAATTTTAATGCAGTATATTTTTCACACTGAAGCAAGCAATCATTTATACGTGTGTGCTGTAAATTTGATCAGCCATGTTTTTTCAGGTTTAATATATGTTACAGAAGTCATTGCCGCCTACGCCATAACTGAACTAGTCTTGACCAACATGAAAACAGAACAGAGACAATTTAATCAGTTTTTGCTTCACACCTTGCCAGATGCTGGAATTCCATTACCTCTGTGTAACACTTCACATATACCATGTTTCTCAATCCCCCCACCCCCCACCTAGATTTGATATTTCAGTAATTTAACCCAGATTGCTTTAAAATTCTACACCTTAATCTCCTTTACAGTATAATTGAAACTGAATTTATTTGAAGAGGGAAGACTATTTTGACTGTATAATACAATATGTACCTTTATGTTTTCATATAATTACAGCCTAGATTTCAAGCTAGATTTCATTTGTGCATTTGTCGTTCTCTGTGGTTTTGGATGGCAAAACTACTTATGCCTTTGGATTTCATTTTGGGTGCTAATATTTAAAGGGGTTGTCCAGTTCCAGGAGGAAGCAGTTTCAGCCGTCACTTGTAGTCAACATGACAGCTCTATATTTACTCGGCTAGAGTGGTGATATCACATGTGACCACTGCACCCGATCACTGGCCTCAGCAATGCACCTGATGAGGCTAGTGATTGGCTGCAGTGGTCGACATGACATCGCTGCTGCAGCCAGGTACATAAAGCTTGGTCGGGAGAACCGGAGAAACTGCGTGTGATCTCATAGGTAAGTACTTACCTGTTCTTTATTTCAGCTGAATCCTATTGGTTAAAGACAACCTCAACAGGACAGGATCCATTTTAGATATGGGCATTTGTCTGATGCCCCATTACATCAATTGTGTACATTACAAGAGAGTCTTTCATGGCAAGATGAGAAGAAATCTGGTCATGCATGAGATGCCAAACTAGAACTGGACAGTATGTTTGACTGTAAACTCCACAGTGGAGAGGGACAATGTAAATGAAGGTGTAACAGAAATATTGATAATCCGTAAATAGGTTTACCAGCCATATATTTTTAATGAGAAACTATTAGATACAGCCCTTTAAATTGCATTTTAAACACAAGTTTTTTTTTTTATAAATTGATAATACTACTAATAAAAAACTAATTAACAGCAATGATAGCCATATCAGGCGGCTCAATAATGCCATCCCAAAAGACAGCTGCATAATGTGTAATACCGCCATACCGCTCACAAAAATAGATGATTGAGGTAAATAATTTTGCTCCATTGCCATAGTGGGGGTTTCACAGAGACAAAAGTCATCAGCAGCCACTTTCTCTGTTGTCTGTCCCGATTACAGTAACAGTATCGCAGCCTCGTTGAATGTTACTCACGATGGGTTTGTGAGGGGATGTGATATCGCTGTGCACCTACATCTTAGGCTCTGGTCACATCTCGTCAGAGTTTTGTCATATTCCCTGCTATACACTATTCATAGAAAACTGGAATGTTTCCCAATGTGTAGCTATACAGTGGCATGGTGCCCATTGCTCAAAATGTAAAAAAAAAAAAAGTATGCCACCTATACCATATACCTTTTTTTTCTGTATAGGAAAGCGCAGTCTGATGTCCTATCATGTACAGTTAAAAGGAAATATATGCTGGCATATCCCAGCTAGGATAAATAATAGCCTGTGGATAGAGCTAGCAATGCACATTGTGGGAAGCTCCCGACTCATCTGTCGGGGAAGAGAAGGATTGGGTGAAATGAATATTTTTGCCCAATCCTTTTATTCTAATGGGAGATACGCAGCCTACAAAGTTAAGTCTGTTTTAATAATTACTTGCATTCCCCATGCAATAACAATTCTGGAGCATCTTTTCATATAACTGTATATTGTGGCATTCTGTTATTCCTACTAGAAACTTATGAATGAATTGGCAACTGGGTGTTACCAGTTGGGGTTATGTCTCTGCACACGGTCTGACACTGGCAGCTCTGGTTGGACAGTGCCGGATTGTGCAGGGACACACCCAACTGGTAAGGCTAGTTTCACACTAGCGCTAAAATGAGCTGGAGTTCATGGTATTCGGCTTTGCCAGATACTGCTTTTCCCCGCTAAAGCCTATTAACCATATTGAGACCCGGTGAGGATCCAGCCTGTTTTCAGCATTAGTGCCAGGATTTGGTTGGAAAAAAACACTTCTTGCAGCAGTATTTGTCCGGCCGAATCTCAGCCAACAGGCTGGATTCCTGCCAGGTCCCATTATAGTCAATGGCATTGCTCTGGCCCCTTCTGGCTATGCCAGATGCAATGAACTTCTCTGCTGTATCAGCCTGTCAGATCATTTTAGTGCTAGCGTGAAACTGACTCCTAACACCCAATTGGTAATTCATTCATGAACTGCTAGTTGGAATAATAGAGATATGGCAACAAATAAGGTTAGAAGAAGAGATGCTCCAGAATGGTCGTTGCATTTTGAATCTAATTATTTACTAATACAGACATGTCAGGAATATTGACAGGTCCTTTTCAAGCAATCCCATAAGGAACTCTTAAAGGGGTTTTCTCATCTCAGACAATGGGGGCATATCGCTAGGATATGCCCCCATTGTCTTATAGGTGCGGGTCCCACCGCACCTATATCGAGAACGGAGCCCCGAAAGTGAAGGAGAGCGCACTGCGCATGCGCAGCCGCCCTCCATTCATTTCTATGGGGCCATTCATTTTTACTGGGCTATTGCCGTCTTCCCCATAGAAATGAATGGGAGCATGGGCCGCGCATGCGCGGCACACTCCCGTTCACTTCTATGGGAGAGGCGGGGATTAGCGCTTGGTGGTGGACGGACCCCGGGAAATCTGGAGTCCTCCAGCCACTGCGCTCCCCGCTCCATTCTCGATATAGGTGCGGGTCTCAGCGGTGGGACCCACACCTATCAGACAATGGGGGCATATCCTAGCTATATGCCCCTATTGTCTAAGATGGGAATACCCCTTTAAATCTCCAGTGCATCATAGTATAAAGACGGTCTATAGGAGAACTTGGTGGGCTCTCTAAGAACCAGTAATGGGTCTAGTGAGTTAGCAACTGTCCCTTATAGAAGACTTGTTAAGTTGTCTTTCTTAGTTCCTATAGTCTACCAGAGGAAAATTATTGTATATAATATCCTTTAATAGTCTGAACAGTTTAATAATTATACAGTATTTATAGTTTATTTTCATCAAAAGCCCATGATGGCCTCTATGGCAGTAGCCATCCCTCCTGAATAATGATCATTTTAGGCAGTCTATGGTGTCGAGCTTTGTTGTTGCAATCTAAAGAAGCTGCAAAGATTCCTTGATAACAAATTTAGCTAGATAACATAGAAGAAGAGCTCCATTCCTTATTACTAATGGAAGATGAAACCGATTCTTTAAAGCAAAGTGACAGCAAGAAAAGTGGAAATGTAAGATTTAGATTTATCAGAAGGACATTATTTTGAGCACTTACGTTTACATGAACTGAAGATAAGTGCTAAGCCTTTGTACCTTTGATAAATCAAGACCTATACAGCACCGGCTGGCTCTCAGAAAGCTCGGCTAAATGATAAAGACGTCAAGTCATCATTTGTTTTGG
Source organism: Bufo bufo (assembly GCF_905171765.1). Classification (NCBI taxonomy): domain Eukaryota; kingdom Metazoa; phylum Chordata; class Amphibia; order Anura; family Bufonidae; genus Bufo; species Bufo bufo. The sequence goes on along the minus strand of NC_053398.1, from coordinate 143,176,540 downwards.
TTTTCTGGGGCCTACAGACAGCAAACACACGTTACTTGTTCTACGCCAAGATCCAGGACGCCTACATCCTGAAATCTGCTGCGTGACTATCATCGGAAAGAGAGGAATTAGAGGAAGGCTGCAGCATTTGAAATGGCTGCCCTAGCTTTTCACTTGAAGAGGTCTGCACAGGTCATCGTCCGTAATCAAGTCTTGTCACATATTAGCCGTATATTTCAGCTGCGGCATTCACCATGCCCAGTCTAGATTTTGCTATGCTGCTGCACAAGATAGAAAAAAAAAAGCTCCCGAAATCTGTTTTCTAAGAGTATCTGGAGTCTGCACAACATGGTCAATAAATGAATTCTCCACATGTGCGCAGCACTTCCCACCCGAATGTTCTTTCTATTCTGCTATATTATTTTACAAATTGTGTTTGATATATTTTAAATATTTTCTTTGATGTTTTATAAATTTCCTTTTGATTCAGCCATAAAACAGCAGCATTTCAATTTCACTCCTTTTTTTTCCATACAGTAAAGGGTTGTATTTTGCAAAATCTGGTTACCAGGTGCAGACATGGGGACATTAGCGGAGAAACTGGAAAGAGTGGTTTTGTGAAAGAAACAAAAAACAAAAAAACCTTTTGGTGCAAAGATGTTAGAGGAAATAAAATCTTCAATCTGTTTTTCTGAGAACGGCAAGACACCACTTTAGTCATAATTGTACAGCCGTGTAGGACACATGTTGCGTCCTGTTTTGTAAGGGCCAGTGGGCTGATTTTTAGGTATATAGTGTTACAAAACATGTTGCTTTATTGAGCTTCTACTTTTGCTTTTTGTTGTTGCGGCAGTAAATTTAATCTGATGGAAAAACAGATATTACAAGGAGCTGCTTCTTTCCTCAAAAGCTCTGTTTTACAGAGGATATGTTTGTTATTATACCATTTAGGCTAAAGTATGTGGAATAAATATACATATGATAAAATATATGCAATATCATTTTTGTTTCATCAATCTGTACAATCGGCCAGATTGATATTAAATCCACTGAATATTAAAACATTATATCAGTTAATTAAACAAAAATTCAAATGTGATCTTCTGGGCTGAGATCAGATTTTCTGAGCCTTCCTTCCAAATAGCACACAACTATTATCAGCTATCTGACTGTTGCAAAACTACAACTCCCAGCATGCCCAGTCTGTTTACAGCTATCAACCTACAGCAGGGCATGGTAGGAGTTATAGTTTCACAACAGCTGGAGAGCCGCAGGTTGGCCAGCCCTGAGGTAACGTCTCCTTTCTTTTTGGTCAACTCCTGCAACTTGAGGTTTTTTTTTTTTTTACTTTTGCTGCCACAATTTTATGGGCTACTGGTCTAGTTTTCCAAATTTGGGGATAACTTTTTGTGAGTCCATGGGCTGAAGATGGCTGTCTGAATCTGGTCTGGGCTCCTGGGTAATACCAGGGTAATAACTTCCATAGGACCTTTTTGTCAATAAATGGTATGCTTAATTATTGTGACAATTAGGGTTGAGCGAATCGCTCTTCGGTTACAAGATCCGAAGTCGATTAGTTCCCCAACTTTGTTTTAATGCTATACGGGGACCTGTCTCCATACAGCATTAAAATTTATGGGCTTTGAAAAGGCAAAATTAGTTATGTCTGAAGTTGCGCAAGACTTCGGTAAAGAACTTTGGCCTTTGATTCTACAACTTTAAAAGCATTTTAAAACAGGAATCCGAAGTCTGCTTCTGTACCAGCTGGTACCTCGGTACCGAAGCCGGCAGGTCTCCATACTGCATTAAAATTAAGTTGGGGAACGAATCGACTTCAGATCTTGGATTCAAAGCACAATTTGCTCACCCCTAGTGACAACTATAGCACCACAATAAGTACTACCCTCATTGCAGTGAGTCAACTTGCCACGCGCGGTGGGATACATAGCTAGCCACCTGCCCTCAGCTCCCACACTATAGAGGATGAAAAGTAGAATTTAGTGAAAGATAAAACAAAGCTTACACATTTTCTCTGATACACTATATGGACAAAAGTATTAGGACTTACGGTACCTCTTAATTATTGAAATCAGGAGTCTCATTGCCACAGGTGTTTAAAATCCAGTCCCTAGCCATGCAGTCTGCCATTCCCAGAGGTGTATAAAATCCAGTCCCTAGCCATGCAGTCTGCCATTCCCACAGGTGTATAAAATCCAGTCCCTAGCCATGCAGTCTGCCATTCCCACAGGTGTATAAAATCCAGTCCCTAGCTACGCAGTCTGCCTTTACAAGCATTTGTAAAAGAATAGCTCATTCTAAAGAGCTTTCTGGATCGGAACATAATACTGCAGCTAAGTCAGTTTGTGAAATTTCTTCCCTCCTAGATATTCCACCATCTACTGTGAGAGATATTATTGCTTAGCAGAAGGAACAACAGCAACTCCACCCCAAAGTGGAGGCAACATAAATTTACAGAACGGGGTCACCGAGTATTGAGATGTATAGTACATAAAAGTCACTCTGCTCATTAAATAACTCTAAAGCTCCAAGCTTTCACTAGCATGAACATCAGCACAGAAACTGTGCTTTGCATAGAGCTTTATGACATGGGTTTCCATGGCTGAGCAGCTGCATGCAAGCCTTACATCATCAAGTGCAATGCCAAGCGTCGGATGAAGTGGTGTAAAGCACGCTGGTCTCTGGAGCATTGGAAATGTGTTGTGTGGTGGGACGAGTCACCATTCTCTATCTGGCTGTCTGATAGTCTGGGTTTTGTGAATGCCAAGAGAACATTACCTGCCTGAAAAAGCTGAACAGTTTGGTGGAGAGCATACAATGCAATGGGGTTGATTTTTTTTTTTTTTTTTTAGGGGTTGGCCTATACCCCTTAGTTCCAATGAAGATAAATCGTAATGCTTCAGCAGACCAAGACATTTTGGACAATTTATGTTTCCAATTTTGTTGGAACAGTTTAGCGAAGGCTCTTTTCTGTTTCAGCATGATTGTGGCCCAAGGCACAAAGCAAGGCCGATAAAGGCATGGTTGGGGAATTTTGGTGTGGGAGAACTTGAATGGCCGCACAGAGCACTGACCTCAACCCCATCCAAAACCTTTAGAATAAACTAGAAAACGAGATTGCAAGCCAGACCCTCTCTTCCAAGATCAGCTTATGACCTCACAAATGTTCTTTTGTTTAGCATATGTAGATGCCCTTTCACTGCATGAAGGTGCTAAATTAGCAATAGCAAAGATTCTATACCAGTCGAGAAAGCTGATAGCATCTCAATGGTATCCACCACCCCCACTTTTAGTGTACTTATAAGCAGTGGCGTCTCTAGCTTTCAAATTTTGGGGGGGCACACTGGGGGCCAGGACAAAAGTAGGGGGGGCAGCTATAACAACGATACATTTACACAAGTACGCTTAGAAATGCTGCAATACTTTACCCAATACCTAAAACCGCAACAGGGAAGAAAAGTCCAGCTGTCTGTGGATGACACTTTTATAGAGAGGGGGGTCTGTGGATGACACTGCTATGGGGGGGATCTGTGGATGACACTGCTATGGGGGGAATCTGTGGATGCCACATACTGTATATAGCATCTTATGCTATATGTGTCATCCACAGATCCACCCCATGACAGTGTCATCCCCATTTCCCCCTCCATAACAGTGTCATCCACAGATCTCCCTCCCCGTCTCTCACAGGAGTGTACATATGTTTATTTTATATATTTCACATGAACACTTACAGTTACTTGGCTTGGCCCTTGGGGATCTCGGACGCCACTTCAACACTTGGACGGGGGCTCGGCGGAGCTGATGTTGTGTTTTATCCTGATGAGAAAGATTTCATAATAATGATTTGGAGAAGGGGCAGAGGGATAGTGGAGCAGGGGGAGGCTGGTGCTGCTACTAGGGGGTCATACCATGGGGGAGTAAAAAAAACCCACCATAATGCCCCCCAGTAGAAATAATTCTCCTTATAATGTGCAAAACATACCCCCTTATGCCCCCAGTTGAGCTAATGTCCCCCATAATGTGCCAGTATAAAATACCCCTATATAGTGCCCCAGTAAATGCCTCCATAGTGCTCCTCTCCCCCCTTCCTGCTATTGCCCCCCATAATGTACCAGTATAAAATGCCCCATATATCGTGCCCCAGTAGATGCCCTCAGTGTCCCCCATAATTTGCAAGTATAAAATACCCCTTCTTAGTGCCACCCGTAGATGACTCCATAGTACTCCTGTCTCCCCTTCTCTATAGTACCCACCATAATGTGTCCCAGTATAAAATGCTACTGTACAGAGCCCTCCATATAAAACACCCCTTCTTTGTGGCCTCAGTAGATGCCCCTATAGTGCCCACAAATAATGTGCCAGCAATAATTGCCCTCAATAACGTGCCACTGCCAGTAACAAGACCCCCCCAATGTGCCAGTAATAAGCGCCCATCACGTGCCAGTAACAAGAGCCCCCATCACGTGCCAGTAATAAGCCCCCCCATTACGTGCTAGTAATAAGCCCCCCCATTACGTGCCAGTAAGAAGCCCCCCATCACGTGCCAGTAATAAGCCCCCCATCACGTGCCAGTAATAAGCCCCCCATCACGTGCCAGTAATAAGCCCCCATCACATGCCAGTAATAAGCCCCCCAATGTGCCAGTAATAAGCCCCCCATCACGTGCCAGTAATAAGCCCCCCCATTACGTGCTAGTAATAAGCCCCCCCATTACGTGCCAGTAATAAGCCCCCCATTACGTGCCAGTATTAAGCCCCCCCCATCATGTGCCAGTATTAAGCCCCCCCATCATGTGCCAGTATTAAGCCCCCCCATCATGTGCCAGTATTAAGCCCCCCATCATGTGCCAGTATTAAGTCCCCCCCATCATGTGCCAGTATTAAGTCCCCCCCATCATGTGCCAATATTAAGTCCCCCCCATCATGTGCCAGTATTAAGTCCCCCCATCATCATGTGCCAGTATTAAGTCCCCCCATGATCATGTGCTAGTATTAAGTCCCCCCCATCATCATGTGCCAGTATTAAGTCCCCCCATCATCATGTGCCAGTATTAAGTCCCCCCATCATCATGTGCCAGTATTAAGTCCCCCCATCATCATGTGCCAGTATTAAGTCCCCCCCATCATCATGTTCCAGTTTTAAGTCCCCCCCCATCATGTGCCAGTATTAAGTCCCCCCTATTGTAATAAGACCCCCCAATGTGCCAGTAACACTATTGTAAAAAAAAAACACTTATACTTACCTCAGTGTCAGCGATGCGATGCAGACTCTTCCTGTGTCCCGCGCTGTAAGGCTCAGGCGGCGCGATGACGTCATCGCTCCGCCTGCGCCGGCCTCTGATAGGCTGCCGGCCTAGTGCCTGCAGCCTATCAGAGGAAGGGACACGCCTCTCCCTCCCCTGCACCTCCGCTGGCACAGGCAGATTACAATGGAGATGAGTGCAATGGAAGCGCTCATCTCCCTGTGCCCGGCGGCGGCTCACTTGGGGGGGGGGGGCATTTTAGATGGGGGGGCACAGCATGATGTAGGGGGGGCCGTGGCCCCCTCTGGCCCCCCCCTGGCGACGCCACTGCTTATAAGGCATCTTGTTATTTATTTTATGCTCTTATATAGCACTGACATATTCCGCAGCGCTTTACACACATGATCATCACTCACTGTCCTCAATGGGGCTCACAATCTAAGTTCCCTATCAGAATGTCTTTGGAGTGTGGGAGGAAACCAGAGAACCTGGAGGAAACCCATACAGACACAGGAAGAACATACAAGCTCTATGTAGATATTGTCCTTGGTGAGATTTGAGTCTAGGACCCCAGCGCTGCAAAATAGCAGTGTTAACCACTGAGCCACCATGCTGCCTCAAGTTTGACTCGGGTAGAAAAAATACAAAAAATACATTGCTCAATGGCTCTCATGGATAGAATATCATGGGCTGACTGAATTTGCAGTAAGGATACAGAGGGGTGGTAACAATTTGGGGGGGGGGGGTTGTCCCTGCACAGTCTGAAAATGGCATCACTAATTGGATAGAGTGAGTCAGTGCAGGTACACACCTCCAACTGGTGACCTCCCCTCTGTACCCTTACTGCAGACTGCTAGCAATTCATTCATAACTTCTAGTAGAAATAATAAAGGAATGGCACAACATAGAGCCATAAGAATAGATGTTCCAGAATCATTATTACATGAGGAACGTATGAAGCTATTCAAACAGGCCTGTCAGAAGCGGGGAGAGGTCCTCTTTAAGTCTTGAAAACTCCTGAACAATTAATTCCAGGAATGGTTAGAATGCCCTAAGCCTTTTTATGTATCAGAGAATAGAGCCTGAGGTATGCAGTGGGTATGTTACTGCTGTTAGGATACTCTACTAACAAAGTTAGTTTGCTATGTTGTATTTCCATTATTCCTGGTCCTTGTACTTTCCGTGCTTCAGTATGGAATTGTCAATGTAGTATGACAAATATCAATAAGTATGATCTGATTTAAAAAAAAAAAAAAAAAAAAAGGTCACACAGACACCCTCGAAATTCTTGTAGAAAGCCTTCCAAGAACATCAAAGGGGGAGGCCAACTCCATGTTAATGCCCATGTATTTAGAATTGGGATGTCATAAAAGCTCCTGTAAGTGTAATGTGCAGGTGTAAATCACAGAACATACTGATAGGGATGTTTACTGTCTAAATTAAATACGCAGTCACTGACTAGAATGGACGATATTAAAACTAAAATAACAAATCTTTATTAGCGTTTAAGTTAAAAATAACAAATCCCTTTAAACGGACAGGCCAAATCAATGCTGAAGTGGGTAGGTATACAGCACGCGTATAGTGTGTATATTATCAACGCTGTTGCTGTGTGTACACCTTGATCATAGTACACCTTGATCATAGAAGTGATGTCACTATACAATATGGGGCTCTAATTAAGTTCTGCCCCACTGTAGTACACCACCAATAAAGATAAACAATAGGGTCCCTGTACTATTGTTTCCCTATGATCTGTTATCTAACTGATCAATTAGGACCCTACCTACCGCTAAGCTCAAAACTGGCTGGTAACTGCTACCCTAACTCAATGTGCAGGTGTCCCAATACTTTAGGTATAAGTGACATCTAAAGATTCTACCTTTTAATATAACAGGAAACAGTAAAAACAGATTTTTGGACCGCTTGTTCCGGTGCTTGTCTGGAGGAAATATTCACCAGGATCACTGGTAGGGTGAAGTAGATAGTTTTATTCGCAGGATAGTCAACACGTTTCGAGGGTGGAAATCCCTCTTCTTCAGGACAATCCTTTTGATATAAAGTAGAAATGTAGATTATGCTACAATTATCTAGTAGGTTTACATGCACTGTAAATGCTTCCATCCTCTTCTCCATTATTACCACACCATCTATGTTCCTGTTAGGTTAGATGAGTCTAGCCAGCTGCCATTTTTATTTTTATAACCCCCCTCATTCCTAAAACTTACAAGTAGTAAGGAGGAAATAAATAAAGACTGGAATTAGAGTTATCACCCCCAGTGAAGACACCTGGATTGTGCAACCACAGGCAAGGGATCAAAAGAACTCTGAAAGCTTAGCAAGATATTCCGACCGAGAGCGATAAATTGAAAAAAGGACCTTTCAGGCGCATGGATCTCATGAAATCTTAACCAGAATTCTATAAAATCACTTCAATTAAAACATCCTCTCCTTTGCAACACCGCACATAAATTTTGTAGCAGTCAGGGATTTATACACAGCTGCTATTCTCTTTTAATCATATTTCACCTAGTGAAATGGCCACAGAATCCCAGTTGCTGTCATAAAACTCTAGTGTTCCACTGAAGCATATTCTGCGCTCAAACAGATGGAATTGTTACTAGGCACAGCACACGTCCAGCGAGCGCTCACCTTTATGGAAGCGTTTTCATGCATGGCAGTCTCATTTCAATACAGCTATAGAAAGTCAAGGAAGGAGCAGTCAATACGTAAAGTGTAAGGGTATGTTCACACAATTCATTTTGAAATTAAATCCACACATATTTGTTTTCAGCACTTTTTTCCGTGCAGGTTTCATGTGGTTTTTCAACGCTTTTTTTTTTAACCAATGGGTGTTTACTTCAATACAAAACTGCACTGTGCACAGGGAGGATATATCATCATTGTGCAGATGTTGTCCTTGGTCCCAGGACCTCAGTTCTAACCACTGAGCTACCATGCTGCACGCACCTTGGCTGATCAACAACATTTCCTTTGTGCTTCATCATAATCCCCTAAATTAAGATCCAGTTCTCTTCAGACCCAGATATAACACATTATGACAGTACTATTAGCTCTGCAACAACTGTGGGCACACTTTACATTGGATATCCACTTTGAACAATCCCTTTTTGTTACTAAAGGAGCTCTTTAAGGAGGACCTGTCACCTCTCCTGACATGTCTGTTTTAGTGACTTGCGTTCTCTATGTAATATCAATTCTGGAGCCTCTATTCTTATGACTCTAAGTTGTACCATTCTTCTATTAATCCTCTTGAAGTTTATGAATGAATTGCCAGCAGTCCGCTGTAAAGGTCCATCTGGGTGTTACCAGTTGGGTGTGTGTGTCCCTGCATAATCTGACACTGGCAGCAATGATTGGATAGTGTCAGACTGTGCAGGGACACAGCACCACCTCATAACTCCCACGTGAACCTTAATACATCATATAGCATATTAAACCTTGCCTTTATAAAAGGACAAATTGTCCTGTAAAAATACAACCTTAACCGCCTTTATTTGAAATAATAAGAAATAAACAGTATTAATACACAGGCAATTATTCATAGCAGGCACTGTGTGTATATACACTCACCTAAAGAATTATTAGGACCACCATACTAATAAGGTGTTGGACCCCCTTTTACCTTCAGAACTGCCTTAATTCTACGTGGCATTGATTCCACAAGGTGCTGATAGCATTCTTTAGAAATGTTGGCCCATATTGATAGGATAGCATTTTGCAGTTGATGGAGATTTGAGGGATGCACATCCAGGGCACGAAGCTCCCGTTCCACCACATCCCAAAGATGCTCTATTGGGTTGAGATCTGGTGACTGTGGGGCCATTTTAGTACAGTGAACTCATTGTCATGTTCAAGAAACCAATTTGAAATGATTCAAGCTTTGTGACATGGTGCATTATCCTGCTGGAAGTAGCCATCAGAAGATGGATACATGTTCTCATTCTGTTTACGCCAAATTCGGACTCTACCATTTGAATGTCTCAACAGAAATCGAGACTCATCTGACCAGGCAACATTTTTCCAGTCTTCAACAGTCCAATTTTGGTGAGCTCGTGCAAATTGTAGCCTCTTTTTCCTATTTGTAGTGCAGATGAGTGGTGCCCGGTGGGGTCTTCTGTTGTTGTAGCCCATCCGCCTCAAGGTTGTGCGTGTTGTGGCTTCACAAATGCTTTGCTGCAGACCTCGGTTGTAACGAGTGGTTATTTCAGTCAACGTTGCTCTTCTATCAGCTTGAATCAGTCGGCCCATTCTCCTCTGACCTCTAGCATCCACAAGGCATTTTTGCCCACAGGACTGCCGCATACTGGATGTTTTTCCCTTTTCACACCATTCTTTGTAAACCCTAGAAATGGTTGTGCGTGAAAATCCCAGTAACTGAGCAGATTGTAAAATACTCAGACCGGCCCGTCTGGCACCAACAACCATGCCACTCTCAAAATTGCTTAAATCACCTTTCTTTCCCTTTCTGACATTCAGTTTCGAGTTCAGGAGATTGTCTTGACCAGGACCACAACCCTACATGCATTAAAGCAACTGCCATGTGATTGGTTGACTAGATAATTGCATTAATGAGAAATAGAACATGTGTTCCTAATAATTCTTTAGGTGAGTCTATATATATATACAGTACAGACCAAAAGTTTGGACACACCTTCTCATTCAAAGAGTTTTCTTTATTTTCATGACTATGAAAATTGTAGATTCACACTGAAGGCATCAAAACTATGAATTAACACATGTGGAATTATATTTATAACAAACAAGTGTGAAACAACTGAAAATATGTCATACTCTAGGTTCTTCAAAGTAGCCACCTTTTGCTTTGATTACTGCTTTGCACACTCTTGGCATTCTCTTGATGAGCTTCAAGAGGTAGTCCCCTGAAATGGTTTTCACTTCACAGGTGTGCCCTGTCAGGTTTAATAAGTGGGATTTCTTGGCTTATAAATGGGGTTGGGACCATCAGTTGCGTTGAGGAGAAGTCAGGTGGATACACAGCTGATAGTCCTATTGAATAGACTGTTAGAATTTGTATTATGGCAAGAAAAAAGCAGCTAAGTAAAGAAAAACGAGTGGCCATCATTACTTTAAGAAATGAAGGTCAGTCAGTCAGCCGAAAAATTGGGAAAACTTTGAAAGTAAGGGCTATTTGACCATGAAGGAGAGTGATGGGATGCTGTGCCAGATGACCTGGCCTCCACAGTCACCGGACCTGAACCCAATCAAGATGGTTTGGGGTGAGCTGGACCGCAGAGTGAAGGCAAAAGGGCCAACAAGTGCTAAGCATCTCTGGGAACTCCTTCAAGACTGTTGGAAGACCATTTCAGGGGACTACCTCTTGAAGCTTATCAAGAGAATGCCAAGAGTGTGCAAAGCAGTAATCAAAGCAAAAGGTGGCTACTTTGAAGAACCTAGAATATGACATATTTTCAGTGGTTTCACACTTGTTTGTTATGTATATAATTCCACATGTGTTAATTCATAGTTTTGATGCCTTCATAGTCATGAAAATAAAGAAAACTCTTTGAATGAGAAGGTGTGTCCAAACTTTTGGTCTGTACTGTATATATATATATATATATATATATATACACACACACACAGTATATGAAGGTCACCAACAGCAAAATTTGATGTCAGTTTTACTATAGCAATAGCATTCCATTAAGAAAGCAGCCTCTCTTTACTGTAATTCTCTGGAGCTGCTGAACCATAATTGTCCTTCTTGTAAGTGAATGCTAATGACACACTCTAATTAGTAATAGATAATCCAATGCTATTGACAGCTACATCAGCATTACTATGCAGCCTTCCATTAATGGAAGGTAATGGGTTAATTACTGGCAGAGCGCAGTCCTATTCCCTCTATGATATGACAGCTTATTACAGGACAGAGATGCTCATGCCAGCCTTTAGGGATAGTGAGGTCATATCACAGACTGATACAACGGTCAGTGGTCAGAAATAAATTCTATACTCATGGATTATATAATAAATTAAAATATTAATGGGTTGAATAACTGAATAACCACATAGTCTCTGAGCATTTCTATTCCTGACCATATACCTTAGATATATATTCCAACTAAACCTACCAATTTCTGCGGGATTAGCCGACCATCTAATTTTTATAGTCCTCCCGACTCCCTCATGGGAGATGGATTTTAGTGCACCTGATCCTTTTGTTATTAGGGAGATAAGGTGCTGTCAGTGGGGTCTGGCAGCTGTTTTTATCGTTTCTGCCATTCAGAACACATGCATGGTCTGCCGAGCTGAGCATGCATGTATACAAGAGGATTAGGAGATATAGCTGTTGGCCAAACGCACATTCAGCTGTCAGTTATCTGGTGTGCATGGCTGGCTTTACTGTATCTAGCAGAATGTGAGAGTTCTGTTAGCTAATAGACTGTCACAGCTACAATATAAGTACTGAAGTGATGTCATAGGCCCCCTCGACAGGAAGACTCCACAATGAAACACACAATACATAGCTGGAACCACATGGATACATACTGAATACATATCTATCTGTCTGTCCATCCATCCGTCCCTCTGTCTGTCTTTCTATCAATATCAATAATGTAGGTATCTCTGCACCCTCCCTAGTCTTCAAACCACCTACTTGGATGATCCACCCTAAATGGTGGCCCCCAACTGGATGACTGTCCCTTTCTGACTAAGGCATCGGACCTTAAGGGGAAAAGACTGAACAGATAATTTTCTGCAAAAAAAGCTGAGGTCAAGCATAGAGGGTAATGCCAAAAACAAGTCAGAGACAAAAACAAAGTCACAATACCAGGCCAGAAGTCAAACAGCAGGAGGTTAAATGTTATAGGAAATATTAATTATTAAAATGTGGTAATATTATTAATAATTAATATTAGTGAATAGGCGTAACCAGCTACTGTTGGCTCCGCCTATTTGCTATTTCTACCTGTTTTAAACACCAGGAGTTTAAATCAAGGGTCAATTCACCAGGCAGGAGAACGAGGTCACAAACCAAGCAGAAATTCATGGGGGGCACACTTATTAAGCCCTAAACTGGCGGTGAATTTGCCAAAGCTCATAACTTCGGTGCATCCAGCACCACTTCTAAATGTAAAACCGCTTCCTAGCTATCTTACATTTAGAACTTTTTCTACTTGTAAAACAGGCGTAGAATTAGTGAATAAGACGGTCGTGCCGACCCTTCCCCACCCACAGTTTTAGACCTGGCGTGAGTGGGGCGAACTAACCATTGTGCCTCTGTGCGTAAAATACTCCTAATTTCGGTGTATTTCAGCATAGTAAATGACCCCCATAGTATCTATCTATCCTTCCGTCTATCTACATCTAATCTATCATATCTATGAAACAATCATGACTATCTATCTATCTAAAAAAGAAAATAAAAAAATAGAAAAGAAAAAAAGCAGCACACATTACACGCGGGTGCAAGTCCTCCTGGGGGCCTGAGCCCAAGGTCCCAAATGTATATAGAAGAAAAAAGGCAGCACTCCAAATTTGTGATGAAAAAAAGTGGACGGTTTATTCACCCATCTAGCAGCAACGTTTCAGCTCTCTCATTGGAGCCTTTGTCCAGCTGAGTAACATGTGCATAGTGGCATACATAAGTAGTGCAAAAAATTGTGTATTCCCAGGGGGTCGGTATTTGCTTCCTTCGACGTGGTAAGCTTATACACTTCCATAGAACATGAACTAGGAATATGGGTTATTGAACAAAATTTTAAAAAAGACAGTACAGTATTGATTGTCAACAGTTTTTGATTGCTCTGTTGAGGTTTATCCTCACTCGCAATTACTTTCTGTTTCAAGACGACTTTTTTTTGCAATTGCGGGGGACCGCGATGGGGTCCAATGTGGCGCCGACCTATGCAAATCTTTACATGACACACTTTGAGGAGTCTGTCGTCTATGTGAGCCACCACTTCAGCCATGTGCTGGGGTGGTGGCGGTACATCGACGATATTTTCCTGATTTGGGTCGGCGCCACAGAGGACCTCATGGCCTTTCAACGCTTTCTGAATACCATTGACCCTAGTGTCAAATTCACGTTGACACATTCTGAGGAAACTATACAGTTTTTGGACACTCAGGTCAGCATTTGTAATGACAGGCTAGTCACTGACTTATATGTGAAGCCCACAGACAAAAATACTTTGTTACGTTTCGAGAGCCATCATCCTAGATTAGGTCACTTCCTTTCAGCCAACTACTTAGATTCAAGAAAATTGTGCAAGATCCCACCTCAGTAGACATTAGGTTGCAAGAAGTGGGGTCCAAATTTCGGACACGTGGATACCCTAAAAAACTTATTCAACAACATCTAGGTAGAATTAAGCCCCTCACCAAAGAGGCCATCAGGGAGGGACTAGGTGACACTACACGTTCCAAAGCCCGCATCCCTTTTGTGTCTGAGTTCAGTACCAATAGTGATAATATTGCAGCTATTTTAAAAAAGCATTGGAGAATATTAACTAGTAACTTTGAGAATGTTGAAGAATTCAAATCTTTGCCTTTATGTTCATACCGGAGAAGTCACAATCTGGGTGACAGATTAGTTAAGTCCGATATAGGCTCCTCTAGGGAAACCTGTGAGACATATTTCGGATCCACCCGCAAGGGGTGTTTTCCATGTTATAACTGTGTTAATTGCAACCTGATGCTACGGGGTGACTCATTTGTTCACCCGGTCTCTGGTCAAATGTTTAAAATCAAACAATATCTAACATGTGACTCGTCCCATGTTATTTATTTGTTGACCTGCCCCTGTCACCTTTTATATATAGGTGAAACTACCTGGGATGTCAAAACCCGACTCAATCAGCATCGGTATTCCATTAGAAAACAAAAAATGGATCTTCCCGTATCAAAACACTTTACTGAGGCAAAACATTCTGAAAGGGATTTACGGTTTAGAATTTTGGAACAAATACCTCTTTTGAGACGAGGTGGTGATAGAACCAAATTATTAAAAAGAAGAGAGCTTTATTGGATTTACACACTAGGTACTTTGAAGCCACAGGGCTTAAATGTAGAATTTAGGGTCATCTACTCGCCAGTTGGGTATGTGCTCTCGACTTTTATTCAATGTAGGGAAAACAACATGTGCTTTATGTCCAACTGTGTTCTCTTTTTTTGTAGGAAAATACCTTTGACTCTATTGTCATGAATGGTCACGTTTGGTGAAGACTGGAGGAAATATGCAGGCGATCCATTTATATGCCATCAAACTATTATTTATGCTGGGATACCACCATTGGTTTTCTTTAAATAGTGACAATCCCCGTCTGTGATTTGATGCCGCTCCAGCCCCATCTGGGACTTGAGTGACACTGACTCCTGACGGGAGACTTGTCCATTTGTTATATCTCTTTATATAGTACATTATGTAATGCTCCGATGCAGTTCATCCGTGACTCCCCCCGCTGAGACAGGGAATCGGGATCACATTTCCTGACCCCTGCTCTCATTGTGGTGGCTTCTTGTCACAGAGCGGATATGCTGATAGGTCTGGACAAGGGGGGTGTATACGGTTTGATAGGCCGTGCCGCCCCCTTAATAAAGACACTCCACTATGGAGACTGGTGCTTACCCGCCGATCTTCCGTCTGTGGATCGGCTTTATCTGCTTAAAACTGCGGGGCTTTGGACACTGTAAGTGTGTCTTGTAATTTTGTACAGGGCACTTGTCGGCCTGTATGGGCACGAGCATGCGCCTTGGTGTAAAGTCGGACAGTGGCCATCTTTAATGTGGTTCCCATAGTCTCTGCTATTATCATGTGTCTCGCGAGAGCACATGGAGCGGCGCAAGCGCCGATTGCATTTCCGGACGCCAGCAGCTTCCACCAGGTCTCTATGATTCAACGTGACTCATTCAAAGTTTTTTTATGTTTTCATTGTTTTGTCATTGCCATACACTGTGTACACTTTATCATATTTGATTGGCAATCATGAATGTTTATTGATTTTTTCACTGTACCGATCACGATATGCATTTTATATGATCATGTTCACAACTATTTGGGATATAATCATGGCGACAGATGAATAGTATTTTTAACACTGCGATACCTTTGATGCACTTGCACTTTATTGTTTAATCATCGATTTGTAATTATGAAATTGTTTGCACTACTTATGTATGCCACTATGCACATGTTACTCAGCTGGACAAAGGCTCCAATGAGAGAGCTGAAACGTTGCTGCTAGATGGGTGAATAAACCGTCCACTTTTTTTATCACAAATTTGGAGTGCTGCCTTTTTTCTTCTATATCTATCTATCTATCTTATTTATCATATCTATCAATTCTATCTACATATCTATCTATCTACATATCTATCTATCTACATATCTATCTATCTACATATCTATCTATCTACATATCTATCTATCTATCTACATATCTATCTATCTACATATCTATCTATCTACATATCTATCTATCTACATATCTATCTATCTACATATCTATCTATCTACATATCTATCTATCTACATATCTATCTATCTACATATCTATCTATCTATCTACATATCTATCTATGTATCTACATATCTATCTATCTACATATCTATCTATCTACATATCTATCTATCTACATATCTATCTATCTATCTATCTACATATCTATCTATCTCTCTATCTACGTATCTATCTACGTATCTATCTATCTATCTATCGATCTACGTATCTATCTATCTATTTCTTTTTCACATGCTATGAAATACACATGAGTTAAATGTGGAGCTGAGAAGCTCGTAATGACCTATGTTCAGTTGGATTGCATATGTACTGTTACATGAGTCAAGATGCAATGTGCCAATTGTGAATAGTCTGTAGGACATCTCAGGCCTTATTATAGTGAAAATCGATACTGCTTTTTGTAAATTGCTCCTCCCAGAGGAGCTGAACAAATGCTGGAGAGAGAGATGACTGGCCCTGAAAAATCTGGACCATTGCAATTAGGAAACAGCTTGATTTTAGCAAAACACCGCAGAATAAAATGCCACGTTCTCCAGTCATTTTTTTTTAAATGAAGCAAAGGCTAAGAATAAACTCCTCACTTTTCTAAGCATGGAAGACTGAACAAAAGTTTCTGGGGTGTTTGAGAATGGTTGAAAAGAGATGATTGCCTAATGAAAGGAGAAGTGATTTCTATGTAATTGTTTATGACAACTGTCAGCTCCCTCCATTAAGGCAGCATTAAGAACGAAAAGCAGTGTGCGTCGCGGCCACCGAAAAAATAATAAAAAAATATCACAATTATCTAAAAAAAAAAAAAAAAGCATTGTACCCAAGGTTTAATTAACTGGAAGAATTCTGATTAAAAGAAAAAGAACTATTTGTTAGAGCCACTAATCGCTTTTTCTGTCTTCTTTTTTTTTTGTGTCCAAAAATATATTTTAATTGCGCCTAAAAATCCCAACTGGAACATTCCCTGAGCTTGAATTAAAAACTAATTGATACGAGATGCAAGTGGTGAATGTCAGTAATTAAAAATAGGAACTGTTCCAAAAATAACGAGTATGAAAAAAGGGATGTTTTATTCTACCGGAGACTGACCATGCACCGCGAATCTCATCAGTCAAGGAGAGGAAGGGATTGACCCTCAAGCGTTTGCCTTGGGCTCAGTAGAGAAGTTGTGCGGTTCTATGTAACGCTTACTAGAAAGCCTTCTAAACAGGGTTGTGAATTGGTTTTTCATGCTTGCATTGACAGATTGGGAAAGCAGTTTGTTCTACCAAATTTAACAATGATATATCATTATCACAACTTTGGGGGAAATCTATAAAATCAATAAGTTTTGCAGCCTGAACAGGATTTGTATGGCTGGCTTGCTGAGCCGGTGTCAAAGCATAAGCATATGGATTGAGTCACAGCCTGAGATCAATGGAATTTGTGGACAGTGAGCTCAATAACAAACCCCTCTGAAAAGAAATAGATGTAAAAAGCAAATTTACTAGAGGATAAAAAGCTCCTCTTTTCCACCGGGCTGTAAAGTGCTGCTTGGCTGCCGCCGGCTGCCTCTCTCAGTATTTCTGCCTGGACGGGGAACTATGTGCTTGCAATGCAGAAAGCCTTAGTGGCAGCTATTTACCAGGGCCATGCGTGTGCATTTGGGCACTCCAATTTGTGATGCTTGTACTAGGAAACTAGCCAAGATGAGAATGAGGAGGAGAAGAAAGGGGCAAGGAGGGTGGTGGTGGGGGGGCCGGGTGGATAGGTCCCTTTATATTGTAAACTGAATAAAGAATAAAACCAGTCAATGTGTCTGCTGGGGAAAGACCATGGTGGCTTTATTTACTTTGTACTGGCAGGACCTGCTAATGGAGAAAAATAAAGAGGCATAATTAAATAGTTTGATGAATTTGCAGCCCTTTTGTTTGGCTGGAGCAGGGAATGTGTGTTCCTTGGGGCCTCACAAAAAGCTTGGCTGGTAGTGAGTTAAATCTAAGAAATCAGTTCTTTGAAGGCATTTTTATACTTCATTATCCCAGCATGTAAAATGACTTGTACTAAATGACTGAGGATTTTTTTTTCTTTTCTTTTTTTTTTTTGCTGCACCCTCCTTCCTTTCTTTCCCGTATCCTAAACAAAGAAGAGCATCAGGCGGCTGGTTGCTAATTCTTTTTTGGTATCCTGGAGCTTGTATTGCTAAGTCAGCCAGGTGGCTTCTTGTCAGCGCATGGACTTGGACTGCCAAGCTCCTTCATCCAAAAAAGAAAGTAAGAACAGGTTGGATTTTCCACCTGTCTCCTTCATACAAACCGTGTCTCTATGGGTTAGTAGAGCATGCTGCATACTGTGGAGTCCAGAAAAAAAACTGTGAACGACATGAGGTCACAGCCTTCCCATCATTCTTGCTGTTGGAGGTCACAGAGCAGAGGCAGACTAGCCATAGACAATACAGGGAAATTTCCAGTTGTGCCAATGCTCAGGGGGCCTTCCAAGCCCTCCTCATGGCTGCCGGATGAGTACATAACTATCTGATGCTCTCAGCATTAATTAATTTAGGAGCATCAGGTTTTTATGCACCTGACCGGTGGCACTATGTTATTTGGTTCTGCTGGGGCAGTATTTTGTGCTGCACTGTGGTATTTGGTTTTGCAAGGGCGGTATTTTGTGCTGCACTGTGGTATTTGGTTCTGCGGGGGCGGTATTTTGTGCTGCACTGTGGTATTTGGCTCTACTAGGGCAGTATTTTGTGCTGCACTGTGGTATTTGGTTCTGCTAAGTCGGTATTTTGTGCTGCACTGTGGTATTTGGCTCTACTAGGGCGGTATTTTGTGCTGCACTGTGGTATTTGGCTCTACTAGGGCGGTATTTTGTGCTGCACTGTGGTATTTGGTTCTTCTAGGGCGGTATTTTGTGCTGCACTGTGGTATTTGGCTCTACTAGGGCGGTATTTTGTGCTGCACTGTGGTATTTGGCTCTACTAGGGCGGTATTTTGTGCTGCACTGTGGTATTTGGTTCTGCTAGGGCGGTATTTTGTGCTGCACTGTGGTATTTGGTTCTTCTAGGGCGGTATTTTGTGCTGCACTGTGGTATTTGGTTCTTCTAGGGCGGTATTTTGTGCTGCACTGTGGTATTTGGCTCTGCTGGGGCGGTATTTTGTGCTCCACTGTGGTATTTGGCTCTGCTGGGGCGGTATTTTGTGCTGCACTGTGGTATTTGGCTCTGCTGGGGTGGTATTTTGTGCTGCATTGTAGTATTTAGTTCTGCTAGGGCAGTATTTTGTGCTGCATTGTAGTATTTGGTTCTGCTAGGGCGGTATTTTGTGCTGCACTGTGGTATTTGGCTCTGCTGGGGCGGTATTTTGTGCTCCACTGTGGTATTTGGCTCTGCTGGGGCGGTATTTTGTGCTGCACTGTGGTATTTGGCTCTGCTGGGGTGGTATTTTGTGCTGCACTGTAGTATTTTGTTCTGCTAGGGCAGTATTTTGTGCTGCATTGTAGTATTTGGTTCTGCTAGGGCGGTATTTTGTGCTGCACTGTGGTATTTGGCTCTGCTGGGGCGGTATTTTGTGCTGCATTGTAGTATTTGGTTCTGCTAGGGCGGTATTTTGTGCTGCACTGTGGTATTTGGTTCTTCTAGGGCGGTATTTTGTGCTGCACTGTGGTATTTGGCTCTGCTGGGGCGGTATTTTGTGCTGCACTGTGGTATTTGGCTCTGCTAGGGCGGTATTTTGTGCTGCACTGTGGTATTTTGTTCTTCTAGGGCGGTATTTTGTGCTGCACTGTGGTATTTGGTTCTTCTAGGGCGGTATTTTGTGCTGCACTGTGGTATTTGGTTCTTCTAGGGCGGTATTTTGTGCTGCACTGTGGTATTTGGCTCTGCTGGGGCGGTATTTTGTGCTGCACTGTGGTATTTGGTTCTTCTAGGGCGGTATTTTGTGCTGCACTGTGGTATTTGGCTCTGCTGGGGTGGTATTTTGTGCTGCACTGTAGTATTTTGTTCTGCTAGGGCAGTATTTTGTGCTGCATTGTAGTATTTGTTTCTGCTAGGGCGGTATTTTGTGCTGCACTGTGGTATTTGGTTCTTCTAGGGCGGTATTTTGTGCTGCACTGTGGTATTTGGTTCTTCTAGGGCGGTATTTTGTGCTGCACTGTAGTATTTGGTTCTGCTAGGGCGGTATTTTGTGCTGCACTGTGGTATTTGGTTCTTCTAGGGCGGTATTTTGTGCTGCACTGTGGTATTTGGTTCTGTTGGGGCAGTATTTAGTGCTGCACTGTGGTATTTGGTTCTTCTAGGGCAGTATATTGTGCTGCACTGTAGTATTTGGTTCTGCTGGGGCGGTATTTAGTGCTGCACTGTGGTATTTGGTTCTTCTAGGGCGGTATTTTGTGCTGCACTGTGGTATTTGGCTCTGCTGGGGCGGTATTTTGTGCTGCACTGTGGTATTTGGTTCTTCTAGGGCGGTATTTTGTGCTGCACTGTGGTATTTGGTTCTTCTAGGGCGGTATTTTGTGCTGCACTGTGGTATTTGGCTCTGCTGGGGCGGTATTTTGTGCTGCACTGTGGTATTTGGCTCTGCTGGGGCGGTATTTTGTGCTGCACTGTGGTATTTGGTTCTTCTAGGGCGGTATTTTGTGCTGCACTGTGGTATTTGGTTCTTCTAGGGCGGTATTTTGTGCTGCACTGTGGTATTGTAGGTCCCCCCTACTTCCTGCCTACTTGTGTATGAGCTGTCAGTTTGGATCTACCTACAACATGGGGCCACTTTTAGGATTTTCCAGGGCTGCTTTTATTTCCCACTCAACCCCTGTCACAGACCCTCCACCACCTACTGATGAGAACTTCTGATCATGTCCCGATGATATGTTAGAAGACTTCTGCCCTCACAGACTCATATGCCAGACAGATGGATTTAGGATATGGTCCCTTTAAATCATACACAGGCTATTGACTATTGAAATATTAAAATAATCCACTGTCCTTTATTTGACAGATTTATTACAATAGATTACTCCCAGACATTGATGGATATGAAATATGATTTTCATTGTGTATATAAATGACCAGTCTGACCTTCATTGCACAGAATCACGTTACATTGTCAAATAATTTTGTTGGAAATAGCAGGAGAAAAGTGGAGGCAGCCGACTTCGCCAGATGTAGTCATTCTCCAGCAACATTACCTGCTCCCTTTCCTCGCCATTGCTTCGCTTTGTCTTGGACATCACCTCCCTACCTCACAATATCAGTCACATTGTGTAATTTACATCAAAGGTTTCAAAAGAATTTGCTGATAAGAGACATGTCATTCAGGTTACGTTCTGCTGCCATGCTTCCAAACCGTCCTGGATCCAAAAGGATAGTCCCAAATTTCACTCTCTGTCCTGCGATCCCAGGGTGGCTGCATTTACCTGTCTGAAGAACACCTTTACTTTGTGGAGGCATCACTGCTGTGAGAGGGGACATTGTTACTGTGTTGGGGTACTAAGTGGGAGACAGTAAGGACATGTCTTTATTGTGTGGGTGACACAACAGGCCACTGTCACTGCGCGGGGAGTCGGTGGGATCAGGTGTGTGTAGATAGGGATTGGGTAAACTTGTAGGTATGTCTTAAACAAGTGGTCCCAAGGAAAATATTCTGCCGTTTTGCCAGCTATTCAATCAAATGTATCTGTATAAACCATCTGCTGTTTTTTCTTATTTCTCTGTCCACCACCCCGAGGTTGATGCACATGCTCAGTTCCGTCCATTAACTGGCTCCTGTGGTGCAGCAGAATAAACATTCCCCCTGAGCTGCAGCAGAAAGGGGCTCGCTGAGCTGTCAGCTTGATATAAATCTAGCAGATCAACCAATGGGGAGATCTCTGGATCCATATAAGTTACAGGGCTGTTCTACTTTTGTTAGAATGAGGTTGTCATGAACTATATGATGTCTGATTTTCTCTTTTTACATTAATCATGGCATAACCCATTTAATGTAAAATGTTAGCACGCCGCTGTAGTTGCCCCTCTATATTATTTTTTTATAAGCTGGGAGGTATGAAACTACAACTGTAAATAAAAGAAAACCTCAGTAAATGCAAGCTCACAACTGAGCAGCGATTCCCTAGCTAACCATCTGCAGGCCGGCTTAAGTTATGCATCCTTTAATAGAAGTCCCAGGTGTAGGGGCAATTATACCATGCATTAAGAATAACTAATCTGGCTTCTCTACATGGAAGAAGCCGATCAGAGGCTTCCCTCCGGGGAATGATCTCTTCACTCCGTCTGTATCTCATTGCAGAACAATTGAGAAATACAAGTGACTGTCCTTATTGATCAGCGTGACTTCAGAGAGTTCTGCGCTCACCTCTGCCATTTTAAGTGGGCAGGAAAGACCAGAATGTCCAGTAATAAGTTATCCGGGGCTGTATGAAGTGAATCCTAGCAAAAGAATACCTAGATGTTAAAACATCAGATAACGTTCATTGCTTTCTGTTTTCAAATCTATTTTTCTGTTGCCTGGAGATTAGAGATAGAGACTGACTGTATCATAAATTTCTATTATACAGTCAGTTTGTGTCGAGATGCGGCCGACACACGGACCGTGTTCCCCGGACCAATCACGATCATGTGCATGAGCCCTTAAAAATGTGGCTTGCATGCATTCGACCACATAGGAAGCTGCAGAATGGCATTCTGAGCTAAATCTGTCAGACAAGCTCACTGATGGCTGAGTTCGCAGCCCCTCTCTGACCTCTCGTGAAGCTTTTGAGCTTGTATTAGCTTCAGAAGTCAGAGAGTTGCTGCAGACACAGCCGTCAAAGGTGTCATCTAGAGGATTTAGCTCTGAATGGCATTCTGCAGCTTGCTATGTATTGGGATGCATGCAAGCTAATGAAGCCAAAGAAAGCAACATTTTGAATTAAACCCAGTTAGAAAAATTGTTTTTTTTTTGTTTTTTTTTTAGCACCAAAGACATCCAATTCAGAATGGACTGATGATAAGTCCTGTGGATATGTCACAGATTAGGGGGCATCAGTTACATCACTCAGATTTCACCTCTGATTTCCTGCTTCCTGAAACATAAGGCGGTAGGAAAGCATTCTTAATTCATTATAATTTTTTCTCTTAAAGAGGTGATCTGAGAATAAATATTTTTCGCTGATGCCCGCAGCCTGCCTCTGCTAGGGAAGGAATCATATTTACTTGCTCCCCGCTGCTCCAGTCCTATACTCTGGCTCCCACGTGTCTATCTTCCAGTCAGATGGACATACAGGAGCCAGCATGCAGGACCAGACGTCATTCTCTCCAGCTCCCGAGATCCCACGCTTGCACAGTTCACCGCCATGCCCAGGCATGCGCACTCCGATGACCACTGAGGGCATTGGCTTTGTGCTGCAACCAATGCAGTAGTTATCGGAGTGCTTGGGTCTGGTGGTGAACTGTGCACGTGCGGGATCTTAGGAGCTGGAGAGGATGACGTAAGATGAGAACAGGGCTGACCAGATGAGGCTGGGGAGGAGTAAGGAACACAAAGCTCTGAGGGGCCCGGGAACTTACAGCCAGGACGCCGCCACTGGGCACTTGTGAGCCCTCATTTGCATACCATTAAAACCTTGTTTTTGCAGATCGGGGACCAGGTAAGTATGCACAGTGTTGCAGGGCATTGTAGCGGAGGTTATTCAGTCTTGGATAACCCTTTCATATGCCCGTCATAAAACAGTTAAGGCAAAAAGATGCATTAAAAAAACGTGAAATCACGGGACTGCAATTCTAAAAAAGGCTTGTAAACAATCACATGTTATGATTTATTGATTATAATTGAAAGAATAAAAAGAATATATAAAAAAAGTTTTTTTTTCTGGCTCATTCCCATGTTTCCCCACGTTTTTCTTTAAACTACTTCTAGGCAATCGTCATTTATGTACTGTAGGAAAATAGCATCTTGACATGTACAAGAAACAGATTTGTACCAAAATAATAATGATAATTAGACATATTTGGTCTATCTATATGTGCATATGGCAGAAATACATAGCCTATTTATCTCTTGTACAGCACATGTGTTCCTTTTCCCTCCATTACCATGACTGCATGTTTCATGGCATAAATATGTCTCAGATACCCAAGAGAGTCTATCTAACATTTGGAGAGAAACCCTTTTCTCATCTGCTTTCGACAAGGATAAGACCCATTAACCAAACATCACAGATCTTTAACTGGGATCAATTACTCAGGATTAATTACCGCAGTTAGCTGCGATTTCAATGAAATTAACGAGCCCTAAATTGATTTTAGCAGACATTTCACTTTGTCACAACAAAGAACACATCAGCTGTCTATTTAACCTGAACTTGTGCCAAAATGCATGAATGGAGCCTATGGCAGTAGACTGAGGGTGGCATACTAACACAAGGCACAAATTTGCTGAATCTGACAGCGCTGTAGACAACCAACCTGCTGTACCCAGTCTGGTGATGTCTCACTGGGCCATTAAGACTTTTGTACCACAATCAATTAGCCTATAACTGTCTACATTTGCAAGATAAAATAAGGCCCTTTCAAATGGGCGACTGATCAGAGAATTATCATTCCCCATAATTGCCCTGTATATAGGTGCCGCCCATCACGCGGACACTAAAATCATTGTTTCTGGGTACCAAATTTGTTACACAGAAATAATTAATCTGTATGGGATCAAACGATCGCATCACTTGTCTCCATTTACCGGACATGATTGCGGCATGTTAATGCAGCTCTAATCTCCACTCACGATCAGTTAATGATAATTGTCTGCACAGTGGGCCAGTGTAAAGGAGCCTTAAATGGGTATTCCCATCTCAGACATTGGCGGTACATCACTAGGATATGTCAGGTGTCCCCACCCAACGTGAAGGAGAGTACACTGCGTATGCTTGCGTGCTCTGCAATCACTTCTATGGGAGCTTGGCTATTTTCTGAAGTCCCACAGAAGAGGGCACTGCGTATGCACGGCCACCTCTTCATTCACCGCTATGGAAATATTGGAAATAGCCAAGCTGGTGCTTGGCTGATTTCAGAACTCCCATAGCGGTAGGTGGAAAGTGGCTTCGTTTGTGTGGTGTCTTCTCCTTCACTTTAGAGGGCCCATTCTGGAGATAGAAACAGGTGCCAGAGGTAGGACACGCGCCTGTGTGACATTGGTGGCATGTTCTAGCGACATGCCATCAGTGTCTGAGATGGGAATTTCCCTTTACACGAGCCCTATGGAAATACAGGGATTTCTGCATTGATTACTAATTACACTGTATGTGCTTTGGTCACAGTTATAGACAGACACAATCTACGTAACTAAATTGATAATATACAAATAGTTGTACCATTCGTCTCCTTTTTAGCACATTGAGTAAACATTCACAGTACAGGGAGAAAAAGTAAGTGAACCTGTGTATTATTAACATAGTCTTGAGATGAGGCGTCTAAGGGGGACATGATTAACCTATACAAATATATACAAAAAATATGGTGAGAAGCTGTTGCATGTAAAATCCCCAGAAAGGGGGGGCACTTGCCTCTGTCTGGAGCAGAAGTTCAGTCTTCAGAGACGTCAAGGCTTCTTTACTGTAAGAACTGTGACTAGTGACAGCGGAACGGTGGAATAGTCACCTCAGGACGGGGTCACAGCAGAAAAAGTGGATGGTTATAAAAAAAAGGGCTTAAGCTTCTTTCAGATTTGCGCACAGCCTTCTGGCAGGCTTTTCCAGCATGGAGTACCGGGAATGATCCGGACAAAAAACGTTGTGTGTAGCATTTTTTTTTCCCTCTAAATACCGACATATTTGCCAGGTACCAGCCAGATCTCCTCCTCAGTCAGACACTGGTCCAAGACCACCTGGATATTCTACAGTGCCCAATGGAACATGTTCAATGGACATGTGGATTTTTTTTTTACCACAAATGCACAAAGCTATGTTTGGAGGGAAAAGGGCAATGCACCTCAACACCAAAACCTCATCTCAAATGTGAAGTATGGTGGAGGAGGATCATGGTTCGAAGCTGCCTCTCTTTCTCAGGGCATGGACATCTTAGGAGCATCGAAGAAACAATGAATTTTGGGTGTATGAAAACAATTTACAGGGGAATGTAAGGGCTGTGTCCATGGTGCTGAAGAGATGTTGAGTGATGCAGCAAGACAATAGCCCAAAGCTCACAAGTAAACCAGCTAAAGAGTTTAAAGAGTCATTGAAAAAGATTAGTGTTTTGGTTTGGAAGAGTCAGAATTCTGACCTTAACCCTATTGAGATACTGTGACGTGAGCTGAAAGCTGAAGGCCTGAGCATGGAAGGTATGCCAGAAATCCCGATGAACTGAATTTTTTTTTTTAAGGGGACAAGATTCCTTCTCAACATTGTACAAATCTTATTTGCAAGAAAGGTTTTGTGTGTGTGGGGGGACCTATAGGTGATTAACTTCAAGGGTTCATTTCCATTTTCTCCCAGAACTGTGGATGTTTATCCAATGTCCTCAATAAAGGACAAGAACAGTAGAATTGTTCTATAATTGTGACTTAGCTAATAATGGAACCAAAGTAGAAATACAGGAAATTCCAGAGAGTTCACTTACTTTTTCTTGCAAATTTATCTGACATTTATATTTATCCGTTGTCTGTTTAACGCTGGTTAGTAAG
This sequence comes from Bufo bufo, assembly GCF_905171765.1. Taxonomy (NCBI): domain Eukaryota; kingdom Metazoa; phylum Chordata; class Amphibia; order Anura; family Bufonidae; genus Bufo; species Bufo bufo. Next base: position 143,150,165 of record NC_053398.1, on the reverse strand, counting down.
GAGGGATTTACACATGCTTATTTTATATATTTAAAAAAACAACAACATAATTTCTCCTAAACCATTGTCATGGATGTATTGTGAATACTAATTGTCTCCTGTGTATAAGTGGTATTCAGGCTGATATTTCTCCTTATTTATCCTAGGGAACAAAATTATGACGGGCAATTTTTTAGAATTATGTAGGAGGGTAAAAGGTCTTGCGGAGCATTAGAAGGAAAGGCATTTATAATTACATTGTAATTTAGGCCAGTGATTTATGATTTACACAGGGAGAGACAAATGTGGTTCGGCCGAGAGATCTGGGAAGAAGTGTAGTGAGATACAGCTTAATGAAATAATAATAAGAAAAATGGATTGCATTACCTTGCAGCCACTTTCTACCCTCACAGAACGTTCTTTTTTAACCCAATGGCACAAAATGGTGAGGGAGGAGGCAGAGTGTCTTCTAGATATCAAATTTTTTACAGAAAACTAGGTGGCAGTGCCGTAACTACAGTTCTGTGGGCCCCAGGGCAAACTTTGGATCGGTACTCCCTTCTCCCGCTGGGCCTGGTCGTGTTCGCATCCTTTGCAACCGCGATCGTTACACCCCTGGTCTCTGATGGTAATATTCTCCCCACTACCCGAGTAATGACCCTATTGCGCCCACAGTAATGTCCCTATACTGCCCCCAGTAATGTCCCCCACTGCCTCCAGTAATGTCCTTCCACTGCCCCCAGTAATGTCCCCCACTGCCCCCAGTAATGTCCTTCCACTGACCCCAGTAATGTCCTTCCACTGCCCCCAGTAATGTCCCCCACTGCCCCCAGTAATGTTCATGCCTCCACTGGCCCCAGTAATCTCCCTATAGCAGTGATGGCGGCCTCTGGCACCTGTGCTATAGGTTCGCCTCCACTAATTTTCCCCCAGTCTTGACTCACATGTAACGGGGCCTGGCACTTTCACTGTACTTCATGCTGGGCCCCCCATCAAAGCGCTCATCACATCACATGCAGTCGATCTGGCATCTATCAGGCCACAGCTCTGCTCTACTAGTAGTATTCATGTATGACTCGGGAGGGGGGGCCTGACCCATGTTAGTCAGGCTACAAACCCCCCCCACACACACACACCCCACGGCTTAGTTTGTGAATAATACTAGTAGGGCAGCACTGGGGCCTGATAGATGCCAGACAGAACGCATATGAGGCTGCTGTGATGAGCGTTCTGACTGGGCACGGCTTTAACCCCTTAGTGACCAGCCTGTTTTGGGCCTTACTGACCAAGCGTTTTTTTTTTCTTCCTTTTTTCATTGTCGCGTTCCAAGAGCTATAACTTTTTTCTTTCTATGGAGTTGCGTGAGGGCTTGACTTTTGCGGGACAACTTGTATTTTTCATTGGTATCATTTAGGAGTAAATGGCGCTTTTTGATCACTTGTTATTAAGTTTTTTCGGTGGCAACTAAGAATAAATTAGCAATTCTGTCTTTTTTTTTTTTTTTACGGCGTTCACCGTAGGGAATGATTTATGTGATATTTATGTAGTCTGGGTCGTTACGGACGCGGCAATACCAAATATACGGGGGAGATTTTTTTTTTTCGCAAGCGTATTTTCAATGGAATAAAAAAAAATTAGATTTTTTTTTTTAATGGAATTTTTATATTTAATAAAAGTTTTTTTTATTTTTTATTTATTTACCACTTAATAGTCCCACAAGGGGACTATGCCAGACAGTATTTTGATAGTTTTTTTTAAATGCAATGCATTATCCCTATAATTCATTGCATTTTAATAGCAATACTATTTTAACATTGACCAGCAGGCTGCGCCAGAGAGGACCAGGGCCTACATCGGAAGCCATGTAGCCTTCAAACACATCGGCACCCCGCAATCGCATTTGCTGTTCCGGGCTGTTAGAGCAGGGCCGCGGCTCTCATGTGAGAGCCGGGTCCCCGCTCCCCGCTTGCAGCGCTTTTTTACGGCGGTCCAGCCTAAGGCCCCTTAGTGACCGCCGTAAAAACACGTATCGGTGGTCACTAAGGGGTTGAGTACAGTGACAATGCCAGGCCCCATTACATGTGAGTGTAGCGTACCCCTCCCCCCACCTGCTGGGTGGTAAAATAAATCTTCATTTAAGTCCATTATCTGTCTGGAAACGTTGTGTTTGATGTTTGATCAAGTTGAATGGCCAATTATACACAGCCACCCAAGTCCTCCAAAGCAAAATGTGTTAATTGTAGTAATACCTCAGTCACAAGTGCACCATAGATTATAAGCAAATTCCAAAACAAAGTGACTGATCACTAGTCATGTCTGTAGCTTAAAGGGGTTGTCTGGGTTCAGAGCTGAACCCAGATATACCCCCATTTTCACCCAGGCAGCCCCCCTAATATGAGAAATGCTCAGATATTCTCCCTTGCATTGCGCTGACTCGTGCAGGGCAAAGGCTTTTTTAGGAGATCCAGCGACGTACTGGGCTCTTCAGGGAAAAAGCTAGGAGGAAGCTTCCACCCAGCAGTCTATTCAGTAATGTCACCGGCACTGATGGGTGCTCCGATGCTCATGTCAGGGGGGCCGGAGGGGTGAAAATATGGGTATGTCCAGGACCATCTCTGAACCTGGGCAACCCCTTTAAAAGAAATCTGCCATCATGAAAATGCTAAATAATCTCCAGGCAGCATGTTACAGAGCACGAGATGCAGAGCAGTTTGATATATAGTTTAATGGGAAAAAATAAGTATAACCTCCATGACTGTGCATACAGAGATAGCTGTCAATCACTGATAGGACCGCCTCCTGGACCTCAAAGCTCAGAATGAGCAGGAATTGAAATAAATACAAGTTTTACTAAATCTTATCCCATAAAACTATATATCAATCTGCTCAGCTCCTCCTGCTCTATAACCTGCTGCTGGTGAATTATACTGCATTTTCATGGTGACAGGTTCCCTTTAATCATGTCACTTGTCCTAGGTGTATGTAAATGCACAGATAACTATAGAAATAATTGATGTTTTCTTGATTTTAATGTGAAAATAAATATGGCTGGCTCACAGTAAAATTCATACATTTAATATCAGCTTATAAACCATTACCAATAAACTACATTAACATTAATAAATGCTGTCAAGGCCCCTGTTACTGCCTAAATGCCCAGCTTTCTCATATAGGACTCTTATACTTAAATTGATAATTGCTTTATAACTTTCAAGATATGCAGAGTAATGTCACATTACTGATTGCTTTTATAGATCTAAGTTGGATAATCACAAATCCCGGACCGGACTGCATTAGATATAACATAGGTCAAATATGGAAACCCACAGTACACACCTTGCGGTGTTGGATCACAATAAATCCTCACCATTTTGGAATGTAATGTTCGCTCTTCTGTTACCATAACCAAGTAAGCATAATAATAAAATACTAGGCACTAATATAAAAACACACATTATATCTTATTACATCCTCCTAGACGTATAAAGGGGGGTGCTGGGAAGGTCACAGGACTGTCAAAGCGCTGATATACAGCCAGGCATCGACACGCCATGTGTTCTTTCCCAACATCCCTCTACAAAAATCCAAAAATTACAGTTCTGAATTGAGGCCCGAGGGCATCAAGGATCCAAATTCAAATATCTTTCTTGATTCACTCCTTGACATTCTAGATATAAAATCCCCCCTCCCTCTCCAATCCCTTTTCACTGTTTGGATTGCCATATACTTCAGCCCCACTGGATTACTTGCATGACATACTTTGAAAGGATTTGATAATAAGTGCTTCTCACAACCCTTTTTTATATTATTTTTATGTTCTGCAATTCTCACTTTTAATGCTCTTCCGGTACGACCAATAAACTGTTTAGAACATGGGCATTTAATCTAATATATAAAGCTGGGTGTATGTATGTACAGTCAGGTCCATAAATATTGGGACATCGACACAATTCTAACATTTTTGGCTTTATACACCACCACAATGGATTTCAGATGAAACAAACAAGATGTGCTTTACCTGCAGACTGTCAGCTTTAATTTGAGGGTATTTACATCCAAATCAGGTGAACGGTGTAGGAATTACAACAGTTTGCATATGTGCCTCCCACTTGTTAAGGAACCAAAAGTAATGGGACAATTCTTCTCAGCTGTTCCATGGCCAGGTGTGTGTTCATCCCTCATTATCCCAATTACAATGAGCAGATAAAAGGTCCAGAGTTCATTTCCAGTCTGCTATTTGCATTTGGAATCTGTTGCTGTCAACTCTCAAGATGAGATCCAAAGAGCTGTCACTATCAGTGAAGCAAGCCATCATTAGGCTGAAAAAACAAAACAAACCCATCAGAGAGATAGCAAAAACATTAGGCATGGCCAAAACAATGGTTTGGAACATTCTTAAAAAGAAGGAACGCATCGGTGAGCTCAGCAACACCAAAAGACCCGGAAGACCACGGAAAACAACTGTGGTGGATGACCGAAGAATTCTTTCCCTGGTGAAGAAAACGCCCTTCACAACAGTTGGCCAGATCAAGAACACTCTCCAGGAGGTAGGTATATGTGTGTCAAAGTCAACAATCAAGAGAAGACTTCACCAGAGTGAATACAAAGGGTTCACCACAAGATGTAAACCATTGGTGAGCCTCAAAAACAGGAAGACCAGATTAGAGTTTGCCAAACAACATCTAAAAAAAGCCTTCACAGTTCTGGAACAACATCCTATGGACAGATGAGACCAAGATCAACTTGTACCAGAGTGATGGGAAGAGAAGAGTATGGAGGAAAGGAACTGCTCATGATCCTAAGCATACCACCTCATCAGTGAAGCATGGTGGTGGTAGTGTCATGGCGTGGGCATGTATGGCTGCCAATGGAACTGGTTCTCTTGTATTTATTGATGATGTGACTGCTGACAAAAGCAGCAGGATGAATTCTGAAGTGTTTCAGGCAATATTATCTGCTCATATTCAGCCAAATGCTTCAGAACTCATTGGGCGGCGCTTCACAGTGCAGACCAACAATGACCCAAAGCATACTGCAAAAGCAACCAAAGAGTTTTTTAAGGGAAAGAAGTGGAATGTTATGCAATGGCCAAGTCAATCACCGGACCTGAATCCGATTGAGCATGCATTTCACTTGCTGAAGACAAAACTGAAGGGAAAATGCCCCAAGAACAAGCAGGGACTGAAGACAGTTGCAGTGAAGGCCTGGCAGAGCGTCACCAGGGATGAAACCCATCGTCTGGTGATGTCTATGCGTTCCAGACTTCAGGTTGTAATTGACTGCAAAGGATTTGCAACCAAGTATTAAAACGTGAAAGTTTGCTTTATGATTATTATTCTGTCCCATTACTTTTGATCCCTTAGCAAGTGGGAGGCACATATGCAAACTGTTGTAATTCCTACACCGTTCACCTGGTTTGGATGTAAATACCCTCAAATTAAAGCTGACAGTCTGCAGTTAAAGCACATCTTGTTTGTTTCATTTCAAATCCATTGTGGTGGTGTATAGAGCCAAAAATGTTAGAATTGTGTCCATGTCCCAATATTTATGGACCTGACTGTATGTCCGCTAAAGGATTCCACGCATTTACAATCACTAAATTTTGCACAGCTGCCTCCTGTGACTTGGCAAACAAAACTATGGCTGACCTCAGGGAGACCAGCTACAGAAAACACTGTGGAGCCTCATTTAAGAGTCTCGACACAGCAATCCAAAGTGCAAAGCTCCCTGGGAAACAGTAATATGCAAAATAATTGTGGAGCCCCAGTTAAGGGTCTTCAACACAGTGAAAGCCAGATATCCCTGAAAGGGAGGAAAACCGAGCAAAGGGGTGTCCCCATTACAGAGATCACCAAATCCACCATATTAAGTGGCCCCTATGTCAAGATCCCGCTCTTTTACAAGCTTTAAGGATGTGACGGGGAAGACCTAAGCCAGTTATCCATCCACAGACAGCTGTTTCGGGGTGTTGCCACTCATTAGTGTGGAGTAGGATTCTGGCTAACCGGGAGCAATGCCTTGGAGACGACTCAAACAAAACAATGGCTGATCTTGGGGAGACCAGCTACAGAAAACACTGTGGAGCCTCATTTAAGAGTCTCGACACAGCAATCCAAAGTGCCTGTGACTTGGGGAACGTCATACACTATGTTTTGAGTGGAAATTTTCACCCTGCACTTTCCAATTATTTGCCAAAAAATACGCTAAGTAACCTAGCCGCCAAACTACAGGAAGCCATTGTCTGTTGGCTGTTGTGGCAGCTAGCCTGGATATTCATCAGGTTGCATATAGCAACCAATCACGGCTCAGCTTCTATTTTGTTACAGGCCATTAATATGATCTCTGATTGGTCGCTGTAGGACATAAGACAACTTATGTGTGAGTTAATATGATTTCGATTGCAACGCTTAGCCAGCGTTGTTGTAGAGGCTGATATATCTCACATGACAATCAATGACTGTCAAATAAGACAATAATACCCTGCAGTGGAGGTCTTTGTTAGGGGTGGGTGGGTGTTATGGAGGTCACTGTTAAAGGAGCAGGCTGCTGTGGAGGCCACATTTTAAGGAGGCGGGGCACTGTGGGGGGCGGGGGGGGGGGGGTGTTTGTGTTAAGGGGTGGGGGGCTGTGGAGGTCACTGTTAAGGGGATACTGTTGAACCTGTCATTCACTTTATGCTGCCCATACCTACGGCAGCATAAAGTAGAGACAAGTGAGTTGATTTCAGCGGTCTGTCATTTAAAAGTTAAAAGTAAGAACCAACAACACAATCATTACAGACTGGGCTTGGAAAAGAGTCACGGCCACCTGAGAAGAGTCCTGGTTATTCATGATCTCCGGCCCACCTGCTGATGACTGACAGTCTTCTACTTAGCTTTCTCCCTTTCTCTTTAGCAGAGAACTGCCAATCATCAGCAGGTGGACGGGGGGAGCAGGAGATTATGAATAACCAGGACTCTTCTCAGGTAGATTTGACTCTTTTCAAGGCCTGGGCTGCAATGATTATGATGCTGGTTCTCAGCAACCAGTTACTTTTAGCTGATGAGTGACACACCGCTGACATCAGCATTTCTGTCACTATTTTAAACTGCCCTCATTGAGGTCAGCATAAATTTGATGACTGGTTCCCTTTAACGACACACACAACCATTAAATAAAATATACATGTGCAAAGCTGGGTCTTTCTGCTAGTTAAATATATTACTGATTTACTGTTGCAGGTTAACCTCTCCTTGATTTAATTACAGTCCACTTCTTATTGAAATTGGTCAATTTACAACTTTGGCACACGCCACATCTTTAAAATCCCTTTAGTGATGCCCACGGTGTAGTCAATGCTTTGCCCTTTGTTCTCCTAGTTGTTGGAGCCACTTCCCAGAATGGGCGCTCTAGTGTACACAATCGGTAGATGCTTTGTCAGACTGGGCCCCATTGTTTTATCTTCCTCTATTTAATACCAATGTTTCTGGATAATTCGTGCAATCCTTTTATACGGCAAGACTAATTTCAGTGATTCCTCTATTATAACCTGTGGATGTGGCCTATCTTGAAAAAAGATGTGGTCCTGCCCATCTCTCTTACCTTAACCAAGGCTTGTACTCCTAGTAGCCAGTAACTGATGGATCCACTTTATGGATGCAAAACTTATCCCCATAGAATTTGTATGTGTTTGGATGGCAACCTCTTAGTCATGCATCAGACTTTTAAACGTATGTCCGGTGTATTCTTTCTGCACTTCTTTTAGCTAGATAGCTAATTTTTGCACTGTTTTGACCACTAGGAGTATAGTCCTGAAAATGAAGTCCCACCAAATACTGCATACATGTATGTTATTGAAATCACAAGTTTTGGATTTGGTATGGACTGTCTCTCATGAGAAAAAGTGGCGCAAACTACAGTAGTCATAAAAACTGTAATAAATACCCCTTACAGTCCCCCAGCTGTTAAATTATATAAGAAAAGCACTATCCATATTTTATATAGTTTGATATAAATTGACTTCCCCTTTAGTGTTTCACATACAGTATATGTGAAATGCGTAAAGACCTCATCACTATTACTGTGTAACTATATGGAGTGATGGGGATCTGGGCCTGATAGTTTCCGGTTCTGGTTTTGGCTTTTTTTTGTTTTCTTTAGGATTTAGTCTAGGAAGAAAATATACTGTAGTTCTTCCCCATAATGCTTTTTTCCTTTCCGGAGCTGTCTCCCACTTATCCCACCACCTTATCCACATGAATCCATTCTACCCATAAAACCTCTTCTTTTACTGTCATCAAAAGAGTTTACACGCTGAGATGCATAGAGGATGCCTAGAGTAATCACTGCTCTTATCTCCATTGTATGAGATTCATGCTGATACCAGACAGGTGATACAAAGGAATAGAATATGTTTTCCTAAGGATGTTAGTCACTGCATTCCTCCATAAAGTCACTGCAGGATGAAGCAATCACTACAGTGATTACTCCACGGTACCAAGTGCTTCCTCCTGAGATGGGGGAAGCAAGTGGATCTGGCCATAGATTTAATGATTACTGTCAGTGATCCACTTTGTGATCATTATTGATGGTCATTAGGTATAGGCTCCAAACAATAGACATCTGCACCAATGTTACACTTCATACATTTTTGGTTTAGTTGTTAGTGCTTAGGTGTAGCTAGCTGGGCAAATGCCCTGGGTACTGAGTACCGAGCACAGGGCCAACAAGCCACCTTGCTTTGGCTAGGTATCTAAATGCAGGGTTAAAGGGGTATTCCGAGATATTTTAGCTGATGACCTATACTCTGGATGGGTTATCTATATCTGATTGGTGGAAGTCCGACAATCGGGACCCCCGCCAATTATCTGTTCGAGAAGACAGTAGCGCCGCAGTCTTTTTTTTCGCCGCTGTGCCCCGTTCATGTGACATCATGTTTATTCAGATTGAAGGGACTGGTGTCTGGAGATGACTCTTGGGCTTTTCTGGGCTTATACACACAGATTTAGGAACTAGCAGACCCAGCTAAAGGTCCTTTTACACTGAATAAATATTTGGGATAAACATTCATAAAAAAGCTTGTTACTGATAATTGTTGAGGGTAAATGTAACCCCGATCATCTGATGAGCAAGCAAATGCTCATTCATCATGTAATCATATCTTGGTACCCATAATCATAGTGTCACGGATGTTCCCGCGACATGTCGCAGGAGATCGGTGAGACTGGCGACACGTGGTTTGATCTGACAGGTTTTCCTTGTGCATCAATAGGCGTCTGTGTTGTTTCTGGTAATGGCCTCACCTCTTGCCTCAGGTGTTGTTTATGTGGTCATTTAACCTTCCTTATTTATTGTTGCTTCTCCCACAATGCTGTGCGGTCTACAGCTTCAGTTTCAGTTGTGGATAGCTGGTGTGTGGATCTCGGCAGAGTTCCACTTCTGTGTGTTGCATTTCCCTATTCTTTATGTTAGGCCTGAAGGAGACTCCTGTTCGTCCTTCCTTTTGGAGGAACAATTAGTCTCGTCCCTGCTATTAGTACCAGGGTCCTATAGGGCTAGATAGGACTCTAGGTATTCCTTTGTATGAAACCACCTACCTCTGGGGTCTGTTCATACTGGTTGTCAGTGTGGATTTTGGTTAGGGTTTTACTAGGAGGTGTCAATCTTCCTTCCCTAGTTCTCAGTCCTGATTCCCTGTTCCCCACTTCCCTCTTATGCTCGGTGTGGGTAGCACATCATCCTGTGTAAACAGGAATCTACTGCGCAGAAACAATGATTCTGTGTGGGGGATGAATGATCACAGAAGTGATCGATTGTCCTTATCCAGTGCAATTGCATACAAGTGCAGCTTTCCCCTTAGCTCAATGATTGGTAAGTTATCAGGAAGGAACGGTTCATTCGCAATAAATTGCCTGGGAATCTATTCATATTAACAGACCATGGCATGAGATGAAATTGGTCTGAGTTGTCCGGTTACACACATATATTTTGTTAGGTTCAAACCAATTCAACTTCCTCATCTGTTATAATTGTCCTAAAATAAGATATTTCTGTGGATTTCTGTGCATCTTTAAGATGCTGTTTAAAGAAGCACTCATACAAAAATGTTTATTTTCTGACACGTTAGAAAGGTACATGATGTAAACTGTAGTGAATGTAAGTTTCTGAACATCTCATGGAGCACTTTTCAGTCCATCATCTGAAAATGGAAGGAGTATGGTACAACTGCAAACCTACCAAGATATGGCCGTCCACCTAAACTGACAGCCTAGTCAAGGAGAGCACTAATTAGAGAAGAGGCCAAGAGGCACATGGTCACTTTGGAGGATCTGAAGAGATCCACAGCTCAGATGGGAGGATCTGTCCGCAGGAGACCTATTAGTAATGTACGCCACAAATCTGGCCTTTATGGAAGAGTGGCAAGAAGAAAGCCATTTTTAAAAAGCGAGCCATACGATGTCTTCCACAAGCCATGTAGGGGATAGAGCAAACGTGGAAAAAGGTGCTCTGGTTAGATGAGACCAAAGATGGACTTTTTGGCAGCATCATGCTGTTTGGAGGCTTTTCTTTAGCAGGGACATGGAAGCTGGTCAGAGGTGATGGGAAGATGGATGGAGCTAAATACAGGACAATTCTGGAGGAAAGATTGTTAGAGGCTACAAAAGACTTGCGACTGGGGCAGAGGTTTACTTTCCTGCAGGACAACAACCCTAAACATCCAGCCAGAGCTACAAATGGAATGGTTTAGATCATAGCATCTTCATGTGTTAGAATGGCCCGGTCACAGTCCAGACCTAAATCCAATTGAGAATCTGAGACAAGACTTGAACATTGCTGTCCACAGACGCTCTCCATCCAATGTGACTGAGTGCGAGCTATTTTGCAAAGAAGAATGAGCAAAAATTTCGGCCGCTAGACGTGCAAAGCTGGTAGAGACATACCCCAAAAGACTTGCAGGTGTAATTGCTTTAAAAGGTGGTTCTACAAAGTATTCACTCAGGGGGGCTTAATACAAATGCACCCCACACTTTCCAGATTTTTATTTATTAAACATTTTGGAAATTACGTATCATTTTCTTCTCACTTCACACAGACTTGTACTTTGTGTTGGTCTCTCACATAAAATTCCAATAAAATACATTTAAGTTTGTGGGTGTAACGTGAAAGTTCAAATTGTATGAAATATTTTTTAAGGCACTGTATTTTGGGGACTCATCACCCTGTCGACCTTTATTAATGCTACAGCCATAGCTACAACTTTCATTGCCCCAAAGAACTTCATGTGGGTCAATGTAAATTCAAGATAGTTTCCATAGGTATAGTTTTTCACATAATGGGAAATAACCATATATGAATGCCGTCTTCCTGATGAGCACTTCGATTGCAGCAAGCGTGCTGGGGGAGGGGATGGAGAGGCTCTTCACTTTTATGGCTGACTTCAGATGATGATTGTTTTGCGTTCTATGGCCTGGTATGTAGCACTTGTCTTAAGAGGGTTTTGCAGAAATACTATGGAACGCACATTCCTTTAAGAATCAGACGTTATCATTGTTCTTTCCGATTTTCTGCTTTAACTTACCGGAATAACGCAGAAATCTAAGCATTGGCCAAGGTCGTCTTCCAAAGAGAATCTTCTATAAATAATAGACACAAAGACTTTCCTATTACTTATGTTAACACTCAAATAGGTCAGGTGCATTGTTTTAAATGTCATCTCCACAATAAGATGCATTCCCCAGGTACAGCCTCTGATGTGAGCATGCTGATTTTCTGGACATGCTGTTACAAAGAAAAGCAAGCCGTATGTTTTTACCACCTGCAAGATTAATACGTGGGCTTCATCCCAGTGTTGTTTATTGCAAATACGCTCAGTCCTCATGTCGCATCTCATGGCTAAACTTAACTAATTTGTGTTGACGTTATTATAAGAAAAAAAAAATACACCGAAGCGAAAACTCTGACCTTCACCTGTCATTGTCTTATATACTGCACGTATTACACCTAACATTTTAAGTGTCTGGCCAAAGGCAAGATGCAATGTTTGTGCGCTCTCCTGATTCTGCTTTTTCTTAAGAAGTACCCTCCATCTATATGTCTCACGGACCATGAAGAATGAATTGCCCTACATATGAGGATTACTCTAAAGTAAGCAGATATGAGTCAAAAGACCATAGTAAGGGCAGCATTGTAGATTAAGACAACTTCACATATGGATATTGAGGTGAATGGACTACACCGCCGATCTGTGTGGTCGTGTGCAGAAAAATAATTTCACGTAATAGCTTCTAATTAAGGTCTTTGGCAATGAAGCCTTAATCGCCAGTCACATATTAGTGTTAGGTCTCATGCACATGACTGTAAGTGTTTAGCGATCTGCAAACTGCGAACCCACACAACACAGATCCCAAACGTATACATGCTGCCATTTTTTTTACCCTTGTAGAAATGTCCTATCCTTGTCTGCCAAGCGGACAAGGATAGGACATGTTCTATTTTTTTCAGGGCTTTCATATCTATCTATGCATCTACGTATATCTTCCATGTGTCTATTTATCTATCTAGACACAAATCATATACACTTATTCTCACTGAGTGTCCTGTTATTGTTAGGGTGAGATCTATCTATCTATCTATCTATCTATCTATGACACTAATCATATACAGTTACTCGCACTGTTCTATTATTGTTAGATTGAGTTCAGACAATTGCATCACAATACATGTTGATGTGTTTTTGGAAACACCATCCATACGTTGCTAAAAAAAAAAAAGGCAGCAGGACAGGTTTGTTGCAAGTGTTCACTGTGAATTTCTGCGTAGGGTTGAAATCCATAGTGAATTTGCAACAGAATTCACATGTAGCACATGTGGTTTTTGTGGTTTCACCACTGATCTGATGTTTCTACCACGTGTTTGTCTGACCTTAGCCCTTCTGTGTGAGCAGAGCCTTATGGTAGCACTCAGAGTCTCCTTGCATCCGTTACACACTTGTAGGTACCCTATGTCTCCATGTGTCACAGTATGGTTCCTCCATGAAGCATTGTATTTTCCTCATGTATACTTTCGTATGAAAGGATTTGCATTTGCAGGTTTAGGAAATGCCGAGTAGTATGTTGCGGCCTAAAATGTCTCTTTATGTGTGTCACGGTGCTCCTTCCTGGATACGACTGGACCCCAGGCTTTGGCTCCGAAGCAATAAATAGGTGGGATAATTGAGCGATTTGAAGACGTAACTTGAGTCCAGACCTTGAGATGAAGTTCAATGGCAGCTTTACTTGAATTAACTTTTCTCCAAACAGTTTCAGGCTTTGTCTTGGTTCCAGCAGGCTTTAGCATTAAACTGGCAGGCAAACTCAACTTTGCTCTATCCTTCTCTCACTATGCTGTACTGACAAGCTGACTTGGTAACTTGGCTTCTTCTTTATGCTGCACTTCACTTTTTAGTAGGACTTATCTTCAGCCAAGGAATAGGTTCGAATCCTGACAGCTCCTACCTGGAGTCTCAACCAGCACAAACCAGAACTGCCCCACCTCCTTCTGGTAGCAAGCAGGACTGGCCCACTTCTGACCAAAGGAGGGGGGGATGGATTGGTGAGTTCCATTCTATCTAACTATAGCTCTGCCGTGTTTGCTGCCACCTGCTGGTGAACCAGGCACATTACATGAACAGCTACATAACATTATTAAAAATGATACAAGAGAAGAAAAAAGACCAGTGGAGCGCCAAGTGGTGAAAGGAAATGTGAGGAATGTTTGATCTATATATTAAATCATGACTTATAGGGCCCTCCTAAACATATTTAAAAGAGGGGCCATATGTTGTGCAGCGCAGTGTATTTAACCTCTTACGGACACAGGGCGTACAGATACGCCCTGATGTCCTGGTACTTAAGGACGCCCTGTGTATTTCCGATCACCGCCGCGTGGCAGGCAGTGATCATAACTGGGTGCCTGCTGAAATCAATCAGCAGGCATCCTGGGTCAATGCCGAAGGGGGTCCTGTGACCCCCCCGTATCGGCGATCGCTGCGGATTAACCCCTTCTATGCCGCTAACGCGGGTTTGTGTTTGAGGGAGCCCATCGACTCGATGTCTCAGAAGGCAGCCCGATGCCTTGCAAAAAAAGTATACATATTAGGTATCGCCGCGTCCGTAAGAACCTGCTCTATAAAAATATCACATGACCTAACCCCTCAGGTGAACACCGTAAAAAATAAAATAAACGGTGTAAAAAAAGCAATTTTTTGGCACCTTACATCACAAAAAGTGTAATAGCAAGCGATCAAAAAGTCATACACACCCCAAAATAGTGCCAATCAAACCGTCATCTCATCCCTCAAAAATTCAAAATATACACTGCTCAAAAAAATAAAGGGAACACTTAAACAACACAATGTAACTCCAAGTCAATCACACTTCTGTGAAATCAAACTGTTCACTTAGGTAGCAACACTGAGTGACAATCAATTTCACATGCTGTTGTGCAAATGGGATAGACAACAGGTGGAAATTATAGGCAATTAGCAAGACACCCCCAATAAAGGAGTGGTTCTGCAGGTGGTGACCACAGACCACTTCTCAGTATGCTTCCTGGCTGATGTTTTGGTCACTTTTGAATGCTGGCGGTGCTTTCACTCTAGTGGTAGCATGAGACGGAGTCTACAACCCACACAAGTGGCTCAGGTAGTGCAGCTTATCCAGGATGGCACATCAATGCGAGCTGTGGCAAGAAGGTTTGCTGTGTCTGTCAGCGTAGTGTCCAGAGCATGGAGGCGCTACCAGGAGACAGGCCAGTACATCAGGAGACGTGGAGGAGGCCGTAGGAGGGCAACAACCCAGCAGCAGGACCGCTACCTCCACTGTCTCCTTCTCCCAGGCTGGAGTGCTGGCCAATCGCAGCGCTCAGCTCATAGCCTGAGAGAGAAAAAAACCTCTTAGGCTATGAGCTGAGCGGTGCGATTGGCCAGCACTACAGCCTGAGAGAAGGAGACGCCGGCAGGCTCCTCCCCAGTTGAGCCAAAAATCTGAAGATACCGGAGCCTATACCGGGAGAACGGAGCGGCGCCCCAGGGATAATAGTAAGTGCAGGGAGATCCCTGGGCGCCGCTCTCCATGTCTGTATGCTTAGTTTAGATTTTTTATTGTAGTCAAAGGTCCTCTTTAAGGTGTGGGCACGTCGGAAAGTGATGCTAGGTTTAGTCTGGATAATTTTCCCAACGATTGAATCTTGGTGAAGAATAGACCAATGTTTTTGAAGTATTAGTTTTATGGAATTGTGGAAAGAATTATACCTTTTTAAAAAATTTAACTGTGTATTCCGTGGTTCAGGGGTAGTGGTATGGGGTCTCAAGCAGTCTACCTGACTCTCTTTTAAAATCTCTCTCTTCATCTCTTCCCTCTAAACCCCCCCCCCTTCTCTTTTTACACCCATTCCTAGTCCTCCCTCCTTCCAATCCCTACTCTTTCTCCCCATTTCCATCTTTTCTTCCCATTCTCCCACTTTCCTTGTTCCATCACCCAACCAATTCCCCCATTTACGCTCCCGTTTTTCTATTTTATTGCATTATTATAAATGCACAGTGTTGAGGGACCTGGAAATAAATAAATAGGTGACATACAGGTTAGACCAGAAAAGATAGTAGCAAGGTTCAGAAGTGGTAACACCACTCTGGGGTGTTACACATGGGCGCCATAACACAGATCTGTGTAACACAACCCAGGTTGATATTCTGAAAACTGCTATCCAGAAAACCAATGGAAAATGTGATAGTATCTCAGAGAACCACAATAAAAGCCAGTTTGTCACTATTTGGATCCATTGTATGACGGACTCTGAACGGCATGATGTCTTCTTTTTTCAATGGAAGCCATGACACTTCTGACACCTGTGTGAACAGAACCTTTTTTCCCACCATGCAGATTTATAATATGATCCTGTGGCTGACTTTTTGCAATAATTTCTTGAAAGTTATGTACTGCACTATAATTATAGAAAGTACTCAAAGTACTTTTACTGAGATGGGGATTATATTACCATTTAGTACGCAATGCTATGCAGAGATATGCCTCAACATTTCATTTTTAATTTATAAAAAATATATGACTGCTAAATGTTCTCCCATATATGCATTCCTGAATGGGCTTAGTCTTCAAATTATCAGACCACTTAATGAATAATAAGTGGGAACTGCGTCAGATGTGCAGAAAAAAAGACACAGTCCTGTACATCTTGTACCGTATATCACAGTATTGCTGGGGTTGTTCACGTCCACGGCGTCATTGTCATAGTCAACTCACCTCAGTTGAACGTTGTCTTTTAGTTCATATGGGGACCAGCTCTAAGGAAGAGTGTTTGACACTTTGTAACAGAGGTTGCTACTACAGATTTTTTTCCCCTACTTTCCGCTGCAGTCCCCGGATCCTTGCTCAGCAGTGATTAGCTCCCAGTGTTTCCCCATTCACAGCCGTATTCCTGAGCTCTGTCCTTACAGGGATCATCCTCCCTGGAATCCGCTCCACAGTTTCCTTCCAGCTCTGGGCAGGCATGGTTTCCAGCCTGTTCCCTGTAGCACTTCATTTAGGACTGGCACGTGTCACTTCCTATGATTTATGGGTTTAGCACGTGACCATACTGACCAATCCTAGACCTCCTGCACTTATATAAGAGGTCTAGCCCCCTTCTCAAGGGACTGAGCATCAAAGGTCCTTGTGTCCTGCAAAGGTTGCTGCTGAAAGGTTCTTGTGGTTCTGTGTACCTGATCCATGCTTGTGTTTCTGGACTCCGCTACCTGTTTGATCCTTACCTGCTCGGTGTTGACTCTCCTGTTGCAGACCCGGATTTCCTGACCTGTATCTGTGCCCCTGTCCTGACCCATTGCTTATATGACTACTCCTCTGCCTCATCCTTGTTCCTGCACTGTCGCTCCTGGTTATGAAAGTATAACGCTCCTGGTTATGAAAGTATAACTGTCGTTTTCGCTACTTTTAATACAGTTCAGGGACAGGGATGCTAAATATTTTTTTTATATACTTCATTATAGAAATATGTTTTTTTGTTCAAGAGAGTGTAACAGTGTTGCTAATGAGAGTCTGGCTTCAGTTATACTGCAGGCTGAAGACTCCTGTGTGTAACATACCTGCCTGCCTCTTGTCACTACCCGAGACCTTGACTACTGTATGTACATGTGCCTTAGGCCTCCTGCACACGAACGTGTGCGCAAAATGCGGGCTGTAATGCACGAACGCCGACCGTGGGGCAGCCACAGCGGATCGCGAATCCATTCACTTTAATGGTTCCGCTCTCCGGCCGTTCCGCAAAAAGATAGGACATGTTCTATCTTTTTGCGGAACGCAACAGGACACCTACGGTCGTGTGCAGAAGACTTTAAAGGGGTTATCCAATCCCAAAAAAGTGCCCCCATATGCCGGGCCCCCCACGCTGAATATACTTACCCGGGTCCCCGCTCCCTGTGCCGCTCCTGGTCCTCGCACCGCCGCTGCTGCTTCTCCCCGTGCCTAGATAAAAACATCTGGTGTCGAGCTGATGGCAGGTGACGCTAGGGAGGCTCTTCCCCATCCCCGCCTGCCATTGGCTGCTCCCCACCGACACCAGATGTTTTTATCCGGGCACAGGGAGAAGCAGCAGCGGCGGTGCGGGGACCAGGGGCGGCTCAGGGATCAGGGACCCAGGTAAGTATATTCAGCATGGGGGGCCAGGCATATGGGAGGGATTTTTTTAGATTTGGATAAACCCTTTAAAGGGTCATGTTTTTATAAATAAATAAATTTTAGCATATGTTACTGCTGCAGCAGCATTATGCATAAAGCAATCTCTAGTTTCTTCACATACCACTGTTTTTCCTGAGTTTTTCCCTTAGTTAAGGCTGTTTAAACATTTACAATATGAGGACCTTCTCAAGATTGCTCCTCTGCCAGTTCTCTGAGGCCAAAACTGCTTTCCCTCACTTCCCATACACACTTGCTGTAGCCAGCAGCTCCCTGTCGGCCAATCAGATTGGATTACTGAGAGACACGCCTCCTCACTCTGAAGCCTAATGCAGGCATGCAGTGTGAAGGACCGCCCCTCTGTCTTCTGTTTACATTAAGTTGGGAGACAGACAAGCCCTAGCAAAGGTCTTTTAAGGGAGCAGTGGAAAGGGACAGAAGACATTAAAAAAAGCTGTTATTATAAGGTAATTACAGATCTTTTGACAATCATTGACAGACTAACTCAGGTATACATGCCTAGCTCTAATAAGCTAGCAAACGAAAAACAATATGACAGTTACCCTTTAAATATCACCGCCCATCACCCTGCCTATCTGATTTGTTACATACAGGTGTCTTCAGCACTTAGTATAATGCTGAAGACTAAAGAAAGGCTCTCAGTAGCAATGCTCAGTTTTGCTGTGAAGACTCGTTGAAATTACGGTTACGCTTTAAAGAAGATGTCCTGTAATTAAATCTATGGTGAGCATCCTCTTGAGGGAGGAGACCATTCTGTATGTGATCTGTTCTGCCCACTGGCAAAAATAAATCTAGTGTTTTTCTAACCCTAATGAGGCAGACATCCCCTTTAATGAGGGAGCGGACCATTATATATGTGATCTGTTCTGCTCACTGGCAAAAATAAATGTAGTGTTTGTCTAACCCTAATGAGCACGCAGCATGCTGAACCTTTTGCTAGATGAGCTGTAATGTGCAAAGACCTGTCCTAATGTTCCTCAAGGATATTCAACGACTTACCAAGGGTCTCGCTGTAATGAAGGTGTGACGCTCAGGTTATATTCACAGATTAGTGTGATGTCAGCTGGAAGAGAAATACTCCCAGGACCAATTTGGTGGAATAATTTAAAAGGTTATCTATTAGTCAGATTAACAATTAACGATGGTGGGAAGGTCATTACAGTAGGTGCGCATTGATAAGTCTCCGGATCTCCAATGGTAAACCAATGAAAAGGGAACACTTGGATATTCATAACATCATTATATATACGAGATAGTGAGAGATAGCCTTTTTAATGATCATAGGCACGTAAGGGTCTAGGGACTATTTCCAGCCCTGCCTTTATTAAGAGAATATGAGCTACTGCAATATTAATTATCCGAGAGGACAAAATGGCGGCCTCCCCAGTGTCCAGCACAGTCACGCTACCTTGTAAAAATATTACGTGGAGTGTTTCAATAGCGATGATTCCATGTTAATGTTTTTTTTCCTCTTCCATGAACAAAGTAGACACCTGATATACACAATGTACTCTCTCTCTCTTCCAGTCATCATGTAGGACGCACCACTGCCTTCTTGATTCTTGATTGATGCCTTCAACAAAGGCAATCAAGGGGTCCTCTCACTTCAGCAAATGACCTTTATCATGTGGAGAAAGTTAATACAAGGCACTTACTAATGTATTGTAATTGTCCATATTGCTTCCTTTGATTCATTTTCTCCGTCACATTATACACTGCTTGTTTCCAGGGGTTATGACCACCCTGCAGTCCAGCAGCGGTGGTCCTGCTTGTGCACTATAAGAAAAAAAACGCCGGCCTCTCTGGTGGCCAGAACCGTGAGAGTGCTCATAGGCCTGAGCTTTTTCCTATAGTGCTGAAGCATGACCACCGATGCTAGATTGCAGGGTGATCGTAACCATAGAAACAAATAGCGTATAATGTCATGGAAAAATGAATCCAGCCAGCAAAGGACGCAATATGGGCAATCACAATACATTAGTAAGTGGCCTGTATTAACTTTGTCCACATGATAAATGCCACCTCGTGAGTCCACCTCTTTCCTCAAGTTGTAACTGCAGATCAATGGAAGACCACTGATAACACATGGATCCTCAGGGATCTGTTCTGGGACCCATATTGTTTAATATCTTTATCAGCGAAATTGCAGAAGGCCTCGATGGTAAGGTGTGTCTTTTTGCTGATGACACAAAGATTTGTTTTTTCTTTTATTTTCTCTACTTGATTATGGGGGCGGCTGTTGCATTTAGGGCTCATTCAGATGGTCATATGCTGTCCGCAAAAATCCTTTTTTTTTTTGCAAACAGGTCAACATGTCCGTAAAATAAACGGATTGCATTCCACATATTTGTTGACTTCAATGGGGCCACGCTCTGATTTTCACTGATAGGTATAGGACATGTTTTATTTGTTGTGCAGAGCCGTGGAATGGAAGAAAAGAGCCCCATTGAAGTGAATGGGTCTGCATCTAATCCGCAAAATTGCGGATCAGATGTGGAAAGCAACATATGGCCGTCTGAATGAGCCCTTAGAGATATATTTTACAACAGACTCATGAACCATAGGCACAATCGACATGAGTCTTTTGACTCACCGACAGGAATCTTTTAATCTGTGGTAGAGTTTTTTAAGGCATGCTCTGTGACCTATGCAGAGGTCATTGTGCAGGGAGAGGGAGTCAATATACTGTGACATCTATTGTAAATGGTGGATCTGGTGTTATCTTTATATACTGTATGTGTTTTCTGTTTTTGTAATCTTATTAAACTTATCCAAGATCAGAGAAATATGGCTGCATTTTTTCCTAGAAAGTGCACCACACCTGTCCACAGGTTGTGTGTGGCATTTCAGCTCAGTTCTATTCACTTCAAAGGAGCTGAGCAGCAATACCAGATACAACCCATGGACAGGTGTGGTGCTGTTTGTGGAATAAAGCAGCCATGTTTTCTGAATCCTGGGCAACTCTCTTAGGCTAGTTTCACACTTGCGGCAGGACGGATCCGACATGCTGTTTAGCATGTCGGATCCGTCCTGTGGCTGTTCGCCGTGCCCCCGCTCCGTCCCCATTGACTATAATGGGGATGGGGGCGGAGCTCCGGCGCAGCACGGCGAAAGCCGCCGGACTAAAAAACCTGACATGCAGTAATTTTAGTCCGGCGGCCTTAAGCCGTGCACCGCCGTGCTGCGCCGGAGCTCCGCCCCCATCCCCATTATAGTCAATGGGGACGGAGCGGCGGCCCGGGGGCACGGCGAAACAGCCGCAGGACGGATCCGACATGGTGAACAGCCTGTCGGATCCGTCCTGCCGCAAGTGTGAAAATACCCTTAACATTTATTATGATTATAGCTAAGTTTTTACCAGGCATTACTCCTCAGTGCTTGTATCAATGTGTAAGGTCAAGACTCCACCATAAGGGCTGTTTCACACGAGCGGATGCCGTGCGTGACATCCGCTCCGTGAATGACAGCCAAGACCCGATGCAGACTGCAGAAGCACAGAGCATTAACATGACTGATAATGCTCCGTGCCTCTCTGTGATCTCTTTATTACGAAATCACAGTGAGATAAAGTTGTCACTGTGATTTCGTAGTAAAGAGATCACAGAGAGGCACGGAGCATTATCAGTCATGTTAATGCTCCGTGCTTCTGCTGTCCGCATCGGGTCTTGGCTGTCATTCACGGAGCGGATGTCACGCACGGCATCCGCTCGTGTGAAACAGCCCTAAGTCTGAGAGCTATGTTGCACACCAGACTGGCTCTGGCACTTTAGCTATTAATTAAATGTAAAAACACAACCTGATGAATGCTTTTTAGGGTCCATTCAGACATCTGCAAGTGTTTTGCAGACCGCACATGGCCGGCACTGTGATAGAAATGCCTATTCTTGTGCGCGATTGCGGGCAAGAATAGGACATGCTCTATCTTTTTTGAAGGGCAGCAGAACGGTCTGCTGTACGCATCTTTTGCGGCCCCATTGAAATAAATGGGTCCGCACCCATCCCGTAAAATTGCGGAATGGATGTGGACCCTGAACTACGGGCATCTGAATGGACCTTTAGACGTCATCTCCTGGAAACGGTGCTGGATGTAGGGCCACCCATGTCAGGGTGAAAAATCTTTCAGGGTGTTAGTAGGGATTGATTTCCCAAATTTTTTTTTTCCAACATCAAGCTTAGTTGCACTGTAGGGTTGGTTGACAGTACTTATTCACACCTGATATACATGTTACCTAGTGTGGGTAAAACCTATACAATGACTGCTGGGTTCATGGCACTGGCTCTTTGTGAGTCTGAGGTCTTATTGTTCACCTGTGGCACATCTATTGGGATTCATGCACGGATGCCATGGTACTCACCCTGTTCAGCTTGCTCTAGTGACCAGGACCTGCTTACCCTCTGCTACTCACCAGTAGCTGGCCTGGCTCCCGACCTCCCATGTACTTCCTGCAGATTACGGCATGCACATCTAAGCAAAAGACTCCTGACCTGTCTCTAGGGCATGCGTGTTTCCCAGCTCTTAAAGGGCCAGTACACGCACACTGGTGGCCTCCAGCCAGTAGCTGGCTACTTATGTGTATTGTGGCGAGTTGTACAGTAAAAAGTCCAGGAAGGGGTGTATATCTCACCCAGGTTCCTCAACTGGGCGAGATAGGTAAAATCCAGGAGGATGGCACTGGCTTCAGCAAACATAGTTGCTGGAGCTATTTGTTTTGTTGGAGTACAAGGGTTGGATTTTATTTAGATTGGGCAGGTAGGTTTGGTAGTGGGACCTTCCCAGTCCACGGCAGGTTTTCCCCTAGCCTGAGGTCATCGCAGGTGAGGCCTGCTGTAATCAAGGAGGCATAAAACCAACCCTCTGTGTGTCAGTCTGTGAGAATAGAAGTTTTGGAAACAGAGTCCTACAGAGGCTAATGCATTGAAGTCTGAGAACAGCAATCTATCGATTGCTTGTTATAGTCAGGCTCGGACTGACCCACAGGGGTACAGTTGAATTCCCCTTGTCTTCCAACACCTGTACAAGTGGCACATAACACATTAAACTTACTTCTCTACATATAGATAGGCAGTGTACAGCACCTCTACCAGTTCACATAAAAACTGGGTAATTGTTTAAAGAAACTACACAGTTTATTATTATAGACACAGAGGCAGGGCAGCCAGTGTCCTCCTTTCCCAGAGACCTGTCTTCTCAAAGTTGCTGCAGGGACCCCATAATCAATCATCTTGTAGTGTCTTGCTGCTATGTGAGCAGGTAATATTTGGATGTATCCATATGGTGGGCCCCCAAATTAAATTTTACTGGTGGGCCCTAGACAAACCAGTCTAACACTAGTTATAGTTCCTTATGGGAACAATAAAAAAAGGTGAGAAAAATAATAATAATATAGTGTTGAAAAAAAAAATATATAAAAATTCTAATCACCCCCCTTTCCCCAAAAGGGGAACTTGCAAAAACGCCCATACTATAAAAATATTTTCCCCATATGGCAAATGGAAAAAAAGCATCAAAATGGCAGATTTGCCGTTTTGGTCGCTTCATTTCCCACAAATTTTTTTTAATAAAAAGTGAACAAAAAGTTGTACACACCACAGAATGGTATCAATGAAAAGTAAAGATCTCCCCACAAAAAATAAATGCTCACATAGCTCCGTACATACAACTACAAAAACGTTATAGGGGTCAGAATAAGGCGACGAAAAAATAAAACTGATTCTCTCCCCCTCCCCCCCAAAGTTTTTATTATTTTATCAGTATCAAAACACAAAAACAACTATACATATAAGATATCACCGGATTCGTACTGACCGTTATAATGAAAGTAACTGGTCAATTTTATTGTATGTCAAACATCATAAATAAAAAAAACTGGAAAACTGGCATAATATTTTTATTTATTTTTTTCCAATTCCACTCCATTTGGAATTTATTTCCTCTTTCCTACTACATCATATGCAATTTTGAATGGCGGCGTTGGAAATTACAACTTGTCCCGCAATAAACAAGCCCTCATTCGGCTATGTGAACAGAAAAATTAAAAAGTTATGACTCTGGGAAGGCAGGGAGCGCAAAATGCAAAAACAAAAAAACCTCCTGTCTAGAAAGGGCTAAGGTGCTTTCCCCATGTAGAAGGTGCCTGAGCTTTAGGTTCCCAGCTTGCTAATTTAACTGTTGAAGGTGTGCTATTCTGACTGTCTGCCTGTTTACCGAACCTCTTTCTGTTAACTGATTCTGATACTCTACTGCCTGCCCTGACTATAGCCTGTTTACAGTATTGACCCTTTTGTGCTTTCCCTGACCAGGGCCTGTTTCTGACTGAGTATTGCCTGATTCCTTGGTGCTTCGCACCAGTGTCAATGCCCTGTGTGGGTCAGGTCCCAACTACCCCGGGACTATACCTAGAGGTAGCGGCAGGGTTGTTCCCCTGCAGCTAAGACCAGTTCAGTGTATAAGGCTACTTTCACACTTGCGTTCGGGGTTCCGCTTGTGAGTTCCGTTTGAAGGCTCTCACAAGCGGCCCCGAACGGATCCGTACTGCCCCAATGCATTCTGAGTGGATGCGGATCCGCTCAGAATGCATCAGTATGGCTCCGTTTCGCCACCGTTCCGCTCAGCAGGCGGACACCCGAACGCAGTTTGCAGCGTTCGGGTGTCCGCCTGGCCGTGCGGAGCCAAACTGATCCGTCCAGACTTACAATGTAAGTCAATGGGGACGGATCCGTTTGAAGTTGACACAATATGGTGCAATTTCAAACGGATCCGTCCCCCATTGACTTTCAATGCAAAGTCAGGACGGATCCGTCTGACTAACTTTTAGACTTAGATTTTTTTCTGAAATATAATGCAGACGGATCCGTTCTGAACGGATACCATCGTTTGCATTATAGGAGCGGATCCGTCTGTGCAGACACCAGACGGATCCGCTCCGAACGCAAGTGTGAAAGTTGCCTAAGGGTTAAAAGGTGAAAACCAGGGGATTGCCAGGGCAACACTCTAATAAATAGCCCAACGCCAGACAGGTTAGTTTGCCTATTACACTGGTTAGTCGGCCCATTACACTACCATTGCTATCCTGCATGTGATGATAATGAGATAGCTGCTGAAAAGTGAACTCTACAGAACAAGAAGGATCAGCCTATTGTTAGGCTCAGTGGTCAGAGTGAAAACTGCAGGATTTCTTTTTAAATATAGATCAACATGAAAAGGTAAAAATAACATCGCCAAAAAGACATATATATATACTGTGTGTATATATATATACACTGCTCAAAAAAATAAAGGGAACACTTAAACAACACAATGTAACTCCAAGTCAATCACACTTCTGTGAAATCAAACTGTCCACTTAGGAAGCAACACTGAGTGACAATCAATTTCACCTGCTGTTGTTCAAATGGGATAGACAACAGGTGGAAATTATAGGCAATTAGCAAGACACCCCCAATAAAGGAGTTGTTCTGCAGGTGGTGACCACAGACCACTTCTCAGTTCCTATGCTTCCTGGCTGATGTTTTGGTCACTTTTGAATGCTGCGGTGCTTTCACTTTAGTGGTAGATTGAGACGGAGTCTACAACCCACACAAGTGGCTCAGGTAGTGCAGCTTATCCAGGATGGCACATCAATGCGAGCTGTGGCAAGAAGGTTTGCTGTGTCTGTCAGCGTAGTGTCCAGAGCATGGAGGCGCTACCAGGAGACAGGCCAGTACATAAGGAGACGTGGAGGAGGCCGTAGGAGGGCAACAACCCAGCAGCAGGACCGCTACCTCCGCCTTTGTGCAAGGAGGAACAGAAGGAGCACTGCCAGAGCCCTGCAAAATGACCTCCAGCAGGCCACAAATGTGCATGTGTCTGCTCAAACGGTCAGAAACAGACTCCATGAGGGTGATATGAGGGCCTGACGTCCACAGGTGGGGGTTGGGCTTACAGCCCAACACCATGCAGCACGTTTGGCATTTGCCAGAGAACACCAAGATTGGCAAATTCGCCACTGGCGCCCTGTGCTCTTCACAGATGAAAGCAGGTTCACACTGAGCACATGTGACAGACGTGACAGAGTCTGGAGACGCCGTGGAGAACGTTCTGCTGCCTGCAACATCCTCCAGCATGACCGGTTTGGCATTGGGTCAGTAATGGTGTGGGGTGGCATTTCTTTGGAGGGCCGCACAGCCCTCCATGTGCTCGCCAGAGGTAGCCTGACTGCCATTAGGTACCGAGATGAGATCCTGAGACCCCTTGTGAGACCATAGTCTGGTGCAGTTGGCCCTGGGTTCCTCCTAATGCAAGACAATGCTAGACCTCATGTGGCTGGAGTGTGTCAGCAGTTCATGCAAGACGAAGGCATTGATGCTATGGACTGGCCTGCCCGTTCCCCAGACCTGAATCCAATTGAGCACATCTGGGACATCATGTCTCGCTCTATCCAGGTGACGTTGCACCACAGACTGTCCAGGAGTTGGCAGATGCTTTAGTCCAGGTCTGCGAGGAGATCCCTCAGGAGACCGTCCGCCACCTCATCAGGAGCATGCACAGGCGTTGTAGGGAGGTCATACAGGCACGTGGAGGCCACACACACTACTGAGCGTCATTTTGACTTGTTTTAAGGATATTACATCAAAGTTGGATCAGCCTGTAGTGTGTTTTTCCACTTTAATTTTGAGTGTGACTCCAAATCCAGACCTCCATGGGTTGAAAAATTTGATTTCCATTTTTTTATTTTTGTGTGATTTTGTTGTCAGCACATTCAACTATGTAAAGAACAAAGTATTTCAGAAATATATTTAATTAATTCAGATCTAGGATGTGTTATTTTTGTGTTCCCTTTATTTTTTTGAGCAGTGTGTATATATATATATATATATATAACAGTATATATTCAGTAGCTTAGTTGCTAGTACGGGTGCCTTGCAGCGCTGGGTTCCTAGGTTCAAATCCGACCAAGGAGAACATCTGCATGGAGTTTGTATTTTCTCCCCGTGTTTTCGTGGGTTTCCTCTGGGTACTCTGGGAAGACTGATAGGGAACTCAGACTGTGAGCCCCATTGGGCTGATGAATATAGTAAAGCGCTATATAAGTGCGTAAAATAAATATACATTATATGGTGTTAATGTTAACCTAAACCCCTCCGCTTTGGGTATACGGTGTTATCGTAATACATCCAATGTCACCTCTTGAAGGGTTGATGATTTGAAAATTGAGTTACATTTTTCTTCATTTCTATCTAACAAATAACAGAACGCACATTATGTACATCTACACTTGTGGTCGCATGAGGAGGAAAGTTGACAATGTGTGAAAACCCCTATAATATATAAAAGTGACAGAACCACGAATCCCCTTGTCACGAACTGCAAAATGTTTGCATTGGCCAGGTAGCCGCAATCTAATATCAAGCCCTTGACTGGGATTTAGGTTTTCTGCCTAATGGGGAGGATGCAAGCACTAGGCACAATCCAGCATGCAAGGGAAATATTCTCTGATGAGACACTAATCAGACCGGCTTTTTTTGTGATGCAGGATGGGTGATTAAAGGGGGTGAAATCTGGACTGTCAAGGGAGGAGGGAGTTAAAATGAAAAATGGAGGACCCTGCTGGGCTTTGGAGTACGTCTGCTGCAGCTTTTAGCAAATCATAGTCTCAGCAGTAGGTTTAGCAGAAAAAAATATAAAACCTCTCTGCCTTAAAAATATATGTTTTTATGTATGAAGGAAAGGATTGTCAACAGCTCCCCACTGCTGGCCTCCCTTAAAATTTCTTTTTTTCTTCCATCTTCACCTCTGACGTTCCTTTATTATTGTCTTTCTTTATATCTGACCCTCCATTATATTACATTTTTTTTGTCTTCTTTGTTGCTCTCTTTCTGCCATATCCCATTTATTTCATTCCCTACCCTTTTTTTTTCCTCCTTCTCCACAAATTAGTGATTGCACCCGTGCGCAGGAAATGAGTGTATAAAATTGTGATAAAATGTTCCCGTGAAATTGCTTTTGAATTTTCGCCTTCAATTGCAGCAAAAATGAAATGGTTTGCTTTTTTTTTCCCAGAGCTGTTTTGTTTTTTTGACCCCTTTTTGTGAAATCTCAAAGGAAACAAACATATTCCCATCTTTTATAGTAATCAAATTTATCTGGCATCTCTCAGCCTCTGGAATTACTTATGCTACAGTTGGTCAGCTCCGGGAAGATTTTAGACGTTATTAATTTATTGTCGGAAAGTGAGGGGTTTTGACACAAGGTCCCAACATCATCCTTAGGGAGAGGGAGGCAAAAAACGTACATTCTCTACCATCACTTTTATGTGGAAATTAGATAGAGTTGGATTTCTGAAGTAGATATGTAAAACAGCGGTGCTCCTTCTTTTTTGTACTATGCATTTGATGTGTCCATTAACCTCTTAATGTCAACTATCGTGGTTAAAGCTTCATTTACTAGACAGGCCCAATGAAACTTAGGTGACTCACTAGAACCCGTGCAGCTTATAATTGATAGATTGAGATAGTCAACGTGTAACCAAGCCTTCCTTAAAATCACAAATGACCTCCAGTCCTCATACAAATACAGGCGCCCTATGTGCTATTGACCTCAAAAAGTCCATTTGGTCATTTGTAATGACTGATAGGATATTGCTACCTTGCTACGGAAAATCATTACCAGGATGTGCGCGTTATCTAGACTTGTAAAACCACTTAGACACAGGGCAGTATCTGGGGTCTCGTTGCTGTATCGGCAGCTATATCGATCAAGGTGTAAATATGCAACACAAATGGCGTACTTATTAGAGATGAAGTGTTTACATGGTGTTATCAATTTGGCTGGAATAGATTTGGTTGTAGAAGAGCTAGAAGGAGAAAGGAGGTGAAGAAACACGAAGAACCTACATGGTTAAACATAAATATGTGACAGACAATAGCTAATGAAGGGATGATGATGACCATGGCATAGATGTAAGGTAAAGATTAGAAAAATTAAAACGGCATAAGGTTTATGTTATGTATGAAGCAGTCATAGTCTTGTCTGCCTGCCAAATTCATTGGTAGTCGGTGGGGACAATGGTGGATATGTAGGGGCTCTACATACAGATGTAGCCGGGCTAGAATTGAGTGTTATGTTATGATACATAAAGAAAGCAGAGGGGCCAATAGGCAAAGTAATATTGGTGTCCATATACAGTGGGTTCCTTGGGCCCACCAAAGAAAATAATTCTTGGGGCCTAATCCCTATATCATCAATAAAGTCTAATAGTTTTGAATTAAAGAAATAGACCCCAGTGGGAAGTGATTAGCTCCAAATGGGATTTTTCTCCTGGTCTTTTGGGGCCCACTGTGGCTTTAGACACTGGCTGCATCGGAGGATCCACTGGTACTCTGGTGGGCAAGTCTGGCGCTCTCTATATGCTCCATGTGTAGAGAGAGAGAGAGTTACAAGTGGACCCCTTGTCTAACAAGCTTTGACTTGGCAAGTGTAGGGCATCTTTACCCAGATCACAAAGGTCCTCCTATACTTATAGGCCCAAGTTTGCCCACTACTGATGCAAGCCCTGCATAGGACCTTAGCAAAAGTAATATGAATGAATTTCCTATAACCAGGAATGAAATAATGCTGAATTGCTGCATTTGTTTCTACTATAGACAATTATAGTAACAGATGTTAAGTTTTTTTGTTATTTCACTTTTTTTTTTAGGTTATTTGACCCTCACCTATAGATTGTATATACTGATTTGATTTCATCTCCCAGATTGAAAGAATTTTACTGAATTCATTTTCTAAAAGCAGCAGAAATTCCTATAAATTCAAAGTATGAACCGAGTCTGTAACTGTCACACTATAAACACTTGCTCGGGGGTGGGGTCTAGTCTTATACTCTGCACTCTGATTGGTCATTTCAGTTCTGGTGAACGTTAACCAGTCCAAAAACCTTTAACAACGATGAAATCAGGGACTTTGCTTGGTTAAAACATTCGGGGCCTGGGCCCCTGATGTTTTGTCCCAGGCCCCGAATGTTCTGCCTGCCAGCTAGATACAACTGTAAGTCCTCAGGATGGCAGTACAATTGAATCTAATGCACTGGAAGAGCTGAAGGACCTGTGGTGACATCACAGGTCATGTGTCCAGCAAAACAGGCAGTGGTTGAGAAGGACCTGCGATGATGTCACCATCATGTGACTAGTGCAGGAGATGATGCAGTGAAGAAGAGAAGAAGCTGTGGTGATGTCTGTATATGAGGAGAGGTAAGTGAAGGGAGAGGTAGAGCAATCCTGGGAGTTGTGGTTATTTAACTGGCACTGTATGATAGGGCTGAAGGGAGTGAAGTTATTTACATGGAACTGTGTGTTGGAGTTGGCTTGGGAGGGGGTCATGTTATTTACAAGGGACTGTATGTTGGAGGGGGCTGGGGGAGGGAGTGATGTTATTTACATGGGACTGTATGTTGATGGCGGCTGTGGGAGGGATTGATGTTACTTACATGGGACTAAATGTTGGAGGTGGCTGGGGCAGGGTGATGTTATTTACATGGGACTGTATGTTGAAGGCGGCTGTGGAAAGGAATTATGTTATTTACATGGGACTGTATGTTGGAGGCAGCTGTTAGAGGGAGTAATGTTATTTACATGGGATTGTATGGTGGAGGGAGGAATATAACTACAAGGGGCACTGCAAATCCATGGGACATTATAGGCGTTCTTATTACTACTGGGGGCTCTATAGGAGGAACTTATAGATTCGCCTTTTTTCTACTAAGAGTACTGGGGGGGGGGCTTTATTACTACTAAGGGGACTGTGGAGAACTTTATTACCGCTGGGGGAACAATAGGGGGCCTTATTCCTATTGTGGCTCTGTGAGGGTATTATTAATACTGGAGGGCTCGTCTACTAATGAGGGCATTCTTGGGGAGCATTATCACGGTTGGGGGCACTGTGGGGGGCAGTATTACTAATGGGGGCATTCTAGAAGGGAATTACTATTGGTGGGACTATGAGGAGCACTATTACGATGGTGGCGCAAATTTTTCTTCAGGATAGTATTGGGGGGCACAGCGACAGCAGGATAACACTGTGGGGACTCCAGGTTGGGAGGAGATGATAGAAATGTGAGGAAGCTAAGATGTCCGTGTGTCACACTCTGCAGAGACGAGGCGGCTGAGAGAATGTCTGAACCAAATGGAGAAGATGATGACAGAGAAGATCTACATCAGAGGAGACATCACCTGGAGGCCCTGGATGTGACAGGTATGTGCTACTGTATAGCAAGTACAGCAAAATGCGGTGTGTGGGGGGAGGGGGGAAGAGACTGGGCCATATTCATTCGGGTTTGGGCCCCGGATCTTTTGAGACCCTAATAACGCCCCTGGCTGAAACGGTACATCCCACAAGTGACATATTTTGTAGCAGAAACTCCACAATGCATCCAAAGCAATATCTGTATGATGTACATGCACATTTTTCTGTAGACTTTCCAAGGTTTTCACACTTTGCATTGCAAAAGGAGAAATCTGCACCGGAAATCAGCAGTATTTAAAATCCATACTGTCAGGTTATGTGCGGAGTTGCTGAGGACATTTTCCACAGCCTGTCAGCATCTGCATGACAGTTTCTAAAATCTCACCTTGCTGCCACTGTAATGCCTCGTTCACATTTCCGTTTTACACTGACGTGTGCTGTCTGCACTTTGTGAGGAAACGTACCCATTGATTTACATGTGTCTGTTCACATTTCAGTATTTTCAGTATTTTTTTACTGACGGTATCAGTTAATAAATCACGGGGACATGCACTACTTTGATGCGTGATGTGGACCAAGCACGCCCATTGAAGTCTATGGTTCTGTGAAAATAACTGACACATCCGTATTGTGTCTGTTTTTCACTGAAGACTAATCGGAGATTCTTTGGAAATGAATTTTGAGCTGAGCAACGGATGACACACGGATGGTAAAAACAGACACACGGTCAGCTTCACGGATGAAACCCGTACGCTTTTTTTCCCCCAGACATGAAACTGACATGGAAATGTGAACGAGGCCTAAAATGCGGATTTCCCACACAGAAATCTATTGTGGCAAATCACGAGTGCATCGGCTGTTCCCTTACAGATACTACAGAAAATGAGTGTTCACATAACTTAAGGCTTAAATACGCTGACATTTTCGTCACGTCTGATCTCTGTTTGTGTTCCCGCTCAGCACAGTGTGATTGGATCCAAGCTCAGACAAGGGATAAATATGGCCGCATGGTTCAGCTGTTATTAAGCATGTCTGGATGGTGAGATCATGCCTTCAGTTGTAAAATGTGCTTTGTGGGCTTGTCGCTTTGGAGTTCTGATTTAAAATTATGGTGGAGGGGGGGGGGGGGGGGGATGAGATAAAATCCTGAAGGTGCATTTACAGTCTCTCCCATGTAAGATGGACCTTTAATAAATAATTCACAGCAGTGTGTTCTTGTGGCCGCACCATGTACTTCATATTTAATGGACAGAATCTTTTGTAAAATCTTCTTCTGTTTCTTTTACGAATCCCCCTCCATCATTCCAACTCAAATCCCTTATCACTTTGTAGTAACAGTAATGAATTGATAATCTTAGATAATCCTACCAGATAGGGTGAGGATCATATATATATATATATATATATATATATATCTATCCCCAAAAGGCTCTTCACTGTTGCACAATGGCTCGCAAGTAGAGATTAGCGAATTTACCAGTACAGGTAAATCAGTCGTCAGATTTTATTTGTTTTGCTAAAAGTGCTCCAGTCCCTGAAAAGTCATGAATGACACGGTGCGGTCTCCTAGGACTGTATCCAACCCCTTTAAAACTCTTAAAAGGGGTTATCCCATCTTAGACAATGGGGGCATATCACTAGGATATGCATCCCATTGTCTGATAGGTGCGGGTCCCACCTCTGGGACCTACCTGCACCTACAAGGGGAACAGAGCCGGGGAGAGTTGTGGATGGAGTTCCCCGGGTTTCCCGGGGTCCGTCTACCACCAGGCGCAGCTCCCCGCCTCTCCCATTGAAGTGAATGGAAGCGCACCACCGCTCCCATTAATTTCTATGGGGCCGACGGAAATAGCCGACGCGGCTCCATAGAAATGAATGGAGGGCGGCTGCGCATGCGCAGTGCGCCCTCCTTAATTTTCTCCGTTCCATTCTCCTTGTAGGTGCGGGTCCCAGAGGTGGGACCTGCACCTATTAGACAATGGGGGCATAGCCTAGCGATGTGCCCCCATTGTGTAAGATGGGATAACCCTTTAACACATAAACAGCATTAGTAATGTGAAAGAGACAGCAACATATGTGAACACAGTTAAAGTTATGGTGGTAACAAACAGCCTGTTTTCACTGAGGGATTTAATTTTAATTTAATTTAATTTAATTTAAAAAAACTGTCTACAAATTATTCATTTTTGGTGGCGGATACTTTCTTCTCTGTCTTCTGATCTATAAAACAGTGGCTGACATTTTGAGCGATTTGTCTGAAATAAATTGTAAAAGTTTTAGATTTGCCTAAAGTAGAATCTTTTGAAAAATGTGTAACAAAGTCATTTCATGTAGTATCGATTTGCTCATCTATACTCTATACACTGTTAAAAAATGCTGTTTTTAGCCTTTAACTATACCTACAGCAATATTTTCATTGCCTATCTCAAGTAGAAAGTGGATGCTGTTCTTTTAAATACATAATTGGTGTACAGACTTTGAAGAGGCAATGTTTGGTCTGTTTAGCTTCTTCTCTAGTGTACTCCTAGTCAGTGCAGACGTGAAACAGCGTGAGCATGGGACAAACTGAAAATTCTTGTTGGACTGTTTAGATAAGGGGAATCATCTGCTGGTCAGGTCTTGTATCTGATGTTCCCATTCTTTTAGATTGCATGATCCACGGATTTCTAAGGTCTACCTTAGTAGAGAGATGTCATTTGTGAGGCCCTTCAACCAAGCCTCCTATTGGTTTCTAGGGAGTGTAGCGCTCTTGCCACTTCAGTGGCCCTTCATGAACACCATGTTAAAGTGGTTATCTGGGAATTTGATATTGATGACCTATGACCTGAGGATACTCCATCAATATCAAAATCTCAGACCCCTTTAGTGCTAAATAAAAATTACTCGAAAAGCATTTTTAATAGTTCTTCCTCCTTTGTTAATTGGACAATGCCCTCCCCTTCATTCATCAGCTGCTTGAAGAGCTTGCAGCACTCCATGAGCGCTCAGACCTCTTCTTAGACCACTGCTTATCAATAAAGTGCAGTCTTTGGGCTTGGACTCCCATATTGTTGAATGGATTAGGCAGTGGCTGAGGGACAGGCAACAGAGGGTTGTAGTCAATGGAGTATATTCAGACCGTGGTCTTGTTACCAGTGGGGTACCTCAGGGATCTGTTCTGGGACCCATATTGTTTAATATCTTTATCAGCGAAATTGCAGAAGGCCTCAATGGTAAGGTGTGTCTTTTTGCTGATGACACAAAGATTTGTAACAGGGTTGATGTTCCTGGAGGGATACACCAAATGGAAAAGGACTTAGGAAAACTAGAGGAATGGTCAAAAATCTGGCAACTAAAATTTAATGTTGATAAGTGCAAGATAATGCACTTGGGGAGTAATACTCCAAGAGCAGAATATACAATCAGTGACACAGTCCTAACCTCAGTATCTGAGGGAAGGGATTTAGGGGTCATTATTTCAGAAGACTTAAAGGTAGGCAGACAATGTCATAGAGCAGCAGGAAATGCTAGCAGAATGCTGGGGTGTATAGGGAGAGGCATTACCAGTAGACAGAGGGAGGCGCTCATGCCGCTCTACAGAGCACTAGTGAGACCTCATCTGGAGTATTGTGCGCAGTACTGGAGGCCATATCTCCAGAAGGATATTGATACTTTGGAGAGAGTTCAGAGAAGAGCTACTAAACTGGTACACGGATTGCAGGATAAAACTTACCATGAAAGATTAAAGGACCTTAACATGTAGAGCTTGGAAGAAAGACGAGACAGAGGGGAGATGATAGAAACTGCTAAATACATAAAGGGAATCAACAAGGTAAAAGAGGAGAGAAGATTTAAAAGAAGAAAAACTACCACAAGAGGACATAGTGTTAAATTAGAGGGGCAAAGGTTTAAGAGTAATATCAGGAAGTATTACTTTACTGAGAGAGTAGTGGATGCATGGAATAGCCTTCCTGCAGAAGTGGCAGCTGCAAATACAGTGGAGGAGTTTAAGCATGCATGGGATAGGCATAAGGCCATCCTTCATATAAGATAGGGCCAGGGGCTATCCATAGTATTCAGTATATTGGGCAGACTAGATGGGCAAAATGGTTCTTATCTGCCGACACATTCTAGGTTTCTATGTTTCTATGACGTCACTGTACATCAGTCACAAGCCTAGGCACAGCTCAGTCCTATTCAAGTCAATGGGGTGAGCTGCAATACCAAGCGCAGCCGCTAAACAATGTAAGGCGCTGTGCTTGGTGAGCTGTGAGGGGACCGCAGCACTCATTGGAGCCCTGGCCACTTGAAGCAGATGATCAGTGGGGGTTCTCGTAATCGGATCCCCGCTGATAATGATGACCTATCCTGATGATAGGCCATAAATAGAAAATTCCTTGATAACCCCTTTAAGTTTACAGGGGCAACCAGCAACCAGAGGGAATCCTTATACAAGAACAAAATGGTCTCCTTGATTTGATGTCACAGCAGCTTACCTGACCAATACAGTTGTGAAGTCAAAGCATCTTACCAGACTGAATCCCATTTGTGACATCACATTTTTATACTTGTGAAAACCCCACTTGTCATCTCACTTGCAAAATAACAAAACTATAAAAAGGTGCAGAACATACGGTTCAGGATTTTTAAAAAATTGTCTTTCACCCCTGCGAGGACCACTCCAATAGTGAATGTCAAATGTTTTGCGACATTTGAGGATGAGACTCACCTTTGCATATGTGACTTGGTGTATAGCCACATTGAGATGCACTGATTGCAACTCAAAGCGATCTAATTGCTGCAACCCCTATTTCTTGGATGCATCCCATTTGGCAGTAGACAAAAGAAAATACAAAGTATCAGTATTATCTCTCTTGCTAATAGCACATTTCATTATAGCCCTTAAAAGCTTTTATTGAATTAATTTATTTTTCTATTTTATCCAGGAGACTCGCGGAGGGTTTTCTTGCCTGTTTTTCTACCCCCCTCCTCTGCCTTTTGCAGCTATAGTTTGTCCTAAATCCTTCCTCATGGGGATACATAGTAACAATAGGTAAATGATCAATTTACATGCTGAATCTATACCCCGACATCCAAAGCTTTTATTGCTGGGGTAGAAATCAAATCATTGTCACCCAGAGTGCTAATTATGTCTGATTAATGTGTGATATCTACAGAGTGTGTCATACTGATGTACCTCAAATTATAGAAAACCAGTTGGAGAACCAGTTACATCTTCAATGCAAATAGGAATTCATCTTTTCAGCTGTCAATATCTTTATTATTATTTTTTTATGTTTTGTTTTTTTTGTCCTATTAGCTTCCCAAACAACCCTTCCTAAATGCTGGTAAATCATTTATAGATCAGTGTAGATGATATGATATTTGGCAATGCAATATGTGTAAAAAGGAAAATACAAAGTAGTAAGAGTAAGAGTAAGGCCTCTTTCACACTTGCGTTGTTGGGATCCGGCATGCACTTCCGTTGCCGGAGGTGCCTGCCGGATCCGTAACAACGCAAGTGTACTGAAAGCATTTGAAGACGGAACCGTCTTCCAAATGCTTTCAGTGTTACTATGGCACCCAGGACGCTATTAAAGTCCTGGTTGCCATAGTAGGAGCGGGGAGCGGGGGAGCGGTATACTTACAGTCCGTGCGGCTCCCCGGGCGCTCCAGAATGACGTCAGAGCGCCCCATGCGCATGGATGACGTGATCCATGTGATCACGTGATCCATGCGCTTGGGGCGCCCTGACGTCACTCTGGAGCGCCCGGGGAGCCGCACGGACGGTAAGTATGCTGCTCCCCTGCTCCCCGCTACACTTACCATGGCTGTCAGGACTTTAGCGTCCCGGCAGCCATGGTAACTATTCAGAAAAAGCTAAACGTCGGGTCCGGCAATGCGCCGAAACGACGTTTAGCTTAAGGCCGGATCCGGATCAATGCCTTTCAATGGGCATTGATCCCGGATCCGGCCTTGCGGCAAGTCTTCAGGATTTTTGGCCGGAGCAAAAAGCGCAGCATGCTGCGGTATTTTCTCCGGCCAAAAAACGTTCCGTACCGGAACTGAAGACATCCTGATGCATCCTGAACGGATTACTCTCCATTCAGAATGCATTAGGATAATCCTGATCAGTATTCTTCCGGCATAGAGTCCCGACGACGGAACTCTATGCCGGAAGACAATAACGCAAGTGTGAAAGAGCCTTAGGTCCTTTTATCTTTATTTCTCCTATCTTCCGTTCTGGGCTGTGGTCACATGACCATGTCCATGCAGCTCTTTCTTACTTCCTGTGATGTTATGTCCATGGGTGGGGCAGAGACAGGGGAGTGTCCACGTAACTAGCTGGGTGGGAGGGGCTATAAACTAGCTGGGTGGGAGGAGCTATAAACTAGCTGGGTGGGAGGAGCTATAAACTAGCTGGGTGTTGTCAGGGGTGGGACTGCAGCTGTGACAGAATAGGAGAAGTGCATCGTGGGTTTGGTTGGACAGAGTAACAGGAAGTGCTACATACAGGGTGGAAACAAACCAGAGGGATTGGTTTACATTTTGCAAACGGGTCAGGGGAGTCCAAATAAAAAAATAGAAAACCATGAGGAAGATGTGCATGAGGTAAGCAACTACTTGGTCATATCTGATTTGATAGAAGGGGGTCCTCTGTTCAGGATCCTTACTTTTTGGCCAGCTATTCTCATCTATTATACAGGTTATGCCTCAGGGCCTGTTTAAAAGGTCAAGCATTGACTCGTAAGATAGCTACCTTACATGTGCAATCAGAGGTTCAGCTTTCTTTTCCTTTTGGAATACTTTTTGTAAGGTTTTCCCAAAGGAGCATTGCCTGGCCTATAAGACTCCTTACACCTACTAGGCGCTCTCCAAAAGGCAAAAAAGGGGCTTTGCAGCTTATGTTATTTCATAGTACAGTACTGATATCATCGCTAAATATGGCTTTACAACATTAAACAATAAAACGAAAGTAATCCAATCTAATCCTTTGGGAGCATTGCTTTTAGATAATATTATTTTTATTAAGTAGTTGCGTAAAATGTGAGTGCAAATGGATACCGGCTGCTTGTGAATATGACTGTGGACTTTCTGCCACATAAATTGGCCTGAAGTGTGGATTTTAAATCCTCAGCATGTGAACTCATGCTGCAGAATTTCATAGTGGATTCCTCCTTTTGCATACAAATACGCAGCAAAATCGACATTGAAGATTCCACTGTGGAAAAGACGCCCGTGTGGCCATACCCCAGATAGTGTGTTCAGTTCTATGATTTTCAGTTTGGATTATGCACTGAGATTCGTGTGAAAGCGGCGTGTATTCCATCTTCTTTGGTTTCAAGGGGGATCCGCCCCATAGATCATACAGCGTGGATTTTTCTGCGTGTGGATTTAAAATCTGTATCACAGTAAGGCCTCTTACACACGACCATATGGCTTTTTCAGTATTTTGCGGTCTGCAAAAAACGGATCCGCTAATAATACAGATGACGTCCGTGTGCATTCCGTTTTTTGCGGAACAGAACAGCTGGCCCCTGATAGAACAGTACTATCCTTGTCCATTATGCGGACAATAATAGGACATGTTCTATCTTTGAACGGAAATACGGAAACGGAAGGTATACGGAGTACCTTCCATTTTTTTTTTGCGGATCCATTGAAATGAATGGTTCTGTATACGGAACGCAAAAAAAGGAACAGAAACGGAAAAAATAGCGTTTGTGTGCAAGATCCCTTATTGTCCGCATAACGGACAAGGATAGTACTGTTCTATCAGGGGCCAGCTGTTCAGTTCCGCAAAAAGCGGAATGCGCACGGACGTCATTCATATTTTTGGGGGATTCGTTTTTTGCGTACCGCAAAATACTGAAAAAGCTGTACGGCCGTGTGCAAGAGGCCTAAAAAAGCAATTGACCTGTCAGTCAGTTTAGATGGTTTCCATATTGAAACGCGTGGGATAGACCCATTGAATGGAGCAAATCAGCCTTCACTGCAAATCTGCAGCAGAAATTCAAAACTTTTTTCCAGCATGGACATGCAGAGCACATGTAGAACTAGTTACCCATACATGTTCAATAGATGTCTGCCGAACCCTCTTTCCTGACTCAAATACAGATATAAGCTAGACTTGGCCACAAATGTATATGTTTTCAGTAGGAAGAAAGGATTTTCTCCCGGAAAACAAAAAGAACTGATAAAACAACTCACTTCACCCGATCTTTTTCTCTTCTGGCCGTGGAGAGTCAGGGGCTTCCCATAAACATTACATTGTCGGCCCAGTAAAGTCTTATACAGCTAATTCACATCAGCATAATTCTGAAAGGATATGAACACCTTTGAGGACATTTTTTATTATTGCATTTTACTCATTTTGGGCTAAAATAATTTCAATTTTATAGCGATATTTGTCATAAAGGGTCAGGTTTTAGCCTAGCTGTGAGCATTTCACTTTCACTTTGAGCTCTCATCTTAGGCTACTTTCACACTTGCAATAGCCTTTTCTGGCAGGCTGTTCCGGCGGGGGAACAGCCTGTCGGATCCGTGTTACCGCTAGTCCACCGTGTTGCAGGAAGTCCGCTCCAGCCCAATTTACTATAATAGGTTCTGCCGCAGCACGGCAAACCTGCCGAGAGACGGCCAGAATAAAACTACAGCATGCTGCGTTTTTTTTCCGTCCGCCTCTCGGAGAGTTTGCTGTGCTGGGGCCGGACCTCTAGCCCACCCCCATTATAGTGAATGGGGGCAGAGCAGACTTCCGGCGGCACGGTGGACTAGCGGTAGCACGGATACGACAGTCTGTTCCCCTGCCGGAACAGCCTGTTGGAAAAGGCTACTGCAAGTGTGAAAGTAGCCTAATGCTATGTATATCCCTTATCTCTGAGCTACTAACAGCTCATAAACACTTATATAAGCCATAGTCTTATCAGTAAGATTAGATTTAAGCTATAATAAGTATTTATGAGCTGTCAGGAGATAAGGCATCACATTAGTGGGAAACAATATAAACACAGACCCTGCTAATAGAGAATCTCAAGGCTGTATAGAGAAAGGGCTGGAAATTTTGTAATAAAAACCCATTTAAAAAAAAGATTTTTAGCTCAAAATGAGTACAATGGAATAATAAAAACAATGCCCTCAAATGTGTCAGAGCCATTAAAGGGGTTTTCCAGGATTTTTATACTGATGAGCTATCCTCTGGATAGGTCATCAGTATCTGATGGGTGGGAGTCTGACACTAAGGGCCCCCGCCGGTCAGCTGTTTGAGAAGGCACCGACGCTCCTGTGAACGCCGCAGCCTTCTCCCTTCTCACCAAGCACATCGCCGTACATTATATAGTGGCTGTGCTTGGTATCGCGCTCTGCCCCATTCACTTCTATGGGCCTGAGCTGCTCCTAGGCCACGTGACAAATGTAGGTGTAGGACCACCAGTGATCAGATACTGATGACCTATCCTGAGGTTAGGTCATCAGTATAAACATCCTGGAAAACCCCTCTAAATTATGGTAAGGCCCTTAAAACCACTTTTTTTATATATATATAATAATGCTGAATGTTTTGCACTACCATTAGTATACAGCAGATGGCAGCAGTCTTCCTCTGGCTTCTTACCAAACCCACTGGTTTGTAGTCTATTCTAAGGCCTACTTAACATTTATTGAATAATTGCAATGAATGTTTCACATTAGCATGTCAGCCTACATATAAGATGATGGTAATTGTTCTGGCTGTGTGAATGAACATATAGCAGCAATGATCTTTGGGC
The DNA here is from genome assembly GCF_905171765.1 of Bufo bufo. Taxonomy (NCBI): domain Eukaryota; kingdom Metazoa; phylum Chordata; class Amphibia; order Anura; family Bufonidae; genus Bufo; species Bufo bufo. The sequence goes on along the minus strand of NC_053398.1, from coordinate 143,109,504 downwards.
TTGGAGACAGGAGTCTTATTCCTAGTGTGGCACAGCATATTCAGCTTTTGTCTTGTGCTGCTGACAATTAAAATCACATTACTCTGACTGCATCGATTAATATATTAAAATATGGCTCTTGTCTGTGGGCGGAGGGTTTTATCATCTGTTGTTGGGGTGTTACTGACAGCAATGTATTTTCATGTTTACTTTCACCAAGCCAGAAACATTTCTTCTCCTCACTTGCGCCTGTAATATAAATCCTCGTTGGATCCATGCTCCCTCCCGTCATTAGAAAAAGCTGTTGGCTGCAGAAAGCATTCCGCAATTCAGAAAATTCCTCAGCCGGCTCGAGCTGCGTTACACCACTTGTTATCTGACCCGAAAGGGTAAACCGGGTCACACATGGGTTCTGTTTGTGTGTTGGTTTTTTTTAAACAAAAGAAATTTATTTGAAAATCTTTTAGAGTTCAATTGTAGCCCGGGTGCAATGCATGAAATATTTTTCCAATCTCTTTCTCCTCCTGTCAGCAGTCCCAGTACTTGGAAGGTCAGACATTAGATTGGGCTCTCGCTGTCTTGCTCGGGCTGATTCCTGGTCTGTTGGTGATGGATGGACCAGTTTGAATTCTGACATGCTGCCTTACTTGAGTGACCTGCGGTGGCATATGTCAGCCACTTATTTCATGCCTGTTTGCAGTATAAGAAAAACATGGCTCTTCTGGATTTTTCATACAGGGAGATGAGTGAGGCAGAGAGCAAAAGAGAGAGAAAGAGGGGGAGGGTTAAAAAAAAAGAAATATAAGCAAAGATAAGGAGATGGAGGAAGGAACGGAAAACATACAGATCAAGAAGTGTTGTAGATAGCAGATGAGACATTGGTGACATTTTTGAAAATCTCGTCCACTTTATTGCATATGCAGCGGCCTATTGCCAGCATCGGGGGTATCCCTTGCCCCTTAGGAGGTTTCTACGAAATATGTCCCTCTAATAGAGCAAGCAGTCGTGATGCCAGTTGCAGTTAAGCAACGAGGACACAGAGTCCCCTTTGTAGATGGTATAAATGTGGGTATCCAGATGTAGGATTGCCAGAGTGGTGTAGAGTGGCCTAAAATGTCTCTGTAGATGTTGTATGCATGTGTCACGGTGCTCCTACCTGGATATCCTTATACATCCCAGACATAGTGTAGTACGAAACAAGTGCAAAAGGGGGTTGTTGAACTTGGGTGATGAATAAGTAGAATAAATGGAGTCCAGACTTTGTATTAACGTTGAACACAACTTTACTTTGCATAAACAATAATCCAAACAGTTTCCAAACTGTATCTTGGTCATCAGCAGGTATTGGCTTAATTCTGGCAGGCAAACACATCTGCAACAATCTCAGCTCAACTATGCTGTAGCTTTATAAGCTCTGCTATGTCAGCTGGGTAAAACAATAACTCTCTTCTGCTGGAACTTAGCTTTCGTTAGTCTGTCTCTTACTTTATCTTTAGTCCTAGGAACTTCTTCCTGGCTTCAAGCATACTTAGCTTGGCTTGTAGGCAATGTGAGCCCAAGAGGGGATAAGCAACCACGCGGAACTTTACAGGCAGGGCCTGCAGTTCCAGCAGAGCAGTCAGTGCTCTGCTAGCCAACACTCAACCTTTCACCAGTAGGAGGTAGGCTAGACTGACCAACACTAACTAACTCCTCCCTCTCTACAGAGTGCTGGAAGGGAACTAGGTGGTTCCTCTTCAGGGCAGCTAACACACTGACAATGTTGCTGCCACTTGCTGGTGAACCAGGCACAGTACACTTAAATAGTAATTAGCAAGGGAATACATACACACATATTACAGGAAATGGCAATAAAGATAGGAGATGACACATGATGCACCAACGAAGATAGTGGGGGTACAAAAGAGGTGGTAATGCCCCTCTGGGGCATTACACATATGCTGCAGATTTTCCACACGCAGTTCCTCGCAAGATACACTAAGGCACGACTTATATTGTGGTTGAGTGTCAGCATACTGTTTAACTGTGCAGCCACCAAATGTCATCTTCACGTGAGCTGTAAGGATGTAGAAGGGTGCATAGATGTCAGCAGTACTGAATTTAGGATTTTTAATCCCATCAAATTAATCTTGTTCAGGCCTGAAAGTGGGTGGGACGGGGCATAAATTTGCTGAATTTGGCACATATAAAAGTGAACTGCCCCATAAAGGGGTTTTCCCAAGCTTTTTTTTAACTGATGACCTAAGGATAAGTCATCAGTATCTGATCGGTGGATGTCCGACACCCTGGACCCCCGCCGATCAGCTATATGAGAAGGCAGAGACACCCACAATAGCACCAGGACCTTCTTGCAGCTTAGCCTAAGTCATATGATGTCACATTCATCAGTCACATGACCTAGGGACAGCTCAGCCCCATTGAAGTCATTAACAATGTATGGCGCTGTGCTTGGTGCTTGCCTTCTCAGACAGCTGATCAGTGAGGGTCCCGGGTTTCAGACCCCCACGATCATATACTAATGACCTATTCATGGAGGTAATCTCTTAAAACCCCTTCAATTTCGCTGTGGGAATATTTGGCCTTACCTGATGCTTAAAGGGGTTTTTCCGGGATTCCTGTGGTTTTTAACAAATATCATGTAGTTGCTTACCTCATGTATCTCTTCCCCATTCTTTTTCATATTTAGTTTGGACTCTTCTGACCCGTTTTCACCATGTAAACCAATCTCTCTGGTTTGTTCCCATCCTGTATGTAGCTCTTCCTGTTGTTGTTTCCAACCAAACCCATGATGCACTTCTCCTTTCTCTGTCACATCTCAAGCACCGCCCCTAACAAAGCCCAGCTCGTTTATAGCTCCTCCCACCCAGCTTGTTACAGTGACACTCCTTTATCATTGCCCCGGTTGCTGCTTTGACACGCCCAAGGACATGACATCATAGGAAATAAGAAAGAACTGCATGCACAAAATGGGAGATAGGAGCAATAAATGTAAAAGGGATACTTTAAAATATTGCAACTACGGTCATGAATGATTATTTTAAAGGATGTTGATGCAAACCTGAAAACCGCTTTAACCCTTAGTTAAAGCTGGTTGTCGCCTCAGTGAGGTCTATAGACTGTGGTACTCCTCAGCATGAGTCCTTATCCAGGCGGATCCACTCACGTCCTAGATTGGGTAAATTTTTTGCAGCGTACATGTATTTTAAAGCCATAAGAATATGAAAGTGTTAAAATATGTATATTGTAGTAAACCACCAGGGAGAAATAAACATATTACTGTATTTGTATTCTGTCTATTATGGTGGTTTGCAGCCGGCCAATGTGGATATGTCTCACTAATCTTACTCTTCTGGAAAATGTTGTTAGTATTGATTGTAAAACATCTTTACGTGATTTTCATGATTTCTCGGCTTCTCCGAATGCCCTTGTTCTGCTGTAAATGTGTGTATATGAGACAAATTCAAGTTATACGCTCTAAAAACAGGACAATTAGTGAAAAGGATTCACTCGGGCTCATAAAAACCCAATGGCCTCTTAATACTGCGCGATAATTGTCTTTCATAAATCCTGTTTGTTTTCCCTCCTGCTTCTGAAAATGCCCCATTTAACGTCATCCGATTTTGTTTGTCTTTACTCGGAAAACCGTTGAGGATAGGATTTAATACATTGTATCTGGCGGAAGTATGTGTGGTCCCCTCAGTGTTTGCATAGGTCCTTGTTGTTGTGGTCAACCTTAGTTAACTATAGAGATTTGTGCACTGATCTCTTCTCAGGGACTCTCAAACAGGAGAACAAGATCACAACATGTTCACGATTCAAAAGGTGTAGATTTTGGCATGTTGGGAGAGTCAATAATGATGTTTCCATAGAGGTGATTGAAATATTATTGTTGTGCCTGGTCCAATGTTAAAGCGCAGCCATAGGTATCCTTTGAATAGGTCATCAGTCTCTGAACGGCAGGGGTCCAACACCTGGGAACCCTGCCGATCAGCTGTTTGAGAATATAGTGGCTGGGCTTGGTATCGCAGCTCAGCCAGGTGGGAATTGCTTGACGTCACCGGCCTAGGGTAAGCTGTGAGTAGGCCGCCGCTCTCGTAGGAGTGCCGGTGCCTTCTAAAACAACTGATAGGCCATTTTCCCGGCTTTCGGAGATATTGATGACTTATCCAGAAGATAGGTCATCCGTTAAAAAGTGTCAGAAAACCTTTTTAATACTTTCACTTTTGGTAGCATATATACGATATCGAAGTGTGCATGCCATTGTTTTATGCGTTTTATCAGAGATACTGTTGTAAGCACAATAAATCTTTGCACGTGACGGTGGCAGTCTGGGCTTCACTATTGTTGCGACCTTTAATTACCCACAGGAGTGTTGGAGAGAGGAGGGATGCTCGGGTATACCACTTGCAGATCTTTCCCAGTGCATGTGATAGTTGAGGGACCAGGGTATAGATTTGTTCACTGAAGCAAAGGAGACTAGATAGATAGATAGATATACAGATAAATATGAGATAGATAGATAGATAATAAATAGATTATATATATATATATATATATATATATATATATATATATATATATATATACAGTCAGGTCCATAAATATTGGGACATCGACACAATTCTAACATTTTTGGCTCTATACACCACCACAATGGATTTGAAATGAAATGAAATGAAAGATGTGCTTTAACTGCAGACTGTCAGCTTTAATTTGAGGGTATTTACATCCAAATCAGGTGAACGGTGTACGAATTACAACAGTTTGCATATGTGCCTCCCACTTGTTAAGGGACCAAAAGTAATGGGACATAATAATAATCATAAATCAAACTTTCACTTTTTAATACTTGGTTGCAAATCCTTTGCAGTCAATTACAGCCTGAAGTCTGGAACGCATAGACATCACCAGACGCTGGGTTTCATCCCTGGTGATGCTCTGCCAGGCCTCTACTGCAACTGTCTTCAGTTCCTGCTTGTTCTTGGGGCATTTTCCCTTCAGTTTTGTCTTCAGCAAGTGAAATGCATGCTCAACTGGATTCAGGTAACTGACTTGGCCATTGCATAACATTCCACTTCTTTCCCTTAAAAAACTCTTTGGTTGCTTTTGCAGTATGCTTTGGGTCATTGTGCATCTGCCTGTGAAGCGTCGTCCAATGAGTTCTGAAGCATTTGGCTGAATATGAGCAGATAATATTGCCTGAAACACTTCAGAATTCATCCTGCTGCTTTGTCAGCAGTCACATCATCAATAAATACAAGAGAACCAGTTCCATTGGCAGCCATATATGCCCATGCCATGACACTACCACCACCATGCTTCACTGATGAGGTGGTATGCTTAGGATCATGAGCAGTTCCTTTCCTTCTCCATATTCTTTTCTTCCCATCACTCTGGTACAAGTTGATCTTGGTCTCATCTGTCCATAGGATGTTGTTTTAGAACTGTGAAGGCTTTTTTAGATGTCATTTGGCAAACTCTAATCTGGCCTTCCTGTTTTTGGGGCTCACTAATGGTTTACATCTTGTGGTGAACCCTCTGTATTCACTCTGGTGAAGTCTTCTCTTGATTGTTGACTTTGACACACTTACACCTTCCTCCTGGAGAGTGTTCTTCATCTGGCCAACTGTTGTGAAGAGTGTTTTCTTCACCAGGGAAAGAATTCTTCAGTCATCCACCACAGTTGTTTTCCGTGGTCTTCCGGGTCTTTTGGTGTTGCTAAGCTCACCGGTGCGTTCCTTATTTTTAAGAATGTTCCAAACAGTTGTTTTGGCCACGCCTAATGTTTTTGCTATCTCTCTGATGGGTTTGTTTTGTTTTTTCAGCCTAATGATGGCTTGCTTCACTGATAGTGACAGCTCTTTGGATATCATCTTGAAAGTTGACAGCAACAGATTCCAAATGCAAATAGCAGACTTGAAATGAACTCTGGACCTTTTATCTGCTCATTGGAATTGGAATAATGAGGGAATAACACACACCTGGCCATGGAACAGCTGAGAAGTCAATTGTCCTAATACTTTGGTTCCTTAACAAGTGGGAGGCACATATGAAAACTTTTGTAATTCCTACACCGTTCACCTGATTTGGATGTAAATCCCCTCAAATTACAGCTGACAGTCTGCAGTTAAACACATCTTGTTCGTTTCATTTCAAATCCATTGTGGTGGTGTATAGAGCCAAAAATGTTAGAATTGTGTCGATGTCCCAATATTTATGGACCTGACTGTATATATATATTAGATAGATAAAAGCTACAAAGATAGATTTGGAGTAGAGCACTTATACCCTGTTCGTACATTTGATCTTGTTCTGCTTTTACAGATTTCCTTTTCGCACCGTTCTTTGTGACCATTTTACAGATATCTTGAGACTCAACTGTGTAAAAGGAATACAGTAACCTTGTAACTGCAAGATAAATTGGCACACTAAATCTATAATTCTATAATCCACAGCCTTATTTAAATTCAGGTCTCTCTTCATATTAGTCTTTCCACTTCTCCTACAAGGCTATTCCATTTGTGTTCCAAAAAACTATTCCTCACAAAGATATTGCTGCCCTGTCCATCTCTAAATTAGAACAATATGACTGAGCTGAAAGCGACTCCATTATTCACTGTCACAGCTGTGGCCAGCACTGGAGCGTGGTCTTAGCTGGGTGTTTTTTTTCTAGCAGTAGGGTTATCGCAATAGCAGAATTTGAACTTCGATTTCAAAAACAAGTAAAGTAAAACGATACTCGATACCAAATCGATACTTTATATCATATACAGTCAGGTCCATAAATATTGGGACATCGACACAATTGTAAAATTTTTGGCTCTATACACCACCACAATAGATTTGAAATGAAACAAACAAGATGTGCTTTAACTGCAGAACGTCAGCTTTAATTTGAGGGTATATACATCCAAATCAGGTGAACAGTGTAGGAATTACAACAGTTTGCATATGTGCCTCCCACTTGTTAAGGAACCAAAAGTAATGGGACAATTGGCTTCTCAGCTGTTCCATGGCCAGGTGTGTGTTATTCCCTCATTATTCCAATTACAATGAGCAGATAAAAGGTCCAGAGTTCATTTCAAGTGTCCTATTTGCATTTGGAATCTGTTGCTGTCAACAAAGAGCTGTCACCATCAGTGAAGCAAGCCATCATTAGGCTGAAAAAACAAAACAAACCTGTCACAGAGATAGCAAAAACATTAGGCGTGGCCAAAACAACTTTTTGGAACATTCTTAAAAAGAAGGAATGCACCGGTGAGCTCAGCAACACCAAAAGACCCGGAAGACCACAGAAAACAACTGTGGTGGATGAGCGAAGAATTCTTTCCCTGGTGAAGAAAACACCCTTCACAACAGTCGGCCAGATCAAGAACACTTTCCAGGAGGTAGGTGTATGTGTGTCAAAGTCAAAAATCAAGAGAAGACTTCACCAGAGTGAATACAGAGGGTTCACCACAAGATGTAAACCATTGGTGAGCCTCAAAAACAGGAAGGCCAGATTAGAGTTTGCCAAACGACATCTAAAAAATCCTTCACAGTTCTGGAATAACATCCTATGGACAGATGAGACCAAGATCAACTTGTACCAGAGTGATGGGTAGAGAAGAATATGGAGAATGAAAGGAACTGCTCATGATCCTAAGCATACCACCTCATCAGTGAAGCATGGTGGTGGTAGTGTCATGGCATGGGCATGTATGGCTGCCAATGGAACTGCTCATGATCCTAAGCATACCACCTCATCAGTGAAGCATGATGGTGGTAGTGTCATGGCGTGGGCATGTATGGCTGCCAATGGAACTGGTTCTCTTGTATTTATTGATGATGTGACTGCTGACAAAAGCAGCAGGATGAATTCTGAAGTGTTTTGGGCAATATCATCTGCTCATATTCAGCCAAATGCTTCAGAACTCATTGGACGGCTCTTCACAGTGCAGATGGACAATGACCCAAAACATACTGCAAAAGCAACCAAAGAGTTTTTTAAGGGAAAGAAATGGAATGTTATGCAATGGCCAAGTCAGTCACCTGACCTGAATCCGATTGAGCATTTCACTTGCTGAAGACAAAACTGAAGGGAAAATGCCCCAAGAACAAGCAGGAACTGAAGACAGTTGCAGTAGAGGCCTGGCAGAGCATCACCAGGGATGAAAGCCAGCGTCTGCTGATGTCTATGCGTTCCAGACTTCAGGCTGTAATTGACTGCAAAGGATTTGCAACCAAGTATTAAAAAGTGAAAGTTTGATTTATGATTATTATTTTGTCCCATTACTTTTGGTTTCTTAACAAGTGGGAGGCACATATGCAAACTGTTGTAATTCCTACACCGTTCACCTGATTTGGAAGTAAATACCCTCAAATTAAAGTTGACAGTCTGCAGTTAAAGCACATCTTGTTTGTTTCATTTCAAATCCATTGTGGTGGTGTATAGAGCCAAAAATGTTAGAATTGTGTCGATGTCCCAATATTTATGGACCTGACTGTATATATATATGAGTTTTTGTCTGTTTGGACGTCTGTTAGTTCTTCATGCGCGAGCAAACGACTGAACCGATCTTCACCAAATTTGGCACACAGTTACAACAGGTGTCCGGGAAGGTTTAAGACCGGGTCTCAGCTCTCTAGGACTTACTGTTCCTGAGATATTACCCAAAAATGACCTACATTAGTCAATAAAAGCCTGCAAGTCTTTCTCTTGAAATCCCAACTGCCATAAACACATTTTTACTCCAGGTTTCCATAACAACCCAGCCATTTTTTTTTCACTGCTGTAGGTCAGCTTTAGGCAAGTCTACAGGATGACAATAAGTTGCACGACACATAGGGCACAACTACGCTGCTACATACATCCATCTTGGATAGTGTCACGGCACCCCGAGTAGGTAAAGGGGTTAACGCCGCCAAAGCTGTTCTTTTTCCCGATTATGAAGTCAGCAGGAACAGGAATCATACGCATTACCCCCCCCCCCCCACCACCACCCCCAAGTACGACATGAGGCTCTGTATTGAGTGTCAAGCAGGAACTATTTAATGGGCTACATGTCAGCCTTTTATGTAGGTCTTCCAACAAATGTACACAATATTACCCCCCCTCTGCCTTTGACACAATCCCTTTTGGCTACTGGAGGTTTTTTCGTTTTTGTGTTTTCATTTTTCTTTCCTATTTTTTGTGAGCCATAACTTTTTTATTTTTCCGGTCACATAGCTGTATGAGGGCTTATTTTTTTGCGTGACAAGTTTTACTTTCTAATGCAACCATTAATTATGGCATAAAATGTTGTGGGAAGTAGTAAAAAAATTCCAAATGGGGTGGAATTAGAAAAAAATGCAATCCCTCCACCGTTTTACGGTTTTGTTCCAACGGCGTTTTGTTTATGGCAAAACTGGCCCATGCCCTTCATTCTTTGGGTCCGTACGATTACAACAATACCCCGTATGTATAGGTTCTTTATGTCTAAATAGTGTAAAAATAAATAAAAATCACCATATTCTGACCCCCATAACTTTTTTATACTTATGTCTACTGACATGTTTAGGGGATAATTTTTTGCGGAACAATCTGTACTTTTAATTGATACCATTTTGGATTATGCATGACTTTTTGATCACATTTTATTAAAAAAATTGGGGTAAGAGAAGCAATGAAAAAATTTCAAATCGGCCATTTTGACACTTTTTTCCGTTACTCCATTCGTATAGGCATTTTCGTTCACGGTGATACCCATGATGTTTATATTTATTATTATTTAGGTATTTATTTTTAATTATACGGAAAGTGGGGTGATTTAAACTTTTATATATTTTAAATTTTTTATATATTTAAAAAAAATATATATATTTTTGTGATCATTATGTGCCTCATATATGAGCTTATTACATTTTTTTTAACTTAATTTTTCATTTTGGTTTATCAGGTATTTATTAGCTTATTTTGCTCACTTTTGCTCATTTCTTATCCTGGCCTGTCATCTGGGGGCCAAAATAAGAATTGCAGTTTGAATACTGTTAGCCTACTAAACTGTATGAAACAGCAGAGATCTGCCGGCCATGATGCCCGCTGCATGTGCGAGCGGGCTAAATGTTGCGCCGTACATGTCGGCGCTGGTAGCCTAAGGGTTAACAAACACAATGGGCTCTGCCTGTGATACAATTAACAAACACAATGGGCTAACTTAAAGGATAACTGTCACATTTAGACAAAAATTTCAATTTTCAAATATGTAGTTACTAATAACAGGATATTCCCGAATCAATAACTATTAGACTTACCCCATATTTAATAAGATGCAGCCCTTAGCAACCAGTCTGCACAAAACTACAATCTGACTCTCTTGTTAAGATGGCCGCCGATGCCCTCACCCTGAGACTAAGCCAGCCTGCCCTCACTACCCACAATGCATTCAGCTTCTCTCATGAACGAGCTTCTGCACCTCAACCAATCGGAGCTCTCCCCACTTAAACACGCCCCCCTCCTCCTTCCATCACATACACTCCGATCTGATGGTATAGTCTAACCCCGAGGCTTTCCCATGATGATGCGACGCACCTCTGACAGGGCGCTGCCATCCGCGGCACCCGAGGGGTTAATTGCGCGACGGCAGCTCCCTGTCAGAGGTCGGGTGCCTTCTACAATGTATACATTGGTGGGCAGTGCAACACAGTATTAAAATTATTGGTGGGCAGTGCGCCCCCCCTCCTCCCCAGTATTAAAGGGACACTGACAGGCCGTTAGAGCATATAAAGTGACATATGTTCTTCTATTGGTCTTAATATGCTTAATTAAACTATACCATTATCACCCCTCGCTGCCTTTCCTTTACTTATAAAAACTGTTTTTATCAATACGCACATTACCTTACTTTGTGCCCAAGGGGCTGTCCCTCATTCAGTTGTGTGCCCAGCCGCGCCCCAACTGCCGTCTCCTAGTTCCGCCCAGCTCATTAGTATTCACTGCACTGGGCGTTTTTTTTTTCTCCCCACGCGGTGAAATCCCACGCATGTCCAGTACTATCCTCCTGGCATCAGCCTCATCTTGTCGCTCCGTGCCTGCGCCGGATAAGGTCCCCGGCACCCTCCAGCTCCAGTAGAAGATAGTACTGGGCATGCGCGGGATTTCACTGCGTCAGGAGAAAAAAAGCCGCCCAGTGCAGTGAATACTAATGAGCTGGGCGGCATTAGAAGACAACCCTTTGGGCACAAAGTAAGGTAATTTGCATATTGATAAAAACACTTTATAAGTAAATGAAAGGCAGCGAGGGGTAATAATGGTATAGTTTAATTAAGCATATTAAGACCAATAGAATAATTTGTCACTTTATATGCTCTATATGCCTGTCAGTGTCCCTTTAATACTGGGGAGGAGGGGGGGCGCACTGCCCACCAATGATTTTAATACTGGGGGGGGGGGGCACTGCCCACCAATGTAAACATTGTAGAAGGCACCCGACCTCTGACAGGGAGCTGTCGTCCGCGCAATTAATCCCTCGGGTGCCGCGGATGGAAGCGCCCTGTCAGAGGTGCGTCAAAACGCATCTGGTTTAGAATATACCATCGGATTTGAGTTTTCACGATCTCACTGAGATCGTGAAAACTCAGATCCGATGGTATATTCTAACCCCCCAGGCAAGTGTCCCCGTCACCATGGGAACGCCTGGGGGTTAGAATATACCATCGGATCTCGGGCGGGACTCGGCGAGACTCGGCTGAACAGCGCTCTCAGGTTTAGGAAGAATTAATTAATTAATTAATTTTGAAGATGGCCACTAAGGTGATACTAATCAGCTTTATCAAAATATGGAAAAAATATATATGACAGTTATACTTTAATCAAAACACACACCTTTACCAAAACACAGAAAACCCCCAAAACCCAACATATCCCCTTAAACTACACATCCTTGCATAGCTGTGCACTTGACCCAATCCCATCCCACCTCATCCCTAACCTCACCACAGTATTTATCCCAGCCCTAACTCGTCTCTTCAACCTTTCACTAACCTCTGGTGTCTTCCCCTCTGCTTTTTAACATGCTACCATTACACCCATCCTCAAAAAGCCTTCACTTGACCCATCTTCTTTGTCCAGTTATCGCCCCATATCACTTCTTCCGTATGCCTCAAAGCTGCTTGAGCAACATGTCCATTCTGAACTGTCCTCTCACCTCTCCTCCTGCTCCCTCTTTGACCACCTACAATCTGGCTTCCGACCCCACCACTCGACTGAGACTGCCCTTACCAAAGTCACCAATGACCTACTAACAGCCAAAACCAAGAAACAATACTCTGTCCTACTTCTCCTTGACCTGTCCTCTGCCTTTTACACTGTTGACCACTCCCTTCTGTTGCAAACTCTCTTGGCATCACTGACCTGGCCCTCTCCTGGATCACATCATACCTCACAGACCGGACGTTTAGCGTCTCCCACTCCCGCACCACCTCATCGTCTCATTCCCTCTCTGTTGGTGTCCCGCAAGGCTCTGTCCTAGGACCCCTGCTCTTCTCTATCTACACTTTTGGCATTGGACAGCTCATAAAGTCCCATGGCTTTCAGCATCACTCTTGTGCTGACGAGACACAAATCTACCTTGTCCAGACATCACCACCTTACTATCAAGAATCATCATCCTTCTTCGCCTTTCGCTTTCGTTTTTCGCTTTTTAACATGGATAAAACAGAATTCATCATCTTTCCCCCATCTTGCTCAACTTCCCCAACAGACCTATCTATCACGATCAATGGCTGCACACTAACCCCGGTCAACCAAGTCCACTGCCTTGGAGTGACCTTAGATTCTGCCCTTTCCTTCCGAACGCACATCCAAGCCCTTTCCACCACCCGCCGCCTCCAACTCAAAAACATCTCCCGCATCCGTGCTTTCCTCAAAGGGACACACAGGGCCAAAAAGCATATTAAGGTATATATATGACCGTACAGGTCTTATAAAGTGTATTAGAATCATCTAAGTATCCCCCCTGTCCACCTTATAACTACAGTAATCTGAAGTTTTATAACCTGCTTGAATCGGGTTCAATCTGCCCAAGGGGCGGTGTTTCACCTCAGCTTGCGCCCAGCCAGCCTCGCCACAACCTGCCTCTGAGAATGAGACTGTGCGCAGGCGCGATGCGATCCCGGCCAGTGAGGGTGCCGGGCGCATGCGCTGAAGATAGCCGGGGACACTGGTAGCCGCCCAGCAAAGTGAATATTGATGAGCTGGGCGGCGCTTTAAACGGCAGTTGTGGCGAGGCTGGCTGGGCGCAAGCTGAGGTGAAACGCCGCCCCTTGGGCAGATTGAACCCGATTCCAGCAGGTTATAAAACTTCAGATTACTGTAGTTATAAGGTGGACAGGGGGGATACTTAGATGATTCTAATACACTTAATAAGACCTGTACAGTCATATATATACCTTAATATGCTTTTTTGGCCCTGTCAGTGTCCCTTTAACTTTGAATCTGCGAAAATGCTTGTACATGCCCTCATTATCTCCCGCCTAGACTACTGCAACATTCTCCTCTGTGGCCTTCCATCTAGCACTCTCGCACCCCTCCAATCTATCCTCAACTCTGCTGCCCGACTAATCCACCTCTCGCCCTATTACTCCTCTGCCTCTCCCCTCTGCCAATCCCTTCACAGGCTCCCCATTGCCCAGCAAATTCACTTCAAAGTACTAACAAATACATACAAGGCCGTCCATAACCTGTCCCCTCCCTACATCTCTGAGCTACTTTCCCGATACATCCCCACATGCAATCTCTGATCCTCACAAGACCTCCTTCTCTCCTCTCCTCTTATCACCTCTTCCCACAATCGCCTCCAGGATTTCTCCCGTGCATCCCCCAAACTCTGGAACTCGCTACCCCAACATATCAGACTCTCACCAACAGTGGAATCCTTCAAAAGAAACCTGAAAACCCACCTCTTCAGACAAGCCTACAACCAGTGACCCTGCTGCCTCCATACCGCTATAAAATAAAAATATGACCGTTATCCTTTAAATAAGATTCTGTCTGCCTGCAGCTACCACTAGGGGGCGCTTAGGGGTTTGTATGCAGTTAGTTCTACAGGATATGTATGAAGTTAGCCTATAAGCTCCCCCTAGTGGTGGCTGTAGGTAGATTGAATCTAATTTATTTCTGCATTTGTATGGCTGGAATATAGAGAGTGTGAGCTCTGTGACAGAAAAACAGCACTCAATAAAGATAGAAATCAGCTCAGAAAATTGGATCTAAAATGTGATCAAAGCTGAATGTTTACTTTAATGAGTCAGTTGAAAAGTACAAGCAATTGTTCCCCCTTACCGAGGAGGGGACGATTTATTGTTAGCTGGAAATAATGCCCCATATGATCTAAAATACAAAAAAATAAAATAAATAATATACTTCCCATCTACAATTCTCCAGCCTGGCCCTATACTATCCCAATGGGGTTTGTCAGTGCAAATTTGAGTAATGACTGGTACTTTTTTAATGTAGTGATATGGATCGCTACCCCTAATTTAACCTTACCCTTGCTCACTTCCTTTCGGTTCACCTGATCTGGTGAACTCTCTAGTCCATCGCTTTGATTCACTAGTCCCTTACTTCTGTTCCAAAGTATGAAACTCGGGTTACACTTACACCACTCCTTAGCTTACCACTCCACACTTAAATCCTCCTATTTACACCACATTCCCTATCGTTAACTGCCATTAATCCTATTACACATCTGTCCAACACTACATGGTAGCCCAGCCGGGGGCAAGGGATGAATACTTTAATAGGAACCCAAAGGATTTTTGCCAACACGGACTGCTGGTAACATCACTAACAGCTAATCCTTCCAGCTTATTAAGGGTTTTCTTTAAGAATATGATCTAGGAATCCATGTTTTAAGGAGGAGCTGTCACCTCTCCTGACATGTCTGTTTTAGTAATTACTTGCATTCCCTATGTAATGACCATTCTGGGGCATCTGTTCTCATGACCCTATGTTGTGCCATCCCCCCTTTATTCCTGCCTGAAGTTTATGATTGAATTGTCAGCAGTCTGGAATGATGGTCCACATGGCTGTCACCAGTTGGGGAGGATGTCCCTGCATAGTCTGACACCGGCACTGATTGGATAGTGTCAGATTGTGCAGGGACACATCCCCAACTGGTAACACCCAGATGGACCTTCATTCCAGACTGCTGACAACATAGGAATATTAGACGAATAGCATAATATAGGTATCAAAGAATAAATGCACCAGAATTATTACATAGGGTATGCAAGTAATTACTAAAATAGACATGTCAGGAGAGGTGACAGCTCCTCTTTAAAAGGCCGTGATTGTTTATAAGGACACATTAACAAGGATATTACTTTATCTTTAAAGGGTTTATCCCATGATTAATGTAAACAATGAAAATCCTACATCATCTAGTACATGAAAACCTTTCTAACAAAGCTAGAACCAGCCATAGACCTCACATGGGTCCATAGATCTCCCCATTCATTGCTCCAATTGTTCTGCTAGATTTATTCAAGCTGGCTGCTCATGGAGTGTGTCCTTTCTCAGAGGGCGTGTCCTTCCTGCTGCAGCTGGTGGCAGTTGAAGGATGGAACTGAGCATCTGCTTCCGTCTCAATGAGCAGGACAGAGAAATTAGAAAAATAGCAAACAGCAGGTAGAGCTATACACATGGATTTCTTTGAATAACTCAGTAGCTATATAATAAATTTTTTATTACCTGCAATTACAAAAGTATTCGGATCCAGGGGCCGGTTTTAAAATGTAGAATATTATTCATGGGACAACACCTATAGGTAAACTATGTTGAAAATATTCCATTCCATTGTCTAAATGTAAGACTCATATTTCTTATGAATATTGGCAATGTATGTCTATTGATGATATCATGCCAACATATTCTGCAGCATAGTATTGATGTAATCACTTACATCAGCCCACTGGCAGATCCAGGGGGGGGGCAACGGATCAATTGCCCCCCGAGAATATAGTGAGAGAGTGGGCGCTGCTCCATTCGCCCGCTGTGGCCCCCTTACCTTCTCCCGCTCTGGGGAGGAGGAGGAGTCTGCCCTGTTTCTCCCTGGGCGTTCCTTCTCCCTGGCTGCAGTGCTGTCCAATCGCAGCGCAGGGAGAAAAAAAAACTCCCAGGCTATGAGCACTGTGCTGCGGCTGGACAGCGCTACAGCCAGGGAGAAGGAGCGCCCAGGGAGAAACAGGGCAGACTCCTCCCTGGTGTTCCGATAGTAGCAATTACCATACAGCGCGGGAGAAGGTATTGGGGCCACAGTGGGCGAATGGAGCGGCGCCCAGGGATAATAGTAAGTGCAGTGAGATCCCTGGACGCAGCACTACATGTACAGATAGTTATCTTACAATGTTTGGACCCATGAAAGGTCCTCTTTAATAAGTTTTTCAGGGCCCCTTCACATACACTGGCGCGGCGCAGGCTCTGCGCCGTTCTAATTAGGCCCGCCCACCAAGTTCCGGGCACGGGAACTGGAAGTCTGGAACAGAGGAGCGCTGCGCGGGAGTTGCGACAGGGACCTCACCTCACGGGTTACAGACTGTGCCCCTCCCGAGACCAGGCTCTGGATCCGCCACTGCATCAGCCCCTGTCTGAATAGTCTATCTGAAACAATTCCCACTTGGGCCAATTTCATATCAAGTAAATTTAATCAGTATGCCGTTTGGAGTGTAAGGCCTCATGCACACGACCGTTGTTTTATTCCGTGTCTGTTGTGCCGTTTTTCGTGATTTTCTGCGGACCCATTGACCTTCAATGGGTCCTTTGAAAACTCTGCTAATGCACCGTTTGTCATCCGCGTCCGTGAGCCGTGGTTCCAGTCCGTCAAAAAAATATAACCTGTCCTATTATTTTCGCGGAAAACGGTTCGCGGACCCATTCAAGTCAATAGGACCGCTCAATAACACGGAGGCACACAAGATTGTCATCCACGTCCCTTTTTTTCCTATCATTTGCATTGCAATCCTGTCTTAGATTTTTTTTTACTTTCCTTCATGTCTGGTGATCCTCCAAAAATAAAGGCAGACACACGGAAACGGAACAGCGGAACGGAACACAACAACGGTCGTGTGCATGAGGCCTAAGAGGAAACCATAGTACACAGAGGAAACCTTTACAAGCTCTATGCACATGTTCTTCTGTCAGATTCAAACCCTGAACCTCAGGACAGCAAGAAACGGTGCAAACCACTGAGGCCCTGTGCTGCTTAAAGAAATGGTTTCAAACATGTGGGGTATGTTCACAGGTGGCGGATACCCTGCAGATTTTCCATAACGCAATGCAGACATAAAATCCACAGTGTATTACAGTGCCTGTAAAGGGGATGAGATTATGCAAAATGTCAGTTGATCCTTGCTTCAGTTTTTAGATCTGTGGCATCTTGAACCAGGCTTCATGCACACGACTGTATGTATTTTGAGGTCCACAAACCGCGAATCTGCAAAATATGGATACCGGCCTAGTGCATCCCGTACTTTCCTTGGTCCCTATTATAGAGATTCCTATTCCTGTCCACAAAACGGACAAGAATAGGACATGTTCTGTAATTTGTGGAATGGTGACACAGATGCGGACAATATATGGATGACTTTTTTTTTTTGCAGCTCCATAGAAATGAATGGATCCTTGCCCAAACTGCAAAAATGCAGATCGGACAAAGACCAAAAATATGGCATTCCACTCCAGATTTCACTTTTTGCAGGGTAAAGTCTGCCCGAAAATCAGCCGCAAAATCCTTGCAAATCTGCATTTAAATTTAGAGATTTTGAAACCCAGTGAGTTGTAAACGTACTCTTAAAAGGCAATCGATGTAGGAATATATTCCTTATTTTTCCTGAATTTCACAAGCCCTAAATATATCAGCCCGTGTACCGTCGTGTGTTACACATCAGTCATTATTGACTTGTGCACATGTGTCTTCAGAATTTAAAATATCGCTCCCCAGCCAGAGTCTTGCATGTCCGCGAGGTGTTTAATTGTTGTTTTCTTACGCAGCATTTCCCGAATGATACTTGATGGTGTGAAAAAGCAAAGAGAGTGGCAAGAGGTGTTTTTATTCCTTGTGTCTATTGTATCGACCTGCAAATTATAGTACAAGTACAACGTGGCTCTGTTTAAGGTAACCCTCCCTGCCTGAGCCAGCCTGTGCAGACAGAGAGATGTCACTCTGACCAGGGACTTCATACTGCGACCCACTCCTAAATTGGATCATGCTCTTCCCATACCGCAGTGATAGATGTGCACTTTTGATGACATGTGAAGTCAGTTGGCTATTTATTTTTTTGCTGCAGTGGGGGTGGGAATGAGAACAAAGAGGAATCTGGCCGGTTATTGTTTAGTACATTTCTGAGCCTATTTGATGGAGGCCATACACATTTAGTTTTCCATTTAGTGTAGTAAAACAATGCATTTTCAGTAGTAGCTTATCTTTTTAGTTTTCTATTATACTGTTTTTATGCTGTAGCTGTGCTTGCATATATAGATTTATAGATGCATATCTATGTAGAGGTGTTTTTTTCACAATTTGTGTGGATTTATAACATTATTTTTAAAACTTTTTTTTTTTCATTTCAATTTTTTCTTTTTTTTTATTAAAGAAAAATAACCTTAAACTGTACAGATAGTGAATAATGATTAAGTATAAGATGAAGCACCTACTTACTTTGCCATTGAAGTACACAAGACAATTGACTAAACAAGTATGACATCTAAACGTAAGCCGCTTATGTCTTGCATCAAAAGAATATACTGTATAAGATTTGCATCATTTAATTTGCATAAAATATTCAGCAACTCAGATAAATACATTATGGCATGTCATATATTTTGAAAGTTGCATGCAGAGAGCCAGTCATTTATAGACAGATGTAGGGGAATGTAATGTCACTGGTGTGAAAGAGAGGGAATACAGTGACACTGGCGAAGTATCAAGGGAGGAAGAAATAAAAAAATATATTTTGAGTTATTTTTATATAGCACTAAAGGGGTTGTCTGAGATTTTGATATTGATGGCCTTTCCTCATATCAGTGGGAGTCCGACTCCGAGCACCTCCATAATCAGCTGTTTGAAGAGACCGTGGCACTCACAGGAGCCTGTGACGTCACGTTCCTTGGTTGCGTGGCCTAGGCGCAGCTCAATCCCATTAAAGTGAATGGGACTAAGCTGCAATACCAAACACAGCCACTACTCTAATGGACGACGCTGTGCTTAATAAGCTGCGAGGAGGCCAGGGCTCTAACAGGAGTTCCTCAACCTCCTAAAACAACTGATTGTCATGGGTGTCAGCAGACCTATGCCAATCTAATATTGATGACCGACTAGGTCAATAATCTAAAAGATCCAGGAAACCCCTTTAATGGTTGGAGGTTCCAGGATATACACACAAAATAAAGTATGAAGGATGAAATTACCAATATTGGCCAACACTTGATTAATATTCTTCTAGATGAGTGTTCCTTTAATCAGTGGCTCAGGACCCACATGCAGCTCTTCTGTCTCTTGCATGTGGCTTAAAAGCTGGTGGCAGCCCTAAATATTGGTGTCCCTGACGGCCACCAGGGATGTCATTGTATTACTAAAATTTCGCACTAACGGCAAATCCATAATGCCGGTGGTTAGCACAGTGGTAAGCGCCTTATAGCCATATCTTCAATACACTCGCCTTTATTATACAGTATATTGTGGCTCAACATCACTCGTCATATTGAAAAGTGTCACTCAAACTCAAAGTGCTGACTGAGAAAGAAGTAGAGCAAAAATTTTAATGTCAGATTTTTTAAGTTGTTTTTTGGTAAATTTCTTGGCCATCTCATAGACTTCCGGATCAAAAATGAATGCTCTTTAGTGAAATACGCCTGTACACTTCTCAGGTGAACTTTTTGGCCAATACACTTTGGACGATTTCATTCATGGAGGGCACCACGGGTCGGGCTTTTCTGTTGGGTTTGTTGTCCAAGTAACAGGTTTTCTCTGAAGTGGCCTTTGGTTAAGGCCAACTGAAGCCATAGTCATTGATTTATTATTTCCTCTTGAATTTTTTTCCTCTCTGCTGTTAATTTTACCTTCAGAATATTTATCTGTGAATAAATAAAATATAAACTGCACACTCATAGTGAAAATGTGGTACACAGGGGAATTCATATTGAGTTTATGAAAAATGCAGCTTAGATCAAGAGAAGTATTTCAAACAGGTAGTCTTTTTGGAGAGGTATTTTTTATGTATTATGTATTTAGTGTATTATGTAATTTTTATGTATTACCATATTCTGGTCTACTTATACTCTAATTCTTGTTAAAGGGATATTCCTACACGTCAGCATTAATACCCATCCATAGGTGTCTATTTTTGGGGGGAATCTGATTGTTGAGTTCTTCATTGATCACTAAAATGGGGGTCCTGAGCCGCTTGTTCTACCTCAATGCACTACCACAGTCAGTACCAATTTGAATGGAGCAGTGTTTGAGCATGCCAGCTTCTGCTCCAATCAAAGTCTATGGGACTGATGGAGACAACAGAGTGCGAAGCCCTGCTACCTTCATCAGTTCTATTAAATTTGAATGGAGCAGTAGCCCGCATGCTCGACCGCCTTTCCTTTCAAACTCCTCCTCTCTGTGATCATGCAGTGAGGCAGGACAGCGATCCCATTTCTAGCGTTTCATGAGGTTCCCATCAGTGGGTCCCCCAGCTATCAGACAATTACAACATATTCTGTGGATAGGTTATATATATATATATATATATATATATATATATATATATACTGTATGTTGATAATTAAGATAATTTTTCAAAACATGGCTTCAAATTTCTATCTTAGGCTGGGTTCACATCACGTTTTACACCACACCAAACGAAGGTAGAGAATGCTGGCTTGTCATGTGATGTGTCGGCAGTCAGGAGGCTGGGCGGGCCCGGCGCTCGTAGAGTTGCTCACTACGCTCACTGCGCCTGCCCCGCCCACTTTATGAGAGGAGCAGGCGGCGCAGGCGCAGTGAGCGTAGTGAGCTATGCTACGAGTGCCCGCCCGGCCTCCTGACTGCCAAGAAGTTAGTTGTAAGTAGCACAGCGCTAGATTTAAGAGGATTGGAATACTTTGAACAATAGCCACAAGTTAGATATCATTACCGTATATTACAGAGAGAAGGGCCCGGTGTAATAGAATACGTTGACTGCACCGGGCCCCGCTGCCATTACAGAAACAGATGCCGGCCCCCATTCACTACACAGGGACACTGTTATGGGGAATCTGTGGATGATACATAAGATGCTATATATGTGTCATCCACAGAAGCCCCCATAACAGTGCCATCCACAGATGCCCCCACAATGATCCCCCATTACAGTGCCATCCACATATGCCCCCATAACATTGCCATCCACATATGCCCTTATAACAGTACCATCCACATATGCCCCCATAATAGTGTCATCCACAGACCACCATTACGGTAGTTCAAAACCCACCAAAAGCACACCGTTTGGTTAAAAAAAAAAATCTTATCTTCCTCCTCAAAAACCCAGGTGCGTCTTATGGGCAGGTGCGTCTTATAGGGCGAAAAATACGGTAAATGTTTTTATTAATGATTTTCGTTCCATATGCCCGTATGTGAGTGCTTGGACTACCGTATACTTTATTTTATATACCTTTCCCTAGTTGACTAGGCGGGTCAATTCAGTTTTAGTAGCACCACTGCACGATTTAGGCGGGGTGAGCCTCAATATCTATATTCCAACAATAATAACATGATTACTCAGAGGTAATTAGGAATAAAATAATTCCTCTTACCAATGCAACAATGTAGATAGGTAACCTAATGGTGCACAATTTGGTATGTATAGCACATTTATCAGTATGATCCACAGCAGTTTCACTCTTCATTTTCCATATACTGTATATATAGCAGCCATTCTGCTGAGTCCCTAAAACTTGACGTCAACAATTATGTTGGATAGGAAAGAACTGGGAACAGGAGATAACGAACATTTGGAAGAGCTGAATATTGCACAATTAAAGTAAAAAAAGGGAAGGTCGATTCTTGCCTGTGTACAAGCAATGAAATCTAAGAAATCTTGGCGACCCACAGTGGTTTGAAGGCCGACACATATCTCATCAGCAGTGAAGCTTTTTTCATTATATCTAGTGTGTTTTATGGTTTCTGCACCTATACAGGTTGTTAAAACCCTGGAGATGTATTCCCTCCGCACCAATTATCTTCATTTTTAAAGAAATTACCTTAAATTATTTCTGACAAATGTAGTTGTCTGCCAATATGTCACTACAACGTCAATACTCTCTTTCCGTTGGAGGTGGGGGCTAACCCTTTGAGAGCGTTGTCTGTCACTAGTGAAACCAGGCAGGAATCACAAGTTTATAACTTACATTTACCGCCAGGAAGAAATATGTTTCTACTTGTCAGTGTGCCATGTTTTTACGTTATATTATTTATTTCTAGACAGTAAGTGAACTGCTCAGCATGATGTCAAGAGCGGGCACAAAAATCTACTGGCTAAGGAAACCCACTCGAAGCTAGACATACAAGGTAAGGATTGGTTGGCTTTAATTCTTTAATGGCTATGAACTGGCAAAAGTGGCGAGATTTACAGATGTTATAGTAATATCATTGGCACAACAAACATTCCTAATTTAAATACTAAAAAATTGTAAAAAAAAAAAATAAGATTTTGATGCATACCATTTCAGCTGGTTTTATACACTGAGGGGAATTCATGAAAACTTGTACACCAGTTTTTTTTACTTAAAAATTTTTTTGTTTTTGTTTTGGTAGTCACAAAAATTTTGACTTTTTGCAAGTTTACACCACTCTCACTACTTTTGAAAAGAGGATGGTTAAGTGGGCTTGGTTAAATAACCAAGTAGATTTACTCCAGACTTGAAGGGGTTGGCTCATCTCAGACATTGATGGCATATCCTAGGAGTGCTCTCCTATCTCCAGAACGGAGCCCCCAAAGTGAATGGAGAGCAGCCACACATGTGCAGCCACTCTCTGTTCACCGCTATGAAAGTTCCGAAAATAGTCAAGAGCCAGTTCAGCTATTTTCGACAGTCCCTTAGCTATGAATGGACTGGCGTTTGCATTTGCGCAATTCGCTTTTCATTCACCACTATGGGACTTCGGCAAATAGCCGAGCGAATGTGCTCGGCGATAATCAGAATTTTGCAGGCCCCATTTTGGAGATAGGAGCAGGTTCCACTTATCTCACATTGATAGCCTATCCTAGCAATATCATCAATGTCTGATTTTTTTTTTATATTTTTTTTTCAAAAAGTCACAAAGCATTATGCAATTTCACTCCTGTAGAGGGTGGTGTAACATCTCTAGACATTTTAAAAAAATTTGCCAAATTTATCAAACACCATTAAACATTTGATAGATTTTGGTACACATTACGGCAACACAGACTGACTTCAGAAATTCCCCTCATTATAAGTCTCCCCATAACGCGCCATGTTTACCATTCATTGTACAGCTGTAAGATCAGGACTGCTCAGGTATCCATGGTAGAATCGCAGGGGGTCTGGGTCTTACGGCCATAACACTAACATTTGAAAAGCAATTCTTCTGAAACCGACACATTTGTTATGCCTCAGGATTGAGAACATGAGTTCTTATTGAGTGGGTGAAGCTGTCTCTTGTGCTCATTGTATATGATTGATGGGTATGTAGAAGGATAAACAATCTTCTGTATCAGCTCGTACTTACAGAGAAACTTTGCTGTCTCCATACCTGGATTTTGCTGATTGTATTGTTTTGCGAATCCTTTGTATTCCTAAAATTCATGGTTATCCAGCTATTTGCAATGATAATTGGAACAATATCAGATACTTTTCCCA
Organism: Bufo bufo; assembly: GCF_905171765.1. NCBI lineage: Eukaryota > Metazoa > Chordata > Amphibia > Anura > Bufonidae > Bufo > Bufo bufo. Next base: position 143,085,659 of record NC_053398.1, on the reverse strand, counting down.
GCACAACCATATATGTGCTAGAAAGTTATATACAAAATCAATCAATGAAAGATACAACTACGCGCCAGATGTTGCCCACAAGGGTCATATTTCTAATATGGAAATATTGGTCATACGTAAAGGGGACTTCTGCTAGAAAGTTTATTTAGAAATATTTTGGTAAAAGTGACAACTCCTATATGGAGCAGGTGTCACTGCATTTCCTTCATATTGCTATGATGCAGGGTGGATAAAAATCTATGATTTTTTTCTAAAAAATAAATAAAAAATCTGCTTTTTTTAAATTTAAATCAGATTTTTTTATATAAAATGCTTTTTGAGGAAAATATATTACCATCCAAAGGTTATTCCATCATGAAATAAAGATTATTTTATTTATTTATGTAGAATAAGGCTGTACGTGGACTCCCATATTGTTGAATGGATTAGGCAGTGGCTGAGGGACAGACAACAAAGGGTTGTAGTCAATGGAGTATATTCAGACCATAGTCTTGTTACCAGTGGGGTACCTCAGGGATCTGTTCTGGGACCCATATTGGACCCGAAATTGCAGAAGGCCTCGATGGTAAGGTGTGTCTTTTTGCTGATGACGCAAAGATTTGTAACAGGGTTGATGTTCCTGGAGGGATACACCAAATAGAAAAGGATTTAGGAAAACTAGAGGAACGGTCAAAAATATGGCAACTAAAATTTAATGTTGATAAGTGCAAGATAATGCACCTGGGGAGTAATACTCCAAGAGCAGAATATACAATCAGTGATACAGTCCTAACCCCAGTATCTGAGGAAAGGGATTTAGGGGTCATTATTTCAGAAGACTTAAAGGTAGGCAGACATTGTCATAGAGCAGCAGGAGATGCTAGCAGAATGCTGGGGTGTATAGGGAGAGGTATAAGCAGTAGACAGAGGGAGGCGCTCATGCCACTCTACAGAGCACTAGTGAGACCTCATCTGGAGTATTGTGCGCAGTACTGGAGACCATATCTCCAGAAGGATACTGATACTTTGGAGAGAGTTCAGAGAAGAGCTACTAAACTAGTACATGGATTGCAGGATAAAACTCGCCAAGAAAGATTAAAGGACCTTAACATGTATAGCTTGGAAGAAAGACGAGACAGAGGGGAGATGAGAGAAACTGCTAAATACATAAAGGGAATCAACAAGGTAAAAGAGGAGAGAATATTTAAAAGAAGAAAAACTGCTACAAGAGGACATAGTTTTAGATTAGAGGTTTAAAAGTAATATCAGGAAGTATTACTTTACTGAGAGAGTAGTGGATGCTTGGAATAGCCTTCCTGCAGAAGTGGTAGCTGCAAATACAGTGAAGGAGTTTAAGCATGCATGGGATAGGCATAAGGCCATCCTTCATATAAGATAGGGCCAGGGACTATTCATAGTATTCAGTATATTGGGCAGACTGGATGGGCCGAATGGTTCTTATCTGCCGACACATTCTATGTTTCTATGTTTCTATATGTGTAATTTTTTTGGTAAATAAATTCAATTAATCCATTCACAATGTCATGCTCTTCCAGAGGAGAAGATTATTGGGCAGTTTCACTGCCTACAAGATATTATCACAGATGCTTGGTTTACTTTTGCAGTTCTCAAAACTGAATTCGACTCAGCAGAGATCACAGGCCTCTTCTTCACAGCAAAAATGTTATAACATGAACAGAGTTGAGAAAAATACCTTAATCCGAACTTCTACAAACCTATGAATGCAGAATCAACCTAATTAAACTAATATGAAAAGTTGTTATTCTAAAAATCTTCATCTACTTGCATATTATAAGTTATACCAGCAAGAATTACAGGGAGTACACAACCATGTTCTCAATGAACCCAAAAAACTCATTAATATCAAAGCTGAATATTTTTGGAAGTAGTTTTTAGTTTGTTTTTAGTTTTAGCTATTTTAGGGGGATATCTGTGTGTGCAGGTGACTATTACTGTGCATAATTATTAGGCAACTTAACAAAAAACAAATCTATACCCATTTCAATTATTTATTTTTACCAGTGAAACCAATATAACATCTCAACATTCACAAATATACATTTCTGACATTCAAAAACAAAACAAAAACAAATCAGTGACCAATATAGCCACCTTTCTTTGCAAGGACACTCAAAAGCCTGCCATCCATGGATTCTGTCAGTGTTTTGATCTGTTCACCATCAACATTGCGTGCAGCAGCAACCACAGCCTCCCAGACACTGTTCAGAGAGGTGTACTGTTTTCCCTCCTTGTAAATCTCACATTTGATGATGGACCACAGGTTCTCAATGGGGTTCAGATCAGGTGAACAAGGAGGCCATGTTATTAGATTTTCTTCTTTTAGACCCTTTCTTGCCAGCCACGCTGTGGAGTACTTGGACGCGTGTGATGGAGCATTGTCCTGCATGAAAATCATGTTTTTCTTGAAGGATGCAGACTTCTTCCTGTACCACTGCTTGAAGAAGGTGTCTTCCAGAAACTGGCAGTAGGACTGGGAGTTGAGCTTGACTCCATCCTCAACCCGAAAAGGCCCCACAAGCTCATCTTTGATGATACCAGCCCAAACCAGTACTCCACCTCCACCTTGCTGGCGTCTGAGTCGGACTGGAGCTCTCTGCCCTTTACCAATCCAGCCACGGGCCCATCCATCTGGCCCATCAAGACTCACTCTCATTTCATCAGTCCATAAAACCTTAGAAAAATCAGTCTTGAGATATTTCTTGGCCCAGTCTTGACGTTTCAGCTTGTGTGTCTTGTTCAGTGGTGGTCGTCTTTCAGCCTTTCTTACCTTGGCCATGTCTCTGAGTATTGCACACCTTGTGCTTTTGGGCACTCCAGTGATGTTGCAGCTCTGAAATATGGCCAAACTGGTGGCAAGTGGCATCTTGGCAGCTGCACGCTTGACTTTTCTCAGTTCATGGGCAGTTATTTTGCGACTTGGTTTTTCCACACGCTTCTTGCGACCCTGTTGACTATTTTGAATGAAACGCTTGATTGTTCGATGATCACGCTTCAGAAGCTTTGCAATTTTAAGAGTGCTGCATCCCTCTGCAAGATATCTCACTATTTTTGACTTTTCTGAGCCTGTCAAGTCCTTCTTTTGACCCATTTTGCCAAAGGAAAGGAAGTTGCCTAATAATTATGCACACCTGATATAGGGTGTTGATGTCATTAGACCACACCCCTTCTCATTACAGAGATGCACATCACCTAATATGCTTAATTGGTAGTAGGCTTTCGAGCCTATACAGCTTGGAGTAAGACAACATGCATAAAGAGGATGATGTGGTCAAAATACTCATTTGCCTAATAATTCTGCACGCAGTGTAGTCTTTATGTAGAAAACTATGATTTAAATCAAGCCTTACTGACTAGTGATTTAAATCGTGATTTAAATTGTGATTTAAATCATTTTGATTTAAATCAAATCCACCCTGCTATGATGAGAGAAGGACCTATTCTGACTAATAGTTTGAATTCAGTCCTGTCATTGCCATCCCACATTATACGATAAAGCTCTCATGTACCACTTGGCAGCCTAAAGCATACAACCATAGAAAACTAAGACTTGGATATCATGGATCTGTGCCTTCCTATATTTTTTTTCACTATTATAGGAGTTATCCAACTGCTTACAGTGGCATAAAATAGGGGTAGATTTGGCATATTTGGTGCCCCATGCAGAGCTATGTCTGGAGGCCCCCATTACGCTACTAAGCTCTGCCCGCAAAGCCCCAATCTCAGCTTAACAGTGCAGCCTAGGCAGTGCGCCGACGGTGTGTCCACCTCTTTATTTCGTCATATCAGCCAATTGCTTGTAGAGAGCAGGGGGCTACTTTATCTTTGGGGCTCCAAGCATTTGGTTGCTTTGCCTGGTAGTTAAAGCCATAATTGAAAATAACAAAATGAGTAATATTCGACTCATTAACTAATAGATGTTGCAAATGTTAACTTGACTTTTTCGATGTTTTTGTTGTGTCTAAGTGTCAATTACAATTTTGCCTCAACTGTGTGTTTAGCTCCTTAAAGAGGACCTTTCACTAGATTAAAAAATCTAAACTAACTATACAGACATGAGAGCGGCGCCCAGGGATTCCCCTGCACTTACTTTTATCCCTGGGCGCCGCTCCGTTCTCCCGGTATAGGCTCCGGTATCTTCACATGTTAGGCTCCACCCAGTGGAACCTGCCGGCGTCTCTTTCTCCCATGCTGTAGCGCTGGCCAATCGCTGCGCTCAGCTCATAGCCTGAGAGAAAAAAAAACTCTCAGGCTATGAGCGGAGCGCTGCGATTGGCCAGCGCTACAGCATGGGAGAAGGAGACGCCGGCAGGTTCCACTGGGTGGAGCCTAACATGTGAAGATACCGGAGGCTATACCGGGCGAATGGAGCGGCCCCCAGGGATAATAGTAAGTGCAGGGGGGTCCCTGGGCGCCGCTCTCCATGTCTGTATAGTTAGTTTAGATTTTTTTAATCTAGTGAAAGGTCCTCTTTAAATGGATTGTGCCAGCTTTGACTTTGATGGCACATCACTAGTGCTCCTTGAAATTTGGGGGCTCATTCTGTTGATAGGTGCTGGTCCCAGACCTGTCTGATGTCCTAGTGATATGCCACCAATGTCTAAGATGAGACAACCCCTTTAAGTATCAAGTCATTATTTGCTACATCTGTATACTTGAAAAGCACACATACATTAGTGCGACCATTGGCCAGCTACTGGATGCTTCCATTTTTATAATAGAATAGGATGTACGAGTAGTCTTTGTTTAAACATTTTCGGTTTTCCCTGAAAGGGTACCTAAAACTTTCTAATAACACAGAGGGCCACAATCGCTGTTCAGAGTGCTCTCAGTAGTGGCCTGGCCTCTTTACATATAATGCCCCCCAATAGTGGCCTTTTTAATATAGTGCCCCCCAGTAGTGGTCTCTTTTAAATTAGTGCCCCCCAGTAGTGGCCTCTTTTAATATAGTAACCTCCCAGTAGTGGTCTCTTTTAATATTATGCCCCCAGAGTGGCCTCTTTTAATATATAGTAACCTCCCAGTAGTGGTCTCTTTTAATATAGTGCTGCCCCCCTGCCCAGTTGTGGTCTCTTTCATTCTAGACCACCCCCCAGTAGTGCATCTTACGATATAGTGCCCCCAGTAGTGTCCCTAAACCAAATATAAAAAACCCCCGAAATATTCACCTCACTCCTGCTATCTGTCCACATCATTCTTTCTCCCTGCTGCTACTTCCTCCCCAGCTGCCTGCATTACATGCTTTCTGCTCCGGGTCTCTGGTGGCATCATAATGTTGTCACACCGCCTGTGATCCGGCGCAGGAGGACATGATGATTTCATCGAGACCTCCTGCACATTAGCACTGCCTCATAGGCCTCAGGCCTAGTGGCCTTCAGTCTATGAGGCTAAACAGCGAGACACAGGAACCAATAGTTCCCGTCCCCACCGCTCAACAACAGTGCTCCCTGTGGACCAGTAGTAGACGGCCCACGGCCCGGTGGTTGGGGACTGCTGCTCTAGTGGACAGCGATTGAGTCAAAGTCAGCTCAAAGTGGGTTTGTCTTCTGCTGCAATGAGGCCTACCATTTTTTTCAGATACAACAAAGGACACTGACGGATCTCAATGCACCCCATTATAAGTAAAAGGGGTTGTGTCATCTCAGACAATGGGGCATATCTGGTACCCTCACCTAGCTCGTAAAGAGAGCCTTAAAAGTCAAGGAGGGTGCACTGCGCATGAACGGCTGCCCTCCATTCATTTCTATAGGGCCCCCGAAAATATCCAATGCCTGATTTGGCTATTTCTGTTGACCCCATAGAAATAAATGGGAGCGATGATCGGGCAAGTGCGGTGTGCACCCATTCGTTTCTATGGGGATTCCAAAAATAGCCTACTTACTTTTGGTGGGCCAATAGGCTTGGTGGTGGTCGGACACCGTACCGCCGGCCACCACTTTGCTGGCCTTTTGTTAAGCTTCGTTTTAGAGATAGACGTGAGTCCCAGATGTGGGACCTGCACCTATCAGACAATGGGGGCATATCCTAGCGATATGTCTCCATTGTCTGAGATGGAAATATCCCTTTGGGAATATCCCTTTAATAGTGCATGTGGTGCTGTTTTCCCATACAGTGACACTATCAGAGAACTCAACGGACTCCATTTTAAGTCAATAGGGTTTTACAAAGTGGATGTGGATCTGCTGTGTGGACCTAACAGATTTGGCTTAGGGCTACTCTGAAGGACTTATCCTTGTAGTCCTCTGGCCTTCACTCTTTAACCCCTGTACAGAGATCTAGACGAAGGGTAGAGAGGCAAGGAGAAGGCCTCAGTTTACATAGAGTGAGATGTGCTGTACTCTATCGGTGGCTGGGCTCTCCAGGAGCGAGATGCCGGTACAGATGGACCACCGGGGAGGCATGGGAGAGGATGGGTGAGCAATGCAGGATGAGTGGAGCGCCATTGGACACAGACCTCTGGAATAACATAAGGTCCATTGAGAATGTTTGTCTCTAGCATGTGATAGATCCATCATTTCCTTGTGCATTGTTGGACTTGGGTTCCTTGGGCCCACCAGAGAAAAATATTCTAAGGGCCCACCCTACATATCATCACTAAAATGTAATAGGTTTTGAATCAAATAAATATTTTCTAGTGGCAAGTGATTATTTTTTGTGCACAGACTGATAGCAATTGATTCCAACCAACATATACAATGGTTTCCAATTAGGCTTTTTGTTAATTATGGTGCCAGCAGGATGCGGTATGGGATGTGGTCCAGTGAAGACCATCGGATGCATCATACATCTTATTTTTCACCATGACAATTGTTCCTTCTTAGATGTGCCTAGATAGTCATGACTTTGTAAGCCGGCAACAATCCTGTCTGCTTTCTGCACCGTTCATAGACCTCTGGTTGCTAATTTCACTAAAATATCCCTGAGTGAGAGAGAGAAAATGGCTGTAGAAATGTGTAATAAATGGTCTGGGTGTGGGGAGTCTGCTAGACATCTAATCTCTTGCCTTAGCCCAAAATGGAGGGCGTTTTTTTTTTTTTTTTTTTACGATTCATACAGAAAATGGCTGATTGCTTTGCTCAGCTGCCTTTAACTATCTGCAGTTCCGTGCCCAGCGTCTCTGAGAATTCGTCAGGCAGAAGCGACAGAAGATGTGACCTTTCTCTTTCAGTCACGTGTTGAGTTGAGAGCGAGAGAGGGAACAAAATTAACATGATATGCCAGCACAGGAGACCTTGATGTATGTAGCTCCTTACCTTGTTAGTGATTATATGATGTACCTCAGAAATATCAAAATCTCTCCAGGAAGCGAGCACACTACCTGTTTAAATGGCAAGCAATAACTCGGTGCCTGACAGTGTACATGAGCGTTAACAGCTTCAGTGCCGGTTGGGACCTGTCATTCCCTCATCCAAGAGCTCCATGTAGATAAAGTCAAGACTTCCAATTATAGAATGGGACAGCGGTGGAACGGTAGACTTTTAGAGACAGCAGAGCCCACCGGGGCGTGGAGGCGCAGACGACGTTAGTAAATCTAAAAATACGACCTAAAGCATCTCCAAATCAAAACATCGCTATGTATAATGCGAAATGTTCAGAGTGAATCTGCGGAAATCTGGAGTTGACGTTACAAATTCTACGGAGGCCTGTCGTCTGTATTCTTCAACTACCATCCAAACTAAAAAATGAGAAAAATGTTTCCAGCCCAATGTATTTTCGGTGACCCTCAAAAATATCAAAGAATAAGTAGAGACGGCAAAAATGGAGAGTGTATTTCAAAATGGCCACCTAATGATTTCTTTAAAATGGTAGAATGCTGATAAATATTCAAGTATATAAAAAAATAAGGAATAATAATAATATGATATTCTATAGAATATATGCATAGAATTAGATGAATGTATCTGTAGGTATATGCATATACATATACAGTACATGTTAATTTTTTTAATACATATATGAGATAATAGATAGATAGATAGATATGAGATAGATAGATATGAGATAGATATGAGATAGATAGATAGATAAAGATTTGTAAAAGTAATGTACTATCGTTGAGTTAACCGTTTGTATACCAGGTGTGTTCCAAATAAGTGATGCTTCAGTGATATTTTCTGGCTCCCTGCTCGAATAATATAGGGTGGCAACTGGTGTAAAGATTGAATGACATACTCCTTCTTCCTCACAAATGCATTTTGTACATGTTAGTATTTTTTAAAGATTCTGCCTGGAGCTGCATTTAGCGGTGACAGGGAGAATTCTGTGTGACACTTTTGCAGCAATGTGCCGAGGCAGAAAATCTCTTCTATTAAACAAGATTGATGAGTGCTATGTAAATATTTGTATTTGTCTCTATTTAATTGTGCCTCTTCAAATTTCATGCAGGGATATTTTCTGCAAAGCATTAATTAATTGACTCGTTAAAATGACAGTGATTTTTCTGGCTTTTGTGTCTTTTAAAAAAATCTTTTTTTTAATAATACCTATTGTCTATCACGCTGTATGTTTAAGTATACACCCCCGAGTAAAAAAAAAAAAAAAAAATATATGTCTCATTATTTTTGCTCCGATTTTTTTATTTATTGTAGAAGGCTGCAAAAAAACAAGTAAAAGGAAAAAGATTTTTAGGATTTAAGCACGTGACTAAGCAGATTAAAATGAATCTCCTAATTCCTCTCATAGGAAAATAGAAATTAAATTTATTTTAATGGGAACAAATGCTAAAAATATTGAGCCGATTCCCCCTACCTTGCGAAAATCTTTTAATTTAAATGTCTGATTGTGGTAATCTTACTCTTCATGGTCTGAGCCGGTTAGTCTCCATGTTTGTAAAATATCCGTGTAATACATTGATTAACAAGTAAGCCGCAGCAGGAACTGTCCCAGCTGTCAGGCTGACAGTCCAAGCCTGGATTCAGCTATTTCACTGTGGGCTGCTATCAGGGTATCATATGGAAATTATACTATAGAATTGATCTGACCCACTGCAGGAGCATTAGAGTGTCTGGTTAAGGTAGCACTGAGACACCTTAACTCTGCAAGGCCATCAGATATCCCTTATTAAACTGAAGGGAGGAGGAAGAGGATTTTTAGGAAGGTGCAACTGAAGGGTGAGTGACCACTCATTGTTATGCGCATGTGATCTGCATAGTAAAAAAATCAAGAATATATAAGTAGCAAAAATAAAAACAAAAATTCGTAATGTAATTTATTATTAATTAAAATCAATATATAATTATTATAAATTATTTATAAAATGATAATCCGCACCATTCACACATTTTACATGAATAATATTCACTACTTAAAATATTTTTTAATCTTTTTGCAATTTTCCTAAATGTAACTATTATTTGTATTTTCATGAACTGTCTAAGCAATATGCATTTGTTCATTAAAACGTACATTTGCTACCTTTTACAATACATATCAGGAGAAAGAAATTGGCCATAATTATTTATTGAAAACCTGTTGAATTTACTGTGCTGGTAAGGGAATTATTCATAGGAATGTCCCTCGTTAAAGCATGTGGCATTTACATTGACTATGACTTAAAAAAATAAAATCTGCTTCAGTTTAAGGTTATGAAAGTGTTATTTATAATAATCGTGTAATATAATATAATTTGAGCATGTTTTATGTATGTACCTGTTCGGTATTGTTTGGTAGAGCTTTTTCGATGTAGCTTTAAAAGGATGCTGCTATGATTAATCTGGAGTAAAGTAATCATTTGCCCTGCATGATCATAGTGATAAATGTTCCAAGCATCAACCATTCAGCCACAGGCAATTTCTGTTCCCCTTCTAGCCATTTGTACCCCCATAAAATTTTTTTATAAATAATATTCCTTTACAAGCAAAAGCTTCATAGACCCGAGCTCAGTGTTTGATTTAAGATATAGCAGCATTCTGGATTTCATTTCTTTCTTTGATATTAACCATTACATGGAGAAAGAGACATATTCATTCTAATTAATATAATAAATTGTATTAATCTGATATAGGTAAAGGGGAAGAATATAAAAATAGGAACTTCAGAAACCCTAATAATGTTCTATTAACGGGTGTATTAATGCACAAATCTATAATGAATGATGATCTGTGAGATAAGGAAATTAGAGTAAAATCTGGAGATAAAAATCTTACCATTTTTAAATCAAAGTACCGTAAGTTCAATAGTGATATAAATAATAAGAATTGCATATAAAACAGATATGGTATATATATCGATGGCTTAGTTTAAGTTACATTGTACTGTCACATAGCCCTTGTTATTTATAGTGACTTATATGCGAGATTAACTGTGTAATGTAATCAATTATAAGATAGATGATAGATGTATAGATGGATGGGATGGATGGCTAGACAGATAGGAGAAATTAGATAAGTAGATATTCTATATAATTATAATAATTCAAATGCCTTTCAGTGATAAATACTGTGACATGTCCATAGTGATATTTTTCACATACATATTACATATATTGTAAGTATAAAGTTGATGTGTTAATTTGTATTTTTTTTATTTTTTTTTGTATTAGCATATAGTTAACATATTTCAGTGAGCTAACGGTTATAATGGCCCATAATAATACATATGACATACTGCAAATACGTTATACATTTTTGGTAGCATTTTCCATTACTTTTGCAGCAGTGCTGGTTAATTCTAATTTTAATTTCTCAAGAAATCCCCAAGAATTTTGGCTGCATTTCCACTTATCACCTGAGAGGTATAAAGGAAGTACTCAAAGTGTGACTTTTGGCTTCTTCAAAGTTAACTCCAGGGAAAAAATGGTACATGGTGTTATTGTGCTGAGAGGGTGGTGCCTGACACAAGGATTCAAAGAGTCCCAAAGACAGTAGTGACCCCCCTATCCTTCTGGCCCTGCTCTTGAACTAGCACGGTATATCTGCGGCCAATGGTTTGTCCATATGTCCTATTCACCCTATCAGAACCCCTCTCAATGACCCACAAAAGGACTCACACCCATCCGAATGGCCGCCATGTAATACTAAACTTCCCCTGCAGCAGCCACTGTCTGGCCAGAAAAGTTTCCCTAGCAAAATCAGCTCTGACAGATGCTGGTCCAGCTGTGATCATCTGATTGTCTAAATGGCTGCATTCTGGAAGAGGTGTCTCTGACAAAGCAACCTCCTTAAGGACCTTTTTTGGAAAATCCTACTTTCATATGAGCCTGCAGACTAATAGTGTATTTTATTTGAAACAAAATTAAAACTAAAACTGGGACTTTACATGAACGGTATGATGGAGACACAGTTTTGGAAATGATTGTTTTGAGAGGCACAAAGTCATGGAATGTTAAATTGACCTGACTGATACATTATATGGTTCCTCATTTAAAGTGACGTCAAGCTTTCCTGAAGTTCGTGAAAAAATCTACCAGTAAGCATTATGGATATGTAGAACATCTTATTCTAACCATTGTGGCATTGCAGCCTGCAAAGTGACTGAATATATTGCATTTCAAGGGGTGTAGATAGGTAAAATGGAATTATGATTGCACAGTGCAATCATTCAGTTACTTTGCATTGTTAAAGAGAGCAAACACATGAGGCTTCTTCTGAACTACAAAAATACTTGCTCGGCCCTGTTAGGGCTCATTCAGATGACTATATAAATGGGTCTGCATCTGTTTCATCTGAATGAGCCCTTAGTTCTATGGACTACAATATAGTATGAGGGTGGCAGGTGCCAACAGGCCATAGACCCTATAGGAAAACTTCCCAGTGGGCTGTTGTCCAGGGGGCCACCCGAGCCCTCCATGTGGCCAGCAGTTGGGTAAATAACAGCCCGATGTTTCTAGCGTTAATAATGCTGGGAATCTAAAGCACTTATGTACCCATCCAGCAGCTGCAGGTGCCCTCAGATGGCTTCCTGCACCACACAAAGGGTCTGCTTCAAGTAGAGGCAGACTGGGAACGTAAAGTGGCTTTATAAAAAAAATTAAAAGTGCCGCCAATGTTGTAGGTGGGTCCCACTTAACAGAAGGTGGAGCAGCCCTACCTTCAACATGTTGCCTGGACTTTCTCTAATAATTACCCCTCTAGTTCCCCCAGTGGTATGTACCTGGTCAGCAGCAGTGATTGGGGCTTGGGTGGCCCCATGAGCATTGGCCCACAGGAGAATTTTCTGTAGGGTCTATTGCCAATCTGCCCCAGGCTTCTAGGGAGGTATTTTGTGCTGCCAGGGCAGTGTTTTGTGCTGCACTGTGGTGTGTGGTTCTGCTAGGGTGATATTGTGTGCTGCACTAAGGTACTGCCTGGCCCTCGCCTTCTATCAATTTGGATCTGCCTATGACATATGGTCACATTTAGTTCTTTTTCAGGGCCAGGTTTCCATTCCGTCCCTGAAGGGTGGGCTACATGTCCTTGTCTCATTTTACAGTTATGGGTGTTCTTCAGCCTTTATCTGTCCTTGATGCTTTAAGGTGGCTATACAGTTTAGAAGTAGGTTGATGGTTAAACAACCGATGAACGAATTGGGGTCTGGCGAAGAATCATTTCAACGATCTTAATTTGATAAATGATCCTTTGTCCGACTATTTGATGAAAACTTCAAACATGACTGTCTTCTTCTGTCAGTTGGACCCCACCATCAAACAGACACTTTTCACCTATCCGGGGGATAAGTTGGTTTTCTGAGTAACTCCCATCCCTTTTAAGAGTCCTTCACTGTTTCTAAGCGGAGCTAAAGATTCTACTTAGGGCTTGCTCACACGAAAGTACAAATCGCGGTCCGCAATGCATGGGTACGACCGTGGGGCAGCCGCATGCGGATCGCAGACCCATTCACTTGAAAGTGGTCTGCGATCCGTCCGTTCCACAAAAAGATAGAACAAGTTCTATCTTTTTGCGGAACGGAAGCATGGAACACCACAGAAGCACTACGTAGCGCTTCCGTGGGGTTCCGTTCCGTGCTTCCGTTCCGCACCGCATCTCCGGATTTGCGGAACCATTCAAGTAAATGGGTCCGCATCCGTGATGCAAAATGCAAACGGCTGGTGACCCGTGTATTACGGAACCACCATATGCGGACCGCAGCACGGGCACGGAGCCCTTACGTTCGTGTGAACAAGCCCTTATGGTGGGGAATTCCTTGAGAATGGAGTTAAAGTGTTCCCCAGCAGTCGTGCATGCATGCTAAAACCCTACTCAAAGTATATGGGACAGATGAGGATAGCTGAGTACAGTCCTACAGCCTCTTAGAGTTTGACTGGATCAGGAGTGTGTATGCTCGACCACCACTCCATTCAAACAGAGGACACGGTGCACCCGTTCTTGTGATCAGTAGGTTTCCCCTGCAGTTGGACCCCCATTGACCAGACACTTATCACCAATTTTTTGTATAAGTGATAAGCCATCATTCTGGGACAATCCCTACTGCGCCACTTATACCTTTTAGAGGCCTTCACAGTTTCTAAGGAGATTTGAAGATTGAACTTCTGAGGGGGAGGATACTGTTCGTCCCACCCCAGCTTAATAGACCATCTGAGAAGATCCTGATGGTAACATGGGTTAAGGAAGTTTGCAGCAAAGAAGAACCTAAACACACTTTTAGATTTGTCCAGTCCTTTGGTGTGAATTTCACCAGCCTTTGTCTGGTCACTCTGTAGAGCAATCGTCGAGGCAATTTCATTCTAGCATTTTCCAATATGTTCCATTCAGTGAAGTTTATAGTGACTCTTATAATGAATTCTGCTTTAACATCTGCACCAATGCAATAGTCCCTCCCTACTATTGAGAGTCCCCGTTCACAGACCTGCCATAAATATATAGGTGGACCAGTTGACTTTGTTGACAAAAGATGTCTGCCTGCAAAAAGCAAGATTTAGATATTTTTATTTTTTTTCAAAAACATCACCGTTGTTCTTGGTTGGCCGTCTCTGGTATTGCAGCTCATCCCAATTCCATTGCATGGGGCTGAGCTGCCAGACACAGTCTATGGATAAAAATGGCACAGCTTATGGAAAAAAGCTGATCCTTTTGTCTAATCTCAGTCATCCCCTTTAAAGGGGTTTTCCAAGAACTTAAAACTGATAACCGGTCCTCTGGATAGGTCATCAGTATCTGATTGGTGGGGTCCGACACGTGGGACCCCCAACGATTAGCTGTTTGAGAATGCAGTGGTGCATGCAGTAGCGCAGCGGCCTTCTATCAGCTCTTCCCTAACCTAGGCGCAGCCTAGCACCACAGAAGTAAATGGGGCTGAGCGCAATTACCAAGCACAACCACTATACGGTACGGCGCTGTGCTTGGTGAGCGGAGAGAAGGCTGCAGAGCTCACAGGAGCACTGGTGCCTTCTCAAACAGCTGATTGGCGGCCGTCCCGGGTGTCGGACCCACGATGATCAGATCAGTTGTAAAATCTCAGAAAACCCTTTTAAATTTTTGACAAAAAAGGTAAAAATTGTGGTTACAAATAAAAATAAGAGTGTGAAAAAATTAATGTAATAAAATATTTATTGCCATTTGCTTCTTTCAATGAGTTTGCTAAAAATAAAATGGGTTGAATAGATGAGAAATTAGACCTTCTTTGTTATATTCTAGTTAATATTTATTAACAAAGGAGAAAGACATGACTTTTCTTTTATATTGTATTCCCTTTATCTCGCTAACAATGGCAATGCAGCGAAAAGCTTTTGATGGGACCATGTGGTAAATTCATCTTACAGAATCCAATGCAGCCCTTTGTGTCAATTAGATTCTAATTTGTAGCTGAATGCATTTGATCTGCTCTTTAGACATGATTGATTGGCTTTGGCAATCCTAAAGCAAATGTTGACAAATATGCATAACAGGCAAATCACACAAAATCAATGCAAATGCCTTATAAATCTGTGTCGTGTGGAAAACGATGCATCAAGAGAAAAAAATGACTAATTAATAGTTAATTGACTTTCATGCATTATTAACTGGTTCATTGATTATTGGATATATGGCTCAAATCTAGATAAATAGGAATTGGTGTGATATAGTCGCAAATGAATCTTTAATGAAAAAGAAAGATTAACATTTTTTTGAAGAATTGTTTCATTTTATGAGTTTTCAGTGAGCAAGGTTAGTTTTTTCTAATAGATAGATAGATATGAGATAGATATGAGATAGATAGATGATAGATATGAGATAGATGATAGATATGAGATAGATAGATAGATATGAGATAGATAGATATGAGATAGATAGATAGATGCCTATATAGATAGACCACAAAACTGGAGTAGCAGACTTGATAAATGCCCCCCCTTAGTTTTCCCCTGTATTCCAAATGTATTATTTTAACTAATTTATAGATTTAATATATATATATATATATATATATATATATATACGTGTATATATATATATTTATATATATATATATATATATATATATATATATATATATATATATATATATAAAAGAAAAAGAAAGAAAGCAGCACACAAAAAATGAACGGGTGCAAAAAAATCCTCCCAGGAGACCTGCGACCAAGATCCCAAATGTAGATAATGTAGCAAAAGAAGGCAGCACTCCAGTTTGCAGTAAAAAAGTGGACGGTTTAATCACTCATCAGCAACGTTTCAGCTCTCACATTGGAGCCTTTTTCCAGCTGAATAACATGTGCAAAATTACATACATATATAGTGCAAGTAATTAACAAAATACAAATTAACCCATCATATAATAAAGTGCAAATGCATAGACATAATCATCACATTACAAATATAATCAGTGTATTGTCATAATTTGATATAGCAGCAATACAGACATAACCGTAAGAAAATTCATAATATAGTGGATGTGATATAAAATCACCAAACTGTCATAATGACCAATCAAATGTGAGGGTGAACAGGTGTGTTTAAACATGATATAACAATCAAAAAAGATTAAAAACCTTTGAATGAGTCACTTGCGGCTGACAGGGCATGGTAGGAACTGTTGGCGTCCGGAAAGGAGCATGGCGCATGCGCCGCTCCAACCACTATCGCGAGATTCACTGAGGTAATGTGTGGTAAAACAACCACATCAAAGATGGCCACTTTGGAACAATGTTTTAGGGCGCATGCGCGTACCAATGCTACCGCCCATACGAGTTTGACAGACACAAATATATATATATATTTTAGAAGAATTGCATTTCATCATGTGTTATCCAGTGCAGTCATTTATTTCTTCAATGCATATAGTCTGGTGATAGGATGCCAGTTTTGGCAAAAGGTTTTTTTTCATCCATCTGTTCAGGCAGACCAGTGGCCTTGATCATACATTAAGTTCTTGTGTTGAGTTATTGTGCGTTTTTGTATTATTTTCTCGCTATAATATGTAGATTTGTCTGTCTTGGATTTTCAGTTTGTATTGAATACCTTTATAGAATTCAAGAACAATTGGTGACCCTGTATTCATTCAATAACTGGTACAATAATTTTTCAGAATACTTTACATCAGAATAAATAGCTATAAGTTGACCACCTTTATGTAGGAAAAGGATAAAATAAAATAAAACAACTTAGAGAGATATAACCGTTCTTTGCATCATTATATTTAATGGAGTGCATCTTTACTTGCACCATTTGATGACTGAAATTCATGAAATGCATTTAGAGCTGTGTGCGCCTGTGGTCCTGCTCATTTCCTCCTCTTTAGAGCCTTACAGCTTCACTTGCTTTAGTGAAAATAGAATAAGCTACAAAAATGAGAGTATTTGTCATTACTTTGTAAACATTTTTTGAGAAATGACTTTAAAGGCATTTGTGCAATTAAATATCAATATACAACAATACTGTATATTAAACATTTTATGTGGTCTAATTTATTTGCTACTAGAGCATAATGAGATCCTGAGGGGGGATGTTTCCAAACAAAGGATTTGGTCCTATGATGTTTAGAGGGGAGAGCCCCCTCTCTAGAATACTCAGCCCATCCAGTCACCCATTCATTTGAATGGTTTAGATGTAGAGGTAGCTCTTATATACTTCCTGCCCAAATGCTTACTCAGTAGACAGTCGTTTCTCTCGATATCTTCATGCATATGTAGAAAAGGAGCTATAAGCTACTATCAAAGTATCGGGTATGGAGAAAGTTTTCTTGAAATCCCCGCCTTACATCTGTCATCAGGGGAAAGTTGGAAATAATTAAAAAAAGGATCTGGCGTGTTGGATTTCGGCCAATGTTCATAAAATATGTATGATTACCTTAATACTATATTATTGCCTGGAGATGAAACATAAGGCTGGCTGCATCTCCCAGTACTAGCACCCAATGATTTCAAAGTTTTTTTTGACCCCATGACAGACCCCACGGTGATCAACTGACTATCAGGCCTGCTCCAATCTGAAAATATATAAAATAGCAATGAAGAGTTAGATTTAGAATTTGTAATATTAAACCATTGAGTTAATTCCATAATACTAAGGCGAGTTTCATACCTGCAGCTGTCCTCTCCAGCAGACTCTTCTGGCATGGAGTACAAGGAATCGTCTGGACTCATAACGTTGCTTGCAGTGGTTTTTGCCGAGCCAATTCCCAGCATATTTACTGGGGAGCGGCTGGGTCTCTACCAGACCCCATTATGGTCAACAGGGTTCGGTGGCAGTATACGGCAATGTTGGAGCTGGAGAACTCCATTTATTTATTTTTAACCAAATGGTGCCCAAAAAAACTATTCTTGCATCCAATCATTCTGATGCCATGGATACAGCAGTGAACTAATTGTTGGCCTAGCTGTAAATATCAATTTCACTAAGTAACTTCTTATTTTTCTCATTAATTATCTACTACTACCCTTGATATACGCTTATTATGTGTTATGACCAGCGGGTGAGAACCCGCTGCCCCACGTGACCAACTCCCTCCGAGGGCGATGTCTACGTACACCCCTCGTTCTTTACACAATACCTCTGATGGTAAGGAGAGACTTTCCCTGGGGGTGTACCAGGTGCTACATCAGAGGGGAATTGGACACGAGGAAATTGGAATTAGAGTGTGAACCCACTAGACTGACCTCCAGGTGACACAATACACCCAGTGGATGCTGGGAGTCCTTAAACGTAGATCAGGGTCAGGGCAGGCGGCAATCAGGCAAAGTCCGTAAAACGTAATTTGAAGTCCGATAGACAGAATAATAAGAACCAACAGAACACCTTAGCTCAAACAGGAAACTAGACAAGCTAGGAACCTAAGATTTGCTCAGGCGCCTTCCTGGGGCAGTAAGCGCCTATAAATACTTCCTGCAATCCAGCCATAGGCTGGGGAGATAGAGGGCGTGTAGGTGCTGCCTCACAAGGGAGGGGAGACACACGCATGCACGCCCTAACAAACAGTACAGGACTCAAGCAGGAAGGAAACTCTGGCATGGAGCACAGAAATAACAGTTAAGCTACCTGCTGCCCGCGCTTGTCAGCACGGCAGATAGCAGCAGGAGGGAAAGAGGGAGCCCAGCAACTGTGCCCGCGGGTAGGGGCAGCAGCACCGGCACGGGCCGCTGGGCTAACATTATGACCCAATACCCCTTTGAGACACAGGTTTATCCATGTGGTTTATGTGTAGATTTTGTTTTTGAGTTTTTACCTTCTGATGGCCTTCTTGTTTTAGTAGTCCATTCCGTTTTCTTTTTTTCTCCCAGATGCTGCATTCATTTTATGGATGGGTTAACCCCTCTTTTAGTTATACCCCTATTCCCTACAGCTGCCCATTGTATTTCTGTTCCTAGGCTTCATTTGTACGTGTTTCAGTTTAAGAGTCTACCTGGAGCTGAGGATCCTTTTTTTCACTACAGTTCAGCAACTTGCACCTTGCGCTTGACCCTGCCCCTGTGCATTACCAGTTTCCCAGTTATGTTCCGCTTGCACTTTACACTGCGTGCAGAATTATTAGGCAAATGAGTATTTTGACCACATCATCCTCTTTATGCATGTTGTCTTACTCCAAGCTGTATAGGCTCGAAAGCCTACTACCAATTAAGCATATTAGGTGAAGTGCATCTCTGTAATGAGAAGGGGTGTGGTCTAATGACATCAACACCCTATATTAGGTGTGCATAATTATTAGGCAACTTCCTTTCCTTTGGCAAAATGGGTCAAAAGAAGGACTTGACAGGCTCAGAAAAGTCAAAAATAGTGAGATATCTTGCAGAGGGATGCAGCACTCTTAAAATTGCAAAGCTTCTGAAGCGTGATCATCGAACAATCAAGCGTTTCATTCAAAATAGTCAACAGGGTCGCAAGAAGCGTGTGGAAAAACCAAGGCGCAAAATAACTGCCCATGAACTGAGAAAAGTCAAGCGTGCAGCTGCCAAGATGCCACTTGCCACCAGTTTGGCCATATTTCAGAGCTGCAACATCACTGGAGTGCCCAAAAGCACAAGGTGTGCAATACTCAGAGACATGGCCAAGGTAAGAAAGGCTGAAAGACGACCACCACTGAACAAGACACACAAGCTGAAACGTCAAGACTGGGCCAAGAAATATCTCAAGACTGATTTTTCTAAGGTTTTATGGACTGATGAAATGAGAGTGAGTCTTGATGGGCCAGATGGATGGGCCCGTGGCTGGATTGGTAAAGGGCAAAGAGCTCCAGTCCGACTCAGACGCCAGCAAGGTGGAGGTGGAGTACTGGTTTGGGCTGGTATCATCAAAGATGAGCTTGTGGGGCCTTTTCGGGTTGAGGATGGAGTCAAGCTCAACTCCCAGTCCTACTGCCAGTTTCTGGAAGACACCTTCTTCAAGCAGTGGTACAGGAAGAAGTCTGCATCCTTCAAGAAAAACATGATTTTCATGCAGGACAATGCTCCATCACATGCGTCCAAGTACTCCACAGCGTGGCTGGCAAGAAAGGGTATAAAAGAAGAAAATCTAATGACATGGCCTCCTTGTTCACCTGATCTGAACCCCATTGAGAACCTGTGGTCCATCATCAAATGTGAGATTTACAAGGAGGGAAAACAGTACACCTCTCTGAACAGTGTCTGGGAGGCTGTGGTTGCTGCTGCACGCAATGTTGATGGTGAACAGATCAAAACACTGACAGAATCCATGGATGGCAGGCTTTTGAGTGTCCCTGCAAAGAAAGGTGGCTATATTGGTCACTGATTTGTTTTTGTTTTGTTTTTGAATGTCAGAAATGTATATTTGTGAATGTTGAGATGTTATATTGGTTTCACTGGTAAAAATAAATAATTGAAATGGGTATATATTTGTTTTTTGTTAAGTTGCCTAATAATTATGCACAGTAATAGTCACCTGCACACACAGATATCCCCCTAAAATAGCTAAAACTAAAAACAAACTAAAAACTACTTCCAAAAATATTCAGCTTTGATATTAATGAGTTTTTTGGGTTCATTGAGAACATGGTTGCTGTTCAATAATAAAATTAATCCTCAAAAATACAACTTGCCTAATAATTCTGCACTCCCTGTATTTTGTACGGCGCTATAGTACACTAGCACCGCGTAACTGGCGCATGCAGTATAGCTCCAACAGTTCTTTCACTTGATGTGACACCTGCTCAGCTTTCCCACTGCTTGCCAAATCCTCCTCTTCCTCTAGTACATTTATTGCCTTCTTGTACATGCGCCTTACACACCGCTCAATGCGCCATGCTTCTTTACCCTGCTGCACTATGGTGAGTTTCTATCATAGATATACCTATAATACCCTCCTTCATCTTACCAGTGATATGTAGCGTATACTTTATTTTATACTGAGACTCTGCTGCTTCGCACTGTAAGACGCGCTGACATTTTGGCCCCATCTTTTGGGGAAAACGGTGCTTCTTATAATAAGGCGTAAGGCAGCTCTCACCTGCTCCACGACACCCTCCGGGCATAGACACCGCACCTGGACGCGGGAGTATACGTAATGGTTTAAAGAGAGAAAGAAGTCCAGCTCACTTCAGGTGCAAATACGTGGCTTCTTTATTTCAGCGGTTATAAAATTTCCATACAGCAAGGTGCAAAAAGTGACGCGTTTCAGACCTCTATAACATCAGGGTCCTTCTTCATGACAAACACAACTCCTGTCTGGATTCAATACAATTCATTTTTCACTTTGACACCATGGAAATTCAATTTTTGGACTTGTGCCTGAGGGGCAACTCCCCAACTGGTAGGGTTAATACATCCACCTACCGCAAAGAACTACCGGGCAACACTACATTATCTGCACACTCATGTCACCGACCCCACACCGTCCGTAATATTCCAAAGGGAGAGCTGATACGGGCACGCGCAATTGTTCAGATATTGATACTTACAACAAGGAAGCCTCTGAAATACAAACTAGGTTGTTGCGCAGAGCATATACACCCAGCAACATAGAACGAGCTAACAGATTTGTATCTGATATGGATAGAAACCAGTTAGTATTTCCAAGGCCCCGCATCGATCGTGCTTGTACCAGCGCTCCTAATATGGGTAAATACACCACCCACTTTGTAACACAATACAGTCATGAATTTCCAGAGATCTGTAAAATCCTGAAAAAATATTTTCATGTTTTGAATTATGACGGGCAGTGGGCAAATGTGGTATCTGATAGCATGAGATGTGTGGCCAGAAGAGCTCCCACTGTAGGTAACTTAATCAGTCCGAGCTTTTTCACAGAGGTAAAACCTAGACAACCAACATGGCTTAGTTTTAAAGGCAGCTTCAAATGCGGACATCGCAAATGCATTTGTTGCGAGCATATGGTCAATGATAAAGCCTTCAGGTCTACAGCAGATGGTAAAACATTCAACATACAATCACATATTAACTGTAATACTAAATATCTGGTATACCTGATTACCTTTGAAATATGCTCACTGCAATATGTAGGCTGCACAATCAACCCTCTGAAGAATAGGATACGCAAGCACATCTCGGACATACCACATTACAAGAGCCGCAACGTCTCAGCTGCTAGTTTACACTTTGCGGTATTACATGCAGGGGATAGATCTGGTCTGAAAGTGCAGGGTATAGAGAGGGTCTTCTTACCACCTAGACGGGGAGACCACAGAAGAAAACTTCTGAATAGAGAGGCTTTTTGGATCTTTCAACTGGGATCCCGCCAGCCTATAGGTCTCAATTAGCGCCATGACCTTATCTTGCAATATCAAAATTGCTGAAACTCCAATCACCTAGCATTTTCATCTTTATTTTTCATTTTCTGCCCTGTATGTTCATCCATTTATTTATTTATTTACTTATTCATTATTGTATCCTTTTTCAGTTCCTGTTTGCTGTATTTACATCGAGATACTTGTACAGGTATATATGATAATATCTATGAACGCACTATTCCCCCCCCCCCCCCCCCCCCACGATTTTAACTATTTAGCCATACCTTGTATTTTTTAATTGAGGACACTGTGGGACCTCCCCCTGATACCTCCCTCTCCCAGGTGATTATAATCAATCCGCGATTGGACGGGGATTTATCAGGGGGTGCTCCAACAACATTTTGTGTTTATTCATGAAGAAGGTCCCTGATGTTATAGAGGTCTGAAACGCGGTGCTTCTTATAGTTCGAAAAATACGGTAATAATAGAAAAGTATGAAAATCAAAGCATTTCAAAAGATGCTTCCGTATGCTTAGTGATGCTGTACTAAATGTATGGTCTATATCTAGAGCTGATTATACCATCTTAGTGCACATTATCTCCATTTACTATTGTATACTTTTCATAAGAGCACCTACGTGACAACATCCTGAAGGCATCCTCATCCATTATGGCTTTGATTTAAAATTCTTGTACGTGCCAGTAATTAGGACATGATATCCAGTTTTGTCTTTGGTTCAAGGGCATCTGTACTAGTTTACCAGGAATGTCACCATGTCAACTGGTTTCTTATATCTTGCTTATAGAATACAAGGATCAAGACACAGTCTGAGTGTTTTACATTCTGGATGCATTAATAATATATCATTTATTGGACATATGATACAAAACTGCTTTTTTAATATTATCTTTCTGTAAAACTAAATATGCTTTTACCTTTGCCCTCTGATCATTAACGTCTGAAAGAATACTCATAGATGGCATGGATACTATCACACAAAGGTCCCCACCACTGACCCCCTTGATCTGCATAGCCCATTTCATGTAAAAGATACATACTCCATCCGAGACCTAATGCTGTTACCCGATGAGGTACATCTCAAAGGACATGGCCGCATTTCCGGAAGATGAGAACATTAGTGATAAAAAATGACAACCAACAAAATGTGAGCATAAATTGACATAAAATTGACATAAAACACTGATAAAATAAAGAAGGGTGTGCTTTTTTCCATTAACTTCCATTTTGCTCTGTGACCTGTGCAGAGGTCACTGTACAGGGAGGGGCAGTAGACAGGCTGTGACGTCACCTACTGTGAATTAAGGATCTTATGTTATCTATATATAAATGTTACCTTTCATTGTAATCCTGCCTGCAGTGACTGCTAAGTGTACTTTCACACTAGCATTTTTCTTTTCCGGCATAGAGTTCCGTCACAGGGGCTTTATACCGGAAGATAACTGATCAGGCATATCCCCATGCAATCAGGATGCATCAGGATGTGTTCAGTTCAGTCATTTTGACTGATCAGGCAAAAGAGAAAACCGCAGCATGCTACGGTTTTATCTCCGGCCAAAAAAACGGAAGACTTGCCTGAATGCTGGATCCGGCATTTTTTCCCATAGGAATGTATTAGTGCCAGATCCGGCATTCAAAATACCAGAATACCGTCCATGCGCAGACCGAAAAAAAGGTGAAATGCCGGATGACACCGGAAAGACGGATCCGACATTTCAATGCATTTTTTTTGACTGATCAGGCATTTTTAAGACTGATGATGATCCTGATCAGTCTTACTAATGCCATCAGTTGGCATACTTTTTGCCAGATCCGGCAGGCAGAGACGGCGACGGAACTGCTTGCCGGATCTCTCTGCCGCAAGTGTGAAAGTAGCCTAAGAAGTGATCTCTACAGAACATGAAGCATTAGTCCATTGTTAGGCTTAGTAGCCAGTGTGAAAACTGTAGGATAGTAGAAAGTTTTTTTTAAATATAGATGACATGGCAAATGAAAAATTACATCATCAAAAATTTGAAAAACTTTTTCAAACAATATGTAATTTTCTGATGACAAATCCTTTAACCAGGACAGGATTTGTACATACATTAAGTTAGCAATGAATGTTGGGAGATTTTAACTCTGAAGCCTGAAGAATTGTGAGACCAGGGTCTAGGAAGGTTCTAGATCGGGATTAGTACAAGATGCAATGCAAGTACCTATATTAAAGAGGACCTGCTCCCTCTTCTGACAGTTCAGTTTTAGTAACTACTTGCTCTCCCCAATTCTGGAGCATCTGTTCTTATGACGTATGTAATGCCATTGCTCTATTATTCCTGCTAGAAGTTTAAAAATAAATTGGCAGCAGTCTGCAGTAAAGGCGATGCTGGGTGTTACCAGTAGTGGGTGTGTCTGACTCTGTCCAGTCAGTGCTGCTAGTGTCAGACTGTGCAGGGACACAACTCCAACTGGTAACACCCCTCTGTACCTTTACTGCAAGGTGCTGGCTATTCAGTCATAAATTGTAGTAGAATTAATATATTCTAAATAAAGCTCTTTTCCAACCCATCTAACTTTGTGCCTAAACTCTACCGAGGCTAACTATAATCCTGCCCCCCTGTGGACAAGAACCTAGAACTGATATAGAACTAGTTACATAATAATCATACTTGACTGCAATCACTCTTTAAAGGATTTGTGCAAATTATCAACCATTTATTTCTCCAAAGAATCTGCAAATTAACAAGAACATGGAGCAGATGGAGCAGAGAACCATATACAGGATCTGCACTAAGATTGACGTTTCTTATACGAGTCTCAATAGCAAACCCCGCTGGTGTCCAATGCTCAAGAATTAGTAAGAGGTAATAATTCTGGAGCATTGATGGAAGTTCCCTGCACCAAAAAAATAAATCTACCCCAGTAAGCGAGCTGATGACGATTTCTGGTCTTATGTGCTTCAGCTCTCCTCCTACCAAACACTCTCCCCCACCCACGTTTTTGGCAATGGTGGCACAAGAACCAAGAAGTCCCAAATTATAGCGCAAAACAGCATTTGCACAAAGATTTACGACATTTGTATACTATAAAACAGGCGTACAAGATTGATAAATTTCCCCCCAGTTTTGGTAGCATGTAGACATTCTGTACATGGGTCTGCAATAGGAGCTGTGTACACAAAGATGGTAGGATGCATTTGTTTTCATCAAGATTATTTGCAAAGTTTATTTGTCGTATCAGATACATTGGGGCCCTAAAAGTGACTGCAAAAGTCTTCATACCCTTTTGGATTTAGTACCGTATTTGCATAATATTTTAAAAATGTTTAAAAAAAATAATAATAATGCTCAGATGCAGACTAATAAAAGAAGTGATAGGGGTTTGCTCATCTCAGACATTGATGGGATATCTCTAGGATATGCCACCAAAGTCTGATAGGTGTTGCTTCTATCTCCAGAACAGGCCCCCCCCCCAAAGTGAAGGGGAGCGACCCTACGATTGCACGGCCACCCTCTGTTCACTGCTATAGCCGAGTGCTGGCTCAGCAGTCCCATAGTGGTGAATGGAGAGCTGGCTGTGCATGCGCGGTCCATTCACCGCTATGGGACTTCAGAAAATAGCTGAGCACACTCGTTCTGCTATTTTGGAACTCTCATAGTAGTGAATGGAGAGAACATCGCTCATACGCAGTGCTCTCTTCTTCACTTCGGGTGCTCCGTTTCTGGAGATAGGGGCAGGTCCCAGAAGTGGGACCCACACCACCATATGCCATGAGTGTCTGAGATGGGCAAGCCCCTTTAATACTCATTGCCCCCTGCCACTTCTGTCCCAATGTTTTCCAATCACTGGTTGTTGCTGGCCACCACTGCGGTCAGTGATTGTTAGTAGTGTCATACGTCCATATCAAGAGTGACCAGGAAGGCGGTCGGTTTTGGACAAATGCCTGGAACCAAGTGACCTAGAAATTTGCCATTGGCACCTGACTTTTAGACTTAAGAAAAGTCTATAAAGATTCATGTTGCTAGGCCTCTGAAAATCTATCCCGGCTGCCATGGTCAATGCAGCTCCTAATGTCTACAGTATTTTGTCCATTACTGGTTATCACAATGTGTCACTATTATAATGCGCCGTGTTCTCAGCTCTTCTCTGTGTCTGCAGTCGTCCAGAGACATAGAATCCACGTCGGTTTGGTTATATATTGAGAAGTAAATATTTGAGCTCATTCCTTGGTTTCCTGGATTCGAACCCAGAGTGACCCTGCATTCATTAGTGCTTGATCTCATTGTGCTGAATTTGCTCAAATGAAAATATTGTTTTTACAACCTGATGGAGGTGGATTGATTTGGACCCCTTCTATTTTCCTTATCTGATTAAATTATATGTACTAAAGCCACTGCAATGGAAATGAGATTGGTTTTCCACTAAATTAAATTGGAAATATCAGCAAACAGTCATTTGGGTCCATTGATTTGTAGAAAAAAAATATTTTCTTTGGTTCTTAATAACAGTAGGATACAGCTAGCGATGTCTAATGAGATATATGTAGGCTTTACAATTACAAAATATAAATATGTAGCCCGACTGTTCAATACGACTCCTCAGGGCACCTCTCATATGGTTACGTTCCTTTATCAGGAATGGGCACAAACCCAAATTACACAATAAGAATAGCAGCTCATAAGGCTGAGAGAAGCGGAAGATACAGTATATGGCAAAGATCAATATAAGGAAATGAGAACCACCTCTGGCCTACTATCTGATCTCAACCTAATTTGACTTCTGCAATGCTAATTACCTCTACTGAGCCCGTTGCTATACATAAATTCAACTAGAGTTGATATTTTCTGCAAGTTGGACTTAATAGGGGTTATTCCATAATTAATGTAAAAAGTTAAGACCTCCTATAGTACATGACAATCTCTATCTAACAAACCTAGGACCAGCCCTGTACCTCACATGGATCCAGAGATCTCTCCATTCATTGCTCAAATTGCTCTGCTAGATTTATTTCAAACTAGCAGCTGGGGGCGTGTCCTCATTGCTGCAGTTCAGGTTGCAGCAGCTCTTTTCCTGTAACTATCACAGCTTCCAACAGTAGATACGACTGATGGCAGTTGAAGGATGAAACTGAGGTAGACAGAGAACTAGGGCTGCAGCTAACGATTATGCAGCTATGCAGCTAACAGTGCACAGATCCCCCTCCCATAACAGCCCCGGCCCCGCCACTCACAGCAGTATTCCTTAGCCGGCAGTAACTTTTACTTTAAATCACTGCATCTTTATTACCTTACAATGAAGCTCCAGTAACAGGCAGAGTGGGCGGTGGCGTAACGTCACTTACTCACGTGACGCGCATGCTCCGCCCCATTTTATGAATGAAGCAGGCGGAGCAGGCGCGTCACGTGAGTAAGTGACGTTATGTCGCCGCCCGCTCTGCCTGTTCCTGGAGCTTCATTGTAAGCTAATAAAGATGCAGTGATTTAAAGTTCAAGGACCCGCAGGCATGGCGCTCCCGCCCGCATAGCAACGAATCGGCCAATTATTCGATAACGGGATTCGTTGACAACGAATCCCGTTATCGAATATTATCGATAACGTCGAATAATCGTTGCAGCCCTACAGAGAACAATAGTACAGTATATGACAGTCTCTTCTAACAATGCTGGAACCAAAAACCATCACGTTCTGGCACTCTGAAAGTAAAAATGCAAATCAAGATTTTATTTAAATACGGCAGCACATGTGATGTTTCAGTCCAGATGGATCTTCATCAAACTATTGCCATTCTAGCTGAATAGGAAGGAAGAATGGTGCCAGGGAAAAGTGTATCTACACTATGTTATGCGGCGTGCCACAAGATATCTGTCATAAAGCTGGAACCAGCTCTGTACCACACATGGATCCAGGGATCCCCCAATTCGTTCCTCCAATTTCTCTGCTAGATTTATTTTATAGCTGGTAGCTCAGGGGTGTGTCCTTTCTCCAGCAGCTGGGGATGGGGCGTATCCTTTCTCAGGGGTGTGTCCTTTCTCCAGCAGCTGGGGATGGAGCGTATCCTTTCTCAGGGGTGTGTCCTTTCTCCAGCAGCTGGGGATGGAGCGTATCCTTTCTCAGGGGTGTGTCCTTTCTCCAGCAGCTGGGGATGGGGCGTATCCTTTCTCAGGGGTGTGTCCTTTCTCCAGCAGCTGGGTATGGGGCGTATCCTTTCTCAGGGGTGTGTCCTTTCTCCAGCAGCTGGAGATGGGGCGTATCCTTTCTCAGGGGTGTGTCCTTTCTCCAGCAGCTGGGGATGGAGCGTATCCTTTCTCAGGGGTGTGTCCTTTCTCCAGCAGCTGGAGATGCGGCGTATCCTTTCTCAGGGGTGTGTCCTTTCTCCAGCAGCTGGGGATGGGGCGTATCCTTTCTCAGGGGTGTGTCCTTTCTGCTGTGACTCTCTCCCTAAAACTGTCACAGCTTCTAACAGTAGATACTCCTAGTGGCATTTGGAAGGACGGAGCAGAGCATGTGCGACCACCTCAGTGAGGTGGACAGAGAATAAAGAAACAAACAATTAGCAGGTGGTGCAGAAATAGTTTGAATGACTCCATTAATATAGTACATTTGTAAAAAAAATATATCTGAAAGTGGCCCCATGTTGTAGGGGTGTTTAAATTGACAAAAGGCAGGGCAATAGAAATGGTGGGATTAGCAATAGCACAAAATACCGTCCAGACAGAACCATATACCGCAGAGCAGCACAGTATATTGCCCCAGAAGTTGTCCTTCTGTTGTGGCCATCAATAGCTGCCATTTTCTGTCTTCCTCCAGTTTTCTCTGATTAAGATACAGAGCAGGGGGCTTAGGAGGTGAGATGTGGGCCATAGCAATTGAATTCAGAGGACATGTGCGGTCACTGGCCGGGTACCTGAGTACCGCTGAGAGCTCATTATGTACCCGGGTGGCAGCAGAGAGGAGCGCTTAGGTGGCCCCTTGGGCATTGGCCAACCAGGAAATTTCACTGTAAGGTCTATGGCCAATTAGCCCCTGGATCAAGGAGCTGGTTTGAAAAATATAGAATATTGTTCATGAGATAATCCCTTTAAAGAGAATTTCCACTTTGGACAAGCCCTTTCTATTACTAGTACCCCTGTAAATAAGCTGATAAGTTTACCACCGCTGGGACCCCAATGGTCAGCTGGGAGGCAAGTGTTCAGTTTTAGTGCAGCACTAGCACAGGGGGAAATGGAGCATTGCACGGGTCAATCAGCTCTTTATGTGATGAATGGACGTGCTAGGTCCTCCACACTTTTTGATTAATGAGAGGCTTCCTTGTGTTAACTCTCAGTGCACTATTAGGCACACCAGGCGATCAAGTGTTTGAAGAGAATGCAACGCTAGTGCTAGCGCTAGCGCTGCCTTCTCTTCACTGTTTACCTGCTCGTTGTTAACATTGCAGCAGCAAGCAAATTCAATTGCATCTCCACCGTCCCATTCACTTGGGTGTAATTACAATTGCTCTGTACCATTCAAATGAATGGGACGGAAGAGCTGTAATTACACCTGTTCACCGCTGCAATGTCAACAGCGAGCTGGTAAACAGTGAAACGAATGCAGCTCTGGCACAAGCGATACGTTCTCTTCAAACAGCTGATCGGCACGGGTGCCAGGAGTCAGACCTCCACCGATCTTATACCTTATCGTGAGAATAGGTCATCAATATGGGGAAAGCAGACAACCCCTTTAAGCCACCAGAGTTCCCGGCATTGTATCCTTAATACGGGTGCAAAAAATGTGCATTGATTACGGCAATGTGATGGCGAACATAGGACTCTTGCAGTAAGGAAGCTCTACTAATGTGTGTTATGGATCTTTGTTCTACAGATCCATAGTGCAGCGCCCATAGCCTATGCAGTGCCCATACTGGGCCTATATGTACCTTCTAATGCAGAGTATTTATGAGAATCCACTAGAGAAAGTGCGGCGTGATCTATTAGGAAGCTGTTCGTCCCTGGGAGCATGGAGACACTAGGGCTCCCATTTGTTGATTTTACTTACTTATATGGCGCTGACATATTCCGCAGCGCTTTACAGACATTAGCATCACTTGCTGTCCCCAGTGGGGCTCACACTATCAATATGCCTCTGGAGTGTGGGAGGAAACCCACACAAACACAGGGAGAACATACAAACTCCACGCAGATATTGCCCTAGGACTCCATCGCTGCAAGGCACCGATGCTAACCACTGATCCACCACGCTCCCCACTGAATACACGTGCATATTTGGTCTGCAGCTATTACATGTGTATGCTCAGCGTAAGGTGGCCTAAAAGGTCCCTATGCACACTACTCTGAAAGTCATGCAAAAAAAAAAAAACTTTTTTGCGGGGATTGGCAAAAATTAGGCTAAAGGGATGAAACAGCATATAATTAAAAAGCAACCATTACTCACCTGTTAAGCTCTATGCCACCAGTCTGGTAGTCTCTGCCCGTCTTGCCTGCAGTGGTGACAGGACGTGCCATCTACTCGCAGACCTCATCATTCATTCTTAAAGTGAAGGTTGCAAAATGTAAGCAAACATTTGTCTGGTGGACAGCACCAGTGCATAAGCTGTTGTGCACAACCCCAGTTATCGCCTGCATATTTTGGTTATTTATCCACCTGTACTAAGGCAGAATCCGAGCAGAAATTATAGGATTCTCTGTAATCATTCACACAGGTTCACAAGGGTCAGCAATCACCAAAATGGACTTCCAGCCGGTGTATGGTTACACACATACATATACTTTTCAAAATGAGCTCTATTCACAGACGTGTGACAATCAAACTGTAACGATCACATTCCTCAGATGTCTACGTTACATGCCTGTTATTTGGCCGTTAAAGTGCTTTACAAGTATCTTCCCATAAACCTTTACAGCTCACTAAGCTAAATAACAGGGTTTACAGGGACATATACACAAATTGAAAAACACTGTTATATAGCCACTGCCTGCCGTTTCTTTTCCAATACTCACGCGCTTGGGATGGTAAAGGAATCAAAACCTGAATCCGTCACATTAACCGCATGCAATCAGACAAAACAATACCAGTTGCAGCCATGGCAATCAATGAGGCTAATAATCCAAACCAAATGGCTTTATGAAACTGATTCTGAAACTGTAGGTTTCCAGTTATTGAAAGGAAAGAACATTATTATTATTATTATTATTATTATTATTATTATTTTAACTCTTTTTATTTTTTTTTCTTTCTCCTTTGGTGGCCTATGGCTGGCAAGAACTGAAATATTTTCATTAAAATTCCACCCTTGTAGAAAATGGTCTGAGGATGCAGATATGGTCATCTCCTGAGCCTTAATTCTTAAATCTTATCTCCTTCAATAGTGGCCATGGAACAGCTGTGCTCAAGTCTCTCATAATAGCCGAGGAGCTGGAAGCGGCTTGAGAAATAGCTTTCTTCCCCATGAATACAATAAAGGGACGCTTGTACGAGCCCCGCAGTAAATTTAGATAGTAATTAAATATCCTCGGCAATACATTGAAAAGTTAGGTAATACCAAAACCCACGTAGACTTCTTTTAACTTGTACCTGTTCGCGATGGGGGTTCCCAAAATATCTTAATCAGTTTTGGTTCCGGCCACTCCAGTACTCAGCTGGCGACCACATTTGTCAATATTAAATGCAAGTCTGGATTGTGACAGCCGCAGCGTTACTCCATAGCTTCTCAGTAGGTTCACCACCGTGCTAATGCTGCTTACGATACACACCTCATTTACTCCGATCCATCCTAAACCTTCATGACCCGTTACCACAGTTTGAAACTATAGAATATAAATTTAATGTAATTTTTTCTGCTATAATCAATTGCAAATTAATTAGTTCCTGTCTTTATCAATTGTTTTTTTATCCTAGTTAAATGAAATATTCATCGTTTCTCTAGGAAATGCCCAAAACGCATAAGCTGTCTGTAACTTATTTTTGCATGTCTTTTTCACTTCATCATTTGAAAGCTCTGGATGCTGGTCTCTTTGTGCAGGTTGATTTGATCCGTTACAAAATTTCAGATATTTAATAAAATAAAAAAAAACACCTCTGGTCATTCCATAACTTTGTTCGTATGTAGGATGCATCATTTCCAGAAGCCACTTGATAAGAAATGCTCCTGCTCTGTGGAGCTTAGTTGTGACATGACTCAAAGAATATAAGGGATGGAGCCTGATATGGTTCTCGTCATGGGTAGAAAAGGAGCCAGGTTGTTTGAAAGTTAACAAAGTTTTAAAATGCATTTATCAAAATATAGTCTATAATAGTAATAATCATGTCAAAACATGCATTACCTAAAACAGTAATAACATATTACATCTCCGTACAACCTCAAAACTGGAATATGGCTCACATAGCAGTCTGTGGAGTCTTACAGTTTGTCAGTATGTTTAGTTTCATACAGAAGCTTTTTTGTTTTGGATATTGTATGCCAAAAATCATAGCATGGTCTGATAGGCTCCATATTAGGACTCATGCACACGACCGTATGTATTTTGCAGTCTAGAAAATGCGGATCCACAAAAAATACGGATGACGTCCGTGTGCCTTCCGTATTTTGCACAGAACAGAACAGACGGCCCCTAATAGAACAGTCCTATCCTCGTCCGTTATGCGGACAATAATAGGACACGTTCTATTCTTTTGCGTAACAGACATACGGACATACAGAAACGGAATGCACACAAGTAACTTCTGGGTTTTTTTTGCGGACGCATTAAAATTAATGGTTAGGTCCGCAAAAAAAAAAAAAAAAGACGGATAGGACACGGAAAGAAAATATGTTCGTGTGCATGAGCCCTTAAAGAGATATTGCATTGTCTCCCTTATTCTAAGTGCTCATTCACACGACCGCGGTTTGGTTCCGCATTTGACCCGTGAATTTTTTTGCGGCTCGGGTGCGGACCTATTCACTACAATGGGGACGCAAAAGATGCGGATAGCACTCCATGTGCTGTCCGCATCCGTTGCAAAGCTCCGCGGCCCCGCAAAAAGATAAGTCATGTCCTATTCTAGACCGTTTTGCGGACAAGAATAGGCATTTCCATAAAGGGCCGTCCTTTCCATTCCGCAAATTGTGGAAGGCACACGGGCGGCATCCGTGTTTTGCAGATTCGCAATTTGCAGACCGCAAAACACGGCACGGTCGTGTGAACAAGCCCTAAGACTGATTCCAAGTCACCATTATACAGCGGCAAATCCTGGTTAGCATAGAACCTGTATGGAGGCCCCATATTACAAGGATATCCCCATAATACCGTGTTTTACAATAGCGTTATATGGTGCACATGAAGTGCCTATGGCACCTGTATGCCTCTGTACGGGTTTTATGGATCTTGGATCACATGGATCTATGATGTTTGGGTCATTAGACCCCTGGTCTAACTGTCATTTGCAACCGTATAGTCGTCACCTGGAACCAGCATTTTTATTAGAGAGAAGATGAAAAAAAAGTAGGAAAGAAGAGGATATATATAGTACTATACAGTGTATACCAGTCACAATAATTTAAATGCTTGCCCATAAAATTTGAGGTTTAATAAGCACTGTAATCATTTTGCACATTGTTGTAAACACAATGTAAAGGTTTGTTAGGGTTAACTGTCCTTTTTGTCAAAAACTGCAACATTGTAGCCGCACTGTAACAACACTGAACAGAAGTCTTGGTGCCCTGTCTAGCTCCATTGTGTTAAATAACGACAGGTGACTACTGTCTTTTCTCATTGACCTAATGTGTCAGCCAGATCTCAAACACATAGATAAAATATAAAGCAACATTACGAAAAAAATAATAGTTAATAGAAAATGGTTACATATTTGCCAAATGTGTGCCCCCCAGCAGTTCCTGATTTGCTCTCCATAGAATAAAGTTAGAGAAATGTTTACTTAATATTCAATTAAAATTGCCAATCATGGCTAATTGATTTGCCTAATGAATCGTAGCGTCAAACATCTGGCAAATTGGAGAAACAAGGAAACTTGCTCGTCACTCTTGATATTAATCCAAATAAAGTATTTTTCGTGGTATTAGGCTATTTGCTCGATCTAGAAAAGAACGATGGGGAAGATTTGTGATAATGAATTTGCCAGTTATTAATTACAAAAATGAGAGGGAAGCGCTAATCGGTCGACGTGGCTGAGCTTTTGTACATGTATGTGCTTCTTTTGTCTCCTATAATTTAATCCAGCCTGCTTGTGTGTGTTTTCTCTCCACTTGTCTGTCTGCTCACAGTGGCATTTCTCTTCAATATTTCTGGCCGTGACACATCACTTGGTGACAAACGAACTTCATCCCAGAGGTTTATTTTTTCTGTATCACAGAGCAAAATAAAACCTCCAGTCGGCGTGAGACGAACAATAGTTAAAATGCAGCAAACGCCCTGATTTTTAGACATTTAAAGGGCTATTGTTAATTTCCTGACCTTACCTTATTGTAAGTACAGTAGGTCAGACCATTAATCTTTTTGTTTTATTTTCAAATCAATTTGTTAGTATTTGGATTGAATCAGCCCGAAGCTCCCGAGGATCCGGCTTTTCATGTCATTCAAGAAAGGGCAATTGTTTCCTTTATAGAGAACGACCACTCACTGTGTGAACAGAGATCTATAGCTAGGGACCTGCTTTCTGAAGCACCTTTACCAATTGTGTACAAGTGCTGTTTTAATAATAATAATAATAATAATAATTTGTAACTAATATTTTGTAAAATGTTTTTTTTTTTTTTTTTTTAGCTCTGATGATAAAAGATAAAAACATCCTTCTATTCCCAAATAAATGAATCAATTTTGCATATTTTATTATATGTTTTATTTTAATGTCCCGGCTTTATACATTACCTTTTTATTAATCCTATTTGAACGGTATTTTATTTGCATCTTTGCATTACATTTTATATCCATCTTTTTTTATTTGAAAACTATATTTTTGTGATGAAGCTATTTTTTCTTTTGTCTATTTTTACATGAAAGAAAAACATAAAAAAAAATAAGCATATCTTCCATCACAGGTCATAAAAAATTTCACTTTACATCATAGTGTGTCAGTAAACATAACAGGTCTGCGGGATGATTTAAAGGGAATCCAGAACTTCTTTCTCTTGCTCTTCTTGGAAGCTTGTCTTCACCATTTTTTTAAAAAAAATTTTTACATCATATAAATGTTTTAATACAAACATGAGAATGGACGGCACAGGGAAGAATAAAAAGAGTAAAAAACATTTTAATCTTAATTATTCATAAAAATCCCACTCAGGTTCATTTTCACATATTGTCATTTGACCAAGAGAGATGCTTATTTTACATGAGAAAAGGTCTGCAATAAGGAAGCATTCTACATGTATATTTTACTCTAAACGAATTTTGCTGATCAGAATCAGACAACTGTTAGAAAAATACATTATCCATATAGGTGAGGTCAGAAAAGGAGGAAAGGCAATTTTATGAGCATTTTAACTCTTTGCAAGCACACACGAAAATGGACGTATGAAAAATACACTTTAAAAGGGCTGGCTGCAGCCTTGCCTCTAATTCTATTGTGCTGTCTCCTATGGGACTGTGCTGGGTGCTCTTCTGCAGTCACAAGAACATCTTTCTTATTATACTGAGCTTGCAAACCACCCACATAAGACTCACACAGGGGTCACTAATAAATATTGTAGATTGTACAGTTGTGCCTCAGTGCAGGCACTAAGCATGTTTATGAAAATGCGCTTTTCAAGCAATTGACTACCAATGTCTCTTTGTTCCCTGCTTCTTTTTTTGTCATTTAAATATACAAAATTATTTTATGAAATTTGTAAAATAGGGATAGACACAAATATGCTTGAATTCACAGCAAGTCAGATCGGTAGAAATAGACAATTCTTTTACCATTCTCATATAAATTAGCTCAGGATAAGTGGGTGGAAAAACGTCCAAATAGAATATTTAAAAGATATGTATACTATAAAATAATACAAACTCGCATAAAAAAAAATGATGTCAAATAATTTAATAACAAATGTATTAATAGCCAGCAGCATCTACCTTCAAGGCATCATGTAATAGACACTCACATTTCACCAAAACCAAGATGCAGATTTTTAGTGTTTAGTGTTTCTGAAAAAAAAAAAGTGTTAGGAGCTAAATACTTCCGTTTAGGAAAACAGGTGGCTGCATCCAGGCAAAATTTGTGCAGAAATTTTAAAGTGTAGAAATGTAGGGCTTTAAAGTGTAGAAATGTAGGGCTTTTATTTTTACAAAATTGCCTGGAATTTTCATAAAATATTCTAATATGTTAAATGATTTTATTTGGATTGCTATTTTTTTTTAATTTATTTGCAAATTGATGTCACATATTTTTTTTTATGAAAGAGAGGAATATAAAATCCTATTTACAGGAGTCTAACCAGTAAAAAAAGAAAGAAAGAAAATCAATGTTGCAGGAATAATGAACACAATAAATAAATATTCCTTGGATTGTAGTTGATCATTTTCTGGTTACTAGAGCTGCAAAAGTGTTTGTAAGCATGCAGACTCGGCTGCTTTTCATAGACGTCCTTGTATAAGGAACATTGGGCAAAGCTACACAACATTAGCAGCTTCATCCGAAAGAAGCTTATGCCTTCAGACACCAAATTGAGACAATCAAATAATTTGACAGAAAACAAAGTTTTAGGATGAAGTATGCCAGCAGCCGGCCCGTATTTACCTTATGTTTATCTATGTGTTTCATTGACAAGTCTAATTTCACCATCCATAATTCATGGCTTTGAAACCAATTTGTTATTGTAATAAAATATGTTTCTTTTTTTCCCTTTTTGAGACCTTCATTGAAGGGCCAGAAGAAGAGGATGCTGAATTATACATGCACCCTGACCAAGTGAATTCATTCAGCTCAGTAGGCAGGTGAATCTCCCCGTGACCTTGGAACTGGAAGGGGTTGCAGGGAATTGCAATCAGAGAAGACTCTGGAAATCTAACCATTTCCAAATATTAACAACTTGCTTCAAAGCAAAAGCTGATTTCAGCATTTATGATAATGAGAGCATCAGTGTCTTCTTTCCGAGAACTAAGAGGAGAGAAATAAAAGAAAGGGTGGAAAAAAAACAAGCCACTGTATTAATAAGATTAAAAGCAGTGCTTGCTTTATTTCGGAATGCTAATTTTCATGGTCTGTGTTGTTGGCAGCTGGAGGCCCTCCATGATTTGGATGAAGGGTCTTCCATGCCGGATGTAGTCATTGTTTTAATATTTGGGGTCACTGCTTATTGGAAAAAAAAAAAAAAAGATATAAAATCTCCGGTTGCAGTGAGAGCTGTAGGTCAGTAGTGAGTTGCTTTGAATCATCCTATGGCTGAGACAGTAAAATAATATTGAGAAAAATTTCTAGGAATGTGTGAGGTGTCACAGATGGGGTCGTGGAATTTCGACACATTTGCGCAAATTAGCTCTGTGTCTGTTACATACAAATTTGAAGCATTAGGGGTGAAGAATATGGACTCCAGAAAATGATAGTTTGAAAGTCATGCTAAAGAGATGCAAGTTTATTAATGTTAAGTTGTATTTAAGCTTTTAAACATTGTTTCCAATGAGCCTTCAATACCTCCCACATCACACACACACACACCACACATTCCACACACACACCACACATTCCACACACACACCACCTACCACACACACACACACACACACCACCTACCGCAAATACATAATACACACACTGGATACCACACACACACCACATACAACACACACCACACACCCCATATACCAAACACATCATACACACACCACATACACAAAATACACACACCACATAACACAGACACTAACCATACACCGCTGACCACACACAGACATACACATACCACACACACACACACACCATACACATATCACACAAACACACACACACACACCATACACACACCACATAACACAGACACAAACCATACACTGCTGACAACTCACAAAGACATACACACTGCACGCACAATACACACAAACACCATTTACCACACACCATACACACAAATACTACACACTCACATTATACACATAACACATACAAACACATACAGCCTACACACACACACACCACATATCACACACTCATACCACACACAAGTACTTACACACCTGCCACACACACACTGCAAGTTTTGACTGTTCTAGTTTCTTGTGAGAAATGCTCATTACATTTTGGTAGGTCCTGCCTAAAATGATCCATGATACAGTAGATCTAGACAGACATTGATCTTCAATTTAAAAAAATCCAGAGCCCCTGGCCAGGTGCATAAGTGCCTGATGCTCGTACATAAACTAATTCAGAGAGCATCAGGTTTTTATGTACCTTGCTGATGGCAAAGAGATGGGAATAAGTAGCCCCCTGGGTATCGACCCACCAGGAAATTTCCCTGTAGGGTCTATGGCCAATCAACCCATGTGGTGTGCTATCCACATCCATATAGCCATTCCACAGCACCGCTAAAAGATAGAACGTGACTTGTTCTTGTTTATTTTGTAGCTGGTTTCTTAGGTGCACAGCGGGGGGAACAGGTGTGAGTATCGATATACAAATCACTGACAGTACACGGTTTGGAGTCAATGGCAGCAATTAATAGGGCTGTAATACCTAATTAAAGGCCAAATAATCGGTTTTGAAGGTAGTAGAGAGGGTCGATGCTATTTTCTAAGCAGGACCCATATTATTGGTCAACATAACATATGCATATCATCCTAGACAGCATAATGAGTGGCAAGCTAAGCCATTGAAAAAGCTTGCACTGTAATAGTGAAATTGGATTGTATTAACCCAACTTTTTGGAAATTTTGATTTCCAGATGCATTAGGCATTTTGCACACATGTACACAAACACTCTTCTCAACATTGAAATTGTAACACCAAGAAAGATGAGCCATAAGGTTATGCAAACTGAGGAAGTCGCAGGTGTCACCTAGCTCCAATCTGTGACATTTGGGAGGGGCATAAAAAACAGATTAAAAGATTTTTAGCCACATGAAAACTCTAAAATCTGATCAAGTGGTGTGGGATGACTGTGCGTTGCCTCCTGTTTGTCAAGGTGCCAGTTATAACCATGTGATGCAAACTGAGAGGGACAGAGCCTTTCAACTGAGGGACCTTGGGCCTAGCCCAAGATGTCATCACTGTTCAACTATGTGTGTACCGATGGTTGGGAGAACGATGATGGACTGGAATGACAGCAAGGGGTGCACAGAGGTGAACATCTGCACGTACAGATCATCTTTTTAGAAAAATGGGGTAAGGCTATCCATTCTGAACTGCAAGAGAGTTTGTCACATCCCAAGCCTAGGGTGGCAAACATTGTCTACACAAACTATCAGAAGGAGTTTGCATGACATTGTGCTACAAGCCAGACGTCCAGCTGCGGGTTTTCTATTCACCTCACACCACCGCTCTCAAAGGCTGTCATGGTACACAGCAAGACGCAATGGAGGTTTTTCTGGAGACCATGCGGGCAATGCCATAAACAGACTTTCACGAGGGAACATCACACCAGTCCTACTCCCAGGAATATGGTGTTGGTTGGCATAATGTATAGTAGCTGGACCCCTCTAGTCTTCATTTCAGGTACACTAACAGCTCTGCCTTACATCGATTTGGTTGTGGAACATTTGGAGTTGTCTCCTATTGAGCAAACTGGGACGTCATTGGTCGGCAATTGCAAAGGTAGCTGCCAGCAGCGGATCTTGATGATTTGCATGTCCAAGTGCATTCAACGTGGCAGAGAATTCCTCAGACAACCATTAATAACCTCATTGATAAAATGCCAAGGATTGTTCAGTGCGTGTATTACTGTACGTGTTGCTCATATTCAATACTGAAAAAAACGAGATGTTTGAATATTATAATTTGCATATTGGTTCAACAGAAACCATCATTTCAGTTTGAAGACTATCTAGATACATGTGTTAGCATTTTAAATCAGTGTGCAGTCTGAACTATTCCCCAACATGCTATGCGGACAATAATATGAAGTAGAGTTGCATCGGGTATCGAAGTTTCGATACCCAATCGATACTTTTAGACCCAGATCGATACAATACCCGGTCTTACTATTTAACGATACTAGGCTGCGCTGCTTCTGTTACAGAACATAGCTCGCGCTGCTCTAAGCGTGCGCCATGTTCTCCTCAGCAGCACAGGGGAGAGGAGGAAGTCCCTCCCCCCTTTGCCGCTGCGGCCCTGCCACCAATGGACTGATAGCAGGGATGAGGAGGGGAGGGGCTGTGGCCACTGCGCCACCAATGAATATAATTAACACATTAATTTAAGTGTAGGGAGCGGGTGCATGCAGCGGTATCACATACCCGGCACCTGCCCTCTATGACATGGCGCTGCTAACTCCGGCAATGAACCCTTCAGGTGCCTCACATGAGGGGTTAATTGCTGGGGATCTCAGTGCCATGTCATAGAGGGCAGGTGCCCGGTATGTGATACTGCTGCCAGAACACGCTGCCTACACTTAAATTAATGTATAATCATTGGTGGCGCAATTAATGTATAATCATTAGTATTATAACTATTATAGTCATTGGTGGCGCAGTGGCCACAGGCGCGCCCCCCCCCCCATTGTTATATTCATTGATGGCAGTGGCCACAGGGTCCCCTCCCCTCCTCCCCATTGGTGGTGCAGTGGTAGCTTCTGATCAGAGCCCCAGCAATGTAATTGCGGGGCTCCGATCGGTTACCATGGCAGCCAGGATGCTACTGAAGCCCTGGCTGCCATGGTGAGCTCCCTACTGTTGTGTGCACAGGGCAGCATGGACAGTGTGAAGACCTATTCACCCTAATAGAGCTCTATTGGGGTGAATAGGAAAAGGGATTAAAAGATCTCAGGTTCTAGCACTTAAGGGGGCTAATGGTAAGTAAAAAGTGAAAAAAAACTAAAAACACCAAAATACTAAAAGTTTAAATCGCCCCCTTTCCCAATTTTTCATATAAAAAATAAAAAAATAAACTTATTACATATCACCATGCCCGAAAAAGTGCTCACTATTAAAATATTTAAAAATATCTCCTATGCGGTGAATGCCATAACAGAAAAAAAAATTTAAACTGCGCGATTCGCCATTTTTAGACACCTTGTCCCCTGCAAAAAATAGGATAGGACTGTTCTATTATGGTCCAGACGTTCCACAAAATGCGAAATGCACGCGGCTTTTTTGGTGTGTTTTTTCCCCCGCCTGGTATCGAATGGTATCGAGTATCGCAATACTTTTTTATGGCATCAAAACTGAATCAAAATTTTGGTATCGTGACAACCCTAATATGAACACACAATTAAAATACAAAGACAAAAAACAGACAGGAATTTTTTTTCACCATGGTCGCGTTCTATAAGCCCCCCAAGCAGAATTCTCATCTACAATTCCTGCTACAGGCAGATTGGGATCTAATAGCCGAACATGAGGTCCTATGACCTCTTTCTCTTATCTCATTCTCTGTAACATCCAGTATAGATTGAAAGAAAATAAAAGTGAGGAAGTAGATAGGAGCAAAAAGGACCTGAGCAGGTAAATAAATAAAAACGGACGAGTAAATGAAAGCACTTCACCTGAAGAAGGCAGCAGATCTACTGGACCGTCTTAAATATTCACGGATTCTATTTGAGAGCTCGGCTTCATTCACTGCACCCTGTTGCCTCATACATTTCAATACCAGCCTGCAGATGTGCTGAGAATTAAGTTCCACTGTAATAAACCCTATTTCCCACAGCACTGCTTGGCACCGCAGCAGAAATTTTTGGGGTGGATTTTCACCTCCTCTTTGTGGAATGCAGGGGATGTAGTGAGGAGTATCGCTTAACATGCGTCTATTTCCATGAGAGTCTTGCTAGCACGTTTTGGATTATACCCCTAATAAATTGCAAGGGTTTCCTTGCAACCTCTTAATTGAACACCCACACTGCATATTTGTCAAAAAATGTTGAACAATTGAGGTTTACAACTGTTTTCTTTTGTCTTCACTTTGTGACTTCTTGGCACCAGTTGTAACGTCTGAGAATACACGTGTGTCCTCGAGTTCATGCATTCTGAGGTTAAATTTTTTTTTTTACTCTGATGAACAAGCAAGGGATTGGTTTGTAAAAAGTTTCCTCTCAATCTAGATGATTATTCTTAGTCTCCTGAAGCTGGACCTTCCTATAAGGGCTCATTCACACAAGTGTGACG
This sequence comes from Bufo bufo, assembly GCF_905171765.1. NCBI lineage: Eukaryota > Metazoa > Chordata > Amphibia > Anura > Bufonidae > Bufo > Bufo bufo. The sequence continues at coordinate 143,043,374 of NC_053398.1, read as the reverse complement.
GATTAGGTCCGGATGCGTTCAGTGAAACTCACACCATTTTGCAAGCAAGTTCAGTCAGTTTTGTCTGCGATTGCGTTCAGTCGTTCAGTTTTTCCCACGCGGGTGCAATGTGTTTTGATGCCTTTTGCACGCGCGTTATAAAAAACTGAAGGTTTACAAAAAACATCTCTTAGCAACCATCAGTGAAAAACGCATTGCATTCGCACTTTCTTCCGGATGTAATGCGTTTTTCACTGAAGCCCCATTCACTTCTATGGGGCCATAGATATTCACGCAGAATATAGAACATGCTGCGTTTTTCACGCAATGCAGAACCCATTGAAATAAATGGGTCAGAATTCAGTGCCTTCACGTCACGCATTGCATCTGCGTGGAAAACTTGTGTGAAAGAGGCCTAAATGTTACAGCGGGGCGGTGCAGCTTTAAATGCTACATTGGAAGTGTGTTGACTGATCTCCCTTTTCTGAGAAGAATGCGGTTAAGCGTCTTCAGGACACCGTGGCTGGACACACAACAAATTATGTTTTCCTAGTGTTTTTCTCATTTACAACAGCTGAAAAAATCATAGAACATGAGCCAGAGTTCTGAATCAATGTCACTTTTCCTCATTTGTGGCAGCTGTGCTTTTCCCACAAGCTGAGAAATTAACACTTTGGTATTTTTTAGGAAACCACAGAAGTGAAGTTTTTTTTGTTTTTTTTTGTTAATGGTCCCTTGATTCTGACCTATAACCTACACATTCCAGATATTTGAACAGGCAACGTCTAAGAAATTAATACTGCAAACACATTGAATATGTTATATTCTTAATCTCTCTAAAAGTCTGGAAATTTCCTGCAATGTTCTAAATAGTAGCTATAAAGATTAGACAGTGAACGGCCCATAGAACGGCAGGAGCATGCTCATTGTGCTGCTCCGAATAAAATAAAATTAGGTATGTTCCCAAATGAGATCACCAGCATATGAACCCTGACCCACCAGGGACAAAACAGGTCCAATACCAGAGTTACACAGTGCACCCCAGCTAAAAACATGGATACTTTCAACAGACTTTGCATAAATCAGTAGTACAGGTGAATATAAAAAAACTTTGTAATATATCTTATTAGAAAAAAAGTCTCTTTCCCCCCCTTCTAATATAATTCTCTGCCGAATAGAGAGGAAGGGAAGGGGGAAGTACAGAGAGACAGCACACACTGACATGCGGCCCATAGAAGTGTATGAGGAGAGGAGGAGAGAATTTATCTAGGAAGAAAAAGTCATTTTTCTCTGATAAGATTTATTACAAAGTTTCTTATACTCATCAGCAAAGTTTGTTAAAAGTACAGTGACATTTAGGTCCTTAGAGTTCAGAATGAAAGATTTTCGACAGTAATTCATTTCCTTGCCCTTTTTCTCCCTCCTCTTTGCTCACCAATCCCTTGCATACATATTCGTTATACATACTCCTCAATTCCTTATATCCTCATCCTCTTTACACCTGAACAGTTCCCAATGCAGAGTCAGCTGGCCAACCTACTACTGCAGGCCCATATTGCACCTCCATGTGCTCTGATGGTATACTGTGAAGCAGTGAGGTTCTTTTGCAAAACGTCACTATACGAAGACACTGTAAAGCGGCACACAGAGTATGGCTATGTAATACAGAAACACAAGGACTCTGTGTGCTGCTGCACCAGGACGGCCAGTGTCTTCATGTATGTTAGAAATTGACTGTGTTTTCGTAGGATCAAAATTGCCTCAGAGAGTAATGGCAGATTCACACATGGACAAACTCTCTGCAAAATCTGCATGTCGTATATGAGGATTTTGATGTGGATTTGCCGCCTATTTCGACCTCTGATTCGAAAGAGCAAACTTTGCATCAATTTCGCTATAAAATCTGCATCAAACTCCTCATGCAAGGTTTGAAGGTTTTGCAGATGGTTTGTCCATGGTCTAAAGCTTTTGATACATGGGAAAGGAGCCTCATTGCATATAATGCAACAAGCAGGGGCATAACTACCAAAGCGGCAGACCATGCGAGTGCTATGGGGCCCAGGGCAAGAGGGGGCCCAGTTGGGATCATCTCCTCTTCTACAGGGGTCAGGACTCTACCCTCTAAAGAAACAACTTTTAGCAAATGAGGCGGTGGAAAAATGGTCCAAGGGTCATTGAAAAGGGTTTAGGTGGAAACCCTTCTGTCCTGTGGGGGGGCTGGTTTGATTCTTGCTATGGGGCCCTTACTTCTCAATGTACGCCAATGGCAACAAGGCCCCTGTGTCTCTGATGGATAAATAGGCTGCGTAATAATATACCTAACAAAATAGCAAATAAATGGTATGATTATGAATGTGTGGGGGTCCCTTCAATTCCACACACACCGCCTTATTAAGGGCAGTACATGCTATAAAATAAAAGTCTGGGACATGGGCTGCCAATTAGCATGTAAAATAGCGCTAACTCTCCTTCCAAGAAGCAGATCAGCAACTTTAGCTCATAATTTTGCAGCTGAATGACATGCAAAAGACTGGTTTAAAGGCACGGCACTATTAAACCAGCATGTGCCTTTATTTATCCCTCCCATTATCTCCATGCTTTGTTCTCATCTCTCCCTTACGGTTGATCCTTCACTTGTATTTTGATTTATTAATTAGCTGCTTAATTACCACAACAAGTTGCCTTTTATTCTACCAGATGGCTAAATGAAATCATTTCTCAGATCACGGTTAAAAGAGGAAATAAAATAGTAATAATAAAAGCATGTAGCAGACTTTATACGCACTCAGCAGAGTTTATTAAGTACCCAATAATAAGCATGTGATTGAGAACACTAAGCAATTTTTTGTCTAAAATCCCCAGTCAGCAGGAATATTCCTTTTGTTTTCTGCGTCTCTTCTTGTTTATGCTGTAATTTATCCTTAAACACTTAAGGGAAAAAGCCAAAACGGAAAAAAAAGCAGCTTCTTGCATGACATTTACTCCTATAGGAGGAAAAAATCTGAAGCAATTTGCTTATTTTTGCTGCTGCCATGTTTAGCTTGATCACTATAGACCAAGGTGTCATACCGCCTAAACTCCCAGTAATGTCCATCATCCGCCATCTTTGATGGGCATCTGAAATGAAGATGGTAATGTCGCAGGTTTATACTATACACAGGGGGAGATTTATCAAACTGGCATAAAGTAGAACTGGCCTAGTTGCCCATAGCAACCAATCAGATTCCACCTTTTATTTTTCAAATTAGCTGTGATTAATGAAAGGTGGGATCTGATTGGTGGCTATGGGCAACTAAGCCAGTTCTACTTTACACCCGTTTGATAAATCTCCCCTGCATTATTTATTGGGTCCATTGGGCAGGAGGACTGGGGTCTCTGCTTTTCCAGTTTAGTGAACTGAAGGGGCTCATGCTGGAAAAAAGGTTTGCACATCACTGCCCATTAAATAGAGCCCTTTTTTTTTGCAACTCTACAGGGTTGTAGCAATTGGGGTGTGACTGCAACAGGGACCAAAGAGCTAGGTGATCCGCAGATTACCAGCAGCACTTAAGAGTTGATTCTTTCCATACTAGCATGCACAGGCACAGTGCTGCACTGGAGCGTAGATCATCACCATGCATACAAACAAAGCAGGTGGCCGTTCTTTTAAGAGAGGTACCATTAGGGCCTTTGGGGGGGGGGGGGGGGGGGGCTGCTTTGCTGAACATTCAGCTCTACAGAAGTAGTGCAGTGCCAGCCTAGCAGCATTCTTATCTCTTGCCTCCTTGCATGCATGGCACTGCGCTGTTGACTCCAGTGCAGTGTTATGCATGTGAGGGAGTTTTTAGGTTTCAGTGGCTGTTGTCTCAAAGTATGCTGATTGCCACCTGTATGATGCCACGGGACCAGGGGTGATGAATGCGGGCAGGGGTACAGGAATAAAGTGTGCTAGAATTGGGGCACTACTGACTGATTTTATGCTGCAGTGGGAAGGGAAGTGTTACTAAGAAATAGCCAGGGCTCAGGGATAGCTGTGCAAAGCTGCATGTTGGAGCATGTTGCGACTTTTTGCACTAAATTGCGCAAAATCTTTTGCCACTTTTTGCATTTTACACCACTCACTCCAATCACATGGACGTGCGTAACTATGTTAATGACCAGATTTATTATTGAGATTTTTTTTTTTTTTTTAAAGTAAGAAAAAAAGTTGCACTCTCACTCCATTAGGAGGCTGGAGTAGGAAAACTGGAGGAGCTTTTCTAGACAGAAGTGATAGGTTTAAGGATAAGACATTTATCAAACAACATGTGACATTTGATAAATGTGGCATAAAGTTCGCCAATGCAGACTAATGCAAAACTGACTTCAGATATTATCCTCATGATACATTCCCCCCATGGAGTCTTTGGCTTAGTGTGCCACTGTAAAAGCCTTATGCCTAGTTCACACTTCAATGATTTAGTCAGTGTTTGGTCAGTGATTTCCATCAGTAATTGTGAGCCAAAACCAGAAGTGGACGCTACACAGTGGTAAGGTATAATGGAAAGATTTGCACCTGTTCTGTGTATTTGACCGCTCCTGGTTGTGGTTCACTTCATAGAGCAGGGGCCAGCAACCCTTGGCACTCCAGCTGTTGTGAAACTACAATTCCGAGCATTTCTATGAGAGTTCTGAAATGAGCAGAGCAAGTATGCATGCTGGGAGTTGTAGTTTCACAACACCTGGAATGCTGCAGGTTGCCTACCCCTGTTATAGAGGATGCAGGAAAGTCACTCAGAAGAATCATTAGTACCACCATATACAAAAAATATGCAACATTCTAGCAGCAATGACAGTAATCAAAATTCATTCTCATCAGTTTCATCTATGGAAAAAAATTTAAAGGGGGTTTCTGAGATCAGAACAAATTGGCCATTGGACGAAAATGCCATAAAATAACCTGATAAATTGCCCACCATTCCATTGATACTACTCTCCTGCTCCATGCTCCCGTTTACTGTGCGTGACGTCCCCGGCTACCCATGTGACCGCTGCAGCCAATCACTGGCCATAGAATTATAGATCAGTGGGGAGCATCCAGAACGACAGTACTGTAATGGCAAAGGGATTATTCAGGTAAGTAACGGATCTTTTATTATTTTAGGGCATGCCTCTCCCATTGGCACAATTATTTTGTATCTTGAAACTCCTTTTATGACAACCTGAAAATGTCTTTGTATTGTTACATTTCATTTTACTTCTGAAAATGTCTACAGACCAACATAAATAAAAGCGTATTCTACATTTTTAAAACCAGCGCCTGGATCTGAATACTTTTGGCATGTAATTATAAATATAGTATAGCCAGTATAAAATGGATCTGCATAGCACCACCTTGTTCTAAATTCTCCGTCCAGCTCACTGACGTTGACATATATGCTCAATTCCTTTCTTCAACTGGCACCAGCTGCAGCAGAAAGGACATGCCCCTTGAAATAAATCCAGCAGAGCAATTGCAGAAATAAATGTGAGGTCCAGGGCTGGTTCTAAGTTTGTTAGAAAGAGATTGTCATGTACTATATGATGGCTGTTTATCATTTTTTACATTACTCATGGGATAACTCTGGTGATTAAATATACACACACAGACACAGACATCCATCTTGTCCTCCTATGTTCGCTCTGAGAAGCACCGCTAAACATTATTAATGAGAACAGTCAACAAACTTGTGAAGGAACCAGGAATTTTGTAAAATTTTCCTTAGTAAATCTTGGGATCAATTCTCTAAATGACATGAAATCCAAATCTCGGCGCCTCCCGTACCATAATTAATATTGCTTTCAAGTCTAAGTTTTATTTAGCAGATATTTTTTATGTAGCTTTTTTTGTAATTCCTGCTGCTGCTCATTCCACGCGCCCCATCGTACATCTTACACGCACACACCTAGGAGCAATATTACAACATTAAACAATTAAATTCTGATTGCAGCTTTCCACAGTGGGCACTGATCAATAATACACAAGGGCCGGCACCCAACCCTGAAGTGGAAATTGATTTTGGTATTTTGATATTATTAGGTTTTTTGTGTTTAAAAGCGGCATGCAGTTACTACGACGCACTTGTTCAAAAGGAGGTTATGCCCTGTGGATTTTTCATACCCTACTCTTGATCACCAATTGAGTAAGCAAAGGCCTCAGTTCCTCCGATCTGTGTGCTTGTTGCGTTTTTGGCCACAGCTTTACATTTTTCATTGACTTCTTCTCCATCTGTTATGGAAATGAAAAGTATGTAAGTAGTTCTTTATACTCGGCTGGCTGCATACTTCAGCCGCCACCAAACCCCCCCGCACCCCCCCCCCTCCTCAATAAATGCTTTTGACATGAAGAAGTGCTTTGGTTACCAGCAAAACCAGCTCTCTGGAGAGGATGCAGGTCTGTGAGTCTTCCCCCTTCTGCAGGCCTGTAGCTTGGAAGCTTTTACAAAGCAGTTGTTAACATGAAATGTTTATGAGTAAACGGTCTTCTCATTTACAGGACATCTGCTTTTTTTTTCCCCTTCGTCTGAGAGTCCTGAATTTAAGCAAGTGGTAAGGCTCAGGCAGACAGCAATTAGGTTGAATTAATATCACGGCCACCACTTAACCAGTTCACCTTGTTGTCGGGTTTGTAACACAATGCTTGTCGCTTGTAACCTTCAAGACATTGATCCATTTCTGTGAACAGTATAGGTTCACAAAGCTGAAACCACAAACAGCAGTAAAAAGTGTTTTCACGTTTTCTGAAAAGCGGGTGAATAATATTTTCAATTGACGTTAGAGGCCAGAACACACCGACCAAGCGTTTTGTAGTACAGATTTGCGGCACCCGGGTTAAAATATGCAATTCAGAACATAAGTTTTACATCCAAACTTCATGATCTAGTCAGAAAGGTTAATTCATCAATGACCACTTTTTGTGGCCCGGGTTGGTACGTTCCTGGAGGCTGGATTCAAAAAGGTGGATCCAGCCTCCAGGAACACGCCAACCAGGCCACAGATAAAAAACAATATTTGATGCCCAAACAGTGGTCATTGATGAATTAGCCTTTCGGACTGGATCATGAACTTTAGCTGTGAAATTACATAATAAAACTTATGTTCTGAATTGCATATTTTAACCTGGGTGCCGCAAATTTGTACTACATATCAGTGACTGCCGAGTCCTTCACTGGCATCGGTGCTAAACAGTGTGCAGAACTCCAATCAGTGGCGTAACTAGAAATGACTGGGCCCCACAGCAGATTTTTGAATGCCCTTCCCCCCAAGCAACTTCACAACCCCCTCCTCCTGTGGGTAGTCAAAATCGCTCTCTCAGATGAGGCTCGGCAGCCGCTCTGTCCGTTTCTTACAGTGTCTCAGTATATAATTTAATTTTATAATGCTGTTCAGGGAGTCCTGAAATAAAATCTTTTAGTACTCTTCCTGGGTGGGCCACTTCTGAGTTTGGGCCCCAAAGTAGCTGCTTCCCCTATAGCTATGCCCCTGACTCAAGATTTCATGTGAACAAACAATTGTTTTCTTAAAGAGTTTTCTTGCTTACCGTAAAAAATAATCACCATTGTCCTCATCTGTATGTAAAAAAACTGTAATTAGCAGCTCCTTAAATGTTTTTTTCCCATGAAAAAAAAGTGTTGGCATGTCACTAGACTATCACTTGTTGATCCTTGGGGGTATACCGATCCTGAGAGCTTAGGAGGCAACTTCTAGATTTTTGTTTGGAAAAATGTTTATGCAATAATGCATAGCCTGCTCTTCTATTGCTGCACACCTAGGAAGGTAGCGTGCACCTGTACTTTATTTCATATAGTGTGAAGATGCTTGCATTGTACATTTGGGGGAGTGGATGCCTTCAGTTTGGACCATGGAGTCCTGACCATCTTTCCAAGGCTTTGAAATAAATCATAGTATGGCTCGATTCTACATAACCCTGAATGTTGTATGCCTAGGCCAAGCAGAGGCAAGTCTTCTAGTGTAAGTCCTATCTGAAGAAGCCATCTTGCTGTTGGTAGATGGGCCCGACACAATTTTTATCAAAACTGTGCCCAAAGAGCCTCTAGTTTTCATGTATAGAAATTGTAGCAGTAATGCATTTCAGATTAAACCATGTTTCCAGCGTTTGCATGGAGCAGTGTGACGCTTCATATAGTGGTTGTTTGCTTTTGCATTGCAGTCATGGTAGCCTGTACCTGTCCTTTTTTTTTTATATTTCTTGGAGATGATAACCTGACATCAAATGTTAAGATCCCCTGCAGCACCACCACAGGAGAAACTAAGCATTACATGGTGCCTGTTGAAATCAATATACTGTTTGTATAATGCATTGAAGTCTTAGGTCCTCCAGAGAGAGAGAGAGAGAGAGAGAGAGGCTCCTTGTTGCCATTTTCTGCTCCAGCTTGTTCATGTAGGTCCCAAACAAGGGTATGTGAAAGCAGGCATTCTAAACTAGACAATCCCTTTAATGACTGTTATTGGGAGCTCTGGCTGCCTGCCTCCCTCATCTGCTGCAAGAGTGCGTGAACAGGGTTGTCAGATTTCTCCATCTGTCTAACTAGTCAGACAGCTGATAGTACATGACTGCCTAGCAAATGCTTCAGTAAGGATCTCACATTAGAAATCTAAAAACTTTACAGAGGTGAATCATGGCTGCCGTCAGGTAACGTAACATATGCTATTTGAGGGAAGTTTAGAGAATGTTGACAAAAGGGATGTTAATGAAGTAAAGGATATCAAGCATACCTATTAATGAGTCTGAAATATGAATAAATCAACTATAAAGAGTATGTGGTCAAAGCATGGTCCCTGGTGCCCGAGTGGAGCAGTACCCTTTCATGTTTTCCTTAGCTATTTTATTTATGGACTCAAAAACAATTTCATTTCTGTGCTCGCTTTGCAGGGAACTGGGTGTCTCTCGTGGAAACTAAATAATTTAACAAAAACATGTATATTCTACCCATTTCTATGGATTAAACAGTAAAACTTAAAATTATTTATTAGAGGTCAAATAACCTTTATACAGAATATTTCTTCTGCTTGCCGTGCAGGTAGTGATTTATGTCATCTGGCTTAAGTTTCCTGTCACACATTAGGAAGGCATCCAGTTAGATGGTTAACTGTGCTTTCAGACTATAAAGAAATAGAGCCATTTTAACACATTGGTGGGTGCAGTGCAAACTTTTCATGAGTGCATCCCCCTTCCTGTACATTGTTCATTATCTTTCCATATAACAACCTCCTACTCTCTGTCTATTTAGGTACACTTTTTTTAGACAGAGATATAGGAAAGTGTTGACTCAAAGGTGGTGTCATCTCTGATTAGAGTAATTCACTTTTCATTTTCATATGCATCTGGCCCAGACCACCGTGAAGATTTCTCCTGGCCACAACTCATCACTGCAGAGATTTCTGCCCATCCTTGGCTTCCTGCGTTTTCAGCATTCTCCCTGCCTGTCCCCCACTCACGAAGCAAACTCCCCTTCCTACTGTTGCCCTCAGTACTGTGGCTGCTGCACAGCAGGCAGAGTACTTCAGAAATAAATAATAGAAATAATAGTGCCACACAGATAGTGACCCTCAAATAATTGTTCCAGATAGATAATAAGGATAAAGAATTAGTGCCCCAAAGTGTGTCCTAAACAAAAGTAGTGACGCGCATGAAAATAGTGCCTAAATTGTGTCCCACGTATTAAAGGGGTTGTTCAGGCTTTTAATATCGATGACCTATCCTCAGGATAGATCATCAATATCAGATTAGCGGGGGTCCAACATCCGACACCCCTGCCGATCAGCCCTATGAGGAGACGGTGTGCGCAAGTGCCATCTCCGGTCTCTCTTCCTGCTCTGCTGCTGATTTGCCATAGACATAGTTCGCACACGTGCCATCTCCCATCTCCCCTCCTGCTAACTATGTCTATGGCAAAGCAGAGCAGGAAGAGAGACCTGAGATGGCACTTGCGCACTGCACACACCGTCTCCTCATAGGGCTGATCGGCAGGGGTGCCGGGTGTTGGACCCACGCTAATCTGATATTGATGACCTATCCTGAGGATAGGTCGTCTATAGTAAAAGCCCAGACAACCCCTTTAATAGTGCCTAAATGGTAATTCACATAGTAAAAGTGTCCTCTTTGGTGTTACACAGAGTAATATTGCCCCTTTTTGTCCCATACACCTATAGTGCCCCTTGTGGTACAGTACCTGTTGCTTCTGATGGTGGCCAATCCACTCTGCTATACTGCTGCTCAGTCTATTCTTATGCCAAGGAGCCTCACCACACTGGATTTACTGTGCAGCCTAACAGTTTGCCTGTAGTGTAGGGCCTATGGTTGTCCACATGCTACAGCCCTCACCTAACCTCCGGCCCTCCAGTGTTTTGCAGGCACACAGGGGCGGTTGGGCCATAGACCCTACAGGGAAATTTCTCGGTGGGCCGATGCTCAGGGGGCCACCTGGGCCCGCCTCACAGCTGGCCAGTAGAAGTCTTTGCGGATGTATTTTGTGCTGCTGAGGCAGTATTTTGTGATGGACTGTGGCATTTGGCTCTGTTGGGGTGGTATAATGTGCCAAAATATGGTATTTCTGGCCCTGCCTTTCATCAATTTGGGCCCAACCACAAAACGGGGCTACTTTTAGTATTTTTCCCAAGGCCACTTTACGTTCCCATTCTGCCCCTGCTGGCACTTCATCATTACCCACCACAACTATTCTGGAGATTAGTAGGTTACCGTGGTGGTCTCTACAGTAGAGTGAATATCTGAGGTAGTCACCCACTCACTGCAATGTCAGAACATTTTGATACTGCTTAGCACTCTTATTTTTTTCTGTATTGACACCTACACTAAAATTCTGTGGACTACGGGCTATATGTATTATAAAAAGTATTTTACCCTTCAATATGCTGATGAAAGAAAATTTCAGGATTGAAGTCACACTAGGGAATGAAACAGCCCTGTCACTTGTAAATATATAGGAGGGCGTGAACCCTTTTACATAATACTTTGAAATGGGAAGACATGTAAATAAGGATCAGTTTATCAGTTAAAGTCTCAGTACGTCTTCGCTACAGTGTCAAAGTGACAGATTACATAATTTTGATCAATTAATATGGGTGCATAGTCTGTCACGGTGATGGTTTCAGTTGACTGCACTTTTTCCAGGAGAGAGAAAAGAAATGCTGACTTTCAGAGACATTGACAGAAAACAAAATTAGACAAAGCCAGACCCCTTTCCAGAAAGAAGAGAAAGAGTGGTGCTTCATAGCAATGAGCTGAAGAAAATTAAAGACCTGGGAAAAAACTTCACGAAGGCCTTAAATTGGCAATCTATATACATGTGTGAGGGTGTTCACTAGAAATGGCCCCATTTTTGGTGAAGCAAATCCTAAAAATTTTTTACGTACACACATATATATAATCAATCATGAAAAATTCCAGTTTTCACACTGCCCACTAAACCATAAGCATAAGGCTATCACTTCTTCACTTTTCAGTGTATGGTGAGTACACTGAGGATAGGGTGGGTAGTCAAAATCAGAGGGCAGGATTGCAGTAAAATGTTCCACTATAATTTTAAAGCTGGAGGAAAATAACGCAGAATCTCACCATTGACAGTAGGTTTTGGAAACAGCTCGTCGCCTCCCCTCCCTGCACAATGACCTATGTATATGTCACAGAGCGTGCTCAGAGAACTCTCCCATACAAATCAATGAGACATTTTCTTTCTTAAAGGCAACGAGTCATCAGAAAATTACCTATTGTGTTTAAATCAAGTTTTTTGTGTTAAATATTTTAGTGATATAATTTGATTATCCACATGACCATCTGTATTAAAATATATTGTGAAATCTTAAAGTTTTCACTTTGGACACTTAGCTTCATAATAGGATGAAAATTCACATTCTGTAGAGATTACTTCTCAGCAGGTACTAATATCACGGGCAGGATTACAATGACAAGTAACAGCAATATACAGATAACACAGGATGCACCACTTAAAATAGTGGATGGACAAAGTACATCTCCTGCACGCTGACCATTGCACAGGTCATCGAGCATGTCCACAGACCACAACACTCTTCCAAAGTGAAGTCAATGAGTCATTTTCAGACTACAGGCTACTATGGTCAACATCGCTGCTGTAAAGCCTACAGTGCTGCCCATAATTATTCATACCCCTGGCATATTTTGACTAAAAGTTACTTTTATTCAACCAGCAAGTAATTTTTTGACGGGAAATGACATAGGTGTCTCCCAAAAGATAATAAGACGATGTACAAGAGGCATTATTGTAGGGAAAAAACATTTCTCAGCTGTTATTTACATTTGAGCAAAAAGTGTCCAGTCCAAAATTATTCCTACCCTTCACAAACTGTCACAGTCTGTGGGAAAATCAAAAGTTCTATACCATTCCAAATAGTCCAAGCTGTTCTAAAGCATCCTAATTACCCTGATTAATTGGGAACAGCTGTTTTAATCAACTCAACAGGTGAAAAACAGCAGCTCTCTGCAGTTGGTTTGTGGACAGTCATGGCTGAGACAAAGGAGCTCAGTGAGGACCTGCGGCTGCGCATTGTGGCTGCTCACAAGTTAGGAAAGGGCTACAAGGCCATTTCTAAATGTTTTCAAGTTCCAGTGGCTACAGTGCAAAGCATTATTAAAAAATACAAGATGTTCTGCACTGTTGAAAATCTCAGAGGACGTGGTCGGAAGCCAAAAGTGACACCTGTGCTGGCCAGGAGGATAGTTAGAGAGGTGAAAAAGAATCCAAGGATCACCACCAAGGCCATCCTTGTGAATCTGGGCTTTGCTGGTGGCAATGTCTCAAGGCAGACAATCCAACGGACACTGCACAATGCAGAACAAGGAGGACGCCACTTCTCCACATAAGGCACACAAAAGCTCGCTTGGCCTTTGCAAAAGCTCATCTGGACAAAGAAGAAGACTTCTGGTCTTCTGTGTTATGGTCAGATGGAACAAAAATTGAATTGTTTGGTCACAATGATGTTTCCTTCATGTGGCGTAAAAAAGAAGAAGCCTTCAACCCAAAGAACACTGTCAAACATGGTGGTGGGAACCTAATGCTTTGGGGGTGTTTTTCAGGCTATGGACCTGGGAACCTAATCACAGTAAACGGCACCATGAAAAAAGAGCAATACATGAGTATTCTCAATGACAACATCAGGCAGTCTGCAGAGAAACGTGGCCTTGGGCACCAGTGGACATTTCAACATGACAATGACCCAAAACACACAGCAAAACTGGTGAAGAAATGGTTAGCAGACAACAACATTAACGTTTTGGAGTGGCCCGACCAGAGTCCAGACTTGAATCCAATTGAGAATCTGTGGAGGGAGCTAAAGATCAGGGTGATGGCAAGAAGACCCTCCAACCTGAAAGATTTGGAGCTAATTGCTAAAGATGAATGGGCAAAAGTACTTGTGGAGACATGCAAAAAGCTGGTCTGCAATTATAGGAAGCGTTTGATTGCTGTAATAGCCAATAAAGGCTTTTCTATCGATTATTGAGAAGGGTAGGAATCATTTTGGACTGGACACTTTTTGCTCAAATGTAAATAAAAGCTGAGAATTTTCCCCCCCACAATAATGCCTCTTGTACATCGTCTTATTATCTTTTGGGAGAAACCTATTGCTGGTTGAATAAAAGTAACTTTAAGTCAAAATTTGCCAGGGGTATGAATAATTATAAGCAGCACTGTATCTCCAAATGTTGTTAACAGCAGCTCAGGCAAGATGGCCGTCCCAATACTAATGTATAGTAAATAAAATCATAAAATGTACAACAGACGAGAATAATTAGAGAACCTGGTGGGAGCCACTCTTTGTTAGCCCGGTTCATATGGGAGGGTTAATTGGACATATTGAATGGGTTTGTGTTGAGAAAACCGCTCTTTTTCGAGAGGTGCTTGGCCTGCATTCGGATGGATACTCCTCCACTACAGACTGGAGGGATGTGGTTCCCCAACATGGACAGAACCTTTAGGACAATAGCAATAGAAGGGTAACAATTTAATACAGTATTTTCCAAAGTAAAGAGGGAACCTGACCTCTCCGACAGCAGGATAGTATCGTGACAGACACGCTGATTTCAGCGGTCTATAGTTTTTGCACAATGCATGGCCATCAATGCCAATCATCAAGGAGTCCAGATATGTATGCTGATTGACATAGCGCATAGGGAGCAAACTGTCAATCAGCGCCTAGAGGGTGGAAGAGCCTGCATATCATTGGACTCCTTTTTGGTATATTATGCGTGTACTAAAAAACTACTTCAAGTTAACTCATAATTGACAGATCACTGAAATCAGCATGTCTGTCACTACATCATGCTACCGTCAAAGAGATCAGTATAAGGGTCCGTTCACACGAGCGTTACAGATTCTCTCAGGGTCTGTTCAGGAAAATAAACTGATGGTTTTGCACGCAATTTCAGTCAGTCTTGTCGTGTCCGTTTCAGTTTTCTCCGTGCGGGGTGCAATCAGTTTTGGATGCGTTTTTCACGCAAGCCCCAGTCACTTGTATGGAACCAGAATTGCATGAAAAATGCAGAATATAGAACATTCAGCGTTTTCTCCAGAACGGAAAAATTATACATAAAAAAAAACGCAGACCGATTAAAACGAATGGGTCACGATTCAGTCTGGATGCTGTCCATTTGCTTCACGTAACGTACCAGGACGGAAAACTCGCTAAGGCCTTAGGGGTCTGATAGGTTCCCTTTAAAAGGAACCTGTCACGTCCAAAAACCATCCCAAGCCGCCAGCAGTACCTGAGAGTAGCCATCAGCGTGTTTCCGACGATCGTTTTCTTCCTGAAGGCCGATGAAGCAAAAGCTCAAAAAACTTTTTTATCCCCTGCCTGAGTGATTTTCTAGTCATGCTTGAAGTCAAGGGGGTAGCGACCTCCTTACTTCAAGTCAAGGTAGCCGCGCCCCGTTCCCTGTCCCTTCGCTGTGACTGACAGCGCTCATGCACGAGAGTTCGACTGCCATTGCCGAACAGCCGGCTTTCAGTCACAGCGAAGGGACAGGAAACAGGGAGCAGTTACCTTGACTTGAAGTAAGGAGGCCGCTGCCCCCTTGACTTCAAGCATGACTAGAAAATCACTCGGGCAGAGGATAAAATAATGTTTTCTGAGCTTTTGCTTCATCTGCCTTCAGGAAGAAAACGATCATTGGAAAGACGCTGCTGGCTACTCTCGGGTACTGCTGGCGGCTTGGGATGGTTTTTGGAGGTGACAGGTTCCCTTTAATAATTGGGGGTTGTCTGGAAATAGAGCCAAGTCTTTAGTATTGTGTTTCATTCCCATTCATAGGTTGAGCTGCAGTACCACACACGGCCCATAGACGAGAGTGGTGCTGTGTCTAGTAACAAAAAAATAATAATATCCCATACAGCTGCTTTAATGGTCAAATAATAATTTTTCCCCGAGTAAATACTATCCTTTTGGCTCAAGCGATATAAAATTAATCTTCAATAGTGAATAGCTAATTATTTTTTAAAAGGAAATATATTAGACGCCTAACCGTACTGTACATAACAAGCTGTGTATATCGTGACACTTCACCTGACTCACAAATAATCTATGTAATATGGACGTGTCACATAAATTGGCATTTTCTATAGCATGTCCAAATGAGAGATGTAATAGCATAATGGTTCCAGAAATCATAGATTCTCATCTTCCTTATATCCGCCATACTAATAATTAGAAATTTTGCGTTTTATTTGCATGTTTATTATGAAAGCAATTTCTTTGAGTAGCAATACACCAGAATTACATCGAGGTTTCCGTGTGACAGTCCCTAGAGATTATCCAGGCCCTCTCTTTTGTGACATGGTACCGTGGTTAAAGATACCATTGAAATGAAATGTCAACTGCAGAAGAGTAATTTTTATTATCAGTTAATGAAATCAGAGCTAGTTCACAACATTATCCCAAGGAATGCATCCCCGTCACACAACTTTGATTGGTAAAAATAACATTAGTGTAGTAGAGAAAAATAATATATACGTGTAATGTTCTGCAAACCGATTTGAATGTAAAAATCTTTATAATAACTATAACAATAATGGGTGAATTTAAAGAGAATCTATTTTGTTTTTGTTTTTTATACATATTTTATGTGACTATTGTGGGGACTCGCTCTGGTAGACAGGATTAGCGGATGCAGTATAGAAGCAACAAGAAGTTCTTTGGATCAAACAGTTCAGTGTTTTATTCACACTTTAGGCAAGTGACAAAACAAGCAGTCATAAACAAGCAAAAAGTCACCTTGTGGTGTTGGGGGTAATTCACACCATGCAGCAATTCTGCCTCAAAGAGTCCTTGCTGATAGCAGCACCAACCTGTTTTCACGCCAAACATGTAGCAAGCCTTCATCCAGACACAAGGCTCCCAGATCCCAACACAGAGACCTCGCTTCTGAGCCCAGCTGCCTATTTAGGGACAGCCAGGTGCTGCCAAAACCCGGACTGGCACTTAAAATCCGGTCCGGTATTTGACCTCACCTGGCTGTAAATCAGCCCAGCAGCACATGCTCTCCCAGACCAAACCTCTCAGTGTGTCACACTAGCCATATTTAATATCCAGAAATTTTACATTTTCACACTGGAGAAAATGCAGTACACTGACATTTCCTGTTTTGTGTAGCTCACTTTTCAGCTTTGCTGTGTAGATGTGTACAGGGTTAGCAGAGTCATCTCATTATTATACTGCAGGAAATTTGACGACAGATGAGATGCTCTGTTGCACTGTTGGGGGCCTGAATAACGCTATGTCCACATCGGTGTTACGGCATTCCGGAAGAGAAGCAGACTACCAGAATCACCCTATCTGGCATAGCCGGACAACGCTGGAGCCTTCTGGATCCCCAGTCACTATGATGGGATCTCGAATGCTGGCTTTCTGCTGGAAAAATACAGCCGACAGTGATGAATTCCATTATAGTGAATGGGGATCCAGTGGGGCCCATCGTGACCGGCTATGACGCATACGGTAATTTCAGTAGTCTGCTCCTCTGCGGAGGCAGAACACCAACACCATACTTGCAGATAAGACTCTGTATGCAGCTCATCTTCCACTCCTTGGTCTCTGGCAGGGAGCTGTATTCTTTCACTCCTTGGAGACTGTATTAACACTTTTCTGACCATTAAAGAGGTTGGCTCATTTCAGACATTAGTGGCATATCACTAGGCCACGGCGGATCAGCAACCTTCGGCACTCCAGCTGC
This sequence comes from Bufo bufo, assembly GCF_905171765.1. NCBI lineage: Eukaryota > Metazoa > Chordata > Amphibia > Anura > Bufonidae > Bufo > Bufo bufo. The sequence continues at coordinate 143,026,156 of NC_053398.1, read as the reverse complement.
TGTGAAACTACAATTCCCAGCATGCTCCTTTCATTGCTATGGGTTCAGAGAAGAGCAGAGTAAGTATGCATGCTGGGAGTTGTAGTTTCACAACAGCTGGAGTGGAGGTTGCTGACCCCTGCACTAGACTATGCCATCAATGTCATATAGGTGTGGGTCTCTACCTCCATAACGGGGTCCCCAAAGTATAGGAGAGCACACTGCCCATGTTCAATGTGCTCTCCATTCATCACTATGGGAATTCTGAAAATAGCTGAGCTGTTTTTTGAAGTCCCAAAGTGGTGAATGAAGAGCACAGTGCGCAAGTGCGGCCACCTCTCCATTCACCTCTATGGGACTAAGCTGGTGCTCAGATATTTTTGGTACTCCCATAGAAGTGAATGATGGGTTGCTACACATATGTGGCTACTCTGTGTTTACTTCAGGTGCCCCATTGTGGAGATAGGAGTGGGTTCCATAGGTGGGACCCGGACCTATCCGACATTGATGGCATATTCTAGAGATATGCCATTAATGTCTGAGATGAGCCCACCACTTTAATTCTTATTTATTGATCGTTCTTCATAGCATAGTGCTACACAGTGTAAACATCAGCCAGATCAAAAAAATCTGATCAAAAAACATAAAAAAATCTATATAGCCGACCTGATATATTGAAGTAATGTGGGGAGGAGTGTAGGACAATAGAAGGAGGGTACAATTTAATACAATGGAAGTGGATTTCCTAAAAGAGGTGCAAAAATTGTAGTAGCACCCCTGGTCTAGTGGCCCCTCTGCTGCCTAACAGGACACTTATACTATAAATAATCTATTGGTAATTGGGCCCCTGGTACAAAACATAGTCAAGAAGCTTCAAGTTACGCCTTTATATGCAGACTGGCCAGACGTGGTGAGCTCATATGTTCACATGATGAGAAAGATCAAAATGAAAAAAAAAGACATAAATGACATTTTTCCAGCGGGAGTTTAAATCTTTTTATATTACCAAATGAGAGTGGTGGCACAAAGTTGGTTTCCTGTGCCAACAAATAGTGACATTGTGGTCAACTTTATACACTGGATTTGCTTTTATGGATTTCTAATTTCTACGCATTTGCTTTTAGCTTCAAAAGGTCGTACTTTAATATATTATCTGGAGCACTGGAGTAGATTATTAAATGAACATCTGCTGAAGTGGAAATGCTGCTTAAAGGGCTTGTGTCACTATCACCCAAGAATATTATGCAATAGTATATATATTGGGCATAGTCACAACTGGACCGATATGCTTGGAGGGTTCCCAAGAGCCTATAAGATCGCCAACTGTGCACATGAATGGATCATGTTGGCTGCAGGAGTGCACCACCAATGAGGCGAGGTGAGGCGATTGCCCCAGGCAGCACCAGGTAGGGGCAAGAGGGGGGCAGCAGAAGGGGGATTATCTGTGTCTGCAGTATAGTATTGGGAAGCACAGTGGGCACAGTATGTGTTGCTGTATTACCATGTATGTTTTGTAGCTCTGTATGTAATGTTTCCCAACTCTGTCTTTAACAGTAGGGCTGGAGGGAAGGGGTTAGGTTAAGAAATTGGCATTGGGGGTTTGGGGCACCGTTTCAGTTTTCGGCTTAGGGCTCTTTCACTCTTGCGTTGTCCGGATCCGTCGTGTACTCCATTTGCCGGAGGTGCCCGCCGGATCCGGAAAAACGCAAGTGAACTGAAAGCATTTGAAGACGGATCCGTCTTCAAAATGCGTTCAGTGTTACTATGGCACCCAGGATGCTATTAAAGTCCTGGCTGCCATAGTAGTAGTGGGGAGCGGGGGAGCAGTATACTTACCGTCCGTGCGGCTCCCGGGGCGCTCCAGAATGACGTCAGAGCGCCCCATGCGCATGGATGACGTGATCCATGTGATCACATCACCCATGCGCGTGGGGCGCCCTGACGTCAATCTGGAGCGCCCGGGGAGTCGCACGGACGGTAAGTATACTGCTCCCCCGCTCCCCACTACACTTTACCATGGCTGCCAGGACTTTAGCGTCCTGGAAGCCATGGTAACCATTCAGAAAAAGCTAAACGTCGGATCCAGCAATGCGCCGAAACGACGTTTAGCTTAAGGCTGGATCCGGATTAATGCTTTTCAATGGGCATTAATTCCGGATCCGGCCTTGCGGCAAGTGTTCAGGATTTTTGGCCGGAGCAAAAAGCGCAGCATGCTGCGGTATTTTCTCCGGCCAAAAAACGTTCCGGTCCTGAACTGAAGACATCCTGATGCATCCTGAACGGATTTCTCTCCATTCAGAATGCATTAGGATAATCCTGATCAGGATTCTTCCGGCATAGAGCCCCGACGACGGAACTCTATGCCGGAACACAACAACGCAGGTGTGAAAGAGCCCTTAGGTAGCAGAAAGGCCAGGTGGACCCCTGGGTGGTTGTATAATGATGTAAATACAGTAGTTGTAACAATCTCAATGGACAACAAAATGCAGTTAGGAGATGGGCGAGGTATAGGATAGGCACTAGGACTTCGCCTTGCTGTTTATAAATGTTGAAAGGACTAGTGGAAGAATATTTCGGAAACATAAAGTTATCTTATCTCCATAATCAGAACCCAACTTGAAAGATACCATGTAGCCTGACCTTCTGGCCATGTCTCCGCTGCTCAGTGCAATTTATTTGGTTTGTATTTGAGCTGACATGCTGTCACTCTTTGTCCATCCTCAATCACTATTTGTTCAGATCTGCTCAGATATGACCCTTTATTTGTCATTTCATGAATATCTGATCCTTATCTGGGAACCGAATTTGCAAAATGCCATCGGCAAATAATCATTAAGACTCTCCTTAAAATTCTCCCTTTCTCCCTGCCGCAAAGCTCACCTATCACTCCCTGAAAATGTTTTCTACAGACAAAAGGTTGTGGTTTAACATATTTTAATTGTATGATCCTCTCATTTTGGCACCAAAGGCTTCTTGGGAATTGATTTCAAAGAATATTTAAAGAGTGAGGAGCAGCCATTGCTACATTTGTGATTCTTTTTTTTGTTACTCTTTTTAATTTTGCTTTGCCTATTTAGGATTATTACAGCATATCAATGGGGGAAAAAAAACTACCAGGCGGTAAGACCTTAGAAAGCCAGGTGCTAGAATTAACTAGGCTACCAAGTCCTCCACCCACCCCAACTTAACTCCTTGTTTCTGTGATCTCTCAAACTCCACAAACAATAACATTTGTCATGAGTCAGTCAGCTTAAGGCAGCCACACAAGCCCGGGTCACCAAGGCAGGCTGTCCGGCATCCTCTCGAATCAAACAGATGGTGGAGGTTAAGTGACTGCTCAGTGACTGGCTTTTCAAGTAATTGGAGATCATTTATGTTTCAAATCAGAACTTTGACCACGCTAGATGGGAAAAAAGGGTTAATATGTAAACACCACTTTTGGATATGTCCCCTATTTTAAGTCTTCCTCAATTTTTTTTTTTAATGCCCTGAGATGGTTCTTCATTTAATCCTGGCTTGAGGCTACGAGGAAGAAGCACTCGCAGCCTGGTCTGATTCATTTTGGGCTACAGCTCATCTAAAAGCCAGCAACATCTTATTAAAGCCTGTGATAATCTCCTCTACTAATGCATTGTTTCTTTTTATGGTCTCCAATTAGGGCTGAAGATCTCAAACCAGATCCGTGGAGGCTAAAGAGTACACTTTCTATCGGCAACATTTTCCAAACAATCACACAATCTGCTCCTCGGAATCCTAACTCCAGTAGCAATTGACATTTACTTCTTTTTAGCTTGTGCATTCAATAGGAACAGTTGCTATCCTTCCCGAAGTAACTTATCAGGGACTATTGACTTTTGACTTTGTAATGAGCTACTTTATTCCATTGATATATGTGGATATTTTTCTATTCTTTATTTAAGGTGCTTGAGCCATTTAAATCTTTTGGGCTTATTAAGGCGGAATTTAATCTTTACAATAAAACTAGGTAATAAATTGAAATAAATAAACATATTTAAAGAGACTGTCACTTGCTTGTTGTGTCGGCCCCTCTCCTACTGGGAAGTTTTCCCCAGCAGTGTGGTAGCGGTGCAATGCTTTGCTATTCAATGCAATCTTTATAGGCTTCTAATGTTAACATCTTTGCCTGTTGATGCTTTTGGCTTGCACCCTTTAATACTAAAGATCCAGAGCCATTGTACTTCTTCTACAGAACTTAGACAGGGTCAGACTGGCCCTCTAGAGTACCAGAGGACCCTACGTTGGGCCCAGTCTCTGTTGTCCCCAAACAACTAAGATTAAAAAAAATGCTCTTTTGACTGCCTTTCAAGCTAATCACTTTCTACTGGAGTCTATTTCTTTGTTTGCAAACCTATAAAACTTTAGCGACGATATAAGGCTTGGGCCCAGAAAATAATTTCCTCTGATGGTCCAAAGAACCCCAGTCCGACAGTGACAATAGAAACAAATGATTATGTATGGTATATTGAGCATAACTTAGGGAGGTTTGGTTCTTACAACCTCAATACAAATTTTCTAATGCGTCCATATTATGGTGTATCATCCTTTGGGAGTGTCAAGGTAAAGGGGAACTTGTTGCATTAGTTAAAGGGGTATTTGGGTAATTTCAAGTTATTACTGGTCCACAGGATAGTGGAAAATTGTGAGATCAGTGGGGGTCCTACTCCTGGCACCCCTATAGGTTATGAGGAAAGGGGCCTCCTGAAATGAGCAGGCATGCTCAGTGACTCTACATTCATGTCAATGGAACCTGCTGAAAATAGCAGAGGGCTGTACTTCGGCAGTCCCATAGAGATGAATAGAGCGGCAGTGTGCATGCACTTGAAGTAACATCAAATACTAGACAGCCCAAAATATTTTTAGACCAGAAATTCATCATATTCTAAGGAGAGGATAATAAAGGGGCTTTCCGAGATTTTCATACTGATGACCTATCCTCAGGATAGGTCATCGGTATCTGATCGCTGGTGGTCCGACACCCGGGACCCGCTCCGGTCAGCTGCTTGAGAACGTTGTCCCAGCTCACTAAGCACAGCGCCATAGATTGTATAGCGACTGTGCTTGGTATTATGCCCAGCCCCATTCTCTTCAATACTGCTGAGCATGATACCCAGCACAGCCACTATACTATGTACGGCTATGTGCTTGGTTAGCACGGAGAAGGTATTAATATTTTTTTACCCGTTGTGACAATGTTAGTCAACATGTATGTATGTCTGTGACACTTGCTATAACCCCTCCATGTGAGGTTTAATCACATAGTGGTTTTGTGCTGACCTTAACCCAGCTCATGTAAATGATTAATATTCTACCAACCTGATAGATACAGGTAGCATAGAAGACAAGGGCACAGGGTGGACATTCAGAGAAGTGTTACTTTATATTCCATTGAAATGCTGTCTGTCGGATGAGCGCTGAAGGGCTATGTATGGTTTTATTTGAATGCATCATGTTTATTACAAAGCCTAGATTTCCTCTAACTTCAAGAAGGCAGACAAGAGATTGTCCTTAACCAGGTAAAGTAAAGAGATGGTTTAGAAGCATTCAAGTACCTTAGTGACTTTCATCAGATGCAAACAGGAGAAAAATCGCTCTCTTTTATTTTTTTTTACTTTGCTTTAATCTTATTTGCTAATGTCTCAACAGGCTGGGACATGCATTCTTGGATGGAAATTTCTCAGCACCATATGTGTTTTGCACAAGATAGTCGCAGCAAAATGAGTCTGGCCAGGAAAGGACAATGAGAAAAAACTAAAAAATAAAAACATTAATTAACCTCCTGTTGTCTGCTATGTGTTGAGCTACACATAAGGACAGAGTGAAACAACTCACCAGAGTTTGCATCCCATGAGGGAGTTAGCCGACTTGACACTACAAAGGATTTATTATGAAATGCAGAACACTGACTAAATTATAGGAAGGGGGGGGAAATGCCTAGTCTCATTTCCAAAATATCCCTGATATTTCACAGAATTCCAATAATTATAGTCTTATTAAACAGGTTGCTGATACCATAGTGAGCACCTGTGAGGGCCGAGCGTTAACTGCTTCCCTCACCAAAGAATTAAAACTCAGGGGAAAAAAAGAACACAGAAAAATATGAAAATCTTGAGTATACAGTAATAAGATGGTGACATTATAAGCATTGTAATTGTAGTTTGGCTTTGATGATCCCAAGGAACATTGGTCCACATTTGCTAAGCAGTTTATGCAAATTTTACCCCAAAAAAAGTCGCACATGGCAAATTAGCTAAAATCAAATGTAGTTTTTCTTATCACTTGCCAAATCTGAAAAGTGATGACAAATGTATGGTCTTCAAAGTAGCATAGTTAGGCCTCTTTCACACGGGCGTTACGGATTGGTGCCGGATAGGATGCGGGTGCGTGGTGGGGGAAATCGTGCGAGTGAGCACACAATTTCATTCAGTTTTGACTGCGATTTCGTTGCGTGGTTCAGTTTTTTCCACGCGTGAGAAAAAACTGAATGTGGTGCCCAGACCCGAACTTCTTCAATGAAGTTCGGGTTTGGGTTAGTTGTAGTGTAGATTTTAGTATTATCCCATATAACATGGTTATAAGGGAAAATAAAAGCATTCTTTAATACAGAACGCTTAGTAGAAGGTCAATTGAGTGTTAAACAATAAAAAAATAATTAACTCACCTCCTCCATAGCTGCCGGTCTCTGCTCTTTCATCAGGACCTGTGGTGACGTCACTGAGCTCATCACATGGTCCAATCACTTGGTCCATCACCACGCCGATGGACCATGTGATGTGATGTCACCACAGGTCCTTTAGCCGGCAGCTCATGAATAAAGAAGTAAGAAGAGATCAGCAACTACGCGATCAAGAGGAGGAGGTGAGTTAAAAAAAAAATATTTTAATCCCTCAATCCACATTTTACTAAGCATTCTGTATTGAGAATGCTATTATTTTCCCTTATAACCATGTTATAAGGGAAAATAATAAAGATCGGGTCCCCATCCCGATCGTCACCTAGCAACCATGCGTGAAAATCGGATGCTGGCGATTTTCACGCAGCCCCATTCACTTCTATGGGGCCTGCGTTGCATGAAAAACACACAAAATAGAGCGTGCTGCGATTTTCACGCAACGCACAAGTGATGCGTGAAAATCACCGCTCATGTGCACAACCCCATAGAAATTAATGGGTCCGGATTCAGTGCGGGTGCAATGCGTTCACCTCACGCATTGCACCCGCGCGGAAATATCGCCCGTGTGAAAGAGTCCTTATACTTTTGTCACAAGACTACACATACTTATTGATTATGATTTTCTGGTTTGAGATGCACCAAATTTTATGCATATGCATTTTAATGCATTTGGTGCAATTCACTCCCACGATTCCCTTTACTTAGAGCAGAGTAAGATACTCCAGTCATGGTAAGTTTTGGCCATTGTTTTATGAGCTGATTATTCTTCACCACGTGCACGTGAACCTGTCACCACAAAATTAAGTGTAGTCTGCAGGCAGCGTGTTATAGAGCAGGAGGAGCTGAGCAGATTATATATAAAGATAACCTGTCACCATGTAATCTGCAGGCAGCGTGTTATAGAGCTGGAGGAGCTGAGCAGATTATATATAAAGAGAACCTGTCCCCATGTAATCTGCAGGCAGCGTGTTATAGAGCTGGAGGAGCTGAGCAGATTATATATAAAGAGAACCTGTCACCATGTAATCTGCAGGCAGCATGTTATAGAGCAGGAGGAGCTGAGCAGATTATATATAAAGAGAACCTGTCCCCATGTAATCTGCAGGCAGCATGTTATAGAGCAGGAGGAGCTGAGCAGATTGTATATAAAGAGAACCTGTTATCATGTAATCTGCAGTCAGCATATTATAGACCAGGAGGAGCTGACCAGATTATATATAGAAAAAGAACCTGTCACCGTGTAATCTGCAGGCAGCGTGTTACAGAGCAGGAGGAACTGAGAAGATTATATATAAAGAGAACCTGTCACCATGTAATCTGCAGGCAGCGTGTTATAGAGCAGGAGGAGCTGAGCAGATTATATATAAAGAGAACCTGTCACCGTGTAATCTGCAGGCAGCGTGTTATAGAGCAGGAGGAGCTGAGCAGATTATATATAAAGAGAACCCATCACCATGTAATCTGCAGGCAGCGTGTTATAGAGCAGGAGGAGCTGAGCAGATTATATATAAAGAGAGCCTGTGACCATGTAATCTGCAGGCAGCGTGTTATAGAGCAGGAGGAGCTGAGCAGATTATATATAAAGAGAACCCGTCACCATGTTATCTGCAGGCAGTGTGTTATAGAGCAGGAGGAGCTGAGCAGATTATATATAAAGAGAACCTGTCACCGTGTAATCTGCAGGCAGCGTGTTATAGAGCAGGAGGAGCTGAGCAGATTATATATAAAGAGAACCTGTCACCATGTAATCTGCAGGCAGCGTGTTATAGAGAAGGAGGAGCTGAGCAGATTATATATAAAGAGAAACTCGCCATGTAATCTGCAGGCAGCATGTTATAGAGCAGGAGGAGCTGAGCAGATTATATATAAAGAGAACCTGTCACCATGTAATCTGCAGGCAGCGTGTTATAGAGCAGGAGGAGCTGAGCAGATTGTTTACAAAGAGAACCTGTCACCATGTAATCTGCAGGCAGCGTGTTATAGAGCAGAAGGAGCAGAGCAGATTGTATATAAAGAGGACCGTCACCATGTAAGCTGCAGGGAGCGTGTTATAGAGCAGGAGGAGCTGAGCAGATTATATATAAAGAGAACCTGTCACCGTGTAATCTGCAGGCAGCGTGTTATAGAGCAGGAGGAGCTGAGCAGATTATATATATAATGAGAACCTGTCACCATGTAATCTGCAGGCAGCGTGTTATAGAGCAGGAGGAGCTGAGCAGATTATATATAATGAGAACCTGTCACCATGTAATCTGCAGGCAGCGTGTTATAGAGCATAGTTATAGTTGTACCACCGCCCATCTGATATTGATGACCAACCCCTTTAATGAAAGTAAAACAGTAAGTTATGTGTACTCCAAAATGCTCCCATTAAAAACTACAACTTGTCCCGCAAAAAACAAGCCCTTATACTGCTGCATCGCCGAAAAAAATAAATAAATGTTATAGCTGTTGGAATGTGACTGTCAGGAATAAGGACCGCCTTGTCCCTAGTTATTATAATGGTTACTGTGATATTAAATGTTTTATGGTTATATGTCGTAGTGTAACATATTCCGGTGTGAGTCACATATATATACAGTGTGTATTTATGTATTTGTATTACAAAGCCAGCTGCCATTTATGAATTGGTTTAAGGCTGCATAAAGAGAGAGTCGAGCTGTCTGCCTCGGACCTGGGAAACAGCCAAACTGCTCCCCGGGATGTAGTTAGCACAGAGATGCTAACGAGGATGGGCCCGTTTGCTAGTCACTAGAGAAGGCCTTGCAGTACGCCCCGCGGTCGTTTCGTGGCGAACTTTACTCATTTGCGGTTTGCCAAACAGGCGAATATATGGCGGTATCCACCAGCGCCGTATTCTTTTGCATTGTGCCGAACTTTGACCCATGACACATCCTTCAGGTGGGAATTTCCTCAATGAAAGTATTCAGCAGAATCAACAAGGTCATCTTGAAATGCCCTTACCTTTTAGAGAACAACCTCGTCTGCCAAATAACAGAAATCTTGCCCTAGCAAGATTGAAATGTTTGAAGAAAAAGATGGGAAGAGATCCCAAATTCAAGCAGGATTATTTGAAATTCATGGAAGGCATCCTTGAAGAAGGACATGCAGAGAAAGTTAATAACCAACCTAAAGAAGGAGAAGTGTGGCACATCCCACATCAAGGTGTTTACCACTCAAAGAAACCAGATAAGATTAGAGTAATATTTGATTGCTGTGCAAAGTACAATGGTGTTGCATTGAATGATCATCTACTAAAGAGGACCAGATCTTACAAACACTCTGCCTGAAGTACTGTACTCTGTAGACTCAGAAAGTATCCCGTAGCGTTCATGTGTGACGTTAAAAAGATTTGTCACCAGTTTCATGTGAAAAATGAAGCTAGAGATTTCCTGAGGTTTCTATGGTGGGAGGACGGAGATACAGTTTCAGAGCCAGCAGAATACAGAATGAATGTACACTTGTTTGGAGCAGCATTGTCTCCAGGTTGTGCCAATTATGGTATGGAGTACCTGGCCAATCAGAATGAAAAGGATTGCCCATCAGCAGCAAATTTTCTAAATTTGCATAATCTACAATCAAACTAGTGAAAGAAAGCCAAGAGTTATGCGCAAGAGGAAACCTACGCCTTCACAAATTCATCTCAAACAACAGAGAGGTACTGGAATCCATCAGTAACTCTGAGGCTAGGTTCACACCTGAGCGTTTTACAGCGCATTCCTACGCGCTGTAAAACGCTTAACAGGCAAAAACCAATGTTTCCCTATGGGCACAGTTCCCACCTGAGTGTTTTACAGCGCGTACGAACGCGCTGTAAAACGCCCTACGCCCCAAGAAGTACAGGAGCTTCTTTGGGGCGTCTTGTCGCGCGTATTGTGGCAGTTTTTCATTGGATGCCTCTGTGGTTAATCACACAAACGCGCGTACTATGCGCGTTTCCAAAATACAAAAACGCCCCAAAATACACCTCAAAAACGCCCGATAAAAACGCCTGTAAAAAGCGCTTATCGAATATGCTCAGGTGTGAACCCAGCCTAAACGTGCAGCAAAAATGAACAATGTAGATCTCAATTATGATTATCTTTCAGTTCAGAACATACTTGGATTGGGATGGAATGTAGAGAACGACAAGTTCTTCTTTGAAGTATCTATTGAAGAGAAAGTTGCAACTAGACGAACCATTCTTTCCGCAGTGGCTTCTATATTTGATCCATTGGGATTCTTGGCCCCAGTAATCCTCAGAGCAAAATAAATATTGCAAGAATTATGCAGACAGAAATTGGGATGGGACGAGCCATACCTGAAAATTTTTAAGGCCAAGGTGGGAGAGTTGGATAAGAGACTTGCAAAACTTGGGAGAAGTTCGGATAGTACCTAGATGTTTTGCTCCTCATGATTTCGGAAAGTGCAAGAAAATAGAACTTCATCATTTTTCAGATGCCAGTAGGTATGGTCATGGTCAGTGCTTATACATCAGAGTAAAAGGAGAAGAAAAGATACACTCTGGTTATGGGGAAGGCCAGAGTTGCACCTACCAGTATTCAGACAATAACAAGACTTGAACTGACAGCAGCTGTTTCAGCATCAGTAAGCAAGTTTCTGAGAGATGAATTGGAATTGAAAATAGATGAAGAATATTTTTGGACAGACTCACAAGTTGTCCTAGTATACATAAACAACGAAGCTCGAAGATTCCATATCTTTGTCGCCAACAGAGTTGAGAAAATTCGGGAAATAACCAATCCTGAACATTGTCATCACATTGACACAAAGCATAACCTAGCAGATCATGCTTCAAGAGCACTGAATGTAACAGAATTGAAAAATTCAAACTGGTTCACAGGCCCAGACTCCTTTGGGAAAAGGAAATCACGCCCAGTAAAGGTTACACAGAATTCTCTGTGGGTGATCCAGAAGTAAAAGTTTTACAAACCTTGAGCACTGCTGCCAAGTGTCAAGATGACATACTTGAAAGACTAGCCAGATGTTCAAAATGGAATACAGTCATAAACGTAGTAGCTCGAATTCAACTTTTGGCAAAGGGAATTAGAAAGAAGGAATTGTTGAATGTAGAAGAAATAATAAATGCTGAAGATACAGATGTAGCAGGGTTAGCACTCCAGCTCTTAACTTAAATCTCTTAACTCATCGCGTTATCTTGAGACAAAAGCCATTCAAAATCAATTGAAGGTGTTGCTTAGATTAAATAACACAACTCAGAAATCTCAGAAAACAGGAGTGTTAACTCTACTCCATCCGTACAGTCATAAGATTCATTCAACAGAGATTCTGCAGTGAAGATTTGAAGATACTTAGTCAAGAACCTAAAAGGCTTCCAAACAACCACCCATTGTACAAGCTTAATCTTGTTCTGCATGATGGTATACTGAAGGTGGGAGGGAGACTGAAAAATGCATTGTTACCTAGCAGAGTGAAGCATCCAGCAATTCTACCCAAAAACTCTACCTTCACAAGATTGATTATTGATCACTACGACAACATATCCTTGCATCAAGGAAGAAGCTTTACCCAAAGCTGTTTGAGAGAAGGTGGTTACTGGATTGTGAAAGGAAGCAAAGTCATAGCAAAGTATATGTGTAGTCTGCAGAAAGGCATTTAGACCTACAGAAGAACAAAGAATGGCAGATTTACCGGCAAATCGTGTAAACCCATCACCACCATTTCTTTATAGCGGAATGGATTGTTTTGGCCCATTCATCACCAAACAGAACCGCAAGGAGTACAAGAGATATGGAATAATATTTACATCTTTAAGCTCCAGAGCAATTCACCTGGAAATATTAGAGGATATGTCAACTGACGCATAGCCATTAGATGTACCATCAGAGAGCTTAGATCTGACCAAGGATCTAATTTTGTCGGAGCAAAGAATGAATTGAAGAAAGCTCTAAAAGAGATCGATAAAGAAAAAGTAACTGAGTATTTGTTAGAGAAACAGTGTGATTTTCATATAAATACTTCACATGCAAGCCATACAGGAGGAGTTTGGGAAAGACAAATCAGAACTGTGAGAAATGTGTTAAGTTCAGTGTTGAAAAAGAACGCCGGAAGAATACATGATGCTTCAATTTAGACCCTATTCTATGAGTAATGTCTATTGTTAACAGCCGTCCACTTACAGTTGATAACATCAACGATCCAACAAATTTGGACCCTTTAACTCCCAACCATTACGTACAGCCATCGCCTGGCAAGTTCACCAAAGAGGATTTATATGCTAAAAGGAGATGGCGAAGAGTTCAATATCTATCAGAACAGTTTTGGAATAGATGGAGGAAAGAGTACTTAGCCAATTTTATGCTAAGAAGTGAATGGCAAACACCCAGAAGAAATGTCCAAGTTGGTGACATAGTGTTAGTGAAAGAAGAAAATTCACCTAGAAGTCAATGGAAATTGGCCAAAGTTCTAGAAGTTCAAAAGGATGATGACAAACTAGTAAGAAAAGTGTTGTTACAAATAGGAGACTCAAAACTTGACAAAAAATGAAAACGTCTCACTACTCCACTCAAGTTGGAACGTCCTATACAGAAGTTAGTTGTTCTACTTGAGAGTGATAAAAGATACTTGGAAGTTGAGAACCTGGTGGAAAATTCCTCAAATTCATGTTCAAGTTCTACCACTAAGAACATAGAATTATAGGTAATTTTGGTTTGAGTGTAGCTGTCCAGCTAAGATCTGTCCTAGGTTGCTGGTATGGCTTATATGTGTATACAGCAAAACTTGCCAGTAGCCTTAATACAGTTCCTATGTTTATGGGTTAAAGACAAAAGCAGAGTTATTTACTGTAACATCATGTTTTGGATATCATATAACTGTTATATTTTGTGTTCACAGAAGCAGAATAAGATAATATGCCTTTAAGATTCATTTTGTAATGTAAGGTAAGCTCAGTGACACAGCAGAAACAACAGAAAGTATAGTGCTAATCTGTTGTTGCTGGGCAGAAGTCTAGATCTCCTGCTGCTAGAATCATTATTCACCAGAGACAGGAGCTGAAGAGACATTCACTCCACTAGGAGCTGAAGAGACATTCACTCCACTGAGAACTGAGTTTTATGGGAACAAGAGGCCAATTTAGGGTTTTAAAACCAAACAGTTATATAATGTTCATATTGTTAGTATTGTGTTTAGAACTGTATACTAAACTAGCTATATATGTGTTTACTTACAGTTCCACCAATTGCAACCATACTGAGCCATACAATCTATTCAAATTGCAAAAGCAAACTGCAATCTGCAGTAGAACTATTAGTTAGTCCTCATATATACCTCTCAGAGAGATCACAGAGTGCTTAAATACCTTAAAGGGAATCTGTCACCTACATAACATGTTTTAAACTGATGACATAGCTCTGTGGGAGGCAGATCCATAACACTGATGATACCCATGTTTAGTTTTTCAGAGCCTCCAAAGTACCTAAAATGAAATTTAAAAAATATGCAAATTACCTATCGCAAGTACCCAGGGGCGGAGAGTGTGCTGCATGTGCCCAGTGCTCCCCACCTTACTTGCTCCTGACTCCTCCGCTCTGTATCGTCCGGCCAGCCCTGTATCCTTGCGGCGTCAGTCTCCTCTCTCACAAAAAGTGTAATAGCAAGCGATCAAAAAGTCATACGCACCCCAAAATAGTGCCAATCAAACCGTCATCTCATCCCGAAAAAAAATGAGCCCCTACACAAGACAGTCGCCCAAAAAAATAATAAAGCTATGGGTTTCAGAATGTGGAGACACTAAAGAATCTTTTTTTTTTTTAATGCTTTGTTATGTAAAACTGAAACAAATAACCAAAAAAAGTAGTCATATTTGGTATTGTCACGTCTGTGACAACCTGCTCTCTAAAAATACCACATGATCTAACCTATCAGATGAATGTTGTAAATACTGTGCCAAAACAGCAGTTTCTTGTTACCTTGCCTCACAAAAAGTGTAATATAGAGCAACCAAAAATCATATGTACCCTAAAATAGTACCAACAAAACTGCCACCCTATCCTGTAGTTTCCAAAATGGGGTCACTTTTTTGGAGTTTCTACTCTAGGGGTGCATCAGGGGGGCTTCAAATGGGACATGGTGTAAATAAACCAGTCCAGCAAAATCTGCCTTCCAAAAACCGTATGGCATTCCTTGCCTTCCGAGCCCTGCCGTGTGCCCGTACTGCAGTTTACGACCACATATGGGGTGTTTCTGTAAACTACAGAATCAGGGCCATAAATATTGAGTTTTGTTTGGCTGTTAACCCTTGCTTTGTAACTGGAAAAAAATGGATTCATATGGAAAATCTGCCCAAAAAGTTAAATTTTGAGATTTTATCTCTATTTTCCATTAATTCTTGTGGAACACCTAAAGGGTTAACAAAGTTTGTAAAATCAGATTTGAATACCTTGAGGGGTGTAGTTTGTAAAATTGGGTCATTTATGGGTGGTTTCTATTATGCACAAAGTGAACTGGTCCTTTTTTGACTCCATTTTACCAGTGTCCTGAAGTACAATATGTGACGAAAAAACTATCTCAGAATGGCCTGGATAAGTCAAAGCGTTTTAAAGTTATTCACACATAAAGTGACACTGATCAGATTTGCAAAAAATGGCTTGGTCCTTAAGGTGAAATATAGTCGTTTCCTTAAGGGGTTAAACCTACTGTTTCCATAGAACGGCGGCGCTAGAGGAATTACAGAGTAACAGACAGTCTGATTAGACTAATAGTCAGAGATTTCAAAATTCTTCTAATGCCACAGCGCAAAAGGCACTTCATAGTGCTGCGCCTGCCACACTCCCTTGCCATCTCTTAATAGGGGCAGGTGTCAGGAATAAGGACCGCCTTATCCCTAGTTATTATAATGGTTACTGTGATATTATATGTTTTATGGTTATATGTCGTAGTGTAACATATTCCTGTGTGATTCACATATATATATACAGTGTGTATTTATTTATTTGTATTACAAGGCCATCAGCCATTTATGAATTGGTTTAAGGCTGCATAAAGAGAGAGTCGAGCTGTCTGCCTTGTACCTGGGAAACAGCCAAACTGCTCCCCGGGATGTAGTTAGCACAGATCTGCTAAGAAGTATGGGCTCGTTTGCTGGTCACATCTCAGGACAGGGAACTGCAGACTCTCTGGCAGCTTTTGTCTGCAGGGGGCTTCCTAACTAGAGAATTAACAATAATTTGTAATCCTTCATAACTTGTTCAGGAGGGGCCGTATGTCCCCAAAATCCAGGTCATCACCTCTGGTATAATGGGGTCATTGCAGACATGGCATATCAACTCGCCTTGATCTTCTTGAAAGATCTCACCTTCCGAGCGTCCTGGACTTGTCGCGTTTGATATGCTATGGCTCGGAACGGTGAGATATGAATTATGAAGAAGGGCTGTGGCCTGTATCTTCACCAGGGCAACTTGGAAAATATATTTTGGATATTTTCATACCTGGTCCCTAGATGGCCAGGGGGGCAGGCTGCATGTGTAATGAAGCCCAGCCCAGAGGGGCTGAGTCAGAAGTGTGAGGGAGAATCCCCCTCAGGCCTGCCCCTTGAGGGAAGACATAAAAATGTAATCCCTGGGATATTTGTGTGTCTCAGAGTGGATGATCCAATCGAATTGGTTTGTGCACCATTACTCTGCCCAAATCTCCTGGGAGGAAAGACGCAACTGCTAAGTATCAGAATTTTCAATGTTTTCTACTTTTAATTTTACAATTGTTTGCCATTTATGTATGTCTCTTGTTAATCATTTTTTGTAACCAAGTGCTGTCTATTTTTCATACATTAAACCTAAAAGTTTGGTTTGTCTTGTAACCTTAAGAACCTGTTAGCTCCAGGAAGAGTGTGTGTGCAGTCTGAGTCTGTATGTTGTTTTTCCGTGAGGCCTACTATCGTGTGTGTGTCTGCTTGAGAGTGGGACACTCAGGGGTGTCCTGTCGACCCTATAACGGGCAGGTAGAGGCGGCAAAAGTTTTGTGTTATTTCGTGGGTGTGCTTGCAGGCTTCAGGTGGCGATTTATGCTCGAGTTACGGCCTGGTGCAGGGCGTAACAGCGTGTAAGGGCGTGAGGTGAATCGGCCTGAAGGGCTTGGGCAACCCTTGTCACGTGACACGATGAGCTGGTCTGGTCCCTGGTATGTGACACCGACAATGAAAAGGTCACTAAGGCCCAAAACAGGCTTGTGTCAGCAGATTTTTACCCATGACGTGTTACATGTGCTCTTGGAAGCTGAAGGCATCTGTGTTGGTCCCATGTTCATATGTGCCCACAATAAATATGTATAAATATATCGGGGGTCATACAGAGATCACTCCCATCATCTATTTATACCCAGTACTGTGACTGTGACGAGAGGACATCCTCTGCGTCTGGAGGAAAGAAGGTTTGTACACAAACATAGAAGAGGATTCTTTTCGGGTAAGAGCAGTGAGACTATGGAGCTCTCTGTCTGAGGAGGTGGTGATGGTGAGTTCACTAAAAGAGTTCAAGAGGGGCCTGGATGTATTTCTGGAGTGTAATAATATTACAGGTTATAGTTACTAGAGAGGGGTTTGTTTATCCAGGTAGTTATTCTGATTGGAGTCCCTAACGTGAGGAAAATTGGCTTCTACCTCACTTTTTTTTTTTTTGCCTTTCTCTGGATCAACTTGCAGGATGACTGGCTTAGCTGGATGGACAGATGTCTTTTTTCAGCCTTATAAACTATGTTACTATATGTTACTCTTATTACTAAGAAAAATGTTTTAATATGTGCAAATGAGCATCTAGGAGCAACGGGGGCATTGCCATTGCACCTGGAAGCTCAGCTCTCTCTGCAACTGCAGCGCCCTCTTCCCTTTGATTGACAGGAGCAGGCAGTGAAAACATCGTAACACGTAAGCCCTATCAAAGTGCAGAGGGTGCAGCAGTTGCTCCTAGAGGCTCATTTGCTCATATTAAAACATCATTTTTCTCAGCAATTCGGGCACATATAAACATGGGACCAACACAGATGCCTTCAGCTTCCAAGCGCACATGTAGCAGGTCAGACAGTATCATAGGAACAAATCTGGGGGTTGTCCCATTACATGATGTTATCTCCTATCTACAGGATAGGGAATAAGTGTCTGATTGGCAGAGGTCCGACCACTGGGGCCCCCACCGATCATGAGAATGGGCATGTCTGCCGCTCCATTCAACTCTACGGAACTGCCGGACATAGCCAAGTACAAGTGCTCGGTAATCTCCGGCAGCCCCATACAACCAAATGCGGCAGCAGCGCATGTTCTTGTCCAATGATGCATTCAAACGGGGGAACACAAGCCCCTATTATCATGACTGGCAGGGCCCCAGCAGTTGGACCCCAGGCAATCTGACACCTTCCCTCATCCTCAGGTAATAACATTTTATATAACTGTCCTAAAGTACAAGACTATGTCGACTGCTTTTTATTTGTACATCAGCTCTATGTATCAAGCTTTATTCCATGTCTGGAGAGTGTTATTTGATGTTTCCATTAGTCGATGCACATCTGAGAGTGAACATTTTTATGAATGGGGAAGCCAGGTATGAGGTCCAGTCTTTGTCAAAATTAGAAGGCGACCCGCTCAGGACTCTGAAGACTGAATTTGTTTAACATTTCGAATAGTGGAAGGGAGGCAACGATCCTTTACCTTTCCGACAGTCTGATTCTGCAGAACAGCTTCATGCTGAGCTTTATTGAAAGTCTATTGACTATCGGCTATTGAAAGACACAGCGTGGGATTGTTAGCCCGGACAGGAAGTCTATCGTAAAGGAGGATTGCCAGCCATTGCTACCATTTATGAACAGAACGTGCAATTTTAAATGTTTAAGCTTTGTGCAAGCTGATAAATACTTGCTAGTACTACAGAAATATTATTTCATATGCAAAACAGAATTGGATTACATTGACAGCATGTTATTGTTTCGACCCACTAATTAACTAGGCACTTTTTGTACAATTGTTAGCGATTAATGGGCCATGCATAGCCTCATATTTTTTAATTAGATTTTCATAAAATCTTAGCATAAGTTGCAAATTCAATTAATGGGTCAAGAAGGATGGGGACAACATAACAAATCAGGAACACATTCAGTGTCTTGAGAGAAGTCAGAGATCCAGATCATGTAGATCAATGATAGGATAATGTCCACAGCCATAGAAATGTATACCCACTGAAGGGTCTGCTTAAAGGGGTTGTCCCACGAAAAATATTCTTTTGGTTTTCAAACAAGCACCTGGATCTGAATACTTTTGTAATTGCATGTAATAAAAAATTTTGCATAGCCACTGAGTTGTTCAATAAAATGAAACTGCCTCCTGAGTTTTGATAGGGAGAGCATGCCCTGCGCTGAATAGATAGTGCTGGTGACATCACCGATCTCACGTCTCACCAAAACTCCACTTAGCATGCCCATGGAGAGCCTGGTACATCACCGGATCTCACGAACATTCTCTTGCCCTATGCTATTCAGCGCAGGGCAAGGGGAAGCATCGAAGCTTAGAAAGCTCCACTCATTCATGGTCAATGAGTGCGGGTGGGGTTGTGTCTGGGTTCAGTTCTGAACCCGGACAACCCCTTTAATGGACTCCAGGGCCTCAATACCACTTTTTGGCATTGCATGATTTTCCTTTCTTTTTTTAAAAGATATGCTGCTTGTGACAGCTTAGATTAGGTCAAACATTGAAACTCCAAAAACATTTGGGACATCTACCCATCCTTGGATCCTTTTTGCTCCCATCTGTGTGGGGTATTAAGACCTCTTGAACTTGCTGAATCCTTTAAGCCAAAAAAATATGGACAATTAAATGAATGAAAAATAAGACAAAACTGTGGCATACAATGATGTATAAGGCTTTGTACACACTTGCTTAGTGGTTTCCATTTTCATAAGATCCACAATGGCTATCACGGAATTGTTATCCATGTGACCATGGTCTATTTGATGGATCCATTATGATTATCCTTTTTTTTTCATTGACTCATTGGGACTGCCACCATTACATGGCCCCAGATTGATGCTGTAATTCAATATGCACTAGGGCTGCAACGATTAATCGACGTTATCGATAATATTCGATAACGGGATTCGTTGTCAACGAATCCCGTTATCTAATAATCGGCCGATTCGTTGCTATGCGGGCCGGAGCGGGCAGTCAGGCGCCATGCCTGCGGGTCCTTGAACTTTAGATCACCGCATCTTTATTACCTTACAATGAATCTCCAGTAACAGGCAGAGCGGGCGGCGGCGGCATGACGCGCATGCTCCACCTGCTTCATTCATAAAGTAGGCGGAGCAGGCGCGTCACGTGAGTAAGTGACGTTACACCGCCGCCCGCTCTGCCTGTTACTGGAGCTTCATTGTAAGGTAAAAGAAGATGCAGTGATTTAAAGTAAAAGTTACTGCCGGTTAAGGAATACTGCTGTGAGCGGCGGGGCCAGGGCTGTTATGGGGAGGGAGATCTGTGTATGGCACTGTTATGGACGGGATCTGTGTTTGGCACTGTTATGGGGAGGGGGATATGTGCATGACACTGCTATGGGGGAGATCTGTGGATGACACATATAGCATAAGATGCTATATAGTGTCATCCATAGATCCCCCCATAGCATAGTCATCCACAGGTCCCCTCCCCATAACATTGTCATCCACAGATCCCCCTCCCCATAACAGTGTCATCCACAGATCCCCCTCCCCATAACAGTGCCATCCACAGATCCCCCTCCCCATAACAGTGCACAGATCCCCCTCCCCATAACAGTGCCATCCACAGATCCCCCATAACAGTGCCATCCACAGATCCCCCATAACAGTGCCATCCACAGATCCCCATAACAGTGCCATCCACAGATCCCCCATAACAGTGCCATTCACAATTTGTTTTAATATGGCCTTTAAACATAATTTTTCAAGTAAAATCATATAAACCCCTTTTTTTGTCATTTTGGTGTTTTTTCCCGATTAATCGATGAAATTATCGACAACTAATCGATTATTCAAATAATCCTTAGCTGCAGCCCTAATATGCACCAAATTAAAAAGTCCAGCTAGGTAATCTTCTGACGGTGACAACAAATCTAACATAAGGGGTTGTTATGGTGATAAAAAAAAATGATGTTCTGTAGCCTCAGAATTAGAAAATTTTAAATAAAAAAAAAATCATACCTCATCGATATCCTGCCACTGCTGTTCCTGTACTTCTCTGGGCCCCCAGTTTCTGTTTCTTGGTGTCTCAACATGCAGGAAATGCCAATCATTGGTCCCAGCAGTGATCCTCCTCAGCCAGGGATTGACTGAGCTTTAATTTCGTGTTTATCGTAAGGCACTATGACAGGGGTGGCCAACCTTACAGACACAAAGAGCCCAAAAAAAAACATATGACTACCAGGAGCTACAAGCTATACATTTACACACGAGTCACCGTATTTTTCGCCCTACAAGATGCAGCTAGGTTTCAACAAAGAAAAATAATAGAAAAAAAGATTTTTTTATCTGATCTAAGGTCTGATAAAAATATTTTTTTCTTATTTTTCATTAGCAGAGAAAAAAAAGACCTCTCAGACCTCAGATCAGACTCCTAAATCAGATCTCCAATCCTCATCTGACCTAAAATAAGATCTTCAGACCTCCAAAATAAGACCCACAATATTCGGATCAGACAACACAAATGAGACTCCCAGTTTCAGACCCTCAGTGCTCCGATCCCCCCCCCCCCCCATGCTGAGATATCCCCCCTTCTCGGATCTGACCCCCCCCATGCTCAGACCTGACCAACCCATGCTCAACCAAGACCCCCTATGCTCAGCTCTGCCCCCATGCTCAAATCTGAACCCCCATGCTCAGATCAGACCCCCATTGCTCAGATCAGGACCCCCTTCCCCGAGCTCAGATCAGACCCCCATTGCCCAGATCAGGACACCGCCAACCCATGGTCAGATCAGAACTCCCATGCGCTTAGATCTGACCCCCATGCTCAGTTCTATAATTTAAAAAAATCTCTTCCCTCTCCTGATCAGGCATTGGGCTCCTGCTCGGACACCTGCTACTCTGCAAGTCTGACTTGCTCTCCACTGTGTCTCTCCACGTACTACGGTCCCACACTGTGTGCATCAGGATGTAGTGGAGAGTGAGCTGGAGTTGCAAAGTAGCAACAGTGCCCAATCAGGAAAAGAGATCTGATCATGGGGTGGAGAGTGAGCCGGCCCGACTGCTTCCCGGCTCCACAGCTAGAGCCGCACTTGAAGAAGCAAAGAGCCGCATGCGGCTCAAGAGCCACAGGTTGGCCACCCCTGCACTATGATGTAGAGCCCGTGGGGCCAGAGAATCATCAGAATGGCAATGGCTGGGGATTGGTGTGGTATTATTTAAAAAAATGTTTTATACCTTTCTGAGGCTTTTGAAAATAATATGTATTATATCAATATTTGTATTGTATTTGTATCTGGGGGGGATGGTTGACCTTGGCGTGATGCAGATAACACATCATGAATTATCATTTTGGGTCAAATGGCTCTTTAAATGCGGTCACAGATTTTACCAGTTTCGAGAATGAAGCTGCTAAATGTGTCTAAGGTATATTTATATATAAGTGTTCTGCAGGATATTGATGCCATGTTTTGCACCTTCATAATTTATGTGATGAAAACAACTTGTTTAATTCCACCCAGGAGATAGGAAATTTGAGTAAACAGAATTTGTATTAGCATATGATTTGCAAGTTATTATGTATGAAGGTTTTAATGTCTGGATGCCTATAGTAATGGTGGGAAAAGTCCTACTGCTTGCAATAACTTGCGGAAAAAAATGTTCTTAAAAAAAAAAAAACTTTTTAAGGAAAATTATTACCACTTTCCAGAAGAATATGTAAAACATCATGCAAACAATGCTGAAAATAAAGTTGTTGGAATATATAAGAGACGACCCCTAAGGAGGAATTGTCATTACCTGTATCTAAAGAGCCTCTCCACCTAAAATAACTAATACATACTGCCAGTCAGCACTGCGACATGTTACCTCAGGACAATACATTGTGTCCTTTAAATTGGGTTGTCCACATGTTATCCCGTATCTGCAGGGTTAGGCCTCATGCACACAGCCGTTGCCTGGCTGTGCCCATATTGCGGCCCTCACTTGAATGGGTCCACATACCAGAAGAAGCTGTGCAAAACGGAGGCACAGAACCCCAAAGAAGCACCCACTAGTCATGAGAAAAGGGGACATGTTCCCCTGTTTGAATAGAGAGGCAGACATACATGTGTAAAAGTGCCTGGCCATCTCTGGCAGCAGCGGGCATGCGTATCTTCTTCTCCATCCTTGTAATTGGCAGGGTCCCCAGCAGTCGGACCCCTGTCAGTATGACAGCTATGCTTGGCATTCATGTCCTGTCTGAGCACTGTAGGCACTTTGTTTACTGCCATATGGCCACCATGTTGAATATTATAAGGGTAATATGGCACCCACTTCCATTCTGTTGAGAAAAAAAAGCTCAAATTCCTCAGTATGGAATTGGAGGCATACAAAGGTATAGAAGGTCTTCATAGACGCTTGTGGGCACTGTGTTATAGAGCTGTGCTATGGCAGTGTTTATTATCCAGTTCCCTGCATTTCCCATTACTCCTTGTTTGGAAAAGTGCATTAGGTGTCATCCATATTGATAACCTGTCTCTCGCTTCATTGTGGACCGAACACCACCACGACAGTCAGTGAATGCCCAGCAGGTCATCACTATGACCCTTATTGTACTACTTATGATTATGGTAGTCATTCTGGTAGTCACAGTGTATTGTAGCCTACCTACAGTGACCTCACAGACTGATCCGGCTCTCTGTTGCTGGATGACACAGCGACTGCTTCCAATATCTTCTTCTATAGCCTTTTACAACAGATGAGAAGAAAGCTCAGAAATATCTGTATTAGTTTTTTTTCTATTACTATTCAAAGCATACAATAAACAACCCAAGAGCCCAAGAGAGTACAATAAGCATAAAGTCAAACACTCCTGGAAAGGTAGAAGTGTTTTATTATGACTCAGTAAAAGAGACAACAGATGATAATAGCGATATACAAGTTCAATATTAGCTTATTTAACCTTCTTCTCTTCACACTGGCTTCACGCCTCTTCCCTCACTTTCTGAATTTTAATAAATTAAAATAATAGCAATAATAATAAAACAACTATTTATAGAGCTAATAAAGCATGGACCGTGATGCAGCATTGAGGGTCAGAAAGTTTAGAAGTATTAATATCACATCAGCCACTTTCAATTATTTCTGCCAGCCGGCTCTCCTGTACATTTCCACATCAAATAGTGACTACTAATGATTTTTTTTTTTCCCCCACGTTCACTGTTTAATACACTCCTACTGGGTTTTGAAACTTCTTTGAAAAACAGCGGGGAGTTTAACTTGTGATTTTCAAATTACTGTACTACTGAATTACTTGAAACAGTATTCCCTGCATCGCCTTTTGTTATGTATTTGTGTTTAGAAGTGTAGGTAGGGTGCCCAAATTATATATGCGCATATAGTAAAGAGGAAGGAAATCTATAGACATTTACCCATTATCCTCTTATGTGAACAAGGGTTCCCCCTACTGAGAAGCGGTATATATCACCACTCGCTAAATATTACTGCACCTTGCTTCTGGGGTTAGACCATCACACATTAATAAGGCTACAATAGTGTAATGCAGCAATGAAAATCTGTGGGTATATGTTGTTTTTCTGAGATGGTTTGATGCATATGACCTTAAGCTGGCCTTACCAATCGGATCACTGTAACATAGGCTGTGGATCTGCTGTTTTACTGAACAGATTTAACTCCTAATGGCATTATGTACAGTGCTGCCCATAATTATTCATACCCCTGGCAAATTTTGACTTAGTTACTTTTATTCAACCAGCAAAAATTTTTTTGACGGGAAATGACATAGGTGTCTCCCAAAAGATAATAAGACAATGTACAAGAGGCATTATTGTGGAAAAAAAACATTTCTCAGCTTTTATTTACATTTGAGCAAAAAGT
Organism: Bufo bufo; assembly: GCF_905171765.1. Classification (NCBI taxonomy): domain Eukaryota; kingdom Metazoa; phylum Chordata; class Amphibia; order Anura; family Bufonidae; genus Bufo; species Bufo bufo. The sequence continues at coordinate 143,001,456 of NC_053398.1, read as the reverse complement.
GTCCAGTCCAAAATTATTCATACCCTTCACAATAATCAATAGAAAAGCCTTTATTGGCTATTACAGCAATCAAACGCTTCCTATAATTGCAGACCAGCTTTTTGCATGTCTCCACAGGTATTTTTGCCCATTCATCTTTAGCAATGAGCTCCAAATGATTAAGGTTGGAGGGTCTTCTTGCCGTCACCCTGATCTTTAGCTCCCTCCACAAATTCTCAATTGGATTCAAGTCTGGACTCTGGCTGGGCCACTCCAAAACGTTAATGTTGTTGTCTGCTAACCATTTCTTCACCACTTTTGCTGTGTGTTTTGGGTCATTGTCATGCTGAAATGTCCACTGGTGCCCAAGGCCAAGTTTCTCTGCAGACTGCCTGATGTTGCTCTTTTTTCATGGTGCCGTTTACAGCCGGTTCAGACCTGAGCGTTTTACAGCGCGTTCCTACGCGCTGTAAAACGCTCAACAAGGAGAAACCAATGCCTCCCTATCGGCATGGTTCTCACCTGGGCGTTTTACAGCGCGTACGATCGCGCTGTAAAACGCCCGACGCCCCAAGAAGTTCAGGAGTTTCTTTGAGGCGTAGTGTCGCGTGTTCCCGTACATAGACTTCCGGGAACGCGCGACAATGGGCGTTTGCTTCTGTCCGACGTGCGATTGTAAACACCCGTAGAATCGAGCGTACTGAGCGTACGTTCAGTACGCTCAGGTCTGAACCCGCGGTTACTGTGATTAGGTTTCCTGGTCCATTGGCTGAAAAACACCCCCAAAGCATTAGGTTCCCACCACCATGTTTGACAGTGGGGATGGTGTTCTTTGGGTTGAAGGATTCTCCTTTTTACGCCAACTGGACACTTTTTGCTCAAATGTAAATAAAAGCTGAGAAATGTTGTTTTTTTTTCCACAAAAATGCCTCTTGTACATACATCATTTTATTATCTTTTGGGAGACACCTATGTCATTTCCCGTCAAAAAATTACTTGCTGGTTGAATAAAAGTAACTTTAAGTCAAAATCGGCTAGGGGTATGAATAATAATGGGAAGCACTGTAAGTGCTGCCCCCCATTGTTTTTACTCTTTACCTCCTGTACAGGGATCTGGACTGCAATGCAGGGGAATCACCAGGTTGCTACCTCATGAAGTGGCTTCTGTTCAGAAACAGGTTATACAGGTGGGTCGAGAGATACTGTTGTGTGGCACTAAGGGGACAAATGAGAGAAATGTCAAAAGGCAAGCCAATGTCGGGGCAGGCAGTAAATCCAGTAAACAGGCAGAAGATCAGGGCAGACAGCTCAGGGTCAATACGGACGTCATCTGAGAGTCAGGGCAGGCATCATAGGGTCAATCCAGTAAACAGGCAGAGGGTGTGCATGGGAGGTCAGGAAGACACAGTATTGCGCCTTCACGAGATAAGCTCACACCTTTATGCTCAGGCACTGTTCCATGGAGGAAGGCGATTTAAATAACTGAAGGAAGTTCGTGATTGGCTGAGGACCAATTTGTCTGTGCACTCTGGCTTTTTAAGAGTTAGGTCACGTGCCCTGCTGCACCAGAGAATAGCAGGCATGCAGGAGGGGGGGAGGCCAGAGGAGTCTGGAGAAGAGAGATGTCAGCAGGGCTCTGTCCTACACTGTGAGAAGGATGAGTATTTCATGACCACTGAGAGTGAGAATATGATTATGGACACAGACTGCTTGCATCACAGGCACATTAGCATCACCCGAATCTTACAATTTTAGCAGCACTGGCCAACCATCCAATGTGTACAAGGCCTTTTGACTCCCCAATGGCATATATCAGGTGGATGAAGGGTTGGGCATTTGGATTCAAGATGCCCAATTCTTTTGTTCTTGGGTAGATACATTTCTGCAAGAGGAATCCTGTAGCAACTTTCTCCCGTCTCCCCAGTTAGAACACATGCATGCTTGTCCACGCTGTATGTATGTGCATATATACAATGCTTAAAGTCTTCATTTCACTGTTTTCACATTTTATGTTGTGGCCTTGTGCTGAAATAAAAAAATAAAAATAACGTTTTACCCTCATCATTTTGCGCTCAGTCCCCCAAAATGAGAAAGTGGAAACCGAACTTTAGAAATCTTTGAAAATATATTTAAAAATAAAAATAAAAATTTTGCATGGACATAAGTATTCAGACCCTTTGCTAGGACGCTTGAAATTTAGCTCTGTGGCCTCCCATTTCTCTATATCATCTTTGAGATGTTTCTACAACTTGATTTCAGTACACCTGTGGTAATTTCAGTGGATTGGACATGATTTGGAAAGACACAGCCCTGTCTATAGTCTCACAGCTAACAATGCATATCAGAGCAAAAGCCAAGCCATGAGGAGGAAAGACCTGCCTATAGAGCCCAGAGATAGGATTATGTGTAAACACAGATCTTGAGAAGGGGACAAAAAAAAATCTGCTTTACTGTAAGTTCCCAGTGGCCTCCATAATTCTTAAATGGAAGACGTTTAGGACAACCAGGACTCTTTGTAGAGCTGGCCACCTAACCAAACAATTGGAGAAGGTCTTTGGTAAGAGAGGTGATCTAGAACGCAATGGTCACTTAAGCTGAGCTCCAAAGATACTGTGTGCAGATAGGAGAGACTTCCAGAAGGTTTACCATGACTGCAGCTTCCACCAATCTGGGCTTTATGGCAGAGTGGCAAGAAAGACAGATGGATGCCCACCTTTGCTTTGCAAAAAAGCACATAAAGGACTCTCTGTAAGAAACAAGATTCTCTGGTTTGATGAAACCAAGATTAAACTTCTAAGCATCCTGTTGGACTTGAATCCAATCAAGCATCTCTGGAAAGACCTGAAAATGGCTGTCACTAATGGTCCCCATCCAACCTGACAGAGCTTAAAAGGATCTGTAGAGAAGAATGGCAGAAAATCAGGTTTGCAAACTAGTGCTGAGCAATATACCGTTATATGTGATATATTGCGTTATTAAGAAATGGCGATATCGCCGTTTCTTAAAGAGGAACTCTTATGGTTTTGTATTAATGGAGATAAATACCTTTACTTGCGGGGTACCCTCCGCTGATGCTGCTACCCTGCCTGATATCGCTCCTACACCCCGCTGTGCCCCCCTGCACTTTTCAAGCTCAGTATGCTAATACTGAGCATCGGTACAGGGAGGAGGAGACGCCAGGGTTTCTCATTGAGCGTCTCCTTGTCCCTGGTTGTGCCGCGTTTCAATCACAGCGGAGAGCGTCACAGCCAGGGAGAAAAAAAAGCTCACCTTTTCCCTGGCTGTGACTCTCTCCGCTGTGATTGGATCGCGGCACAGCCAGGGAGACGGAGACACCCATTGAGAAACCCTGGTGTCTCCTCCTCCCTGTACTGATGCTCAGTATTAGCATACTGAGCGTGAAAAGTGCAGGGGGGCACAGCGGGGTGTAGGAGCGATATTAAAAAAATCAGGCAGTGTGGCAGCATCAGCAGTACCCCGCATGTAAAGGTATTTATCTCCATTAATACAAAACCATGAAAGGTCGTCTTTAATTACTGTGGTATTTTTATGACATCATGCCTGCTTCTGCCATGAGGCAGGGGGTGGCAGTTTGCCTCAAGTGCCTCCATAGTATGGGGGCAACAAGGAGACATTACTGTTTTCTGTATGGGGCAACAAGGGGCCATTATAATGTATGGTGTCAATAAGGAGGCATTTTACTGTATGGCATTCTTAGGTATTTCTCACAATAAATTTCTTAATATTGTTAGCATGGGAATATTTTTGATATCGGCCAACCCTAGTGCAAACCTTTTGGCATCAAACCCAAGAAGACTGGAAGCTGTAATCACTGAGTAAAGGGTCTGAATACTGATGTCAATGCATCATGTCAGATTTTCCTTTTCAATAAATTGGCCAAGATTTCTGCTATTCTGTTTTCCGTTTCTCATTATGGGGTATTGAGAGCAGAATGATGGGAAAAACGTGATTTTTTTTTTTTACATTATTTTAGCACAAGGACAAAGGGTCTGAAGACTAATGCAATGTATATGGCCAGCTTGAGCTATCATGCAATCCATGATGTTTTTTATTAACATTATTGGTAATATATTTGCTATATTTATATATGCTTATCTTATTTTTTTAATTCCTTTGGGACTCATTGGTGGAGCCTACTTTGAAACGTCGAACAAACCAAATTGTAATATAGCTTGTCATGAAAAATCAGGATAGTCTTTCCAAAGATGGGCTAGCTGAGGGGTATATTATTGCTATTAATATGTCATTGCCAGGAAAAAAAAATACATGCAACATGCCCACTTCCCATAGTCATGTTAATCATTGACCCATCTGGTCAATGATGTGAAGTGCATCAAATGAACAGAGCTTAGAGCATCTGCTCTCCACCTTTTAAGATGAAGTAGATGGAGGTCCACCGTAAGTCGCAAATTGTTGATGAGGGATGTAAAGCTTTATCTGACTAATGTACTGTGTGATGAACAAGGAATTTCTAGAACAATATCACATATATTAATATGAAATATTGTACTAGAACTGAAGTGTAAGAAGAAACAAGAACACTGGACGGTCAGGACACCAACAGCATATCAACCCACACCATAAAAATTAACATTTCTCGCCCATATTCATTGGGTGACACAGGAACCGTGGGTATAGCTATGTCCTCTAGGAGGCATTGACACTAGAAAAAGCTGTTAGCTCCTCCGCTGGCAGCTATACCCCCTCTAGCCTGGAGAGAGAGCTTCAGTTTTTTCTAGTGAAGTTTTTTTATTTTATTTTTTTATTTTCCTTCTTTCAGGTGGGAAACAGGGGTCGCCTAGCCTCCCTGTTCTCCCGGGGGAGCACGCCAGCGTTGGTCCGCCACGCTGCCTCCTCCCCCAAAAGAAGATAAGGTGGACCAGGGCAGCCTCGCTCCCCTGCATCCCGCCAGCAGAAGGGTCACCCATCCGAGTCCCTATTCCAGCGTCCTGCCACTACGGTGCCAGTAGCTGAAGGGGTGACCCTGCTGGACCAGAGGAAGGGTGAAGATGGCGGCAGGAAAAGAGAACAGGATGAAGAGAGGTGAGTACATGAGACTAGGTAAGTATTAACCCTCTTCTCCCTCCCTCATTTATTATCTAGCAGGGCCAGCCTATACTCAGGGGGTTCAGATCCTTTTCTGGTCTGTATAGTCATTTGCCCCTTTGCAAGGCAGTTCAAGACCCGCTCTACCAATGATGATGGGGCTAGCAGCAATGAATACCCACCCTTCCTCCCTGAATCAGGACTCCATATGCCGCACATAGGGGGTTAATGGCACTGGGCCGAGTGCACCGCTGTGGACCGGGGCGCTCGGTCAGACATGCAGAGAGGGAGCGGAGGAGGCTCCCGCTCCCCGACACCTACCGCCATGATCCACCCCTCTCGGTAGCGGATGCCGGCGTGCAGCTCCGTCGGGGGTTAACCGCAGCGCGATCGGCCGTGCATCGCATCGGTGTTCCGGCCCGCGCTTTTGTCTGCCTGGCCCGCGTTGGTATCAGCCCGGCCCGTGGGGTGGACTCCCCCCGTCCGGCCGGGCGCATTCGCGCTGCTCCTGTCCCTCTGTGACTCGGCCGGTGCAGAATTCGGTGGCCTCTCCTCTTCGGCTGTGCGCAGGGAGGGGGGGCCACACGGCCTTCGTGCCTGGGGGGGGCACTCTGGCGCGAATCCTTCCTGCCCTACTTCCCCCTCCCCAGGCACCTGCTGAGCTCCGCCCAACGGTCCTTTAGACAGCCTTAACCCTATCCTGGCCAGCCACCTCTTTAGGCTGGCACCTGGTTATCTGGGGTCCTACCTCTAGTACAGTGTGCCATAATGTGGAGGAATTTAACCCCTTCCTGCCTCTTGTCATTGAGGCTGGCTTCCTACTTAAAAAAAAAAAAAAAAAGCATGTGCGTCCATAGGGGTCCCCCTCCTCAGCCCTCATCACCGCAGGACCACCCTGTCTGTGTAGTCCCAGACTGGGCCCATGTCCGATCTCGGATAAGGAGGACCTCGCATAGTTCCAAATCCGTCCTCTGGGGCTGTTTGGTTGATAATTCTCCACCTTCGTAAATCCCGTGGAGGATAGCTGAAGTATTCCCAATTCACCCTCCGGGTCGTTTGGTTGATAATTCTCCACCTGCGCAATCCAGTGAAGGACCTCTGCAGGATTTCCAATCTGTCCTCCGGGGCCGTTTGGTTGATAATTCTCCACCTGCGCAATACAGTGGAGAACCTCTGGAATCCCCAATCCGCCCTCCTGGGTCGTTTGGTTGATAATTCTCCGCCAGCGCAATATAGTGCAGAACCTCTGACATTCCCAATCCACCCTCCTGGGTTGTTTGGTTGATAATTCTCCACCTGCGCAATCCAGTGGGGGACCGCTGGAACTTCCCAATCCACACTCCGGGGCCATTTGGTTGATAATTCTCCACCTGCGCCATTCAATAAAGGACCTCTGACATTCCCAATCCACCCTCCCGGGTTGTTTGGTTAAAATTTCTCTGCCAGCGCAATACAGTGCAGAACCTCTGACATTCCCAATCCACCCTCCCGGGTTGTTTGGTTGATAATTCTCCACCTGCGCAATCCAGTGGAGGTCCGCTGGAACTTCCCAATCAACCCTCCGGGGTCGTTTGGTTGATAATTCTCCACCTGCGCAATACAGTGGGGGTCCACTGGACCTCCAATCCACCCTCCGGGGTTGTTTGGTTGATAATGCACCGCCTTCCCAATCCGGTGGTGAGACCTCTAGAAGTTCACATTCCACCCCCTGGGTAGTTTGGTTGATAAGGCCCCACCTGCGCAGTCCACAACTGCCAAGGGTGAGATTCTGAGGGGTAGCCCTACGCGCAAGCGAACCACAGCAGGACATCTTTTCTCCTCGAATATCTCTGCACCCCCACCCTGCCTCCCTGAATCACGCTCAGACACACACTCCCTCACAGGAGAGGGTCCATCCGAGGGAGGGGGGGGGAATTACTGATCAGACCTTGAAATGAATCCGAAGCAATCTCCCAAGATTGCGTCTACGGTGGCCAGCAGTACTTGTTGTATGCATTACCCCCTTCCATAGGCGGAGTACTTGCACTACTTCGGGATACAGTACTTGCCTTATACATTGTCCCCTGCCATAGGTGGACTAAGTATAGTAACAGCGGTTCGGTGCCGGACGTATGCTTACCCCTTCTGTAGGTGGCGGAATTGCATCTCCACTGGGTTCAGTAGTGCTGTATGCATTACCCCCTTACTTAGGTGGAATAATTGCACTCCCACAGGGTACAGGACTCGCCATATGCACTAGTTCTCGCCGTGGGCATTATCCCCCTTCATAGGTGGAGTATTTTTTCTACCACTGGCTTGATTACTTGCTGTATGCATTCCACCTTCCATAGGTAGGGTAATTGCACCACCATTGGATACGATCCCGACTGTCGCGCTATCCTTTCATGGGCGGAGTGTTGCACATCACCGTGCTTCCTGTTGCATTACCCCTTTCCACAAGTGATCCACTAGCGGGGGACTAACTAAACATCTTCGGATGCTGCAATTCAACTGCGCCACGGCTCTAGGTGCCGTCGTTTATTTCGCAGGGGGGCGTGGCACAGTCGGTACCCGCGGGTGCCCGGTACTCTTCTCTAGTGGTATATGGGTGCCGCCAGTGGATACGGTGGCTATCCTCATTGTATCCTTCTTTCTTTTTGGTGCTAGTTTTGGGCATGATTATAACATCCCCTGTCTTCTCAGGGGGTTACCTAGCATCACTTATGTGTCCTAGAGACCCCCTATCTCCATGGGCCTCCATTGTTACAGTCGGTCATGATATTGTCTGCATCAATACGTAGTGCATACACCATTGCACATATATGGTAAGTCGAGTCGAGTGTTTTCACTGACTTTGTATTCTCTATCCACCACTCCTCCTTCTCCGCGAAAGTTGTTATGCGGGCACCCTGGTTTAGCTGCTACAGCGTGTTCTCCTCCACAGGTGCAGCTTTTCGCTAATGCTCGAGTTCGTGGTCGCTTCAGTGGGACATCCCCCTCAGGTAGGGGTCCTACCCTGGCACTAGCCTTGCAGTTGCTCCTGTTCAGCGCCCTTCCAGGTAGAGTTTTTAAGGTTAGCTCTACTTAACTGGGGCAGTATGTTACGTTTCTTCCACGGATAGTCTCAGGCCTCCCCCTCAGTTTTGCGCTGATGGGGAAAGCGCTGGCTACTACTGTGGGAGCGGTATTGCGTTACCACTACATACTTGGGTTCTTACTGCACAGCTCTTTCGTCAGGTTGTGGACTCTTCTAGAACTGAATTCGGTGGCCTCTGCGGATGGCCCCCTCCTCTGCTGGGGTATGGGGCTAGCAATACAGTGTGACTCCCCTTGCCTGGCTTCCTCCTCAAGCAGAGTTTTTGCACAGCCACTTAATCCTTGGTTATTTTTGTATAGCGTCGGTCTCAGACGGAGAATGGGCTTAGACCTAGCCTATTCTTCTCCTGCATTTTTCCTTCTCTGGCTTATGGTTTATAGCCACCCCGCATGCCTTGATAGTTCCCACGTTACTACCTTCCCTCATCTGCATTTGCACGGGGTATTCGTTTGGTGGCCTTCCATTTCCAGACACGCTCCGGTCCCGACTGGTGGGCTGTGGCGCCCTCCACATCACTCCTTCTACAAGGACTTTTTCCATTTGTCCGGGTGAGCTAACGTTATCTACACGAAAGCTTCCCACCTTCTCTCCTGAGCAAGAGTTCCAGAAGCATGCGGCGTGGACGCCCTGATATCTCTTTGGTGGGAGTTCTCCCTCCTTACGTGTTTTTTTCCCCTTCCCCTCCTACCCAGGTTTGTACGGAAGATCAGATGGAGGTAGGGCTGCAACGATTAATCAACATTATCGATAATATTCGATAACGGGATTCATTGTCGACAATTCCCGTTATTGAATAATCGGCTGATTTGTTGCTATGCGAGCGGGAGCGGGCGGCAGCGTGAAAAAATTACTAGTACACTTCGTAGCAGGCAGGAGGCCGGGCGGCGGCAGCGTAACTCACTACGTCACGCGCCTGCTTCTTCCACTTTATGAATGAAGGCGCAGGCGCATGACGTAGTGAGTTACGCTGCTGCCGCCGCCCGTCCAACTGCCCGGCCTCCTGCGATAGTTTAATACTAGTAAGTTAGGGTCTGGAGTGATTTTGCACTATAAGTAGTTTAACATCCCCTACTTGATAGATATGATTAGATGAGCGGGGCCCGGTGTAATAGAATACAGTGACAGCACTGGGCCCCGCTACTATTACAAAACCGAAATGCCAGCCCCCACCCCTGTATTGGGGGTCATTCACAATCACTACACATTGACACTGTTATGGGGGGGATCTCTGGAAGACACATATGTGTCATCCACAGATCCCCCCCATATCAGTGCCTTCCACAGATGCCCCCATAACAGTGCCAGCCATCCAAGGATCCCCCATAACAGTGCCATCCACAGATGCCCCCATAACAGTGCCTGCCATCCACAGATGCCCCATAACAGTGCCATGATTGCCATCCACAGATCACCATAACCATAACAGTGCTATCCACAGATGCCACCCATACCATTGCCATCTACAGATGCCCCCATAACAGTGCCTTCCATCCACAGATGCCCCCATAACAGTGCCATCCACAGATCCCCCCCCCCCCCCCCCCCATAACTCAGCCAGGTAATCAGGATAATAGTAGTAGGGAGGAGTACGAGTCTTGGAGATTGAATGTGCAATAAATTTGCGATACTGGAGACTCTCCTTGAGTCCAATGGCAGCAGTGAAGAGGACACAGAGGGAGAACACATGGAGGAGGATATTAACACATTCATCAGAAATGAAGTACAGTCCTATTTTGCTGAGAAGCCTCTCAACAAGGATGGCAACCCTTTGAGCTGGTGGAAGTCTAACGAAGACAGGTATCCTACATTGGTTAAACATGCAATATCATACTTGTCTATCCCAAGTACATCCACACCGTCGGAACGTCTCTTCTCTGCAACAGGTAACATAGCGTGTAAGAAGAGAGCTAGCCTAAGCCCTGACCATGTGGACATGTTGTCTTTTTTACATTGTAATGCAAAATTTTTATAATTATATAAGTCCTAAAATTGTTTTAATATGGCCTTTGAACATACTTTTTCAAGTAAAATCATATAAACCCCTTTTTTTGTAATTTTGGTGTTTTTTCCCGATTAATCGATAAATTATCGACAACTAATCGATTCAAATAATCGTTAGCTGCAGCCCTAGATGGAAGGCATTCTGACGAATCCTAGTCGCTCCGGATTGGCCTCGTCACGTGTGGTACGCCGACCTCATTCTCCTTCTAGGAGACATCCCTTGGTCACTGCCACTCAGAGTCGACCTTCTTTCACAGGGTCCGGTCTTACATCAGCATTTAGAGTCTTTGGTTGACGGAGTGGCTATTGAAACCGCCATTCTGACGTGGAAAGGATTTTTCGGTGGACGTCATCCGCACTAGGATTCAGGCCAGGAAACCTTCCTTCAGGGAGTGGCACATATGGTTCCTCCGTACCGTCCTTTTCCGCCTTGGGATCTGAATATAGTTTTTTCAGTATTCCAGTCTTCTCCCTTTGAGCCCTTGCGGAAGATCTCACTCCGTCTCCTGTCCTAGAAGGTAGTCTTTTCTTGTGGCTATCACATTCACATCCATCAGACGGGTGTCCAAGTTGGGGGTGCTCTCTTGCTGAAAACCTTTCCTGGTTCTTCACAAGGATAAGGCGGTACTCCGGCCCATTCCTTCTTCTCCCGAAGGTGGTCTCTGACTTCCTGTCATGCCCTGCTCAGGCTATGTGCGGAGGTCTGCCAGGTTAGCAGCACGTGTGTAGCCTTTTGTTTTTGTTTTGGAGTTGAGCTATATCTGCCTCCCTTCAGGTGCACTGGGTGGGGTCGTTGGTTTGAGTTTAAATTACGCCCACTCCCAGTGTCCTGTGCGGGTTATAGCTTCTGTCTGGCTCAGAGGAAGGAAGGAAGGATTTGCTGTTCCTGCTCAGTAAATGATAAGTTGGTTTTGTTTATCTTGTGGTTGGTCTAGGCTGTTAGAGAGACGCCTGCCCCCTCCAGGTCTGAGGGAGCAGGCTGCCTCTTTCCCCCCTTTCACCATCTTAGGGATTTTAGGGAATCTTCAGCCTAAGCACGAGGACACGTTTATTCCCACCTTCAGGGTCTGAACGTGGGCATAGAAGTCTAGGGGAAGCTGGTAGGGATTTGTCAGGAGGTGACCTTATCCCCAGCTTCTTTCCTAGACACTTGTTTGTTGATTTTCTGTGTATCTTGTATCCTGTCCCCCGTGACACTTCCATATCAATGAAGAAATTGTCCTTCCTTCACTGTCCCTCTCCTTCACACCCTACGGAAGGGAATTACATTATTGGACGTTGTCAGAGCTCTGATCATTATTTGGCAGCCTCCAGTCCTATCCGGCGTACGGAACCCCTTTTTGTCTTCTGAAGGGTCTTCGCTCGGGATTGGCGGCCTCCACGGTGGCGATTGCATGTTGGATTCGGTCTGCAAGTGCTGAAGCATACCGCGCCCGCAGCAGGGTTCCGCCCTTAGGTGTCACGGCTCACTCCACCAGAGTGGTGGGCGCTTTCTTGGGCTCGGAGGATTCGCGCTTCGGCTGCACAGTTGTGTAAGGCGGCTACTTGGCCCTCCTTACACACGTTCACAAAAATTTACCAGGTGCATACTTATGCATCGGCGGTCGCTGCCTTGGGCCGCGTGGTCTTGCAGGCGACAGTTCTTAGATGCCTGCAGGGACGCTTGATTCCATGGGTCTGTGGTTTTTCCCTCCCTGTGGACTGCTTTTGGAAGTCCCATGGTTCCTGTGTCCCCCAATGAATATGGGCGAGAAAAGGAGATTTTTGTATAAATGTCACGGATGGTGTTGCAGATAGCTGGAAGTTATGAATAAACATCCGACTGGCTTGATCCCAAACTAAGGAGCATATGGGTGAGCCCTATAAAACCCCTAGAGCTCTCCCTGACTGCTATGCCCATGCAAAGATCTTTATGGTAGACGATTGCATGCCCTCGTACCTTATGCTATGTGACACCTGAAAACCCTATAATAGTGAGGGGACACAACCACCGGCTCCCTGCACTTAATACGGATGGAGTCAGGGTCACCTACAATCAAGCCAGCAAGAAACACAAATAAAGGAAACAGACTTATCTGAGGAATCAGGAGAAGCAGCATCCAGCAGTGAACACAATCCAGGAAGAAGTATAAACCGCAAAGTGAGGCAGTATGGGAGGAGATATAAAGGGAGACAATCAGTGCAAATAGGTGACAGCTGGGAGATGGAAAGGAGATGAGAAAGTGAAACCAAAACAAAGAATATCATACAACAGGTAGAGAAGAACGTCTGCCAGATCTTCTCACAGAGCTGGCGGTGACAATAATTTAACAGTAAAATCTCTTTCTCGCTCTTCATTGGGGGACACAGTTCCCACCCAGTATTGTTGTTCGACCACAGTTGTGGCTGTTGCTGGTTAGAACCCCGTTGGGTCTTTTGGCATGGTTGGTGTTCCATGTTTTTTCTTTGGTTGGCTTGCTTCTCCTACTGCTTGTACACAAACTGAAGCTCTCTCTCCAGGCTGGAGGGGGTATAGCTACAAGGGGAGGAGCTAACAGCTTTATCTAGTGTCAACGCCTCCTAGAGGACATAGCTATACCCACGGTTCCTGTGTCCCCCAATGAAGAGCGAGAAAGATTTTACTGGTAAGTTATACAAAAATCTCCTTTTTTGACAAAAGTTTCCAAGTATTCAAACACCTAAAAATATGAGTTGCTCTTACACACATTTTTACAGGTTAGGGACCTTTTACACGCTTCAGTTATTGGGAGCAAAAAACCTTGTTGCCCCATGTAAACATGCTACCGATCACCCGAAGTACTAGAAAATGTTATGTGACTGCATCTTTTACGTGGCACCAAAAATTGTCATGTATTGGAAGCATCCCATCCCAGGTAACAAGCTGTATGCTGCTAACAATATCAAAACTGAATAGGATACAAATGATCATAGTAATGATCATTCCTACACCATTCAGTCCACATTAGGCAGAGTAAAAACAATCAACCTAAATATCGTTAGTTGGCTCTGAAATGGCCACATGTAAAAGGTACCTTAAAAGTTTTGGGAGGGTCCACTAACACAGTACATAATATAGTATTTCTGAATCTAGTTACTAGAACCTGGTTGGGGGTTCCCAGAGGAAAGCAACAACATGAGATTGCATAATTCATAGTAGGGGATGGGTTTAATGTAAGGGTTCCTCATGCATGGAAAATGAATACTGGGGCCTTCTTATGTAGCTGAAAGGCTTTTGGGTTCTCCTCAGGCATAAGTGTCCACTTCTGTGCCTGCTATAGCTATGCCTAAGACTTCAGCTTGATCCAGTCTTGTTTTCAGAAATTCTTGAGGACTTCTCCCCCTTCATTCTCTTGCTGTACCACAACAAACCGGTATAAACTGAGAGGACACCTGAGCACCTGCGCATGTAGCACTACCCTTAAAGAGGTTATTCAGGATTAGAAAAACATACCGTAGCTCAGTTCTTCCAAAAACAGCACCATATGTCTATAGATTGTGCCTGGCACTGCTCTTTAGCCACTATGTAGTGAATGGGGCAAAGCTGCAATACTGCACTCAGCCTGTGTACAGGGGTAGTGCTATTTTTGGAAGAAAGGAGCCATGTTTTACTAATACTGGACAACCCCTTTAATGGTGCTTGGGGGAGGTGACAGACTACTTATAACCTAAGGTGATCCTCTTCACAGAAGTTCACCTTTAGCTTCAGCCGGTTCTGCTCACAAAACCTCTAGTCATTACCTCGAACTGATCCAACATACAGCCGCTCATGTCCTTAAAGGGGTTGTTCAGGCCTAGAATGAGTGTGGCGATTTTTCAGACGCAGTGCTACGTCTGTCCGAGGGCTGTTTCTGTCAATACCAGACACATGCTATGGGTAGATGTGGCACTGTTTTTGGAAAAACAGTAGCCCCTTTTTCTAGTTTACCACTTTAATTCAAGTTGACTCGCCGCTCCTGGCCTCCTTTCTTTAACTTGAGCCAGCCCTGCTCTCATGACCTGATGTCTTTAACTTGAGGCCGTCCTGTTAAATTTATGGAACCCACAGATTTATTTCCATTAGATTTGGGCTGTTAATTTCATATAATCATTACTTAGGAAACGGAAGGTTTTAATCTGCGGCACGGTAAGTATAACAATGTGTATTTCTGGTGGAAATCAGTTATAATACCACTAACTGCACCTTTAAGGCATGTCGATTATATCTCATTATTGCAAATACCCTACACAGAATCTTGTAAACCACCTCTAAAAAAAAGTGACATCATCCAGGCCCGGACTTTATTATGAAAAACTTGGACCTGATTTTTGTAATATTCCACACATTAACCATGTTCCTGCAGGAAGCTGTGTTTATTCCCAGTGCGCTTAATACTAAGAAAAAGGAGAAAAAAAAACTGTTTCCAGATCTTGGTAGGAGGGGGGCACGCTCTTTATTGGCCTCATGTTCCTGCGAGGAATGTTTCCCTTTATTTTAGGGGGGCAGCTGCGAAATGACCTGATCAAACGTAATGTGTATAGGTATTAAAGGAGGTTCTGCTGGATGAGGAAATAAGAGCATGGTGTAAGCAGGGTTATTCTTTGCATCAACTGATCAAAAGCCTTCACAGCTGTTTTAACATCTGCGCCCCTTCTTAATACATTTAATAGTGATCTTTGTACCTCTGCACAGAAGTGCATTTGGGCTTCTATACGTTGACATTTTTCTCATTACAGTTCTTATGACTTGCAGATGGCCTGGAATTAATTTGGTCCGTTATTCCCCTTCACTGGGGCTCCACAATATTTGACTCTTGGATTGGCTTTTTTGCTTGTTGGCTTTTTTTATTTATAGGTTTATTAGGTGGGATTTATTGATCCTCCGGAGGAAGACCACTATTTTATAATAAATGCAACACAAGCCTGACATTACCGTGAATGTGCGCTCCATCAGGCAGGGCTGCCATAAAATTTGGAAACACAGATTGCCACCCGCCACTTTGTCTAGCGGCAGATACACCTAGAAATTTGCTTAAATCGAAGATATTACGATGAGCAACATTGTATATTGCAAAACCTCAATCAGTTGGAACAAAGCCCCTTCATTTATTTTCTACTGCCTGTATATTTGTCTTTTTCTCTCTCTCTCTTTTTGAGGATCCTGCTCAGCGGTGGAGCCCACGTGTCTCTCTCTCTCGTACCCTCCCTCCCACCTTTTTTTCAGCTTTTCAGTTCTTAGAGGAGAAATGACACAAATGAAACGCCTCTCAGAAAACTGCCATTAAAATATATATTAGACACTGCGCTGAATCTATTCTCCAGTTCTGCAGGCTCTTAGAAATCCTGTTTGATCTCCCCTACGGAAACACAGGGCAGAGGAGTTCTTACAGACTGATGTCTTAAAGCAAAGGGAAAAAAAAAAATCTGAGAGAAATAAACAGGCTTGCAGACTGAATAGCTTCTCCTCGCATGGTGCATCGTCGCATTGCCGGTCTTAACTAGCCGCCACCTTCTGTCGTTCAAAACGCCTTCACCAAACAATGGAAACTCCAGTTTCCTGTCTAAACAAACCTTATTATTCCACAGTCAGAAATAATGTCCTTAAGATCAATACATAGATGCAAAGCAAAATGTCTTTGTTGCTAATACCAACATGCACTAGTAAACAGAATCAGTCCCTCCGATCCTTCATCGAGTGGTTTTGTCGGCTGCCGCGTTTCAGCAGAGAAGAAGCGCCTCATCTGGTGTATTTTATATATTTTTTTCCATTTCATGCAGATGGGTGTGAGATTGAATTTGGCTACACTGCAGAGGTCAGCCGTGGCCCTGGCTTTGTTGGGCATTGCATGTCAGCGTCCACATGACGGGTCTAAGGCCAAAGCCCAGCCTGTAGACGCTAGTTTATCGTCCACTCTATCAAAGAGTCTAATGGTCAGCCGAGGAGGCTCAAACTGTCCCCTGTGGCTTGACATTAACAGAGTGAACTTGTTTAAGTGTTACTGGCGATGTCTGAGGATGATGCGGACGCCAATAACAGTTTTCTTCAATGAGCACTGGCTCAGATCACAACTCAATACAGCTCTACGGTGACACAGCCAGGCTGAAAAATGCTCCCAGGAGGCATGCCCTCACCTCTGAATCCAAAATAGAGAAGGGTTGATCAATGCCCTCTGACAACAAGTGAGGTAGTCACCTCTCGGCCCTTGCTTGCCTCCTTCATGAAGAAAATAGCGATAAATGGGACAATAACGACACACTACAAATGCCCACAGATCTTCTCACGCCATGGCCAACATCATCAAGCGGCCCTACTACTGAGATCAAGAGGAGTCTGCACACATTTACATCATGCTTTATCACTAAACCCCATTCACTAACACCCCTGTGATGTTTAGTCACTAATGTTAGAATTCATGGGAATATTTTATTACATTTTTGAATTCCCTTTTTTTTATATATATCTTTGAAGCTTTTTTTATTTCATTAGATATGTTATATATATAGTATATATATATATATATATATATATATATATATATACTGTATATATATATATATAAAGAAATCCCTCAGCTTGATGTGGTTGTGCATAGATCATATGTCTATGTAAATTGTAGAAATCATATTAATATTGCACAATTTTTTTATGATTATGTAACAAATTTTTAATACATGTTTTTTGTTATTTAGGTACATATTAAAAATATCCTCTGTATAAATACCACAGTAGAAGAAAAATCAACCCCCCCCCCCTCCCGCAACCTCCACCGTATGTCTTTAGCCTTTTATGCGCTTTCTTTTTTGCACAGTGCATCGGTGTATTTATATAACAAAAGCATGCACAGCCGTCACTGACTACTCCAGCCTCAATGGCAGATTACCGACTGCTTTTCTAGCAGCACAAACATTTACTATACAGCGAGGCTGAGGCAGCGAATAAGCCTCTGCTGTGTCACAAGTCAAGAAAACCAGGAAATTGGAGATCACAGGCTAAAAGTATATATAGTATATATATACACATATATAAGATGTGTGCATAAACAGCATTAATATACCTGTTTTTTATATACCGTACATGGAATCTTAATATTTTAGCATATTTAGAATAATTTTGCATATCTTAAATTTTACACATGCTAATTTTTATATATATTTACACACACAGACATAGTAAGGGTAGATATATAGATAAATAGATATTAGATATAGATCCAGAAATCAAATACAGATCAGTACTATACCACAATGATCAGGATGAGCAGGACACCAGACACTGAGGACCCGACTCCAATACCCACAAGATAAAAAATAAGTATTGGCGCTCTCACAAATTTCAGTGAGCAAAAAGATGATCTTTATTCACCCATGTAGTAGCATGCTACTGCATGGTTGAATAAAGATATATATTATTTTTAGATAGAGAGATAGATATGAGATAGATAGATATGAATGAATGGATAGATAGATAGATAGATAGATAGATAGATAGATAGATAGATAGATAGATAGATAGATAGATAGATAGATACAGAACAATAGATAGATATGAATGGATAGATAGATATGAGATAGATAGATAGATAGATAATGGATAGATAGATAACAGATAGATATGAGATAGATGACAGATATGAGATAGATAGATATGAATGGATAGATAGATAGATATGAGATAGATGACAGATAGATATGAGATAGATAGATAGATAGATAGATATGAATAGATAGATAGATAGATAGATATGAATAGATAGATAGATAGATAGATAGATATGAATAGATAGATAGATAGATAGATAGATATGAGATAGATGACAGATAGATATGAGCTAGATAGATATGAATGGATAGATAGATAGATAGATAGATATGAGATAGATAGATACAGAACGATAGATAGATAACAGATAGATATGAGATAGATGACAGATATGAGATAGATAGATATGAGATAGATAGATAGATAGATATGAATGAATAGATAGATAGATAGATAGATAGATATGAATAGATAGATAGATAATGGATAGATAGATAACAGATAGATATGAGATAGATAGATAGATATGAATAGATAGATAGATAGATAGATAGATAATGGATAGATAGATAGATAGATAGATATGGGAATAGAAAAAATGTGGGCAGCACCACTGTCAAAATAGTATAAACGGAGTGCCAGCGGCTGAGTAGGCGATCCACCTCCAAATAATATAGAAAAAAAGAAATCCGCAGCACATCCAATTGATCAAAAAGTAAAAAGAAGCTTTATTCACCAAGCATGCATGCTTGGTGAATAAAGCTTCTTTTTACTTTTTGATCAATTGGATGTGCTGCGGATTTCTTTCTTTCTTTCTTTTTTTTCTTTTTTAGATAGATAGATAGATAGATAGATAATGGATAGATAGATAACAGATAGATATGAGATAGATAGATGATAGATAAATAGATAGACAGATACATAGTAGATAGATAAGATAGGTGGATAGATTTTAGATATCGATAGATATTAGACAGATGATAGACAGATAATAGATATGTGCATGAGCCAAATGGAGAGTGAGAATATGTATTAATTTAGACTTTTTAGATGTCCAGGGTGCTAACTTTTTGTCCCTATGTCCATACATTGAAATCTTTGTGTGTATATATACATATATCTATATAACATTTAGTGATAATATTAGAATGCACTTTGAAGAATACGCATGTGAATAAGCCGCCCCCGTAGGCCCCCAGCGTATCTGATTCACAGGGTGTACGTTTTATTTGCAGGTGCAGCACGCGTTCTCATATTGTGTGTACCGTGTAAGTTTAACATTTTACAAATGGAGACATGTGCAGGAGACAGGCTGCGTCCCGGGTTCTGAAGTTTGTATTTAGCACTATGATTTTTCTTGGCTGTCGTCCCTAAACAAAGGCAAATGGTAGTAAAAGTAGGAAGAGGGGGCACGAGTGGACGGCCAAGGTCTGATCTGGCAGACAAGAGAGACTGGCCAAACAATAGAATGACCCTGACATCGAAGAAATAAATAAAACATGCAAATAGTTGTCCCTGATGGCTGCCTTATTCCCCCCTGCCCCCTCCCCACCCCACCCCACCCCCAACTGTGATTACATTTTCTGTGGTCATTTCCCAAATGTCTGCCCAACAAAAAAAAAAATCACCCACAGCCTTCTCTCACACCATTGCTTAAAGCAAAGCCCCTTCCTGCGGCTTGCAATCTGCAGGCCTGCCAATCACACACACTTCCAGCGTCAGGCGCTCTGCTTTCATTAGGCCACAATGCATCACATCTGATTACGGCACAACCCCAAAAAACACCAAGTAACAATAAGGAACAGAAGTGTGACACTGCCCCGTTAATAATCAGCACAGCTTCTTTCAGCGGCCTGCACCCCCCAGCCTCGTGTGCTGGACCTTACCAAAGGGCCTGCTTTAATAAGTCTGCAAGCTAACGCTTGTCGCTATGCAGAACCGCTCTTCAGAGACTCGCCAGCGAGGTGAGAATGCAAGAATAGGAAGGGGGAGACCAATATCTACAGAGCTAATGACAAGTGCCTTAATATCCGGCATTTTCAGTTTCCCATAAGCGCCTTTGCTTTTCCTATTGGAGCAATTTCTAATTAAAGATTTTAATCTGGTTTCACATTGAGTTAATAAGCCCTTTGATTGATTAGGATTCATAAAATTGTCATTTTCCACTGCTGAGACTGCTGCGTGCTTCAGGGACTGGTGTAAGGTGCTACTATTGTTCACATACCCCCCACGCAGATTAATACTAACGCCAGTCAATAATCGGCCAAAATGGAACCACACAGGCGCGGCAATGAAGAAAAGTTACACACGTGTATTATTCTAATTTCATAATATTTTAATTTCTTGCTGGAAAAAAATGGGTCTGGTAATTAAAATTTTAATTTTAGCAGCAGGAGATTTTTTTTTTCTGTTGCAAGATGTACCCATGTATTGAATAGACATTCTAAATGGGTAACAATGTAGGATGTTATTCTTCTAGCTGAATGAGGGGAACATTTTGAAATTATATTCTTTATTTTACAGGTCCTTTACTACACCAATGCTGCATATGGGTGTTTAAAGGGGTCCTCCAAGTTACCGATATTGATGACCTATTCTCAGGACAGGTCATCAATATCAGATCTATGTTCCAGCACCCAACATCCCCAGCATAAGCTTGTTCGTGCAGCTGCGGCGCAGAAAACTGTACAGAGTGGAGGAAGAAGGCACCGTAAACTGTGTCGTTTCCATCATCAGTGGACTGCAGTCAAGCACCTTTTAGGGTACAGCTACACGGTGACACTGGTCACGGCCAGAGTCTCAGAGTAGCGGTGATCCTATAGAAATGAATGGGATCACTGCGCCAAGTTGAAAGAAATCCAGCAATGTTGCATTTCTTGCAACTGACGCGACTACCATTAATTTCTGTGGAATCACCGCTACTCTGTGATCCTGGCCCTTACAAGTGTCACCGTGTAGCCGTACCCTGCTGTACCCCATTACGGCTACTACACAGTATACAGCGCTGTCTGCTTCCAGCTCCATACATTGTAAAGTTTCAGGCGCCAGCGGCTGCCTGAAACAGCTGATTGCTGAGAGTAACGGGCCCCCCATGGATATGGATGATAAGGCCCCCACACATCTGATATGGATGATAGGTCATCAATAACTGTAGCTCGGACATCCCCTTTAAGTTAGTTTTTGCTTTTGAAGAAGGATTTTCTTTTCTAGTATCAAACATTCTCTGGGGGCATATAAGTTTTGGAGATGCTGGTAAGTTAACATGCGTTAGGACTAGGAAATATTATATTTGCCTTCCCACATCTCGTATATGTTAAAATAGGGTTGTTCAGGATTAGAAAAACCTGGCTGCTTTCCTCCAAACTGCGCCCCACTTGTATGTAATACAGTATGAAAGCCCTTGTTTCTCCGCAGGGGGCCCTAATGCAGAATTTGTAACAGGGCCCCCACCTATGGTGTCCAGTATGTAATATTGCGTCAGAGTGGTCTTTGAGCCCCTAATGCTATTGGGCACTAATGCTTGGGTGGGGCTGAAATGTCTGCCTCCATTGCTATGTTCCTGCTACTCGGTAAGATGCAGTAGAGCCTATACTAGTGAAAAGGTGCAATACAAGGTGGAAGCTTGTGTCACACATAGTCTTTGGTGTGTTTTTGAAGTTTTGGTGTGGGGTTTTTTCTAGCATTTTTAGGCAAATAATGGTAGCTACAGATGTTTCATGGAAGTCTATGGGAAATATTAAACACAGGATAAACATGCTGTTTTGTATTTTGTTTTTTCACCCTTCAGGTACATTTTTCTTGTGTCATTGGCCTTTTTTTTTATCTCAGCATTCTCTGGGTCTAGCACTTTTTTTCCGCACTGACTGGCTTTTTTCTCCTATAGACGTCCATTGGCATTTATTTCCAATACAGCTGTACAGAGGAAGTGACATCATGGGAGTGGGCACATGCTTTCTTCTAAAATAATAATAGTAATACAAAGAAAATGCCTTTAAAACATGCCAGGTGCTAAAACACACTATATGGGCAAAATGCTTCAGAAAACACAGCAAAAATATGCTGATCATGACATGCTTTTTTTGCTCCCCAAAAAACTCCAGGGGTCTGGACCAAAACTACCTGTGAAGGAGCCCTACAGATAAGATAGGCAGAGTGTATTATCGTGAGATCTGAGATTCAGGAGAAAATATAGACTTATAGGGTCTGTTTCACTTCAGCAAAAGGCATTTATCATTTAGAGAAAGTTAAAGGGGTTGTCCGGGCTTTTAATATTGATCATTTATCTTCAGGATACGTAATCAATATCAGATTGGCGAGGGTCAGACACTCGGCACCCCCGCCAATCAGCTGTATGAGGAGATGGCTCTCTGTCCGCTGCTGTATGTCTATGGCACAGACAGGAAGAGAGAATGGAGAAGGCACATGCACGCCATCTATCCATACAGCTGATCGGCGGGGTGCCGGGTGTTTGACCCCCGCCAATCTGATATTGATGACCTATCCTATGACTTTGGTGTATAAAAGTTTACTAAACTGTGATAAAAGATATATATGTATAAAAGATAACATACAGAGTAAAGTAAGTAGTAGTCACCAAAACTGTGAACAAATGGGCGAGCTCCCCATCGACCAGTACCAACATGGCACCTGGCCAACACCCATATGATACAAAGAGATGTGGTGGTAGCAAGACACATCCTACCCTGATGATGTCCTCAATGGAGCTAACTTCTTTGCTACATAGCTAGATGTTTTCTAACCTCCTCAACCCTCCTAGCTCCACCTAAAGGTCTTCAGTGTGCAGTACACATGTACAGTTACTTCAGACTTCAAAAATGGGGCAAGGTACCACTAACCAACTACTTGACAAGGAATTCAAGGTGAAAGAGCCACTAAAATATTGTAATGACCGACGTCACGCACAGGGAGGAAAACAGGGAAAGCCCTGCCCAAGGGAGAGGGAAAGGTGGTGACCCCTAACTCACCTTGCGGCTGGCACCTGACTGCCCTGACGTCCCTAGACGGGTTCCTCACCCGTGCGGCGATCACGTGCCTAAACCCTGGCTTTCCCTAAAATGAGCCCTAGATAGTGAACGGGCCGGTGGGATCGCTAGTCCGCACCACTATCACTAAGAGGGAAGCACCAGGGAGAGGACAGACAAATACAGACAAACACATACACCCAGGTGGGCGACCACAGCATTCCACAAAGGTCCAACAGTGATCCGGAGGGTAGCGTTCTGGACCAACTACCAGAGAACGCAGCAACACAGCTCCAGAAGGTCAGAATAGATGTCCAGGCAGGAGGCTCTATCTCTGGCAACCAGAGAAGTGTGAGAGAGGAATATAAGGAGGTCTGGGAGTGCTGGACAAGGAACAGCTGAGGGGAAGGAGCTACGGATCCCTGAGTGAGCCAAAAGGGTTTGCAAAGCAAACCCAGAAAGCTACCATAAGGAAAGCAGCCCTATCTTAAATAGAGCGTGCAGCCAACCGCTGCGACTTCCTGACCCCGGGTATAACGGAGTCAGGCGTGGTTCTCGATACCCTCGTGACAAATATCTTGCTATGCATAGAGGCAGAACAAAAGTTACCTATGATTATAGACCTCATTCATTTACTAAATCTTATTGCAGTAACCATTGAGACATTACGTCTGGTGTGATAACTCATAAAGATCCAGTGATGGAAAATCCTTGTAAAATAGCATAAAACAATGATGGGAATTTGTCGGTAGGTGCATATAGATTTCATAGCTTCTCTCAGACCCTACTGACCACAATGATGAGTCTAGATATCTATCACCAATATGAACAAGCAGAG
The DNA here is from genome assembly GCF_905171765.1 of Bufo bufo. Classification (NCBI taxonomy): domain Eukaryota; kingdom Metazoa; phylum Chordata; class Amphibia; order Anura; family Bufonidae; genus Bufo; species Bufo bufo. The sequence continues at coordinate 142,977,997 of NC_053398.1, read as the reverse complement.
ATCAGTTGGATTATTGTTCAGACTATGTTAAATAAGGTTGTTTTTTTCATTTATTTCCCTTATTTATATTATTATTATTATTTATTTGAAAGCGCCATATTCTGGGATTATCATTATCTCGATAGGTCATCAGTATGAGATCGGCAGGGATCAAACTCCTGGGACACCGGCCGATCAGCTGTCTGAGAAGGCCGCGGCACTCCAGTGAGCGCCACAGCCTCGAAGCTGCTTACCAAACACAGCAGCTTCCATTTGATAACGGCTGTGCTTGGTATCGCACTTAAATGGGACTGAGCTGCGCCTACGTCATGTGATTGATGAATGTGACGTCATATGACCTAGAAGGAGGCGTAAGCGCCCACCAAGCACTACTACCTCTTCATACAGCTGATCATTGAGGGTCCTGAGAGTCAGATCCCCGCCGTTCGAATATTGATGACCTATCCTGAGGTTAGGTCATCAATATGAAAACCCCTTTAATTCCATGGCGCTGTACATCTAAGATAGATATACTTGCATAATATAAAACAACACAAATTACAGCGTACATGAATTTAGTAACAGGCTGTTTCAGAGGGGTGACGGCCTTCCAATTTACAGTCTATATCTGATATATCTGGCTGTGTCAACATATTTCCTCTTCCATGCAACCTCATCCTGTGCTACCGTCTAAGCCAGTCACAGACAGTCAGACAAAGAATATTTTCTAAAGAGGTCATACAGGTTAGACTAAAGTCACCTGTATCCACCGATTTTGGGCGGCCAACGATGTTGGGTGTATTAGACGTTTATGTTGGCAGATGTTGATGAAAAAAAGGATAGGGCATGTTAATACCTATTATAACCTGAACTGCTCCCTATGGTATCGCAAGGGTTAAGAGAAATTATAAGAAATTATTCGGCACACTAGGTGATGCATCTTCTTAATTACAAACTATTATATTAATAAAAACCAACATGACAAGACGCATTGTGTATTTTGCAGGCGACGTGTCAAACACGAGACGTTGCTTCGTTGTTGTGTTTTGTTGTGTTTCTTTTTTTTTTTTGCTTTCTTTCTTCTCTTTCTTGTTCTCAAGGCGAGGATTCATCTGAATACAATTGTGATCCAACTAAATGTCTCCCATTTCCGCGGTTCCAAATTATCAGGGGTATATTAAGCGATATGGCTTTTACCCCCGCAACCTTGAAACAGTCTCTTTAATTACTGGCATTGCAGTAACGGCCTCTTCTCTTTTGTGTTCAATCTCTTCGACTCTCATTGTTCTCACTTGTGCCTATTATCTTACACGGTAGGAGATGGCTCAGGGAAATGGTCAGACAACGTGAGAGGGAGGGGGCTCCTCTACCTATTCATTCACTAGGAGACAGTTTTTTTGGGGGGGGATGAGGAAGGAAGGAATGAGATTCGATAGAGACAGAAATGAGAGAATGAACATCTGGGCTTGAGACGAGGTCAAGTCCGGAGCACCCGCTTTAGTGTAGACACTTCATAAAAATTGCACACGCACACACTCGGGCATATCTGAACTTGAGACTCACAGCATCCAGGCGGCACACACTCTCCGGCCTTTTTCTTTCCCTCAAACGCTTTCATTGTGTTAATTACCTATGACTCAAAAACAGCACACCAGGGCCTTCCAGATCCCAGGGAGATCTGTTGTGCCCTGACAATACAGTGAAATGCAGGAGCCCACGATACAATCTCAGAAATATAACACAAAGATGGATAGGCAGAATGCTGACCTGGAGGGAGATAATAGAGGAGGAGAGTGCTGTGCCGAGACTGACATCATTTCGGTCTTTAAAGCTCCCTATTAAACAGAACAAGCCATTGTTAATTTTAGCCGGCGTGTGAGGCCACTGGTAGCTCCCCATTAGATGTTCAACTAATCGCAAATTCAACAGTGTGCCGAAAGGTGCAGGACGGGCCAAATCCCCCCAGTGGGAAAACTATTTGAAATGAATGTTTTTCCTGTTAATAGTTAATGAGATGGTTAGGAGCGGATAGCGCTTCAATGAAAGAATGATTTATTTAAGAAAATTAATTGCTGAGCTGAGCACAGAATTTTAGAGAAAATGAACCTAAAAATACTAAATCCATATTTCTGACCATAAAACAGAGGAGCAATATTGTACAGACACATATAGACAAAGATGGCTGTACACTTTAAATATATTTATGTGGATGCATGATGTGAGATCGGGGGAAGAGTGATAGTGGTAATGATGATTGCTGTTATTTTTAGGTGGTGTTCACATGTCGACGTTAAATCAAACACATATTTATGCTGCAAAAAACTGAGGATAGCAGTCAGGTTTATTCTGTGGATTTGGGATCCGTGGAAATAAGTAGCATGCTTATGGGGACACAATATGGATTGTTATCAGATTTGACACGGACTCTTACAATTTTATAAAATATTTAGCAGTAATAGCTAAAGGATTCCAAGCAGATTAGTATATGAGTTTACAATCTTACAACTGTAGGTTTATAATGTGGAATTTGGAATAATGGAATTTTGTGTGACATTTCATAATGGTGAAATGATGCAAAGAAAGATTAGATAGATATGAGATAGATAGATAGATAGATAGATAGATAGATAATAGATAGATAGATAGATATGAGATAGATAGATAGATAGATAGCTATGAGATAGATAGATATTAGATAGATAATAGACAGATAGATAGATATGAGACGGATAGATAGATATAAGATAGATAATAGATAGGAGATAGATAGATAGATATGAGATAGATAGATAGATAGGAGATTGACAGATAGGCAGCAGATAGATGGAAACGAGAAAGATAGATGTAAGTGAAAATGATAAATAAATAAATAGATAGATGATGATTGATTGATTGATAGATAGATAGATCTCATGTGAAACTACTTTTATTTTTTCACTTATACTGCAAAAAACTTTATTAGTCCACCATCGATGGATGCTTGGATGGATAGATAAATAGATATTGTGTAATGGCCAGGTTTGGCCCCAAAGCCGTGCTGGTTCCCCTGGAAACTGTCAGGGTATCACCATGTGTTGCTTCTCTCCAGAGGGTTAAGTAAGGTGTGTTGCATCTCAATGGGAAATAAGTTCATAGAGTCAGGGTCTGCAGTAAACCAGTGTGATTCTTTATTAGAGGAACTCAAGTGCCAAACAATACCGGCAAGACACTGAGCTGGCTTCTCCAGTGCCCTCCCTGGCAGAAGAAGATTTCGTGCTGAGGAATGGCCTGAGCTAGCTGTCCCTGTCTCTGGTACCCTGGACAAAGGGCTGGTGGCCCAGGGTATATGGCTCAGTCATGCATCTGGCTTCCAGGTCAAAGGGCTGGTGGCTCAGTGTCTGTGACTCAATATCCGCATTTCAATGTCTTCTTCTGGTCACTCATGCACTCTGACAGAGTCTGTTCTACTAAACCTAGGGATCAGAAACCTCCGGCACTCCAGGTGTTGTGAAACTACATCTCCCATCATGCACACTTGTTTGACTGTTCTCTGAACTCCTGCAGAAGTGAAAGGAGCATGCTGGGAGTTGTAGTTTCACAACAGCTGGAGTGCCGAAGGTTGCTGATCCCTGTACTAAACACTGGTTCCTATCTGCAGACAACTAGGGGATCTAAGTGCTCTCCTTTATATACAGTTTCTAACTGAACTAGAACCTTATAGTGGTAGAGGTGGAGTGGAGAATCACAGCCTAAGGCCTCTTTCACACGACCGTATGGCTATTTCAGTATTTTGCGGTCCGTTTTTTTACGGATCCGTTGTTCTGTTTTTTGTTTCCGTTGTGTTTCCGTTTCGTTTTTCCGTATGGCATATACAGTATACAGTAATTACATAGAAAAAATCGGGCTGGGCATAAAATTTTCAATGGATGGTTCCGCAAAAAAAAGAAAAATGGAGCCACGGAACGTGATTTGCGGGCAATAATAGGACATGTTCTATCTTTCAACGGAACGGAAATACGAGTACATTCCGTATTTTTTGCAGAACCATTAAAATTAATGGTTCCGTATACGGCCCGCAAACGGAAAAAAATTAACGGTCGTGTGAAAGAGGCCTAGAAGAAACATTGTTGCAATTCCAGTCTAGCATTTCAATATTCAAGTCTATGGGAATGACTAAACAGTCTTTCCAGAAATAAACAAGTCTTCAAATGTAAACAACAGAGGTAAACCAGCTCAGTTTTTTTTTTTCCTCCAAAAACATTTTTGCGTAGTCCCTTATAGTAACAGTTGAAGATTTCTAAATTCTCAGTGCTTAGGTAGAAAAATCTATCAGTCCACCATTTTTCGTAAGCAGCCATATGACATTTGTAGAACTGTTGGAGCTGCATGGATCACCTCGACCCTGGATAGGAAATTATAATGATATTACACTGCTCATACCATATGTATAATATAATGTACTGACGACAAAAGCCGCTGTCCATATTGGACCAGATTCCTTCCTAGAAGCTGAGAATACAGTCATTACTGCTGCTATGATATCACCTCCTCAACTCAGCCCACCCACTGCATACAGTTATGTTGCTTATTGTCCACCATTTTTTCTAGAATACCCACATTATATGATTTATTTTTATTTTGTGTGCACCTTACTTCTACATTAATACATGTTTGCACTGGTTCTGATTCAGGCCAGTGTCACAATTTGGTCATGGCATCTCAGGTGTAATCTGTAAGTTGTATGTACTTAGAGGCAGACCATACGGCTGCAATGGGGCACCTGGCGAGAGAGGGCCCAGAATGGGCAGCGATCCCCTCTCTAACACATAAGGGAGGGGAGAATAAACTCAATAAGCATGGAAAGGAGATACAGCAAGGTGGACAGACAAGTCCACCTCAGTTGGTTAGGGGTGTGGTAGTGTTTCAGAACCAGTGGCGGGTTCCATTTTATTTTTTTGTATCACTTAGTAGGTCCCAGGCCCTCTGTATGGGATCCCCCTCCCTTTCACTCTTATTAAAGAGAACTGAAGCAATAACGACAAAATGCCACCCAGCGAGGTTGTCACATTTTTGGCCCTTGGCCATGATGTAATTAACGGGGATGTAATTGCTATTTATTATGAATCATTGTGGTTATTTTATGTCTAAATAGCCCTAAACTCTATTTTTACCTCATGTTAAATTGGAATATTTCCAAACCAGCAGAAAATATCTTCCAGTTATTCTTTTTCCAATGAGATGAAACCGTTTTCTTCAAAAAGGCCGTACAAAATGTACAAGGATTTCTGTGCCTCATATTTGTCGAGAGTTTCTGCTAATGGCAGCGATCTTTATAATCACAAAAGTATTGGGGGAAGAATAGGCTGGAGAAGGATAGAAATCTATCATCAGAGAGTGGGCACCAGGGAGAGATTTGTGCAATACTAGGAACATAAAAGGACGCGCTGGGAGTAGCTGGCATGAATCAAGTGCCTCGGAGATCGGATACACAGCTGCCTATGAATTCCCTGAGAGTTCTTTGCTCACGTATGCTTTTAGGGTCACACTCTGTGCCACTCGCTCTGCTTGATTCAATTCATTGCAATGGTTTTTCAGACTAATTATCTCAATATCTCTATTTTTAATTGATTGCATATAAATGTGCATAAAATCTGCAGTGACACACGTGTAGCACAGATCCTCTACCTCTACCTGAATGCTTCCAAGGGGTTTTCTATAGCATTTCTCAGATTCTAACATCTATCATAATTGGTGTACCAGAAACTTGTACTTCTTTTTTTTACTCATGGTGGGAGGAGGGGGAGTTTATAAAAGTAGCTATGGAAAGACGACAATGTTGGCACAAGCCCCACCTGATATATATATATATTTTTTTTAAGTCCCTATCTTTATCTAAAAAAACAATAATAAAATCCTCGGACGTGGATAAGATAAAAACAGATGAACCTCTTCTGCGGGCGCTGCCAAGGATACCATTCAAATGAAGCGTATAGTTTAAATGGCTTTTATTTGTCTACGCGTTTCAGGGGTGAATAACCCCCTTCATCAGGACATTAAAACCAAATAATAAAATCCTGCAATATTCCTACTGACCACTAGGCCTTTAATATGTTAAAGGAAACTTGTCAATTTAAATATGGTATTTGAGCTGAGGACAGCATGTTATAGAGCAGGAGGCGCTGAGCAGATTGATATATGGTTTTATGGGAAAAGATTCAGTAAAACTTGTATTTTATTCATTTCAATTCATGCTCATTCTGGGCTTGGAAGTCCAGGAGGCGGTCCTATGAGTAATAAAACTACCATATTTTTTGCCCCATAAGACACACTTTGTTCCTCCCAAAGTGGGGGAAAATGTCACTGTGTCTTATCGGGTGAATACCAATGAGCGCTTCCATTATGGACCGGAAAGCAGTGAATGCAGCACTCCCCGGGCTCTGTACTCACCGCTTTCTGGTCCTCTGCCATCGGCTGTGCTGTCACTGCGCACAGCGTGAGGAAAATTTGTGACCTCACGCTGTGTGCGTCCGGTCACAGCACAGCGTGCGTCAGAAGAAGAAGAGGAGATCTGGATCCTAGGAGCGGCGGCGTCCAGAGCAGGAGAGGTGAGTTAATTTTTTAAAAAAAAATTTGCACAGAGGCATGGGGTCTGATCTGAGGCATGGGTTCTGTGGTCTGATTGGGTGTCATTCACATTGGGGTCTGAGCTGAGGTCTTATTGGGGTCTTATTAACATTGAGTTTCTGATCTAATTGAGGGTCTTCCTAATATTGGGGGTCTGATTGAGGCTGTGAGCTGAGGTCTGATTAACATTGGGGGTCTGATTGGTCTTATAAAAAAAAAAAATTCTTATTGTCCTCTAAAATCTATGTGCGTCTTATGAGAAGGTGCGTGTTATAGGGCGAAAAATACAGTATCTCAATCTGCTCAGCTCCATAGCATGCTGCTTGCAGCTTACATTGCACTTTCATGGTTACAGGTTCCCTTTGAGACTTCCTGTCTTTTCAGAGCAGCTGCATGGGTCCTAGACACAATGGACAGTTTTCTAGGCATGCTCTGTGACTTCCCCATTGTTTACCCTGCTGAACGATGCCCTTAGGATGAGCGGCCAAGAGCAGCGGAGGAAGGAAAGTGACAACTCCAAGCTTAGGAGTAATGTGGTTTACCAAAGTGGTTGTCACTAAGCCTAGGGTTGCACAATGACATGATTGCCAGTGGGGTCACATTGCTAATGGCTGTCACGTATTGACCCATGACTGCAACACGACTATCAGAAAAAATCCAGCCCAGTTGGTCATTGGTTGCAGGTCGCACGTGACTTTGCCAACACTGAAAGTGATGCAAGTCGTGTTGCTCTGTTGGCAGTTTGTCTATTTCTTTTACAGTCAAATCACAAACCTACAATTGTCGCGCAACAGAAAGTTGCAGAAAAAGTCATCCAAATGTTTTTGGTTGCATGAAACTTCTATCCTTAGCTCTTAGCTCTATTAAGCCCATTCCAATGTTAGCTTGAAATATTCATTACTGTACATTGCACAAGAACTTCACATCTCACCGGAAAGGGAATTTCCTGCTAAAGATATTTATGGCATATTGATTGGATATCCAACTGCCGTGGCCCCTACAGATCCTGAGAACATAGGAATGCATGCTTGGTCACTCTCAATTAAAGTGAATGGGAGGTGACCACAGCCAAGAGTGCTCATTCACTTCCATTCTGACCCCCTCTATACAGACATTTATGGTGTATCTAGTCAAAACGCCATAAATATTTATCGTGCGTGCCTCTGGCTGGGAAGGTGGTGGCCTTTCCATTGCCTGATAGGAAGCTGAAGAATTTTTGTGCCCTCCGAAGATTGTTGACATGTCTTGACATGCTGATGTACCCTTAAAAATGGGATTTCTGTAAACATCTAAGCTCTAAACCATGAAAAAAATATAAAACAGAAAAAAATAGAGTAAAATATTTCTTGGTTTAATTGGACACCAGAGACTTGGCAATGTACGATGAAGTGGTCACTGGGGATTGAGCTTTATGCTATACTGACCCCCAGAGATAGGGCATTATACACAGCGTTATCCTTTTATTAAAACAATATTCCGTTCTGTTCTTCTCCGGTATTAGGCTATTTTTTGCATTTCCCAGATTTCAACGTAACATTTTTTGGGGGCCTATCTTTAAATATGTAAATGTGGTCCCTTCGCTACTGAATCATTCTTATCCCAGGTGACAGCGCATTGCTATTCTTACTCCCGGTGCTAATATTGATGCTAAAGGAACACGACACTGTCAAGATGGATCAGTATTGGCATTAGAATTACTGGATTTCAGTCCCTTAGGTTTGTCCACCTTAACGTGTCTATAACATATCTCACTTCACTGCACAGTCCATAAATGTGCATATTCTCAGGGCAAATTCAATAAGCGTCCCCCGGTCGATGTGATGGGCGTCTCAGCGGAGAACAAGTACCATATTCTGAATATTCAAACACATCGGCTTCATCATTGTGAATTATGTTTTATTCTTTTATTGTGTTTTTTTTTTTTTTTACTTTTTTTGGACCTATACTTAAAATGCAAAATAATAAAAAATACAATAAATTGAGTGCACATCTTAGCGGTTGATTGAATTTCCATATGCATGGGTTCATAAATCCGAGTGACCTCGAATCTGTTCCAGCAACCCTTATTGAGATACCTTTCTACATATATTTAGTATTTAGGAAGCCGGGCCCCCACTATATATTTTTGCAACCCTCACTTTTCACAGTCCCTCTCTAATTAAAAGAAGGACCCTCACGCACATGAGGTCTCATTGGGTCTGTCACTCGTTAATCATGTGACCTTCTCAGCCTTGGGTAATGACCTTGAAAGAATATATCAACCATGATGGCAATGTGCTAGAAATTCAATTGTTTCTCTGAGTGCTCCTGGTCATTGCTGACAATTTCTATGGCACAGCTGGCCTGAACCGGCCAAGGCCTGCGCCTGTTAATCACTTCTCTATCCAGAAATGATGGTAAGTTTGGAGGAAGGGTTGGGGGAAGGGAGGGTGAGGGAAAGTGAGAACATATGAAGATATTTCAAGAAAGATGGACTTGAGTTATTAAAATCATAGTTACAATCACTCGTCTTGCTGTCAAAACGGTAAATTTATGGATCCAATACTGTGTCGCTGATCACACTCTTCCGACTGAAGTCATGGGATCAGGGGTATGGCTTTTCCAAAAACCCTGTGCAACTTATCTTTTCTGGAAAAAAGGCAAAATGCAGCTGGATTTCCAGCTCAAGGCAATAAGAAGCACATGGCCTATTTTTTGGGGGAACTTCTTTTAAATAATTGGATCATTAACTTGAAGTATTATTATAGCAGAACGGCAATGCACCACGCTGTAAACTAACCGCACATTTCCCCCGAAACTAGGCAGACTTATCTTTATTTATATTACCTTTCTGCCGAGATAAATGGTAAAAAATAAGTCAGCGCTTTGCTCTGACAACACATTCATTTCAGCTCTGCTTTGTCCTCAGGAACATGAGAAGTTTCTCTGTTGTACTTGACTCTTCTTAATTGATGCACCTTATTTTTAGTTAAGTTTTAAAGGGATTTTCTGAGACTTTTATACTGATGACCTATCCGCTAGATAGATCATCAGTATCTACCTGCCGATCAGCTGTTTGAGATGGCACAGGCACTCGTAGTAGCCCAGCGACCCTCTCTCAGCTCACCAAGCACAGCGCCGTACATTGTATAGTGGCTGTGCTTGGTATCGCAGCCCAGCCCCATTCACCTCAATTGGTCTGAGCTGTGCTTAGTCCATGTGTCCCTAGGCAAGACGGACGTTGTGCTACTGCGATAATGCCATGGTGCTACTGTGCCGAGTGCCGGTCACCCACTGATCAGATACTGATCACCTATCCAGAGGAGAGGTCATCCATATGAAAGTCTGGGAAAACCCCTTTAACTCTTTTCTTTACAGATATCGATACACCTTCAATACTTCTCCGCTGACAGCGATTCCTCCCTAATCTCTTGCTGGGCACATGGTGCAGTCATGCTGCAGTTGGGAAGCGGCCACCTTGGTGCTCCTTGTTACTGGCCGCACGCTTTGCATGTTTCCGCATAGCCATCAACAGTGAACACCAAATAAGCGATTTGGTTCTAACTAGTTAATTTGTTTCTGCTGTGATTTGTATGGTACTCGTACCGGTGACGTACCGGGCTTCTCCTCACTATGCTAGGCGGAGACTTCCATCTAGCAGCGTGCCCGGTGATGTCACGGGCACAGATGGGTGGTTTATAGCGCTGCCGGAGGCTGTTTTGGAGGCAGGCACTATGCAAATAAAGAACAGCTTCAATCTAGGTTCAGCCCTGAACCCAGACAACCCCTTTAACCGCTTCACGACCGCACATTGACTATAAACGTCCTATGGGCGGTCGTTTATCTCTGATTGGATGTTTTGGAACGTCCATTCAGAGATGGCAGCTACACGCTAATTGTGCAGCTGCCGAGCGGGGGGCCCGCTGTCAGTGACAGCAGGGCACCTTAGAGAGAAGGCACGGAGAGTTCCCAGGTGTCCCTGCCTTCTTAATCGCTGTATACACCGCACTGACCGAGCGCTGTGTATACAGATCAGCAAGCGTTATACCTCTTCCTGTCCCGACACGGTGGTCATGTGACAGCCGGGAGAGTGCAGGAGCTGTCGGGTCTTCCACAGACCTCAATCAGCCCTGCACTGAGGCTGTACAGCACTATATACTGTACAGCCTCTCTGGGGGGGGGTGTATTTCCCCTGTGACTGGGGCTACTATGTCAGCCCCAGTTACAGGAGAAATCAATAGTGAAAAAAAAACTGAAGTTAAATGTCCCCCAGAGGTCTTGTATGACCTTATGGGGGATGCAAAGTGTAAAATAAAAAATAACGTGTTTTATAAAAAAAAAATTAAAAAAAGGTTTCACATTAAAACAAATCCCCAATTAAGTAATAAAAAAAAAAATTTAAAATAGAAAAAAAAAAAATAATAGACATATTTTGTATTGCCGCGTCCATGACAGCCAATAAAATAAAAACAGTGCCAAAAAAGCAATTTTTTGTCACCTTACATCACAAAAATTGCAACATAAAGCAATTAAAAAGGCGTATGCCCCCCAAAATAGCACCAATCAAACCATCACCTCATCCCGCCAATATTGAGACCCTACCTAAGACAATCGGTCAAAAAATATATATATATATTACTCTCAGACAATGGACACTAAAATAGGATTTTTTTTGCTTCAAAACTGCTATTATTGTGTTAAAGTGAAATAAATTTAAAAAGTTGACATATTAGGTATTGCCGCGCCTGTAACAACCTGCTCTATAAAAATATCACATGACCTAACCCTTCGGGTAAACACTGTAAAAAATAAAAACGGTGCTTTAAAAGCCATTTTTTGTCACCTAACATCACATAAAGTGCAACACCAAGCGATCAAAAAGGCGTATGCCCCCCAAAATAGTACCAATCAAACCGTCACCTCATCCCGCAAACAATGAGACCCTAAGACTCTCAGACTATTTGGTTTCAAAAATGCTTTTATTGTGTAAAACTTAAATAAATAAGAAAAAATATACATATTAGGTATTGCCACATCCGTAACGATCTGCTCTATAAAAATGTCACATGACCTAACCACTCAGGTGAATGCTGTAAAAATAAATAAATAAAAACTGTGCTAAAACAACCAATTTTTTGGGTCACCTTGTCCCATAAAGTGTAATAATGAATGATCAAAAAATCATATGTATCCAAAAATGGTATCAATAAAAACGTCAACTCTTCCTGCAAAAAACGAACCCCTGGACAAGACGATCGTCAGAAAAAGAAAAAGAAAATGGGGTTCAGAAAATGAAGACACAAAAACATAATTTTTTTTCAAAAATTCTTTATTATGTAAAACTGAAACAAAGAAAGTAGAAATATTTGATATCATTGCGTCCGTAACAACCTGCTCTATAAAAATAGCACATGATCTACCCTGTTAGACGAATGTTATTAAAACAGTGCCAAAACAGCAATTTTTTGGTTACCTTGCCTCACAAAAAACATAATATAGAGCAGTTAAAAATCATATGTACCCAAAAATAGTACCAATAAAACTGGCACCTTATCCCCTAGTTTCCAAAATGGGGTAACTTTTTGGGAGTTTCTACTGTAAGGGTGCATCTGGGGGGCTTCAAATGGGACATGGCATCTAAAAACCAGTTCAGCAAAATCTGCCTTCCATAAACCATATGGCGCTCCTTTTCTTCTGCGCCCTGCCGTGTGCCCTTACATCAGTTTACGACCACATGTGGGGTCTTTATGTAAATTGCAGAATCAGGGTTATAAATATTAAGTATTGTTTGGCTGTTAACCCTTGATATATTAAAGAAAAGGATTAAAATCGAAAATCTGCCAAAAAAGTGAAATTCTGAAATTTCATCTCCATTTTCCTTTAATTCTTGTGTAACACCTAAAGGGTTCACAAAGTTTGTAAAATCAGTTTTGAGTAACTTGAGGGGTGTAGTTCCTACAATGGGGTGATTTATGGGGGGTTTCCACTATGTAAGCCCCACAAAATGAATTCAGAACTAAACTGGTCCTTAAAAATTAAAAAAATTGCTTCCAAAATTCCAAACCTTCTAACGTCCTAAAAAAAAAAAAATGACATTACCAAAATGATGCCCACGTAAAGAAGATATATGGGGAATGTTAATTTTTTGAATATTTCATAAGGCATCACTATCTGTCTTAAAAGCAGAGAGATTCAAATTTAGAAACCAGTGAATTTTTTCAAATTTTCGTTAACTTTTGGATTTTTTTTATAAATAAAGGTAAAACATATTGACTCAAATTTACCATTAACATGAAGTACAATGTGTCACGAGAAAACAATCTCTGAATGGCTTGGATAAGGAAAAGCGTTCCAAAGCTATTACCACATAAAGTGACACATGTCAGATTTGCAAAATTAGGCCTGGTCAGGAAGGGGGCAAATGGCCCAGTCTAGAAGTGGTTAAAGACAGATACTGTTTCTTTTTTTACTCCTCTCTTGGCTTCAAAAACTGCATCAAAGAAACCTGAACGTGTGGCCCCACCCTAAAAGTGTATAAATGTTCCTTCCTAAGCCTTCATCTATCATTAACCACGTTCCTGTATCCAGGTGCCTGACTAACTTGGGGCTTGTAAGGTAAATCCATATTAAAAATGAAATCTTGAACTTTATTTAGTAATCTTCATTAAATATGCCTGAGATGCCCTGATGGCCACTACTTCTCTTACGCATTTTGGACCTACATGGTCCTTTCCTAAAGCATAAGTAAAATTGGGAGATCGGCTATTTTAAAAAGGTAAAGAAAAGAAAACTATTTTAAGTGGGAATTGGAAGGGGGGCTTTTATTGTTGACTACCAGAAGGACCCGGCTTTGCATGGGTATATTTCATCTATTTCATTTAATGTTTGTGTATGTCATTAAAAGATATCTACAGTATCCACTAAAACAGTGACATCTACACTACCCCGGTCCTTTAACAGTGACCTCCACAGCGTCCTACCCCCTTAGCAGTAACATCCACAGCGCCCTCCCCTTTAACAGTGACCTCCACAGCAGCTGCCCCTTTATCAGTGACCTACACAGTTCTCTGTCTCGTTAACAGTGATTTCCATAATAACCCGCCCCCTTAACAGTGACCTCTACAGAGCTTTGTTCCCTTAAAATGTAACCTCCACAACACCCCACCCCCTTAACAGTGACCTCTACAATACCCCGCTCCTTAACACTGACTTCCATAGCGGACCGTCCCCTTAACAGTGACCTCCACATCATCCCGCCCCCTTATCAGTGACCTCCACAGCAGCCTGCCCCTTTAAAAGTCTATTGGCTGATAAGGGTCATGTGACCAGGCTTCTATTGGCTAATGCATTTTTGGGGAATATCTCACGCAGGGAAGTCCTTTTGAACTGCTCACTCTCAGACAGCAGCACTGTGCTGTCTGAGCGTGATCTGCAGGGAGAAAGTCACCGTCGGCTGCAGAGTTGGAGGGGGCGTGGTCTAACTGGATTGGGGGCGTGGCCCTGTGAGCTTCTATTGGCCTTATAAGGGACATGTGACCGTGTGTATGGCAGTTGGGATATTAAGAGTAAGACCTGCAGGCTTGTATGGGCTAATGTAGGTCATGTGATGTGCCATATTTGCATATTTTTGGGGAATATCTCAGGAACGGTACGTGCTAGAGAGGTGTCACCCCCACAAGATTTCTTTCCAGGTAGCAAGGGATGTGTATACCAAGTTTCGTTGAAATCGATGGTTGCGTTTTTGAGTGATTGTGGAACATACACACATACACACACACACACATATATACGTCCTTCTTTATATATATAGATTACCCCACACCGATCAATAGAGGGATTTTGTGTGTGGAGGTTATTTGGAGAAGTACCTGTTGGCCGAATAAGTTTAAAGTCACCTTGTCGAATGACATAACCCATGTCAGAGGTTCCAGTTAATTGGACCATCGTTAGCCCTTTAAAATGGCCATTTTATAATGAAGAAGAGGCCTAAGACTTTACTGCTTGCATGAGGTGTCTATGGCAGAATGGAACTGCAAGGAGATGAGGGCTAGTGGCCATTAAAGGCTTCATTGCAATTACGAAAAAAATATAAAAAAAATAGCCCCTTATGGATGCTCTGATCATATAGCATTTTAACAATTTTTAAGAATTTGGACATGCTGTATTGGGCAATACTGGAGCTCCCAGTATTTGGGTGTATAACGTTCTCCAGCTCTGAACTGCAGTGGAGATGCACGGGATCCGTAAATACATTTTTTTTATCAGGTTTATTTCTAGTGCCTTCCTCTGAAAAGGTTGGCTTGATTAATATTTTCTGCTGTCCGGTAACCATGGCAATGGGGTCATCAGATATAATACTTAATTTAATCTTCTGACTCTTCTGTGTTCATCTCCAATGTCCCAAATGATAGAAAGGCTTTTGCTTTCCTCTCGTTTCTCATATTCTTTTACCTTGAATATTATAATCTACACGCAAAGTGTAGATAAAAAATAATTCCGGACTTCCCTCTCAGAATCTAGGTTTTATCTGTACCTATTGTCTGCTCCCCCCCCATGTACTCTCATGCACAGTGTGGTAGACACTGTCCACCGCCAGCCTGTGCTAGACATCCACAAATCGTTCTTATGGAGATGCAAACATCATCTCCCATAGAGCAGTAATTAGGCACATGGTTAAATTAGGCTTCTATTTCTGCCCATCAGTAAAGCCATGATTTCCGATCCACCATCTCTTCTAGGTTGTATGACTGCTGCTAGAAGGAGTTTGACTAAATCATCAGTCAAGGATGCACCCTCCTCATCCCCGGTGACTAGGACTCTGTGGGGGTGAGACCCCCACTAATCTAACATTACTCACCCATTCAGTTTTTAGGTGATAAAGGTTACATCAAGGTCAGTGAACTTGTCTGTTGGGCTCTAGCGGCTGCAAAACTACAGCACCCTGCATACTATGTCAAATTGAGGCTAACATCCCATGGGTTGGAGATCATTGGCATAGATATTCATTTAAGCATTCCCATGCACTGGTTTTCTTTGGCTAATTAACCCAGTATGCTAGGAACCTGGTTCTGATATATCAAGTTCCAAGTGTACTAAAGTCTTGTCCATTCTTTTCTCAATGGCATCCAATAGCTAGCTGACACTAGATGACACTGGTGTAAAGAAATGTGTCTATAGTTCACTCTCATAGATTTTTTTATGTGGATCAATAGCCTAGCATGGTGCACTATTGATCTGTCTGCAAAATCTATCAAAGAAGCAGTCCATAGGCCTCCATTTGGAGCCTTTGCTCTTGTGTCATGCATAGCCCTTTTATTTGTCAAAGGGGTTGTATGGCGATCAGAAAATACCAGGAACACTTTTGTCTAGATCACTGTGTCCTAGGTTGTTGACCCACAATACCACACACAGCCACTGGGGAAGAGTGGTGTTTTTTTTTTTAGAAAATTACGGAAAAAAAGCAAAATCAAAAATAAACTTTTTTCTCTAAACATGGGTGGCTATTAACTTTTTTTCAAAACTTTTTTTTTTTTTTTAAACCTTCCCTGGGGAAAACCATATTAAAGGCATCACACCCATTCAATTTCAGTTGTATTGAATGACAGTTAAGGTTTTTTTCTGGGATTTTCATAATGATGGCCTATCCTCAGGAGATCAGCGGGGGTCCGACTCCCAGAAAATAGCAGCACTCACCAGAGCTCCGGTGAGCACAGTGGCCTCCTCGCAGCTCACCAAGCACAGCGCCATCCATTTGATAGCAGCTGTGCTTGGTATTGCAGTTCAGCCCCATTCACTTGAATTGGACTTTTTTGCACCTAGGCCTAGGCCATGTGACCGATGAACGCGATATTACATGGCCTACGTGATATCACATGGCCTAGGCTTAGTTTCAAGAAGGCCTAAAATAAGTTCTAAGCATTCAGAGAGCCCCATTCATACAGCTGATCGGCATGGGTGCCGGGAGTCGGACCCCCACGATCAGATATTGATGACCTATCCTGAGGTTAGGTTATCAATATTAAAATCTCCTTTTTTTCATCTTATAAAGTGATGGAATATTGCTAGGATTCTTAAAAAGGGAACCCCACTGATCATGATTCAGTGCTGCATCCCTTTTAGTAAAGTTTTTTCTATACATTGGCGCCCCAGAGATGTGGCTGTGCAGGGAACTGCAGATCATGAATGGGACGATGCTGCAGTTCCTTGCAGTCAGTTGACCAAGAGCTGCTTTGCAAAGGATAAACAAAGAGGGTCTACCCCAACACTGCATCCCCTTCATTCTCAGAAATGGTTGGGGTATGAGTCATAAATGCCTCTTCTAGCTATATATCATAATTTTATAAGACGGTAAACAAATTTAGTGGACAGAAAACTGTGTATAAACTAATGCAGTCTCCAGAAAGAGATGAAGTACAGCCCCTGGCAGGAGAGCGTCATACAGTGCCTTCTCTGTGTCTATAGTGTTGCTACCTGGAAATATCTAGTCTTCCAGCTTTACAATGACTATGCTAACCCTGTTCCAGTCTACACAGCAAAGTTGAAAAAGGTGCTACAGAAAACAAGAAGTGTCAGCCTGTTGAGGATGCTCCAGTGGACAATATAAAGGTAGTATATACAAGGGCAGTCACATAAACAGTAATGGCAATGCTACTAAGCATTGGTCCCTATCTGCTGAAAAATAGGGGTTCTGACTGCTCTACTTATATACAGTTTGTAATTGAACTAGAACCATGTAGTGGTAGGGGTGGATTGGAGACGCACAGCCTTAACAGAAACAATATTGCAGTTTTAGTCTGCCATAGCCTCCATAGAGTTTCAAAACAAGCCTATGGGAACAACTAAGCAGTTTTTCTAGACATAAGCAAGTATTCAGGTAAACAACACAGCTAAGGCTACTTTCACACTAGCGTTCGGAGCGGATCCGTCTGATGTTTCATCAGACGGATCCGCTCCGATAATGCAGACGTTCGCATCCGTTCAGAACGGATCCGTCTGCATTAAAACTTAGAAAATTTTCTAAGTGTGAAAGTAGTCTGAGCGGATCCGTTCAGACTTTACATTGTAAGTCAATGGGGAACGGATCCGCTTGAAGATTGAGCCATATGGTGTCATCTTCAAGCGGATCCGTCCCCATTGACTTACATTGTAAGTCTGGACGGATCCGCTCGCCTCCGCACGGCCAGGCGGACACCCGAACGCTGCAAGCAGCGTTCAGGTGTCCGCTCACTGAGCGGAGCGGAGGCTGAGCGCTGGCAGGCGGATGCATTCTCAGTGGATCCGCCTCCACTGAGAATGCATTAGGGCCAGACGGATGCGTTCGGGGCCGCTCGTGAGCCCCTTCAAACGGAGCGCACGAGCGGACACCCGAACGCTAGTGTGAAAGGAGCCTAAACCAGACACAATGTCAGTGTGCCTGATTGTTGCCTTCAAAACTTTGCATAGCCTTTTACAGTAACTGTGGAAGATTTGTAACTTATCAGTGCGCCGGTAGAAAGACCCAAAGTCTCTCAGTATTAGCTGGCTGTGTATTAACCCTTTTTAGAGTGCAGTGCAATGATAGTGCAAATGAGTAGGAAATATTATAATCAACATATAAAATGCACTTTAACAATATAAAACAGTATAAGTGCATACAGCAATATAAATAACAATGTAAGTTAACCCTTCAAAGCGCGACAAAGTAGGAAGTTGATTGCTTTGCATAGTAGCTGTAGGGCCAATGTCCACAAATGCCCATAATCCAAAGTACCCTTGCTCCAGGGCCATGGTTTATACTGGTTGAGCAAAATATTCCAGTATTCATTTTTTTCATTACATAATCCTTTCACAGGTTGTTTAGCATCATGGCAGACAAAAGAGCTGAAATATTCAGCCGCCGCCCAGACAGGTGCTGCAAAAATAGAAGACTCTAATTTAATTAGTTGCTATGGATTACAATAAATGTAATTACACCATATAATTATATGGCGTCAGGCATATTACAGCTCCATACAACCGTCGTCATGGACGTCTTTAGGACATACGTTACCCTCCGCCGTACTTGCGATTGCATACAGAGGTTTTATTTCTCAGATGCCATATTAGTAAGTAATGCCGAGACCTCCATGACCCAGTGTCCTAGAGCACACAGAGTGGCTACAGCTATGTAGTATGGAGCTACAGGGGCTTTCTGTGTCATCTTACTGGCTCTGTGCACATTGAAGCTTATGCTTACTTATACTTTCTTTCTACCATGGGGGACATTTATCAAGGGTCTTGCAACTATTTTAGTCAAAAAAAGGCATAAGTTTATTTTTTGACCGGCCATGCGACAATATTTAATTGCATGGCTGGTTTTACGCTCTGTTCGACAGTTGATTGTTGGGTGTTGGGGGCCGTGCCGGGGCCAGAACTAGGACCCTGGCAAGTTTACTAACATTTTCACCTGGAAATAAGCATAAATGTTGACAAAAAACTACCCAGTTCTTACTCCAGACACACGGGCTGACAGAGAAACACCTTATTTATGACGAGGCGCATCTGAGCGTAGGAAAAAATCTAAGACTGTAGTAAAACGCTGGTCTTAGTAAATGACCCCCCATGTCTTGTGGGACATTGCTTTGGTAAAATAGCGGACACTGTGACGGAAACCTGACAGACTCTGTTGTAGTCAATCGGTCCATAAAGCACATCCGTAATGCGACAGATCCGTCTCTGTCTTCACAGAACATTAAAGTTGAAATGACAATGCAGATGCAGAGGTGTGCAGAGCCTCAAAACTATGTCCACATGACGTGAAAACGAATCTATGTCAATTTTGCCGCAGATTTCACCCTATGCATTGCAAAGGATGAAACCCGCAGGGAAAAACCTTAACATTCACTGACCATGCTGCAGATTTAAAATCCACACCCCAGATCAGTTTCCATACAAATTTCATGCAACTTTTTTTTCAGTGTGTGGATGACATTCGGTAAAAAAATCTCATCCACCTTGCCAATACTATAATATGCTGTGGATTTCCCTAGCCTGGATGAAAATTCTGCAGTGTGTCTGCCCCAGTGTAAACATACTCTAAACATGTTGCTGAGGACAAAGGGAAGGAAAATTTGTAGCCAGAGGGCAATCCTCAAAAATAATGGAGAATTTTTAAAGCGTTCATGTCTTAAATTTTTTCCAATATATCAATGTAAGGAGTTCTTAGTGATATTCTTAGTTTTGTGGTAATTTAGGGGGGCCCTCAGCCCTCTCTTGAGCCCTCGTATTTGACTGTGACTTGAGTACTGATTGCAGGTGAGCTTGGTTAACAGCTCTGCAGAGCCCAAAGAAAAGGTCACTCTTTTTTTTTGTTGCACTATTATTATTCGTAACAAAGCCCTTGCTCCATTATTCTTCCTAATTTGCTGGACTCCTAATGGGAGCTGTTCCTCCCAATTACTATGGCTGCCAACGGCTAATTTGGTTACCCTCAGTGTCCGCAAAAATAAAAAAGAAAGTGTGATGTTTCTATGGGGGACATTAACATACTATACATCTCAGGAATGGCAAACAGCTGCCTGCAACTTCTTCCTGGATAATTAGGGGTGATTAGCCTCTCCCATTATTTCTATTTTCACCTCACAGACTTTGGACCACGGATGGAGCAGCTGATAGCACGATAGGAGTAGTGTGGGCTAGAGAGACTCTTTGTTGAAGTTTCAAGAAAGGAATGAGATTGTAAGGCTACCTGCACACGGGTGTAGGTTTACAAATGGAAAATACAGGCGGATTTCCGTGCAGATTTCTGTGCATTTCCGCAGCAAATTCGCAGCAAAGAACCCATGTGTTACTTGCGTTCTTTGGTTCGGATTTGATATGGTTTTGAGGGGAATATCACCCTTGCATTGAAAAGGGTGTAATCTGCACAAAAAATTCACATGCTGCAGATTTCTAAATCCGCACTGCAGGTCAATTTCCACATGGAAGGGAAGCGCAAAGTGTGCATGAGATTTGTGACATCTCATACACTTTGCTAGATTTTTCTGCGCACAATATGTAGCTGGGCAGCTAAGGCTACTTTCACACTGGCGTTTTGAATTCCGTTTGTGAGATCCGTTTCAGGGATCTCACAAACGGTTCAAAATGTTCAGTTCAGCCCCAATGCATTCTGAATGGATAAGGATCCGTTCAGAATGCATCAGTTTGGCTCCGTTCCACCTCCATTCTGCTCTGGATGTGGACACCAAAACGCTGCTTACAGCGTTTTGGTGTCCGCCTGGCGATGCGGAGCCAAACGGATCCGTCCTGACTTACAATGTAAGTCAATGGGAGCGGATCCGTTTTCACAGACACAATATGGTGCAATTGAAAACGGATACAATCGTTTGCATTATAGGTGCGGATACATCTGTGCAGATTCCAGACAGATTCGCACCTAACGCAGGTGTGAAAGTAGCCTAAGACCTGTCCTAGGTTGCTAATATAGCTTATATGTTTATACAGCTAAACCTGCCAAAAACCTTAATACAGTTCCTTTGTTTGTGTGTTAAAGACAAAAGCAGAGTTATTTACAGTGACCTCATGTTTGGATGTCATGTAACAGTTATATATATTGTGTTCACAGAAGCAGAAAAGATAATGTGTCTTTAAGATTTATAATACAATGTATGGTAAGCTCAATGACACAGCAGAAACAACAGAAAGCATAGAGTTAACTGTTGTTGCTGGGCAGGAGTCTTGACCAATCACAGCCAGCCTCACACAGTAAGAGTTTTGACCAATCACAGCCAGCCTCACACACAGCCTGTGTGGGAAATTCCCCTATCAGGAGCTGCTGGAATCGTTACACCAGAGGAGAGAAGCTGAACAGACACACACTCCACTAAGCTGTGTTTTTTGGAAGCAGAGAGGCAAAAATAGGTATTTAAAGCAGTTATATAATGTTCCTACTATTAATATAGTGATTATTGTGTTTACTTACAGATCCACCAATTGCAAATTTAATTGCAAACTACAAAGTTCACAATTGCAAACTACAAAGTTCACAATTGCAAACTACAAAGTTCATAATTGCAACCATTCAAATTCCATATTGCAATCCAAATTGCATACAACCATACCAGATCATACTCCACTAATCTGCAAATAGTCACTGCTAACTGCATACTGCAAATTGTGACCAAATTCAGCAAGTGAGCTATTAGTTAGACCTCAGATATACCTCTCAGGGAGATCATAAAGAGCTTAAATAACTTAAAGTGAGAGTACAGATACTGAAGAGAGAAAAATATCCACCATTTTATGTTGAATGACAAGATTGAACCACCATCTTAGGCATACCGCCATTTTGTGATACTTTATCCAACACGTGTTTTGTACATGGACTATCTGCTGCGGAGGCGGCAGTGTTATATGAAGAAAAGTTGAAGTTAATAAAGAAGTTATTTCAAGCATTTGGTGTGCTCTGTTTCCATAGAACGGCGCTAGAGGAATAACAGAGTAAGGCCCCATTCACATGTCTGCAATTTCGTTCCGCATTTTGCAGAACGGAATTGCGGACCCATTCATTTCTATGGGGCCGCACAATGTGCTGCCCGGATACGGAATTGCGGATCCGCACTTCCGGGTCCGCAATTCCGTTCCTGAAAAAAATAGAACATGTCCTATTCTTGTCCGCAATTGCGGATAAGAATAGGCATATTCTATTAGTGCCGGCGATGTGCGGTCTGCAAAATGCGGAACGCACATTGCCTGTGTCCGTGTCCTAATTGTTTCACCTCTGTTCTCATGAAACTGGAGATCACCATATTATTGTGGAGTTAGTCCTCTTGCACACAAACGTATTTTCTTTCCGTTTCTGTTCTGTTTTTTTTTTTTTTTTGTGGACTGTATACGGAACCATTAATTTCAATGAGTCTGCAAAAAAACGGAAGTCACTCCGTGTGCATTACGTTTCCGTATGTCTGTATTTCCATTCCGCAAAAAAATAGAACATGTCCTATTATAATCCGCATTACGGACAAGGATAGGACTGTTCTATTAGGGGCCAGCTGTTCCGTTCCGCAAAATACAGAATGCACGCGGATATCATCGTGTATTTTCTGCGGATCCGTTTTTTGCAGACCGCAAAATACATACGGTCGTGTGCATGAGCTCTTATTCTGGGGTTGTGATGTGTAGAACCATGGACAATATCTGCATGGAGTTTGTATGTTCTCCATCAGTGATGGCCAGTTTGCCATGTTCGCCCGCGAACACATGCAAGCTGCCATCTTAACTCACAAGTCCGGCGATGCACAAGTAAGTCCTTACCTGTGCCTGTGCGCGAGCCGGTCTGAAATTAAATGCGATCTCCGGGTGCAGGCAGTTCCGAGAACAGCCCGATGAAGGTCCCCGGAGGCTGTTCTCGGAACTGCCTGCTCCCGGTGACCGCATTTCATTTCAGACCGGCTCACGCACGGGCACAGGTAAGGACTTACATGTGCATCACCGGACTGTTCATCGCGGGCGAACACGGCGAACTGGCCATCACTGTTCTCCATGTGTTTCCTCTGGTTCCTCCCACACTCCAAAGACAGACTGATAGGGAACTTAGATTGTGAGCCCCATTGGGGACAGCTTGATGCTAATGTCTGTAAAGCGCTGTGGAATATGTCCCCGCTATATAAGTGTGTAAAATAAGTAAATAAAATGTGTTAAAAATCATAAATATCATGTTCTATGGCCCTTCTGAGCAGGGTGGTTCGAGTCACCACATTACACGTGTAAGGTTCTGTGCATGTGCGGTCGGGCAAGATTTGCATCTAAAACTTCGGTCATGAAAATCTAAAAGTTGTGTAGAGAACCTCAACCTCTTCCATTAGGGTGTCAAGGGTGTCTCAAGCATCTTGTCATGTGGTGGAAGAAGATTTTATGGTGAGTTTTTTCTTAAATGGGTCACTAGTATAAGGCCTCTTTCACACGGGCGTCATGTTTTTTGCCCGGACAAGATGCGGGTGCGTTGCGGGAAAATGCGCGATTGCGCGTGAGAAAAATCTGCATGTTTGGTACCCAAACCCGAACTTCTTCACAGAAGTTCGGGCTTGGGATCGGTGTTCTGTAGATTGTATTATTTTCCCTTATAACGTGGTTATAAGGGAAAATAATAGCATTCTTAATACAGAATGCATAGTACAATAGGGCTGGAGGGGTTAAAAAACAACAACAAATAATTTAACTCACTTTAATCCACTTGATCGCGCAGCCGGCATCTCTTCTGTCTTCTTCTTTGCTGTGCACAGGAATAGGACCTTTGATGACGTCACTGTGCTCATCACATAGTCCAATCACATGGTTCATCACCATGGTGAGGGACCATGTGATTGGATCATGTGATGTGACGTCACCTCAGGTCCTTAGCCGACAGTTCAATATTACAGAAGAAGACAGAGATCCGCAACTACGCGATCAAGTGGACTCGGTGAGTTAATTTTTTTTTATTTTTAACCCCTCCATCACTATTGTACTATGCATTCTGTATTCAGAATGCTTTTATTTTCCCTTATAACCATGTTATAAGGGAAAATAATACAGATCGGGTCCCCAGCCCGATTGTCACCTAGCAACCATGCGTGAAAATCGCTTGCTTGTGGATGCTTGCGATTTTCACGCGGCCCCATTCACTTCTATGGAGCCTGCGTTGCGTGAAATACGCTGAATATAGATGCGTGAAAATCACTGCTCGTGTGCACAGCCCCATAGAAATTAATGGGTCAGTATTCAGTGCGGGTGCAATGCGTTCAACTCACGCATTGCACCCGCGCAGAATACTCGCCCGTGTGAAAGGGGCCTTAGGGTAGCACCCTACAGGGAATGTAAAAAGAAGTTTATTTTTAAAAATTCTGCCGTGTTTTACCCATGTTCCCCAGAATGTCCATTTGCAAATAGCTGCAGGTAAGGGACATATGGATAAATGTTCATAAGTGCCATGGATGAGCGGTGGATGCAACCATTGTGTAATCTTTACTTTGCAGAACATTTAAATCGGTTCGAGGGTTGTATCAGATGGCAGTATTATTGGTACATAATAGGTGGGTGGCCAGGAGCACTGAGGCCTTAGGGATCATTCAGATGATCGTATGTTTGTGTCCGCATCCGTTCTGCAATTTTGAAGATGCGTACCCATTAATTTTCAATGGGGCCGCAAAAGATGCGGATAGCGCACTCGTATGCTGTCTGCATCCGTACTTCCGTTCCACAACCCCGCAAAAAAGATAGAACATGTCCTATTCTTGTCCGCAATTGCGAACAAAACTATGTATTTCTGTTATATGGCTGGCCGTTCTGCAAAATGCAGAACGCACACTGCAGGTAACTGTGTTTTGTGGATCTGCAATTTGCGGACCGCAGAAATGAATACGCTTGTCTGAATGAGCCCTAACAGTTATAACTACATCCCTTTGGTTTCTAAGAAATGCAGCCATTTCCCCCATCCGATAAAATTGCCTGATACCCGGGATAGCGATGACTGCGGTGCCACCCCCTCCACGATCACTGTTTACCTGTCATATGTCCAGTTGTGTGAATATTGTCAGGATAGTTGTATATACTTCTATTAATCTTGTCCTTGTCCTATATCGACAGTACCCTTTTGACTACAGTGAAGATGTTCTGTAGGTCAACTACAAGATGTAAGCTTACACCTTCAGGAACCCTTCACTGCCAAGGGGATGATGCTGAGGACCATAGATAATGGGGGCTTTCCACTCCTGGCGTCCGCTCTCTCATGATTGTGATATTATTTCCCTATCTCTGCTGGAATGAGCAGAATCTGCTTTCACAAGCAGAAACTCTGTGACATCATAGTCTGATTAATGCCATTAATGCAAAATATAATAGCCATATGAAACTGAGGAATGTAACATCAGCCCCATCACTTCTTAAAGAGTCGCTGTCACCTCTCCTGACCGTCTGCTTTAGTAACTAATTGCATTCCTCATGTTATAACAATTTTGAAGCATCTATTAGTATAACTCTATGATATGCCTTTCCTCTATTATTCCTGCTAAAAGGTATAAATTGCCAGCACTCTGCTATAAAGGTACAGCTGGGTGTTGCCAGTGGGGTGGGGGGGGGGGGGAGGGGTGGTCCCTGCACAATCTGACAATGGCGGAACTGATTGGATACCCCCTGTCATGTACTTACCTGTTCGGGCTCCTGCTGCAAGTCTGGCCTCTCTAATGCGGCGCCACCGGCGTCACTCCATTGCCATGGCATCCAGCCAAGCCCAAGGAGCAGGGTCGCCAGTCCAATCAAGCATCAACACCATGTGCTTCCTGTCGGCACCATATTTAAACAGACAACTACTGGAACGGTTGTCTGTGATTGGTCTTCCGGCCTCACGAGCTTTGTTGTATGCTGGCAGGATTCTAGATCTCTGACCTGCTGCCTGTCTGTGACCTTGCCTCTGACGTAATGTCCTGGTGCTGACCCTGCTTGGTATTTTGACTTTGTGTTTGTCTCTTGCTTTGGTTCTGACGTGACTCTCGTGGTTTTGTTCTTTGATTCAGATTTGGTCCTCCTTGTGCCTGCTTGGTTCTGATCCAGTCTGTCTGACTACTCCTTCACCCCCATAACTAGGGACCATCGCCCAGTTGGGGCCACTTTTTATTGCTGATCGTCCAAATAGGTAGGGACAGTGGTGTGGGTGGAATTGTATTATTACACGGGAAATGCAAGTAGTTACTATAACAGACATGTCCGGAGAGGTGAGAGCTGCTCTTTAATGTTGGCAAGTTTACGGTCGAAATCTTAGATGCTGAGCTTTGACCCATCCAGTCCGATGTCCTTAATGGCTGTTTTATAACACTGTGAAAAGTAAGTACTATTTTGGGTCTTTTGTACATGTATACAATTAATTTATCTACATAAGGGTGCATTCACACAACCGTATAAATAGATCCCATCCGTTCCGCAATTTTGCAGAACGGGTGCGGACCAATTAATTTCAATGGGGCCGCAAAAGATGCGGACAGCACACCACGTGCTGTCCGCATCCGTTGTTACATTCCGCGGCCCCGCAAAAAATATGGAGCATGTCCTATTCTTGTCCGCGCTTGCGTACAAGAATGGGCATTCACTATATAGCGCCGGCCATGTGCGGTCCGCAAAATGCGGAACGCACACGGCCGGTATCCGTGTTTTGCAGACCGCAAAACACTTACGGTCGTGTGAACGCATCCTAAGGCAGTTATCCAACATTAGAAAAATATATATTTTCAGAAACTGCAGCACATCTATCCACAGGTTGTATGTGGTATTGCAGCTCTGCTGTATTTACTTAATGAGCTGCAGTACAAGGCACAGCCCGTACAGAAATGTGGAACTGTTCTGAAAAATAGGAAAATGTGTAATTCTAGACAACCCTTAGGGGTATTTTCGCACTTGCGTTGTTGGATTCCGGCAGGCAGTTCCGTATGCAAACGGATAGCATTTGTTTCTGGATCTGGATCCGGCTGACAAATGCATTGAAACACCGGATCCATCTCTCCGGTGTCATCCGGAAAAACGGATCCAGTATATATTTTTTTTCACATTTTTTGAGGTCTGCACATGCGCAGATCGGGAAACTGGATCCAGTTTTCCAGAACACTTGGTACCGGATCCGGCATTAATACATTTCAATGGAAATTAATGCCGGACCTGGAATTCCGGCAAGTGCGGCATGCTGCAGTATTTTCTCCGGCCAAATACCGTAAGAGTGACTGAACTGAAGACATCCTGATGCATAGTGAACCGAATGCTCTCCATTCAGAATGCATTAGGATAAAACTGAAGCGTTTTTTTCCCCCCGACACTCAATACCGGAAAACTTTGACGCAAGTGTGAAAGTACCCTAAGTTGTTTATATTCCTGAGAAAGCCCGGGGACAACCAATATGGCCATCATTGATTTTCAATCACCTGGGTTGCAAATGTGCAATTTTAGATCTGCAACAATGTATGGAGATGTATTGCTGCATATCCAGACAGATTTGCCATTATGGAGTATTGAGAAAGGTAAGTCACAATCGTCCTGGTCTTTGTGGTTGTCACCCAAATTTCCTTGCATTTAGGGCTCACGTACACAAATGTATTTTTTGTCCGCGTCTGTTCCGTTTTTTCTGCGGCCTGTATGCGGAACCATTAATTTTAATGGGGCCTCAAAAAAACGGAAATTACTCTGTATGCATTCTGTGTCCGTATGTCTGCATGTCCGTTCCCCCAAAAAATAGAACACGTCCTATTCTTGTCCATTTTGTGGACAAGGACAGGCATTATTATTACAATGGATCCGCCAAAAAATTAAATAAACAAATTTAACACAGATATCACACTGATGTCATTCGTTCTTTTTTGCGGATCTGTATTTTGCGGACCACAAAATACGTACGGTCGTGTGCATGAGCCCTAAGAAGAAGACTTGCATAAATCGTGTCACGCCTCAATGAAAGGTTCTTTCTGCGTTTCTTCCTGCAAAGCGTTCCATCGATGTTCATTCGCTGGAATCAATAAATAGCATGACATGATTCATAGCGTTGTTTGTGTGCCAACAACATCTGACATATCTCAGTACAGAACTGTTTGCTGCGTTCGTATTTACCAAAGGAGGTTAATACCAGGGTCACTGCAATAAGTCATTTGCATGAAAGTTTCAGAAAAAGAAGGCAAATTAAAATGCTCAGACATGTAATTCTATGTGTATGTGAAGGAGCAGATAGATGTCTAGGGATTGGTACAGTAGGAAATGCAGATTATGTACCAAAATGGCCATTGTGTCCCCGCAGCTGGCAGGTTAAGAAAACCCATTTCTAAAGACTGTCGTTCATGCGGGCACCTAAATTATTGTTTCTGAACAGAAGATTGTGCGGTCTAAACAGCAATCTGCTGCCCAGAAACAGTGCAGCTGTATGAGGACGGGTGATCGCATTAGCCATCTCCCTTGTCCTCATACTGTGGAGGTGATGCCCGGTCTCCTTCATTGAACAAGTGGCTGACTTTCGGGAAGGAACGCTTCTTTCCCGACAATCAGCTGCTCCTCGGCCCGTGTAAACCCGCCTTTACTTTGGAGGATCCTTCACGTCCATGCGTTGCTTCATTTCCGAAGGCATCGTATAGTGCTTAGTTCCTCCAGCAGGGATATTGACCACTTTCTGTCAGCTCCCTCCACAGATTACAGTTGATCATTGGCGGACAACCTTATCATTAGTGGAACCCTTCCAACAAAATGGAGTTTTCAATGTGAACAACACCTTTAAGGGTATATCCAGGCGGTTGTATTTATATGGGAAAGGGCTCATGCACACGACCGTGTTTTTTTTTGTCCGCAAATGGATGTGGACCCATTCACTTCATTATAGAACATGTCCTATAATTGACCGTTTTGCAGACAATGATATAAAGGTCAGGATTTTCCGCTCCACAACACGTGGAACGCATACAGCCAGTATCTGTGTTTTGTGGATCCGCAAATTGTGGAATGCAAAAACACCAACGGTCGTGTGCCTGAGCCGAGAACGGTCCGTGGTAACCCGGCCGGGATTCCTGCTGACAGCAGGAGTGCACGGCGTCATTGGTTGCTATGACGCTGTGCGCTTCATGACGCCGCTGCACTACAGTAATACACTCGTATAGATCATACCAGTGT
Source organism: Bufo bufo (assembly GCF_905171765.1). NCBI lineage: Eukaryota > Metazoa > Chordata > Amphibia > Anura > Bufonidae > Bufo > Bufo bufo. The sequence continues at coordinate 142,948,816 of NC_053398.1, read as the reverse complement.
ATTACTGTAGTGTAGCAGAGGCATGAAGCGCACGGCGTCATAGCAACCAATGACGCCGTGCGCTCCTGCTGTCAGCAGGAATCCAGACCGGGTTACCACGGACCGCTCTCGGCCGTGTGCATGAGGCCTAATTCTGTTCTTTAGGTGTTTAGTGACATTATATTGTATGGGGCAATGCCAACAAGGGATATTTATTTTAGGAACTTTTTATACTTTTCAGCCTATTCACTTCTTTTCAGATCAGTCTAATTCAGGTGTCATGTGGTGCCCTTAAACATTAATGGGGTCATTTATTAAGACCAGCATTTAGACACCAGTCTTAATAGCCCTGCGCTGGTGCTTGATGCACCTTGTAAGTTCTACAGGTGAAACCCGAAAAATTAGAATATCGTGCAAAGTTCATTTATTTCAGTAATGCAACTTAAAAGGTGAAACGAACATATGAGAGACTCATTACATGCAAAGCGAGATATTTCAAGCCTTTATTTGTTATAATTTTGATGATTATGGTTTATAGCTTATGAAACCCCAAAGTCACAATTTTGAGGTTCCCTTTGCTCAGGGGGTATGGATTAATCAGCTGACTAGAGTGTGACACTTTGAGCCTAGAATATTGAACCTTTTCACAAAATTCTAATTTTAAGCTGGATTAATGCAATTCCTTTTACTTTGCATAAAGGTACTTTCACACTTGCGTTGTTTGATTCCGGCAGGCAGTTCCGTTGCCTGAGCTGCCTGCCTGATCAGGCAAACTGTATGCAAACGCATGCCATTTTTTCTGACTGATCAGGCATTTTTGAGACTTATCAGGATCCTGATCAGTCTGAAAAATGTCTGATCCGAAATACCGGATCAGTCAATGCGACAATTTGAATGCAGGATCCGGCACTAATACATTCCTATGGAAAAAAATGCCGGATCCGGCATTCAGGCAAGTGTGCCCGGAGAAAAAGACGCAGCATGCTGTGGTATTTATTTTCTCTGCCCTGAAAAGGCAAAAAGACTGAACTGAAGACGTCCTGATGCATCCTGAACAGATCGCTTTCCATTCAGAATGCATTAGGATAAAACTGGTCAGTTATTTTCCGTTATAGAGCCCCTAGGATGGAACTTAATGCCGGAAAAGAAAAACGCTAGTGTGAAAGTACCAAATAAATGGACTTTTGCACGATATTCAAATTTTTCGCGTTTAACCTGTAGATACCCAAGTGTCAATTTGCCATTGTTTTGTACCCTACAATACCCAGTTGTTCTGTTCCCTAAATTCCCAGTATTTTATGTTCTAGATTCCCTAGTGTAAACGGGCCATTGTTATGCAACCTATAGGGATGAGCAAATGTAATTGTATATCTGAATGAATTTTAAGTCCGTGAGGGATGATTCCCCACTGTGCTGGCAGATTAACATATCACGCAGCCTTGATAATCTCACACATGCGCTGTTACTGCGACTATCAGCACATGCCAAAATGATTTGCCTACAAAAACAAATCAGCTATTGTGCACGGGCTGCTAAAATTTGTTGATGTGGATTAGTAGGCATTTCATCCGCACATTTCATCCGCACATGTGCCAATACTCGCAGTAATGGCGCATGCGGAAGATTATCATGGCCATGCGAGATGTGCAGTCATATTAATCGTCTGGCAGTTGATCTAAACTCGTTTGGATCAAGAAAATCGATTTGTACGAATTGATTCGCTCATCCCTACTATAATATACAATTTAAGGGTTGCATGTTCTATATACCCTAGTGTCAGTGTGCCATTGTCCTGTAATCTACAATGCCCTGTTGCCAGTGTTGCATGTTCTATATCGATATCAGACTGGGGTTCCTAGGGCCCACCAGTAAATTTCATTCTTGGGCAGGGGCGTAGCTATAGGGGGTGCAGAGGTAGCAGTCTGAGGGGGCCCAAAGACCCTTGTGCTGCATAAGAAGACACCAGTATTATAGAAAGTGCATGCTGGTCAAGTTACACCTCTGGCTCAAGGGGGTGCCGTTTCAATTTTTGCCTCGGGCAGCACGAAGGCCTTGTGCTTCCTGCCCCTGGCCACAAAGCACTGAAGGAAGGGGGGCCCCCAAGGTATTTTTCTCAACTCTGTTCATGTATAACATTTTTGCTGTGAAGAAGAGGCATGTGATCTCTGCTGAGTCAAATTCAGTTTTGAGAACTTCAAAAGTAAACCAAGCATCTGTGATAATATCTTGTAGGCAGAGAAACTGCCCAATAATCTTACAGAAACTTCTGGAAGAGCATGACATTGTGAATGGATTAATGGAATTTATTTACAAAAAAAATTACACATATAGAAACATAGAAATATAGAATGTGTCGGCAGATAAGAACCATTTGGCCCATCTAGTCTGCCCAATATACTGAATACTATGAATAGCCCCCGGCCCTATCTTATATGAAGGATGGCCTTATGCCTATCCCATGCATGCTTAAACTCCTCCACTGTATTTGCAGCTACCACTTCTGCAGGAAGGCTATTCCATGCATCCACTACTCTCTCAGTAAAGTAATACTTCCTGATATTACTTTTAAACCTTTGCCCCTCTAATTTAAAACGATGTCCTCTTGTAGTAGTTTTTCTTCTTTTAAATATTCTCTCCTCTTTTACCTTGTTGATTCCCTTTATGTATTTAGCAGTTTCTCTCATCTCCCCTCTGTCTCGTCTTTCTTCCAAGCTATACATGTTAAGGTCCTTTAATCTTTCCTGGTGAGTTTTATCCTGCAATCCATGTACCAGTTTAGTAGCTCTTCTCTGAACTCTCTCCAAAGTATCAATATCCTTCTGGAGATATGGCCTCCAGTACTGCGCACAATACTCCAGATGAGGTCTCACTAGTGCTCTGTAGAGTGGCATGAGCGCCCCCCTCTGTCTACTGGTAATGCCTCTCCCTATACACCCCAGCATTCTGCTAGCATCTCCTGCTGCTCTATGACAATGTCTGCCTACCTTTAAGTCTTCTGAAATAATGACCCCTAAATCCCTTTCCTCAGATACTGAGGTTAGGACTGTATCACTGATTGTATATTCTGCTCTTGGAGTATTACTCCCCAGGTGCATTATCTTGCACTTATCAACATTAAATTTAAGTTGCCAGATTTTTGACCATTCCTCTAGTTTTCCTAAATCCTTTTCCATTTGGTGTATCCCTCCAGGAACATCAACCCTGTTACAAATCTTTGTGTCATCAGCAAAATGGCACACCTTACCATCGAGGCCTTCCGCAATTTCACTGATAAAGATATTAAACAATATGGGTCCCAGAACAGATCCCCGAGGTACCCCACTGGTAACAAGACCACGGTCTGAATATACTCCATTGACTACAAGCCTCTGTTGTCTGTCCCTCAACCACTGCCTAATCCATTCAACAATATGGGAGTCCACGTACAGCCTTATTCTACATAATTAAAAAAAAAATCTTTATTTCATGATGGAATAACCTTTGGATGGTAATATATTTTCCTCAAAAAGCATTTTATTTAAAAAAAAATCAGATTTAAATAAAAAAAATCAGATTTTTTTAATATATTTTTTTAAACTTAGATTTTTATCCACCCTGTTTTTTTCTGTGATTTTTCTGCCTCTGCACCTCTGCACCTAGAAGTTTTCTTCACCACCCGATGCATTGATAATAATAAACTGGGCAGTCTCTTAAATAATCTACCCAGTCAGTCTACTGTGCCATGTGCAAGGTGTGGGGACTAGGGGCCCACCGGGGCATTCACCTGTTTTCCTGTCGGCCAGTCCAAGCCTGTTCTATATACCATTGTACAGTAGGAATTTGCTTTTGTCCTGTAACCTACAATATCCAGTTGCCATAGTTGTATGGTCTTGCTACCGTAGGGTCAGTGCACCTTTGTTCTTTACCCTACAATATCTTGCTGCCAGTGTTGCATGTTCTCGGCACCCTATTATCAGTTTGCCATTGTTTTGTATCCTTTGGTGTAAGTATTTGATTAGTGTAGAATCTCCCATGTCCATTATTTTATGTTCTAGATTTCTTTGTAATCTCTGGTGCTCATTATTCTGTTGCTCTGTATGCCCAGGTGTCAGTGTTATATTACTCTAGAATTGTTACTGCAGTGGGTGTGGAAACACTGTATCAACCAACCGGTTTGACTTTAGGCTAAACCTAAGGACGTTATCCTGACAACGCCCTGGTACTTACCCTTTAACCCCTACAGGGATCTGGACTTCACTGCAGGGAAGCCACCAGACTGCTACCTCCTGGAGTACTTTCCCACATTGTTGACAACTGACCCATGGAGGGGAAGGGGGGTCAGAGACACCGATGCAAGGCACAAAGGAACAGGCAAACACATAAACAGTAACAGGTAGGGGTCAGGGCAGGGTGAGTCCATGGGAATTTGTGATACACGTCCAAGGTCAGGGCTGGCAACAGAGGATCAGAATCCAGGAAACAGGCAGAGGTTGGTGCACGGCAGACAACAGAACACCTTAACAGGAACTTACCAAGCTAGGAACCTAATTGCTCTGGCAAGGAAATTAGATGAGCACCACAGTCTTACAGCCGCAAGCTGATTACAATTAGGAGAAACTGGTGATGAGGGGTTGGTGGTAGCAGAAATGGGAGTAGTAGTGTTCTCTGAGTAATGTTCCTAACAGAAGAAGTAGAGGCAGTGATGGACCCTGACATCACAAGAATTTCTGGGTTCTGATATATTTTATGCTCTTTATATCAGCGTGCCATTATTCTGGAATTCCAGGTTTTATTGAACACGTCTCAGTATGGGTCACTTGGGATCCAAAGTGCCATAGGTCATTTTTCTGACACTCCAAGTGCCGTTGTGCATTGCCCTCTGACCCCAAATGTCAGTAAGTCATTGTTGTATGACCCCCAAGTCAATGCTCTGTATCTCATAGTGATCTAGAAAGAATCCATCACACAATCGTAGTCCCAATGTCTCATTCCAGAACAATTCAGAACTGTTTAGTAACCTGGTGCCGCAACCTTTGATTGGCTTTTCCTGCACCAAATATCTGCCGGACGGCACAGATACAGAAAATAGACCTTGACATACTTAATATTCCTATGGGACAGTGACCATTGGGAAAAAAAGGCTTACGAGTATTAATGGACTTGTTAATTATTTGATACAGTACATGTTTAGGATCAGAGCCAGGTAAGTCTGTTAATCCTGAATTCCATTTTGGATTTAATTCACAAAATGACATACTAATGCTTATGACATCGCCGTCTTATTCGTGAACCCGTCGCGCAACTGGGACCAAGGGAGAGTTCATCTCTGCAAAGCGCGCCTTGGAGTGCGTGTACCGCGGACAGGAAATCTACATATTCACCCAGACCTCGTTGTCTTTCAATCACCTCATTGCTGAAATGGCAGAGAAATCTGAAATCTCATTTTCTCCATTTGTACAAATTGCTAATAAATCATATTGAGTGAGGGACATTGGCAGGCAGGCTCACTCCTTGCGAGATTGCATTTCTAATTAGTGGGTAGAGAGAAGGGGCCTTGCATATCACCAAGTGAAGGTGGGCTGCTTGCCCTGTGACCTCATCTCTGCAATGACCTCCTAAAGAAATGAATGGCTGATCAAGACAAAGAGAGGCCCGCCATCATTTTGTCATGCAATGAAAATATACAGATCCAACTCAGTCGCATGAGGGATCAACGCATCAAGTGCCGGAAGCCATCGCCGCCTGTCCAGCAATGCAGATACAAGAATTTTAGTATGGCATCGGAATGTTTTCGAGGGTCCTGCAGCCACCAAGGGGTTATGCCCGGGTCCTGTGCAAGCCTGCATGGAAGCAGGAGTTAAAGGACATCAGACGATGGTCTGTTCTATCACCTTCAGCGGCAGTACCTGGTTGGCTGAGGTCAGAGGAGAGGAAGATAAAACAATACAATTTGTGAGGAGGGCTTCGACTAGGCAACTCTAAAGTGTTAGAGATAAATAATACAGATTTCATGTAAAAAAACAGGCTTAAGGTTACTTTCACACTTGCGGCAGAGTGATCCGGCAAGCAGTTCCGTCGCCGGAACTGCCTGCCGGATCCGGCAAAACGTATGCCAACTCATGGCATTTGTAAGACTGATCAGGATCCTGATCAGTTACAAAAATGCCTGATCAGTCCGAAAAATGCATTAAAATGCCGGATCCGTCTTTCCGGTGTCATCCGGCAAAACGGATTCGCAATAATTTTTTTTTACCTTTTTTTTTTGGTCTGCACATGCGCAGACCAGAGGACAGATCCGGAGTTCCGGTATTTTTAATGCCGGATCCAGCACTAATACATTCCTATGGAAAAAATTGCCGGATCCGGCATTCAGGCAAATCTTCATTTTTTTTTGGCCGGAGATAAAACCGTAGCATGCTGCGGTTTTATCTTTTGCCTGATCAGTCAAAATAACTGAACTGAAGACATCCTGATGCATCCTGAACGGATTACTCTCCATTCAGAATGCATGATCAGTTCTTTTCCGGCATTGAGCCCTTTTGAGGGAACTCTATGCCGGAAAAGAAAAACGCAAGTGTGAAAGTACCCTTATAGGACCATAAGCAGTGAGTTCCATGGAAACCTAGAAACATAGAATGTGTCGGCAGATAAGAACCATTTGGCCCATCTAGTCTGCCCAATATACTGAGTACTATGGATAGCCCCCGGCCCTATCTTATATGAAGGATGGCCTTATGCCTATCCCATGCATGCTTAAACTCCTCCACTGTATGTGCAGCTACCACTTCTGCAGGAAGGCTATTCCATGCATCCACTACTCTCTCAGTAAAGTAATACTTCCTGATATTGCTTTTAAACCTTTGCCCCTCTAATTTAAAACTATGTCCTCTTGTAGCAGTTTTTCATCTTTTAAATATTCTCTCCTCTTTTACCTTGTTGATTCCCTATGAATAACGTTGTTTTCTTGTGCTGCATCATGCCAAATGACACACTCAGCACTGCTACATCTCTATTTCTATATTTGTTATTCCCGGAAAATATTCCAATGCTGAACTCAAAGTACACATATTTGGTGTAATACACTAGAATATTCTCTGAGTTTACATATAAATCTTGGGAAATTAGAGTCTTTGAAAATGTTCTCGTTTAGCATCTGAAGTGAGAACTCCGTTATCATTCGAATGAATTTCTGATGTAGTTATCAGGTTAAAAAAATATGGGAAAACACTGATTTGTAGTTCTAAGCACTTGATAAGGGGGATATCTAATCATGAAGCACAGGTCCAGGGTTTTAGGATTTGTCCCTGCATTCACAGCCCAGGTGCATCTCACAAAGGCCTCCTGCACACCACCGTATGGTGTTGTGGTCTGTTTTAAACGGATCAGTTTATTGTTTCAGTAGTGTTTCTTTTCCGTTTTGCCGTTCCGTTTTTCTGTTTGGTTTCCGTTTGTGATCCGTTTTTTGCGGATCCAAACGTAAACGGAAGCATACAATAATGTTTAAACTGTTGCGTGCAGGAGGCCATACTGGTGCTAAATTAGGGTCCAGATTTGTATAGGCCTGAAAACACACATGCAGTTTTTGGTACTGTTTTTGATGCAGAAGTGCATGGAAAAAGAAGTACTAGTCCTTCCATTATATTTTCTATTCCTTTTGAATCCACTCCTGGCATTTGGCTCAAAAAACTGCATAGTGGAACATTTAATGTGTGCAAATACTCTGCCCAGGTTCGATATAGCGGTGTTAGTATACAAAGGTGCAAATCTGCCGAGAAGCTGCCTGGTGACGAAGGCTGTAGAGTAAATACCGTAGTGGTGGGCCATGTGGGCCCTGGAGAGAGATGGCTCCTGGATGACGAAAAGCTGTGCAGAACAGTTCTCCCCATAGGATCTGCATTGCAATGAAGGGGGCGGAAAATTGGTGGAAGAGTGATTAAAGGGAACCTGTCGTGTCGGAAACACTCCAAAAAGTACAGTAAGTGATGTATAATGTAAATGATGCTGAATCCATTATGTAATTTGTATCTTTATACATTTCCACTCCAATGCTGTGCTCCCACAAATTAGCAGTAAAATGCATTGAGAGGACTCCTCCTGGAGTCCTGTCTGTGATGGGCGTGAGCTCAGGAGTCCTCTCGATGCATTTATACTGCTGGTTTACAGGAGCACAGCATCAGAATGCAAAGGAGCATGAAGATATAAATTACATAATTGGACTCGGCTTAATTTATACATCGATTACTCTAGTTTCAGGGAGTGTTTCTGAGCGGACAGATTCCCTTTAAAATAACATGCAGGAGGGAGACGGCATCAGGTCCTTCTGTTTGGGTGGCAAAGTCTGAAACCATAATGAGGGGCTTATTTTGATATTTGCTACGTGGACCTCCCTCTTCCATGTGCGACCTCTGATGACATGTTCACCATTAATGGGGTTATCTGCATATGCATAGTAAGCTGCCAGGACGACACAGTGCCCACCAGAGCTCCTGTAAGTGCCGCCGCTCTCTGAAACGGCTGATCGGCGGGGGTGCCGGGACTCGGACTCCTGCCAATGTGATAATGATGACCTATTCTTAGGGTAAGTCCTCGTTGTCTTTTCCAGGATAACCCCCGTTATATGCTTTTTTTATGGTCCGGTCCATCATCTGATCAGGTCTTCGACACCAGTTATTTATAATGCATGAGCAGAAGCGACTCATCTTTACATGGTTAATTTTTGCTTCCACTGCCCCCCCTTCCACCACCACATTATTATCTACATTGGACCAGAAATATGGGGCCACGGTTCCGGATGCCTCCCCTGAGCCGCCGTAAATGTAACCATGAATATCATCGTGCATGGAACTATTCATGAATCAGATGGATAGCCATCATTCCCTCCTTTGTTATGTATTTCTCGGGCCCCCTCCTCTGATAATCCCCATTCTCTCTTTTCTATCGAGCATATGTTTATGGAAATCTATTTTTATTCTGTTATTATTGCTGTTATAGGAAAAGCAGTCCAGCAAATCTAAATGCCAATTTCTCCCGTCTAAAATTACTCCTTGTAGACAGTCATTCCTTCATTGGGTCTATTCTGTTTCCTTAAGCGATAACAAGTGAGATGAAGCAATCCGACGACTGTTACTACGTTTTTTTCCCCTCTCATTGTGACTTACTTTTATGCATTTTAGCGATTCCTCTTAAAGTGACTCTGCACATTATTAAACAAAATTACAGGTGCATTGGAAATGTCTCCTGTGAAGTTACCAAGACACATTTGTTTCTAAGGACACGTAATATACATTTATATTGCAGCCATTATCCTCCTCAGATAAATCAAAATGCCTGTCATTAATGTCATTCGGAATGGTTAATGTCACCAGGTGCTGCCTTCCAACGCCTCATACATGGACTGAATATCTCTTCAAGCCTTGAGCCATACAGGGCGTGTATGTGCCTTCATTTGACCAGCTTCGCTTGCCAATATACAGTACTTAGGCTTTGTTCACACTGCAGTCATTGTTTCTGTTCAGCAGAGCCATTACAGCTATGGCAGGTCCATTTCTCAATGGATCCTAACAAATCCTGACGTCCCCACTGATGGCAAAACGTATAACTGTGCACTGAATAGGGCATTTCAAATGAAGTACTAGTGCAATATACTTGCAATAAAAATATTGTCAGGTTTCTACATACATTACATATTCCGCTCTGGTAGCGCCCCCTGTTGTCTATCCTTATGGTCCACCTTCTCCTGCATTCAGTAGCTTCTCTGCTCATTGAGAAGCAGGTCAAGTGGACCAGACACCTTTTCTTCATTCATCCCTACTTCTAAATTCATGAAAACATGTAGCTATATGTCTCTCTGTACAGTGGAGAAGGAAGTTAGGGATAGGGTAGTATTACGTGCCATCGTACTATTTATTAGTGGATTCACTGGGGCTGTGTGTGCAGCGGAGGAAGGGGTTAGCAAGAGCTGACTGCATTGTAGTCCTGGGAGGTGCAGGTGCTTAACTGTCACATTATGAGGAGCTGCTGCCCATCCACAGAAAGGGAAGAGACCAGATCTGCAGAGAGGTGAGTTAAAAAATAAACAAGCTACATACAGTATCATGGAAATCACACTGGAAAGCAGTGTTTTTTGGCATTGATATAGTTAAAACAGTGGTCTGCATTACTCCAGATATTTTTATTTCGTGGGATAACCCCTTTAAAGTAATTTTGACTGCAAAAATATTGCTGAAGAATCAGCACCACAGCAATACCTGAAACAGTGTGAAAAAAACATTAATTCATTATATGGCTTATCCCATAATGTAAACAATGAAAATCAGACATCATATAGTACATGACAATCTCTTTCTAACAAAGCTAGAACCAGCCCTGGACCTCACATGGATCCAGAGATCTCCACATTCATCAGTCTGCTAGATTTCTATCAAGCTGGCAGCTCAAGGGGCGTGTCTTTTCTGCTGCAGCTCAGGGGGCGTGTCCATGCTCCCCCTATCAGAACTCAGGAGGCAGTTGAAAGTTGAAACTTAGCATGTGCGACCACCTCAGTGAGCAGTTACAAAAGTCTTCAGATCCAGGTGCTGGTTTGAAAACTGTAGAATATTTTCTGTGGGGCGATCCCTTTAAGTCAACAGGACCAAAGAGCTAATAGCACAAAAAAATTAAAGCATCTACTTTAGTGTCTCATTTCTTTTTTTGCAGCATGAAATATGGATATGGGGGTAAATAAGATGTCAATGGAAAATGGAGATGTTTTTTAATGATTTTCATTAAAATAACCAGCCAGTGGACACATTACAGTGAAAACACTACTTCATGTTTGTTTTTTTTTATACTTTTATACATTTTTTATATTTGTTTATATAAGTTTTGTGTTTTATGATGCTATAAGACAGATCCACGGGCACAAACTGTACCTTTTTATACCTCCAGTTCCATACCGAAGTATATATATTTTTTGTCTGACGGGTTCATATGGAATCCGTTAGATAATGAAGCATACAACTTTCTATTCAGCATTCCCTTTAAGGAAAAATATCTCTGTAATGTGGTGCCAAATGGGAGAGCCATATAGCAGCCCACAGAGCACTCGCAGCTTCATATAAGGTCTCCATGTGCCGCCATGCACGCTCCATACACATGACTTTACTCTGTGCATGCCACCTACCAGCTTGCAATCAAAACGGGTAATAATACAAACAGAATATGCCACAGTGTGAACAAGGAGTAAAGGGGTTGTCTTACAAAAAATATTCAACATCTTTTAAATACTTCAATTCTTTTGTAATTGCATGTAATTAAACAGTTAGTATAGCCAGTGAGTTATTCACTGAAATCCATCTGTATAGCGCCACCTGCTGTTTGCTCTTTTTCCTACTTCTCTGTCCAGCTCACTGAGATGGTCGCACATGCTCAGTTCCATCCTTTAACTTCCACCAGCTGCAGCAGAAAGGACACCCCCCTGAGAAAGTGCATGTCCGCTATGCTGCCAGCTTGAAATAAATCTAGCAGAGCAAGTGGAGCAATGAATGGGGAGATCTCTGGATCCATGTAAGGTACAGGACTGGTTCTTAGTATGTTATAAAGAGACTGGCATGTACTATATGATACCTGATTTTCATGTTTTACATTATTCATAGGAGAACCACTCTAAAGAGGTTGTCCGGATTCAGAGCTGAACCAGGACATCTCCCCATCTTCACCCCTCCGGCCCCACTGATATGAGCATTGGAGCATTTCAGGGCAAGGGCTTTTTTGTTTATATTACTACACTGCTAGGCAGAGGCTTCCGCCTAGCAGTGTTCCTGGTGACGTTACCGACTCTGATGAACTGGCTTTAGCGCTGCCCAAGCCATTTTACAGGCGCTAAAGCCTGCCCATTAGTGCTGGTGACGTGGCGTAAGCTTCCACCTAGAAGTCCCGTAGAGAGCCCGGTACATCACTGGATCTCCCAAAAATTTCTTAGCCCTGCGCGATTCAACACAGGACAAAGGAGAGCATCGGAGCACGAAATGCTCTGATACTCATATCAAGGGGGCCGGAGTGGTTAAGATGGGGATATGGACAATCCCTTTAACTATAAAATGCACACAGCTCTTAGTGAAAATAAAATAAAAAATTTTGCTGTCTGGAGGCTTCATATATGAATTGACCTTGAAGACCTCTCTATAATGTGCAATTACCTTCGCTTCTGCATGGGTAACACATGGGATACATTTAAGGTGCCATTTTCCCAAATACCGCCTTGATGTATTTCTCCTATACCCTAGATGTGATATCCATAGTCCAACATTAGTAACCGTAATCACAATAATTCCTCACATCAAAGCTGTCCTCTGCCTGACAATTACAGTGTGATTGCAGAAAAAAAAATCTCTAAAAGAAACATGCCCTGTGCTGTGTGTGTGTGTGTGTTTTTTGCTTTTTTATGAGGCAAATTGGTTTTTCAGGGGCCGGGGAAGGAGCGTACGAGAAGTTTAAATCCTACTCAGTAGCCGGAGGGTTTCATTCAACCGGGTTTGAAAATGTAAAGATTTATTTATTTATTTTTTTTAAATTGATAGCCAAGAATAAAAGAGAATGGCAGGAGAAGCTGATCAGGAATGAATAAAGTCTCCTTTTAAGCTGAAATAATGCACCCTTCCTCCCAGAAAAGCTGGCCTGTAATTGCTTGCAATCACTCGGCACAAATTGTCCGCTTGAATTTGCTTTTTAATTTTGTATAATCTGGTCCATTTCTCTCTCTCTCTCCCTCTGTGTCTTTGAGCTTAACCTGACTCTCTCTCTCTCTTCCCCTCACTCTCTCGCTCTCCCTTTTGCTCCTGGTTTAATTCTTTAGTGCGGTTAAAAAAATGGTAATATTTTCCAATAATATTTGATGGCTTTTATTAAGCAGAGGTACTTAAAAGATAGAAAGAAAGCGAAGGGTTTTCAGCCGCCCAAACTCCAAGGTTCTGCCTTTAAAAACTGTTACATTTGTCCAGCTTAAAACCTTGACCTGACTTTGTGGGGTTTTGCATATTCAGAAAGAAGCAGGATTTTTCTCCCCCCTCTTTTTCTTGATTAAAAGAAGTATGAATTAATGTAGGTAAGTGATTATTGGTGGGTGCTCTTTAGGGGTGCACTCTTAAATTTGGTTGGTTTAGCAAATTGACCACTTACTTCAGGTGTCTATAAGCAGCTAGGCAGCCCTTTAATGCCTCCTGCATATGGCAGAGTAGGCTGTATTTCGCTACAGTTCTGTACGATGTAGACATAGTGATTTCGCTAGCAGAACTGTGAGGACTGCTCTGAAGTCAGGATGTAACTCAGGATGAGTACAGGATAATTAATGTAATGTATGTACACAGTGACTCTACCAGTAAGTAAATAGTGAGTGCAGCTCTGGAGTATAATACAGGATGTAACTCTGGATAAGTACAGAATAAGTAATGTATGTACACAGTGACTGTACCAGCAGAATAGTGAGTGCAGCTCTGGAGTATAATACAGGATGTAACTCAGGATCAGTACAGGATAAGTAATGTATGTACACAGTGACTCCACCAGCAGAATAGTGAGTGCAGCTCTGGAGTATAATACAGGATGTAACTCAGGATCAGTACAGGATAAGTAATGTATGTACACAGTGACTGCACCAGCAGAATAGTGAGTGCAGCTCTGGAGTATAATACAGGATGTAACTCAGGATCAGTACAGGATAAGTAATGTAATGTATGTACACACTGACTGCACCAGCAGAATAGTGAGTGCAGCTCTGGAGTATAATACAGGATGTAACTCAGGATCAGTACAGGATAAGTAATGTATGTACACAGTGACTGCACCAGCAGAATAGTGAGTGCAGCTCTGGAGTATAATACAGGATGTAACTCAGGATCAGTACAGGATAAGTAATGTAATGTATGTACACACTGACTGCACCAGCAGAATAGTGAGTGCAGCTCTGGAGTATAATACAGGATGTAACTCAGGATCAGTACAGGATAAGTAATGTATGTACACAGTGACTGCACCAGCAGAATAGTGAGTGCAGCTCTGGAGTATAATACAGGATGTAACTCAGGATCAGTACAGGATAAGTAATGTAAGGTATGTACACACTGACTGCACCAGCAGAATAGTGAGTGCAGCTCTGGAGTATAATACAGGATGTAACTCAGGATCAGTACAGGATAAGTAATGTATGTACACAGTGACTGCACCAGCAGAATAGTGAGTGCAGCTCTGGAGTATAATACAGGATGTAACTCAGAGTCAGTACAGGATAAGTAATGTATGTACACAGTGACTGCACCAGCAGAATAGTGAGTGCAGCTCTGCAGTATAATACAGGATGTAACTCAGGAGCAGTACAGGATAAGTAATGTATGTACACAGTGACTGCACCAGCAGAATAGTGAGTGCAGCTCTGGAGTATAATACAGGATGTAACTTAGGATCTGTACAGGATAAGTAATGTAATGTATGTACACACTGACTGCACCAGCAGAATAGTGAGTGCAGCTCTGGAGTATAATACAGGATGTAACTCAGGATCAGTACAGAATAAGTAATGTATGTACACAGTGACTGCACCAGCAGAATAGTGAGTGCAGCTCTGGAGTATAATACAGGATGTAACTCAGGATCAGTACAGGATAAGTAATGTATGTACACAGTGACTGCACTAGCAGAATAGTGAGTGCAGCTGTGGAGTATAATGCAGGATGTAACTCAGGATCAGTACAGGATAAGTAATGTATGTACACAGTGACTGCACCAGCAGAATAGTGAGTGCAGCTGTGGAGTATAATACAGGATGTAACTCAGGATCAGTACAGGATAAGTAATGTATGTACACAGTGACTGCACCAGCAGAATAGTGAGTGCAGCTCTGGAGTATAATGCAGGATGTAACTCAGGATCAGTACAGGATAAGTAATGTATGTACACAGTGACTGCACTAGCAGAATAGTGAGTGCAGCTGTGGAGTATAATGCAGGATGTAACTCAGGATCAGTACAGGATAAGTAATGTATGTACACAGTGACTGCACCAGCAGAATAGTGAGTGCAGCTGTGGAGTATAATACAGGATGTAACTCAGGATCAGTACAGGATAAGTAATGTATGTACACAGTGACTGCACCAGCAGAATAGTGAGTGCAGCTCTGGTGTATAATGCAGGATGTAACTCAGGATCAGTACAGGATAAGTAATGTATGTACACAGTGACTGCACCAGCAGAATAGTGAGTGCAGCTCTGGAGTATAGTACAGGATATAACTCAGGATCAGTACAGGATAAGTAATGTATGTACACAGTGACTGCACCAGCAGAATAGTGAGTGCAGCTCTGGAGTATAATACAAGATGTAACTCAGGATCAGTACAGGATAAGTAATGTATGTACACAGTGACTGCACCAGCAGAATAGTGAGTGCAGCTCTGGAGTATAATACAGGATGTAACTCAGGATCAGTACAGGATAAGTAATGTATGTACACAGTGACTGCACCAGCAGAATAGTGAGTGCAGCTTGGGAGTGTAATACAGGATGTAACTCAGGATCAGTACAGGATAAGTAATGTAATGTATGTACACAGTGACTGCACCAGCAGAATAGTGAGTGCAGCTCTGGAGTATAATACAGGATGTAACTCAGGATCAGTACAGGATAAGTAATGTATGTACACAGTGACTGCACCAGCAGAATAGTGAGTGCAGCTCTGGAGTATAATACAGGATGTAACTCAGGATCAGTACAGGATAAGTAATGTATGTACACAGTGACTGCACCAGCAGAATAGTGAGTGCAGCTTGGGAGTGTAATACATGATGTAACTCCGGATTCTTGTACGTACAAAGCTTGATCTTATGTAAATTAATTGCACATGTTAACTGTAAAGTTCAGGTGAATTTAGCTAATTATCTTCAGCATAACCCAGAACACGGGGCAGCCAAAATAAGTATAAAGTGTGACACAGGAATGGCTGACTAGTATAAGGTGCTAGAAAGGAAACATCTGTACATAAACTTATTCAGAAGAAAGTGATGTTACCAATAGAAACTAATAATGTATCAGATTTTGTTACAAACTATTATAAAATAGAATCGGCTCAATATTTCCTTTGGGCTGTATCGGCTTTTCTTTTTCATACTTTATAATTATCTACATATGTAGATCTTTCTGATGAATACCATGAACAGAAAAACTTGAAATCTAGCACTGATATTGACATAAACTGAATACAGGTGTACAGGTTATATAAAGTGTCAAGGTTTTTATATACAGGTCAACAGCATTATTTTTGGTCTTTTCCAGGAATTGTCCCTTGTGTCTTCAGCCGACTATTCATCTGTCCACTGACGTCTATAAGAGTATAAGACAAATAGATGTTCTCAGCGAGACTTTCTCCGACTTGCGTCAGCACCTCCGGTTCGGCCTGAAGATCAGCAGACTTTCATTAACGGTAATATAGCTACCTTTTATACTTGTGCTGTTTCCTGAGAAGTGACCAATCAGGGGTTATCGACGGGATATATATTTTATGTTATTACAAATATATATAAGACATTTTAAAGTATACAGTCGTTTGTGGATAAGGAGGTGCTCTATGAGGCAGTAAGGCTGAATGCTTAAAGGTGATGTCTAAAGTTAAGGTTCAGAATCCACTGGTAACAATTGGCCGTTATCATTTGGGGAACCTACAGGAAGCCTTATGTTTCTGGTGCAGCCACCATTCAAATGAATGTGTGACCAGTTAATGCATGGACAAACCACGTCTGCCAATGCTTCTGTTTTTTGGACAGTTCGCCACTCTGGCTAATAGATGGGCCCGCAAGCAGAGAAACACTTCGACATTAATGTAGCCTATTTGATCATATTCTATAATATGGGAAATGCTCGTCTCCACCCCTTTATCAAAGCGTGCTCTGTTATCTGCAGTACCCTATGTAAATAATTCCCCTTAATCTCTTCATTTACAAGCAGGAGGGATTTTGCTTTAATGACAGTAGAAACAGGCAAATAAATAGATATTAGAAAGTTAGATAAATGGACAATAGATAGATAGGAAATAGATAGATAGATATGAGATCAGAGGTGGATTAAGTGTACGATAGGTTCGGGGCTGTCTACCCCACACGGGCCCCTACCTCCATTTATAGTTACATTTTTCTCTGTATAAAGAGGCTGTGGTGCTTCGTGAACGCCACAGTCTCTTCCTAGGCCACATGACATCACATTCGGCGTTCACATGGCCTAGCTGCCGCTCAGTCCCATCTGAGTGATCAGGGCTGAGCCGCAATACCAAGCATAGTGCTATCAAATGGACAGCGCTGTGCTTGGTAAGGAGCAAAGAGGCTGCGGCGCTCACTGGGACATCACGGTCTCCTCAAACAGCTTATTGGCGGGGGTGCCAGGAGTCAGACCCCCACCATCTCATAACTCTCTGAGTACAGATGTCGTAGATGTTACCTGCAGTTCTATGTAACACCCCCCATGACAAAGTGAATTATTGTGTTATGTGGCGTGTTACATAGGACTGCATGGAACATCTACTACATTATCTGCACACAGAAAGTTATCACTGTTATCTGGGCTGTTACATAGGACTGCAGGTGACAAATAAAAATTTTAGTTGCCAAATTTAAAATACATACGATTATGATAAAAAAGACTTGGAGGAGAAGACGAGACGCAGATCACAGCAGTGAGCCAGCTCTACATATAGGAGAATACAGCACCACACACCTCTTACTTCCAGAGACAACTGTCATGTAGATCTTCTCTTTCCTCTTCTCCTCCGTTTGACCCAGACCACCATGACAAATTCTTTCAGCATCTCGTCTCTACAGAGTTTGTTACACAGACACGTTAGATTTCTCATAATTGGGGTCATTTATCAAACTGGTGTAAAGTAGTACTGGCTTAGTTGCCCATAGCAACAATCAGATTCGACCTTTCATTTTCCAAAGAAGCTGTCAAAAATTAAAGGTGGAATCTGTTGCTATGGGCAACTAAGCCAGTACTACTTTACACCAGTTTGATCAATTATCCCAAAGGTCCCTATAGTGTCCACAGCAGTTATAATGTCCCCTAGAGTGCCCCCAGTAATAATAAAACCCTATATTTTGCTCCAGGTAATAATACCTGTATAGTGTCTCCAAATATAATGTCCTCTAATAGCAACGCCCCCACACTGCCCCCATATAGTAATTTCCCCTACACTGCCCCCATACAGTAATGTCTCCTACACTGCGCCCATATAATAATTTCCCCCACGCTGCCCCATATAATAATTTCCCCCACACTGCCCCATATAGTAATTTTCCCCACACTGCCCCATATAATAATTTCCCCCACACTGCCCCATATAATAATTTCCCCCACACTGCCCCCATATAGTAATTCCCCCACACTGCCCCATATAATAATTTCCCCCACACTGCCCCATATAATAATTTCCCCCACACTGCCCCATATAATAATTTCCCCCCACACTGCCCCATATAATAATTTCCTCCACACTACCCCCATATAGTAATTTCCCCCACACTGCCCCATATAGTAATTTCTCCCACACTGCCCCATATAATAATTTCCCCCCACACTGCCCCATATAATAATTTCCCCCACACTACCCCCATATAGTAATTTCCCCCACACTGCCCCATATAATAATTTCCCCCCACACTACCCCCATATAATAATTTCCCCCCACACTGCCCCATATAGTAATTTCCCCCACACTGCTCCATACAGTAATTTCCCCCACACTGCCCTATATAGTAATTTCCCCTACACTGCCCCATATAATAATTTCCCCCACACTGCCCCCATATAGTAATTTCCCCCCACACTGCCCTATATAGTAATTTCCCCTACACTGCCCCATATAATAATTTCCCCCACACTGCCCCATACAGTAATTTCCCCTACACTGCCCCATATAATAATTTCCCCCACACTGCTCCATATAGTAATTTCCCCCACACTGCCCCATACAGTAATTTCCCCCACACTGCCCCATACAGTAATTTCCCCCACACTGCCCCATATAATAATTTCCCCCACACTGCCCCATATAATAATTTCCCCCCACACTACCCCCATATAATAATTTCCCCCACACTACCCCAATATAATAATTTCCCCCCACACTGCTCCATATAGTAATTTCCCCCCACACTTCCCCCATATAGTAATTTCCCCCACACTGCCCCATATAGTAATTTCCCCCACACTGCTCCATATAGTAATTTCCCCCCACACTTCCCCCATATAGTAATTTCCCCCACACTGCCCCATATAGTAATTTCCCCCACGCTGCCCCATATAGTAATTTCCCCCACACTACCCCATATAGTAATTTCCCCCACACTACCCCATATAGTAATTTCCCACACACTGCCCCATACAGTAATGCCCCCCCCACATTGCCCCATATAGTAATTTCCCCCACACTGCCCCCATATAGTAATTCCCCCCACATCGCCCCATATAGTAATTTCCCCCACACTGCCCCATATAATAATTTCCCCCCACACTGCCCCCATATAATAATTTCCCCCCACACTGCTCCATATAGTAATTTCTCCCACGCTGCCCCATATAGTAATTTCCCCCACACTGCCCCATATAATAATTTCCCCCACACTGCCCCATATAATAATTTCCCCCACACTGCCCCATATAGTAATTTCCCCCACACTGCCCCATATAGTAATTTCCCCCACACAGTAATTTCCCCCACACTGCCCCATATAGTAATTTCCCACACACTGCCCCATACAGTAATGCCCCCCCCACATTGCCCCATATAGTAATTTCCCCCACACTGCCCCCATATAGTAATTCCCCCCACATCGCCCCATATAGTAATTTCCCCCACACTGCCCCATATAATAATTTCCCCCCACACTGCCCCCATATAATAATTTCCCTCCACACTGCTCCATATAGTAATTTCTCCCACGCTGCCCCATATAGTAATTTCCCCCACACTGCCCCATATAGTAATTTCCCCCACACTGCCCCATATAGTAATTTCCCCACACACTGCCCCATATAGTAATTTCCCCCACACTGCCACATATAGTAATTTCCCCCACACAGTAATTTCCCCCACACTGCCCCATATAGTAATTTCCCCCACACTGCCCCATATAGTAATTTCCCCCACACTGCCCCATATAATAATTTCCCCCACACTGCCCCATATAGTAATTTCCCCCACACTGCTCCCATATAGTAATTTCCCCCACACTGCCCCATATAATTATTTCCCCCACACTGCCCCATATAGTAATTTCCCCCACACTGCCCCATATAGTAATTTCCCCCACACTGCTCCCATAAAGTAATTTGCCCCCACACTGTCCCCCATGAAGTAATTTGCCCCCACTCTGCCCCCATTAAGTAATTTGCCACCATATAATAATCTGCCCCCAATGAAGTGATTTGCCCCCATGTAATAATCTGCCCCCACACTGCGCCCCCTGAAGTGATTTGCCCCCACACTGCCCCCATGTTCACCTCTGCCCCCCAAAGTTGGCACACATAGAAAATAAAAATAAAACAACTAAAAGCTAATACTTACTTGTGTCCGGGATGGTGAGGCAGTTGTGTAATATTAATTGTCCTGCATCCCGGCGCAGGCGCATGATGATGTCATCACGCACGACTGCGCTGGGATTATACTACCCCATAGGCCTCAGGCCTAGTAGGCCTGAAGCCTATGGCATTGATCGGCGGCGGGGCAGGGAATTATGCGCTCTCCTGCCCTGCCGCATTATGTGGGCGTTCGGGTCGGCGTTGGGCCTCCCAGCGATGCTGGGCCCGGGGCTGTTTACCCTATCGCCCCTATGTTAATCCGCCACTGTATGAGATAGATATGAGATAGATAGATAATAGATAGATAGATATGACAGTTAGATATGAGAGATAGATAGATAGATAGATAGATATTAGATAGATATGAGATAGATAGATAGATAGATATTAGATAGATATGAGATAGATAGATAGATATGAGATAGATAGATAGATAGATAGATATGAGATAGATAGATATGAGATAGATAGATAGATAGATATGAGATAGATAGATATGAGATAGATAGATAGATAGATAGATAGATAGATAGATATGAGATAGATAGATATGAGATAGATATGAGATAGATAGATAGATAGATAGATAGATAGATAGATAGATAGATAGATAGATAGATAGATATGTACCATCTGATCCATGCATCAAACATTTCATCAGTCTGCATCTTGCGGGAAAAGGGAAAACATCGTCCTCCCCTTCTCAGGCAGAAATTGAAAATCACCTGTTTATTTTCCGGCCAGTTTCCAGCTGATTTAGATTCAGTGGATTTCACGACTTTCATTTGAAATTCCAAGCAGCGGACAAGCAGGCAATCAGAAGGCTGAAATAAGCTGTAACAAAAAAAGAAACATAACCCCGTAGTATCTGTCATAAAGAACGAAGGCTTCCGACTTGATAAGAATTGTCACCATGTGACTTATAGCGCCCTTTGTGTCTAGCGACATGTGCCCGAGTGCCAGTGTTCCAGAGACTGACATGGTGCTCACTGTACAATAGAACCTCAATATATAGAGATATCAAAAATCATCAGCACTGCGATTAACATTATGTGTCAGAGGGTCTTGAAACAATCCAGGCTCAGGCTGCTTTATGGCTCAGTTTCGAATAGGGCTGTAATGGGGCTGCACTAAAGAAGCATGAGTCGTCCTTTGTACCTGCATCTGCCTCCAGTTCCATACAGAGGAATACAGAGGTCTTTAGAATCTGTACAGATTGAGTAGAACTAAAATTATCATCTTCTGACACGTTTCAGTGATTTGGTGTTCATCACATGACTGATGACATCATCACTGTAAGAATATAACAAGACCTGGAATGTGAGATATAACAGCATGGTATAAATTATGTCTGAGAGCTTTATAAAATCACGGAGAAAGTGGAAATGCAGCTCCTTTGTTGTTAAACTCTGATTATGTCAAGTGCTTCATACTTAATGATTATGTCTATGTGACAACACCAAAGCCCAGTGGTAGGTATAATCCCATGTCTTCATTCTCTACTGCTTTTACATTACTCGTAGGGTCTAGCTTCAAGCCCTGTGTGAATTTGTTTTCATAATTTACATAAAACAAATGGATTAAGTATTTATTACAGCTCCAGTAATCCTGAAATACTGATCAGCGTTTCAGTGAAAGGTTTGTTAAATTTTCATGACGAAACCAAACTTTGGGCGTGACACGTGTCACGTTCCCAAGTATTGCTGTGTAGCAGGTCTGCCATAGGAGTAATAGGGTCATGGGAGCAGACATGTCGTCTTTGACTTAACATTTTTTTAGTCAACACACCAATGGACTGTTATTGGTTGTGAGCTGCTATTGGGCCCAAGATTTCAGTGGAGTCTAAGTCTGATTAGCCCTTATTTTATTATCCAAGTCCTAGTCTCTTAAAAAGGAATGGAAATTGGATGACCGAACAAGCAATGGGCTCTTAGATAGGGTGTTATAGAGGCAGCCTATGGCGACAGCCACTCTGCTCAACTGCTCTGGAATCTGGCTGCGTGAGCCAGCAGGCCTCTCAACCTCCCCTTCCCGGTGGGCTCGACCTCCGGAGTAGCTCTGTCCTTCTGTGCAGGCAGCGGCACGCATCCTCTGACCCTTAAAGTGACTGGCCATTTTGTGGTACCGAAGGCACCATCCCCTGAGAAGGTGCCTGAACAATAGGTTCTAGTTCACTAGTGTCCTGCACAGTCTGCTGTTCTACACTCGTCTGTATACCGACTACTGCCTTTTCCCTGAATTTGACCCTTCATGACCTGACCTCTGCCTGATCTCCATTTTGACCCTGAGATACTTTCCCTCTTCTTGGACTGTTTATTGGATTGCACGTACTTGTTGTGCCCTGACTTCAGCCTGTTCCCTGACTATGGTTTTGCGCGATCCTTCAGTGTTCTGCACCAGTGTTTCTTCACCCCCGTGAGTCAGCAGTCACTTGATCTGAGACTTCGCTGAGAGGTAGCAAGCTGGTGGTTCCCCTGCCACGCAGTCCAGATCCCTGTACAGAGGGGGGCACTTAGAATTGCCTTGGTGCTACACTGCAATACTTGGAAGTAGCACCAAGGCAATTCTGTTGAAGTGACACAGTGGGTGCATACCCGCTGCGTGACATAGAGGAAGAGGAGAAGAGCTTTATCTTAATTTTTTTGTCAGTGCCATCTCTATGCTGTATGCACATGTCTAGGAATATTGTGACATCAGTTTCTTAGTCCACTTTCACACTTGCGGTAGCAGGGTCCAGCAGGCTGTTTCGGCGACGGAACAGTCTGCCGGATCCTGCTAAAGCTAGCTCACCGTGCCACCTGAAGTCCGCTCTGGCCCTATTCACTATAATAGGGGCGGGCAGGAGGTCCGGCCGCAGCACGGCAAACAAGCTGAGAGGCGGACAGACAAAAACCACAGCATGCTATAGTTTTTGTCCGCCTGCCTCTTGGAATGTTTTCCGGACCTCCAGTCCCCATTATAGTGAAAGGGGCCCGGAGCGGACTTCAGGCGGCCCACTGGAACAGCTTGCCGGACCCTTCTACCGCAAGTGTGAAAGAAGCCTTATCCGTTGGTCCCTAGATCCATTCATACAAGTCAGGTACGCTCTTTCCAGTACGTAATGGTACGGTATCCTGTGTTAAAACTTTATGCAGCTCACTACCACACAGGCTTTAGATATTAAAATATTCCCTTTATCGCCATCTGCAAAGGAGAAACATTCCCAGTAATGTCCATAAATACATCAAACCTGTTTTACATTACAAGCAGATCTAAAATTACACAATTTCCATCACTTCTCCCCCACAACATACATTCTGGTACATATTGTTAACATATGAATTGTAATGGCCATAAAAATACATGTGCCAAATATTATTTTCCAGATCATTTTGTGCACCTTGAAAACATCAAAGTATATGGAGCCACACAGGTGCGGCACGCTCGCTCCGCACTCATCAATCCCACCCTGATCCCTGCCTCATCAAATGCACATTCCTTATATACAGGATTAATATTTTTAGCACCTACTGATCACTTAATGATGGAGGGGAGAGAGAAAACGACTGCTCAAGTGTTAACGCATTTCATTTTTATGTTAATGCGTTAATCACAATCTGCCCGTGAATTCGTGTAAATACGTTAAATGAGCAGCTACCAACGTGATGAATTTTCAATATTTACATCTTGTTTACTTTAACCCCTTCGTATGCTGCGCCTATTGATTTCGTAAGGAGACGTCTCCAGCCATCCGTTCTGTGTTGTACATGTAATACAGAAAATTACCTGTTACTTAAATCAAGTTTTTATGTGAAATATGTTTTCCCATCAGAACCTTTATGGCATATTGATTGGAGATGCCATAGATGTCCAATAGGTGCTGGTGTCATCTCTGGGACCTGCTCTTTTCCCTAGAACCGGGCCCCAGAGTAAATAGAGAGTAAGCCATTCACTTCTATAGGACTTCTGAAAATAGCAGAGTCCTGTCTTTTTGGAAGTCCCCTGGCTGTGAATGGAGTGATGACCATGCCTTGTGCAGTGTCCTCTCTATTCACTGCTAAAGGACTTCTGAAAATAGTCAAGTGCACTGGCTTGTCTGTTTTCAGAAATCCCAAAGCAGTGAATGGAGAGGACATCCCGCATGTTCATCGTGCTGTTCAGTCACTATGGGGCCCCGTGCTTGAGATAGGAGCAGGCCCCAGTGGTGGGATATGTACCAATTGGACATTTATGGCATATCCTATTCATATGCCATACATGTCTAAATGAGACAGCCTCGAAACAGCTTTTTAAAGACTTTTTGGTGATTTAAATCTTCCAGTTATTATATTAAAACAAAATCCTGGACTCTTGCTTTGGCTACTGTACCTCGTAATAAGCTGATACTCCCTGCTCTGTAGAGATCACTTTTCAGCAATCATCTCATTTTCATCACGGGCAGGATTACAATGGCAGGTAAACCCTATATATAATACTGGATTCACCATTGACAGATGATGAACACAGCTCACCCCCTCCCTGCACAATGACCTTTGCACAGGTCACACAGCATGCCTACAACTGTCTCCCATAGAAGTCAATGAGTCATCTCCAGACTGTAGGTTCTTCTGGTCCATATGACTGCTGTAAATTATATATCTATGGCTGCCACCACAAAAAAAAAAAATCTGAAATCAGACTATAAAAGGATATGATAAAAAAGCATCAGTATCTGGTTTTAATTAGGAAACAATATAGGTGATAAATTCCTTTTAAAGTGCTCCGGTGATACATTCCCTCAAAGTTATGCTCCAGTGTGGAACTGCTATCAATTATTATATTAATTAATTGAGTTAGGATAAACCTAATATTAGTTACAATAAATGGGTATTCCTACTCAAGACATAAAGGGCATCTTCTCCTATATGTGGGCACCATCTGCTGTGTTTGAAAATCACGGGCCTAAGTGTTTTTTTGATATATGGATGCCTAAGGGGCTGACTCCCCCACCCCATCCCAAGCTATCATACAGTACATGTTTGGCATTTATAAATTTATGTCCAGCTTTAGAAGACTCCGATGATCAGTTGCCATCATACACAGACAAGCTGGGACTACTCTGGCTAATAGAGGAGCAGAATTATTTTGAATATTCTTGGTTTATTGGCAATTCATATGTTTAGCTATTTAGTCAGGTCAATAGTGACAACCAATTTTCTGAACCAGAAATAAGCCAAGGGCAGTTGTCAACTCCCTGTCCATATCAGGGGAGGTCCTACAAAGTGCAGGGGAGACCATGAGAACAGAAGAAGGCTTGTGTTTCATGGGACTAACATTTATCAAAAACTATTAATTTTTTATCTGCTCCTACTAATGTTCATGCCAAGTGGCCATGAGGGACCATGCTGTAGGGCCAAAAATAATGATGACTGTAGCTTTCCTATACTGTCCTATAAGCTAAAGAGGTTCTTCCAACCATTTCTATGGAGAATCAAAACATCCTGTCTCCTGCCTGGTAAACCTTTTGTGTTGGAGGCAGTGGATTGCAGCTGAGCAGATGACCACTCGTAATCATAAAACTATAACTAATGGTGAACAGATCAGTGAAGGTCCCTAATGAATGCACCAGCAGGTGAAGCTCTTAATGTCCAGGTTTGAGGTGGGTCAGCCATCTGGATAACAACGTCCTAACAAGTGATTAACACATTCCTTACATTTCGAATGATCATTAACAGATGGAAAAGTGGACATAGGAGACTCGGTAATGAGCGGTCTTCTTACCTATCATGCCTGGAACTGCCTCGGACAATGATGTAACCCAAATTAAGGATCGATTGTTAGGGGTAAAAATCAATATCACTTGCTGGAGGATTAACATAATTTGCTGCTTAAAGACAAAGTCTGACGTGATGTAAGGAAGCCTTCTGAAATAGCCAAGATGTATAATAAAATCTCTTTTTGCCATGGATGTGAAAAAATTAAAATAAAGACGTTATTGACCTATCATCCTCATCATTTCTGGATCTTGCAGAAGCTTTTGTATCTCCCCAACTCCTCATCGTGTTATATTTCTACTAGTTTATTGCATTCTTAATCTTGATTAGTGGACGTCCTCGAAGGAACAAATTAGATGTGATCCTTGGCGTCTTGTTTGTTTTTGAAAGTAAGACGTTAAGTATGTCATCTTTTTGGACTACGACTTCACAGCTGACACAATATTAAAATGAGTCAATACTTTAGGGGGGGCTTAGTGAATATTCAAGTGGGATTTTCCATTTGACTAGACATATCACTTCTGCTTTATTATTGGCCTTATTAGAGCAGGAAGAGTAATGCCAAGAGCTACTAAGCAGCTAATACCTAGGATGATCTCATACAGGATTGATGCCAAATGTATAGTGTGCACCAAGGCTTCCAGGTCAGTATGGATATGAAGAACACTTGTTATGTCATGTAGCCAAAGCATCCTCCATCATCTTAAGAAGTGGTGGTATTGCAACTTGGACTGGAGGGGGGCGGAGGGGGCTGTTGTAACTCTACAAGAGCGAAAGAAAATCATTGGAGACATTGGAAGCTGCCTGGTTTACAAGACCCATTGCCCCATATAGGACCAAGATTGGCAACAAGGAGCATATCTCACTGTGGATGACCCAGCAGGTCCATATTACAAGGACACCTCATCATTTTCAGTGGACATCAACTCATGCCTCATATCCTCTGTGGTGTTGCCTCAACAGAAGTGAACCTTTCTGGCCAGGTTTGCCCACTGATTACAGCCAGTTGCTGGCAGTACTAACGATTGGTCACCCTGTGATCTACAAATTTTTGATGAATGAAGGATTGCCTGAAGTGAATTTCCTATAGATGCACCAACCTATGGAGTTTTTGTGTCACTTATAAATCAGTGTCGTAAAAAATACAAATGTAATAATTCATGTACAATATGAAACGTGAGATTTTAAGGTTTTATACACACCTCCAAACCTTAGAATGCTTCCATAATTCGGCATCTAAAGAGCATACCACGTAGTAAACTGTACAGATATATATATATATATATATATATATACAGTCTACACACCCGTTAAAATGTCAGGTATCTGTGATGTAAATAAATTAGACAAAGATAAATCATTTCAGAACTTTTTCCACCTTAAGGGTCCATTCACACGTCCTCAATTCTGTTCCGCATTTTGTAGAACGGAACTGTGGACCCATTCATTTATATGGGGCCACAGTATACAGTAGCTTACAGTATATTAGTATAACAGCCCCTGTCACTTTTTCCTGATGTAATCTTCACAAAAAAAGCTCCACAATTATGGGAAACTTCTCCTGCAGCAACACTCCTGGTAGAGAGAAAGGACCTTTGATGACCTCATAGCCATGTGACCAGTAATATTGCTAGGTTACTGGTCACATGGTGATGATGTCATCTAAGGTCCTAAAAAAACACAGCTCTCACAGTACGCTGCCTGGAGTGCCGGTAGGCAGGCAGGCATGGCAGCACCCCCCTGTGTAGCTGACAGCCTGATACCCGGGCCAGTGGCCAGCAGGGCTCAAGAGGCAGCTGCCTTGGGCCCCCCAGGAGCAACTGGGCCCGGGGCAGCTGCCCCTTTTGCCCCTTGTTAAAGACGGCCCTGACTGGTATTTGGAACTGTTCAGAATTCCCTCTGGCTTAAATAAGGCCCCAGTTCCAGCCGAAGAAAAACAGCCCCTTGGCATGATGCTGCCACCACCATGCTTCACTGTGGGGATGGGGTTCTTATGGTGATGTGCAGTGTTGTTTTTGGCACCAAACATATCTTTTGGAATTATGGCCAAAAAGTTCAACCTTGGTTTCATCAGACCATAACACCTTTTCTCACATGCTTTTGGGAGACTTCAGATGTGTTTTTGCAAAATGTAGCTTGGATTTGTTTTTTCTTCGTAAGAAAAGGCTTTCGTCTTGCCCCTCTACCCCATAGCCCAGACATATGAAGAATACGGGAGATTGTTGTCACATGTACGACACTGCCAGTACTTGCCAGATATTCCTGCAGCTCCATTAATGTTGCTGTAGACCTCTTGGTAGCCTCCCAGACCAGTTTTCTTCTCGTCTTTTCATCAATTTTGGAGGGACGTCTAGTTCTTGGTAATGTCACTGTTGTGCCATATTTTCTCCACTTGATGATGACTGTCTTTACTGTGTTCCATGGTAGATCTAATGCTTTGGAAATTCTTTTGTACCCTTCTCCTGACTGATACCTTCTAACAATGAGATCCCTCTGAAGCTTTGGAAGCTCTTTATGGACCATGGCTTCTCCTGTGGGATGCAAACTTTATTTGGGGTTAATCAGAGGCACTTTAAATGATGGCAGGTGTATGCTGACTCCTATTTAACAGGATTCTGAATGTGATTGCTTAATTGTGAACACAGCTACATCCCCTCTTATAAGAGGGTGTGCACACTTATGCCACCACATTATTTTAGTTTTTTTTTTGTTTTCTTTTCTCAACCTAAAATATTTCAGTTTGTTTTTCAATTGAGTGGTACAGTTTATAGGTCACATTAAGGCCTCTTTCACACGGGCGAGATTTCCACGCGGGTGCAATGCGTGAGGTGAACGCACTGCACCCGCACTGAATCCAGACCCATTCATTTCTATGGGGCTGTGCACATGAGCCCCGATTTTCACGCATCACTTGTGCGTTGCGTGAAAATCGCAGCATGCTCTATTTTGTGCGTTTTTCACGCAACGCAGGCCCCATAGAAATGAATGGGGCTGCGTAAAAATCGCAAGCAAGCTGATGCGGTGCGATTTTTCACGCATGGTTGCTAGGAGATGATCGGGATGGGGACCCGAACAAATTATTATTTTCCCTTATAACATGGTTATAAGGGAAAATAATAGCATTCTTAATTCAGAATACTTAGTAGAAAAGGGCTGGAGGGGTTAAAAAAAAAATTACAAATAATTTAACTCACCTTAATCCACTTGTTGGCGCAGCCCGGCTTCTCTTCTTTCTTCTTCTTTGCTGTGCAGGAGGAAAAGGACCTGTGGTGACGTCACTGCGTTCATCACATGGTCCGTCACATGATCCATCACCATGGTAAAAGATCATGTGATGGACCATGTGATGAGCGCAGTGATGTCATCAAAGGTCCTTTACCCAGGTCCTAAAGAAAGAAGAGAAGCCGGGCTGCGCGAACAAGTGGATTAAGGTGAGTTAAATTATTATTATTATTATTTTTAACCCCTCCAGCCCTATTTTACTAAGCATTCTGTATTAAGAAAAAGTTCTGAAATGATTTAGCTTTGTCTAATTTTTTTACAGCACAGAAACCTGACATTTTAACAGGGGTGTGTAGACTTTTTATATCCACTGTATATATGGTTTAGGCTTCGATGGGAGTCACTCTAGAGTTCCACACAACTTGAAGCTTGTACAGAGCCTTACATGAGCTCCTGGAATCTTATATATAATATTTGCAATAATCCAAGGTGATCCTGTCCCCTTAATCACTTAATATTACTGATTTCATAAATGGTGCAAGGCTTTGTTGGCAGATATCTATTTGTTTACTGTATACTTTTGTATTTTTTCACTTTTTAGGTTTTATAGTTTCATCATCAAACCTTAAATGTCTATTTGACTCCCTATCTTTGCTGTATTTAGTATCGTTTTAACCTTTTTTATATCATTGTTCTCCCTTTACCTGCTCAGCAGCCTTCTCAATTCTAAACAAATAAATAGATACATAATTGCCGTTTACGATCTCCATCGCAGATGTGAAATTAGCTGCATTATAATCAAGGTCAATTAGTCCGGAAATAAATCTTGGGAGTCGCCCTTTCTTTTCATGTAACAAGATGACAATTCACCGTTCAATATCTCATACACATCCAAAAACTTCATTAGATTTTTTTTTTACGTGATTAAAATTGTTTAAATAAAATAATGATTCAATAAAGAGTCGCCGATGAAAGATGTGTTTTAAAAAGCACTAAATTAAAATCTCATTAATATTTCAGGGAGAATATTTGGTGATTATATCTGTTTCATCTGCATTTTTGACCTGTGGTTTGAAGTTCACAGCAGGAAGGAGATGGTGGGATTTGTTCACTATGAAGTAATTACATGTGAATTACTGCACAAGTGTTCAATCAGCCAAAATAATTGTACATAAAGTGAATTACTGTTGCAGAAAATGTAAAAGTGTGACTGAATTTTGTAATTGGTTGTCTCCAGCTTGCATCTTGAGTAAACCTCACACCATGACCTGCAAAACTGCTGAACATCTCAAAACATGGTCAGAAAAAGGAACAATATTTCATCTTTATTTTAAAGGGTTTCTTCTGGAATTAAATATTGATGACCTCTCCTTAGGATAGGTTCTCAATATTTGTTTGGTGGGGGTCCAACTCCAGAACCCCTGCTTGATCAGCTGTTTGGAGCGGGTGTGACAGTCTAATTGACCTGTGTGCCAAGACCTCGTCTGGTGTTGGTCTGATATTGATGGTGGGGCCTAAGGACAAACCATCCATATGGACCCATTTCTACATTCTGGCAAGTAATCCCAAAAGTTGAGCCACTGTGTAAAATGTAAGTAAATATAGATAAAAACAGAATGCAATGATTTGCAAATCTCACGGACCCATATTTTATTTACAATGGATCATAGGATGCATCAGATGTTGAAAGTTTCATGAAAAAATGAACTATTTTAGAACTTGATAGCGGCAACACATATCAAAAAAGTTGGGACATGGCCATTGTGTAGCATCCCCTCTTCTTTTGACAACAGTCTGGGAAGTGAGGAGACCAATTTGCTGGAGTTTTGGAAGAGGAATGTTTTCCCATTTTTGTAGGATTCTAACTGCTCAACAGTCCTGGGTCTTCTTTGCCGGAGTTTTGTGTTTATGATGCACAAAATGTTTTCTATGGTGAAAAGTCTGGACTGCACCCGGACTCTTCTTCTGAGAAGCCATGCTGCTGTTGTGGTTGCAGTATGTGGTTTGGCATTGCTGAAATATACAAACCTTTCTCTGAAAAATACCTTGTGTGATTTGGGGCTTATATTGTCCTAAAACCTCTATATACTGTTTAGCATTGATAGTGCTTTTCCAGATGTGTAAGCTGCCCATGTCATAGATACTAATGCAAATTCATACTATCAGAGATGCCGGGTTTTGAACTATTCACTGATAACAAGCTGGAAGGTCCCATTCCTCTTGAGCCCTCAGAACATGGCGTACGTGGTTTTCAAACAGAATTTCAAATTTTGATTAATCTGACCACAGAACAGTATAAAATTTTCCATTAGTTCCTTTTAAATGAGCTTTGACCCATAGAAGACAGTGACGTTTCAGGGTCGTGTCTGACATATGGCTTCTTCTTTACATGATACAGCTTCAACTTGCATTTGTGGATTGCATGGCAAACTGTGTTCACGGGCAATGATTTCTGGAAGTGTTCCTGAGCCCATGCAGTGATTCCCAGTACAGAATCATGCCTGTTTTTAAAGCATTGCCACCTGAGGGCCCGTAGATCACGAGTATCTAGTATATACTATTGGCCTGTCCCTTGCCCACATTGATTTCTCCAGATTTTCTGAATCTTTTGATGATATTATGTACTGTAGATGGTGGGATATTCAAAGCTTTTGCAAATTTCCATTTAGGAAAAGTTTTCTGAAATTGATAATGTTCAGATGCAATTTATTTTACAGTTTCTGCCTTTCTAACATGCTTTTTGTAATATCCAGTCATGTGGCTTAGTTGCACATTACCCCTCAGGCTGTTTTTTATTGGTACTACTTACTTTTCCAGCCGTTTGGTGCCCCTGTCCCAACTGTTTTGAGATGCGTTGCTGCCATCATTTGTTTTAATGATATGATAAAATGTCTCACTTTCAACAACTGATGTATGTTCTGCGTTCTACTGTGAATAAAATATGGGTCTATGAGATTTGAAGATCATTGCATTTTCTGCCCCAACTTTTTCGGAATTTTTGGTATTATATAAGTATGGACATATTATTGTTTTTTCTATCCCATAATACAGATGCTGTTTTTGCTTCTGTGTCTCTTTAACCATAGCATGGTTGGATAACTTTTGACAGGTTTCGATAATAGATACTCATCTGGTGATCCAAAATCCAATCTATATTACGTAAACTGGCTTAAAAAAATGGAAATGAATATAATAAACATAAAAAACACAATAGGTAAATGGGACATCAAGGTGGGGGTGGGGAGGTTATAGTGGGAGATCAGACCCAAAATCACGCTCTTAGAGTCCATTCACACGTCCATATGTGTTTTGCGGATCCGTAAATTGCTGATCTGCAAAACACGGACATCGGCAATGTGCGTTCCGCATTGTGCGGACCGCACATCGCCGGCACTCTCATAGAAAATGCCCTTTCTTGTTCGCAATTCCGGACATTTTTTTGCGTAACGGAAGTTTGGATACGGAAGTGCGGATTGAAAATGAATAGGCCCGTACCTGTTCCGCAAAATTGCAGAACAGATGCAGACCCTATTTGCGGACGTGTGAATGGACCCTGAAAATCGGTGAGTAAAACGTAGCAATACAAGTATTATGTCTGTTATTTTCACCATGTATGTATCTATAAGAGCTCAAGTATTACGAGGGCCTTCAGTTGATATATGGTCAAGGAAGGAAGGAGTCTTTATGGTTACATGTCAAAGTGAAAACTTACATGTACCACCAACTCAATGTTATTTCGGTCTCGGCTTCACCCCCTATGCCAATCATATTGGACTTTTTAGACCATCATTAATTTGCCACTTTGACTACATTGTTATTCCGCACCTGCACCTACATTTTTAAGTGCTGATTGTTCTCCTCTTGATGTTGATTGCCATGCGATCTTTACATGTAAAATGTTTATTGTCTGTTACCTACTGTAAATCAATAAAAAGACAATTGAAAAGAAAAAATGGAAATGAAATCACCCGAATACCTTGTATTGTTGTAAATTAGAGACTATATAGGTAGATCCCGACCATTCCATAAAAATATCTCAACTGTTTTCATGCTCAGAGATAAAGACTATACATGAAGCGGGAAGGTACGCATAGAACATGGAGGAAGATGTAGAATGACAGACTCTTTAGATTGGGCGGTTCCATCTTTTGTTTTCCAGTAATCTCGATGATTGGCAGGCAAAATAAACACTTGCTGAAAGCTCCTATCAATGTAATTGTATAATTGCAGGCTGCTCTGGCACGACATGACGTGCTGATCATCAGTTTGAGACGTTGGTTGGTAGAGGCTGCTGTGACACCATCATGGCAGCAGTCAAGCTTTTCTCTTCTGCTACTACTACTGATAAGCCCTTGAGGCGTCCCTCTATTTTCTAGTGACATATAATGCTACTTCAAATTCTCGATCATACATATTAGATCATAGGGTATGGCAACCTGTGATTGTGTTAGGACTAGCATCTCTCTGTATTCATCATCTCCAACCTGTGGCTCTCCAGCTATTGTGAACCTATAAGTTCCAGCATAGCCAGCAGCTATATGGACTTACAGAGGTTTCAAGGGGTTTTCCGAGTGGTTAATAATGATGACGGTAGGTGACTGGGTCACATGCTGCATGGGCGGCAGATGACCATTGCAGACAGTGACTGGCTGTAGTAGTCACATTATCTCCTTTAACAGGATATTGAGTCCAAGAGTCCGGTGGAGGCGGCCGTGGAGCAATGGAGCTGGAACCCAGCAGCGGAGGCCAGGTAGGTATGATCATCACCGTGGGTCTGTCCGCTCTGAGAGGTCTGTTAAAAAAGTTTAAAGTTGTACAATCCCTATAATGGGTTATCCGGGAATTTTATATTGATGACTTATTGATGTGCTATTCTAAACTGTGCTTATCCTCAGGATAGGTCAGGTTTGGGGGGTCTGGCACCCCCACTGATATTTGTTTGAAGAGGCCGCTGCGCTCACTGGCACTGTGGTGAGTGCTGCTGCCTCCTAACAGCCTAGGCTGTGCTTGGTATTGCAGCTCAGTCCTATTCACTTTGGCCACATGACCAATGTATGGTTATGTGACTGGCCTATGAAGAGGCCTTCGCACTCACGGAGTGCCACTGTCTCTTCATACATCGGATTATGGGGGTGCCGGGAGTCAGACCTGAGGATAGGCCATCGATATCAAATTCCTGGATAACCCCTTTTATTGTATAGTGCAATGGTCCCCAGTTCGTGGTTTTCCACACCAGTGACAGTGAATGCATGCTGGGAGTTGTAGTTTTGCAACAGCTGGAAAGTCACAGGTCTTATACCCCTGGTATAGGATAATGTGGTGCTGTGTACTACATCATAATATGTAATTATTATCCCCTGTAAGCTATGCCTCCAGGAGAGAACAGTTCTGTAATATTTTTTCCAATGAAGCATACAGTTTTTTTAGGTTTGGTGTAAAAATGGCGACCTAATAGTTGTGGTTCCTTGCAAAACAGAAGCGAAACGTAACCCAAAATGCGCTTGTTTGCATTGGCCTGATGCATTGGCCTTTTTCTCAGCAAGTCCCAATTGAAGACAGCAAGCCTATGGTGAGTAATGCATTATAATAAAGGTTATGTATCGAACACATCACAATAATACAGGAGACATCTGGTTTACCGGCTCGCATGGCAACCTCATGTGTGCGTAGGAACAAACAAAGAAATGTGTATGAAAAGTGCTCTCCTGCTGGGTGTGATATATTTGCAATCTCCTGTATAACCATATCTTCCTATAACCCTATAAATACGTCTCAGTCGCCTTTTAGTAAATCTATCCCACTCAGCGTTGAAAGTTTGGAAATTAAGCCATAATCAAACAGGTGTAACCTAAGAAGACCAGATTCATCAAATACGTGTGAACCGTTCTGGGCAAGAAAACAACTTATCAAACAGTTGACGTTCATCCTAGCTATTCAATAAACTCCCAAATTATGGATTTCATGCAGCTATTTCTTACTCAAACTAGGTGCAAACTATTTCCAGATGTTTCAATGGCTCCCTATATGTCAGCTTGGCAGTTGTGTAAAGCATGATGTACGGACCCCAGAACAAGGCCCCCTTTTCTTTTCTTTTTTTTTTCCTGTTTAAACCTATGGTTCCATACAGTGGTGTCTGCTGTACAGAAGGTGATTTAAAGGCAGGAGGAAGGCTTCCCGTAATAAGCTTTGAACATCCAGAGCTCAGTAAAAGAGCATTCTCCCTAAGGAATATCTCACAATTCTGGAGAAAACACAGGATCAAAGGCATTAGGTGCCTTCAGAGTGCAAATTCTAAACTGCCATTCAAGCTTGGCACAAATTAGTGTTTCTTTTATTAGACTGATTCTGTAGACTTTGTGCTGCGGCGATTCAATTTCATAAAGCTCTGCTATGAACGAGCTAAACATGAAACACATGCGGACACAGGAAACCCCCTCGGAAACACAAGAAGGTGCACAAATAAACTGTACGTTGTAATAAAACAGGAGACTTTGGGTCAGGCTTAGGCAACCTATGGTCCTCTACAAGCTCAAGCATGCAGGAACGGATAGAAGGTCTTATAGGCTCTCGACATTGGGTGTAGAGGCCTTCTATTTGACCACCTCAGGACCAAGCTTCAGGTCTCCTTCACCTCTCAGAAAAATACATCTCTCAGGGCTGTACCAAATCTTGTAGGCGCAACTACCGTAACGCTCTTCAAACAAATGCTTTCTCATTGTAGGCATTCACATTTTGCATTATTTTTGCTGTGTTTGATGGCAGTGCTATTCTTGTCACTAGGGCATGTCTCTCCTGCTTTGCATCTGCGGTATGACAGTCCTGCACAGCAAGATGGCTTCCATTACAAATAACAGGTTGGATTTGATCTGTCTAGAGATTCTTCCACTTTAGGTAAGCATCACCAAATAGTGTCTAGCCGTCATCTCAGGGAATATGAGTTCAGTTTTGGACTGAACAATGATTTTTTTCCAGGCACTGTCCTAAATGCTTTGAAAGTCCCAGTTATCCTTGTGGAGATACAACTGGTGTGGGAAGTCTTACAGGGAATGCTGTCTGGGAAAAGTGTGCAAATTAGCTGTCCTTTAGAAGAAATAAAACTATGTAGCTCATATGTAGCTACTCTGTAGGCCGTAGGCTTAGGCAATAACCCCTAGCATAGACAGAAGAAGCAGGACAATTTGTATGGTGCTACCCTGTTATATCGCTGTGTGTTTCTGCTCTCTGCTGTATGGTCAGTGCTAGTAAAATCTTCCCGAAAGTTGCTCCTTATTTCCTTCCACAATAAGTCTGTGACGGAAATGCTAGTATCCTCTTCCATTCTGTACGTCATCCAGCTTGCCGTTCTGTTTCTACTGGTAGCTGAACAATGCTGGCCATCATTTCCTTAAATTTGCAAACTCCGAATGGGTCGTAAACCACTTAGATGGAGTCTATGAAGGAAGTCCATAAACTGATATGCAGGCGCTGGTGTCCTGTGTGATTAGAGTGTCCTGTAATTTGGCTGGACATCGTCAATAGCAACATTTGGATTCTCGAGGATTGCAATATAGGAATGAGAAATGGTCTTTGAAGTCATAGTTCAAATTAATTTTTTTAATTTTATTATTATACTGTTCACAGATGCTGAGAAATATATTTTTCACGATTATTTATTAAATTAGGCTTCCTAAACGCTTCAACATTAGGGCATGGACAAGCAGCAGATTTTCAATGTTTATTCCTCGCCAAAATCAGAATTTTTTTGCCACAGGTTGCCATGCAAAATTTCTCTTGGATTTTAAAACCATATTAAGAAAGGATATGCTCCGGTTTCCATGCTTAATGGCTATGGACACCTTCGGAGGCTTTTTTTTTATGATTGCATTTTACTTATTTGACTCATTTTTAGCTAAAATAATTTTTTCAATTGGCCTTTATAAAAAATATTAACCTGTTCTGTCACAAAGGGTTAACTGTTTTCTAACTGTGTGACTGGTACTTTCACTTTGTGCCAGTCATCTAATAAACCTTGGGGGCCATTTATTAAGACCTTAATAAAGCCCCTTAAGCTGGCGGTGGATCGCTGAAGTTATGAAAGGCTGCAGCCTCTGCATAACTTTGGCGCATCCAGCGCCGCTTCTGAATGTAAGACAGCATCCTTGCTGTCTTACATTTAGACCATTTTGTACGCCAAAACCAGGCGCAGAAAATGATGAATGACAGCCAGTCCCCTATCCCCGCCCACACCACGCCCACTTTTTTAGACCAGGTGTGAGCGAGGAGAAGTCGCAGATTGCAGCGCAACGGTATGCGTCTGAAATGCGTCTAATATAGGCATATTTCAGTATAATAAATTACCCCTTGCCTCTAAAGGTCATAAATACTTATTTAAGGCACAATATTATCAGTAAGAACTGAGCTATAATGAGTGTTTAGTAGGTCAGAGAGCAGAGATAAGGAGTCCGTCAGCTCATGGTCTGACGAAAAATCAGAAAATCCAAAGGGCGCTACTAGAGCATCTCAGCACTGTACAGAAAAAAGGACGCCATATTTTAAAGTCCAATTTAAAAAATTATTTTAGCTTTTAGACATTTAGTTATTTTAGCTCAAAATCAGTACAATGCAATAATAAGAAAATTGCCCCCAAAGGTGCACATAGCCTTTAAGTCTCACTGAAGCTGTAGTGGATTACGTCTCATGGATAAGTCTTATCTGCTGTTGTGTCTTCAACATTCAAACTACAAATGCATAGGGAATCAGGATTTCATTGGGGATTTGATATAGATTTGCTGAGAACTCCTCTATCATGTTGTGTAGGGAACAGTGCAGCCCTGTACCCCACTCACCCCATTGTCCCTATTTACTTGCGCAATCCGCCCTAAATGGAGGCCCACAACCTGGCAACGGTCCCTAGATTGACTAAGTGCAGGGGCCTAAATCTAGTGGGGCAAAAGAGTAGTCAGACAGAAAACAAACAGGCAAAACCAGGACCGGATCAGAATCCGAATGCTAAGTCAAAATCAGGCCAAAATCCAAGCCAGAGAGATACGTCAGAGCCAACACCAGACGGGATCAGTGCCAGGAGATAATGTCTGAGGAATAATAGGCAGTCAGGAGCAAGGTCAGGGATAATCCAAGAGTCAGAATACCAGGAATCCAAATAATAGTACAATACATGCTAGTGAGTCTAAGAAGACCAATCACCGGCAATTGAGTGACGCCGGCGGTGCAGCCATCGCAAGACAGGTAAGTACATTACACCCAGAGCAGAAAAAATCCTTTTGCATGTGATCATATGAGTAATGCAGCACCCATAATAGTCTATGTGCCACGTCTTTCCAACCTTTTGCTGTGCTATAAAGCATTGCCTTTAGACAAGAATACCTCCGTGATAATGCGAGATACGGAGGTGCACGAAGTTTGCACATATGCTCGCTACTTTGAAGGCCACAACCGAAGAGATAATCTCAGACTACTGCAGGCTTTGCGTTGTTCCATGTTATTTGTGGATAGGTGTTTTCCAGGTCTAGAGATAGGATAGGTGGCCTCAATCTAAACGGCTCTTTTCACATCTGCCATCGCAGATTCCATCATATTTCAATGGGAAAAAAAAAGCTTTCTTTTTTCCAGACAAACGAGGGTCACCTCATCAGAACCCAACTGACTCCAGTAAAGAACGGTTGGGTCCTTTGGGCACCATTGGTATCTGACATGCCACGGGTCTTTCGATGAAGTATGCCATCGACCCCTACCTATCTATAACTACTCTGTAGGTTCTTTCCGAGTGAGTTTCTAGGCCGCATTCTCATAAGGAATAGTTCACAACATGTCCGTCCGCCTTCCATGCATGCAGTCTTCTTCGTTTAAAGTCAGTGGAGAAGAAAGTCGCCTGCGAATTGCGACGTGAGACACAAAATCCGATATGTCTGGATTTTTTGCGACTGTCACGTTGCAGTCGCAGCAAGTGGCATGTCACACCATTGACAAACATTACATGAAATGTTGCTCGACGCACGTCGCCGTGTAGCTGAACCCTTAATGACGACAAACTTTCAACATTGTGATTAGAGCTACTAAAAAGCGATTAACATATTCCATGAAATCATTAAGAATTGGTGTAATAAAGGCATTAAAGAACCCAACATTTAATCTTCAATGTCAATTAGTACAGAAAAAAAAAGCAGTAAGACGTAAATGTTTCACCGCCGAAATCCACTGGGAGCGTTTCTTCTGTCTCGTCAATGTATATTTTTTTGTGATAAGAGACACCTGCATTATTTCTGCCGTCATATACACACGCTGCAGATAGGAGAGATCAATTATTTATGCCCTTCACTCGAAGTACATAAGTAATGGATGGAATGTGCTCCTGGACCAGTAAATGACAAGTTTTCAGCCAATGCTTTAAAATAGAAAAACTATTCTGGCAGATCGACGGTCCTTTGTGGTATATCACATGGTATCATTGTTCTAGTGGATACATTTGGATGGACCTAGCTATATCAGGATTACTAGTGATGCATTGTGCTAGGAGAACTGACACTTCCATAACAACATCCTCCCCGCTTTGTTACCGCTCAGTCCTTTAAATGTCTAAGGAGCCAAGGGCCGGTAATTTTACAGGAATGGGTCTCTGGCTTTTCCCTAATTAGCACTAATGCCGCAAAGGTTGTTCACTTGCCCTGACTGAGGAGAATGTTAATTAATATGGCAAGAAGACGACGAGGAGACAGACGGAGGGTTCAAGGCCAGCATGTGTGCCCCTGACCTCCGGGTCAAGTGAAACAGGACGATGGGGGATGTCGTGGGCAGGGAAGCAAGCTGCATCTATAGCACTTAGAAGACAATGAGTTGCCTTGCTGTGACTGCACTATAGAATCAGAGCCCCAATCTGCTGCATTGAGAGGGAGTCAACTTGCGGTGGACTCTCGTGCGGCCCCTCTGTGTTCACTTGTTCCCTTTTTACTTAGCAAACAATCAAAGGAAGCTTCCTTCAGTGTCAGGAGGCTCCTGTGTGCACATTTAGACACGAGGCACATCACTCTGCCTGAATCATATCTCTTTCCTTGTGAATTGTGCCTTTCATGTCGGAGGACAAGTGTACAGCTCTTCAGTTGGCATAAAACCCCACATGGAATACTCAGGTCAGAGTCCTTATACCTGCGTTCAGTCTCGTTCAGATTTTCTAGCTTTTTTCTTATTTATTCCTTTTTTTTTTTTTTACAGCCTCAGTGGAAGTAATCCTGTGTGTAGATGGCGACTTTTTTAAGACCTTAAAGTGAACCTGACATCAACTTTATGGTGACCTCAGTGAGGGCAGCATAAAATAGTGACAGAAATGCTGATGTCAGCGGTGTGTCACTCATCAGCTAAAAGTAACTGGTTGCTGAGAACCAGCATCATAATCATTGCCGCTCAGGCCTGGAAAAGAGTCACGGCCACCTGAGAAGAGTCCTGGTTATTCATAATCTCCTGCTCCCCCCGTCCACCTGCTGATGATTGGCAGTTCTCTCCTAGAGAGAAGGGAGAAAGCTAGGTAGAAGCCGGTCAGTCATCAGCAGGTGGGCAGGAGATCATGAATAACCAGGACTCTTCTCAGGTGGCCGTGACTCTTTTCCAGGCCCAGTCTGCAATGATTGTGTTGTTGGTTCTCGCCAACCACTTATTTTTAACTTTTTAATGACAGACCGCTGAAATCAATTCACCTGTCTCTACTTTATACTGCCGTTAGTGTGGGCAGCATAAAGTTGATGACAGGTTCCCTTTAAAGGGGTTGTCTG
Source organism: Bufo bufo (assembly GCF_905171765.1). Classification (NCBI taxonomy): domain Eukaryota; kingdom Metazoa; phylum Chordata; class Amphibia; order Anura; family Bufonidae; genus Bufo; species Bufo bufo. The sequence continues at coordinate 142,907,554 of NC_053398.1, read as the reverse complement.
AGTTCAGCAAAGGGCATTAAACATATAGACAAGTTATTACAAGGCAGTTACTAATGCATTGTGATAGTCCATATTACTGTACCTCCTTTGATGGCTGCCACCGCTGCAACGTAGATACGAGGTTACTGGGATGGGAGCAGCTGGATTGCAACGATGCCCGTGCTTGGACAGTGTAGGAAAAAGGGACTGTGGGAGCACGCATAGGCACGGATGCACCGCAGCTCCCATCCTGACCACCTCGTATCTGTGCTGCAGGGGTGGCATTTACACCTTCTGTGGGCATACCCTTAGGTTCCAATCATACATGCAGTTTTCGATGCAGTTTTTTTTTAACTAAACCCAGAATTTGATTCTGCAGGAAGAAGAAGTATAAGGGTACGTCCAAAGAGGATGTAAAGTGAACGGAAAATACCTCCTGTGGAGTTTGTCGTGAATCTGCTGCAAAATTCACAACAAATCTGTGGCAAAATCTACAAGTTATATGCATATTGGTTAAAAGATTTTGCCTCGAATTTGCATTTCAAAGATCATATCCACACGGTGGAATCCATTCTCAATCCACCTCCCATTTTCAATGAGACATCTGCGCTGTAGTTCATACATGTTCATTCTTGGTGCGGATTCTGCGTTTCAATACCTATTGAAATCAATGGGAAGTCTGAAAACCACATTAAAATCTGCACCAAAAACACTTCAAATGGAAAATTGGAAAATCAGATAAAAAACTGCATGAAAAACTGCATAAAATGTTGACTCCTAAATTTTCAGCATGTTAATACACTCATGTCGCATCCTAAATTACCATGGTGGGGATGGAAAGTCCAAATTGTATCTCATACCCCAAGTCTTTCCATCATATTTCCCATTTCTCGTTTCTTTTGAATCCACTTCTGGCTTTGGCAAGAAAGACGGCATTAAAATCTGCATGTTTGATTCCAGCCTTTGGGTTTATTCAGACAGTGCGGACAAGTTGCATATTTTACAGCAATGTCTATGAAACTGCTTCAAAATACTGCTTGACCTCCCAATCTGAATAAACACTTTAGCTTTTCGTTGTGATTTTATGACCTTTTTACCAAACCTTACTTAAAGAGGACCTTTCACCTGTATAAACGATGTTAACTGAGTATGCTGCCATATAGAGCGGCGCCCGGGGATCTCACTGCACTTACTATTATCCCCGGGCGCCGCTCCGTTCTCCCGTTATAGGCTCCGGTACCTTTGCTTCTTAAGTTATAGTAGGCGGGTCTTCCCTTGTCCTGTGGGCGTCTCCTTCTCCTAGGCTGCAGCGCTGGCCAATCACAGCTCACAGCCTGGGAGGTTTTTTTCTCCCAGGCTGTGAGCTGTGAGCTGTGCGCTGCGATTGGCCAGCGCTGCAGCCTAGGAGAAGGAGACGCCCACAGGACAAGAGAAGACCCGCCTACTATAACTTAAGAAGCAAAGGTACCGGAGCCTATAACGGGAGAACGGAGCGGCGCCCGGGGATAATAGTAAGTGCAGTGAGATCCCCGGGCGCCGCTCTATATGGCAGCATACTTAGTTAACATCGTTTATACAGGTGAAAGGTCCTCTTTAAGGTGCTGGCAGCATGGTGGCTCAGTGGTTAGTACTGGAGTCCTAGGTTCAAATCTGACCAAGGACAACATGTGCATGGAGTTTGTATGTTCTCTCCATGTTTTCATGGGTTTCACTCTAAAGACAGACTGATAGGGAACTTAGATTGTGAGCCCCATTGGGGACAGCATGATGCAAAAGTCTGTAAAGCGCTGCAGAATATGTCAGTGCTATACAAGTGCATAAAATAAATAATGGGGTATAAAATACTTGGTTTGTGTCTTTTTTAAAACACTCTCTGGCAGTTAAATTTTTCAGGTTTTTTTCCCATAGACTTTTTGATAAGAGTTACAAAACATACATATAATATTACATTAAAAAAGCACCACCAGAATCACATGTAAAAAAAATCTAAAACTGTATGTTACATGTAAAGAAATTGGCATTTTATATGTGGTTTTTTTAAAGCAGTTTAAAAACCAAATAAAAATCAATATTTCTCATTGCGCATTTATGATAATATTTTTCATTATGCACCGTCTCTGGTCTCTAAGGCTGGTAAAGGCTGGCCTTCGGACCTTATGGTCAGATATACATGTTGGTTATGCAAATGTATACGCAAACCAACACTGGCCTGTGGCTAGCGGTAAAATGATTGACATGCATGAAAAAAGTCAGGTGTAGATCAGATACACACGTGAATTGGAAGGACAAATGACCCCTCTGTCTTTCTCTGTGCGCTGACATCTTCACGTGACTTTAATCTGACCTTGTCCCTAAGCTCCAGCGAGCACCGTGCTGATGTATCATATATATGTAACGAAATGCAATGCTGTGCAATTAAGGAATTGAAAAAAAGATTAAAAAAATAAATGATGTTAGCATTAAAATTGAATATATTTTATTAATAATTATTTCGGCTGGGGATACAGGATGGCATTAGGTGGGATACAGTAAATTGCAGGGCTATCCTGGGCACGGCGCAGCCCCTGGGAAACAGAATTGCAGGAGAGCTTGCGTCTATTGCAATGAATCCAACTGTCAGATTTTTTGCAGTGATCCCTAGGTCGGCCCCGACATTTTTACACCCAATTTTATTATGACCATATATTGCTATTTTGTCCCATGCCTAAAAAAATTACATCAGTTTCATGTCCACAAAATATTTTGCAGCACTGCAAAAAAAAAAATAAAAAAAAAATATATATATATTAAAAAGAAAAAGAAATTCGGCGGCACCAGTAAACGGGCTCAGGTGCAAGGTCCAAGGGAATTGGCTTCTCACCCTTAATATACGTATGAAATCGGACAGCACCCCAAGACTTGGAAAAAACGTGATGTATTTATTCAAACTTGAGAAAGGCTCAGTTGTGAGCTGAAACGTTGCAATTGTTCCACATGGGAGAATAAATACATCACGTTTTTTCAAGTCTTGGAGTGCTGTCCGATTTCATACGTATATATATATATATATATATATATTGATATATAATAAAAAAGTAGCAGCAAAAGCTGTCTGCTTTGGACTTTGTTGATAAGCTCTACTGTACCTTAAAGGGATTCTGTCACCTCTTTTTACCCTATAGAGATGCAGACATGCACGGCTAGATTGCCGCTAGCATGTCCGCAATATACCTGTCCCATATCTCTGAGTGTAAAAATGATTTTATATATATATGTAAATCAGCCTGGTAAGGAGCCCAAGGGGCTGCACTAACCGTTCTGGAGCCTAGCCACTCCCCCCTGTAAAGGAGCCCAGCACCACCTGGATCCACATATCTCCTCTTTGCTCACGAAGTCAGATCGCCGTAATCTCGATAAGCGCGGGCTCGCGCATGCGCAGTGCCGGCATTGTGTTCCTTCCCGTGCTGACATCAGGGAAGGAACTGCGCATGCGCGAGCTCACACGCCGCAAGATTACGGCGATCTGACTTCGTGAGCTAGGAGGAGATTCGGAGGACGCAGGCGGTGCTGGGCTCCTTCACAGGGGAACGTAGCTGGGCTCCTGAACGATTAGTGCAGCCCCTTGGGCTCCTTACCAGCCTGATTTACATATATATAAAATATTTTTTTACACTTAATATGGGACCGGTATATTGCGGACATGCTAGCGGCAATCTAGCCGTGCATGTCCGCATCTCTATAGGGTAAAAAGAGGTGACAGAATCCCTTTAAGCCTAAGGCTCCTTTCACACGAATAATACGGATTAGGTCCAGGGTGCGTTCAGTGAAACTCGCACCATTTTGCAAGCAAATTCAGACAGTTTTGTCTGCGAATGCGTTCAGTTGTTCAGTTTGTTCCGCGCGGATGCAATGCGTTTGATGCGTTTTTTGCGCGCGTGATAAAGGTTTACAAAAAACATCTCCTAGCAACCATCAGTGAAAAACGCACCTGCTTGCGGATGCCATGCATTTTTCACGCAGCCCCATTCACTTATATGGGACCAGGGCTGCATGAAAAACGCTGAATATAGAACATGCTGCGATTTTCACGTAACGCAGAACTGATGTGTGAAAAAAAAGACTCACGTACACAGAGCCATTGAAATGAATGGGTCAGAATTCAGTGCGGGTGAAAACTCTCCCGTGTGAAAGGGGCCTAAAGGCTTACTTACTATGATTACCCTCAAAATTGCAATAGATTTGCAATTTTTTTGGTGAAATCTCATTGAGGCCCCGGCATTTTTGTCCCAATTGCCGCTGTGTGCACGTATGGCTGCTATACAGGTTCCATCGAGGGTTGGATGTACGGAGCTGTTTTCCTCTAAAGCAAAACGCCAGGTATCTTAATAATTTCTGTGAATCCAAAAAAAGTCATGCAAAGCAAATAGATGTGGGAACATGGATGAAAAATTGGGGAAAATTGTAAAGAGAAAGAAAGACTCACAATTTAGGATAGCGGGTAATTTGTTTCTAATGATTTATGCGTCTGTTCAAGTCTGTGTAAATAGTCATATACATTCAGAAATTACAATAATTTCCTAATACCCACTGCATGATTTTTCTGCAAAATTTCAGCTTTTTGCCTTCTTAACTCCGATTTGCTCATCTTTGTCGCTCTCAGCAAATCTTCTTGACTTGATTTCCCTTCCAGTATCAGTTTTTTTCTCTCTACTTTGATCCCTGCCTATTCTTTATCCTTCCTCTCCTTTCTCCGCATCTATCTCTTGCTAAGGCGGTCCATTGTTAAGGCAAGTTCACTTCCATCGGGAGGTCAAAGGGTTCCCCACTCCACCCCCCCACCTCCTCCTCCTTTGCCAACACATGCATATGCAGAGAGACGGAAAAGAAATTTGATTAATTGAAGTGGCCAGATTGCAGGCACAGCTTAATAGCCATACTGAATTTATCCTCTGAACTAGATCTTGGGTTGATGTGTCCTGAACACTAGCCAGCTGCTCCGTGACCCCAGCTCATGACTATGAACCAGCCCTGTGGTAACTAAACTGTTTGTCTATAGGGGTCTGATGTAGACAAATGAGATTCTTCAATAATTGTCAGAAGACATCGATAAAATACAATGTTCAATACGATTGGGCTGATTTTGTTTCTTAAGCATAGCAACCAGAGTTGAGACGTTCAGATGTATAACACTGAACATATTAGTTTTAGGGTTGGCCATATGTTTTTCCACATTTACCAGTAACAATCAAAAGAAACGTCAAGCCATTGTGTACATGTATACAGATTTATCTGCCATGGCCAGAACAATTACAGTCGAACACTTGCCATGGCACAGGGGCATCTTCACCACCATCCTGGTAGAAGGTTATAGGGCAACCCTTTAGGTCCTGTTCACATCTGCATCAGAGGCTCCATTAGGAGTCTACACTGCAAATTTCGTAGTTTTTAATGGGAGAACAAAAAAAAATGTCCATCAAAATAAGGTCTCATTCAGACGACCGTAGTGTTTTGCGGTCTGCAAATTCCAGATCCACAAAACACAGATACCGGCGCGTGTGCATTCCGCAATTTATGGCTGCACATGGCCAGCACTATGACAGAAATGCCTATTCTTGACAAGAATAGGACCTGCTCTATCTTTTTTGCTTCGCTGCGGAACGGAACGACGGATGTGGACAGAACATTGAAATGAATGGGCCCGCATCTGTTCCGCAAAATTGGGTCGTCTTAATGAGGCCTTAGAGATTCCTTGCTAAAACTCAATAAACCCCATTATAATTCAACAGGTTCTGTCGTACATGGTGCAATGGGTTTGACAGAGCGTTGTATTATAAAAGCCATAATGCAGATGTGAACAGAGCCGTATGACTGTTTAACACATTTTTTGGTAAATGTTTTTGAGTCTATTCGCATTTAGTTTTTTCCTAAAAATGTGTTGCCTGCACTGGAAAAGCTACCAGCGCATGCACTGAACATAGCCATAGGCCCACCTTTGCATATACACTGCGTGCAGAATTATTAGGCAAATGAGTATTTTGACCACATCATCCTCTTTATGCATGTTGTCTTACTCCAAGCTGTATAGGCTCGAAAGCCTACTACCAATTAAGCTTATTAGGTGATGTGCATCTCTGTAATGAGAAGGGGTGTGGTCTAATGACATCAACACCCTATATTAGGTGTGCATAATTATTAGGCAACTTCCTTTCCTTTGGCAAAATGGGTCAAAAGAAGGACTTGACAGGCTCAGAAAAGTCAAAAATAGTGAGATATCTTGCAGAGGGATGCAGCAATCTTAAAATTGCAAAGCTTCTGAAGCGTGATCATCGAACAATCAAGCGTTTCATTCAAAATAGTCAACAGGGTCGCAAGAGGCGTGTGGAAAAACCAAGGCACAAAATAACTGCCCATGAACTGAGAAAAGTCAAGCGTGCAGCTGCCAAGATGCCACTTGCCACCAGTTTGGCCATATTTCAGAGCTGCAGCATCACTGGAGTGCCCAAAAGCACAAGGTGTGCAATACTCAGAGACATGGCCAAGGTAAGAAAGGCTGAAAGACGACCACCACTGAACAAGACACACAAGCTGAAACGTCAAGACTGGGCCAAGAAATATATCAAGACTGATTTTTCTAAGGTTTCATGGACTGATGAAATGAGAGTGAGTCTTGATGGGCCAGATGGATGGGCCCGTGGCTGGATGGGTAAAGGGCAGAGAGCTCCAGTCTGACTCAGACGCCAGCAAGGTGGAGGTGGAGTACTGGTTTGGGCTGGTATCATCAAAGATGAGCTTGTGGGGCCTTTTCGGGTTGAGGATGGAGTCAAGCTCAACTCCCAGTCCTACTGCCAGTTTCTGGAAGACACCTTCTTCAAGCAGTGGTACAGGAAGAAGTCTGCATCCTTCAAGAAAAACATGATTTTCATGCAGGACAATGCTCCATCACACGCGTCCAAGTACTCCACAGCGTGGCTGGCAAGAAAGGGTATAAAAGAAGAAAATCTAATGACATGGCCTCCTTGTTCACCTGATCTGAACCCCATTGAGAACCTGTGGTCCATCATCAAATGTGAGATTTACAAGGAGGGAAAACAGTACACCTCTCTGAACAGTGTCTGGGAGGCTGTGGTTGCTGCTGCACGCAATGTTGATGGTGAACAGATCAAAACACTGACAGAATCCATGGATGGCAGGCTTTTGAGTGTCCTTGCAAAGAAAGGTGGCTATATTGGTCACTGATTTGTTTTTGAATGTCAGAAATGTATATTTGTGAATGTTGAGATGTTATATTGGTTTCACTGGTAAAAATAAATAATTGAAATGGGTATATATTTGTTTTTTGTTAAGTTGCCTAATAATTATGCACAGTAATAGTCACCTGCACACACAGATATCCCCCTAAAATAGCTAAAACTAAAAACAAACTAAAAACTACTTCCAAAAATATTCAGCTTTGATATTAATGAGTTTTTTGGGTTCATTGAGAACATGGTTGTTGTTCAATAATAAAATTAATCCTCAAAAATACAACTTGCCTAATAATTCTGCACTCCCTGTATGTAACATAACTGTTTTGTTACTGTAGTCTGCCATGATTTTTTATACCGAGGGACACAGCAAAAACCTATACCCTGTGTTATACATTTTTTTACTGTGGTAGCCCATAGTCGAGGTATATAGTGTGGATGTACCCAGCAGGGCTGGCAAATAGACAACTACTAGATGTTTCTCCCTCACTAAAGATACAGGATCATTTTCCTTCCCCATTTCCTTCCTTTTTCGTATATGTATTTATAGAATCCACGGTAGTAAGTACTTGGGTCGACGACCATCTGAAGATTACCAGCTGACAATATAGTACTGCATTGCCTAAGGGAGCTTAGAAAGAGCATCCACGTTTCTTGCCCAGGCCAAATCCTTCCACCCAGGCAGAAGAAAGTCACTGCATTTACTTTCAGAGCTGCATTTACAAGCCCTCAGCCCCATTTCCTGCAGAGTGATGTCCAGTTTCATTCAGGTGGAAAGTCAGCCTTTCAGCTCGCTATGTATTCTCCCTGAGCATGAGTTTCTAAAGGGTTGGGGGGGAGACACTTCTGATAAAAGCAAGCATTTTGCTGTAAAAAGAAATGAACAGGGCAAAGGAAGGGCAGTGCTCCTATTCCCCAGGCTGTGTCTTTGAAATGAAGGTCTAGCATAGCCTACATAACCCTCTGCCGTTGCCTGTCTCCATGTCTCTCTGCAACATGTCCTTGTGTAAGAAGGAAAGATCAAAGACTGCTTAATGTGCAGCTTGTTTTATCCCCCCTTGTTTTTTTTTACAACTTGTACAGGGTGCTTGGCAAAAACAGAAAAGCACCGTCAAAAGGTCTAACCTACGACAGTGCCCCATGGTCTCGCACACCTACAGCTGCCCCGGTAAGGTTCTGTAAATTTGCTTTCATTTTTTTTTCCATAGTGTTTCTCATCCTGTTTTTAAAGGGGAATTCCATGTTCATACAGTTAGGTCAGAAAAGACATTGATCTTACCAGCACCGGATTGAGCTTGGGCTGTAGTGCCTTAGGAGGCAACGACTGTTCACATCTAGCAGTCTAGTTGCTGAAATCTCCACTGAGTGCTAAAGAAGTTCCAGAATTTAAACTTCTTAAATTTTTGTCCAAGATTGGTCCATTTATGTCCATTGCCACCAGTGGGGAGGAGGCCTCACATCCAACGTAGCTTTCCATTAAGGTCAGTGGAAGGTGCAGAAATTGCAAAGCACGCTTACGCCGAGATTTCAGTAAAGGGTTTAACCTACGAAAACTATTTATCACTGATCCACAGGATAGGTCATAAATAACAGAACGCGGGGATCCCAAGAACAAATGGTCTTCTCCCTCTCTGAATGTCGCTCTACATTTCGTTCTATGGGACTGAGAGCACTGTCTATGACAGCCCCATAGAAGTGAATAGAGCAGTATACTGACATACATACCTCTGCTCAAGCAGTCACCTCACCTCCCCTAGCAGTCCAATATTTATTACCTACTAACTGAAGGACCCGGCTTTGCACGGGTACTGTATATTTAATCTATTTCATTTAATGTTTGTGTCGTTACAAGATATCATCAGTATCCACTATAACAGTGACATCCACAGCCACCCACCCCTTAACACTGACCCCCCCCCCTACAGTACCCTGTCTCCTTAAAATGGGACCTCCACAGCAGCCCTCCCGCTTCACTTTGACCTTTACAGCAGCCTGCCCCTTTAACTTTGAGTTCCACAGCACCCCACCCCCTTGACAGTGACCTCCACAGGGGCCAGCCCTCTTAACAGTGACCTCTACAGCACCTGCCCCTTAACACTGACCATAGGTTACAGTCCCCTTAACTGACCTCCACCATTCCTGGCCCCCTTAACAGAGACCTCCACAGCGACTGCCCCTTTAACTGTGACTGCCACAGTACCCCGCTCCCTTAACAGTGACCTCCACTGTACCCCGCCCCTTAACACAGACCTCCATAGCGGACCGTCCCCTTAACTGTGACTTGCACTGTTCCCTGTCCCCTTAACAGAGACCTCCACAGTGGCCGCCTCTTTAACAGTGACCTCTACACCATCCCTCCCCCTTAACAGTGACCTCCACAGCGGCTGCCTCTTTTTTAGTGACCTCCACAGTACCCCATTTCCTTAACAGTGATTTCCACAACACCCCCCCTCTACAACAATCTGCCCCTTAACACTGGCCTTCAAAGCAGACCGTCCCCTTAACTATGACCTCCACAGCAGCCTGCCCCAAGGGTAGCCAGAGGTTCGGTTTTAGGCCGGACAGTCCGGCTTTCAGACTCTTTGTCCTCCGTCCGGCGAAGGTCTTGGACGGACACAGGGATGTCCTTTTGAACAGCTCACTCTCAGACAGCAGCACTGTGCTGTCTAAGCGTGAGCTGCAGGGAGAAAGTCACTCTCCCTCCCACCCCTGCAGCTGACAGAAGTTGATTTTTGCCTTCATTTTTTCAATACCCGGAGTGGGAGGGGTGTGGTCTATCAGTGTCAGGGCGTGGCTTAGCGGGACCTGGGAGCGGGGTTTTTAAGTCTGTCTTTTGAGGTTGGCCTAAATGGCCACCCTACCAGCCCCCTTAACTGTGACCTCCACAGCATTCTGCTGCCTTAACAGTGTCATCCACAGCGTCCCGGCTTCTTAAAGCTGACCTACAGCAGTGAAGAAAAATGGCTGGGTTGTTATGGAAACCTGGTGTAAAACTGTGTGTATGTGGAGACTAAGGACCTGCGAGCTTCTATTGGCTGATAAGGGACATGTGACCGTGTGCATGGCAGTTGGGATATGAAGAGAAATACCTGCAGGCTTCTATTGGCTAATGTAGGTCATGTGATGTGCCATATTTGCATTTTTGGGGAATATCTCAGGAACGGTACGTCCTAGAGAGGTGAAACCTGGTCTAAAACCTTCCTGGACACCTGATGTACCTGCGTGCCAAATTTCGTGATTTTAAATGCGACAGTGCGGATTTATTTAGCGGACATACACACACACACATACAGACACTCAGCTTTATATATTAGATCTTGTAGATATGTGATCATTTTATTGTAATAAACCCATTAACTTCAATCAAATGGCATAAGCATGAGGATCAAAAACTCAAACTACTGATGGGTTTGGCTGATACCCCTAGGGATATTCAAGTGTTTTTTTTTATTTTAAGAAGTTAGCCCATGAATTACATAGGATAGGTAATAACTGTAAAGCCACTTACAGTGGAATCCAGACATTTTCTGGAGTTTACCTGGAGGGGCTGTATGTGTAAATGCAAACATCCGCAATATCTGTCCTGGACTTTACCCAGACTTTTTCTCCCCAGAGTCCTAGTACTAACGCCAGGTTATGTCCGAGTAAGCGCATGTGTGAAAACAGCAGTAAATGTTCCAGAAAATCACAGGGGCCATGCCTAAAGTCCCCACCCCTTGCATAGGGACCTGGAACATATCCTCTATAGTGAGAACGCACCCGACATGGGACATCTCCAGGGTGATAGCTACATGTGTGAAAGGCCAACTCCATTAAATCTCTGGACCTGATAATCCAGAAATGTTCAGGAGTTTGCAGTGGTTCTCAACCTTTTCACGCCAAGTACCCCGTAGTGACCATAAGTTTGACCCGAGTTCTCCCAAAGAAGCGAATAGTGATAAATGTTACCAAATAAGGCCAATCTTCGGCTGCTGTGTTCCAAGCCTCTGAGTTCCTTCATATTTGGCAAAAAGATTAATGCAGCATACCGCACCAGTCTTTCTATCAGAAAGACGGACACCACATTAGGACCCATGATGGATAACTATTACTTTTCAGTTTGCATTCTGAGCTACCAAACATACAGGACTACAACACCTCTTACATTCATGGACTTATCCTCTGATATAGATGCTCTCTTTCCTCATCTTCTCCATTCAGACCAGACCACCATGATGACTTCTTTCCGCCATGTCTCATCTCTGTAGAGTTTGCCACACACACATCTTAGGTTCCTAGTCTTCCATCATCCTCCCCACTTTCTGAACACCCCATCCTGCCACCCCCAATACTGTGGCCACTATGCTTCCCAATACTATACTGCAAAAACAGATAGTCCCCCTGAAAATATTAGTACCACAAGTAATAATGCTTGCCTATAGTGCCCTCAGTAGTAATAAAGCCCCCATAAATTTTGTTTTCATGCTAGGATTATGTTCTTATTTGGTTTTTAGCCTGATGTGGTTATGGACCAGTCGAAAAGGGTTCCTGCTCAGGCGAGGTACCTTTCATTATACCACAAGTGCCATCAGATATTGTTATGTTAATTTGATGTATGAGGTGATATCGTTGATGTGCTATATCTCTGATACAATGATTGTACTGGATGACTTTACTAATGCACGGTTGGACTTCTGTATTTATTTAAATAAAGAATTTAAAAAAAAATATAAAAAAAAAATAAAGCCCCCATAATGTGTGCTAGTAGAAATAAATGCACCCTTGTAGCATCCACAATGGCACTAATGCCCCCTTGATATGTACATGATATGTATCATTAAAAAAATGCCCCTTTATGCCTCATTCAAACGTCAGTGTTCGGTCAGTGATTTCCATCAGTGATTTTGAGCCAAAACCAGGGGCGGCTCTAAGCACAGAACAGGTGCAGATCTTTCCCTTATACCCGATCTGTGTGTAGGCCGCAGCATATAACTATATCACTGTCCTCAGGACACTGTCCTCAGCAGCCAGCAATGATACCTTGTACGCTGCTAAGTCAGCCCTGCGTACCCCATCAACCTTTGGGGCACACATGCTGCAGTTTGAGATCCACTGGTCTACAGGACTGACGGAGAAGCAAAACTGCTGACAGATATAGGTAGGGACAGGAGAAGATACATACTTCTGTCCATGATTTTTATTAATGGACAGCTGGAAAAATTAAGTTTAAATCCTGTGGGCGACGCTCCCACATGTGTTCCAGGGCTGCAGTCCTTCAGTCCTTTAGAGTATAAGCAACGCCATAGTGTCTTCCCTCTGCTGGGGGTGACGGCTGTAGTAGTCACCGGGTTGAACACTACAGCCATAAAAATTCTGCATCAACAGTTCTTAGAACTCTGCACTGTGCCGTTCCTCTGTTATCCCACCTAGAAATATATGAATAAATTGACTGAGTGTTACCATATTTTGACACCATTGATTGGACAATGTAAGAATATACAGGGACACCCACCCGACTGGTGACACCTAGGAAGAAAATATGTTCAAGAATTATTTCCTGGGGAACAGATTTAGCAAAACAGACAATCCAGGAGATGTGACTTAATGAAGAAATGGCCATGGATTGTACAGGTAGGGTCGCCATTGTAAATCAGTGACAACTATTCCATCTCCTCTGTTTTCCGTTCTGTCAAAATCTGCTAATAAGCAAAATAAAATGGCCAATGTGGCCAGTGGTGGCAATAAAGGGACCAGATGCGCCATCTGTGTGTGGAGCATTTTATTGCACGCTTCTCCACTTGCTGCTATTGCTGCCAACGATTAACCCTTTCAGAAATGTGTCTCATTAACGAGGCTACAGGGAACGTTTGGATAAATGCTGTAATGAGCCAGGATGCATTGCAACAACCACTGTTTGTTTGCACTTGTTGTCGCCGTGTCTCAATGCAAACATAACGTAGTGCACACTAATATGTTAAGGACACACGCCGTATCATCGTACACTCCACTTGTTAGTGCCGGCGTTCCTGACACACGGGTCTTCTTACCCCATTCAGAATACCACTTGCCACTTTTTACACAAGATTCAAACAAAGCTCTTTTGTAGAATATTTATGTCTCCCTTTATCTGCTCATTGCCTCCCTTGAACTGTTTTGCTCTGTACTGCACTTGGAATGGTAGTCATTCTGTAATTGCTTTATCACCTGTGTATCCATCCTTCACAAGACAAGCAGACCTATAGTAAATACGGGTCCCGATAACATTTATCTATCACAAAGATCCCTGAGCGGCTAATAAAAAAGAAAAAAGTAAAGCTATTAAAAAAATGTGATGTGATGGCCTTTTACCCAAACTTTACCTGCCGATATTATATGCAGAATAAGAGAATGCCTCTGTTCTACAGTCTGGTTCTTGGAAAGGTCCTTGGCTAGTTGTTTCACATTTCCATCTGCTTCTAGCAAGTGTTTCCTTCTTTTTTTTCTACATACCCTTCGTTGGACTCTTGGGGGTGATTCTGATCACTCTCCTTTATAATTTAGTCTAAGAAGCCCGCATTATCTTCCAATATGTGGCGGTGATCATTGGCTCTACAACTTGGTAAGGGCTGCACGTTCATCGACTCATTTGTATGGAATCCATAAATGGTTCATCCCAGCTCGAAACTACAGTGGTCCCTCAAGATACAATGGCCTCAGGATACAATATTTTCAACATACAATGGTCTTTTCTTACCTATCGTAAGTTGAAAACAGACTCAACATACAATGTCTCCGATCCAACCAATCAAGGCCACTTCTCTGGTAAAATCCCTGTATTAGTTACTAGTTAGCAGCTATTCCTGACTGTTATATGTAAGAACTTTTTTTTATCTGTCTTAATTGTCTGCTTATTTTTCTTAAATCTTCATTTTCTCTTATCTTGGATGACATTTTAGGGCTTTACAATAGTTTTAACATATAATGGTGATCCTGGAACCAATTAATATTGTAACCTGAGGGACCACTGTAACATGGACATAGTGCCCTTTGATGCCTTCTTAATAGTGGGCCCACCCTGATATAGTTAAATGCCTTCATTGGTACACTTGATCACATGCATCGTCTTGGCTGTTCTCTAAGGCTGGGTTCAGACCAGAGCCTATTCGATATGCGCTTTTTTTTTAGGTGTTTTTATTGGGCGTTTGTATCGGGCGTTTTTAATAGGCGGAAACAAGCAAACGCCTATTTAGGCGCGTTCCCGCTGAAGTCTATGGGCGGGAACGCGCGACAATACGCCCCAATGAAGCTCCTGTACTTCTTGAGGCGTAGGGCGTTTTACAGCGCGTTCGTATGCGCTGTAAAACGCTCAGGTGAGAACCATGCCCATAGGGAAACATTGGTTTTTGCCTGTTGAGCGTTTTACAGCGCGTAGGAACGCGCTATAAAACGCTCAGGTCTGAACCCAGCCTAACAACCCCCCCCCCCACATGTGTTTTCTATTTGTCATGTTGGTACACAACTGGTTACAAAAATAATACAACTATATAAAAAAAATAAGAAAAGAAAACTATAACTTTTTTTTTTTCATTTCTTCCTTTTTAAAATTTTAAGGTCTAATTTACTTTTAGCATGGCGGCTCACTGAAGTCATACATATTACACTGCAGATATTGTCTCCTAGTGCAACTATAGGGCTTAGGGCTTCATGGTTTTGACACAATTGCATTTACTTAATTTGGGGGTGAAAATCGCAAATGACCTCCCATTGATCTTAGATTATATCATAAAGAAAAACCCCTGCTGGGATATATAGACTTCACAGAAGAGGCCCATCTATAAGCCAGAATGTTGAGCATCCCTTTAATAGCAGCTCCTGTTCAGTTGGACATGAGTCACCCTTGTATTGCGTGGATGGTAATTCATCAGAATGAGAACCATGCAATACTGCATTTCCCCTGCAATTCCCGACTGGCTGCAACTTGCCCTGTCAAAGTCCGCTATTTTCCGGGGTTGCTAGGATTAGGACTAGCAGCAATCATGGTGACGACCATATTCTGAAGGCAGTTGTCTCCTGAGACAACTGCTATAAAAGTGCCTCTGTCAGCAGTTTTGTCCCTATGACACTGGCTGACCTGTTCCATGTGCACTTGGCAGCTGAAGGCATCTGTGTCGGTCCCATGTTCATATGTGCCCAAATTGCTGAGAAAAATGATGTTTTAATATATGCAAATGAGCCTCTAGGAGCAACGGGGGCGTTACCATTACTCCTACAGGGCTCTCCTCTCTCTGCATACAGGCAGTGTAAATGTCATCACACCTGGCCCTGTCAATCTAAGTGCAAAGGATGCGGCAGTTGCAGAGAGAGCAGAGCCTCTAGGTGTAACGGCAACGCCCCCGTTGCTCCTAGAGGCTCATTTGCATATATTAAAACATCATTTTTCTCAGCAATGCGGGCACATATGAACATGGGACCAACACAGATGCCTTCAGCTGCCAAGCGCACATGTAACAGGTCAGCCAGTGTCATAGGGACAAAACTGCTGACAGATGCCCTTTAAAGATCTACCTACGTTATAAATTTTCCATCACATGTGCAGCTAGTAATAAATGGCCAACCTCTTTACGGTGTTTGTTGAAAGGGAAAGCCCTTTGCAGGTTTACATTGGTCATGTGGAAGAGAGGTGGTATGGCCCTACTTATCACAGGCATTGCATTGATGGAATACACGCGCATGCTGATGTTGATAGTATGTTTGGACAATAGGGAAATCCATAATAAAGGGCATCATCAATGCAGATTATATATCGGGTCTGTAACATAAGCTTCGTTTTTCCATTCCAAATATAAGTACATTCATCTCTATTAAATCGGTTAACACATATTGAATGGCAGCTAACGTTTAAGGAACATCAGTATTTGTGGACATTTGGGGCGAATATTGGTTGAGCCTAGAAGAAAACATAATTACACATTGGATTTCGCTTAGTTACAGTCTGCATTGTGCATTTCCAACCATTTGACTTTTTTTTTTTGGGGGGGGATAAAACATTATTACACTGTGCTCCAACATTTGAGCCGCCAGTAGAGAGCATACAATATTAATGTACGGAAGCCACTGCCTTTGATTGTACCGTCACAATTAGGAGTATTATGTCAGATAAATTGGGTTTAATTATAGGACTAATGAGCATAGAGAATAGAAGGCGATATAAATGCAGATATATCCTGGAAGAAACACGGCAGCGGACATTTATGAGGCCTAAGTGACACAGATGCTGCTAGTATCTAAGATAGGTGAAAATAGGACAATGCAGAAGTCCAGTGACTTAATGAACCCCTGCGGGACCAACTCTGGTTACTAACAATTTCTCTCCCAGTCATCAGACAAGGAAATCTTAGCCTGCTCTGTTAGCCGCGCTCTTCATTCTTCCTCTACACAAACAACCAATTAAAGAGATAGAAACACATTGGAAGCTCTTCCTGCAGACTCTCCTTCAGCCTTTCCATCACCGTGCACGCTCTTCGTCCTCCCCTCAATTCAGACACAGATTAAAAACGCTTCACCATCTAGCTATTTCTCTTTTTGTCTACAAAGAAGACTCCATTTTATAAGGGTTCCTATGCAGGCCCCTCTGCTTTTAATTAAAAAGAGGGATGTCATACTGGAAGCTCTGGAAGGTGGCGTAAGGTGCTTTCATAAGAGCGAGAATCGCTGTAAAGAGAAATGGAAGGCGGATATAGAGAGAGAAATGAGACAAAGAGATACTGAATTCAAGGAGGGGAACTTGGGTTTATGGAAAGACAAACAGTAAATTAGGCCAAATGATCGTCCTGCGCCTGGCACACAGAGGAGCTCTAAATTGGGTAACCCCGCTAATAGTGTGCATGAGGATAGAGGGTTTATTTGTGTTTGCTACCAACATGCGCCAGAACTCACATAGAGAACTATCTGCCTGCATAAGAAGAATCCAAGGAAAAGGGATGTCTTCAAAATGGACTTCCGATTTGATAAGTGGATATCACATGGCAGGATATCCCCCTTAACCCTTTAAAAGGGACGTGCTATCACAAAATAACCTATTGTTTAAATCAGGTTTCTATGTTAAACATACAGTATTTTGTAAGTAATTTTATTTTTCACATCACTGTTTGTATTAAATTTTTTTAATAAAGGTTGGAATTCCTGCAGTGTTCACTCCTAGTAGGCCGACACTTCCGGTTTTGCAGAGATTACTTCTTAGCAGTCCTCTCGTATCGTCACAGGCAGAATTGCAAATAAAGGTGCCACCTGTATATAGATAACCCAGCATTTACAATAGGTGATAGGTCTCATCTGATATATGATAAGTACTCTTCCTTGCTAAAGATTACCTCTGCACAGGTAAAAGAGCATTCCCCCATAGAAGTCAATGAGTCATCTTCAAGCAACAAGTCTCTATGATCCTTTCTGATAGGTGTTACACAGGATCTCAGGCAAGATGTCACCATAATCCTGTACAAAAGATAATAATAATACAGTCTGAAAATTATAACAGATTAGAAAATAATATTTATCAATACCTGGTTTTAAATAGTGAAGACAAAATCTATATCAATGTATATACGTACTTCCCCCTAGCTGCACAATGACGTCTGCACGGGTCACTGAGCATGCCCACAACACTCTGACATAGACGTCAATGAGTCCTCTTCAGACTTCAGGTTCTTATGGTCCATGTGACTGCTGTAATGCCTATCTCTGAAGGGTGTCACCAGGAGCTTGGGCAAGGTTGGAGAAACCTTAATCGTGTACAGAATATAAAATAAAGGAATCAACAATCTGAAAATAAAAACAGATTAGAATACAAGAATATTTATCAGTATCTTGTTTTAATTAGTAAAAAAAAAACATGTACATGTTGAATTTTTATGTATATATTACTGTCACAGGGCGCCGACTTCGCACTCTGTCCATTCAGTGCCGCCGGCGCCCTGCGATATTTCCGAAGCGAGGACGCGCACTGGGTCCTCGTCTCCAGGGCAACTCCTTAGCGTGGCCGGCGTCCTCCGCTCCCATAGTGACTGCGAAGTGTCTGAGCGCCGAACTGGGCACTCGGCTCTTAGCTGTATACAGGGGGATGAGTCATGTGACGCTGGCCACGTCACATGACTCCTGCTCTCCCCTATTTAACAGGCAGCCTGCTGGCCACAGGTTGCCTGAGATTAAGCTCCTATACCTAGCATATACTCCGTTGGCATTTCTACTTGTATCGAACTATGGCTAGTTACTTGTCATTTGACTTCAGATTGCCTTTGACCTTGACTTCCCTCGCTTGCTTCCTTTGTCCTGTTTTAGCTTCTCCTGGTATTGACTTTCGGTTTGTTGTTTGACTCTGCTTCTGCTTGTTCCCTGGTACCGCTGTCATATCCTGGTTTTGACCTTGCTTGTTTGACCTCCCTGTATTTGTCTGTTTTTCCTTCCCTCCGCACTTACCAGGTTAGGGATCCCCGCCCAGTTGTGCTCCGTTGCCTAGGACAGATAGTGCAAGTAGGCAGGGACAGAGGAGTGGGTGGAGTCAGGGGTGCACTACTCCCTAACCCCTTTTCGTGACACTTACTCCCCCTCACTGCACAGTGACCTCTGCACAGGTCACAGAGCACGCTCACAACTCTCTCCCATAGAAGTCATTGAGTCGTCTCCAGACTACACGTTGTTACTGTAAAGCATATATCTGAATGGTGTTAAAGTGGTTGTGCAGTTGGTATATATTGATGAACTATCCTCAGGATAGGTCATCAGAATCTGATCAGCAGGGGTCCGACACCCGTAAGCGGCGGCGCAGTGTAATTACAAGTGAATGGAGCGAGTACTTGTGATTACACTGCACTTCCGAGACAACGAGCAGTGTAATGAAGAGGAAGTAGCGCTTGCATGGAGCGCCGCCGCCTCCTCGTCAAACAGCTGATCTGCAGACGGTGCCTGGTTTTGGACCCTCACCGATCGGATATCGATGACCTATCCTGAGGATAGGTCATCAGTATAAACTACCTGCACAACCCCTTTAACAGCATCTCAGACAAGATGGTTGTCACCATAATCATGTATATAAAAAAACTAGAATAAAAGAATCTATGATCTGAAAATTATAATTGATTAAACAAATGTTTATCAGTAAAAAAATAATAAGTAATTAGTAATGTATGTGTAAGAACAATGTATACAAATACCATATGCTTTTATTACTGTTTTGTGACATTTATAATGTTTGCTGGAAATTTTTATTATCTTGATGGAATATATTTTTAGCTTCTTTTATTCTAGTCATATTAGGAAACTTTTGATTCCATATGGTAGAGCCAAAGGGCAATTTTTATTTGGTTGGTAGCCCAGGACTCAAGGCAGTGAATGGACTTGGGCCTGTCCAGTTGAAATTACATCTATCTTTTATTAGCAATGAACCTATTTTTATTGCTTTGTTTGAAGCAGATGTTGATAGATGGAGCCCAACGGATTCGGCAGAGCTGTCATGGCTCCTTTATAAATGAAGGCTAGGATGCTCATGTGAACAAAACCTTAGGGAGTCTTATAGATGTCCTAACAAAGGTCTCTCTAAAGACAGATGCACTCTTAGAGGTAGTTTTCATCATATAAATTTGGTACAGTTAGAAGGTATGCTAACCTCAACTCATTTGCTATGTTCCAGAAAAATTGCTGGTAGGTTAATTGGGTTGAAGTGAAGTTAGCTTTTGCGTACATAATTGTGGTGGGCGACTTCTGAGATCCACTGTGTCAAGCATTCATGTGAATGAATACAGTTCTATAACGAGTAATAACTGTGCATTTTCTTTTAGCATTTGTATAATTGTTTCTGCAAGAGATGCTGTTACATGTAGCAAAGATTCGTTCTTTCCATAAAAAAAAAAGTTGAAGACCCGTTATTAGGACACGGCAGAGAGCATTCGATTGCTGTTAGACACAGAGCAATCGTTGATCATCCAAGCGTGGAAGGAAGACCCAATGAATGCTCCAGCGCATTACAGCCTTCCAGTAACCCAGAATAAACTCATCAACCCATTTGCACCTTTATGAAAATGCATTACAGAGTCAGCTTCTCCGGTCTAAGTAACTCCAATGAAAAGCCAGGCGCAAAATCCGGGCCATTCATTACTTACAATGAGACAGATCCTTGCGCTGATGCAAAAGCATCTTGTGTATGAGTTGGTTCTGCATTGTATCTGGGGGGGAAAAAAACAAATTAATGCCATGACAAAGCTAGAAATCAGAGGGCCACATAGAGCCGTGGCTTCTATTCACACTGGGAATATAAAATGCTGGTCTCTCCACCCGTCACAGCACTAAAATGGTACAATTCATTACATCCTAAACATAGTGTTACCGGTTTACGGCTAATATTAGCTAAGCAAATTTACTACCATGCTGGAAGTCCCACATTTCTATCCGCCATAGGAATATAATGAGTAAAATATGGGCTTGGATGGGATCATACTACAATTATCTCAGTTTGCAGAACCTCCTGGAAGGTAGAGAGCCCCCTGGTTGTGTTGCGTATCAGGCAATAGTATGTTTTACATTTGATTCACTGATTTGAAGATAGGATTGAATCTCTGGACTGCAGCTTATTATTTCAGGCTTTAGAAAGTAAAAAAAAAAAAAAAAATAGCTGCCGGGCATGTGACAGTGTTCACAAACCTTTAATGTCAGACATAATGATCATGGTAAATTGGAGCTCGTTACCACGAAATGAGAGCTCATTGAGTCGTCCTTATTTTTTCCCCTGCTGTAGAGGAGGGAACCGAGCAAGAAAGCTAATCACTAATATCCCTACTCTCAATGGCTCCAGCAAAGTTGGTCTGATTGGGTAATTTCTGTTTATCGCTGCTTAAATTACGAAATATACGAAATTACAAAATTTTGGCATCCTCCTTATATACAGTATACAGGACACAAGAGCATATAGTGCGTGAAGATGTAAAGAACTATCCTGTGTTGTTTGGAACGTCACATTTCTAGTCTACATTTTTAGCATCCGTTACATCACAGCATTGTGGCTTGAAAACACCGAGATCCTCAGTGTGCCTTAGGCTGTAAAGGTAGGAAAGACGTACATGAAGTGCCGCAACCAACTGAGAAGCGGTACACAGCGCACAGGATGGTCCTTTGCTTCCCGATGACAGGTAGGACCACATAGGAGATTATTATATAACATATTTAAAACAGTATCACAGAATAAAAGTACAACTGCATTAAAAAAATTGGTCTGTGCTCTCAATTATTTGTTGAGAACATCCACATATGTCTTAGCACACAGCGCTCTTTCACACACACAATATTTCCATCGGGGCGCTGTCTGAATTTAGAACAGACAGCAACCAAACTGAACGCACATCAGTCCGTGATGAGAGAATCGCAGCGTGCACTTCCTGCGTCAGTTTTCCCGCTTGACTCATTCACTCAAGTCAACACGTCTGCAAAAAAAAACCTGATTGCACATGGACAATATTTGGGTACAGGCCGTTTAAAAACTCCATAGTGACCCATGGAAACATGGCTGGTTTCCAAAATAGGAGATTTTTCTCAAAATTTGCAACTACCAGTTTGTGGTGGCGCCCATCAAGATGATTCAACTTTCTTTCCATAAAGGCTTTAAAGGGTTTCTACCACCAGAAATAACGTTATGTAGCTGACTGACATTAGCACATCGCTAATGTCAGCACTACATAACATTATGTTTTTTACCTTTCTCCCTGCAGCCGTTTTGGTTAAAAACAAAGCACTTTTATAATATGCTAATGAACCTCTAGGTGCTTTGTGGGTGTAAAATCATCACCTAGAGGCTCCGTCCACTCACCCTTTATCCCGCCCAGGTCCTCTGTTCTGCCCCCCCCCGCTCCACTTGATTGATGGCACAGTCCACCGCCTCGTTGACGAAATCCCGCGCCGCGCCGTTCACTTCTGTATTGATGCGCTCCTGGTGCCGGATTCCTCACTGCGCCTGCGCCGACTACGTCACAGTGAGGAAGCTGGCATCAGGAGAGCGGCCTTCACTCGCTGTGCCAAATACAGAAGTGAACGGCGCAGGCGCGGGATCTCGGCAGCGATGCGGCGGACCGTGCCATCAATCAAGAGGAGCGGGGCGGGCAGAACAGAGGAACTGGGTGGGATAAAGGGTGAGTGGACGGAGCCTCTAGGTGGTGATTTTACGCCAACATAGCACCTAGAGGCTCATTAGCATATTATAAAAGTGTTTTTTTTACCAAAACGGCTGCAGTGAGAAATGTAAAAAACATACTGTTATGTAGTGCTGACATTAGCGCATCGCTATTGTCAGTCAGCTACATAACAGTATTTCTTGTGGTAGAAACCCAGTAAATATGGATGAAAAAAGACAGAATGAATGAGGAAATTGATGAAGGTGTGAAGACAATGTACTTTAAAAGTTTACGACGTAGTAACATAGTTTATAAGGCTGAAAAAAGACATCTGTCCATCCAGTTCGGCCTGTTATCCTGCAAGTTGATCCAGAGGAAGGCAAAAAAAACCTGTGAGGTAGAAGCCAATTTTCCTCACTTTAGGGGAAAAAATTCCTTCCCGACTCCAATCAGGCATCAGAATAACAGCATCAACTGGTGTTGGAGTGTGAGGTTTGATCCACATGCTGTAATTTTGCTACCACGATTAAAGAGACAAGCGACACAACAATTAATTTGCAGTGCTGGAACTTCATTTATTATTGTTTTGCTACCAAAGGACTCTTTTACCTGTTCCGTGCACCAGGGGCTGATTGAATCTACCAAAGGTGAGCTGGAATTTTACTATGGAAATCAGAATAACTCCCTGGATCAACGACCCCTCTCTAGTAGCTATAACCTGTAATATTATTACACTCCAGAAATACATCCAGGCCCCTCCTGAACTCTTTTAGTGAACTCACCATCACCACCTCCTCAGGCAGAGAGCTCCATAGTCTCACTGCTCTTACCCCAAAGGAATCCTCTTCTATGTTTGTGTACAAACCTTCTTTCCTCCAGACAGAGAGGATGTCCCCTCGTCACAGTCCTGAGGATAAATAGATGATGGGATAGATCTCTGTACTGACCCCTGATACATTTATACATAGTTATTAGATCTCCCCTCAGTTGTCTTTTTTCTAAAGTTAATAACCCTAATTTTGATAATCTATCAGGGTACTGTAGTTCACCCATTCCAGCTATTACTTTAGATGCCCTTCTCTGAACCCTCTCCAGCTCTGCTATGTCTGCCTTGTTCACAGGAGCCCAAAACTCTACACAGTCCTCCATGTGTGGTCTGACTAGTGATTTGTAAAGTGGTAGGACTATGTTTTCATCACCTTGGCCTTGGCAGCAGCTGCCTGACACTGGTTTCTACAGTTTAGTTTTCGTTTCACTAAAATCCTAGGTCCCTTTCCATGTCAGTGTTACCCAGTGTTTTACCATTTAGTATGTACGGGTGACTTGCATTATTCCTTCCCATGTGCATAACTTAACATTTTTCAGTGTTAAACCTCATCTGCCACTTCTCTGCCCAAGCCTCCAATCTATCCAGATCAATCTGCAGCCGTATACTGTCCTCTTCCATGTTAGGCTACTTTCACACTTGCGTTTGGTGCGGATCCGTAATGGATCTGCACAGACGGATCCGTTCAGATAATACAACTGTCTGCATCCGTTCAGAACGGACCCGTTTGTATTATCTTTAACATAGCCAAGACGGATCCGTCTTGAACACCATTGAAAGTCAATGGAGGACGGATCCGTTTTCTATTGTGTCATAGAAAACTGATCCGTCCCTATTGACTTACATTGTGTGTTAGAACGGATCCGTTTGGCTCAGTTTCGTCAGACGGACACCAAAACGCTGCAGGCAGCCTCCAAAGCGGAATGGAGACGGAACAGAGGCAAACTGATGCATTCTGAGCGGATACCTTTCCATTCAGAATGCATTAGGGCCAAACTGATCCGTTTTGGGCCGCTTCTGAGAGCCCTGATCGGATCTCACAAACGTAAAGCCAAAATGTAGTGTGAAAGTTGCCTTAATTACTTTACACAGTTTAGTGTCGTCTGCAAAAATGTTTATTTTACCATGCAAGCCTTTTACAAGATCATTAATAAATATATTGAAGAGAATAGGGCCCAATACTGACCCCTGAGGTAACATCCCATTGGGGAATATGATCACTTATTCACCCAAATATTTTCAATGGAACTTTTCACTCCTAAGTGTCATATTACACATGTGTATAAGTTTAAAGAGTCAGGGAAAAGAAAAATCTTTCAAGAACTCCAGTGGACCCAAAATGTTGGAAGTGCATGAGGTGCAGTTACATCTACACATTACGAGACCATACCGCTTCCTTTATGAGGTGGTGCACTGTCCTGATGAAGAGACCTACATGGTCTTGTAACGTGTATTTTGGATTCAGCAGCTCAGTTGAAAAACGACCCTTTTTCCTGGCTCTTAAAGGAAACCTTCAAGAAAACCTGTCAAGAGCTTCGTGCTGCTGAATCAAGGGCAGCAGCAAATCCCAATAGGCTCCCTGGTTACAAATGGATATAAATGACTCTGAAATACTGCAAAATTCCTAAGATAACATACTGTAGCTTAAAAAAAAGAACCAGGAATGGGGAGAAGAGTCAGTTGTGGCTCCCCACCCGGCTATGCTTGATTTACAGGTCTTTCCCTATTTGTGTAAAGGAAGAGCCCTGTCAATCAGCCCAAGCCAGGCAGAGAGAAACCAGTGGGGAGTTTCCACCGTGACTCTTCTCTCTATTCCTGGCTGTATTGTCCATACCCCATAAGGTATGTCCTGAGCATACCTCTACCAGTTCAACCTTCAAGGTTTTTCCTTTGTTGTCTTGTACATAGAGAGTTGCTCTATGAAGTGCTTTTTTTCTCCTTTTTATCTACAGTACATTTCATTCAAGTCGATAGTAGTCCTTTCTTGTGAAAGAAGACCAAGGGCTAGGTCCACAGGTACAGAGGGTACACGATGCCACACAGACACAGACAACGGTTATTACCCAGCAGTAAAGTTTACTGAACAGTAGTAATGGATAAGTGGCTAGGCATATATAAACAGGATAACAACAGAGCATAAATAAAACTGTAACGTAATACTGCCTAACGCTAAACTAGCTATTGCAAAATATTCCCCCACATTCCATAAAGCAGCCTGGCTGCGCCTGAATGTTCCTGAGCGAACTTTGTCTTTGGGGTGCACCGTTAAGTATTGCGCAATACTATTTGTAATCCAACAAAGTGAAGTCTGTATCTTGCCACTTTCTTATATGTCCCCAAAGTGTCACTGGTGCAGTACAACGAGGTGTGACGCTGCAGAGCCGCACTTACAGTTCCTTGGGTAGTTTGGTAAGTTCTTGGCACTTTTTCTTCATCCCCTGGTCCACTCCAGAACTGGACCGTACAGCTACTTGCTTCCCGGATTTGTCGCGGTGAATCTTCCCTCGGGACTGTAGTCAGAATCCACTGAAAGCTGAAATTCCTCTTCCAATCTCCTCAGCAAGTCCTTCCTGACGTCCTCAGCATTACACAGGCAGAGACTCACTCCCCTTCCTGATCTACATCGGAACTCCTCCCTTTCCTGGGGAGAGTGTGATGCAGCAAGTGATTTGCCAAGTGCAGTCTCAAAACTGCAATTACAATTCGCCATAACCCTTCTGAGAGTCCTAGCCCCTAATTTTGTGTGTTGCATTTCCCTGTCATTAAGGCTTTAAGGAGACTCCAGTTCATCCTTCCTTTTGGAGGAACAGGTTGTCTCAGTCCTGACATTAGTACCAGGATCCTATGGGGGGAGTTAGTACATTAGGTATTCCTGTGTATGTACTCACCTACCTCTGGGGTCTGTTCATACTGGTAGTTAGTCAGGACTTTGATTAGGGTTTTACTAGGAGGTGTCCATCTCCTTTCCCTAGTTTTCAGTCCTTATTCCCTCACCCCTTTCCCTCCTATGTTCATTGTGGTGTTTCCTTCTCACACCCGAACATGACATTAGGTCATCTCATAATGTTCTATGCCAGCTTATACAATAATGAGCATCAACCTTGACTTTTAGTTCTAAGACCCCCATATACAGGCAACAATGTTACATGAAAGATACTATTAAGAACATGTCAGAATATATTGCCTGGAATGTGTATGAGAGAGAAGAAAAGCGCAAGAATGTCGATTATAACTACTATTGCCCTTGAACTTTCTATCCAATAAAAAGTGCACACTTTGCAGATTGGTCTGTCATAATATGCTTTATAGAATCCCAGGAACAGGTAATAAGTTATCATTGTTCTTAGTGGTTTACAAATTATCATTCATACTAGAATTTACATAGAATTGGCCATTAAAGGATAGGCCATCAATATCAGAACCATGGTGGTCCCTGACAATCATCTATTGGAAGGGGCCATAGCACTAGTGCAAGCACTGCAGTTTCTTCAATGTTTACTTCTGTCCATACACCTGGACGCCATGTATGTAGTAACAACTGTTATGTGTATTGCAATGTTGTCCCTTTTAATTGAATGTCCACAGAGATAAATACCTATGCTTTAGATGGAGGAAAATAAGAAAATAAATTATTTTTGAACCAAATTGTGTGCTAAAATATTTAATAGATCTGTGACATACTGTTAGTAGTTCCCTTAGTAACAGTCCAGTAAGTATAATGTGGGCCTCAGTAATAGCTCTGTGTGTATAATGTGCTCAGTGCCCCTTAGTAACAGCCCAGTTTGCATAATGCGCCCAGTGCCCATTAGTAACAGTCCAGCATATATACTGTGTATGCTGTGCCCAGTGCCCCTCAGTAACAGTCCAGTGTGTATAATGTGCTTAGTGCCCATTAGTAACAGTCCAGTGTGTATAATTTAGCCATTAGTAACAGTCGAGTGTGCATAATGTGCCCAGTGCCCCTCAGTAACAGTCCAGCATACATACTGTGCCCAGTGCCCATTAGTAACAGTCCAGTGTGTATAATGTGGCCATTAGTAACAGTCGAGTGTGCATACTGTGCCCAGTGCCCATTAGTAACAGTCGAGTGTGCATAATGTGCCCAGTGCCCCTCAGTAACAGTCCAGCATACATACTGTGCCCAGTGCCCATTAGTAACAGTCCAGTGTGTATAATGTGGCCATTAGTAACAGTCGAGTGTGCATACTGTGCCCAGTGCCCATTAGTAACAGTCGAGCGTGTATAATTTGCCCAGTACCACTCAGTAACAGTCCAGCATACATACTGTGCCCAGTGCCCATTAGTAACAGTCGAGTGTGTATAATGTGCCCAGTGCCACTCAGTAACAGTCCAGCATACATACTGTTCCCAGTGCCCATTAGTAACAGTCTAGTGTGTATAATGTGCCCAGTGCCCATTTGTAACAGTCCAACATACATACTGGGCATACTGT
Organism: Bufo bufo; assembly: GCF_905171765.1. Lineage (NCBI taxonomy): Eukaryota > Metazoa > Chordata > Amphibia > Anura > Bufonidae > Bufo > Bufo bufo. The sequence continues at coordinate 142,879,966 of NC_053398.1, read as the reverse complement.
GCCCAGTGTCACTTAGTAACTGTCCAGTGTGCATACTGCCAAGTGCTCACCTGTATGCCGCTATAGTTACTTCTGTGCAGTCATCACCCTCACATAGAGGAAGTGTTTGTCCTGGAATATGTCCTTGTCACTGTCCAGATCCAGGAATGTGATATATGGAGCTTGCAGTTCATGTCTGTCTTGCCCCTGAGGGATGATGAGGCGGAGAAGGAGCTAGCCGTCATCTACGTGTCTCCCCAGAGCTGCTTCAACACTGGTTTAACTCTCCCTGTCATGACACCGGCTAGCAGGTCAACTGCTGCTACCTATTGTTCTCCCCTCCTGCCCGTCATCTCACAAGGCCAGCCTGACATGCTCCCTTGGTCCTCTTGTCGGGCCTGGGTGGAGCTGTGTGTTACAATCGTGGCCCTCCTCACATGCCTCCTGATTCTTAAGCACCATGTCCCCGCTCCCTCACACTCCTCGCATACAACCCCAGTGTCACCTGCACCATGGCTCTTTAAGAGCATTCACACTATAAGACTCACTGTCATTTTCCCCCATTTTGGGTAAACAAAAGTGCATCTTATACTGTCAGAAATATGCAGTATTTAAAATATGATTTATGTCCATGTGGTTCGACCAACCGATGGGAGAGGGTGTGGATGAAGGGAAGAAGTATGACTAAACTTTAATAATGTGTGCCTCCCCTTTCATCCAGTCTTGTGATCTCACATAACCCTTTTAAAGCCCGCCGTTGTCCAATGTCAATAGATGTGTTTAGCCTTTTACTTTCTTTAGCGGACTGCAGTATCATCTGTCATAGGTTAGTGTTGCCCTACATATTCAGCACTTCTTGTTTCTTCGAGTCCTGCCCTATAAATTATCCTCATGTGTTAATATGCATTTCCTGGATCACATGCTAGAAAATGTCATGAATGTTTGTGAAGGTCCTTTTCATTTGTCCATATTAATTCCACAAACGCCCAGTTATGAGGGCATTTCATATAACATTTCTTCCATGTCCTATGCTGGACTGTTTACTGCATCTGTAGATCTTGTCCCTTGTTTGCCTTTGCCATTCTGCGTCTTCAACATGTCCTTCCCCGACTTCTTCTCCCTTTGGTATCAGCATTCAGATCTTGTCTCTTGTAGGTTGATCAGTTCTGTCTCGGGGGAGTCAAGAACTTACTCTAGATGTCACAAATTCAATTGGAGTAGCAGATATTTAACAGCAATAAAAAATATCTCCAATGCTTGAGGACATCTCTCTGTCAGAGCAAATTCTGTTACCTAATCATAGATCGAGAGATGATCAGATAGATATCTTTGTTCTTTTCATTTGGTGGAATTAGAGGCCATTTGTTCACGTTTAGACAATCAGTTTTTACAGTATTAACTTGGACTTGCCTGTAGCTTCCATATCTTAGCATTCCCATGTGACCATTTTGGTGAAAAATTCAATTAATTCTAAATTTAAGGGTGTACCTGCATTACTTACCTTTATTTTACAATTCTTATTAACCTTGGAGGTACATCAATGTTAATTATATATTTAAGGGATTGTCTAGTATGGGAAAATCCACTGTCATGCACGCTATAAAGGAATTCTGATTTAATATGGGGTAGTCCTTTGGTAAGGATTCTTATCTTTTGTCCACAGTCGAGATCATTTAGAAATGGCTCTGGATGACCTGTCCTGGCCTGTATTACACAAGCAACCCATTGATCCAAATGGGCTTTGTGTAATGCTTCGTTTCCCGTCTGGTGGCGCTGCAGGCAGACTGAACACTTAACATTTCTCCTGCGCCGACGGGCAGACAATTTCAGGAAGGAAAGGATCCTTTCCGATAACTGCCTGCTCTTCAGTGGAGGTGAAGAAATGTATTTACATGCAGCGATCACCTCCACTGTATGAGACGAGTGATGGCTACTGCTACCGCTTGTCCTTGGGCAGCAGATCCCTGTTTACACAGCATGACCTGCTGCCCAGAATCCATGATTTAGGTGTCCGCATGAAAGATCATTTCACTTAATGAACGAGCAGTTTGCTTGATCATTGGATGATCTGCAGAACCTTTACAATGGCTGAATATCTGGAATGAGTGTTTTTATAGACCTTAATTCAAAAACATCGGGCCGTGTAAACCCTCCATTACTGGTATTCCTATAGATAACAGTAACTCCTAGCAGGGAGGACACAATGTGATCTTGTTATTGTTAAGATACCCTTTAACAAGTAGAGATAGAGTTCTTCTTTCTATGATTCTCAGCCTGCCTATTACCGGTTTTAATAGGGTGAAAGAAAAAGGAGAGGACGGTAAGCAGTGCTATTCCAGGGGTTTCCTGGGAGCACCGAGGCGGCACCACAAAGCCAAAAAGTTTGCAAAGTTACTTTTACTCAGAAATAAAGAATTCTACTATATCCAGGATCCCTTGTGTCATCCTTTGGGGACCTAGAAGCCGGGGGAGTGCAAGTATTGGTGTATTGAGTTTATCCTATACTTCCCTCCCCGGTAAAGTACGTCCTTTACCATTGCAATAATACATACATTTTATTCATCAGCAGTCACAACTGTGACAATGCATGGTACTAAGACTGATGTGTATGTGTTTTTATATATAATTTTTATTATTGCTTTTCTAACTGTTTTATATGGCCGTCTTTGATGATATAATTTTACATTTATAAAATTTATATCATATTCAGAACTTTGCAAACTCTCTGGCTTTGTGGCGCCCCCCCCGTGCTCCCAGGAAATCCCTGGAATAGCACTGCTTACCGTCTCCTTTTTCTTTCACCCTATCGAATCAACAGTTCACTGATGTGTACTGATTTTTACGGTTTGGGGAGCTGCCTCACGTTAATTCCTCCACTGCCCACCACTTCCATCTCTTGGTGACATCCCTTGGCGCCTCCCACTCCGTTTCCCCTTCGTTCCCCCCTTCCACCTTCCTTCATCCACGTTCGTCCACCTAACTCCTTTTTGATTTTCTTTTACATATTACCTGTTTTATCAACTAAGTGAAAGTGGGAGATTTAACAAAACTGGCATACCCATACCCCAGTCTTGGAGTGAGATACGCCTATTTTATTAGGAAGCAGATGCTTCTTAATAAATTTGGTGCATCTCTGCCCTGCCGTACGCCAGAAACTGAAGACTACACCAGCTGCAGGCTGGTGCAGACTTGAGCTATAACTTATGCCAGTTTCTGGGTAAAGTTATAGTAAATCCGGCGGGCCATGCAAAGCCCAGTCCCCTCCCGCTAAGCCCCACCTCTTTTCCTCGCCACTTCAGAAAAGTATTGAGAAGCCTAAAAAGTCTCAAATTATGGTACACATAGGGCTTAGTAAATGCCCCTCACTGTGTTACCCCAGACCATTTTGTAGTATATTCTTAACCAGTATCCCCCTTTTAATTGATATTTTCATTACTGTTTACTTACCTCTTTACTGGTTCGCTAACTTGTGTGAAAGGAACATTATGATCAGTCCTGAAACTTACTGTACATTTTTCAGTATTACATCAAATATAATAAACAGACATATAATAAAAAAACTAGCCATATATTTGAGATCCTTTAAAGGGAATCTGTCACCAGTGACCTCCCTATCCAGCTGTTTAATAGCTGTGGTTCACCTGATTTTTTCTTTTGTAAATCTGAGGCTGTGTTCCCCAGTTATGATACTTTATGAGACTTTTGGTACAATTAGGGCATCATCCTTGCTGTTGTTGCACCAAGCTACACTCCTTTCTGTCACCAGGCCCGCCCTGGCTATTTTACCACTACCTAGCACTGCCAAATTAAGCATCTAAGGAGAGGATGTTGTATGGCCACAAGTCACCAGGTAGCCCCTATTGTCAGCCAGCATCACAGACTGTGTTTAACACCAAACTTTTACTACCTGGTCTTTACTACCATTACTATCTTTTTTCTTCGGCTTTTCATCCTCAGTCGAACGGACAGACGGAGCGCAGCAATCAGAATCTGGAGACTTACTTGAGATGTTTTGTTTCAGAGAACCAAGAGAAGTGGTCTTCATTCTTGTCGTTATCTGAGTTTGCCATTAATAACCGTAGACACTCTGTCCACTGATAAGCTACCATTTTCTGGGGCATATGGATTCCATCCGCACATTTTCTGGTTCTCAAACTTTCTCGGTATTCCTGAGGACGAACAATTTTCCTCTTCTTTGTCTTCAATTTGGCTGAAAAATCAATATAACCTGAAAAAGATGGGCAACAGGTATAAGCGTGTGGCTGACAGGAGACATATGAATGGTCCGGACCTGAGAGTGGGTGATTCTGTGTGGCTGTCCACAAGAAACATTAAGTTTAAGGTACCTTCTTGGAAGTTGGGTCCAAGATTTTTTGGTCCATATAAGATCACTGCAATTGTTAACCATGTAGCCTTCCGTCTTGAACTTCCTCAGGCTTTGAAAATTCATAACGTATTTCATAAGTTGTTGTTGAAGAAATGTGTCGAATCAGTTGAGCCGTCCTCCTTGCCTCCCGCTCCTGTCATGGTGGACTGTGATTTATAATTTCAAATCAGCAGGATTGTGGACTCCCGAGTTCTTTGTAGATCCCTCCAGTATCTCGTCCACTGGAAGGGTTACGGACCAGAGGAGAGGATGTGCGTTCTAGCGGCCGATGTTAATGCGAATCGTCTGGTGAAGGCCTTTCACAGAGCCCATCCTGATAAGGTTGGTCCCGGGTGCTCGGAGGTCACCCGTATAAGTGGGGCTACTGTCACGGTCCCTTAGCTTGTAGGGGAGATTTTTGCAAGTGTCATGACGTGTGAAGATCTAAACCTACCTGTCACGGTCCCTCACTGATGTCAGGAAATCAAGGAGATTGGCTGAGCGTGGAGGAATCTAACAGCCTCCTTGATTTCTCTTGATTCAGTGTTGATAGGGTTAATGACCACTGGTGTGAGTTTGTCTCTGGTGTTCCTGCTTGTCCGTCTCTACAGAAGTTAAGTGTCGTGTTTGTTTGTATTTGTTATATTCTCTGTTGTTTGTATCTGGGCCTGAGACAGAGACTTCCATTCGTCCATCTGGGGAGAAATGGGTTGTCTCTGGTCCTAACCTTATTCCAGGGCCTTATTGGGATATAAAGGCCTAGGTATCCTGCATATTAATATTCCTACCTTCAGGGTCTATTCATATTAATAGTTAGGGCCCGGATTAAGGTTGGTTAGAAGGTGACCTCTTTCTTCCCTAGTTTCCAGGCCCAGTTACTGTTCCCCTTCCCTCCTGTTTTCAGTGTGGAGTTTTCTCCCCACACTGATCGTGACACTACCTTCGGCCCTCCAGCTGTTGTGAAACTACCCTCCCAGCATGCATTATTGCTCTGCTCTTCTCAGAAGTCACATAGAAATGAATGGAGCATGCTGGGTATTGTAGTTTTGCAACAGCTGGGGTGCCGAAGGTTGCTGACCCCTGTTCTATCTTTTGCATAGGGCAGGGATCAGCATCTTCTGGCAATCCAGCTTTTCTTAAACTACAATTCCCAGCATGCTTTACTCACTTCTACAGAAGTTACCAGAACAGTTGAACAATTGGGAATGCTGGGAGTTGTAGTTTCACAGCAGCTGGAATGCTGAAGGTTGCTGACCCCTGGCATAAGGGGTAAGTGTCTGATCAGTGTGGGTTTGACCACTAATCAGGGGTTCATTGTGCTCCATAGGAATGGAATGGAGCTGCAGCCGAGCATTAGCTTTTCTCCTTTGAAGAAAACATAGAGTTGAGAAAAAGATGAGGGTCCCAGGTAAAGGAAAGAAAGCCAATATTGATAAACGTAACAGTGTCATACCTGTCCACATGTTATGTGTGATATTACAGCTTAAAGGAGTATTCCAGTTGGCAGAAGTTATCCCCTATCCACAGGGGATAAATATTAGATATTATCTATCTATCTAATATAAATATTAGACCGGCGGGGGACGAGAACAGGGGCCCCATACCACCTGCAGCCCCCCTGAAATGAACAGAGCGGCCAATCACACATGCGCACAACCTCTTTATTCATTTCTATGGGAGATAGGTGAGAGCTGTACTTGGCTATCTCTGGAACTCCCATAGAAATGAATGGTACGGCCGTGCGCATGTACGACCAGCTGCTCTGTTCATTTCAGGGGGAGTACGGGCCCCCGTTCTCACGATAATGCCCATTTAATTTATAGGTCCTCCCTCCCAGTCAGTTACATAGACACTCCTCTAACACAGTGTTAGGGCCCCCAAACTGTGGATAGTGGATGACTTCTCCCAACTGGAATACACTTCAGTGGAGCTGAGCTGCAGTGTCAGACACAACCTGTGGTTCAGCCGTGGCACTGTTTCTGGAAGAGGACAGCTATGTTTTTTTTGTCCCTTACAATCCCTCCGTCTAGTTGTGGTGTCGCCTACTACATGCTCATAGCAGTCCCCTTGTGGTACACGTCTGCAGCACTAGTAAGATCTACGACGTGTCATGTCTACAGTTTGTCAGCAGTATTAGACGTTGTGGTGGCCTGCATAAGATCTGGGTGTCATATGGACATCCGCTGTTCCATGGCGATTATTTATTATGCATTTTGCTTGCTTCGATTCTTTTTTGGCAGCATGTGTTTGCGGTTTACTTTAGCGTGCGCACATTCCCACGAGTGTGTAAAAACGTGTGTGCATGCAGCAAGTGTATTAATGTCTGTGTGGAACTTGGTCCGTGTTTTAAGGTCAGAAGGAGATTGATTTTCGTATAGAGCTGTTTCAGAAGCTGCTAATTTGATAGGACACTATTACAGATTCAGCCTGAGTGCGTATTGATCAGAGACCGGTCTTATTAGACTTTTTTATTATTTATTTTTTTATTGATCAAACAAGTTATTGGTAAAATATTATGGATGATGGTGAGTACGTGTAGACTAAACATTTTGGTGATATGCATTTTAACACAGTTTCACAAATGGAGAACGGCCTGCTGGAGTTCTCTGGATCTGGCATTGCTGGATACTGACACCTGTCTGCTGGACCCCATTGACTATAATGGCGTCCAGCAGACATCTGGCAACTAAGCTGCAAATAGCCTGAGAATTGTCGGGATGAAAACCTCTGCATGCAGCGTTTTTTGCCCGGCTGATTCCCAGCGTTCTCTGCTGGTACAGCCAGCCCCAAATGTGAAACTAGCCTTAGGAGACACCTGACAATAAAGTGTGGTGATATGACTGCAGAGAACAATTACTGTACCCCCCAAACTGAATGTCCTCCCACTCCCCAGAATAAAAGAAGAGGCAAGAGACTACAAGAGGCTGTCGATCACAGCTTTATTAATTGCCAAATTTTTCCAAACTCTCACTGGATAACCACCAAATGATATGCTGAAGGAGAAGCGTTATGCCAACCACTATCTTGCAGTTGGCAAGTCTGCCTTCTCCTCCTCTCCTTACTTTTATCACCATACTGACCGCCACATAGGAGTCCATATACTCCTACATGGTATTCCAACCTTCACTCAACATAAGCAGAGTCTGCTCCATTCCCTCTTGTAACCCTGACAAAATGATATCCAGCCCAATTTCACAGTTGATTGTCTCCTTCTAGCTGCCAGGGTCGCACAACTACACCAGCGCGTGAATAAATCGGGCAATCCATGTGTTAACTGTTCATGTAACTCTGGGATCTATCAACTATACAATCACCAGTTCTGAAAAGAAGATAGGAATACATTCAAAGTCAGCCCCAATAAGGGTAATAAGCTCAGCAAGTTTCAGAAAACAGGAGGTCATTTCCATCCAGCATGGATATCCAGGACCACTAGAACCATTGGGGACTGTACACCTTTAGATAGTTCCACAGCCTCCAGCAGTACCTGTGACCAGCGAAGACCACTGATACACCCCCAGGTCAGATCAATATTACGGAAGGCAAGGCTTTGGCCACCGGACCTGTATTCCGTTCTCTGCACAGTCCAAAAGATATACGAATGTTCCATGAAACGGCTGGCCGACGAGGCTCTGAAAAGAAGACAATCAAGTTACTGTAGCATTTCAGGGCGGACGTAGGTGGCAAAACACGTGCATTTCCATGGACCAATGTGCTGGAGCTTGGACTGCAGAATTTTAACAGACTGCTCAGATTCTGTATGGACAGTGCCTAAAGCTAACAGGCAACACTCAAAAGGGTTTTCCTCAGGATAGGTCATCAGTAGCTCCGCCGATCAGCTGTGGCTGTGCTTGGTATCACGCTCAGCCCCATTCACTTCAATGCACCTAGGCCACGTGACCGATGAATGTGTCGTCACTGGCCTAGGAAAAGCTGTGAGAATACCGTGACGCTACTGCGAGCGCTGCTGTCTTCTCAAACAGCTGATCAGCCGTGGTTCCGGGTGTCGGGCCCCCACCAATCAAATACTGATGACCTATGCAGAAGATGGGGCATCAGTATTAAAATCTCAAAAAAAAAAAACTTTAAAAACCGACTGGAACTGAAAATGGTTTAGTGGTTAACCGACTGCATGAGACAAGAAAGACTCACCGTCACGACATAAAGCCTCACCACTGGAGGATTTAGATGGAGGATCAGTTGGGAGAACTGGAGGCACCGTATCCAAAACCGGTGGATGCCGGTCCGACTGGCCACTCAGGCCGACTGTCTGGTTGAATGATTAGACTCCCGCCTCTTGCTTGTTCATGACCTGCCAGAGCTTGAGCCATATTGGACCATAAATATGGGACAGCTTGTTGCAGTGGCCAAAGTTTAAAGAAGACACCTGTCACCGTTTTAGTAAATGTTGGCGTTCACAATTCTACAGCATCTTTTCTATGTGTTGTATCATTCCTCTATTATTCCTTCTAGAAAGTTATGGAAACATTGGCAACTGGGTGTTACCAGCTGGGGGTATTTCCTACACAGTCTGACACAGTCCAGTCAGTGCTGCAAGTGTCAGTCAGTCAGTCAGGGGAATGGTAACACCCAGTCATTTTATTAATACATTTTTAGGCAGAATAGTTGCATAGTTAGGAGAAAAGATGCTCCAGAATGCTTATTTCCTAGGGAATACAGACATTTAATTATACAGGCATGTCAGGAGAGCCTCCAGATCCACTATAAAAGGCAGCAAGGTATGAAATGTCAACTGTACAATTTATAGAAGAGCCTTTTAGAGACACAGTGCCTTCTGTTTCTGTCTTAGATAATACAAAAGATGATTGTATTACTCTCCAGGACTCTGATTACATTTAGGCCTCATGCACAAAACATTGCTTCTAGGAGAGAATACAGTGCCTTACCAAGGCACTATATGGCAGCACATGGAGTGCCTAAAGACGCCATGTGCTACAATGCACAAGGATTGCGGCTTTGACCTTATGTAAAAGAAAGTTTTCTTTCCTGTGTAAAGAATCAATCAAAAAACTAGTACTGCCTAAAGTCTATGTGATGGTGGCATAGGTCTGTATTTTAAGCACTAAAAGGAATTGTCGCATTGTAAAAAAAAAATGTTATTGAAATCCACAAACTTGGTGTTAGGGCTCATGCACACAAATGTTGGACATTTTGCGGTCCGTAAATCGCAGACCTGCAAAGCACGGATATAGGCAATGGGGATTCTGTATTTTGCGGAACGGAATAGCTGGCCCCTAATAGAGCAGTCTTTTACTTGCCCGTAATGTGGACAATAGTAGGACATGTTCTATTTTTTTTGCAAAACGGACAAAGGGAAACGGAATGCCCTATTAAAAATGAATGATTCTGCATACGGGCTACAAAAATAACGGAACGGACACAGAAAACATATGCGTTCGTGTGCATTAGCCCTTATTGTGAGCATTTCACAGGCTCGGGGACTCCCTGCATTCTAGTTATGACCATGCATTTACTAATAATGGAAATAACCCTTGTAGTTGCAGCTTAGTTGAATGTTATCAATCCCCTTAAAGGGGTTGTCTCATCATGGACAATGGGGGCATATTGCTAGGATATGCTGGGACACGCACCTATATAAAGAACGGAGCCCCGCAAGTGAAGGAGGGCGCACTGTGCATGCGCAGCCGCCCTTCATTCATTTTCTATGGGGCCAGCGAAAAAATAGCCGAGCGCTGGCCTGGCTATTTCCATCGGCTTCATAGAAATGAATAGGAGCGGGGGCCGTGAATGCGCGGTACTCTCCGTTTCACTTCTTTGGGGAGCCGGCTTGGTGGTAACCGGACCGGAGTCCTTCAGCCACCACCTTGCGGGACTCCGTTCTCTGTATAGGTGCGGGTCCCAGCGCACCTATATCGAGAACGGAGCCCCGCAGGGTGGTGGGATAGGATATGCCCCCATTGTCTTATAGGTGCGGGTCCCTATAAGACAATGGGGGCATATCCTAGCGATATGCCCCCATTGTCCATGATGAGACAACCCCTTTAATCATTCATCATGCCACTGTCTCTGTTTAAAAAATATCCTACAATCCTGCAGTTTTCGCACTGGCCACTAAGCCTACTAATAGGTGCCACTTGGTCTCTAAAGAACACTTTTAGGCAGTCATCTTATTATCACCATAGGGAGGATTACAGTGACACATATCACCTATATACAGATAACACCATTCACAATAGACCACTGTCAAAGCTTATCTACTCTCCCTCCCTGTAAAATTACCTCCTTACCGGTCAGAGCATGCCTAGAAAACTCTGAATGAGTCCCCTCCATACCATTGTGTCTATGGCCGATGGCGGCTATAAAGCATATCCCTAAATGCTTTTAACGACTTAAATGCTTTTAATCTCAGGCAAGATGGCTGCCCCCATTATCATGTTCAGGATATAGCCTTTATGGTAAAAAAAAATTATGTACAATTAGAAAATAAAAACAGATTAGAGAAAAGGGATATGTCTCCCTATCTGATTTTAGCGGGTAGAAGAAAATTATAGGTGACATTCCTTTTACAAAGTACCCTCATAAATTTTTCCCATGGTGATTTAAAAGGCAACCTTTCCATACGCTCTTATGTCCACTGGCAGTTCCAATGTGTATTTGCAAGAAGCTCCTCAGTGCAAATCCAAGGCTAGCACTATCTGCTGTGGATGTACCAGGTGATCCAAGCGTGGACAAAAATCTGTACCCGTTATCTTCTGATGCTTGTGAACGTGGTTACAAAAACTTACTTAATTTACTTGCATTGGAGGTGGGTTGGGAATGCACTTGATTTTGGCACAGATCCTTATCAGTATGCTCTTTTGTGTTGTATTTCAATTAAAAATTTTTAACCCTTTAAAATGCAAAAAAGATTTATTAAATAAGAAAAAATGGCCATAAAATGCTTCACTCCCAGCTACGCCTCTTTCTGGAATTAATTCCTAATTTAGATTGATGCACAATACAGTCATTAGCAGTTGGTCTTCAAATACTATAATGACAAGTAGATTTGCACCATGGGCTATGCACAGTTTTATGTGACTACATAACAATTACTTAATTGCATTATCATATGCCCTTAAAACATGCCTTTTGGGGAACCGAGCTCTCTCTGTAAGAGCAGAGTGGAGCAACAGCATGAGACTTGTCAAATACACCGGCTGCAGTCCTATACATTTCTTATCTCTTGGGCCATGGTCTATTTTTCTTACGACAGATTTAAGAACAGTGTTATGTGTAGATCGATCTGAAACCCGAGGTTCTGAATGTTATGGAAATTATAGGGTGCATAATTGCAATCAATTCTAAATGGTCTAGATGACAGGAGGTGGGGAAAAGGCTAGCATTTCCTGACTGTCCTTCTATTAGGCTTTAATTTCCCTGTGTTGTCTTACTTCTTTATTGCTTTTTTCCCTTTAAATTTTTGTAATGGATTTTACCTACTTAGGCCTCAAACCGTAGATGTCGTCTGGAAAACTAGAACAGGAAGAATCCAGGTCATTACAACTGTATGGAGGACCAGAAAGATAACCTGGCTATTGCTTTCTGTAAATAACCGAGGAAAACGGATAGCGGTGGAGTGCTGTACTCCCTAATCTCATAGAAGTGAGTAAAGCGGTTGACGAGCATGTGCATTATCTCCCCATTCCCATAGGGGGCTCGGGGAACCCTGTTCTTGTGATCGTTGGCAGGGGTGGACTGGGAAATTAAAGTGGCCCTGGGAAAAAAATAAAAATAAAAGTGGCCCTAGGTTGTAGGCGGGTCCAAATTGAGAGAAGGCAAGGGCAAAACAAGTAGGCAGGGCCAACAAAACCAAATAAGACACAAAATTCAGCCGTGTCGCCCCTGCATTATTTAGCTATAGGACCGTCCTGAGGATGACAATACAGTTGAGTTCAGGAGGACTGGTGCTCCTATCATTAATTAATGCTGAAAGCACCAGATTGTTATGTACCTTGCAGCAGCAGTGAGGAGGACTCAGGCAGCCCCCTGGGCACCGGCCCACTGGGAAATTTTCTTGTAGGGTCTCTGACCATTCTGCCCCTGATCATTGGAGTCCTAAAGGTCAGACTCCTTGCGATCATGCAGTTATCATCTATCCTGTGGACATGTGATAAATGTTGTTTTTGGGCCAAGCACTTCAAAAGGGAACATCGGTTTTGAGGACCCTAAACCTCTTCCCCCACTATACTGGGGTTCGGGAGACCTTCCTGTACTAAAGCATACTTTAGGAATAAGTTTTGTCAACGTTCTGTGTCGTATGCAAAAGACTCTGCAGGTGTCCGCTGGGCTTTTTTTTTCCAGCAGGCAAGCATCCTATCTAGAATTGATTGACATCCCTGTCGCCTCCTGCATTATCCATTATTCCTTGCAAAGAGATATCAATCAAGTCTATATGGAAAGGGTAGCCTCCAAGATCAAAAGACACTTGCCCACTGAAGACATTCCCAGCAGACTCTTATTAATTTATTAAGACCGGTGTTTTAGATGCCGGTATTAATTAATAGCTGGTGGAGGATCCGCCGAAGTTATGAAGATACGCAGGTCTCTCCATAACTTTGGCGCATCCAGTGCCAGTTCTACATGTAAGACAGATTCCTTGCTATCTTACATTTGGACCTTTTAATACGCTTAAAACAGGCGTAGAAAATGATGAACGACACGGGTCTGCCGTCCCATCCCCTTCCCCGCCCACACTAAGCCCACAATTTTAGAACAGGCGTGAGTGGGGCAAAGTCTGCACCTGGAATACGCCTAATTTAGGCGTATTTCAGCTTAATAAAGCACCCCCTTAGTGAGTAATCTGTACACAACGCAGGAGTTGTCACAACTTCTTTTTCTTGGGTATTCTGCTGCTCTACATGGCTATGTCCTGAAATGTCTGTCTAGCCCCAATGTAGTTGTAGACTGGCCCACTATTGTGCCAGGCAACCTTGCCTCCCATAGGAACAGGGGCGTAGCTATAGGGGGTGCAGAGGGCCCAGAGGCCCTTGTGCCACATAAGAAGACACCAGTATTATATAAAGTGCATGCTGGTCAAGTTACACCTCTGGCTGGAGGGAAGGGGTTAGGTCAAGAATTTGGCATGGGGGGGGGGGGGGGGGGAGTGTCGTTTCAATCTTTGCCTCAGGCAGCACGAAGACCATGTGCTCCCCTGCCCCTGGCCACAAAGCAGTGGGGCCCAAGCTGAACTCCTGCACCAGGGCCCATGAGCCTTTATCTACACCCTTGCATAGGAATGCATTGAGTAGTAGAAGACAACGGAAGCTACATATGACTGATTATATTCAAATTCAGTTTTTAAATGGAATAGCAAAGAAAGTTGCACAACCCCCCATTACACACGAGTCCCACATAAGTTTCACGTTTATTGAGCACATGGAGAGGCGTTCCTGGACTATATGCCTGCTGTACACATATAATGCATAGCTTGATTTAGATTACTACCTGTGAGTTACACCATCGGATATATGCTTGTTTCCTGCTCAGTGCCTTCGTGAAGAATTCTTTTGCCAATTAGGAGAAAGATTTAGATAAAGATTGATACAACGCTTCACTTCCAGCAGATGAGTTGACATTATAGTACGAAACTTTTAATAGGAAGTCAACACAGTGGAGATAATTTATGAGCTATCCATCTGTGCCATTTAACACAGTATGCCAGCTTTCTGTGTCTTTCTCTAACTAATCGGTCTCTGGATTGGCACGTTATGGCTTATGAAAGGACATTTGCATATTTTTATTTATTTCAATGCATATTCTGTATACTTAGAGGAAGAACGGTTATACCAGGGATAAGTTTGTTAGTATAGCAGGGTGGAGGTTTTTTTAAAGCTCTGTTCACATCTCATTTTTACTTTACGTCCAGTGTATGTACTGGGAAAGCTCCTGGCACACATGCTGAAAGTTTCCTCTGTGCACCCTGCTTATGCCAAAAAAAAAAATCCTTTTGTCATATACTTGGCATTTAAAAAATTTGTTTTTATTGCGTTTTTGATAAAATAGTTTTATAGTATAGTCTTGTTACAGGAAAAAAAAAATTGTGACCCCAAGCTCAGTTAGCCTTTCAGGGCCAGGGACTATTATGCAAACAGAGTACATACACAGAGGACCAATGGGTGTAAGAACCAGTTTAAAGTGGTTGCTCAAATGTTTAATACTAATGACCTATATGCAGGATATCATCAGTAGGTGAACGTGGGGGTCTGATGTGTAGCAGCTCCAGTGAGCGCCGCAGCCTCCTCGCAGCCTAAAAAGCACAGCGTCATCCATTAGCAGATATGTTTGGTATTGCAGCTCAAACCCCTTCACTTGAATGGGATGCGCTGCCACAAGGCCATGTGTCCGATGAACGTGACATCACTGCAGTGCCATGGTCTCTTCAAACAGCTTATTGCAGGGGTGCCAGGTGTTGGAGCCCCACCTATCAGTTTCCAAGCTCTCACTATAAATCTTCTTGCTAGGGAGAAAAAAAATTATACATCTTTGATTTGTGTTCAGTAGTTTTGTGGAAGTTTGCCTCTCATAGGTATCTGAAGAGGTTAAAAGCAGTGACATTGTGGATGAGGCTGTATCTACAGCCTACTGACTTTTAGGCAGGTCCACCTGGTGTGCAGCCTCTCACTCACAGAGGCACAACCTCGAAAGCAAGCTGAAAGGTAATCCAGGACAGACTGGGCATTTTTCAATGTGTCAATGGGTGGCATATGCCACCGAATGCCTACAAAGTGACATTTGCAGCAGCACTCTTCTATATGCCCAAAGACATATGCAAACACAAATGCAAACATGGATAAATCAGAATTTATTTAATTGGAAGCTCCTTGCATACATTTTTTTTAATTAAAATTGGCTTCCAAAAGACGAGATCTATACTATCTGACTTACCATTATTTCAAATTCTTTGGAGGTGCCCGTCTGGCTTTGTTTTTTTGCTTTGTACATTTGATGGAGTGGCTGCCTCCATCAGCACTTCTGCCCAGAGCTTTTAATATATACTATATACTATATATATATATATATATATATATAAAGAAAGAAAAATGGCGGCACTGGTACAAGAAGGAGAATGCGGGTGCACGTCTCAAGGGGATTGGACTTACAGCCCCAATTAATGGATCCAGAAAAAGTACCGCTCTTTTTTCTGGATCTATATATATATATATATATACAGTACAGACCAAAAGTTTGGACACACCTTCTCATTCAAAGAGTTTTCTTTATTTTCATGACTATGAAAATTGTAGATTCACACTGAAGGCATCAAAACTATGAATTAACACATGTGGAATTATATACATAACAAACAAGTGTGAAACAACTGAAAATATGTCATATTCTAGGTTCTTGAAAGTAGCCACCTTTTGCTTTGATTACTGCTTTGCACACTCTTGGCATTCTCTTGATGAGCTTCAAGAGGTAGTCACCTGAAATGGTGTAATGACCGGCGACACGCACAGGGAGGAAAAAGGGAAAGCCCTGCCCAAGGGAGAGGGAAAGGTGGTGACCCCTGACTCACCTTGCGGCTGGCACCTGACTGCCCTGACGTCCCTAGACGGGTTCCTCACCCGTGCGGCGATCACGTGCCTAAACCCTGGCTTTCCCTAAAATGAGCCCTAGATAGTGAACGGGCCGGTGGGATTGCTAGTCCGCACCACTGACACTAAGAGGGAAACACCAGGGAGAGGACAGACAATACAGACAAACACATACACCCAGGTGGGCGACCACAGCAGACCACAAAGGTCCAACAGGGATCCGGAGGGTAGCGTTCTGGACCAACAACCAGAGAACGCAGCAACACAGCTCCAGAGGGTCAGAATAGATGTCCAGGCAGGAAGCTCTATATCTGGCAACCAGAGAAGTGTGAGAGGGGAATATAAGGAGGTTGGGAGTGCTGGACAAGGAACAGCTGAGGAGAAGGAGCTACGGATTCCTGAGTGAGCCAAAAGGGTTTGCAAAGCAAACCCAGAAAGCTACCATAAGGAAACAGCCCTATCTTACATAGAGCGCGCAGCCAACCGCTGCGACCTCCTGACCCCGGGTATAACGGATTCAGGCGTGGTTCTAGATACCCTCGTGACAAATGGTTTTCACTTCACAGGTGTGCCCTGTCAGGTTTAATAAGTGGGATTTCTTGCCTTATAAATGGGGTTGGGACCATCAGTTGCGTTGAGGAGAAGTCAGGTGGATACACAGCTGATAGTCCTACTGAATAGACTGTTAAAATTTGTATTATGGCAAGAAAAAAGCAGCTAAGTAAAGAAAAACGAGTGGCCATCATTACTTTAAGAAATGAAGGTCAGTCAGTTAGCCGAAAAATTGGGAAAACTTTGAAAGTAAGGGCTATTTGACCATGAAGGAGAGTGATGGGGTGCTGCACCAGATGACCTGGCCTCCACAGTCACCGGACCTGAACCCAATCGAGATGGTTTGGGGTGAGCTGGACCGCAGAGTGAAGGCAAAAGGGCCAACAAGTGCTAAGCATCTCTGGGAACTCCTTCAAGACTGTTGGAAGAGCATTTCAGGGGACTACCTCTTGAAGCTCATCAAGAGAATGTCAAGAGTGTGCAAAGCAGTAATCAAAGCAAAAGGTGGCTACTTTGAAGAACCTAGAATATGACATATTTTCAGTTGTTTCACACTTGTTTGTTATGTATATAATTCCACATGTGTTAATTCATAGTTTTGATGCCTTCATAGTCATGAAAATAAAGAAAACTCTTTGAATGAGAAGGTGTGTCCAAACTTTTGGTCTGTACTGTACATGTTCCCCATACATGCCTCCCCATACATATACATGTTCCCCATACATATATAAGTTCTGATTGGCCAAATTTGTGTATGTATTCTGTGAGGAGCGCGTAGAAACCACTGCCAGAAACTTCTGACGGCAACCTATCTCTTGTGAGAACAAAAACACCCTATGCTTCTCTCCCCTGACATTATCTGTTGGAGGAGAGTCGAAAGATCAGAAGATTCCCACACACATTAAGGCTCCATTCACACATCCGTAATTTCATTCCGCATTTTGCGGAACGGAATTGCGGACCCATACATTTCTATGGGGCCGCACGACGTACGGCCTTGATCCGGAATTGCGGACCCGCACTTCCGGGTCCGCAATTCCGATCCTGAAAAAAATAGAACATGTCCTATTCTTTTCCGCAATAGCGGACAAGAATAGGCATATTCTCTTAGTGCCGGCAATGTGCGGTCCGCAAATTGCAGAATGCACATTGCCGCTGTCCGTATTTTGCGGATCCGCGGATCCGCAAAACACACATGGATGTGTGAATGGACCCTAAAGTGTTGTCCGATCCTGACATTATCAATGGGTTCGGCTGACAAAAGTGTAATGTGTATGGGGGTCTTTAGATCCTCCACCCAACAATCATATTAATGGCCGTTTATCCACCTACAGTAAGATGATTGCTCCATTTGGATCTACTAAATGAGACAATCAAGTGCTTGTTTACAGGCAAATTATCTGTCCATGTATATGCCACCCCAAATATATTGTATGCAGTGGGTTTTTGGGCGAAGGATGAATACCGTACTTTAGATGCAATCTTATAAATGGTGATTGCACATATTATGGCGTTGCTCCAAGCTGCATAGATACTGGGTGAAAATCACAGAAATTGTTTCATATGTAGTTAAATTATATCAGCAACCTATACTAAAATGTGTATTCTCGCGAAAGTAGATATAAATGATAATTATCTTTATATCTAGAAAACTAAGGTTGGAAAAATGTTAATCTTCCAACAACTGCAGCTTTGAAAAATACCATTATTCACGTAATATCCCTGGAAGCGCTTACTTATATTCAAAGACTGAAATTACCTATTTCCATAAGCTTTGGGACCCATGGATTAGCTGAGTGAATGATCTATACTTTCAATTGGTTTTGACCTATCGAACAGGGATATGCTGGGAAGTATAGGAAAATCTCATACATCCTCAGCTCTCTCTCTCTCTCTCTCTGTGTTTTTCAAACAGTTCTTTTTGTTTTTCTGTTTTTTTCCCCTTTTCCTTCGCTGTATCTCTCCACCTTACTTGGGTGTGTTTGGTAGGTGTTTTTTTTTAGTTTGTGGTAAAGAATAGGGGTTAATGTCGAAAATAAATCATGCTTGTGGATTATTCTCTTATAATAAAAACCAGAGGCAATTCTGATAAATGTATATATCGTTATAGGCAGATGGGCCATCAAAAATGAGCAGTAATATTGTTAGTGAAGCTGGCCTTTGGTCATACACATTGGATTTATTTGAGCCGTATCCACCAATTTCGGCAGGGCCTGCCAATCACCTAATGTGTGTTGGGACCTCCCTACTCTCACTCGATGGCAGACACCAAGGAAAAGAAAGATAGGGCTGTTGGATTTCAACATGCAAGGCCCCTTTTTTCTCGGGTAAATAACCCGACGCTAGAGGTGTCTGACAGTCAGGGTCGGACTGGCCCACCAGAGTACCAGTGGCTTAATCCCCTCTCCCAGCTCAGAACACAAGCAAAAAGGGGGATCAGGAGAGATAGATGTCAGGCAAGCAAACATTCAACCAATAGCTGTCTAAAACGTATGGACACCTTCAGGCTCCTTTACGTCGAATACATTCTTCTGTACTTCTTTTTAAAACAAACATAGGATTGTCCCGTGGCTCAATTGATGAAGGAAACATTGCCTAAGTAAAAATTAAAGAAAGCTTCCCTGGTATCTTCTACTGAAATCCATTCTTACTTTTGATCTGAAATGATGCACAGGAGAACAAATACGATGTGAAAGTGGCCTAATGGTGGATTTAGAAGAGCAGATAATCGTTACAATTTGAACATTAAAGGGAATCTGTCACCGTCGAAACAGCCTCCCAAAGTAGAGTAAGCGGGGTATAGTGTAAGTGATGCAGAGTCCGGGGTATGTCATTTTTATCTTCATACTTTCTTGCATTTCTATACTGTTCTCCAACAAACCAGCAGTAAAATGCATTGGGAGGACTCCTCCTCGAGTCCTCGGTATCATGTGAGTGAGCTCAGGAGTCCTCCAATTTACTGCTGGTTTGTTGGAGAACAGAGTCGAAACGCAATATAGTATGAAGATAAAAATGACATAACCGGACTCTGCATCACTTACACTATACCCCATTTACTCTAGTTTGGGGGAAGGGGGTTTTGGAGATGACGAACTCCCTTTAAATGTGATTGATAATTGTTTACATCCCAAAATACAGTCGTACTAACGTGATGCCACAAAGATTTTAGCTTCATAAAGTGAATTTCAAAAATGTTTCATTGAGAAATGTCAAAATTTCCTAGCACCATCAGATATACAGTATCAGAGGTGTATTATTCCTAATATTTTATTACATGGATATTCATCAACTTTTTAGTTTTTTTGACAAAAAAAAGTCAAAAAGTTTATGTAACAAATTGCAGACATGACGCCTATTGACAGTCCACTTGTCAATGGAAGCTCTCTCCATTCATCTATTGACTTTATTGGAGGGGCGGTTTAGGGTATTGTAACATATGATCTCAGATTCTGTCATTAAAGAAAACCTCAAGTGCTAACCGAGAACAGGTTTGCCAATAGTTATGTGATTGACACAAAAGAGATTATGTGCAATCAGAATCTCAGCCCCTTTGGGGACATCTTTAACACGAGGATTAAACATTTTCAAGACAGGCGTTTGACGTTTTTTATGCTGAAGTATTCCTTTTAGTCTTTGATGTTTTTGTGCAGGAGAGAAGAGGCATGCTGAGGTGCCTCCTTTCTTGGGGTTCCGGTTTGACAAGTTTCTTTACTTTGTTTGGGCCCTGTCACTTTAGATTTAACACTCAATGGGGCTGGTAGGAAAGAGCTGCAGTTTATGAGATTATCTGACATCTGCTCATCACATATGCAGATTTGGCTCCATCATGAAAGCCTTTTTCGCTTGTTCTGCTTTGGTCAACTGCACTTGAGAACAGCAGTCGGCGACTGCTGTGTGACCTGTCACCGGGGATATTATTGACTCGATCCATGCAAGGCACAAAGCCACTTGTGCTCTGCCATACTCTTATTTCTTCAAAATCCAAACGCATTAAAGCTTCAAACTTTATACTGGCCAAAAAGGGTCTGATTTGCATTTTTCTGGGGTCACTCTTTCAATGTATTCCCAATTGTCCATCTCTGAAATTATCCATGGTCCCCACAACTTTCCTTAGTGGAGGACATGGGATAATAAATTTAAATAATTTTAATAGAAGCTCTCCTAAACATTTGGAACCATTGTAACAGTAATAAAAGGGTTGTACGCCCAGCGATTTTCTTTTTTCAAAAAGGCTCAGACTGCTTTAAAAAATTTAATAAAGTGATACTCAAGTCACCAGTCTCACACCGCTTTTTTCCTATGCTTTTTAGGGGCTTCTACTGGTCTCTGTGCTCCCTGTTCCCCTCGTCACTGAGCCATGCTCAGCCAATCACCGCTGTGTGCACAGTCTTATTTCTCTACCTGGCTAACACTGGCTAAACCTGCCAATCCTGGTGGGACGTAAAGACTGATGTGGGGAAATTCAGGGTTGGACATGTTGGATTCTGACGCTTTGATCTCAAAGGAGATAAGGTCTGGCAGGGATTTCTTAGTTTACTCCCCTCTTCCTATTGCATATTCAATCTAACATGCAGGGATGGACTGACCATATATACGCCACAGGGAAATTTTCCAGTCGGCCCATCCCTGGGGTGTGTGTGTAGCTGAGCCCTCCTCAAGGCCACTGGCCAGGTACATTCTTGACTCCTGCCCCATCAAATCTTCAGATGACCACATGGATGCCCGTACAAGCTAAGCCCGCCACTTTCATTGTGTTATTCGCTCTAACATATTGGTGCATATCATTTTAGACACATTCATTATTCAGATGCTTCTAAAAGAGTGACATTTTGTAAACTTTTTGACATTTCCTGTTATTAAACTCGAATGTGGGTGATGCCAGCTATTGTCTCTTTTTACACACACATACACTCACCTAAAGAATTATTAGGAACACCATACTAATACGGTGTTGGACCCCCTTTTGCCTTCAGAACTGCCTTAATTCTACGTGGCATTGATTCAACAAGGTGCTGATAGCATTCTTTAGAAATGTTGGCCCATATTGATAGGATAGCATCTTGCAGTTGATGGAGATTTGAGGGATGCACATCCAGGGCACGAAGCTCCCGTTCCACCACATCCCAAAGATGCTCTATTGGGTTGAGATCTGGTGACTGTGGGGCCATTTTAGTACAGTGAACTCATTGTCATGTTCAAGAAACCAATGTGAAATGATTGGAGCTTTGTGACATGGTGCATTATCCTGCTGGAAGTAGCCATCAGAGGATGGACACATGTTCTCATTCTGTTTACGCCAAATTCGGACTCTACCATTTGATTGTCTCAACAGAAATCGAGACGCATCAGACCAGGCAACATTTTTCCAGTCTTCAACAGTCCAATTTTGGTGAGCTCGTGCAAATTGTAGCCTCTTTTTCCTATTTGTAGTGGAGATGAGTGGTACCCGGTGGGGTCTTCTGCTGTTGTAGCCCATCCGCCTCAAGGTTGTGCGTGTTGTGGCTTCACAAATGCTTTGCTGCAGACCTCGGTTGTAACGAGTGGTTATTTCAGCCAACGTTGCTCTTCTATCAGCTTGAATACGTCGGCCCATTCTCCTCTGACCTCTAGCATCCACAAGGCATTTTCGCCCACAGGACTGCCGCATACTGGATGTTTTTCCCTTTTCACACCATTCTTTGTAAACCCTAGAAATGGTTGTGCGTGAAAATCCCAGTAACTGAGCAGATTGTGAAATACTCAGACCAGCCCGTCTGGCACCAACAACCATGCCACGCTCAAAATTGCTTAAATCCCCTTTCTTTCCCATTCTGACATTCAGTTTGGAGTTCAGGAGATTGTCTTGACCAGGACCACAGCCCTAAATGCATTGAAGCAACTGCCATGTGATTGGTTGACTAGATAATTGCATTAATGAGAAATAGAACAGGTGTTCCTAATAATTCTTTAGGTGAGTGTATATGAAGCTGAAATCCAGGATTCTGCCACAAACAAAGTAGTGCAAATTGGACCAACTTAGATTTAGTCTACAGTTTCTGGTGGGCGGAGCTTTGGCGCATGTGAAGAGATATTTGGGGCATGTGGACAGTTTTTTGTTGCATGTGGACACATTTTTACCGTCAGCTAAGACAACAAATAGGTGGTAAATACTCGAACAGATGGAACTGGGGGGTGCTTAGGATATCAGTGCTTGGTAATTACAAAAAATGGAAGATGAACAGCACTACTAGTGTAGAGATCCCTAATATTTATGCAAATCATGCAGTAGGAAATGTGCTAGCTAAACTGTATAGTGCAGTAGTGGCAAACCTATGACACGGGTGCCAGAGCCAGCACTCAGAGCCCTCTCTGTGGGCACCTACATTCTGGAAAAAGTCTATGGTGTACCAATATGCCTTAGAGTTTTCCTGCCATTCATCAACACAGGGCTCACTATGAACAGCACAGACAGCGCACTGAATGTAGGCAGGTATTATAGCTAAATGATAAAGTACATGGAAGATATATTTGCATTCAGGTTAAATTGCCGTGTTGGCACTTTGCAATAAATAAGTGGGTTTTGGGTTGCAGTTTGGGCACTCGGTCTCTAAAAGGTTCACCATCACTGGTAAAGATTATGCTAAAACAGGCTCAACAATGATGTAAGCATAACAAATTTTGAGTCAGCGTGAGCTTGCTTCCAAACTCGAGGGTGTACTGGAAATCACTGCCTGGTAGTTGCAAAAAATAAAAAAAATTTATGATGAGCATCTCTACCCACCCACAAGGATAAGATCCAAATCGGAAGACATTATCAGTGAAGCTTTTCAACGGTGTTAATCAGACCTGGTCTGATGAAGCCCCCGATCCATTTTTGAAAAGCATCACCACTAAGGCTACTTTCACACCCGTGTTATCCCTTTACCCTATTGAGATCCATCATAGGTTACTATGATACTGTGCACATCGAACCGCCCGCAGGATTATTGTCCTGCACTCTTATGATCATATGAGTGCGGGACAATAGCCCCGCGATCGGTCCGATGCGCACAGTATCATAATAACCTATGATGCTGTGCGCTCCCGTGCGCACGATATATGCCGCTTCGGGACATATGGCCCGCTTACGGACCATATGTCTCGGAGGGCATACGGTCGTGTGCATGAGCTCTAACACTGTTTGCCAATAAATATCTTGTCCTTGGTCCCAAGCACTGTTCATCTTACATTTAAATATATATATACAGTACAGACCAAAAGTTTGGACACACCTTCTCATTCAAAGAGTTTTCTTTATTTTCATGACTATGAAGGCATCAAAACTATGAATTAACACATGTGGAATTATATACATGACAAACAAGTGTGAAACAACTGAAAATATGTCATATTCTAGGTTCTTGAAAGTAGCCACCTTTTGCTTTGATTACTGCTTTGCACACTCTTGGCATTCTCTTGATGAGCTTCAAGAGGTAGTCACCTGAAATGGTTTTCACTTCACAGGTGTGCCCTGTCAGGTTTAATAAGTGGGATTTCTTGCCTTATAAATGGGGTTGGGACCATCAGTTGCGTTGAGGAGAAGTCAGGTGGATACACAGCTGATAGTCCTACTGAATAGACTGTTAGAATTGGTATTATGGCAAGAAAAAAGTAGCTAAGTAAAGAAAAACGAGTGGCCATCATTACTTTAAGAAATGAAGGTCAGTCAGTCAGCCGAAAAATTGGGAAAACTTTGAAAGTAAGGGCTATTTGACCACGAAGGAGAGTGATGGGGTTCTGCGCCAGATAACCTGGCCTCCACAGTCAGCGGACCTGAATCGAGACGGTTTGGGGTGAGCTGGACCGCAGAGTGAAGGCAAAAGGGCCAACAAGTGCTAAGCATCTCTGGGAACTCCTTCAAGACTGTTGGAAGAGCATTTCAGGGGACTACCTCTTGAAGCTCATCAAGAGAATGCCAAGAGTGTGCAAAGCAGTAATCAAAGCAAAAGGTGGCTACTTTGAAGAACCTAGAATATGACATATTTTCAATTGTTTCACACTTGTTTGTTATGTATATAATTCCACATGTGTTAATTCATAGTTTTGATGCCTTCATAGTCATGAAAATAAAGAAAACTCTTTTGAATGAGAAGGTGTGTCCAAACTTTTGGTCTGTACTGTATTTATTGTGACAGAGTGTCTGGAGAAGTAGTGGACGGGGTCTATGTGTGCCCAAGGTTCCTCACTTCTGTCATTTAAAAAAGCAACCAGGGAAATGTTCAGCAGAGGTCTGTATAAAAAAAAACAGTTTTTTTTTAGGGCCTGTGTTGCTGGTGTGGGGAGAGAAGGGTGGGCCCCCACTCCATCCAGACAGTCTGGGTTTTGGGCTGTCAGGTAATCACTCCTCAGGTGTGCTAGCCTGAATAAGGCTGAGAATGCAGACACGTCTCTCTGACTCTGTGTGGGAGCAGGACTGCTGGAAGTCTCTGAGAGCATAGCCGGTGGTACAAACGATATGGTTATGTTTGGTGCCCAGTGTTAGTCAGGAGTTCCTGACTGTATAGTTAGAGCCGGACAGGCATAGAATTTTGTTTTGTTTATGTTTATTTTATGGACCACCCGCTGACAATAAATCTGGACAGTTAATGGAAAACTGAGGTTGCCTGGATTCTGTGCTCGGTAGAGTGTTCTGGTCGATCCCAGAGACGACCACCCCCGCTACCTAACTCTCACAATATATATAAAATGTCCTGCCACATTCCATGTTCATGTGTGTTATTATGTTTGATTGTATACAATGGTCACCATGGTGATGCCACATAGAATTTCTAGAGGATCCACGGCATTCACATCACCTGCATGAAGTGTCTGCTTCTCTTCTGCATTGCTGGTTCCAGCATGAGAAGCAGCTGGTTCCTGTTGGGAACGTACATCCCTGAACACACCTCTAGAAGATTATCCCATCATTAAATATTTGTAGGATAACAGGAGAAGCCTAATTTAGTTTTTGTTTCTTTCTCTCTGTGGTTTAATCACAGATGAAAGAGACTAATAGCACTACAGAGCCTTCTGGTGATCAAAGGCCGATCAATCCTCTTTGTGGAGTAATTAACTATTTGCTAAACTTGCAGAATTGATTTCCATTTAGGGCTAAGAGAGAGGGTTTTAAATGAAGACCGATTTACCAGGCACTAGGAGGGAATCCAAGCGCTGATGCCAAGAGATATTCTACATGACGAATTAGAGTGTGCCGTGTACATGTCGAGAAATACGACTGGCTCTTGGCCTTGTCTCTCCAGGCTGGCAGAAATCAGATATAAAGGTTGATTTCCCCGACCAGATATAAAGTGGCCTTTAAATGGGACTCTGAGTATGCGGCGGGCAGGTCACGTTTCACTTTGGTCATGTTTGTGTCTATTAAAGCGACACTAGAGCTCCTTCTAGATCAGTGACACAGTTGTGTGCGGCTTGTGAATCCTGTTTCCCTGTTAACCTAACTGGCTAATCCTTTCTAGGGCCGTAGCTGACCTCACGTTAGTGGTATGTTAAATAGGTCCTGGATCCATATTTTTAACCTGTCAGCTGCCAGGGGGCACAGAGGATGACAGATTTCCATGTGGTGTGATGCCTCTCTCATGTGTGACTGTACCCAGTGGTGGGATTCAAATTTTTAACAACATTTTCTCTACTCAACGGCGGACACGCGGCGTCACAACACGTTTACATATACATACACCATATATATGCAACACACATACACATAAATACACCATATACATGGTACACATACAGAAATACACCATATATACACTACACACACATACCACCCAACTAAGCAGCTAAACTATCAACGGTGCGCAAAGCAATGGAAGTAAACATCTCCAGCTGCCCTGCCGCCGCCAGAGCACCGGATCGGGACTCAGCCGGGAACACGGTTCTCCGATCCAGTTGATTCTTGCAACCAGATCTGCAGAACTGGAGGGAACTGGCTGAATCCCATGCCTGACTGTACCCCTACAGAAGTTTAATTAATAGAGGTTAAATTGCTGACCTTATCTTGCCAATACATTTTCACTTAAAGGGATCCAATTCTACAAATGTGAAAACAAGTTTAGGCTACTTTTACACTTGCGGCAGGACGGATCCGACAGGCTGTTCACCATGTCGGATCCGTCCTTCCGCTATTTCGCCGTGCTGCCGCTCCGTCCCCATTGACTATAATGGGGACGGGGGCGGAGCTCCGGCGCAGCACGGCAGTGCACGGCGAAAGGCCGCCGGACTAAAAGTCCTGCATGTCCGACTTTTTAGTCCGGCGGCTCTCGCCATGCACTGCCGTGCTGCGCCGGAGCTCCGCCCCCGTCCCCATTATAGTCAATGGGGACGGAGCGGCGGTCCGGTGGCACGGCGAAATAGCGGATCCGTCCTGCCGCAAGTGTGAAAGTACCCTTAGATAGGTGGGGTTTGTCTTTTGGCATCACCGTAAGTGCATTGAGCTAAGCTGCAATACCAGACACAGCCACTACCAAAAGTGTGGCGCTGTGCCTAGTAAACATGAAGGGGACACTGCAACCTCTTTAATCAGCTAGTCAGCAGGGGTGCCAAGAGTCTCCTCTCACCGATCTGATATTGATGACCCATCCTAAGAATAGGTCATCAGTTTTGGAAAACCAGAGAACCCCTTTAAGATTTTGGAAAATGAATGTCAACTGAATTCAGAGGCTGGACCCCACAGCAGTCATTTGTGGTATTGTAGTTTGGGAGAGGAGTGCATCATAAAGGGGTTGTCGCACAAAAAAATATTGTACAGTTTTCAAACCAGCCCCTGGATCTGAATACTTTTGTAATTGCCTGTAATTAAAAATGTATTATATATAGCTACTGAGTTATTCAATGAAATCAATCTGTACAGCGCCACCTGCTGTTTGCTCTTTTTCTAACTTCTCTGTTCTGCTCAATGAGATGGAAGCACATGCTCAGTTCCATCCTTCCACTGCCACCAGCTGCAGCAGAAAGGACATGCCCTCTGAGAAAGGACATGTTCCCCAAGCTGCCAGCCTGAAATCAATCTAGCAGAATAATTGGAGCAATGAATAGGGAGATCTCTGGAGCCATGTGAGGTACAGGGCTGGTTCTAGGTTTGTTAGAAAGAGATTGCCATGTACTGTATGCTGTCTGATTATAATTTTTTACATTAATCACGGGATCCCCCCTTTAACAATTAGTATTGAAAAGATTAAAATAATCATCCTCATAGTACGTAAATTTGGCATAAAGCAATCAGCAGTGCTTTACATATAGATTTGTTGCAAATTTGCCATAGATTTCACCTTGTGCATTGCAAATCGTAAAATCCCAATAGAATTTAGCAGCCAAATTTGCCCGGGACAGTTTTCGACCGGACTCCAATACTGATTTTTTCTCACAGCATGTAAATGGGTTCTGATAAGATTTCATCCACCTTGCTGCTACCGTAATACACTGCCGAATTTCTGCCTGTAATTGCACAGTACTAAATCCATAGCCTATCCATCCTGTGTGGATATACCATAAGGCCTCCTGCACACGAACGTGTGCTGCCCGTTGCCGTATTGCGGACCGCATTTCCGGATCAATGGGTTCGCAAATCCGGAGATGCGGAATGGTGCGGGACGGAAGCACAGAACGGAACCCTACGGAAGCACTACAGAGTGCTTCTGTGGGGTTTCGTCCCGTACTTCCGTTCCGCAAAAAGATAGAACATGTTCTATCTTTTTGCGGAATGGCCGGATCGCGGATCCATTAAAGTGAATGGGTCCGCGATCCGCTGCGACTGCCCCACGGTTGGTGTTCGTGTATTGCGGCCCGGCCACGGAGCGCACACGTTTGTGTGCAGGAGGCCTAAATCCTTTTAAGTCTAAAACAACACAAAAAAGGTCCAGCGACTAAAGCTGGCTTTTACATTAGATATTTTTTTGGTCATAATAATTCACAAAGGACTGATACTTCTTACTGTATATGACATCATCCTCGCTTGCAAATTAACTTCCAGCAGCCAATTAAACACGTACACAATTGCTCGGGGTTTTTGCTAGGTAGATCTGAAACCAGTTAATTGTACATAATTATTGCATAATTACTGTACCTCCAAATACTCACATCAAAGGCAGCACCTAGTCAATTGTAACAACGCTTTTGCCAGTCTGAATACAAATGGTTAGATTCCTCGCTTGTTCTGTCATCTTCAATAACCCACACTATAGTAATCCACATCCCACCTGCCTCTCATTTAGACTTCCATCTCCTTTCTGACTCAAATCTATTTGTTTCTGTATTTGTGTGCAGCCCTTATTTTTGGCCAATGATATTGATCGTGGCTGCGTTTGAATTTTTGGTGACTGTCCTATCACAGTCGTGTGAAAGGGGTTATGCAGAAATTGATAATGATGACCTATCCTCAGGATCAGGGGAGGTCCAAGTCCTAGCACCTTTGCTGATCAGCCATTTCATAGACCCGCCAAGCTGACCGGAGCGCCGTACACTATATAGAGGCTGTGCTTGGTAGTCCAAGATGTAACTAGCACAGAGCACCGGCCTCTTCTATCAGCTGATCAGCGGGGATGCCAGGTGTCGGAACCCCGCCAATCTGATATTGATGACCTATCTTGATAGGTCATCAGTATAAGTTACCGGATAATCCCTTTCAAGGCGTTGTCCGGGTTCAGAGCTGAGTCAGTTGTGCAGTTGGTCTCTACAGATCTTGCTAGGTTTTTCTAGCTAACTAGAGCCTGTGAAAGAGCTATTATCCATTTATCTCTCTGGTTCCTGACATGTGGCTGGTCACCATGCAGATCCAATGCCATCTGCCTTGACCTTTGATTTGTTTCTTGGATTCGCACAAACTCTGCAATCCCTGATCTCAGCCTGTTTCCTTACTATGTGTATTGCCAATCCCCCATTGTTTTGCACGGGCATCTCAGGTTAGCAGCCATCCACGCTGGGACTATTCCAAGAGGTAGCAGCCTGGTGGCTCCCCTTGTATAGGGGTTAAAGAGTGAATACCAAGGGAACGTCAGGATAACGTCTTTAGGTCTAGCCCACAGTCACATCGGTTGATTGGCATAGCGGTTCCACAACCATTTCCCACAACACTATTATTTTATTTATATCAGTTCTAAAAATGGCAGCTCTCCAAAGCTATTTTTACCCTTTTAGCTGTTATACTCACCTCTCTGCAGCTCTGTGTCTTCACTTTCTGTGGGTGGTGTGGGGATTCGCTCTGATAGGCAGGTTAGCGGACGCAGTATAGAGGCAATAACAAAGTCTTTAACTTAAACAGTTCAGTGTTTATTCACACATTAAGGCCTCATGCACACGACCGTTTTTTTTTTGCGGTCCGCAAAACGGATTTCCGTTGTTCCGTGATCCGTGACCGTTTTTTCTTCTGTGGGTCTTCCTTGATTTTTGGAGGATCCACGGACATGAAAAGTGAAAAGAAAAAACTAAGTCAAGTTTCCATTGAAAATGATAGGAAAAACGGACACGGATCACGGACGCGGATGACTATCTTGTGTGCATCCGTGATTTTTCACGGACCCATTGACTTGAATGGGTCCGTGAACCGTTGTCCGTGAAAAAAGTAGGACAGGTCATATTTTTTTCACGGACCGGAAAAACGGATCACGGACGCGGAAGCCAAACGGTAAATTTTCCGATTTTTCCACGGACCCATTGAAAGTCAATGGGTCCGCAAAAAAAAACGGAAAACGGACAACGGCCGCGGAGGCACACAACGGTCGTGTGTATGAGGCCTAAAGAGGACCTTTCACTTGTATAAACGATGTTAACTGAGTATGCTGCCATATAGAGCGGCGCCCGGGGATCTCACTGCACTTACTATTATCCCCGGGCGCCGCTCCGTTCTCCCGTTATAGGCTCCGGTACCTTTGCTTCTTAAGTTATAGTAGGCGGGTCTTCCCTTGTCCTGTGGGCGTCTCCTTCATCTAGGCTGCAGCGCTGGCCAATCACAGCTCACAGCCTGGGAGGTTTTTTTCTCCCAGGCTGTGAGCTGTGCGCTGCGATTGGCCAGCGCTGCAGCCTAGGAGAAGGAGACGCCCACAGGACAAGGGAAGACCCGCCTACTATAACTTAAGGAGCGAAGGTACCGGAGCCTATAACGGGAGAACGGAGCGGCGCCCGGGGATAATAGTAAGTGCAGTGAGATCCCCGGGCGCCGCTCTATATGGCAGCATATGTAGTTCACATAGTTTATACAAGTGAAAGGTCCTCTTTAAGTGTCAAAAAAAATAACAGTTTCCAGAAAAAACTGTCACCTTGATTCTGGTGTTCGTTCACAAGGCATTAACGCAGAAGTCCTTGTATAAAGCAGAGTCCACGTGCTTTCACACAAACACGGTAGCAGGCCTTAATCCCTGCCCAAACTCCCAGGCCCCAATACAAAGACTGGCAGCGCTCCACTGTCAGAGAGGAGTCATCCACACCACCTGAAAGTGCTGCCTGTGTTTTATATCCCAATCCAAGACCCGGCCTGGAACGTGGGGAGTAGCCACCCACCCATCACTTTGACTACTCCCAATAAGAGCCATCCTGGATTAGCTTTGCAGCCAATACTAAAACAGCTGAAGTGTCAGAATACAATCTGCAAAACTGACACTTTGAGAAAAAACGGCTCTTACCTCACCGAGGCCAGGAACTTCGGTGACACGTACCGACCATCAATTACGACCCCTTGTTTCTTCCTACAGTGGGCAAAAGCTCTTCATATTTTGTCTAAAAGTAAGACCGCTAGAAAGCTGTCTTACATTTAGAAGCGACAGTGGATCAGCTGAAGTTATGTAGAGGCCGTCGCTTTTTCATAACTTCGGCGGATCCACCGCCAGTGCAGTGCTTTATTAAGACCTGCGTCTAAAATGCCGGTCTTAATAAACTTGCCCCTATATTCCTATGAATTTAGAAGTAGGAATGATTGAATTCAAGGTGTTTGGGTGGCATTACCTTCCTCACTATGAGATCTCTACAGAGAAGGAAGGGAGCAGGGAAGCTACTGAGCATGTCAGTCCACCACTGAACTCAGGACAGAGTAAATCAGAATTTCAAACACAGGAGAGAAAGCAGGGGGCGCAACCAGACAGGATGGACATAAACAATCTAACTGTTTTTTACTGCATGTATAATGCAATAATATTTTATTTGAAATGCCCCATTCATTGTGCAATTATGCTTTTTATGGGATAACCCCTTTAATCTCGCGTGGTCACTGTCTCCATGTAACTTTAATGCTATGCCCAGATATGTTTCGGAGGTATTATTTGGAACCTCTTTTGCAGTTTCGTTACTGTGTGTCGGGAAACATTGGATAGCATATGGCTATATATTTCCTGCCAATATGGCAGACACCATGGGGATCTCATTATAAGTCAGGAGGTCCTTCAGACACCCCTGGTATCTGTTGTATTACATGTCCATCACAGCAGTGTGTTTGCCATGTATAACATAAACCACAATGCAGATGTGAACAGCACCTTTATATATAGAATTTATACACCATATACTAGGATATGTTATATCCTGCCTTTCTGTCCAGTAGTTTGTATACCTCATTGAACTGACTCATTGCCAGGTAATTGTATTAGGGAGCAATACTGCAGCATGAAAGACAATTCTGCCAGCCCTGTGTATCCATGTGGGAATCTACTGAGACAATTTCAGAGTATATTAGACTACAGCCTGAGTGGGGTGACCTCTCCTGGATTGGGGTTGACACTTGAACGAAGGCATGTGTCCTTTCAAAGGACAGTCCTAGCAGAAGACTTTTATCTCTTTTAAATTACATTACTTGGATCGGCTTGTTCTCTTTAAATATATCTACTCCTTTTCTTTCTGTCGGTGTCAGTCTGTTACTTGCTGATTACCGTTAAGTTGGTAATTTTCCAACCTTCTTCGTACTTACCCATAACGTCTGCGGTTGTTCTTTTCTTCTCTCCGGCACATTGAACGTTCTAATGTATTATGTTTTATATATGGTTTACGTTTTTTCTGGCCATAGCTTTAAAGAGCACCTCTCACCGGAGACTACTGGGTCCAACCACTCTCACCCTCAAAAGAATAATGCAGAATAGTTTTTTTGGAGCCATCCAATAAGATCTTGTTCTCACCAATGGACATCAATTTCTGATGCTTTCAAATTATTTTGTGGATTGTATTTTGAGATTTAAAACCCCAGTTACCTGCCTGATGAGACTGTTTTGGAAAAGGCTAGGAGCTGTTGAAGACATGTCTAATATATGTTTTCATACAATGAATGATGCCTCTAGTCCAGTGTTCATATTGACAAAATATGGGCCTTTTATAAATGGGTATCTAAGGGGTACATATAATATTAATACAAAAATACACAACTAAATATAAAGAGTGGTGGTGAAGTAAGTGATCAGCTTGAGATGAATTGAAATATAGTAGCTTAAGTGTTCTTGATCTCTGCTTCTCAATGTTCCTAAGCTGAGTACCCCCGACTCAAATAAATTATACCTATTAAAAGCACAGCATTAGGACAGTGCTGGTTCCCCTTAAGGTGCCTGTGCACATTTGATTTCCAGTTGCCAAACTCACCGATTCCTTGCTGTGACCATCTGTGTATGGGTGTGTCCTGATTCTCCACCAATGCAGATGTTGGCGAGTCGGGAGAAGATCAAGCATGTTGGATTTCAACATACCCAATACTTTGTTGTTACGGCAGATAAGCCACCACCAAATGTGTCTGGCAGCAGCTTATCCCTTCTTCCATTAGCATACATAGGGGGTTAGGAGGAATAGATATCCACAGTTATCTAAGGGGTATATCCACTTACTGTTTAACCCTAGGGTGCACAAATCTAGGCTCTAGATTAATAAAGAGCAGAAAATAAAAAGGTGTGTGTAAATTGAAAGATGGTGGGAAGAAAAATGCTAAATGGAGTACAGGTATTTTTTTTTAGGAAAGACCGGTGTAACAGTCGAAGAGCTCTAAATAAAGGTGTGCGGACATCTTCATTAGCTGTCGATGGACAGCTATTCTTCCGAACTCCTCCATACACATGCATGCTTTGTCCAGCCTACTATGCATGTGTTGTCAGTGGGAAGCTTCTTTCTGACCCATCCAGTCAATTATCGGCTCTGCATATCTGCCAATATGTTTATTATTTTGTCCCTGCATTTTTCCCTGTAGGCCACTGCACTTAGTAAGGAAGGGACCATTGTCCAGTTGTGGGCCGTCATCTAGGGTGGATCATGCAAGCAGGTAGGGACAGTGGTGCAGACAGTTCAGGGCATCAGTGATCACTTTTGTAACAATATGGTAATGTATACAGAATGCTTTTCCTTTGCACTATATGAACACACATAGGCATTGTAGTAGTAAGGATTAGGGCGTGTGTGCCTTCATACAGATTACAAATTAAAGCCAAGTTCCTTGCACTGAGAATTCGGGACTTGTAGTACAAAGAGGATATGGCTCTGGCCCATGGTACCAATGCATAGGTGTATTGCTCAGTGATAATGTCGCCAGGTGCCAGTGTGTAACAAGTGTTCTCACAATAACAAGAGATTTATTTTTTCTGGGAGGTGAAAATTACCCTTGCAGCTCTGGGATAGTCTGACCTTTCATTTTCCACAAGGTGTTGTTGATGGATATTAGTACACTAGATCCCGCCAGCTGAGAGATAGAAACTAATAAGAATTTCTTGTCTGTTGTCCACAGTGATCTTTTGCATATTTCTTCTTAGAAAATCTTTAACATTGAGATAATGAATTGGAAAGTCCAAAAATATCCTACCATGTGGGGTAAACATGAAGCCCATATAGTAGATCCCCACTGAACTAAAAATGTCAGCTTAACCTCCGGTTCAGGTAAAAGTTATATAGTTAGTTTATTATTATATTTCACCGGTCTGAGTTTTTTTATTTATTAATTGGACATATCAACCTTTTCAAGGGGTTTCCAGTTTCTTTTAACCATTGCTCATGTATTATAAGGTCATAGATCCACTCATTTGCAATCTACTTTCATTATCTGTATTGCTGCTATGTCTAGATCTGGATTCCATTCATGTGATCACATCTGTAGCCCTGACACCTCCTGTGACATAACCTCCATTGCCTTTCTTCTGCACCTTCTGGCTGTATCCCTGCCCATGTAATTTCATGGGTGGGAAGTAGATGGCCTCTTCAGATCCCCTGTATTCTAAGGCTGTGTCACGGATGATATTGCAGATAGCTGGAAGTTATGGATAAACATCCCACTGGCTTGATCCCAAACTAAGGAGCATAAAGGTGACCCCTGTAAAACCCTAAGAGCTCACCCTGACTGCTAAGCACATACAAGGGTCTCAGAGGTAGACGATTGCATGCCCTCGTACCAAGACTGTGTGACACCTGAAAACCCTATAACAGTGAGGGGACACGACCACCGTCTCCCTGCATTTAATACGGAGGGAGTCAGGGTCACCTAGAATCAAGCCAGCAAAGAAACACAATACAAGAAAGGACTTATCTGAACAAGCAGTAACAGAAGTCTCCAGCAGTGATCACTTCAATCCAGGAAGTAGTATAAACCTCAAAGTGAGGCAGTATGGGAGGGAATATAAAGGGAGGCAATTAGTGTGAATAGGTGACAGCTGGGAGAAGGAAAGGAGATGACAAAGTGAAACCAAAACAAAGAACATCATGCAAGAGGTACAGAAGAACGTCTACCAGACCTTCTCAGAGAGCTGGCGGTGACAGGCTGCTGTGCTGACAAGCTTTTGGACTGATTTTGTGGGCAGTAGAGGTAAAAAGGGGTTCCCTGGAGTCGCGCAACCTACAGTCTTAGGTAGTTTGGAACTTCAATGCTTTATTGGTACAAGAGCTTTATGTTTCAGGGCCATTGTGGTTCCTTCATAAGGCAGTTTGGTGTCTGCATGACAAAGGGACCAATACGACCCCCAAACGCGTAGCTCTTGTAGCAATAAAGCATTGAAGTTCCACACTATATAAGTCTGGAGGTTGCCCCCTTATTACCACTTGCATTTCAAGGCTGTGCACATGGTTTATTATTGACTCTCTACTACCTTCTCTGCTTGTTGCGCCCTCAGCTTGACACACAAAGGTGAGCCACTTTCTTGCCTGGCCATTGATCGCATATTTACAATCCTTCTGTAACTATGAGCGCTCTCCCCTTGTATCTTGTAAGTACTACGGAGGTCTGACAATGCCGCTCCCCGCCAATGTACATTAGATGGGTGGAGATGTAGCCAGGACCAGGAGGAAACCGGAAGACACAAAAACAAGGCAAAGGACATTACATAACAGTAAGTATCAGGGCTACAGATGGGGTGGGGTGACTAGGATCTGGAGACAGTGGCCATACAGGCAATGAAAGTATATTACTAAATGAGCGATCACAGAATATTATAACGTATGAGCAGTGGTTGGGAGACAGAGGAAACTCCGCTTCTCTTATCCAAGTCCACAACAAACTAAGGCTACTTTCACACTCACATTTTGTGGGGATCCTTCATGGACGGATCCGTTCAGATAATACATCCGTTCAGAATATATCCGTTTGTATTATCTTTAACCACTTAAGGACCGAAGGTTTATACCCCCCTAGTGACCAGGCCCTTTTTTACAAATCGGCACTCCACAACTTTAACGGTTTATTGCTCGGTCATGCAACTTGGCACCCAAATGAATTTTACCTCCTTTTCTTCTCACAAATACAGCTTTCTTTTGGTGGTATTTGATTGCTGCTGACATTTTTCGTTTTTTCTGATAATAATCAAAATAGACCGCAATTTTCTCAAAAAAAGTGTATTTTTAACTTTTTCTGGTAAAATTGTTCAAATATAATTATATTTTTATACAAGTTTAATTCAGAATTTATTGTGCTACATGTCTTTGATAAAAAAAAAATCCAATAAGTGTATATTTATTGGTTTGCGCAAAAGTTATAGCGTTTACAAACTATGGTACAAAAATGTGAATATCCGCATTTTGAAGCAGCTCTGACTTTCTGAGCACCTGTCATGTTTCTTGAGGTGCTAGAATGCCAGGATAGTATAAATACCCCCCAAATGACCCCATTTTAGAAAGAAGACACCCCAAAGTATTCGCGGAGGGGCATGGTGAGTTCATGTATGATTTTTTTTTTTTCACAAGTCAGCGGAAAATGACACTTTGAGGAAAAAAAATAAATAATAAAGTTTCCATTTCTGCTAACTTCTGGCAAAAAAAAATAAAATAAATCTCCCACGGACTCACTATGCCCCTCAGTGAATACCTTGGGGTGTCTACATTCCGAAATGGGGTCATTTGTGGGGTGTGTTTACTGTTCTGGCATTTTGGGCGGAGCTAAATTGTGAGCAACCCTGTAAAGCCTAAAGGTACTCGTTGGACTTTCGGCCCCTTTACGCACCTAGGCTGCAAAAAAGTGTCACACATCTGGTATCGCCGTACTCAGAAGAAGTAGGGCAATGTGTTTTGGGGTGTATTTTTACATATACCCATGCTGGGTGAGAGAAATATCTCTGTAAATTGACAACTTTGTCAATTTTTTTTTTTAAAGTTGTCATTTACAGAGATATTTCTCACACACAGTATGGGTATATGTAAAAATACACCCCAAAACACATTGCCCTACTTCTCCTGAGTACGGCGATACCACATGTGTGACACTTTTTTGCAGCCTAGGTGCGCAAAGGGGCCCAAATTCCAATGAGTACCTTTAGGATTTCACAGGGCATTTTTACGCATTTGGATTCAAAACTACTTCTCACGCTTTAGGGCCCTTAAAATGCCAGGGCAGTATAAATACCCCACAAGTTACCCCATTTTGGAAAGAAGACACCCCAAGGTATTCCATGTTCATAGAAGATTTTATTTTTTTGGCACAAATTAGCGGAAATTGATTTTTTTATTTTTTTTTCTCTTACAAAGTCTCATATTCCACTAACTTGTGACAAAAAATAAAATTTTACATGAACTCACCTTACCCCTCACGGAATACCTTGGGGTGTCTTCTTTCTAAAATGGGGTCACTTGTGGGGTATTTATATCGCCCTGGCATTTTAGGGGCCCTAAAGCGTGAGAAGTAGTTTGGAATCCAAATGCGTAAAAATGCCCTGTGAAATCCTAAAAGTACTCTTTGGAATTTGGGCCCCTTTGCGCACCTAGGCTGCAAAAAAGTGTCACACATGTGGTATCGCTGTACTCAGAAGAAGTAGGGCAATGTGTTTTGGGGTGTATTTTTACATATACCCATACTGTGTGTGAGAAATATCTCTGTAAATGTATAAAAAAATGGAAAAAGTTGTCATTTACAGAGATATTTCTCACACACAGCATGGGTATATGTAAAAATACACCCCAAAACACATTGCCCTACTTCTCCTGAGTACGGCGATACCACATGAGTGACACTTTTTTGCAGCCAAGATGCGCAAAGGGGCCGAAAGTGCAACGAGTACCTTTTAGGAGGGCATTTTTAGGCATTTGGATTCCAGACTACTTCTCACGCTTTAGGGCCCCTAAAATGCCAGGGCAGTATAAATACCCCACATGTGACCCGATTTTGGAAAGAAGACACCCCAAGGTATTCCGTGAGGGGCATGGCGAGTTCATAGAAGATTATATTTTTTTGGCACAAGTTAGCGGAAATAGATTTTTAATTTTTTTTTCTCACAAAGTCTCCCTTTCCGCTAACTTGTGACAAAAAGTTCAATCTTTCATGGACTCACTATGCCCCTCAGCGAATACCTTCGGGTGTCTTCTTTCCAAAATGGGGTCATTTGTGGGGTGTTTGTACTGCCCTGGAATTTGAGGGTCTCCGCAATCATTACATGTATGGCCAGCATTAGGAGTTTCTGCTATTCTCCTTAGGCCTCATGCACACGACTGTTGTTTCGGTCCGCATCCGAGCCGCCGTTTTGGCGGCTTGGATGCGGACCCATTCATTTCAATGGGGCCGCAAAAGATGCGGACAGCACTCCGTGTGCCGTCCGCATCCGTGGCTCCGTTCCGCGGCCCCGCTAAAAAAATATATCATGTCCTATTCTTGTCCGCGCTTTGCGGACAAGAATAGGCATTTATATTGCCGGCGCCCGTTCCGTTCCGCAAATAGCGGAAGTCAACACGGGCGCCTTCCGTTTTTTGCGGATCCGCGGTTTGCGGACCGCAAAAAACAGCACGGTCGTGTGCATGAGGCCTTATATTGAGCATACGGGTAATGAGATTTTTTTTTTTCCGTTCAGCCTCTGGGCTGAAAGAAAGAATGAACGGCACAGAATTCTTCATTCGCATGGATCAATGTGGATGAAAAAATCTCTGACAAAAAATGTGCAAAAAAAAAAAGAAGCTGCGATCGCTAATAAAGATCCAAAAAGCTCAAAAGTGATCTTTATAGCGCCGCAGCGATTTTACTGTGTTTTTGCAGTGATCAGAAAAAAAGGCCTGATCGGGCGAACACTGCGTTTTTTGCAGAGCCTAAGGTGAACCTAATGTACTGATACAGATCTGATTGCGATCAGTCTTGATCACTTACAGATACTATATAGTACTAGTGCTGATTAGCGACAGCGATGACGCTAATCAGCGACTAATCAGTGACTGCGGTGCGGTGTGCTGGGCGCTAACTAGCTAACAAGTTGCTAACTAACTGGTGGTGATAAGGGACCCTTACAGGGGCGTGATCAATGACAGGGGGGTGATCAGGGGTTAATAAGAGGTTAATAAGTGACAAGGGGGGGGGGGGGGGTAGTGTGGTGCTTGGTGCTACTTACAGTGCTGCCTGTGTCCTCTGGTGGTCGTTCCAAGCAAAAGGGACCACCAGAGGACCAGGTAGCAGGTATATCAGGCGCTGTTAACAAAATAGCGTCTAATATCCCTTTCTAATGTTAAAAAAAATCGCATCTACAGCCTGCCAGCGAATGATCAGCGCTGGCAGGCTGTAGTTCAACTTGTTTACTTCGCGATCCTGTGAACGTACGCTCCTGTGAGCACGCGTTCACAGGAAATCTCGCGTCTCACGAAATGACGCCAATAGGTGTCGCTGAGACCTGAGAGTGCCGCCGCATTGACGCCTATCGGCGTTAGTGTGACGGCAAGAGGTTAACATAGCTAAGACGGATCCGTCTTGAACACCATTGAAAGTCAATGGAGGACGGATCCATTTACTATTGTGGGATTAGCTACACTAGGGCACAATAGGGCCAAGTAGCAAAAAGGGCAAGGTTCCGGACGGGGTCGTTCTTATCAGAACGGGTGCTCCGTGGTTAGGACGCTAGGGCCGAGATAGTACCCATATATCAGGGCTGTCTAGGTACCTTTAATGCACTAATATCCCCGCCCAGCCCTAATTGCTTTACTTTATAGCTTATCAAGTGCTATCTGAACATCAACAGTGACCAGAGGACCCTGGCCTAAAAACGGTAGGACCACTGGTTATTTAAGGTGCCGCCGTGCACCAACCTCTCTATAGGTAAGGTGCGGCTTTGCACCAAACTATTATTTGTGTATCCCATGTGTTATCATCACTATTTTATATCTAAACTAAATGCATAGGGACCTTATTCTATATATAACTATTAAAAGATAAATTTTAACTACAAATCACCACTCCTATTCTATGTACTAAAAACTCTGGTGACCCAAATCATCAATTAAACATATAGCTCCTCCTAGCTCCATTTACTATTGTGCCAGAGAAAACGGATCCGTCCCTATTGACTTACATTGTGTGACAGAACAGATCCGTTTGGCTCAGTTTTATCAGACGGACACCAGAACGCTGCAAGCAGAGTTATGGTGTCCGTCTCCAAAGCGGGATGGAGACGGAACGGAGGCAAGCTGATGCATTCTGAGCGGATCCTTTTCCATTCAGAATGCATTAGAATGCAAACTGATCCGTTTTGGACCGCTTGTGAGAGCCCTGACCGGATCTCACAAACGGAAACCAAAACACGAGTGTGAAAGTAGCCTAAAATGTAGTTATAAACCATGTTCAAAATGGGAAGGTTTCCTAGCTAACTTTCCTGTCTAGAGGACCTTGTAAGGGTCAAGGACCTGTATTAACCTTATCTATATTTTGGAAGGTATTCTGTGACCTTAGATCTGCCCGGTTATAGCTACAAATTCCACCAGGACTTGTGAACAGTTTTGTTGCTCCAAATGGAGAGCAAGGAACCTAATGGTCACAAAAACACCAGCTAGATCTTCAAGAGGGATGTCCCATTGCAGTTTTGCCACATTTTATGGCCATAGGAGCAGGAGAATGGAAAGGACGGATTCGGCACATAACTGAGCGGAACGGAGTCTATATTATAGACTATAATGGGGTCCGTTAGGTGATTTTGGAGCGGAGACAAAAGTTGTGCGCGCAGGATTTTTGTCTCCGCTTCAGAAATCTTCCTCTGAGCAGAAACCTAACGGACCCCATTATAGTCTATAGGGTCCATAGGCTCCGTTCATCTATTATCAATGGGTAAACCTGGCAGTAAGGCCTCTTTCACACTACCGGGTTTTTTTTTCGTTTTGCGGGCCGTTTTTTGCGTTCCATATACGGTCTATATACGGAACCATTCCGTTTTTCCGTTCCATTGAAAGATAGAACATGTCCTATTATTGTCCGCAAATCACGTTCCGTGGGTCCATTCAAGTCAATGGGTCTGCAAAAAAAACGGAACACATACGGAAATGCATCCGTATGTCTTCCGTATCCGTTCCGTTTTTGCGGAACCATCTATTGAAAATGTTATGCCCAGCCCAATTTTTTCGATGTAATTACTATATATGCCATACGGAAAACGGAACGGAACCGGAAACACTACGGAAACAAAAAAAATGGAACAACGGATCCGTGAAAAACGGACCGCAAAACACTGAAATAGCCATACGGTAGTGTGAAAGAGGTCTAAGGCTGGGTTCACACGGGCGTTGCGGGAAAATGTGCGGGTGCGTTGCGGGAACACCCGCGATTTTTCCGCGCGAGTGCAAAACATTGTAATGCGTTTTGCACTCGCGTGAGAAAAATTGCGCATGTTTGGTGCCCAAACCCGAACTTCTTCACAGAAGTTTCGGGCTTGGGATCGGTGTTCTGTAGATTGTATTTTTTCCCCTTATAACATAGTTATAAGGGAAAATAATAGCATTCTGAATACAGACTGCATAGTAAACTAGCGCTGGAGGGGTTAAAAAAAATAAAAATAAAAAATTTAACTCACCTTAGTCCAATTGATCGCGGCCCGGCATCTCCTTCTGTCCCCTTTGCTGAACAGGACCTGTGGTGAGCATTAATTACAGGTAAAGGACCTTTGGTGACATCACTCCGGTGATCACATGATCCATCACATGATCTTTTACCATGGTGATGGATCATGTGATGACCGGAGTGACATCACCAAAGGTCCTTTACCTGTAATTAATGCTCACCACAGGTCCTGTTCAGCAAAGGAGACAGAAGGAAATGCCGGGCCGCGATAAAGTGGATTAAGGTGAGTTAAATTATTATTATTATTTTTTTAACCCCTCCAGCGCTGTTTTACTATGCATTCTGTATTCAGAATGCTATTATTTTCCCTTATAACCATGTTATAAGGGAAAATAATAATGATCGAGTCTCCATCCTGATCGTCTCCTAGCAACCGTGCGTGAAAATCGCACCGCATCCGCACTTGCTTGCGGATGCTTGCGATTTTCACGCAGCCCCATTCACTTCTATAGGGGCTGCGTTGCGTCAAAAACGCAGAATATAGAGCATGCTGCGATTTTCACGCAACGCACAAGTGATGCGTGAAAATCACCGCTTATGTGAACAGCCCCATAGAAATGAATGGGTCATGATTCAGTGCGGGTGCAATGCATTCACCTCACGCATCGCATCCGCGCGGAATACTCGCCCGTGTGAAAGGGGCCTAAGTGATCAGTTTTCCTGCAGCGCCACCACAGGTGAAGTTAAGCATCACACAGCGCCCATTCAGATCAGCAGGATGCCTGTGTAATGCAGGACAGCACAGGTCCTCCAGAGCAAGAGACACTCTTTGCAGCAAAGGGCAAGAGATGAGGATCCTAAACAGAGGACCCCCCTCTGTTGACTCTGAATTCCCTAGTAAGATATAATAAAGCGATTTTCTAAGCTGGAAGACCCCTTTACACAACTGCTGATCTGATAGGCATCTTTCAGATGTTCATCAATGCTTTCTTTATGTAAATGTTCACCACCGAAGAAAATCTCATGTCGTAAGAATATAGTTTTCCAGTGGATGCAGTGTTCAAAGGCCCGAGGTATCAGGAGGCTCCTTAACTGTTCCTCTCTTATACAGGCTAAATTTATACACAAAATGTTTTCTCCATAGAGTCCCCCACCGCGTGCAGGATCATCCTGTACATTTCCCTAATGAATTCTGGGGAAACTAGCACAGGTATAAATAGCATTATTAATAAATGAATCTGTGCATCTGTAGATGAAATTCACATTATTCTGCACATTTTAGGGAAGGCATTTTATAGCCAGCCTGCTTAGATGCTCAGAGTAATAATAATAATCTCAGCTGTGCTTAATGAAAATAATAGAAATCCAGACAGCCCTGCTGGACCCCATCAAGACGCTTCTTTCTCTCCAGCATAAATATGCTAAATCTGCAAGGGGTCCTAACTCACCCGTGCCGAAAATCTGTATTGTTTAGTTCGTAAACAACAGCAAGTCAGGCTTTGTTCCTTTGTGCTCTTATTAATCCCAGCCCCCCTCCCTTTTCCCACCAACGCATGCTGGATTACACAAAGCAAAAGTCATTAATTTTTATCTCTGACTATCTGTAGGGTTTTTAATGTGGCCTGGCTTCCTTATGCACCACCAATTACATGTCATAAGTGCTTGTAGATGCTGGAGCTGTATCATGGGCTGATGAATGACTGCTCGCTGCTTGATTAGTATGCAGGAGCCGTGCTAAGCACCGAGCAGCTGGCATGCCAATGAGGGTCTGACTCCGCTGGTCAAGGCATCTGGACATGAATTCAATATGGATCGCTTTAATTAAATGGCTAAGCGCACAAGAAGCAAAGAAACAACTCCATCATTGAGTCAAACTGGAAAATATAGTCTGTATGTGAAAAAGCGGGCCACTGGAAAAAAAAAAGAGGGGAAGGTAGACATGTAATGTGTCAGGGAGAGCAGGAAAAGGAAACCAGAGGCTGGACAATTGGGGACAAACAGCTTAGACATAAGAGGAAAGGTCACATTGTGCACTGAACAGATGCTTTCAATTAGAATAAGGCCTCATGCATTTTTTTGGGGATCGGATGCAGGCCCATTCATTTCAATGGGGCCGCAAAAGATGCGGACAGCACACCGTCTGCATCCATATGTCCATTCCGTGGCCCCGGAAAAAAAGGCACAAAAAAATAGAACATGTCCTATTTATATCAGTTTTGAGGATAAGAATAGGCATTTCTAAAAAGAGGGCAGGACATACCGATCCTCAAAATGCGGAACGCACACGGCCGGTGTCAGTGTTTTGCAAATGAGCAATTTGCCAACCGCAAAACGGATACGGCTGTGTGCATGAGGCCTAAGGAAAGGATAGAAAGATTTTCCACCGATCAAACGTGCTGATGATCGGAGTTTGCTTTCACATGGCATACACGCGTGGATGTTTTGCTGTGATTGATGCCATGTTCCCAAGGAAAGTCATCAAAATCACAGCAAAAGAATTACAGTATATAGTAGGAAATCTAGCAGTAGTAATCGTGAATCGGTCATGGTGATAGACCACTTCAAATGATCTAGTAGATTCTTCCATTTTTGATGAACAGCGTCCCCCCAAAAAATAAATGAATTAATAAGATTCTGTTCACAATGTTACAGGTTTACACCATAGCAGAAACCTGACTCCTCCAGTGATTAGCTGAGCCAAGGCATATCTGGTAGTCGAGGCTGCGAACAGGAAGTGGAGAGGAGCAGGGACCAGGACAGCGGCCAACAGCAACAGGATCGGTAAAGCTGGCCATACACATTCAATAGCTGTTTGGCCACAGCTATCCCTCCCAGCTTCCCCATACACATAGACATTCAGCCCAGCCGAATATTTCTGTTTATTTTATGGGGAGAGCTTTG
Organism: Bufo bufo; assembly: GCF_905171765.1. Taxonomy (NCBI): domain Eukaryota; kingdom Metazoa; phylum Chordata; class Amphibia; order Anura; family Bufonidae; genus Bufo; species Bufo bufo. Next base: position 142,835,445 of record NC_053398.1, on the reverse strand, counting down.
AAAGCTGCTGGCAGACAGTTCAGGATCGGGATGTTGATTTTGCCCTATCCTTGTCTCCCCCAACATCATCTTCTGTCGGAGGAGAGTCAGAAGCTCACATTAGTGTGTCAGCCAAGCATATGGCAAGTTTAAGGTGGGTACTCCATTTGTTATTTTACTCTTGTCTGACACCATTTCCATTTAAAATAATGCTACTGGAATACCCTTTAGAAGGGGTTGTCCAGGATTAGAAAAACATGGCTTCTTTTAGTACCATCTCTGTCCATGGGTTGTGTCTAGTATTGCAGCTCGGCTCCACTGGAGTCAATAGGGCAGAGATGCAGTACCTAACACAACCTGTGGACAGGTGTGATGCTCTTTTTTTGTAAAAAGCAGCCATGTTTTTCTAATCTAGGAAATCCCTTTAAGGCCTCATGCACACGACCGTTGTTGTGTTCCGTTCCGCAAAATGGGCTTCCGTTGTTCCGTGATCCGTTTCCGTGTGTCTTCCTTTATTTTTGGAGGATCACCAGACATAAAGGAAAGTAAAAAAAAATGGACAGGTTTGCCATGCAAATGATAGGAAAAAAACGGACGCGGATGACAATCTTCTGTGCCTCCGTGTTTTTTAGCGGTCCCATTGACTTGAATGGGTCCGCGAACCGTTTTCCGCAAAAATAATAGGACAGGTTATATTTTTTTGACGGACTGGAACCACGGCTCACGGACGCGGATGACAAACGGTGCATTCGCCGAGTTTTCAGCGGACCCATTGAAAGTCAATGGGTCCGCAGAAAATCACGAAAAACGGAACAACGGACACGGAATAAAACAACGGTCGTGTGCATGAGGCCTAAGCTTTATGATAACATGCATATCTTTCAGTCCTCCTGTAATCTGTAATGGTCCTGTTCATTTTGTTGCACCTATACTAGTATAGCATTTTTTGGGGGGCGGCTCAGACCTTTATTGTATGCGGGGGAGTGAATTAGACATTGGTTCCTATACTGATGTTACAGTAAATATATTAAATGCAATTACATCCCAGCAACCCGTGATAGCAGTAGTCTTGGCATGTCTGTCCTGTACAGTATGGAGGAAGCTATTCTTCTGGCTTGAACCAACACGTTAAAGTGTGCAGTAATTCTGTCTATACGGATTCCATGACATCAAACACCTCTCTCCTCGGTGATGTCACCATGCCTCGAGCCTTACAGATGTCGCTTATTGTACAATAAGTGTTCCAAAAGGAAATAAATAAAGCTTACAGAACATGGCACTGCTTCTTGGATATAGTATAGTTGCCGTCTTAGATCCAGGTATCGGACGTATGAGGACTCACTCATCTGTCATTTAGTTTTATTATTTTAAAGTGAAGCTTTTGGAGAAACCTTTTGTGATGCCTGGTAGCAGAATATATGCTGCTGTAAATTACATCTGAATCCTGCAGGGGAGCCACCATGTCAAAATATTAGGGCATTGCTTTTCATGCAAATCCCTGATATAGTCATTGAAGAAATGGTCCCATCAGAACAACCCAACCCCTTTTTTTCCTAAAGTAGGGAGTCCAATATCGATCGCCCCCGGATTCTGACTGCTGGAAGCAAATAACTACTACAGGAAACTATGGGCACCAACATATTTCTCTGCAGCAAGCTTTGGAAACATAGGGGGTCATTTACTATGCTGAAATATGCCTAAATAAGTCATATTCGAGGCGCCATTGCACTGCTCTCTGCGACTTCACCCCGTTCACGGCAGGTCTAAGATTGTGGACATGGCGTGGGTGAGGAAGGGCCGGCAGGTCCGTCTCATTCACCATTTACTACGTCTGTTTTAAGTGTAGAAAAAGTTCTAAATGAACACATCTAGGAAGCCATCTTACATTAAGAACTGGCGCTGGATGCTCCAAAGTTATGGAGAGGCCGGCGCCTCTTCATAACTTCAACGGGACCTCCGCCAGTTTAGGGCTTTATTAAGACCAGCGGTCTAATAATTGTGCCCCATAATATTAGATGGCATTGGTTGGAAACCATGTGTTCCCATGTAACTACATAATCATGGCAAGTCCTATAGAGGTGTACTTGGCTACGGTTCATTAAGGCTAGGGACAAATTCATGCAACCGTAAGAAAAGATGATCATATTGTATACATAGTTGTAAATGGACGTCATACAGCCATCTGTCCATATTGCATCCCTTTGTTCACATTAGCTCCGCATTGGATCCGTAGTTTTTTTTTTAAGCGGACCTAAAACTTTACACAAAGCACGGATGGTGCAGCAGGACCACTGGACTATCATGTGTCCCCACAAGGCTGATAAGCACTTATCGGGTATCAGGTTCGTACTGTGACACGCAAACATCCAAGAGGTGTGTAGCATACCATATCCACACCTCGATGGGGAAATCACACAATACACTGTAATTACCTCAAAAGAAATCCACGGATGTTAATGCGGTCCACATGGCAACCATCAGTAACATAAATATACACTGCTCAAAAAAATAAAGGGAACACTTAAACAACACAATGTAACTCCAAGTCAATCACACTTCTGTGAAATCAAACTGTCCACTTAGGAAGCAACACCGAGTGACAATCAATTTCACATGCTGTTGTGCAAATGGGATAGACAACAGGTGGAAATTATAGGCAATTAGCAAGACACCCCCAATAAAGGAGTGGTTCTGCAGGTGGTTACCACAGACCACTTCTCAATTCCTATGCTTCCTGGCTGATGTTTTGGTCACTTTTGAATGCTGGCGGCGCTTTCACTCTAGTGGTAGCATGAGACGGAGTCTACAACCCACACAAGTGGCTCAGGTAGTGCAGCTTATCCAGGATGGCACATCAATGCGAGCTGTGGCAAGAAGGTTTGCTGTGTCTGTCAGCGTAGTGTCCAGAGCATGGAGGCGCTACCAGGAGACAGGCCAGTACATCAGGAGACGTGGAGGAGGCCGTAGGAGGGCAACAACCCAGCAGCAGGACCGCTACCTCCGCCTTTGTGCAAGGAGGAACAGGAGGAGCACTGCCAGAGCCCTGCAAAATGACCTCCAGCAGGCCACAAATGTGCATGTGTCTGCTCAAACGGTCAGAAACAGACTCCATGAGGGTGATATGAGGGCCCGACATCCACAGGTGGGGGTTGTGCTTACAGCCCAACACCGTACAGGACGTTTGGCATTTGCCAGAGAACACCAAGATTGGCAAATTTGCCACTGGCGCCCTGTGCTCTTCACAGATGAAAGCACGTTCACACTGAGCACATGTGACAGATGTGACAGAGTCTGGAGACGCCGTGGAGAACGTTCTGCTGCCTGCAACATCCTCCAGCATGACTGGTTTGGCATTGGGTCAGTAATGGTGTGGGATGGCATTTCTTTGGAGGGCTGTACAGCCCTCCATGTGCTCGCCAGAGGTAGCCTGACTGCCATTAGGTACCGAGATGAGATCCTCAGACCCCTTGTGAGACCATATGCTGGTGGGGTTGGCCCTGGGTTCCTCCTAATGGAAGACAATGCTAGACCTCATGTGGCTGGAGTGTGTCAGCAGTTCCTGCAAGACGAAGGCATTGATGCTATGGACTGGCCTGCCCGTTCCCCAGACCTGAATCCAATTGAGCACATCTGGGACATCATGTCTCGCTCTATCCACCAACGTCACGTTGCACCACAGACTGTCCAGGAGTTGGCAGATGCTTTAGTCCAGGTCTGGGAGGAGATCCCTCAGGAGACCGTCCGCCACCTCATCAGGAGCATGCACAGGCGTTGAGGTCATATAGGCACGTGGGGGCCACACACACTACTGAGCCTCATTTTGACTTGTTTTAAGGACATTACATCAAAGTTGGATCAGCCTGTAGTGTGTTTTTCCACTTTAATTTTGAGTGTGACTCCAAATCCAGACCTCCATGGGTTAAAAAATTTGATTTCCATTTTTTAATTTTTGTGTGATTTTGTGGTCAGCACATTCAACTATGTAAAGAACAAAGTATTTCAGAAGAATATTTAATCAATTCAGATCTAGGATGTGTTATTTTTGTGTTCCCTTTATTTTTTTGAGCAGTGTACATAGTACCTGATACCAAACTATCCACAGGCACACAATTATGTGTCTTCACCATATAGCAGATTATTTTGACTCTACATTGACTTATACATGGAATTCTCTGTTTTAGCAAAATATATACATTAGAAAGTCTAAGGCTACTTTCACACTTGCGGCAGAGTGATCCGGCAAGCAGTTCCGTCGCCAGAACTGCCTGCCGGATCCGTCAAAAAGTATGCCAACCGATGGCATTTGTAAGATGGATCAGGATCCTGATCCGTCTTACAAATGCATTGAAATGCCGGATCCGTCTTTCCAGTGTCATCCGAAAAAACGGATCCGGCACGAATACATTCCTATGGAAAAAAGTGTTCAGTTTTCTTGGCTGGAGATAAGACCGTAGTATGCTGCGGTTTTATCTCTGTGCTGATCAGTTAAAAAGACTGAACTGAAGACATCCTGAACGGATTACTCTCCATTCAGAATACATGGGGATATGCCTGATCCGTTCTTTTCTGGTATAGAGCCCCTAGGACGGAACTCTATGCCGGAAAAGCAAAACGCTAGTGTGAAAGTACCCTAAGGCCTCTTTGACACGAGAAATGTGGATTCTGTCAGGATCTGTTCAGGGAAAAAACTGATGATCAAATCAGTTTTTTCTGCGATTGCATTTTGTGTGCGTTTTTTTCTGTTCGGATTGCATGTGTTTTTCAAGAATAACAAAACTCATTGCCTTACGTTTTCTATACAAGCCCCATTCACTTCTATGGAGCCGGAGCTGTGTGAAAAAGGCACAATATAGAACATGCTGCGATTTTTCCTGAACGCCAAGATGATGCGTGAAAACTACGCTTATGTGCATGGACCCACTGAAAAGAATGGGTCAGGATTCAGTCCGGATGTTATGCATAAGCTACACGTATCGCATCCAGACGGAAAAGTCGCTAGTTTGATAGAGCCCTTAAGGAGGCGCTTATTTTGGTGCGAATCTTCACCTGATCACAGATCCAAATGTACCTAATTTATTAAAAGGGTAGCACATTTTAATAAAAAATGAGTTGTACATAATTGCATGGACTGGCAGAAGATACACCGTTCTTTTTTAAACCCCGCGCCATAGTTTTTTTCACCGCTTTGCCGTTTGTTGTTGCTTGCACGTAACACAACCTGGAAAAAGTATTCTTGATAAGGGCCAGAATGGCATAAATTAAAAACAAAATAAATAATACCGTCTTCCCTGATCCCCTGCCGCACTTACCGTACAGATAACCACTTTAATGAGTGAAAACAATGGTAAGTAGTAGGTGAGTGGTCAGATACAGCGTGCATACATATTGTAACTAACACAAGGAGCGCGGTCACTGTTCATTTCTTTCTTTCTTTTTTTTGCATCGATTTTGCATTAAAAAGCAAAAACTGGGGAGTACGAATTCCATTAATCTTCCAGTCTGATTTATTGAAGCATGCAAATTGCCCTTTTAGGAACTGCTTGTTTAGGGAAAGCGAATGATAATTTTACAAAAGCCAACCTAGTTAAAATTAAAAAAAAAAAAAATATTTAGCACTTTTTGACAATTGTGACGATTAAGGGTCGTGCAGAAAGCAGACAAGGTGGTTGTGCACACCTCCCCTCTTGCAGAATTGTGTGCACAGACTGTTCATCTCACACCGCAAAGCTGACACATCCCAAGATTCATTCACAGGGGCGTCATTAAGCAGCGAGCGAGCAGATTTCTCATATACCCATCTAACAAGTTCATGGTCCTCTTCATACTGAGTTGCAAATAATATTTCTGTCACTTCCGTTGCCTTGCAGCAGCCACCAGTCCCAAGTCTTTGCCGGTAGACAGAGGTTACATGGCGGGTGACAGGAAAGTAAAATTAATATTTATTTGCGATACAACCTCTTTTTCTCTCTGTGGGATCAGGGAAGCCATACGGATTTGACCGTTAAAACAGATTTTTATTTTTATGGCCATCATAAGCAGCGGCGGATGATCTGGCAGGCAAGGGGTTATAAGCATCCATATGCATTCACTATCTTGCTCATCTCATCACTTTAATAGTGGACCGCAGGTATGTTGCCATGTGAACAGGCCGACATGTCTCCATGGAAACAGCCAGATTGCAGCACACCAGTCTGGGATCTAGACATTTTTTTTTTTCGATTATCGCTCCTTTTTTTTCTTTTGTTAAATTTACAGAAGTGCTTCCAAGGGGAGTGAGGCTGCTGCTCTCTCCATACAGTATCTCCTTACCTATCTGACTCTTCCTAAGATCTTCCTCCATGCTTATCCCTGGCTTTTGTCGGCAGCGATGAAGGTCACTTTAGCATGGTGTTCTGCTTACAGCACTGCATTGGTCAGTCTTAGGGTGCAGACGCACGGTCAAGTTTCTGCATGCAGTTTTGGAAGCCAAAATTAGTAGTGGATCATAAAAGGAAATAAAGTGTAAAGGACAGATATGACTTCTCCTTAAAAAAAAATATCACTCGTATTTTTGGTTTCCAAAACTGCATCAGGAAACCTGAACATGTTGCCGCACCGTTACACAGCATGCAGTTTTTTAAATTTTTTATAAAGGCATCAAAACTCATATTTTGGAACAGTCTTACAGCACACTTAGGGCTTTATTCAGACGGCCGTATGTGTTTGGCCGTCACTCTCATAAAAAAAAAATGCCTATTCTTGTCCGCAATTGCGGACAAGAATAGGACATAGTAACATAATATATAAGGCTGAAAAAAGACATCTGTCCATCCAGTTCGGCCTGTTATCCTGCAAGTTGATCCAGAGGAAGGCAAAAAAACCCTGTGAGGTAGAAGCCAATTTTCCTCACTTTAGGGGAATAAAAAATTCCTTCCCGACTCCAATCAGGCATCAGAATAACTCCCTGGATCAACGACCCCTCTCTAGTAGCTATAACCTGTAATATTATTACACTCCAGAAATACATCCAAGCCCCTCTTGAATTCCTTTATTGTACTCACCATCACCACCTCCTCAGGCAGAGAGTTCCATAGTCTCACTGCTCTTACCGTTAAGAATCCTCTTCTATGTTTGTGTACAAACCTTCTTTCCTCCAGACGCAGAGGATGTCCCCTCGTCACATTCCTGGGCATAAATAGATGATGGGAGTGATCTCTGTACTGTCCCCTAATATATTTATACATAGTTATTAGATCTCCCCTCAGTCGTCTTTTTTCTAAAGTGAATAACCCTAATTTTAATAATCTTTTAGGGTACTGTAGTTCACCCATTCCAGTTATTACTTTAGTTGCCCTCCTCTGGACCCTCTCCAGCTCTGCTATGTCTGCCTTGTTCACAGGAGCCCAGAACTGTACACAGTCCTCCATGTGTGGTCTGACTAGTGATGTGTAAAGTGGTAGGACTATGTTCTCATCACGGGCATCTATGCCCCTTTTGATGCAACCCATTATCTTATTGGCCTTGGCAGCAGCTGCCTGACACTGGTTTCTACAGCTTAGTTTGCTGTTCACTAAAATTCCTAGGTCCTTTTCCATGTCAGTGTTACCCAGTGTTTTACCATTTAGTATGTACGGGTGACTTGCATTATTCCTTCCCATGTGCATAACGTTACATTTGTAAGTGTTAAACCTCATCTGCCACTTCTCTGCCCAAGCCTCCAATCTATGCAGATCCATCTGCAGCCGTATACTGTCCTCTTCCGTGTTAGGCTGCTTTCACATTAGCGTTTTTGTGGATCCGTCATGGATCTGTAAAAACGCTTACATTAGAATAATACAACCGCATGCATCCGTCATGAACGGATCCGGTTGTATTATGTCTTATATAGCAAAGACGGTTCCGTCATGAACTCCATTGAAAGTCAATGGGGGACGGATCCGTCCCCATTGACTTACATTGTGTGTCAGGACGTATCCGTCTTGCTCTGCTTCCCAGGATGGACAGAAAAATCGCTGCAGGCAGCGTTTTGGTGTCCGCCTCCACAGCGGAATGGTGACTGATCGGAGGCAAACTGATGCATTCTGAGCGGATCCTTTTCCTTTCAGAATGCATTAGGACAAGACTGATCCATTTTGGACCACTTGTGAGACCCCATGACGGATCTCACAAACGGAAAGCCAAAACGCTAGTGTGAAAGTAGCCTACATTACTTTACAGTTTAGTGTCATGTGCAAAAATTTTTATTTGACTGTGCAAGCCTTCTACAGGATCATTAATAAATATATTGAAGAGAATACTGACCCCTGAGGTACTCCACCAGTGACAGTGACCCAATCTGAGTGTGTACCATTAATAACCACCCTCTGTTTTCTATCACTGAGCCAGTTACTTACCCACATACAGACATTTTCCCCCAGTCCAAGCATTCTCATTTTATATACTTACCTTTTGTGGTACAGTGTCAAATGCTTTGGAGAAGTCCAGATATACGACATCCATTGATTCGCCGCTGTCAAGTCTAGAACTTACCTCCTCATAGAAACTGATTAAATTAGTTTGACATGACCGATCCCTCATGAAGCCATGCTGATATGGCATTATTTGCTTATTTTCATTGAGGTACTCCAAGATAGCATCTCTTAGAATACCTTCAAACAGTTTACCCACGATAGATGTTAAACTTACCGGCCTATAGTTTCCGGGCTCTGTTTTTGGACCCTTTTTAAATATTGGCACCACATTTGCTATACTATGCTATGCGTGAGTGGAACACTCACTGTCATTATAGAGTGCTTATATATCAGAAATAAGGGTCTGGCTTTGACATTACTTAATTCTCTTAGGATACGGGGGTGTATGCCATCTAGTCCTGGCGATTTGTCTATTTTAATCTTTTTAAGACGCCGCTGTACTTTTTCTGGGTCAGACACGGCACTTTTGCGGCCCCATTGAAATAAATGGGTCCACACTCTTCACGCAAAAATGCTGAACTGGTGCAGAACAAAACATACGGCTGTCTAAATGAGCCCTTAGGTTTAGTGCTAGATCTAGGTTACTTTATTTGTAGATACTGCAGTCTCCTGTCACGGTGGGGGTTGGGAAAAACCCCCCACCATACAATGTCATAAATATAAGGTAGCAACTAAGCCTGGATGCTGGGATAAGGATGCAGGTCACCTCCTAAAGCATCCCTAAATCTGGCCCTAGTCTCCTATCTGTATGAGCCGACCCAGATAGTAGTAGGGCCCATACGTCGGAACCTCAGAACCCTGAAATCTCAAAATTACCCTGAGGTAAGGAGAAAGGGACAAGAGACCAACTGGTTCATCCATGACACGGATTAACCAGAGTCTCCCACAGGCCTAGCAACAAAGGACAACAACACCAAGGAAATGACAGGTAAGTTACCAGTGGCCAGAGACAACTGAACCAACAACAGTAAATCTGGTCACTTACCTGCCGCAGCTGCTGGAAGACACCAATAAAGAACACAGCTGAAGTAACCTGGAACCCAAACAGACGCGCTGCTATCCAACACCTTCCGGATGCAGTCCGTAATGACAAACAGAAACCAGGACTCCAGCAACTGCAAATCCTAGGAAAATGGTTCACCCCTCCGGGAAACCAACCCCCTTCCGGAGGGAAAAAACACATAGGGAAACGTCTGGCAGTCACGTAGGGACAAACACCAACAACATCCCAGACATGTAACAACAAACAAGACGTACAACAAACCCTGAACATAAACCCACACCAAACATACAACACGTGAGGTTGGGTACATAGAGGATACAAGGGAGACAAAGGAATGACATTGCTAAGAGACTTCTATGTTCAACAAGGTGGCCCTCAATGACTGGGCAGATGGAATAGCCACAGAAAGGAGCATAGCTTTTAGCCCAAAGCAAGGCTAGAGCACAACAAACCTCCAAGCTACAAGCAAAGGCTAAATGGCTAGAAAAGACCACACCCTGATCTAACCAAGTCAGGATATTAACCCCACGCACACCACACAGTAGGGAGACACAACTTAAAGGGGAAGTGCATGTGCAAACCACAAACTACACGTTGCCACAAGCAACGAGTCTGCACGGCAACCGCGTCACGGTCAAACACCAATATGACTGTGACATCTCCTTGCAAACTCACAGGAACCTCAAGAGGTGATTTCACTAATGGTTTTACAGCAAGGTGTATGGGGCCCCATTATACCATGACCACTATGAGCAACATGTTCAGAAAAGTTAGTCACCCTGACGCACAGAAGTAAGGCACACAGTGATGTCACATTACAAGGATAATGCACACCGTGATCACTTAAATACTGGGATAATGTACACAGTGATGACATAGTACAAATATATGGGGTCATTTATCAAACTGGTGTAAAGTAGAACTGGCTTAGTTGCCCATAGCAACCAATCAGATTTCACCTTTCATTTTTGACAGCTCCTTTTACTCCAGTTTGATAAATTACCCCAATAATGTGCATAATGATGTCAAAATACAGGGATAATTCACAAATTGGTGTCACATTACAGGGAAAATGCACATAGTGTGATGTCACAGTATAGGGATAATGTAAACGGTTATGCCATAGTACAGGGACAATGCACATAGAAATGTCATACAGTACAAGGACAATCCACACAATCATAGAATAATACTGTTATAACGTAAACAGTGAAGTCACCATATAGAAGTAGAGCACACTAATTTCACAATATTGGCATCATGCACATATTAAGCTACTTTCACACTAGCTGTTTTTCTGGATCCGGCAGGGTTCTGCAAAAAACTTTTCCGTTAATGATAATACAACCATCTGCATCCATTATGAACGGATCCGGTTGTATTATCTTTAACATTGCCAAGGCGGATCCATCATTAACTCCATTGAAAGTCAATGGGGGACAGATCAGTTTTCTATTGTGTCAGAGAAAACAGATACATCCCTATTGACTTGCATTGTGGGTCATGACGAATGCTGCGGTTTGCTCTCCGGTATGAGAACGGAACGGAATGCATTTTGGAGCATTCAGTTCTGTTCATTTACGTTTTGTCCCTATTGACAATGAATGGGCACAAAACGTAAGCTATGATGGATCTCAATACCGGAAAATATTAATGCTAGTGTGAAAGTAGTACAGAGATGTTAAAGACAATGATGTCACAATGATAACCACAATGACGTTACAACACTGGAATTATAAGAGCAGTCATGTCACTTTCAATTATAATGTCACCATGATGTCACAGTACAGGGGTAATTTAGTGATGTCATAGTACAGGAATGATGTAGTTATTTCACAGTACAGGAGTAATGTAGTGATGTCACAGTACAGGAATAATGTAGTGATGTCACATGATAGGAATAATGTAGTGATGTGACAGTACTGTACATGAATAATGGTCTCACAGTACGGGAATAATGATGTGATAGTACAGGAATAATGTAGTGATGTCACAATGCAGGAATGATGTAGTGATGTCACAGTACAAGAATAACTTAGTGATGTCACAGTACAGGAATAATGTAGTGATGTCACAGTACAGGAATAATGATCTCATAGTACTGGAATAACTTAGTGATGTCACAGTACAGGAATAATGTAGTGATGTCACAGTACAGGAATAATGATCTCATAGTACTGGAATAATGTAGTGATGTCACAGTGCCGGAATAATGTAGTGATGTCACAGGACAGGAATAATGTAGTGATGTCACAGGACAGGAATAACGATCTCATAGTACAGGAATAATGTAGTGATGTCACAGTGTCGGAATAATGTAGTGATGTCTCAGGACAGGAATAATGTAGTGATGTCACAGGACAGGAATAATGTAGTGATGTCACAGGACAGGAATAACGATCTCATAGTACAGGAATAATGTAGTGATGTCACAGTGTCAGAATAATGTAGTGATGTCTCGGGACAGGAATAATGTAGTGATATTACAGTACAGGAATAATATAGTAATGTCACACTACATGAATAATGATCTCACAGCACAGGAATAATGTAGTGATGTCACAGTACAGGAATTATAATCTCACAGTGTCGGAATAATGTAGTGATGTCTCAGGACAGGGATAATGTAGTGATATCACCGTACAGAAATAATATAGTGATGTCACACTACAGGAACAATGATCTCACAGTACAAGAACAATGTAGTGATGTCACAGAACAGGAATAATGTAGTGATGTCACAGGACAGGAATAATGTAGTGATTTCACACTGCAGGAATAGTGATGTCACAGGACAGGAATAATGTAGTGATGTCACAGGACAGGAATAATGTAGTGAAGTCACAGGACAGGAATAATGTAGTGATGTCACAGAACAGGAATAATGTAGTGATGTCACAGAACAGGAATAATGTAGTGATGTCACAGGACAGGAATAATGTAGTGATTTCACAGTACAAGAACAATGTAGTGATGTCACAGGAAAGGAATAATTTAGTGATGTCACAGGACAGGAATAATTTAGTGATGTCACAGTACAGGAATAACGTAGTGATGTCACAGAACAGGAATAATGTAGTGAGGTCACAGAACAGGAATAATGTATTAATGTCACAGTACAGGAATAATGAAGTGATGTTACAGTACAGGAGTAATGTAGTGATGTCACAGTACAGGAATAATGAAGTGATGTTACAGTACAGGAGTAATAGAGTGATGTCACAGTTCAGGAATAACGTAGTGATGTCACAGAACAGGAATAATGTAGTGATGTCACAGTACAGGAATAATGTAGTGATGTCACAGAACAGGAATAATGTAGTGATGTCACAGTACAGGAATAATGTAGTGATGTTACAGTACAGGAATAAAGTAGTGATGTTACAGTACAGGAATAATGTAGTGATGTCACAGTACAGGAGTAATGTAGTGATGTCACAGAACAGGAATAATGTAGTGAGGTCACAGAACAGGAATAATGTAGTAATGTCACAGTACAGGAATAATGAAGTGATGTTACAGTACTGGAATAATGAAGTGATGTTACAGTACAGGAGTAATAGAGTGATGTCACAGTACAGGAATAACGTAGTGATGTCACAGAACAGGAATAATGTAGTGATGTCACAGTACAGGAATAATGTAGTGATGTTACAGTACAGGAATAATGTAGTGAGGTCACAGAACAGGAATAATGTAGTAATGTCACAGTACAGGAATAATGGAGTGATGTCACAGTACAGGAGTAATGTAGTGATGTCACAGAACAGGAATAATGTAGTGAGGTCACAGAACAGGAATAATGTAGTAATGTCACAGTACAGGAATAATGAAGTGATGTTACAGTACAGGAGTAATGTAGTGATGTCACAGTACAGGAATAACGTAGTGATGTCACAGAACAGGAATAATGTAGTGATGTTACAGTACAGTAATAATTTAGTGATGTTACAGTACAGGATTAATGTAGTGATGTCACAGTACAGGAATAATGGAGTGATGTCACAGCACAGGAATAATGTAGTGATGTCACAGTACAGGAATTATAATCTCACAGTGTCGGAATAATGTAGTGATGTCTCAGGACAGGGATAATGTAGTGATATCACCGTACAGAAATAATATAGTGATGTCACACTACAGGAATAATGATCTCACAGTACAAGAACAATGTAGTGATGTCACAGAACAGGAATAATGTAGTGATGTCACAGGACAGGAATAATGTAGTGATTTCACACTGCAGGAATAGTGATGTCACAGGACAGGAATAATGTAGTGATGTCACAGGACAGGAATAATGTAGTGAAGTCACAGGACAGGAATAATGTAGTGATGTCACAGAACAGGAATAATGTAGTGATGTCACAGAACAGGAATAATGTAGTGATGTCACAGGACAGGAATAATGTAGTGATTTCACAGTACAAGAACAATGTAGTGATGTCACAGGAAAGGAATAATTTAGTGATGTCACAGGACAGGAATAATTTAGTGATGTCACAGTACAGGAATAACGTAGTGATGTCACAGAACAGGAATAATGTAGTGAGGTCACAGAACAGGAATAATGTATTAATGTCACAGTACAGGAATAATGAAGTGATGTTACAGTACAGGAGTAATGTAGTGATGTCACAGTACAGGAATAATGAAGTGATGTTACAGTACAGGAGTAATAGAGTGATGTCACAGTACAGGAATAACGTAGTGATGTCACAGAACAGGAATAATGTAGTGATGTCACAGTACAGGAATAATGTAGTGATGTCACAGAACAGGAATAATGTAGTGATGTCACAGTACAGGAATAATGTAGTGATGTTACAGTACAGGAATAATGTAGTGATGTTACAGTACAGGATTAATGTAGTGATGTCACAGTACAGGAATAATGGAGTGATGTCACAGAACAGGAATAACGTAGTGATGTCACAGTACAGGAATAATGTAGTGATGTCACAGTACAGGAGTAATGTAGTGATGTCACAGAACAGGAATAATGTAGTGAGGTCACAGAACAGGAATAATGTAGTAATGTCACAGTACAGGAATAATAGAGTGATGTCACAGTACAGGAATAACGTAGTGATGTCACAGAACAGGAATAATGTAGTGATGTCACAGTACAGGAATAATGTAGTGATGTCACAGAACAGGAATAATGTAGTGATGTCACAGTACAGGAATAATGAAGTGATGTTACAGTACTGGAATAATGAAGTGATGTTACAGTACAGGAGTAATAGAGTGATGTCACAGTACAGGAATAACGTAGTGATGTCACAGAACAGGAATAATGTAGTGATGTCACAGTACAGGAATAATGTAGTGATGTTACAGTACAGAATTAATGTAGTGATGTCACAGTACAGGAATAATGGAGTGATGTCACAGTACAGGAGTAATGTAGTGATGTCACAGAACAGGAATAACGTAGTGATGTCACAGAACAGGAATAATGTAGTGAGGTCACAGAACAGGAATAATGTAGTAATGTCACAGTACAGGAATAATGTAGTGATGTCACAGAACAGGAATAATGTAGTGATGTTACAGTACAGGAGTAATGTAGTGATGTCACAGAACAGGAATAATGTAGTGATGTTACAGTACAGGATTAATGTAGTGATGTCACAGTACAGGAATAATGGAGTGATGTCACAGAACAGGAATAACGTAGTGATGTCACAGTACAGGAATAATGTAGTGATGTCACAGTACAGGAGTAATGTAGTGATGTCACAGTACAGGAATAATGGAGTGGGAAGGAGCCCCATTGGTTGTTGACCCCCATAGCTGTTGCTATTTCTGCTACCCTGGTAGCTGCGCCCATCTTGTACAGGTTAATTAGTAGAGACATCTGCGTTCAGATCTACAGATTTTGATCCAGAAGGCAAGTGTGATCATTTTGAAACATTACATTTTTACCCAGAATGAGATGGTGACAGTAAGACTGGTGCTTGGCCTAGACAACACAGCAATCATGTATTGTAGTTTACTGCAACTTTTCACAGACTTCAGATGTCCCTGTTACAACCGCAGTCTATAAAATACAGAAAATCTAAGACTACGGGCTCATGCCATACGGCTGAGAAAATCAGACAAACTGACAACTGAACACAGAAACAAAACGGATTCAAAATGGATGGAAAATCATCTGTTTTTATGGAGACAGCAGGATGAGTTTTACATCACTCATCTGAATGATGGGCACTAGGCTTTTTTCACACAGCAGATTTTGACACTGTCGAACTTCAACGACAGAAACTGCCGCAGTTTCTGCTGAGTTTTTTCAGTTTCAATGTCGCGCTCCTGCCTGCGGTTTAGGGTCCATTCACACGTCCGCAATATCGTTCCGCATTTTGCGGAACGGAATTGCGGACCCATTCATTTCTGATGTGCTGCCCGGATCCGGAATTGCGGATCCGCACTTCCGGGTCGCAATTACGATCCCGAAAAATATAGAACATGTCCTATTCTTGTCCGCAATTGCGGACAAGATTAGGCATTTTCTATTAAGTGCCGGCGATGTGCGGTCCGCAAAATGCGGAACGTTCATCGCCGATGTCCGTGTTTTGCGCATCCGTGGATCCGCAAAACACACACGGACGTGTGAATGGACCCTTAGTCCCATTGTATGGAGCTAAACCACAAAACGACACCTGCAGCAACTTCCAGCGGTGTTCATCTGGAGACCGCGACAAGAAAGGACATGCCCTTCCCCAATGCAGTCGCAGCTTTGCACCACTAGCCACACAAACAACAGCTCGACTTCACATTAAAAACATTGAGAGACGGATTCCATGCAGCTGCTGCTGTTTTTTTGGCGTGGAATATGTGTCAAAACTCCTGCATCATAAGAAACCATGTGAAGCTTTTTTTTTTTTAAGTTTCATGTTTTCATACAGTTTTTTGAGAGCTGTTTTGGTGCCATTTTTATCTTATGTAACATCTGAAACATACATTTTTCTGGTGTATTTATGTCTTAGAGCAAATCCTATGGGAAAAACACCAGAAAAATTCAAACCCTACCCGGTAGAAGAAGATAGTTGGAATCCACATCACTTAATACATTTATTTTTAGAGTTGTATAACAGTCATAAAACCAAGTGTACGTCAGCTATGCACAGCTATAGATTTGTATCTTTTTTTTGACTTTCTAATTAATTCATATTTAGACTTTTCAATAATTTGGTATTGGTTTTAAAGGGGTTGTGCAGTTGAATGGGACAAACCGTTGTAATTGCACTCCATTGCATCTACAAGTGAGGCGTCAAACAGGTAATTTTGAAGCATGAACACCGCTATCTCTTCAAACATTTAATTGGTGGAGGTGCCAGGAGTCGGACCTCCGCCGATCTGGTATTGATGACCTGTTCTGAGGATAGGTCATCAATATCTTTGCATCCTTGTAAAAAAAATAACGCATAGAATGACCACCATCTGAAAACGACCACCAATCTAAACTCATACCCAAATACCTTTCATTGGTTATAATAGCTCGTTTTGTCTAGGGAGCAATCATCAGGGGAAACAAAATGGCCGCCGTTCTATTAGTGCACACAAAACCTGTCCTAATAACACAGGACAAGTTACTTCAGAGCACGGAGCTGAAGAGCTGCCTCATCCTCCTCTGCTTCTCAGGGATTATGATCCTGCATACAGTTTAATCTGATCTTCAGCTGAATCTTTGTAGGAATGGAGACATGAAAACCTACAGAGAGGATGGACAGGACAGCCTGTAGTAATGTGTTGCTATGGTAATGGAGACTGCATACAAGTCCTGCTGCTCATTACCCCCACCCTCCTCTCTGTACTTCTTGTCTTCCTATGACCTCCATTTCTATAGAAATTCAGTTTAACATCATATTAAACTATATTAAGGATCATTATCCCTGACAAGCAGAGCAGAGAGGAGGATGAGGCAGCTCTTTAGCTCAGTGTTCTGAAGTAACTTGTCCTCCTGTGTGATTTTGACAGGTTTTGCTAATAGGACTGCGGCCATTTTATTTCCCCTAATGATTGTTCCCCAGACAAAACAAGGCATTAATACTAAAGAAAGGTATTTGGGAGTATATTTATAATAAAGTAATATTTACGTATTTTAATTATCTTAATTCCCAGAGAACCCCTTTAATGTAGCAGACAGAAGTGGTCTGTACTACAGAAAGAGCAAAGTTCTTCCCAAAGCCATAAGCTGTTTTCATAGCTCCCATACAATGGTAGCTCGTTCATTTGCTTCCATAGTACCGACCACCCCTGGCAGCCACAACCAGGAAGTACAGAATTTGAGAGCCCATTGTAGAGATGTAGAGAGGTTCCAGAGAGACCTTCATACATGTATCAGACATTTATGGAATATCCTATGGATATGCCATAAATGTTTGAGAGAAAGAAAAAGAATAGGTTATGTCACTAGAGTCACAGGAATTTCATCATACACATGAGTTGTAGCAAGGCCAGATATTGTAAAGCATACAGCTTGTTCCACAGTCTGATATTTCTCAAGTTACATTCTTTTTCCATACAATAATGATATCTACAGTACAACAACGCCTAGACAAATAGATGTACATAACTGTTGTAGAGACGTGCATTCAACCATCTGACAGGGCATTACAGGGTGTAATATTCAGCAGCTGGTTAATGTGCGGCTGGAAACCTTTACTTGTTCCTGTGAGACTGTCAGGTCGATGAGTAAGTGTGCCATAGTATGGGCATTACTGCTGCAGGAGAATGACTGAAGCTGGTGGCCAAGTGGTAATAGAAGATGTAGTAAGTCATCTTCCCGCTCTATTCTAGGGTCTTGGTTTGTACCTTCAATGCTCTTCAGAATGAAAAAAAAGTTGTCACAAACTACTTTTGAGTTTCTGTAGATTCACATGTGGATCGTGTATTATCAATTGTGTTGTAGGAACTTAATTAAGTACTGATTGGTTAATGGGAACTCTTCTGTGAATACCATCCTATCTCTTGTATCACCATGGGGTGTCGACCATGTGCTAAGACATGGCGGCAGGAGTCCCTCCCCATGTGATTGATTATTATTTATTCTGTACATGATTTGTATAAATTACCTTATATTTAATTACAGTTTGTAAATAATTTTATCACTTAGCCTGTTAAGCCTATTTATTCTCAAATCATTGAATTTACGTTAAAACATCAATAGAACTAAAGTAATGACCCAGCATTTTTGGATGACAAATCCCTACTAACCATAGGTATCACTAGGATGCCCATACAAAGAAAAGACAGTGGGCATACTTTTCAGTACCGTGCCAAAATGTCCTTCAGGCATCAGTTCTTCAAGAGCCTTGAGAAGGTAACCAAGCCAATGGTCTATAAGGCTGTGGCTACTAACTGCTGAGATTTTCCATCAGCATTGCCTCTGGAAGGATACTTTGCATCAACTGGGAGAATTACTTCACTAATTGCAAGCAGTGATCCTTTATTGTACGGACCACTCTATCAGAATGGCTGACTCACTTACTTCCATATACTCTAATCTTAGCCATGGTGAGAGGACACAAATGGGTAGAGGAAGTTGTTTTAGTACAATGTCAGAACATATCTCATCATCTGTAATTGGGAAGATCTAGCCACTGAACATGCACTTTGCATCCTCATTACCCATCAAGCATCCGTTTTTGAGAACAACCAAGCCATTCATTTATGGTAGATAAAAGACAATGATTGAAGGAGGACCCACAGAAACAACAACACCCATACAGAACCCCAGTCCTAAGAACTGTGGTTCGAGTATGGGACCACTCAGCCATCTTAAGGCACACAAGCAATTTTGATGGCCGTCATTCTTATTTCAAGTGACCATCAGTAATGAATGACAAAGATTAGACAGTACAGCAGATTTATTATTACTGTCCTAGACAGCATAAAATGAGATAAGATAGACAAAAACTGCTTAACATTTACTACAGTAATACACGCTGATTTGGTTTTTGGTTGTAGACATGTCAGGCACCTTTCTTTTGCTTAGTCTTCGCTGTCTTATTTTACACCATATTTTGTGCTAGAATTATATCATGTGCCAATAGTATATGGCACACTCTATCAATAAATAAATAAATGGTGAATTTTCTGACTCCACTGCCTGTTTTGGTAGTACTTTTCAAAATCATCTGTCAGGGAGGAAAAAGTGTCCAAAATGCATAATTCATTTGGGAAATTACATACTCATCTTTATTTTGCTTAGAAAATCATCCCTGTGTGCAGCACAACGCCTTGAAAAAGTATTCATACCCCATGAATATTTCCAATTTTTTTTTACGTTATACCCACAAACTTAAAGGTATATTCTTGGAATTTTATGTGATAGACAAAAACAAAGTAGCAAGTATGTGTTGAGAAAGTGATACGTGGTTTCCAAAATTTTTAATAAATAAAAATCTGGAAAGCGTGGTGTGCATTTATATTTACAGCCTCCCCCCCTCCCCACCCCACCCCCACTTGAGTCAATACTTTTTAGGATCACTTTTCACTGCAATTGCAACTGCAGTCTTTTGGGGTATGTTTCTACCAGCTAGAGGCTGACATTTTTGCCCATTCTTCATGGAGATGGAGAGCGTCTGTGAACAGCAATTTTCAAGTCTTGCCACAGATTCTCAATGGGATTTAGGTCTGGACTGTGACTGGGTCTTTCTAACACATTAAGGTGCTTTGATCTAAACCATTCCATTGTAGCTCTGGCTGGATGTTTAGGGTCGTTGTCCTGCTGGAAGGTGAACCTTCGCCCCATTCTAAAGTCTTTTGCAGCCTCTAAAAGATTTTACTCCAGGACTGCCCTGTATTTGGCTCCATCCATCTTCCCATCAACTCTAACCAGCTTCTCTGTCTCAGAAAAGCATCCCCATAGCAGATTGCTGCCACCACCATGTTTCACAGCGGGGATGGTATGTTCAGGGTGATGTGCAATGTTAGTTCTTCACTACACATAATGTTTAGGCCAAAAAGTTCAACTTTGGTCTCATCTGACCAGAGCACCTTCTTCCACATGTTTGCTGTGTCCCCTACATGGCTTGTGGCAAACTGCCAACGGCACTTGGCTTGCTTTTAAAAAATAGCTTTCTTTCTACCACTCTTCCATAAAAGCAAGATTTGTGGAATACGCCACTAATAGTTGTCCTGTGGACAGATTTTCCCACCTGAGCTGTTGATCTCTACAGATCCTCCAGAGTGACCATGAGCCTCTTGGCTGCTTATATAATTAGTTCTATCCTTGCCTGGGCTGTCAGTTTATGTGAACGGACATGTCTTGGTAGGTTTGCAGTTGTACTATACTCCTTCCACTTTCGGATGATAGATTGAACAGTGCTCCGTGAGATGTTCAGAGCTTGGGATATTTTTTTATAACTAAACCCTGCTTTACACTTCTCAACAACTTTATCCCTGACCTGTCTGGTGTGTTCCTTGGTCTTCATAAAGCTGTTTGATAACTAATGTTCACTAACAAACCTCTGAGGCCTTCACAGAACAGCTATAGTTATACTTAGAATAAATTACACACAGGTGAACTCCAATCAGGTGACTTCTGAAGAAAATTGGTCACACTGGATTTTATTTAGAGCTATCAGAGTACAGGGGGCTGAATACAAATGCACATCATACTTTTCAGATTTTTACTTTTTAAAAATTTTGGAAACCACTTATCATTTTCTTTTCACTTCACACACACTTGCTACTTTGTGTTGGTCGATCATATAAAATCCAAATAAAATATGTTTAAGTTTGTGGAGGTAACATGAAAAAATTTGGAAAAGTTCAAGGGGTATGATTACTTTTTCTGCAGCGCTTAACAGACATTATTATTCATTGCTGTCTGCAATGGAGCTCACAGTCTAAGTTCCCTATCAAGATATCCATGAAGTATGGCAGGAACGGGAGTAACTGTATGAAACCCATACAAACACAGGGAGAACATGCAAACTCCATACAGATGTTGTCCTTCGTCAGGTTCAAACCTAGGACCCCAGCACTGCAAGATATCAGTGCTAACCACTGAGCCACCGGGCAGATGTGAACAGAGCCTTGGGGTCATATGAGAAATGAAAATTAGGATAGGTCCTCTTTATTAGATTCGTTGGGGTCTGAGCAGTACTACCATTACCATTCACCACCACTACTCAGTACTGTATATGGAGCTGTGCTGTTTCGGTGATTGTCTTAAAATCAGTGTGTGTGGCAGGAATCAGACCTGCTCCAATCTGATGTTGATGACCTATCCTAAGAATAGGCCATCGATATTACAGCCCAGAAAACACCTTTAAAGGGAACCTGTCACCAGGATTTTGTGTATAGATCTCAGGATGTGGGTTGTTAGATGGCCGCTAGCACATCCGCAATACCCAGTCCCCATTAACCTGAGATGAAGTCCTGTCCCTGAGATGAATCCAGCGAGAAGGAGCTCAGCACCGCCCCACATAATCAGAATCTCTTCCTTGCTCCCGACGTCAGAAAACTAGAGCGCCGTAATCTCGCGATGCGCGAGCTAGCACATGCTCAGGTCCTTCCCCGAGGCTGATGCCTGCACAGGGAAGGAACACTATGAGGACACTGTGCATGCGCTAGCTCGCGCATTGTGAGATTACGGCGCTCTAGCCTTATGACGCCGGGGAGCAAGGAGGAGATTCTGAGGATGCGGGGCGGTGCTGGGCTCCTTCATGCTGGACTCCTCTCACATACAGGACTCATCTCAGGTTAATTTGCATATGTATCAAATAGGTTTTTTTTACACAATAAAAGCACACAGAGCTATGGGGACAGGGTATTGCGGATGTGCTAGCGGCCATCTAGCATCCCATGTCCTCAGCTCTATACACAAAATCATCCTGGTGACAGGTTCCCTTTAACAGCAGTTTTGGAGGCAATTTTTTATAATACCTATTGTAAACCAATAAACCACTTGGTGACCTTGTATATAGCTAGGCAACAAAGGGTGCCCCCCTGGAAGTTGTAGAGGGTGCACTGGAATAAGGTATAGGTGGCTCTCAGTGCGTGGAGAACCTTAATGTGCGGAAGTCTTATCACATGTTGTGGGGTTTTATAGCAGCTGGTATGACAAGTCATTACCCTAGATCTTTATGTGTGTTGGACAGAATCCGATGTTAACGCTGCTTGGCCTTCAGTTAGTTGATTGATGTTGGGGGGTCGATGACTCCTTTACCTTTTGTTTAGCTCAGGGAGGTGACTCTGCGCTATCCAGTGAGGAAACTAATTACATGTTATAATTAAACTGTGACACTCGGATATTATAGTGTGGGTTTACTAATGACATGGCATAGCTGCATCGGCAACACAGGACGCTGATTATGCCTCATATATTATTTAGCATTTCGCTAAATGAGATGGTGACATTTTCAAAAATTACTTTGAGGTTTCTTAATTGTCAGTGGTGAGCTAGGGAGACGAGGCAGAGTCCGTCGCCGGATATTTCTTCTTTCTCTTCATCTCTCCGGCTCTAGAAGGTGAAAGATAAAAATGTATTGAATCAAGTTCAGCACGCAACAATTTGTCAGTGGCAAGCAACATGCATAAGAAATTACGACTAATGCGATCCATTACTGACCACATGTACGGCGGCGAGACAGAGACATTTTTTCTTGTCACACAGTATTTACGTGTAAGTCAAGTTACGCAACGTTATTTCCTTTCACAGTAGCTGCGTATATTTTCGGCCTAATTGTCGCAAAAGTCTTATTATGATGAAAATCGATCATGTAATGAAAGCATCATTTGTGCCATCGTTGGACTGAAGTTCATTGGGTCCACCAGAGGAAATGATTCAGAGGGCCCACTCTTTGTGCTTATAGGACCTTACGGGCCCTATTTTATTAGGGGTCCATTA
Source organism: Bufo bufo (assembly GCF_905171765.1). NCBI lineage: Eukaryota > Metazoa > Chordata > Amphibia > Anura > Bufonidae > Bufo > Bufo bufo. Next base: position 142,812,146 of record NC_053398.1, on the reverse strand, counting down.
TTGTCAGATCTTGAGCCTACTGGATCCTCTGGTACTCTGGTGTGCCAGTCAGCCCCTGATTTGTGCTATTCAACTATTTCCTACGTCACTTTGGTACACAGTTGTGTCACCTCCTTAAAAGTGACTCCCTACTTGTTGGGTCCTATGACAATAAGGTGATCGCATAGAGTTCCTCTGCTGGGACCCCCGACAATCATCTGTAATCTGTAGGGGGAAAAAGGTGTCCATGTTCCGTTTTTCTGCAGCACCACAGGGGAAATTAAGCATTACACAGTGCCATTCAAATCAATGGGTTGTCTGAGTAATGCAGGACAAGACAGGTCCTCCAGAGAGAGAGACACCTTGAACAATAGACCCTGTACTTTTAGCTCAGAATTATTTAATAAGGTGTATGAAAAAGTTTATTTCTAAGCCAGAGAACCATGGATGGATCTGTCTATATTGGAAATAATATTATTTTATGATTACTTGAGAATATTCAAATAGTTCAAAGCAATTTTGGAAAATCACTTCAGTTGAGAATGACCAGACACTTGGCCACTTTTCCATTGGGGGCCAACTTCTTTCGAGCTTCTTAAGGAGTCAGGAACTGGAACCATCAACGATTGTACGTTTATGACGTTAAATTCATATGTTTGTCACATTTTGAATTCAGAAGGGATTGTTGTCCCTGTTAGCCCTCGTTCCTGTGTCCATTTGACTTTGAAAATCCACCCGCGAAGATATCCATGAAGAATCTATGTTTGGTTCATGTGTCTATTTTTTGCCGTCTGTGTGTCATCCATATTCCACGGCTGAAAATCAAATTCCAGAGCATTTCCTGCTAATGGTTTGTGAAAAACCAATGACAGAACATGGACCCGTAGAATTCAATTGGTGTGTTTGGTCTGCATTATAGACCAAAGTGGTACATGTCACCGTGATTTTTCTATTGACCCACAATCAGTGGAAAACCACTGATTTGTGAGCAAACCCATTAAAAGGCAATGGGTATATGTGCTGTCTGTGGACAACACATCCATGATTCATTGATTTGTGAACGAGGCTTTAGATGTTGTTATAGAGGGCATTAAGTTCAGTCGGACATCAACATGTAGAGCACATGTTACATATGTTCAGCCACGGCCAGGACCAGAAAGCCATGCACACATAGCAGAAAACCCCTGTAAGAGCCAATAGGATGAACAGAAGGCCACCGCACAACCAGTTGACATCTCTGCTTTAAATAGAGTCTGTGTCAGAGATCTGCAAATTGCCTTGAGTCTAACTTGTTTAACCCTGGAAATCTGGTGTTATCGCTGGGGAAAGCCAGAGGTCAAACATGTAAGACATGGATAGTCTTGGTCAACTAGAGAGAGAGCCTCTTTCTGAGTGGCTTCCATTTTGGCACATAGAGGGGGTGCTAAATAGGGGATTCACCTTTTATGATGCCCATATGCTTCTTGTGCTTCATATTTAATTGGATATAACTTTTTTTTATGAAGGACGAATGTCCCGTCTTCTGGACTAAACACATAGGGGCAAATTTACTAAGACTACCATGTCATATGAAAGTTTTAAAAAGAATATCATTGGAGTAAAATGCACCATGTTTTTGATTATGTTTAAATCTTCATATTTATTAGGTTAAAGGCCAAAATGTCCAACTTTTTAGTGCCAATCAAATAATAAATTGCCCCCATATGCAAACCTTAAAATGTTATGGGCTAAACAGGTGAGTTTGTCAGTGCTTAGCTATTGAGGGTAACTTGCACTTTTGTACCCCATGGCTTTCGGATGTCGATGAAGCAAGTTTCATCTCAACTAACGGACAGGGGTGGACTATTCGTAGACCGTACAGTGAAATTTCCTGGTGGGTACATAACGATCTTATGCTCTGAGCATTAATTAATTCTAGAAGCATCAGTATCTTTAGGTTCCCTTCTCAATTCAACCATATTGCCATCCTCAGGACAATGATACAGTTGAATACTGCGGTTGGGATAACAATATTTTGTGCTGCACTGTGGTACTGCTGGCCCATCTACTTATGTTGCCCTGTATTCTATCATTTTGGACCCGCCTACAACATTGGGCCAATTTAAGGTTTTTGTCCAGGGCCACTTTAAATTTCCAATCCTTCTCTGCTAAGGCTACTTTCACATTTGCGGCAGAAGATTCCAGCAGGCAGTTCCGTCGCTGGCAACCCGGCGAAAACGGATGCCATTTGTCAGACGGATCCGGATTTTCTCCGTCCAAAAAATGTAAGAGGGACTGAACTGCTGCATCCTGAACGGAATGCTCTCCATTCAGAATGGATTAGGATAAAACTGATCAGTTTTTTTCCGGTATTGAGCTCCTGTAACGGAACTCAATACTGGAAAACAAAAACCCTAGTACCCCAAGGCTACTTTCACACTTGTGTTGTTAATTCCAGTATTGAGATCCGGCAGAGGATCTCAATACCGGAAGTAAACAGATCCGTTTTGATTTTGCACAAGCGGGATACATCCATTCCATTAGGATGCGCTTGTGTGAAATCAAAACGGAAAAAAACTGATCTGTTACTAAATATTTTGAAAGTCAATGGGTGACGGATCAATTTTTTTCTAAAAAACAGATGGTTACAATTGACTTACATTGTTTTCAGTGACGGATCCATTTTTTTCAGTTTTTATGACCGGACACAAAACCGCAGCTTGCAGTGGTTTTGTGTCCGGTCATAAAACGGAATGCTGATGGAACAGATGCATCCTGAGCGGATCTCTGTCTATTCAGAATGCATGGGGACTAAACGGAAATGTTTTTTTCCAGGTATTGAGATCCTCTGCCGGATATTAATACTGGAAAACAACAACTCAAGTGTGAAAGTACCCTAACAGAGGCAATAGAATAGAAGGTCACCTGAAGCACATCATCTGTGGCAAAGTTCATGGGAGGCCATACTTCATGAGTACCTACCAATCAGCCATTGATGACTCAAATGTCGGCCATTTTGCTTGTTGAATGAATGTTTTGTAGAAGTTCCCCTATTAGTCCACACAAAATTTTAATGAGTTGTGCTGTTAATGCCACCACGTAAAGGTGTATTCCTGTCTTCTAAATGGATCACTTTATGGCACCCCAACCGATCGTGAGTATGAAGGGGCCATGGTGCTGATTTAGGGTGCCTTTACTTGCAGCAGATTTTGCGCAACTGAAAATCACTTCCAGTCACCTGAATTGGGCTTGCAGAAATCCATATGCTTGCTGCCAAAACAACCCCGTTTACATGAATGGAACTGGTTTTCAGTCGCAGAAATTTCTGCAACAAAATCTTATTATATATCGTCTCCTTCACTATTTTCCTGCACTGCACCACCCCGGCCACCAACTGTGCGGGGCAACTCCATTCAAGTGAATGGGACCTGCTTCAGTTCCCTTCACAGGGGCCGGGGGCGCTCCTGGGAATACACCGAAGAGAATACAGTGCTAAGTTAGTGCTGTTGCCCCATTTCAGGGTTGGAGGGAGTCCCAAGGATTGAATAGTGATATGCCATTGCTTTATAAGATGCTTTAGAAGGCCAATAATAAGTAGAAAGGGAGAAGGGGCTCATAGGGTGAGTAGTTACTGCCTGGGTGAGTTAAAGGGGTTTGCCCGTCTCATACACTGGTGGCGGGTGTGCTCCTTTGTGGAGAGAAGTACGGGTCCCTGAGGTAGGACCCACACCTATCAGACAATGTATGAGATGGGCCAACCCTGTTAAGGAGAGATGGTAATGCTCACCTTTTTGTGTTGTGTTACATTAGGCACAACACTAATAGAGAGCCTTTTTGTGGTATTGGTCCATACTACTGTTGGTGTCTGGGCTCTCACTGCATCAGTCCTCAGGAGGAGATGGATATTTACAATAAATTGGTGGATGAAGAGTATTCAGGAGGAGAAGGACATTTTCAATAACTTCTTGTATTTGGTAGATGAATAATGGCCACACGCATAAAACCAAATATAATCCTGTATACTGATATAGACAACTCATGGGTCACCCAGACATCACCAGGGGTGTCAAGAGGGGTATTCCCATCTGATAAAGTATATTTAAAATATGTTGATGGATGAAAAGCTTTCAAATCCACCTGCACAGAAACATAACCATAATTAGTAAAGGAAAATTTCTTTATTGAAACATCTATTGATATTCATGAATAAGTTATCTTCACTAATTTTGGTTACATAGTTAATACGATTGAAAAAAGACGTAAGTCCATCAAGTTCAACCAAGGGATCAGTGGGGATGCGAATCCCAGAAGGAAGTGAGACTCAGATTTCTACAGCATTAGGCCTCTTTCACACGGGCGTCATGTTTTGGCTCCGGATGCGTCCCGGGTGCATTGCGGCAAACCCGTGCGAGTAGGTACGCAATTTCAGTCAGTTTTGACTGCAATTGCTTTCCGTTGTTCAGTTTTTATCGCGCGGGTGCAATGCGTTTTGCACGCGCGTAATAAAAAACTGAATGTGGTACCCAGACCCGAACTTCTTCTCTGAAGTTCAGGTTTGGGTTCAAGGTTTTGTAGATGTAATTATTTTCCCTTATAACATGGTTATAAGGGAAAATAATAGCATTCTTAATACAGAATGCTTAGTTCAATAGGGCTGGAGGGGTTAAAAAAAAGAAAAAAATATTTAACTCACCTTAATCCACTTGTTCGCGCAGCCTGGCTTCTCTTCGTTCTTCAGGACCTGGGTAAAGGACCTGTGGTGATGTCACTGCGCTCATCACATGATCCATCACCATGGTGATGGATCATATGACTGACCATGTGATGAGCGCAGTGATGTCACCACAGGTCCTTTTCCTCCTGCACAGCAAAGAAGAAGAAAGAAGAGAAGCCGGGCTGCGCGAACAAGTGGATTAAGGTGAGTTAAATTTTATTTTTAATTTTTTAACCCCTCCAGCCCTATTTTACTAAGCATTCTGTATTAAGAACGCTATTTTTTTCCCTTATAACCATGTTTTAAGGGAAAATAATATAATGATCGGGTCCCCATCCCGATCATCTCCTAGCAGCCATGTGTGAAAATCGCACCGCATCCGCACTTGCTTGCGGATGCTTGCGATTTTCACGCAGCCCCATTCACTTCTATGGGGCCTGCATTGCCTAAAAAACATGCAAAATAGGGCATGCTGCGATTTTCACGCAACGCACAAGTGATGCGTGAAAATCACCGCTCATGTGCACAGCCCCATAGAAGTGAATGGGTCCGGATTCAGTGCGGGTGCAATGCGTTCACCTCACGCATTGCACCCGCGTGGAAATCTCGCCCGTGTGAAAGAGGCCTTAATGTTTTTGTACTTTTAAGAATTCATCTAAACCCTTTTTAAACCCGTCCACTGTTCCTGCTGTGACCACGTCCTGAGGACGTCTATTCCACAGATTCACCGTTCTTACAGTAAAGAAGATTTGACGCTTCCGGAGACTGAACTTTTTCCTCTCCAGTCGGAGGCAGCGCCCCCTTGTCTTTTGAGCGCATTTTACATGGGACAGTTTTCTCCGTATTTTTTGTACGGCCCATTTATATATTTGTACAGGTTAATCCCGTCCCCCCTTAGACGTCTCTTCTCAAGACCAAATAAATTCAATTCTTGTGTTTCTATGTCAAATGATGTCCCTATGCAGGTGGATTTGAAGGTTTGAAGACTCTTCATCCATCAACGTATTTTAAATATACTTTATCAGATGAAAATACCCCTGTTGATGTCTAGGTGACCCATGAGTTGTCTATACAGAATTATATATATATTTTTTTTTGCATGGGACCATTATTCATCTACCAAATACAAGATATCTTAGAAATGTATCGAAATAAATACTAATATACCTTTATTCTTATGTAAAGATGCCTCTGAAAGTTTGGGAAGCCAGTACAACATACATAAGCCCTTTCTCAGTAATCATGTTATTGCTTCTCAAGTCCTTGTGTATATGGAAAGATGGTTTTGCAGACACCAGCGGTTAGTGGTAATGGTCTGTTACAGCTCCCAGGACCTGGAGAAGGAGTCACAGGGGGCCACACTCCTAATATTAATATTTATAGCATATTAGCTGCTTTCATTATGCGACTTCCATGGTAGTTGCACTGTGTGCACTTTCAGGTTGACATTGTTTTGCCCCCAATAAACCACTTACTCTCTGCCTCTCAAGTCCCTCATCGTCTGCCATATTCCCATTTGTCCCTGTCAGTTATTCACTGCAGCACAGTCTCAGAAAAAAACAGGTTAAAATAATGCAAGTCACCCCTAGTAGGCAATGCCGCCCTGGGCATGGGCCTTTATAGCCTTACATTTGAGGGATGCTTTATGTGTTCGGGCAGGATCTATTTTCTCCGTGTGGACTACTAGCCTTTTCCACCTCTGCTGTTATTTAGGTTGCCATTTTCCTGCATGACAAATGGATTGGAAATCCACAAATAGAGTGCGGATCCGGGCTTATTGGAGCATGTTTATTTACATAGATCATTGCATCTCGGCGCATTAATGTGGCTTGATTACGCTGACATTAATCATGTCCACAGTACAATGAAAGATTCATCATGAGCAGCTACGGGAGGAGGTTTTGTTGCTTAGCCCTTTCTATCCTCTTATGGCTCATTGGGGTCACAGACACTACAAGGTGCAGTCAGCCCGTTGGCCAATAACCTCCCAGTCACCCCGCTGGTAATGCAATCTACTCCTCATCACAAGCTCGGCTGGACGTCTCAGACCAGGTTTCATTTCTCTCCCTGTAATGGCATCCGGCATCTATAATTATGCTATTTTCTCTCTTGTGCTGATTAAATACGATTTACCCAGAGAGCTAAATGATGAATATTTAACTGAAATCTCTGGCTGAAATAGACCCAATAAATAAACTTATAGCAGCAGATGGAGGAGGCGCAAGGCCTGAGGTGGGTGGCTAAATACATTAACAGGTAGACAGAAGTCTCCGGCCTCCTAGATCCCACTAATCACTTGGTAGATTTCTAAACGACCCTTTCAATAAAAAGTGCCGACCGTCGTGTCTTCAAGACGGGAACTGAACAGACGGCCAAGGCCCAGAACGTTACTTTTATAGAGTCAGAGTTAATTGTGCCATCTTGAAATCAATAAGACCGTATAGCATGCAGGAGCGTCACGTCTTTAAACTGTCTTTAGCTGGCCACTGGCGTAAGGAGTTTGCACACAATAAGACCATAAGCGAGGATCGATAATTCAGCGCCTTAATCATTGGTTTTCATTGTGTGATGATGTGAGGAACATTTAAAAAGCGATTCTCACAAAAATCAACGCAAGGCTACAGTACGTCTAGCTGTTCCGGAAATGCTGATTTGCGGGTGGAAAATCCGCAGCGGCAGTGTCGATGAGATTTCAACAAATGTCATCTCTTTCTGCGGATTTTCACTGCCCATCACTCTTTGCAATGCAGAGCGCGAAACCAGTGCAAATCCTTGACAAAATCCTTATGTAAAACACACATATTCTGCTGCGATTTTTTTTTTAAGGAAAAACAGCAATGGATTCTTTTATGTTCCATGTGGATGTTGCTGATAAGCCCTTGAGTTCTCCTCACATATGAAGTGTTTAGATTTTTTTGCTCTGCTATTTATAAATTATACATGTAAAAAAAAAAAACAATATGGCTGCCTTCAGGAGCATAGCCATAGGGCAGTGATGGCTAACCTCCCGCACTCCAGCTGTGGTGAAACTACGACTCCCAGCATGCTCCATTTATTTCTGTGGAGTTCTGAGAACAGCCAAGCAAGTCGTCGTTTTTCCACAGCTATAGGGGAGGCAGAGGTCACACCAAAGCCCTGGAGCCTAAGGAAGCCCAAAAGGTCCCTCTACTTCATATGAAAAGACCAGTTTTATAAACTGCATGTGATATTTGGAAGGACTTATTAAAAATGTGGATATTAGTCTTATACACTGGGATTATTCCCTGATTATACCTCCACTGTATGCCATTTTATAAGCATAGGGTGGCATGCATCGCATCGGCCATTGTCCATATTGGACAGTATGGTGGCTCACCGTGTAGAAAAGCACCGTCTGAAGCAAAAATCAGAAGGTAAGAATAGGCTTGATGATGCACGCCACCATGACAGAGGCCAAAAGGACGCTCCCTTTTCCTCCTTTGGGCGAGCTTTCCTGGTGCATACGCCAAATGATTGTGGTGTAAAAGTAGCGTAACAACTTTACAACCGCCACAGTTATATACGGGATGTTTCCAAAATACTTATACCGTACAGCACACCGACTCATTCATTTCTATGGGGCTCTGCACAGATCCATATTTTGTGCAGATCCGTCATCTCTGATATGATTTCTGCATGCCGTTTTGGAAACCAAAATCAAGAGTGGATCACAAGAGGGGAGAAAGTCTACAGGGCAGATACGACTACTCCCCTTTTTAAATTCACTCCTGATTTTGGCTTCCAAAACTGCAGAGATATGACGGATCTGCAAAAAATATGGATGTGTGCAGAGCCCCACAGAAATAAATGGGTCAGTGTGCTGTACGGTTGTGTGCATGAGGCCAAACTGGGCAAGTTTTAATTGAGGCCATCAAATTCCACACTTGGGATTTTTTTTTTTAGTTCATGGGAAAACACTATTGAGCATATCAGTCATTGATCAAGCATGTGCACGTGGATCATTTTACTATGTGGGTTCACTAAGGCTACGTTCACAGCCGGTAGCCTGATCCGACGGGCTGTAAATTCCGGCAGTCTGCTGGACAAAAGACGTTGCATGCAGCGTTATTTGTCTGGCTGAAACCCAGAAAAGCAGCCGGATCACCGCCAGATCCCATTATAGTCAATGGGGATCTGGCAGTACACAGTCATATTTGGCAGTGCCCGATACTGGTAACCTAATCCTCAGCCAGACCTGGCCACCGGCATTCAAATGTCACTGTGAACGGGGTCTTCACAACATACATAGCGTGTATATGTCATTCCATTTATCGTTTTCTGTACTATAAGACCCAGCGGGAGACGATCACTGACTCTTGCTGGTACTTGTGGTTCTTACAACACAACATCGCTACATTTTAATGGCTTTAGACCTCTTGCACACGAACGTATTTTCTTTCCGTGTCCGTTCCGTTTTTTTTGCGGATCGTATGAGGAACCGTTCACTTTAATGGGTCCGCAAAAAAACTGAAGTTACTCCATGTGCATTCCGTTTCCATATGTCGGTATTTCTGTTTCGCAAAAAAATAGAACATGTCCTATTATTCTCCGCATTACGGACAAGGATAGTACTGTTCTATAAGGCTAGGTCTACACAACGACATTTTGTGGCACCAATGTCGCGCAACAATTTTTATAATAATAGTCTATTGTGTCGCACTGCGACGCGACAGTCGCAAAAAATCCATTGTTGCAGTGTAGCCGTGTCCTATGTGTCGCGCGACACATGTCGTCGTGTAGACCTAGCCTTAGGGGCCAGCTGTTCCGTTTCGAAAAATACGGAATGCACGCGAAACACAAAATACATATGTTCATGTGCATGAGCCCTTAGGTGGAAAGATGAAGGACAGGCATGATTAATACAAGCTCGTTCCATCTTTACTCATATTCCAAGGACCTTTTAATGCAGATTTTGAATAAACACGCATTTGCATTGTTGAAAAAGGCGGTAAGTTCACTCGTGACGTACGTTCATTCCTCGCGGCAGGTTAACCTTGGATTTCAGGAAGATGCTGCTGCTGCTGCTGCTTTTCTTACCATTGTCTCCCCGCATCTGCCTCTTCTAGGAATCTCATCCCTCTTCTATGGCTTCTATCAAAGTCTCAAGCTGTAATTTTCCCTCTGGCCCTCCACCCCTGCTGATTGCTGGGCTCTAAATTTAGGTCACCCAAGGCAATTAGAAGAGAGAGCGCTGTTTGTGAAAAGGTATTCAGCAGGCAAGGAGCCCAGTTTCCAAATGAGTTATCAGGTGATATGATGTTTGGCTGCAGCCGGCGTGATTGACAAGGTGCTCCTGTGTTCAGATACATTATTTAAAGCCAGTGAGTTATAAGAGATCTTCCGCACTAATTACTTAGAAGGCTGTATTAATCACAAGACACTTTAATACCCGATCAATACTCGCATCTGTCAGTGACCTTGTAAATCACCTCCAGTTTCACTCAGCTTTATGGCATACGCCACCTCTATAAGCAGAGGAGGTACAGTAGTAAGGAGGCTCATCCACACTGTCACATTCCTTTGCCCTAAAGACTTCACATTGCCGGCTGGTGAGGGCACGCCATAGGGCTTTGGTTGTTTTTAAGAAATTAACCAATCGGGGTATGTGCACATGGTGAGTATATGAGACGTAGAAATCTCATGTACTGTACACAGCAGGAAATTTTCCACCATACTGTAAGTTGACCATATTAGACGTCCGCAACATGTCCATTCTTTGTGCAGATTTAGATTGCAGATTTCATCCTTGTGCATTGCAAAAGGGCAAATCTAGAGCAAATTCTGCATGTAACACATGTAAGAATCAGCATGCAAATCCTCACGGAGAATTCACATCAGATACCTTCAATTGTGCATGTAGGCCACACATAGACCGCTAAGGATTTTCTGCCCCGGATCTGCAGTGGCAAAATCCACACCAGATCCTGCAGATTTTACTGTGGTATTTTGTGCAAAATTATGAGGGATTTGCTGCAGGTTTCACTCCCTGCTGTTCAAAGGGTCTAATCCATGGCAGATATCTGATAGCGTAAAGTGACCGAATGCTGCAGATTTACACAGAAAACACTGCAACCAATTCAGCTGGGAAAAATCTATCTATCTCTCTCATATCTATCTCTTCATATCTATCTATCTATCAAATCAAATCAAATAAGCTTTATTGGCAGGACTAAATACATTTTAGCATTGCCAAAGCAAGTGGGAAATAATTGGGTGGGTTGGGGGATGGGGACATATACAGGGTGGGGGTATAGGAGTCCATGGTATATCAGGCTCCTCTCAGTCTATGGCAGGCAGTAATATATTGTGCTGCTGTGGCCGCTGTGTTCTCCTCTTCCCCCAGCAGTATGGAGAGTCTCTCTTCCTCCTCCATGGAGGTGAAGTCTGGGCAGAGATCAGACAGTCTCCTGAAGTCAGTCTCCCTCACTGCTGAGTATTTGGGGCACCGCAGCAGGAAATGAGCCTCATCCTCCACGGCCTCCTGGTCGCACTGCTGGCACAGTCTGCTCTCCCCGGGCATGTACCTCTGTCGGTGACGCCCAGATTCGGTGAGCAGGCTGTGGGCGCTTAGTCTGTACCGGCTCAGGATCTGTCGGTCTCTCGGATTGGGGAGTTTCTCCAGATATGGGGCCGGTTTGTACTCCCTCTGCAGGCTCTGGTATACTGTCAGCTTCTGGGATGTTCTTCTTTCTATCTATCTATCTATCTATCTATCTATCTATCTATTATCTATCTATCTATTATTTATCTATCTATCTATTATCTATCTATCTATCTCATATCTATCTATCTATCTATCTATCTATCTATCTATTATCTATCTATCTATCTATCTATCTCTATCTATCTATCTATTATCTATCTATCTCATATCTATCTATCTCATATCTATCTATCTATCTATCTATCTCATATCTATCTATCTATCTCATATCTATCTCATATCTATCTATCTATCTATCTATCTATCTATCTATCTCATATCTATCTATCTATCTATTATCTATCTATTATCTATCTATCTATTATCTATCTATCTGTTATCTATCTATCTATCTATTATCTATCTATCTATCTATCTATCTATCTATTATCTATCTATCTATCTCATATCTATCTATTTCATATCTATCTATCTATCTATCTATCTATCTACCTCTTCATATGTATCTATCTATCTAAGGCCTATTGCACACGACTGTATGGCTGTTTTGCGGTCCGCAAATAGCGGTAACACAAAAAATACGGATGACATCCGTGTGTATTCCGTTTTTTTGCGGAACGGAACAGCTGGCCCCTAATAGAACAGTCCTATCCTTGTCCGTTATGCGGACAATAGTAGGACATGTTCTATCTTTGAACGTAAATACGAAAACGGAATGCATACAGAGTCCATTCCGTTTTTTTTGTGGACCCTTTGAAATGAATGGTTCCATATACGGACCGTATACGGAACGCAAAAAACCCGGAACGGAAACAAAAAAATAAATAAATAAATAAACATTGGTGTGCATGAGGCCTAACTATGGGGCTCATGCACACGAACGTGTTTCCTTTCCGTGTCCATTCAGTTTTTTTGCGGACCGTATGTGGAACCATTCATTTCAATGGGTCTGCAAAAAAACAGAAGTTAGTCCATGTGCATTTTGTTTCCGTATTTCCGTTCCACAAAAAAATAGAACATGTCCTATTATGGTCCGCATTACGGACAAGGATAGTACTGTTCTATTATGGGCCGTCTGTTCCGTTCCGCAAATTCGTATTTTTTGCAGACCGCAAAATTCATACGGTCGTGTGCATGAGCCCTAACTCTTATCTATCTATCCATCTATTTATTGCTCTTTCTTTCTTCTAACATATATCTATTATCTATCTATCTAAACAGCTCTGATATTTCTTGCCTGTAAGTCTGTGTATGTATGTAATATCTATGTACCGATCCCAGTCTATTTACTCTCTGTGATTTTTTTATTCCATTCATTTTCTCTGAAGCTATTTTTATGTGTCGCTTCTTTTCTATATCAATTTATTTGTGGCCCCTGTCATACCATTGGGGCAAGGGGTAAAGAGAGCTGACACTGGGATCAGCAGTGTGCTGTATCTGGAATCCGTCTTCCAGTGCAAAGAAGAATAAGAATTCACGACAGAACAGCCGCTGCTGACACACTCCCAAAGACATATTGCAGGTAGTGTTATTTATTGTGGCACAGAGTTCAGGGAAGTGCTGGCTGGGAGCACCCGGAGAGATCCTAAAAAGCCCATCGCCTATCAGGTGAGGCAGATTTATGAGCGCTTCTGGCGGAGGGGTCAGGCTGCTCAGCAGAGGCAGGGATGGAGCTTTTTAAGCCTGGCTTATATCTTATGTGTTCACTGCAGGCTGATTGCAGGAAGCCATGAACACACAAGGAACGCTCTCCATTAAATTGCTCAAGATAATCAGCTTCATGTAAAGAGCTCATAGGGAGAGATGATGATGATGATGTTTAATATTAATAACTATTTCTATAGCGCCAATGCCTCCCGAAGCGTTGTGCAATATCAGAATTGCACACACGGTCATTTATAAGTATATCGGTATATTCATACCCAACAGACATTTCTCTGACCGTCCTATTCATCTGAATTGGGCTTGCAGAGATCCATGTTCTTGTAACACTATTTTACCACTATTCAGTTGTGTGCGCAGGAAGTTCAGCAACATATTTGTTACTTTCACACTAGCGTTGTTAGAATCCAGCAAACTGTATGCAAACGGATATCTTTTTTTTCCGGATCCGTTAGACGGATCCGGTGATATACCTGATCCATCTCATCAGGTTTCACACGGAATAGCGGATTCGGTATTTAAATTTTTTCAAAGATCAAAAGCGAAATTTGCTCCTCCTATATCCCAACGCAGGCCAGAAAACCGGATCCGGCGACCCGGCAATTTCCATAACACTTGGTATCAGATCCGGCATTAATACATCTTTATGAAAGTTAATGCCAGATCCTGCAAGTGCGGTATTGTTCCGGGATTTGGGACGGAAAAAATACCGCAGCAAGCTGCAGTATTTTGTCCGGTCAAATACCGTACAAGGGACAGAATGGAAGACATCCGAATGCATACTGCATGGATTGCTTTGCATTCAGAATGCATTAGGACAAAACTGATGCGTTTTTTTTTTCCGGTATTGAGATCCTTTACCGGATTTCAATACCGGAAAATAATAACGCTAGTGTCAAAGTACCCTTAATACATTCTTAAAGGGGTTGTCCAACCCCAAACCAGTTGTGGCCCTGGAAGTGTATAAATGAAGAAAAAAAGGCACTTACCTATTCACCGCTGCTTCACTACTGTCCTCCCTCCTTTCAGTTGCTAGTGGATCAAAAATATGGCATCCCATCTGTGGTGACATGCCACACTGCAGCCATACACTGGCCTGAGTGGCGATGTGTGGCTGAGCAGAGATCGGTGAACGGATGGGATTTCATACCTATGGTCTGCTGGGAACTGGAAGGAGCAGTTACAGGAGCTATGGTTAAATATAATGTTTATGTAGCACTACAGTTCAAGGCTACCACCAAGGGAAAACCTTATTATAAAAAAGCACTGATCGAAACATTTGAGGTCAGGGAAAAATCTGGTGGTAGCCTCAAACTGTTCAATCGGTGCTTTTTCATAGTAAGAGTTACCCGTGGTGGTAGCCTCAAATTGTTCAATCAGTGCATTTTCATAATAAGATTTTCCTCTGGTGGTAGCCTTAAACTGTTTAGCCATTTCTTTTCCATAAAGCAAAGCTGATTTGAATAGCTTTGGTTTTCTGGGAAAGGTAATCAAATTAACTTTTCTTCCAAAAGAAAAAGAAAGCTAAGCCTATCTGATGCCAACACAAGTAAGGAATGCTAGTCTGCATATATTTTTCCCAGAAACCCAGGCCAACGTTGCCTGGCCTACAATTCTCCCCATGCATACTCAGTGCTCTCCATAATGAGAAAGAGTGCCCACCAGACAACGCATCTATTTTTCTCAAAAACCCAAAGTAGCATACTAGTCTCTCTCTCTATAAGACTCGTGTTTATCTTCTGAATCTTTTTAGTCCTAGGACACCAGAGACTATTATATACCAATCAAAGCAATTGGAACTTATTTGATTCGGCTAGAATCGATTTGGGCCCAAATCGAACTTTTTGGGAAAATTTGCTGAATCCAACACAGAAATTATGTCATTTCTACTACATCCTTACTGGAAAAACTCCCTAAATGGGTAGGGAGGAACTTTTTATGTAAGGAAACACGATTATTGGTAAGCATTGCTGCATGTGCGCATGTAATGTTTATATATATATATATATTTTTAAAACGACTTTATTTTTAAAGGGTCAGAGTAGATGTTGTAAAAGCTATACACTTGTCTGTGACTTCCTTAAACCTCTGAGGGTATTCGAAGTCATGATTCCCTTGTTCAGCTGCCTGTGCCTTTCCTGAGGATGGCTAATCCCTCAGCGTGACCAGTGGAAACTGCAGTATTGATTTCTGTGTCTGTCTAAACCTTCGTTGCGTTAGTTGCTTGTTAGACATCTGAAGGAATATCCACTGGGCTCCGAGGCAATTGGAGTGCAGAGCTCAATGGGCAGTTCTTAAGAGATGTTTCCGTGAGGTTACCGGTCAAAGCCAAGTAAAGGGATTAGGAGTAAAGGAAAGAATAGATTCAGGCTACGAAGATCTCTTGAAGGGTTCAGACTTGCTTGGCATCTTTGTCTTGGCCTTCTACGTCCAATAAAAGAGCACCTTTCATTCTCCCAAGAATGAGTGGTCCACTTGGGAAACCGGCCAACAAATGCTGATGACTATGTGTTCAGATTGTGCTGATGGCATCCGAGAAGAGGCCTGCATTTTCTGTATTTAAGAAACAAGCTCTAGTAATGGGGCGAGGCCTCCAGACCTTTGTGAGTGTATATAAACTATACGGAGGCACTCTGCCCAGTCACCATCCACAAACATTAAAACATTACACCATGATACAATACCAGTCACCCAATAAAATGCCAAAACTACACACCCGAACCAAGAGATCTATCAATAAAAAAATAAAAAATAAAATAACTATATATATACCTCTACATAACTTTGGCGGAACCACCGACAGCACTGAGCAGGGCCCTATTAAGACCGGCGTCTAAAATGCTGGTCTTAATAAACGACCCCCTACGTTTTCTGAGCAAGGAAAACTTTCAGGAAAGCTTCCAGGTTCAGTGACGGCGCATGCGCACTATACATTGGGAATGAAACCGAATATGTTGTGCGCATGCGCCGTTCTGGACATGGAAGCTCAGGCGCGGGATCTCAGAGGTAGACCAGAGGGTCTAGCGCCGTCAGTCTAAAGGCAGGGAGCGTGAACTACAGCAGAGGGGCGTCATTATGGAGCACCAGGGGAGTGGTGCTCGAATTGCATAAGCCCGCCTCCTGGTGCTGTAATGCTTCATTTGCATATTTTTTTAAAGTTAATTTTTCTCCACCACGGGACCACCAACGGCAAAAAGGAAGGTATCGTTTTTGCCAGCATCAAGCGGTAGGGTAGGGTCGATCCGGCTGAGAGAGCCTCTTTAACAGGCACTTCTACGACCCTGTGCGTGAGGCTCTATCTGCATTTCAGTCAGCAAACCACGGATTCACAAATTTCTCACTCCGTCTGTAAAAATAGCTATTCTTGTCCGTAATGCAGACTAGAATAGGACATGAAAACAAATGGGTCTGGGTGGTATCCGCAAAAACTGTTGTGGGCATGATGACGCCTAATGCTTAAAGGGGTTATCCCATGATTAATGTAAGAAAAAATGTATACATTTAATGAAATTATACATAATCCGTACATGACAAGCTAGAACCAGCCCTGTACCTCATATGGATCCAGAGATTTGTTCTGCTAGATTAATTTCAAGCTGACAGTTTAGGGGTAGGGTCCTTTCTCAGAGGACGTGTCCTGCCTGCTGTAGCTGGTGGCAGTTGAAGGATGGAATTGAGCTTGTCTTTACATCTCAGTGAGCAGGACGGATAATTTAGAAAAAGAGCAAACAGCAGGTGGCGCTATGCAGACAGATTTCAGTGAATAGCTCAGTTGCTATAATATTTTTTTTATAACTTGCAATTACAAAAGTATTTAGATCCAGGAGCTGGTTTGAAAACTGTAGAATAGTATTCTTGAGACAACCCCTTTAAATATTGATGACTTATTCTCTGGATAGGTCATCATTATTTGATTGGTGGGGGTCCAGCTCCCAGTAACCCTGATGATCCTCTGCTGGAAGCAGCCGTGGTAGTGCTGTGGCTTCTTTCTTGGCCTGTGATGTCACATCCATTGGTCACATGGCCCTTGTGCAGCTCACTCCCATTCAAGTGAATGGGAGCATGAGCTGCAGTACCAATGACAGCCACTATACAAAGGATGGCGCTTTGCCTAGTATACTGTCCAGAGGCTGCAGAGCGGCGCCTTGTCCCCTTCAAGCAGCTGATTGTACCCCTGTATAATACAATAGCCACTTGATTTAAGTGACACCAAGCACCCCACCTATGGCTTCTAGGTACATGAAGTATTATGTACACCCTTGGAGTTTATCACAGTGAGCGATGTTTGGGGCTGCAGTATCATAGACTATGAATACCTGCAGAGTGAAGATTAAAAGCACACTAACAATCTCTGTGTCACTAAGCAGGAAATAGCAGATGCTTCTCCATCTGTCTGCCATGAGATGGATGATAGACTATGAAAATGCTCATATTTTGCAGTGTCGCTAAAAGAGGGGATTATGTGATGTTTGTATCCAGGGAATATAATCCTAGAGAAGACCTGGCGTGTCTGGCTACCGCTACCATTAGATGCTCTAGTCATCGCTGCAAATAGGTTTTCTCAGAGAAAATAACTTCATTTTATGCTGCTGTGTTTGATCATCCTGCTACAAATTTACATTTCGGAAGCTAATCGCTTCTCTACCCCTCTTCTCTTTCATCTCTAGGCAGGGGGATTCGCCTAGGACAAATTGGTGACCTATTCCAGTTCCAAGAATGTTTCCCCGTAGCCCTGGGGGGAGGGGGGGTGTGGAAATCCTCCGTTATCAGCAAAGGCGATTCTTATATTATATTTTACATTTCATTTTTACCTAAATGGAGGATGAAAATACTTGTTACCGGTTGGTGAGTGAGAAGTCAATCATAAAGCATGGAAAACATGCATTTACACAATCGTATCTGAAACTTCGGTATCACGCGCCTTTACATATGAAAATTGGTGCTGTTTTTCTATTAAAAAATTCTTGTGGGATAATCAGTAGCCTGCGGCTGTGTACATGCTACATGTGCCTTTTGTAAGTTCTTTGGAGTAAAGAACAGACTGGAAACGTCTGGCTAAGGCTCCATTCACACGTCCGTGGTGTGTTGCGGACCCACAAATTGCGGATCCGCAACACACCCGCCCGGCACCCCTATAGAAATGCCTATTCTTGTCCGCAAGCTGCGGACAAGAATAGGACATGTTCTATCTTTTGCGGAGCTGTGGACCTGAAGATCGGGGCCGCGCTCCGCAAATGCGGATGCTGACAATAGTTTTATTTACATAATTTTCTCATTTCACTTCACCAACTTAGACTATTGTATTCTGATCCATCACATAAAATTCAGATTAACAAAACACTGAACTTAAGGCTGTAATGTAACAAAACACAAAAAAAGTCAGGGGGGTGAATACTTTTGCAAGGCACTGCATGTGCCAATGTTCCGTTTTGCTTCACTGTGTCTGTGTTGCTGTGGCGGCTGGCTGCACGTTCCCGAGCGTACCGGCTTCAGGTTGCCACCTGTGTTGGTTGGTTCCTCAGGGCTGTGTGCTGGCGACGGTTCGGTGGTGTGCGCAATCCATGTACTTTTCCCTCCTCTTGGTAGTATGATCTCCCAGAGGGTATTTCTAGATGGTTGCTATTGGCAACTTCCCGCACTGCAGTTTTCGGTGCTGCGGTTTCTGTTTCCTCTTACCTGCTTGTTGTACCTCCCGTTTGGTTCTGTAAGGGTTAACTCCCTTCTGTGGTTCCGTGGGTGTGTCCTTTCAGGTGCGCTCATTGACTGGCTATTTCAGCCTGTGAGCGTGGAGTCTCATGGTCAGTCTTTGGATTGTTTGCTATTTAATGTCATGTCCTTGCTATTTTTTGTTTTGACATGCCTGTTTCTGTCCTTTTGCCCCTTGCTACTGACCTTTAGGGTCCCTGCTGCCGTTCATTTCTGTCCATAAGTCTGTGTGGTATTCCTTGTTCTGCATTGATGTTTCCGTTTGTTGCCATGTTATGTCTTTGCCTGTTTATGTCTGTATCTGAATCTGTCCTTAGCTTAGCAGAGCTGTATCTGCGTCCGAGCGCCTAGAAGAGCGTATCTGCGTCTGTTCCTGTCTGTCCATGCCTGTTCTGCTTGTGTCTGTGGCAGTCCTTATTGCTCCTAGTGTTTTGTTCTTGCCAGTTCAGTTATGTCCGTACGCCTCCAGAAGGGGGTTCCTGTGTTCCCCGGAGGGGGAATTCCCAGTCTGTTCTTGTCATGTCTGTCTGTCTATGTCTGGTTTCTGTTAGCTTAGCAGAGCTCATCTGCGTCTGATAGCCTAGCAAAGCTTATCTGCGTTTGGTGTATTCTGTATTTGCCTTGCTCAATGTACTGTCTGTACCTTTTTGGCATCTTTGGTCTGCCTGTTCCTGCGTCCACTGACCTGGTTTACGCTCTGGAGAGGCCCCGACCGACGGCCAAGCCTATCCTCACTATCTGAGGCTCTAGTGAAATCCGGGTAGTTACTTAGTTGTGCCCCTCCAGAGTATTGCTAGTCAGTGGCACAGTGGGTTCCTATCCACTGATCTTGCAGTACATTGAGGCTCTTCAGTCTTTGTCATGTGCCTTGGTTTCTTTGTATTTTAGTTCCCGCTGTCCCTGGCCTGTTTTGTCATGTCACCTGCTCGCCTGACGTCTCGGCGGTTTTTCGCGGGATCCCCGGCACGTGGCAGCCAAAAGGAAAGACTTTTCCACATCTGTTTAGCTTTTGAACTCTTTTCTGTATGTTTTTGCAGGTGTTATCTGTATCAGCTTTCCTTTGTATCATTCCGCTTTTATTTCAGCATAATAGTCTTCACTGTGATTATGCCCCATTTACGGTCTCTTTGGTAAACTCATGTCAAATAGCAAAAAACAATCAGTTTTCACCCAATATGTTTCAGAAATCAGGGACATTAATGGGGTTTTCTGAGACTATTATACTGATGCTCTGATCGGTGGGGGTCTGACACCCATGACCTCCGCCGATCACCTGTTTGATAAGGCGCTAGTATTAGTGTCACAGCCTTCTCACAGCTTAGCCAAGGTCATGTGATGTCACATACATTGGTCACATGGCCTAGGCGCAACTCAGTCCCTTTCAAGTGAATGGGGCTGAGCTACGAAATCAAGCACATCCGCTAAACAATGTACGGCGCTGTGCTTGGTGAGCTGAGAGAAGGCTGCTTTCTCAAACAGCTGATCGTGGGGGTCCCGGGTGTCTGACCCCCACCAATCAGATACTGGTGACCTATCCTGAGGATAGGTCATCAGTATTAAAACCCCGGAGAACCCCTTTAATGTTAAAACACAGTGGTTTACCCAAGCTGTGACAATACTGGGAGCGCCAGTGCCATCTCAAACAATTGATCGGCGAGGTTCCTGAGTGTCGGACCCGCACCGATCAGATACTGGTGACCTAACCAGAGGATAGGTCATCAGTATAAATGTCTCGGGAAAACCCCTTTAAAGCTTACATCCAGCTGCAAATGAGACCTGGACTGTGCATAAACCGTTATGTGCAGTAACTCGGAGCAGTCTTTTCCTTGTAAGCTCAGCTTTCTCTCCTTCAGACCTCCCGCACCTTCAGTGTCTGGTATTTATTTCTCTGGCACCCAGGTATCTAAAGGGTCTTCTCACATCCTGGAAGTCAGTCTATGTGAGAAAATCCTCCTATCCATCACACAGCAGGGTATAGCCTTCACCCTTAGGCCCCTTTTACCCGGGCAAGATTTCCGCGCGGGTGCAATGCGCTCCTCTTTGTGCGTTTTCTACGCATAGAAGTGAATGGGGCTGCGTGAAAATCGCAAGCAAGTGCGGATGCGGTGCGATTTCCACGCACGGTTGCTAGGAGACGATCGGGATGGGGACCCGATCATTATTATTTTCCCTTCTAACATGGTTATAAGGGAAAATAATAGCATTCTTAATACAGAATGCATAGTACAATAGGGCTGGTGGGGTTAAAAAAAAATAAATAATAATTTAACTCGCCTTAATCCACTTGTTCGCGCAGCCGGCATCTCTTCTGTCTTCATCTTTGCTGTGCACAGGAAAAGGACCTGTGGTGACGTCACTACGCTCATCACATGGTCCGTCACATGATCCATCACAATGGTAAAAGATTATGTGATGGACCATGTGATGAGCGCAGTGACAACATCATAGGTCCTATTCCTCAAAGAAGAAGACAGAAGAGAAGCCGGGCTGCGCGAACAAGTGGATTAAGGTGAGTTAAATTATTTATTTATTTTAACCCCTCCAGCCCTATTGTACTATGCATTCTGTAACCATGTTATAAGGGAAAATAATACAATCTACACAACACCTAACCCAAAGCTGAACTTCTGTGAAGAAGTTCGGGTCTGGGTAACACATTCAGTTTTTTATCACGCGCGTGCAAAACACATTACACCTGCGCGATAAAAACTGAACAACAGAACGCAATCGCAGTCAAAACTGACTGCAATTGCGTACCTACTCGCGAGGGTTTGCCGCATTGCACCCGGGACTCCTTCGGAGCCAAAACGTGACGCCGTGTGAAAGAGGCCTTAGGGTCCATTCACACGTCCGTAAGTGTTTTGCGGTCCGCAAAACACATATACCGGCCAATCGCCCATGTGCGTTCTGCATTTTGCAGACCGCACATGGCCAGCCCTATGATATAAATGCCTATTCTTGTCCGCGATTGCGGACAAGAATAGGACATGCTATATCTTTCTTGCGGGTGCCATGAAATGGAACTACGGATGCGGACAGCACACTGTGTGCTGTCTGCATCTTTTGTGGACCCATTGAAATGAATGGGTCCACACCCATTCCGCAAATTTGCAGAACGGATGCGGACCAAGAACTATGGACGGGTGAATTTACCCTAATGTATAGCTAATAAGTCAAACTGACTTTTTTTTTACTGAAAATAAATTCGGGGTAACGCATCTTGGTCATAACAGCCTTGAGAGGACCTGTCACCCCTCATTATATGTCTGTTTTAGTAAACCTTTTACATTCCCTATGGAATAACAGTTCTCAAACATGTTCCCCTAAATGTTTATAGCACTGTTCCTCTATTAAACTCCAGGAAATATATGGAAAAAATTGCCAACTGGGTACTACTATTTACATTATAAAAGGGGCATGTCCCGATACAGTCTGATACTCTGTGCCCTAATTGGACAGGGTCTGACACTAATTGGACAGTGTGACAGTATAGGAACACACCCTTAACTGATAACACTCGTTAATTTATCTATAGGAGTAGTAACAGAGGAAATGCACAATATAGATTTTGAAGAAAAGATTAGCCTGAATAGTTATTCTATGGAAATGCACGGGTTTACTAAAATTGACGTGTTACGAGAGCCCACTCATTCCTGCTTCTATATATATATATATATATATATATATATATATATACACTGCTCAAAAAAATAAAGGGAACACTTAAACAACACGATGTAACTCCAAGTCAATCACACTTCTGTGAAATAAAACTGTCCACTTAGGAAGCAACACTGAGTGACAATCAATTTCACATGCTGTTGTGCAAATGGGATAAACAACAGGTGGAAATTATAGGCAATTAGCAAGACACCCCCAATAAAGGAGTGGTTCTGCAGGTGGTGACTACAGACCACTTCTCAGTTCCTATGCTTCCTGGCTGATGTTTTGGTCACTTTTGAATGCTGGGGGTGCTTTCACTCTAGTGGTAGCATGAGACGGAGTCTACAACCCACACAAGTGGCTCAGGTAGTGCAGCTTATCCAGGATGGCACATCAATGCGAGCTGTGGCAAGAAGGTTTGCTGTGTCTGTCAGCGTAGTGTCCAGAGCATGGAGGCGCTACCAGGAGACAGGCCAGTACATCAGGAGACGTGGAGGAGGCCGTAGGAGGGCAACAACCCAGCAGCAGGACCGCTACCTCCACCTTTGTGCAAGGAGGAGCAGGAGGAGCACTGCCAGAGCCCTGCCAGAGCCCTGCCAGAGCCCTGCAAAATGACCTCCAGCAGGCCACAAATGTGCATGTGTCTGCTCAAACGGTCAGAAACAGACTCCATGAGGGTGATATGAGGGCCCGACGTCAACAGGTGGGGGTTGTGCTTACAGCCCAACACCGTGCAGGACGTTTGGCATTTGCCAGAGAACACCAAGATTGGCAAATTCGCCACTGGCGCCCTGTGCTCTTCACAGATGAAAGCAGGTTCACACTGAGCACATGTGACAGACGTGACAGAGTCTGGAAACGCCATGGAGAACGTTCTGCTGCCTGCAACATCCTCCAGCATGACCGGTTTGGCATTGGGTCAGTAATGGTGTGGGGTGGCATTTCTTTGGAGGGCCGCACAGCCCTCCATGTGCTCGCCAGAGGTAGCCTGACTGCCATTAGGTACCGAGATGAGACCCTCAGACCCCTTGTGAGACCATATGCTGGTGCGGTTGGCCCTGGGTTCCTCCTAATGCAAGACAATGCTAGACCTCATGTGGCTGGAGTGTGTCAGCAGTTCCTGCAAGACGAAGGCATTGATGCTATGGACTGGCCCGCCCGTTCCCCAGACCTGAATCCAATTGAGCACATCTGGGATATCATGTCTCGCTCTATCTACCAACGTCACGTTGCACCACAGACTGTCCAGGAGTTGGCAGATGCTTTAATCCAGGTCTGGGAGGAGATCCCTCAGGAGACCGTCCGCCACCTCATCAGGAGCATGCACAGGCGTTGTAGGGAGGTCATACAGGCACGTGGAGGCCACACACACTACTGAGCCTCATTTTGACTTGTTTTAAGGACATTACATCAAAGTTGGATCAGCCTGTAGTGTGTTTTTCCACTTTAATTTTGAGTGTGACTCCAAATCCAGACCTCCATGGGTTGAAAAATTTGATTTCTATTTTTTAATTTTTGTGTGATTTTGTTGTCAGCACATTCAACTATGTAAAGAACAAAGTATTTCAGAAGAATATTTAATTAACTCAGATCTAGGATGTGTTATTTTTGTGTTCCCTTTATTTTTTTGAGCAGTGTATATATATACACACGTTCTTTGGGATGCATCCCTGTAATTTTATGCACAAACACTTTGATTTGGAGCTGCGACTATGGAAGAGGGGAAAGGTCTTTACGTGCCGATAACATGAAGGTATATTAATCATGGAGGGGACCTGTGCTCCAGACTTGCTTTGTGTGTGATGTGGATGTAAGAGGAGGCTTGTGTGCACGCTCTGCGTATTACCTTGTCCTCTCTTGAAGGAAACTGGTTGACTGAATTCTGAGGGGACTCGGTGACATTAATGGCTGTGTTTTATGCAGCCCCAGTTATTATGAAGTGCATCCCAGATCATAAAATGCAAGTACAGAGCAGCGACCAGTGGGGTTTCTCTCCCTTGAAGATAATAGCAGTCAACATGAAAAGAAAAGGGCAGAGGTCACTTTGCCGCTATCGGATTGGTTGCCGATATTCCGCAATGACATTTCTACACTTTGATCAGAAGAGCTAAATAATCCATGAGGAGGACACAGGTTATTTACCGAAAATGAAGAGGGCGAAAATTGGAAATTCAGTGTATACAGAATATGATCATAGTACTTTCTATACAGTGTGTACAGAATATGATCATAGTACTTTCTATACAGTGTGATCATAGTACTTTATGTACAGTGTATACAGTGTGATCATAGTACTTTATGTACAGTGTATACAGTGTGATCATAGTACTTTATATACAGTGTGATCATAGTACTTTATGTACAGTGTATAGTGGGATCATAGTACTTTATATACAGTGTGATCATAGTACTTTATATACAGTGTGATCATAGTACTTTATATACAGTGTATAGTGTGATCATAGTACTTTATATACAGTGTGATCATAGTACTTTATATACAGTGTATAGTGTGATCATAGTATTTTATATACAGTGTGATCATAGTACTTTATATACAGTGTGATCATAGTATTTTATATACAGTGTGATCATAGTACTTTATATACAGTGTGATCATAGTACTTTATATACAGTGTGATCATAGTACTTTATATACAGTGTGATCATAGTACTTTATATACAGTGTATAGTGTGATCATAGTACTTTATATACAGTGTGATCATAGTACTTTATATACAGTGTATAGTGTGATCATAGTATTTTATATACAGTGTGATCATAGTACTTTATATACAGTGTGATCATAGTATTTTATATACAGTGTATAGTGTGATCATAGTACTTTATATACAGTGTATAGTGTGATCATAGTATTTTATATACAGTGTGATCATAGTACTTTATATACAGTGTGATCATAGTACTTTATATACAGTGTATAGTGTGATCATAGTACTTTATATACAGTGTGATCATAGTACTTTATATACAGTGTATAGTGTGATCATAGTATTTTATATACAGTGTGATCATAGTACTTTATATACAGTGTGATCATAGTACTTTATATACAGTGTATAGTGTGATCATAGTACTTTATATACAGTGTATAGTGTGATCATAGTACTTTATATACAGTGTGATCATAGTACTTTATATACAGTGTGATCATAGTACTTTATATACAGTGTATAGTGTGATCATAGTACTTTATATACAGTGTGATCATAGTACTTTATATACAGTGTATAGTGTGATCATAGTACTTTATATACAGTGTGATCATAGTACTTTATATACAGTGTATAGTGTGATCATAGTATTTTATATACAGTGTGATCATAGTACTTTATATACAGTGTGATCATAGTACTTTATATACAGTGTATAGAGTATGGTCATAATACATTATATACAGTGTATACTGTGTGATCATAGTACTTTATATACAATGTATAGAGTATGGTCATAATACATTATATACAGTGTATACAGTGTGATCATAGTACTTTATATACAGTGTATAGAGTGTGATTATAGTACTATATATACAGTGTATACAGTGTGATCATAGTACTTTATATACAATGTATAGAGTATGGTCATAATACATTATATACAGTGTATACAGTGTGATTATAGTACTTTATTTAGTGTATACAGTGTGATCATAGTACTTTATATACAGTGTATGCAGGGCATGATAATACTGTAGTCATACAGCATATTATACGGCATGTTATACCAGAATCCTGGAGCTAGGAATCCTCCATCACTAGTGACACAGGTAATTTCTGATACCCATACCTAATACATGGGAGATATAGAAAAGGCATAACAGACAAGCTAACCTGTGGGAACCAGAGATGGCAGGTGAGAGATATCTGTAGCCCATGAGAGCCAAAGCCTACACCAGAGATCCACCGGTGACCATGGGGGACATTTACAACGTACTAAACACCAGAGTGTCGGGCACAATGTGCCCCCGGGGCATACACTGCACTGGATGCTTATTGACGACTACATATCTGTGTATTGCATCAGTCCAGCGAATCATTCACCCGTACACAGTAGCTGAGAAACAGGCTTTTGTCTAGGGAAGTTACACAGCCCCTCATGAGCATTATATGAAGTGTATATATCAAGGAGTAATACATCTTACCCTAGAGAAAGCACCTACACAACAGGGGGATGCATCGCTTCAACAAATCTATACCATAAGACCAGTGCAGTTTCGAGGTAAAATTTCTCTCAGGGCGAGTGTCAAAAAAACTCCCCCCCCCCCCCCTCAAAACTGCTCGATGAAATAAGTGTCTCCCCATTGTAAAAAATGTGGAACCACATTGCACGGACGGTCACAGTGACGCACCCAGTGACGCACTGTCCCACAGACTCAGGCTCTCACTCACAGCAGGCTTCTTTCTCAGCACTGCTCCGGGCGGGCGGTAACAGGCAGGCAGTGCGGGCGGCGGTGCTCACCTCACTACTGTACGTCACGCGGCGCGTGAGGTACAGTGAGTGAGCGCCGCCACCCGCAGAGCCTGCCTGTGGGGGGACATTATTTTTAATAAGGATCACTATGGACATTATTTAGAATGGAGGCTGCTGTGGGTGTCATTATAACTGTATAATGTCTGATAGGCCTAGTCCTGAGTTATATTACCCTGCCCTGTATAATAATGTACCCTGATACCCCTTAGTTATATTACTCCAGCGGGGTAATATAACTATGGGGTATCAGGGATGGGTACATTATTATACAGGGCATGGGCAGGGTAATATAACTCAGGACTAGGCCTATCAGACATTATACAGTTATAATGACACCCACAGCAGCCTCCATTCTAAATAATGTCCATAGTGATCCTTATTAAACTTAATGTCCCCCACAGTGACAGTGGCCCCCATTTTCATGTCTCCCACAGTGGCCCCCCCATTGTAATTAATGTCCCCCCATTGTAATTAATGCCCGCCCCCATTGTAATTAATGCCCCCCCCAGACCATCACTCACCTCACAGCAGGCATCAGCACTGCTCAGGGGCTCAGGGCGGGCGGTAACAGACAGGCAGTGCGGCGCTCACTCACTCACTGTACATCACGCGCCTGCGCCGCCTAGTAGGAGGAGCAGGCGCGTGACGTCAATAAATGCCACCCGCACTGTCTGAAGAGTGAGAGGACTAGTCGGCACTCGGGCGCAGGTCAGGCGAGATGTCAGAGGGAGGGAGCCAGGGCGCACGGCAGAGAAACGACAAGAGGGCGCCCCCCTTCTGACAGCGCCCCGTCCCGCCCGCCCCTAGAAACGGCCCTGCATAAGACATCTCATGCAATCCGGCTGTTACTGTCAGGCGGCTGCTGAAGGATTTTTGCACCCACCATGGCCAGGTACAAGTAGATCACTAGTGATGAGCGGCAGGGGCAATATTCAAATTTGTGATATTTTGCGAATATTTGGTCGAATATTCGCCATATATTTGAGAATTCGTTATCGCCAGTCATTATTTTCTTGATTGCGGAAATCGTCAATTGAAAAATTCGCATTACGAAAATTTGCAATCAACACTACTCCTAAAGTCAAAGATATTGGCCCACAAGCATGAAGCAGGGAGGGATCATGTGTACTGATTAAAAAAATTACGAATATATATCACTATATTCTAAATATTCATGAATTCTCGAAGTGCCGATATTCGCGATAACAATTCGCAATTCGAATATTCGTGATCAACACTATAGATCACAAGTGCACCCAATAGTCATAGGGGGAGATTTATCAAACTGGTGTAAAGTAGAACTGGCTTAGTTGTCTATAGCAACCAATCAGATTCCACCTTACATTTTTGACAGCTCCTTTAAATGACCCCATACTTTTGGATATCATGTTTGTGTTACCTGCCTAGATATTGGCATTTTCTGATTTGTGGCTGTCACAATAGTTGTCAGTTTTAGTTTCTCAAAATCTACTGACAAACTATTAATTTGTCAGCGTGTTCAGTCAGTAACACAGTGAAGCTGAGTCAAAGGTGACAACCACTATGGCTGCTTTTTCTATTGTCACCTTTGCAAAAATGGCTGAATAGAAAAATGAGAATATTTCTGAATTGAAGACAAGATAATTACCAAACATTACTATAAACGTTGACTTATTTACTAGAATATGGCCATGGGTGGTCGTCATTTGTTGTACAGATTGTACAGGTGTGGAGGTGGGTCATGTCACCGATAAAGAGACCTGAACATAGTAGTAGGATGCAAGAACAAACAAAAAGACCCTTTATACGACGTCTGTGCTTGAAAAAAAAAATTTTTGTTAAAAATGACTAAAATGTAATAAAACAATTTCCCCAAAGGTGTGGATAGCCTTTAAGTGACTCGTCCAGGCAAAGGTTATATAAAGTTGGAAAAGAGGAGACCACCTCACCTACAAAATTATGCTTAAAGGGGCTGTGTCACTTCAGCAAATGGCATTTATCATGAAGAGAAAGTTAATACAAGACACTTACTAATGTATTGTGATTGTCCATATTGCTTCCTTTGCTGGCTTGATTCATTTTTTCATCATGGTGCTCGTTTCCATGGTTATGACCACCCTGCAATCCATCAGTGGTGGCCGTGCTTGCACACTATAGGAAAAAAAAACATGGTCCCAGCCACCAGAGAGGTCGACACTTTTTCCTATAGTGTGCAAGAATAGCCATCGCTGATGGATTGCAGGGTGGTCGTAACCATGGAAATGAACACCATGATGAAAAAATTAATCATGCCAGCAAAGGAAGCAATATGGACAATCACAATACATTAGTAAGTGTCTTGTATTAATTTTCTCTACATGATAAATGCCATTTAAGTATAATTTTGGAGGTGAGTTGGTCTTCTCTTTTCCTGAAGAGTCACTTAAAGGCTATGAACACCTTTAGGGCAATTGTTTTATTACATTTGAGTCATTTTGAACCAAAAATCTTTTTTTCAATTGGTCTTTATTAAGAATTTTCAGCCGTTTTTGGGATACAAATCAGTCTATTTGCTGACATGATGCCTCTGCCGTGGTGAGCGCGGTGACGTCAGCGCAGGTCCTGCTGAATGAAGATATAAATCTTCAAAGGTCCTTTTGCAGGTCCTTAAAGAAGAATCAAGAAGACGATGCCGGCTGCGCGATCAATTGGATGAGGTGAGTAAATAATTTTTTTATTTTTAACCCCTCAATCCACATTTTACTAAGCATTCTGTATTAAGAATGCTATTATTTTCCCTTATAACTATGTTATGTAGACTTTAATGGGTTGCTCATCCCGATCATCTCCTAGCAAACATGTGTCAAAGTCGCACCGCATCTGCACTTGCTTGCGGATGCTTGTGATTTTCACGCAGACCCATTCATTTTTATGGGGCCTGCGTTGCGTGAAAAATGCAGAATATAGAACATGCTGCGATTTTCACGCAACGCACAAGTGATGCGTGAAAATCACCGCTCATCTGAACAGCCCCATTGAAGTGAATGGGTCCGGATTCAGTACGGTGCAATGCGTTCACCTCACGTATTGCACCCGCGCGGAATTCTCACCTGTGTGAAAAGGGGCCTTAGTGGTAAAACCTTGTCTTCATTGACATCTGTATTGGAGGATAAGTGCCAGGGGCGGATTGGCCATAGATCTTACAGGGAAATTTCCCGGTGGCCAAGTTTTTGGGGATGTATTTTGTGCTGATGGGGGCAGTATTTTGTCATGGACTGTGGTATTTGGCTCTGTTGGGGTGGCATAATGTGCCGAATATGGTATTGCTGGCCCTGCCTTCCATCAATTTGGACCTGACTACAAAACGGGGCCACTTTTAGTATTTTTTCCAGGGCCACTTTAAGTTCCCAGTCTGCCCCTGATAAGTGCTGCGGCTGCAGATTACAGATCCTAGACAAAATAGTGTAGCTGTGCTAATTTGTCTGCTGCAATACCAGGTTCCATGACAGAAATCCGCCAAACCCCATTATATTTTCATTGTTTTGCTCCTATAGTGGAGCAGAACAACAAAAACTGCAGCGCTGATGTGAACAAAGGCTTAAAGGAGTGTTCCAGGATGTTATTATATTGCTGCTGGAACTACACAGCCCCTTCCACTGTTTGGTGGAGGTTAGCTCAGCGCTGCTCCTGATGAACTGAATAGAAGCAGCGCTACAGATACCATCTCCATCCACCACATAATGGACGGAGCTGTGTAGTTCCAGTGCCAGAGCTACCCCCAAACAGTGAATCGGTGGAGGAGCCTGACCCTATGTGACCATCAATAATACCATCCTGGAATACCCCTTTAAGGCCATTTTACATGAGCCAAAGATTGGACCAATTATTCAGAATGAATAATTCTTGAAATGCGCTTTTCCAATAATTGCCACTTGTAAATGTGCCTCCATTTGTCGAATGATCCGCTGTTTATGCAGCAGATGAAATCCCTGATTGTCAGAAGAACATCGCCCTGTGTAAATGAATTTGCACAGGGATAAACGATCATGGTAGTGATCGTTTATTCCCATACAGAGAGGATGATTGCTGCATGTAAACCAGTGGGCAATGGTAGCTTATGGCTGGCCCATGTCCACCGGCCCTTAGGCCCCTTTCACACGGGCGAGTTTCCCGCGCGGGTGCAATGCGTGAGGTGAACGCATTGCACCCGCACTGAATCCGGACCCATTCACTTCAATAGGGCTGTGCAGATGAGCGGTGATTTTCACGCATCACTTGTGCATTGCGTGAAAATCGCAGCATGTTTTATATTCTGCGTTTTTCACGCAGCACAGGCTCCATAGAAATGAATGGGTCGGATGCAGTGCGATTTTCACGCAGGGTTGCTAGGAGATGATAGGGATAAGCAACCCCGGACCTCATTAAAGTAAATTCACTGTATTATTTTCCCTTATAACATGGTTGTAAGGGATAATAATAGCATTCTTAATACCATGTTATAAGGGAAAATAATAAAATCTACAAAACACCGATCCCAAACCCGAACTTCAGTGGAAAAGTCTTGGTTTGGGTCTGGGTACCACATTCAGTTTTCTATCACGCGCGTTGCAAATGCATTGCACCCGTGCAATAAAAACTGACTGAAATTGCGTGCGCACTCGCACCGGTTTTCCGCAATGCACACGCGACGCATCCGGAGCAAATCTGGAATGCCCGTGTGAAAGAGGCCTTAGTCTCTAATGGACAGTGTGATCACATCAGTGCCTTTTGTCTGATGAATAAGTAAATGGATACGTCAGACATGGCTTTTCATAATAGAAGTTACGCAAATGCACATTCAGATTTTGGGCACGTATTTTGCTTTGCAGTTCCTATTGGACCAGTGGTTTGCATCTATAAGTGAGACATTTAATTAGCAAAAAATGTATTGCATTTGTTTTTTAACAATATGCAAAATGTTAAATTCCCCTCATTTGCATAAGACTGAGATTTTTCCGACGACCAAAATGAATGGAGTGTCAAATCCATCAGACAATGGATCCCACTGGCTGTTGTGGTGTCCGTCATTTTGGAAGAATAACATGACGTCTTCCGCCCTTCTTTCCATCAGACATGCGATTTTCAGTGGAGGCCAAATGGTTGACCAATTGAGCATCTGACCGATTGCACCACGAGGATACATTATAATATTGTCCAATGTCAGAGAGCGCTAAAGAGCCAATACAAATTATTTTATTGCTCGATCCGTCATCCAGTGGAAGATCCTAGTACATGTTATGGCCTCCTATTAGCCAAAACTAGAGAGGCAGAGTTTTGAGAAATGGTTTGTCAGTAATTGGCCTATGCATGTAGGAACATGGCCAAATAATAGTAGATACTCTGGAGAAAAAGTATTTTAAAAAAGTACAAAACTTTTTTTTGAAAGGCTACTTTCACATTAGCGTTTTTTGCGGATCCGTCATGGATCGGTAAAAACGCTTCCTTTACCATAATACAACCGCATGCATCCGTCATGAACGGATCCGGTTGTATTATGTTTTCTATAGCCATGACGGATCTGTCATGAACACCATTGAAAGTCAGTGGGGGACGGGTCTGTTTTCTATTGTGTTAGAGAAAACGGATCGGTCCCCATTGACTTACATTGTGTGTCAGAACGGATCCATCTTGCTCTGCACCACATGGCGGACAGAAAAACGCTGCAGGCGGCCTCCAGAGCGGAGGAAAATCTGATGCATTCTGAGCGGATCCTTTTCCATTCAGAATGCATTAGGGCAAAACTGATCTGTTTTGGACTGCTGATCCCTGAACGGATCTCACAAACGGAAAGCCAAAACGCCAGTGTGAAAGTAGCCTTACCTAAGGGCCAACGTCATAGACATTATCCTGGTGTTATACATGGTACATTCTTATAGAGTTGTCCAGAGAGGCTTACAGGTGATACCTTGATATATGTGCACTGCCCCGCCAGTGCCAATGAAGGTCAGTAGTAGAGACAGACGCCTGGCCCTACAAGTGATAAACTGCTCAAAGACACATGCCACAAGACCCGTGCCAAGGACACAGCATGTATACTAACAGACACGTGCACTGCCCTCTACGTGTACATGCTATCGAAGACGTACATGCTGCTCCCCATATTTCTGAAGTCAAATTCAACACTACACATGTCTCACAGTCAAAGTATGCTCCATGGAGGCCGACAGAGCATGTCCTGCACTAGGACCCATGGAAGACAGCTTTGTACTACAGTCTAGAGCCTTGTATACAACACACGTGTACTTCTTACTCTGCTTTTGATATATATCCTGCTGAATGTACCACTATAGTCATAGAAAAAGGCACCTTCTTGTGTCCTTGAGATGCACATGTTGCCTCAAGCCTTCATGATATTAGTTACATGGGTTCGCTCCTAGAGCCTTTCATACAACCAGGTATACATAACTCATATATATATATACATACCTATTCCATATGTCCTACAAGGAGCACAGACAGTGTATCATTTGGGATACACATACTAATGGAGGTGCACACAGTTTTAGACATACTGTAACCTGTCAAATGGACATACATGTCGCTTTGGTAATGTTTTTTGGCAGACATATGCAGCACTAGAGGTATAACTATATCCTAACATACTGTTGGGCGTTGTTGTACATGCATCCATGTCACTAGTGGCTAGACAGTACATGCATGCAATTCCAGAGGATAGCCTACCAGCCGTTATATACAATAGCAGCATGACACAGCATGTAAGTCACTGGAGCGATTCCAGAATTGTGCCTGCCCTGTAACATTATGTCAAGTGTCATGGTAGAAACATAGTGAATTAATCCTAGAACATGTCTGTACACGGCTATATTCACATGCACAGCAATCCAGATGTACAAGAAAAAGCAAACACTGTGACCTAAAGTTTCTATTTATAACGACAGCAAAAAATTTAAATGAAATAGAATAAAATGCAGCGTAGAATATCCATAATCTGAAAGACAATCCTCCCAGCATCCTAAAATGTTTGCAACATGTCCGTATATAGATGACATTTATATGCACACCACAAAAAAATAAAATAAAATATAAAGTATTGATATGTACATCTCTTTATAGTGAGCTTATAGAGAGCATGCACCGTTCCTGGAGGACTCAGAGAACAATGTGCTGGTTGTATACAGCTGCAGACTTCCAGTGCTTGTGTGAAGAAAGGACACACAGTATACACACATGCACGCACAGCACACACCGCACGTGTATTCGGGGTATTACAGCACATGGCTCTGTCCTTTCAGATGCCGTCTGCCTGCAGCCCATGGTGTGTGATGAACGAGGCTTTCCTGTGCAGTTCTTTTCCAGTTGGCCTCCGAATGAAGAGCCCGTCCTGCTCATCACTGGTACCTTGGATTGTGAATATCACAATATGCAGCCAATTAACAATGAATCACATCGGGTTCTGTAGTCTTAGTAAATGTCTTCTTCTAGACCACACGCTCCCCATTACTCTGGAATATTCTACTCTGTGTTTTCTCCCACCGCTCAGCGCCGTCTTCCTGAGATTTTTCTCCTTATTTTATTGACTTTGGCACCCGTCCAACGCATATCCCATCATATGTGGCGCAGCCTGTTTGGGTGATCCCATTAATTAACCCGACAATTAGCTAATTCCGTGTGTTCAAAGCAGCCGATGTGCTGCGCGCTGATTTTTATCCGTTAGAAAATTACAGCCTCCTTCATACACAGAATAGAACCTAAAGCATCGCTCCTTCCCCCTGGAAACGCAGCCGATTGCTCTTTGCTTCCAGGCTTTGCTGGTGCCAACTTGTGTTGGCGAGGCGCCTGCCAAGGCACTGAACTACAACAGCGCATCGCTCCTCTCATCATGTCCTTCCATGTTTCCTGTTTTCCTTGCAAGAAGCCAAGAAATCCCAGATATGGTCATGCTGGAACATAGTCCCCTGCATGGAGCAGTTAGCCGAGCACATAGAGGTGGCAGCGACTGGTGGAAGGGCAGCAAAACTCTCCACGTGCCCTGGAACAAGTTTGCTGGATGTAACATTTCTCTCTCTTTCCATTTTGCTGTTTCTCCTTTCTGACTTCTCTCCTTTTTGCTGTCTTGGCTTCACCCTGAACAGCAGCTCGGTCCCCCCCCACTTCCTGCTCTGCAGCAGCTCACACTGTGCCAGAGCTCTATGGCCAGAGACATAGAACTCGCTCACAATGAATAATCAATACAGCTATTGATCTGAGGGAAATGTTTGTAAATTCCAAGGAGGGAATCATGAAGGAGCCGTGCAAGCAAGGGGAGGCGTATGTGTCAGGACCATAGACTCCTGGGAATGCCCTTCTTCCCAAGGTAGCGACGTTCCTATCGTGCCTCTCTGCGTCTGCCAAAGCGATGGGCACCGGAATGTCAGTGGCGCCCGTCCTGGCTTTCTCCTCAGCTGCTTCTACGCGGAAATCAGGAGGTACAGATTTGCCTAAGGCTCCCTGAGTGCCACTGCTTGGCAGAAAGCCAGCGCAGCTTTGTTTTCATTATCTCACGCTACTCGGCAATTTGCATAAATGCATATGCTTATTTACTTCTGACGCCTCATCAGCACAATTCCGAAGAGGAAGGGGGGGCGAAAAATGAAGGAAAATGAGAAAAGTATCTGCATCGTGCTCGCCAAGCGAAACCACTCGGAACGGGGAAAGGATTTGTCGGAAAAAGCGCAGGAGAGTGGAAGCTCCAGACATCGATCAATGTGTATATGGTGTTCTGAGAAAGCAAACTACATCAAGACAGAGTAAAAGCAAAGGGAAGAACTGCAAGTGAGAGGAGGGAGACAACACACTCGGCAGAGGGAAGATTTTATGAGGACGACAGTCTGCTGTCTGTGGCTCGATATGACTGTTCTCTTTAGCCCTTTCTGGTTTCACCTGGGCTGTTCTGCCCACCATTGTCCTAAATCGCTTTCCTTTTCAGCACTGGATACACAGTGTCACGACTCGTTTTCATATTGTCCTGAGAACGTGTCACCCTCCTTCTGTGCCTGGTGCGCCATGGGCTGGCAGAGCAAACCAAGAGGACATAGGCACGTCCAACCAGCACCTGTCTGCATTTCAGATTGTACTAATAAATCTTACTCTCTAGTCTCTGGTTCCTGAAAGGTCAGTGAACATCTGCTGCATGCCAATTTAATCCCGAAGAACCAGCTCTGCAGAATTTTATTGGCCATGAATGCCCACCAACATGGCAACCTTTTGCAAGTGCCCTTGTTAGTTCATGATTGTTGTGCCAATTTATCTACGGTATCAAAATGCCTTTTATAGATGTCAGGCTTTTCAGTTTATTGCCTGATATTTTACAGATGAACTTGGTTTTCTTACGTGTTCTTCAATGTTTGTAACTTGATTAGACCGTAGTGTCTAGCTGGCCTACTGCTGAAAAATGTCCTCCAAGACCTCACTAAAATCAAAGGTCTGTACATGTCGTGTTTGACGTGGGTGGTCTTTTTGCCTTTACATTGGAATTGCACAGAGCAGGCCGGGATCTCCATGGAATCCGAGGAGCTGTCCATGGTATTATTGATGGTTTCCTCATGTGGTGGACTGCTCTGTTGTATTCATAGTTGGAGGTTCTACGGCAGTTTTAGGCACTCAATATGGTGAAACCTTAAAAAATATGTCAGTGATGCTGTTTTGGCATATAGATCATGCCAAATTAAAATTCATGTCATTATATTGTACAATGACATTTTAGTTTGTCATGTCCATGCTCCCCACGCACGTACATGTCAGAGGTGGATTGGCCATAGACTTTACAGGGAAATTTCCCGGTGGGCCGATGCCCAGGGGGCCACCTGGGCCCTCCTCACTTCCGGCCATTGAAAGTTTTTGAGGATGTATTTTGTGCTGCTGGGGCAGTATTTTGTGATGGACTGCGGTATTTGGGTCTGATGGAGTAGTATAATGTGCCACAATATGGTATTGCTGGCCCTGCCTTCCATCAATTTGGACATGACTACAAAATGGGGCCGCTTTTAGTATTTTTTCCAGGGCCACTTTAAGTTCCAAATCCGCCCCTGGTACATTTCTAACATGGCCCATACAGTTCCGTTGGCTAGACACATGTCAAAAGGGTATCCTGATGGCATGTGTTTGGCCTGAGATGTGTTAGCCTACCTTTTTGTACAGCGGTATTAAAAGGCATAGTTGACTGCAATACAACTGTATGTACAAGCAGCTGTGTATGTCCCATATACTGCTTCAGTCTGTCATTTGCCTCAGCTGTATCGGGCTGTCCATTCCTGAGGTTAGAGATTGGTTGCAGCAGTATGTGGGACATCACCACTGCAGCCACAACTATGTATAGGCTGAGGTGCAGGGAGGAGGAAGTTGCAACGGCGCTGGATCGGAGCGAGCTGGTGACGGTGAGGCCCCACAGCAGAGTAGTATAATAAAAGTTTAATTGTGTTATGGAAAGTTCTGCAACTTTCTAATATCCTTTGCGTTTCAATCTCTCCCTCTTTTTAAAAACCTCTGCTCACTGTCAGTCCAAGAGCTGAACCGTATCAAAAATCTTGTAATCAGAGATCTTGAAAATGATGAAGGATTGAAACATTAAGACTCTGTTCACATCTCCACTAAGAGCATCCTTTGCAGATTGCATAATAAAAAAATAAAGTAAAGAAAAATAGTGCTAGATGCAGCGCCAGAACCTGACAGATCGTATGATAAGTCAGTGGCGCCAGTTGGGTCCCACTGGTATCTGTCATACACAAAAAGGAGTGTTTCAGAGCTTTTTATCATGCAGCAAATAAAAGCCCTTCAAGCGTTTGTCCAGACATGTAAGAAAATATTTTAAAAACTGATTAGAATGTTTTAAAATAATAATAATAATACTAATTAATTTTCACCCTACCGATTCCCTGCTGTTCCCACTTCTGATGCATCCAGACTCCCCTCTGATCCCTACACTTTTTGTTCCATTGATGATGTCCCAACACAAACATGTGACTTTTGAAGCCAATCAATAGCTGTAGGGGGAACTTGTCAAAACCACTGAGGCAGGGACCAGGAAGTGTTGGAACCACAGTGGATCGGTAAGGTGAGTATTACTACTTTTATTATTTTATTTGACGTGGACTAATTCTTTAATTTCCTCAACAAATCTGCTGCTTTGCTTTGACAAAATGGGAGATAATTTCTGTTGAAGCTTCAAGGAAGACATAAGACACCCCTACTGGATTTGGTAATCTTTTTTTCTGATTCTATTTGCAATCATGTGTCATAGATAGTCTAGTCTTTTAATAGGTTAGATTATTACGACTACATTTATGCTGATTGGTCTGATCCAATAAGCCATCAATTCTACAAAAATGTTGGGAGCGACTCTGGCATTATCTTATTATCATGCACGGTCTGGACTCCTGTGACCCAGGTCTTTATAAAGTCATCCACCCTTAACCCATTCCCGACATGTGATTTACTATTACGTCACATGTCGGGTCTTTAAAGATGGCGCCCGCTTCTGAGTTTCATAAAGCAGGCACCTGCGGCTAATGTCTGCAACCGACAGTAATGCCGATCGTGGACATTTAACCTCTCTGACTACGGCATCTGAGTGAGCTAAATACCGAAAGCGCGCACATCCGGTGATGCTCAGGCTCCCCCATGCGGCGATCGAAGGAGCCGGAGCTTGTGTGCGGCAACCCCTGTCATAGCGAATGACAGGAGGCTGCTGCATAGTGTTTCCTATGGAACCCTTGCCTCCATAGGAAACTGGTAAAATCATCATAGACTCCAATGTTAATGCATTGGAGTCTATGACAATCTAATAATTGCTTGTTATACTGTAGTTCCCTACGGGAACTATAAAAAAAAAAAAAAAAAAAAAAAAAAAAAAAGGTTTTTACAAATAAAAAAATATAAAAAAACACACATCATGGGTATTGCCATGTGCAAAGACAACCGTACTATCAAAATTTAAAAGTATATTAATCCTATACGGAAAAAGCCAAAACTAAAAAAAGGGTCAAAATGGCCGATTTGCCATTTTTTGGTCGCTCTCGTCCCCCCAAAAATGAAATAAAAAGTTGTACACTCCTCAAAATGGTATCAATAATTAGTACAGATTGTCCCGCATAACTAAAAAAATATGGCTCTGCACGCATAACTACAAAAAAGTTATAGGGTCAGGAAATGACAGCAAAAAAAGTTTTTTTTGTTATTTCCAGCATCAAAAAGCAAGGAAAAGTATACATAAGTTGTATCGCCGGATTCATGCTGACCTGGAGAATGAAGATCACAAGTCAGTTTTACCACAAAATGAACGCCGTAAAAAAAATCCATAAAACTGTGGCAGAATCGTTTTTTTTTCCTATTCCACCACCTTTGGAATTTCTTTCCCATTTCCCACTACATTCTTCGCAATATTAAATGGTGGCGTTGGAAAGTACAACTTGTCCCGCAAAAAAAAAGCCCTCATATGACTATGTGAACGAAAAAAAATAAAATTATGGCTCTGGGAAGGCGCGGAGCGAAAAACGAAGACGTAAAAGTAAAAAAAAACTCCGGGGTAGAAGAGGTTATTGATTGATGGCGGTTCTGATCTTAAGAGTCAAGCAGCGCCGATCAGGTGGGATTTTAGAACTATTGTATCTGAAGCAACGAAAGAAGCTTTCAAAACCCAGTGTAATTTACAAAATATGATTCGTATTGTAAACAATGTCCAGCTCACCTGGCGCCTCTATCCCTTGTGTCGACTTCCTTGATGCACGGAGACCTTGGTAAGACCGTGAAAATAGTAGAAATAAATGTATTTCTCTAATTTACAAAATAACCTACTCTGTGGATATCCAATTTGTCTTGGAGCCATTTGTGTCTAGATCATAGGCCAAACCTTTCTGGTGTGGAAACTGATCAAGGTGACTAAAATGCATTTTCCCTTAGGCGACCTCTTGTAAATGTGTTGTAAATGGACAAATGTGCGATGAGTGACGCTCTATAGCAGCTGATGGGTAATTGATGACTTTGGATGTGAAACTACAAGTCTCAGGATATCTATTAAGTTAGTTGAAATTGAACATAAAAAAATAAAATTTTAGCATTCTAACCATTTTGTTTGATATTGTTCTTTTGTAGGTAGATTGGTTGTTGCCAACGCAGACACTTTTTATATTATCTTTGTGTGGTTAGGGCGACTCCCTGGCAAGTATGTGGCTGCCATATTGACGCTCAACACTCAACGCATACTAGGGTCAATTTCGTAGGAAGCCAATTTGCCTGTTTCTATATTTTTGAAGTGTGGGAGGAAACCGGACTATCCGGATGAAAGGTACAAACCCTGTGTAGATGTTGTGCCTGGTCGGATTCAAACCCAGGACCCAACACTGCAAGGCACCAGTACTAACCACTGAGCCACATTACACAAGTGTGTGGCTACAAATTTGGGAAATAACTCACCACAGGTAAGTAATACTCATTGAGAATACCTCAAAGGTCAACTCCTCCTTTGGATTAAGCTGGAGCTACACAGTAACATGACATGAAGATCGCGGTGTCACCTTGCTACATCATATCTAATGATTGTCAGTGGGGTCGCATTGCAACTCCCACCTTATGTGACACATGCGCAGAGGTCCCTCAAGTTACAATATTAATTTGGTTCTAGGACAATTATTGTAAATTAAAAACACTGGGGCAAATTTACTAACTGCCCCAATGTTCTAAAATGTAGACAATGTAAACTTAGGCCTCATGCATATGACGTATCCGTTTTGCGGTCTGCAAAATACGGATACCGCCAATGTGCATGCTTCAGTCTCATTATAGAAATGCCCATATTTGTCCTCAAACAGGACAAGAATAGGACATGTTCTGTAATACAGATGAGGAAGATGAGGCAGCTCTTTAGCTCAGTGCTCTGAAGTAACTTGTCCTCCTGTGTGATTAGGACAGGTTTTGTGTCCACTAATAGGATGGCGGCCATTTTATTTCCCCTGATGATTGCTCCCCAGACAAAACGAGCCATTATAACGAATGAGAGGTATTTGGGAATATATTTATAATAAAGTAATATGGAAGTATTTTTTTATTTTCTTTTTAATTTCCGGAGAACTCCTTTAAGACCACAACTTAATTTAAACTTCTGACTGGTTCCAAGGTCTCCAAAATGTCAATCTATAGGAAGAGAAAAAAAAGCTTAAAGAAAAATAAGCAGATGAGTAACACAGATAAAGCAATAAAGCCCTCACATAACAGTTAAGAATAGCTTCTCTAAGCTGTAAATCACTATGTGGAGGACAGGAGCTTCTTCAGGATCCTGTATTGTACACAGTGTACCAGAATAATACTATTTCAAATTGTGATAGTCCAAGAAAGACCACTATATGTAGAAAATATTGAATCCTGAGGCCATTGTAACTTAAAGGGAGTCTGTCAGCACCATATGACCATACATAGCGCTTACATGGCTCTGTAGCACACCTATACATGAATGTAATGGTACCTTTGTTATTTTCTTTAGACTTGCAGAAGCAGGAAAAAAACGACATTTAATTCATATGCAAATGAGCACTCGCGGCGTTCAGTGTGTAGGAGCCCAGGCTGCTCTGCATGCGCACTATTTGAATCGATGCCGTGCCCACAATGTGGCATCACAGTGTGCATGGCCCGGCGAAGCAGTGCGCAGGCGCGGAATCTTGTCCGGACCTAGTGATGACACAAGGGAATAGGAGGGCGGGCAAAGGAAGAGGCTGGGGACGAGTAACACTGAAAGAAGGCAGAGCAGCCTGGGCTCCTGCACACTGAACGCCGCCCCTGGGCACTTGCGAATGCTCATTTGCATATGAGTTAAATGTCGTTTTTCCTGCTTCTGCAAGTCTAAACAAAATAACAAAGGTGCCATTACATTCATGTATAGCAGAGGGCTGACAGCCTTAGTCCTGGGGGGCAAATCCAGTCAAGTGGCCCATTTTAGCCCCACCCATTATTAAAAAGCCCCTCCTACATATAATAGGCCACTCCCAACAAACACTGTACAGCTGACATTCTATAGTTGCGGCCTGTCTCTACGCATCATACGGAGAGGAGAGGTCTGTCCTGGCTGCACTGCCTGCTTATACA
Organism: Bufo bufo; assembly: GCF_905171765.1. Classification (NCBI taxonomy): domain Eukaryota; kingdom Metazoa; phylum Chordata; class Amphibia; order Anura; family Bufonidae; genus Bufo; species Bufo bufo. The sequence goes on along the minus strand of NC_053398.1, from coordinate 142,770,200 downwards.
ACAAGCTACAGCCAGGAAACTCCTCCCCTCTCCTCGCTCCCCAGATCCTGCTCAAGGCCTGTGGTTCCCTCACCATCTGCCACCCGCCCGTGGCCTGCTGCCCCCCTTGGCCGTCCTCACCCAGCTCTGAATCCTCCTTCTGCAAATGGCAAGGGGGGGGGGGGAGCCGGAGCATCTCCTCTCCTACATAGCCCCCCCATACCTCTTACATCCAGTGATGTCACCTTTGTTGTAGACGTTCTCTTTCCTCATCTTCTCCATTCAGACCAGACCGTCATGATGATCTTTCAGCCATCTCCCGTCTCTGCAGAGATTGACAAACAGACATTAGTTTCCCACATTTCCATCATCTTCACATCTTCTTGACATCCTTTCCTGCCACTCCCAATACTATACTGCAGAAACAGTCCCCCTGGAAATACTACTACCACACAGATAGTGCCCCCTTCAACAATTAGTGGCACACAGTGCTCTAAAAAATAACTGCGCCCAGACACTAATAGTATAAAGATAATGTCCCCCAAAAATAATTGTGCTAAGCTGATACTGTGCCAGGGTGCCCCCCAAAGTAACAGTGCTCCCCAAAATCCCACCAATAGAACTAATTCTCTGCCAGAGCACACTTAGTAGTAATGATGCCCCTATAGTGCCCATACTAGTAATCATGTTCCTCATAGCCCCCCAGTAGTAGTAAAACTCCACATAATACCCCCTAGTAGTAATAATTCTCCCTATAATATGACATTACAGGAAATGCCCCCGCTTAGAGCAGTTGAGCTAATGTCCCCATAATGTATGCCAGTATAAAATACCCCTATATAGTGCTCGAGTAAATGCCCTCATAGTGCTCCTCTCCCCCTTCCCCATAGTGACCCCCATAATATGCCAGTAAAAAAATGCCCCTTCTTAGTGCGCCCAGCAGATGCTCCTATAGTGCTCCTCTCCCCCATAATGTGCCAGTAAAAAATTCCTCTTCTTAGTGCCACCAGATGCCCCAATAGTGCTCCCCTCCCCATAGTGCCCCCAAATAATGCCCCATAGTGCCGCTCTCCCCTATAATGCCTCCCATAATGTGCCAGTAAAAAATGCCCTCTTAGTGCCACCAGATGCCATAGTGCCCCCCATAATGTGCCAATAAAAAAGGCCCACTTAGAGCCTCCACTTCCCCATAGTGTCCCCAAATAATGCCCCTTATAGTGCCAACAGATGCCCCATAGTTACGCTCTCCCCTATAGTGCCCCCCATAATGTGCCAATAAAAAAAGCCCCTTTAGAGCCCCCAGATTGCCCCCATAGTGCTCCTCTCCCCCATGGTGCCCCCCCCATAATGTGCCAGTGAGAAATGCCCCCATAGTGCCCCCCCCCAAAAAATGGGCAATAAATAAATGCCCCCAGAATGCCACCCCAAAAAAAATGGGGCTGTAAGAAATGCCAGCTCCCCCCGCAAAGAAAAAAACACTAATACTTATCTCCATCAGCAGCGATGCTGTGTCCCCCGCTGTGTGCTGCCCGGCTCAGGCGCTGCGATGATAATGATGTCATTGCATCGCCTGAGCCGGCCTCTGATAGGCTGCAGGCATTAGTGCCTGCGGCCTATCAGAAGAACAGGGAAGGGAGACGCCTCTCCCTCCCCTGCCCTAAAGCACAGCCATCTGTATTGCTATCCTGAGGACGGCGATACAGATGAATATGGAGATGAGCGCTTCCACAATGGAAGCGCTCATCTCCTACTGCCCTCCGCAATTACATCCAGTGCCGCGCCGCCTGTGGTGATCGGAGGTGCGGCCATGAGGAATAAAAATAAATAAATAAAAAATATTTGTTAAAGACAGCCCAGCGGCCGTTTTTAACAGGCTTTAGGGCAGCCTGGGGGGCAATTGCCTCCCTGCCCCCTGTCCCATCCCGCCCCTGGGTGTGTGCTTCAGAGCCATGTAAGCGCTGTATATGGTCATATAGTGGTGACAGACTCCCTTTAAAGGGCCACTGTATAAATCTCTAGGACAGACCTTTTTCACTTACAGAATGTTGCAAATCCCTAACAGGCGGGGTGAAGCCCACTTCATTCCAGATGGAAATTTGACCATATACACAGTATGTGGTCCTCAGAAGAGAGTTATATACTGGTGTTAGCTGAGGAAGTTGCCAAGCCCTGTTTAAGCTATTTCGCACCTACGGCACACCCTTTTTTTTTTTTATAATAAGAAGGACCACAGCAAAAGACTGTGGGGGGGGGGGAGTTGCTGAACTGGCTTACTTGCCCATAGCAACCAATCAGCCTCCACCTTTTATTTTCCAAAGGAGCTGTCAAAAATGAAAGGTGGAATCTGATTGGTTGCTATGGGCAACTAAGCCGGTTCTACTTTACACCGGTTGGATAAATCTCTCCTTGCAATCTATGGAGAAATTCACAAGCGTTTAATTCCCCTACAGCGCCACCACAGGAAATATTGTGTATTGCACAGTCCTCATTTAGGCCAGTGGTCTGGATAAAACTGTTCTCCACTGTGGCTAATACATGAGACACCTGAACAGGGACCCCCCCCCCCCCCCCCTTCATAATTCACTAATTGAAAATGGGTTTTTTGAACTTGATGGGCCCTCAAAGCAGTAGCCTAGCTGGATTACAGGGGTTGTGCAAGAAAGAGGGAGGGAGGGGGACCACCGAGAGGATGCCCAGAGGAGCGTTGCAGGCCAAGAGGAGAAGCAGGAAGCAGGTCTGTAATGCCACTTTCACACGTCATGGACAGATCCATTCAGATAATACAACCATCTGCATCCGTTCAGAAAGGATCTGTTTGTATTATCTTTAACATAGCCAAGACATTGAAAGTCAATGGAGGACGGATCCGTTTTCTATTGTGTCAGTGCCGTCCCCATTGACTTACATTGTAGCATTTTGGTGTCCGTCTCCAAAGCGTAATGGAGACTGAACTGATGCAAACTGATGCATTCTGAGCAGATAATTTTCCATTCACAATGCATCAAAATGCAAACTGATCCGTTTTGGACCTTTTGTGAGAGCCCTGAACGGATCTTACAAACGGAAAGCCAAAACGCGAGTGTGAAAGTAGACTAACCTTCCCTTTACAGGTCTGAAACATTCTTGCACAACCCCTTTAAAGGGGTTATCCAACCCCTATAATGACCCCCCTCATATGTATTATAATTACCCTGCTCCCCAGCACCCATCTCGCTCCTGATCCCTGCACAGCCGCTGCTGCATCTCATTATCGCACAGATCAAAACATCCGGCAACGGGGTGATGGGGGGGGGGGGGCGTAGGCAGCCAATAGCAGGCCACGACGGGGATGAGCCTCCTTAGAGTCACCAGCGATGCTTGGGAGGCTCATCCCCTTCACGGCCTGCTATTGGCTAGACCAATCCCCTCGTCGGGGCTGTATGTTTTTATCCGCTCAATGGGGAGATGCAGCGGTGGCCGGGGGGGGATCAGGAGCGTTGCCTGTGCCGGGGTAAGTATAGCGTATATGAGGGGCTCAGGCATTTGGGGGTTGGATAACCCCTTTAAGGGTGCGCTAGCTTTAAAAGTAATTGTCTAAAGTTAGAAAACTGGATTCACTTTTTGTTTTCAAGAAACAGCACCACATAGGATACATCTGGTATTTTCACTTATTCTCTAAATTAGTTTCCAGGGGGCGCTGCTCTGTTTCTGGGCGGGTGACCGACACTATGAGGCGGGGCTGCTGAAATGAGAGAACTTCTTAGACAAATACCAGGTGGATAAAGTCACAGTTAGGTCTGGTCATGCAGCTCATTCATGAAGACTATAATTCCTGCGTTGTTTTCATTCCGTGATTTAAAAAAAAGTGGCCTTTGTTTCTTTACATCTTAGATGTTTGCATTTTCCCAGCCTGTGGATCTAATTACTCAGATTCTCATTTAGACAGATGATAGAAGATGGGGCGAGATCAAAGCGGAGCAGATTGTGGGCGATTGTTGGGAGGTGGGCCCGTGTTCACGCCTCTTCCTTACTAGTGTCGGATTACTAAGCAGAACAGGTTTGTGACAAGCTAAGGGGAGCCCATAAATATCATTTAAATATTTGCCTGGGGTAAATATTAACCTCAGAGGTCAGATCTAAATAAATCCACGCTATTACTGCTGTATGAACCACCCTTTCTCCTGGAACACAATTATTAGCACAGAATGCGAGAATGTAAGTGAAAGGTGAGACTGAGGCAGAACACTCAGCAAGCTGTATGTGAGCGGCAGCCGGCAGCTATTCCTCCACTCGGCCACGTGTGCATGTGTTCTCAGTCGGGATAGGGCAATAAGCTACTGACCCACACCTCTGGGGGAACAAAGGATAGGGCATGTTGAAATCCAACTGCTCGATCCTTCTTTCCCCCGACATCTGCTGTCGAGACGCCACCATACACGTTAGGGGCTTGCAACTTTTTGAACGTCACTGCGCCTAAATGTAGGCGTTTGTACACCACCCTTGCTATTTTCTGAGAAGGAGGAGAGGGGAGACAGGGGCCTGGTGTGGACAGGGCCATCAGCTCCAACACATTCACACTCATTTATGCCGGTTTACTGGTGTATACGAGGACTGAAATCTACTCCAGCAGCAGGGCCGGTGCAAGGATTTTTGCACACACAAGCGAAGCTACATTTCGACACCCCCCCCCCCCAACTCGGTGGGGGTGATGTAAAAAGGAGGGCGTGATGTGACATGGAGGTGGTTGAAATGTGACATGGAGGGGGGAGAAATGTGACATGGAGGGGGAGAAATGTGTCATAGGGGGGTGATGTGACATGGAGGGGGAGAAATGTGACATTTCTCCCCCTCCATGTTACATCACCCCCTTTGAGTCACATTTCTCCCCCCCATGTCACATTTCAACCCCCTCCATGTGACATTTCTCCCCCTCCATGGCACATTTATCCCCCCCATGTCACATCACCCCCTTTGTGTCACATTTCTCCCCCCCCATGTCACATTTCAACCCCCTCCATGGCACATTTATCCCCCCCATGTCACATCACCCCCCCAACATGGCACATTTCCCCCCTCTATTAATGTTGTGTAAAAAATTATGCTCCTCACCTGGGCCTGTTCCCGTCTGCAGCAGCTCCCCTTCTCCTCTGTGTCCTGGTATCTTCTCTCTGTGCTCCCGACAAGACTTTGAGGACCTTTCCCACTCAGCCAATCACTGGCTACAGCTGTGTCATGTGTCAGAACAGTGATTGGCTCAGCGGGAAATCTCTGCCCTGACACGTGACACAGCTGCGGCCACTGATTGGCAGAGTGGGAAAGGTCCTCAAACAACTTGTCAGGATTCGGGAGCCCAGAGAGGAGATATGAGGACCACCACACAGAGGAGAACAGCCGCAGGAGGCCGGCGGCATGCAAGTGATTAATGAAAAAAAATAAGAGTTTCATTTTTTTCCGCCCCCCCCCCCCCCCCCCCCCCTTCTCAGCGCCCTAAGGCGGCCGCTTGGTCTGCCTTATAATAGCATCGGGCCTGTCCAGCAGTACATTTTAATCTAGGCGCATGGACTGTTAGAGGATGCGCCTCATTTATGAGTGATGTGCCTTGTCATAGGATAGATAGATAGATAGATAGATAGATAGATAGAATAGGTATTTCAATAGTAATAGTTCCTTCACACATAGCAGTCACACCCGGACCTTGACTCCATATGAAAAGACTATAGTATTATAGATTGCAGAAGGTCGGGTCGGTGCCGGGTCCCATTACAGATTTTACATTGATGGCCGAGAGCTTCAAGTAACACCAGTGTAGATATGAGACGGATAGATATGAGACGGACAGATAGAATACATGTGTGTAATTGTCACTCTTTGTAACATCTATTTACTTGTCATTTTTACCTCAGTCCAGAGATCTCCCACATCCTCCCCTGACAAAATGGCCAAAACCTACACATGCAGACATAATATATCACTTTTATTTTCCCCTCCAGAACACCCACACCCCCAGAGCGACATTAACAAACACCTCTAAGCTACCGCTTTCCAGAAGCTGAAGTAATTTAGCACACAGTGGTCCTCCTGGGGGCTGGAGCCCGGTTACGCTTGCGACTACTGTGCTCGATTTTGCTACAGTACTGTAATTCACAGCGCAGGTAGTCGTTTGTATGCCTTTCAGGACAGTATTATACCTGACAGTTGTTTTTATTAATCAGCTGCACTGTTCAGTTCTCAGGGTCTGTCTTATTGCTCATGCATGGCTAGCTGCGCAGTACTGCGCCTCCTGTTTAGCATGCTACATGCACTTGTCAATATCTGTCATTCTGATTGTATGGGTGACTGCACAGTGCTACTTCTCCTGCTCTCTGTATTGATTTCTCTGCGCATTTTTGCATTTCTTAGCATTGGAACTAGCGTAGCCACCATTCTCGTATGTACTAGATGTACTAATTAGTCTCTACTCCGTCCTCTCTGTATGGGTGTCCTCAAGCTCCACAACCTTGCGCAAAAATCCTGCATGCCTCAACAGCCAACAATGTCATTTGCTGATTACAGCACGCCATAAAGTATCTATATCTTCTCTATATTATCAGGTTTATATTACATACCATTATGTCCCTGCACATTCAGGGCAGCACACAGTATAGACAACACAGTATAGTATAGTTAATACGGTCCATCAGTAACCCTGCTGTATTGCCTAGGGCGCCCAGACGTCCCATTTTAGGCCGGACAGTCCGGTTTTCTGGCTCCCTGTCCTCCGACTGGTGCAGGGCCTGGACGGACACAGGGATTTCCACCCTTTCAGTAGCTCATGCTCAGACCGCAGCACTGCACTGTCTGAGCGTGAGCTGCAGGAACTGACTGAGGCTTCTCTCACCTCCGGTCAGTCACTAGAGCCGCAGACATGGCTCCCTGTGGCTGACAGGGGGAGAGAAGCCCCCCGGCTGCCCCCAGCTCACCTTCCCCTCAGAAAGTTCTTCCCTCTTTTTCCATTAGTTTTTTTACAGCCGTGATGAGGGCGTGGCTTCATGGAACAGGGGTGTGGTTTATCTGTTTGGGGGGGGCGTGGCCGGGGAGGTCCGGCTTTCTGAGGTGAAGCCAGTGGCCACTCTAGTTATGCCAGATTGCACAATGGCCACGACAGCGAAATGGGCCAATGTAAAAGTTGCAAACTCACTGGAAACTTTATTATTTCTCTTTTGTAAGCAGAATTAGGATGCGGCCACATGGTCAGGTTTCTGCATGCAGTTTTGGAAGCCAAATCAAAGACTGACTTTTGAAAAAAAAGAAAGGGAGACGTAGTATCTGTCTTTTATGATCCACACTTCTGATTTTGGCTTCCAAAACAGCATCAAGAAACCTGGCCACACCATTAGGGGGTTTTCCGAAAGTGGCAGAATCTTAGAACACCACCATAAAAGGGTTCTCCGGGCCATAAATATTGCTGACCTATCCTCCGGATAGATCCTCAGTATCACATGGGGGTCCGACACCCGACACACTCACTGATCAGATAATTCGGGCTGCCGCAGCACTGGTAGCTATCTGTACAGTGTACAAAGCTGGAGGCAGACAGCTCAATACACTGTGTAGTGGCCGTGCATGGGTACTGCAGCTCAGCTCCCATTAAAGTGAATGAGAACTGAGATTCCGTTTGCTGGCACCAGAAACTACACAGTGTACGAAGACTTCTGCTTTCACTATGTACATGATAAGACTCTGGCACTACGGCAGCCTGAAACAGCAGATCAGTGGGGGTATCAGTCTGCCCCCAATCTGATATTGATAACCTATCCTGAAGATACAGTTGCAAGAAAAAGTTTGTGAACCCTTTGGAATGATATGGATTTCTGCACAAATTGGTCATAAAATGTGATCTGATCTTCATCTAAGTCACATAGAAACATAGAATGTGTCAGCAGATAAGAACCATTTGGCCCATCTAGTCTGCCCAATATACTGAGTACTATGGATAGCCCCTGGCCCTATCTTATATGAAGGATGGCCTTATGCCTATCCCATGCATGCTTAAACTCCTTCACTGTATTTGCAGCTACCATTTCTGCAGGAAGACAATCACAGTCTGCTTAAACTAATAACACACAAAGAATTAAATGTTACCATGTTTTTATTGAACACACCATGTAAACATTCACAGTGCAGGTGGAAAAAGTATGTGAACCCTTGGATTTAATAACTGGTTGAATCTCCTTTGGCGGCAATAACTTCAACCAAACGTTTCCTGTAGTTGCAGATCAGACGTGCACAACGGTCAGGAGTAATTCTTGACCATTCCTCTTTATAGAACTGTTTCAGTTCAGCAATATTCTTGGGATGTCTGGTGTGAATCACTTTCCTGAGGTCAGGCCACAGCATTTCAATCGGGTTGAGGTCAGGACTCTGACTGGGCCACTCCAGAAGGTGTATTTTCTTCTGTTTAAGCCATTCTGTTGTTGATTTACTTCTATGCTTTGGGTCGTTGTCCTGTTGCAACACCCATCTTCTGTTGAGCTTCAGCTGGTGGACAGATGGCCTTAAAGGGATTCTGTCACCAGGTTTCACCCCCTCCAGATAAAAATATGGTTATGTTCAGGGAGCTTTAACCATTCCTAATGTGGTCTTATAAATGTAATCTGAAGGCTCATTTTGCTAAAAATACGCTATTACTAACCTGTCATTCATAAAAATAAGGTGCCCAAGGGGATGTAAATGGCTCCAAGCTGCCGCCCGCACTTGCTGCCGTTCGTGCTCAGCGCCGCCTCATAATCTTCTGTGATGTCTCCTGCTCTCCCCCCCCCTCCTCCTGCTGTAAGATTGCTGTGACGCCTCCTGCTCTCCCTCCCTCCCCCCTCCTCCTGCTGTAAGATTGCTGTGACGCCTCCTGCTCTCCCTCCCTCCCCCCTCCTCCTGCTGTGACGTCTCCTGCTCTCCCTCCCTCCCCCCTCCTCCTGCTGTAACATTGCGATGTTACAGCAGGAGGAGGAGGGAGGGAGAGCAGGAGACGTCACAGCAGGAGGAGGGGGGGAGGGAGAGCAGGAGGCGTCACAGAAGATTATGAGGCGGCGCTGGGCACGAACGGCGGCGGGTGCGGGCGGCAGCTTGGAGCCATTTACATCCCCTTGGGCACCCTATTTTTATGAATGACAGGTTAGTAATAGCGTATTTTTAGCAAAATGAGCCTTCAGATTACATTTATAAGACCACATTAGGAATGGTTAAAGCTCCCTGAACAAAACCATATTTTTATCTGGAGGGGGTGAAACCTGGTGACAGAATCCCTTTAAGTTCTCCTGCAAAATGTCTTGATAAACTTGGGAATTCATTTTTCCTTCGTTGAAAGCAATCCGTCCAGGCCCTGACGCAGCAAAGCAGCCCCAAACCATGATGCCCCCACCACCATACTTCACAGTTGGGATGAGGTTTTGAGGTTGGTGTGCTGTGCCTCTTTTTCTCCACACATAGTGTTGTGTGTTTCTTCCAAACAACTCAACTTTGGTTTCATCTGTCCACAGAATATTTTGCCAGTACTGCTGTGGATCATCCAGGTGCTCGTGTGCAAAGTATAAACGTGCAGCAATGTTTTTTTTGGACAGCAGTGGCTTCCTCTGTGGTATCCTCCCATGAAATCCATTCTTGTTTAGTGTTTTACGTATCGTAGATTCGCTAACAGGGATGTTAGCATATGCCAGAGACTTTTGTAAGTCTTTAGCTGACACTCTAGGATTCTTCTTCACCTCATTGAGCAGTCTGCGCTGTGCTCTTGCAGTCATCTTTACAGGACGGCCACTCCTAGGGAGAGTAGCAGCAGTGCTGAACTTTCTCCATTTATAGACAATTTGTCTTACCGTGGACTGATGAACAGCAAGGCTTTTGGAGATACTTTTATAACCTTTCCATCTTTATGCAAGTCAACATTTCTTATTCATAGGTCTTCTGAGAGCTCTTTTGTGTGAGGCATCATTCACATCAGGCAATGCTTCTTGTGAAAAGCAAACCCAGAACTGGTGTGTGTTTTTTTTATAGGGCAGGACAGCTGTAACCAACACCTCCAATCTCATCTCATTGATTGGACTCCAGTTGGCTGACACCTCACTCCAATTAGCTCTTGGAGATGTCATTAGTCTAGGGGTTCACATACTTTTTCCACCTGCACTGTAAATGTTTACATGGTGTGTTCAATAAAAACATGTTAACATTAAATTTTTTGTGTGTTATTAGTTTAAGCACACTGGGATTGTCTGTTGTTGTGACTTAGATGAAGATCAGATCACATTTTATTACCAATTTGTGCAGAAATCCTTATCATTCCAAAGGGTCCACATACTTTTTCTTGCAACTGTAGGTCATCAATATCTATATTCCAGAGAACTCCTTATAGCTGCCAAGTAAGATTTTGCTCAGCCAGAATGCGCCCATAGGATCGTACAGATGAACGATCCCACCATCAACATGCCAGATTAAACTGCCAATCAGGGAGTGGGTTTGTGCAAAGTTATTTGAATTCGGGTAATCTTGCCATACACTTGTATTTTTTGCTGACCACAGGCAAAAGAATCCAACCTGATACATCACATTTTTGGTGAGACAACAGTACTCCACCAGCCATCTTGAACAGTTGCTCTTGTTTTATTTAAAAAAAATTGCAGTGGCCAAGTTTGGGGTGACCCCCAACCGTACACTGGGTCCCCCAGACATTGAGGTGTCACCACTTGTTTCTGCTATCCAGAAGGGATAGTATGGCATGGTGCAGAGTGTCAGGGTCTGCAGTAAACCAGTGAACTTCTTTACTGGAGGAACTCAAGTGCAAAACAGTACAGGCGAGGCACTGAGCTGGCTTCTACTTTCTCCTCCCTGGCAGAAGAAGGTCTTGTTCTGAGGAAAGGCCTGAGCAAGCTATCCCTCTCTCAGAAGGCTGGTACTCTGTCCAAAGGGCTGGTGACCCAGAGTCTGTGGCTCAGTATCTCCATCTCAGCGTCTTCTTGTGGTCACTCGTTCAGTGTGGCAGAGCCTCTTCTACTAAACACTGGTCGCTATCTGAAGATAACAAAAGGCTCTAACTGCTCTCCTTATGTACGGTTTCCAACTGAACTAGAAACTTCTAGAGGGAGGGATGGAGTTGGAAGCACAGCCTAAACAGAAACAATGTTGTTTTCAGACTGTCATAGACTTGTATAGAGTTTCACTACAAGTCTATTGGAATGACTAAGGGTACTTTCACACTAGAGTTATTCTTTTCCGGTATTCAAATCCAGTAAAGGGTCTCAATACTGGAAAAAAACGCATCAGTTTTGTCCTAATGCATTCTGAATGGAAAGCAATCTGTTCAGTATGCATCAGGATGTCTTCTGTTCTGTCCCTTGTACAGCTTGCTGCGGTATTTTATCCGGACAAATCCCGGAACACTACCGCACTTGACAGCATTCATTTTCATACAGATATATTAATGATTTTCCGGTCTGCGCATATGCCGCGACATAGGAGAAGCTATTTTTGTTTTTGATCTCTCTGAAAAAAATGAAATACCGGATCCGTTATTCCAGATGATACCTTATCCGACGGATCCGGTATATCACCGGATCCGTCTAACAGATCCATTAAAAAAAGCTATCCGTTTGTATACGGCTTGCCGGATCCACTAGTGTGAAAGTACCCTAAGTCTAGTATCGCGCTACTGTTAAAACTATCCTGCAGGTTGTTCCAGCAGAGGAACAGCCTGGCGGAGTTCATTGTATCCGTCATAGCCTGATACTTTCTTTCTCCGCTGGAGCCCTTCAACCCTTAAATGGGACCTTTTCAGCCATGCTGGATACGATGAACTCCAGGAGAGCTCTGCCAGAACAGCCTGACCCATAGTTTTAACCCCTTCCCGACCAGCGCCATAATAGTATGGCGCTGCGGGAAGGGACTTCCCGACCAGCGCCGTAGTACTCCTGCACCCGCCCGATCAGCTGCAGGGGATCGGCTGTACCCGTTAGCCGGACCCCTGCTCTATGTGCCTGCATCGGTGAAAACACCGATGCCTGCGCATTAGGGTGTTTTATTTTGTTATGGAAAAAAATAAAATGTTACATTTTTGCAGACTTTGCTTACGCCCGAGTCTCAGTGATGTAAAATATATATATAATTTCAAGAAGATTGGATAATATTTAGAGGTTGCACACTTTTATCAGTTTTGTAAAAGTAGGCAAAAAATACGATTACTTTTATTGGAAAACTAGAAATCACAAATTTAAAATAATATTACAACTAGACACTAAGATTAATAGGTAGTATGATAGGCAAAACAGGTTATATTAATCAACTTTGAACGATGCAATCCCTTCTTTTGCTAGCTTGGTGACGACTTTTCTGTGATGCTCGGCTACTCTTAAGAAGAATTGTTTTTGTTGTTCGTCCCGGACCGATTCATTAAACTTTTTTTATCAGAGTTATTCTTCTTTCTGTGGTATCATTGACCACCTTAACCACCTCCGGACCGCCTAACGCAGGATCGCGTTCCGGAGGTGGCAGCGCTGCGCAGAGTCACGCATATACGCGTCATCTCGCGAGACGCGAGATTTCGCTCCAAGCCGGCCCGCGCATGCGCATCGCGGGCCGGCAAAATTCAAAGAAGTATTTCGTCACCAGCCTGCCAGCAACGATCATTGGCTGGCAGGCTCGCGATTTTCAAAAAATCCAATCCAAAGTCATATAACAGATCATATTAGTAAATATGATCTGTTATATGGCTTGTCTGCTCCTGTGCTGGTCCTTTTCGTCGGTTGGATCCAGCACAGGAGCAGACTGAACTGTGAGTAGCACCAGCACTACACCTTAGCCCCAGATCACCCACCTGCACCCCAATTAACCCTTTGATCACCCCTTTGATCGCCCCTGTCAATCACTAGTGAAAGGAAAAAAAGTGATCAGTGTAAACTGTCACTTTTTTTTTTTCACTGGTATTGGCTGTTAGGTTTTAGGGATAGTTTAGGCCCCTTGGTTAGGTAGTTAGCGTCAGTTAGCGCCCACTCCACCGCACCGCAGTCACTTTTATTCGCTGTTTAGCGTATCGCTAATCAGCATTTGTACTTTTATAGTATCTGTAAGTGATCAAAACTGATCACGGTCAGATCTATAATAGTATTAGTGTCACCTTAGCTCGCCCTCCACCCAAAACGCAGTGTTTGCCCGATCAGGCCTGATCGGTCGCCCACACGTGCGTTCACCCACGCCCGCCCCACCGCAGTGACAAAAAATATATATTTTTTGATCACTGCACATTCACTTTACACGCACTGCGGCGATAAAAAAATCAGTTTTGATATTTTTTATCAACCGCAGCAGCCTCCGGTACTTCGCTAGCCTCCCCTTTGTAAGACAGGTTTGCTTTTTTTCTTGGGTAGTCTCAGGGAATACCCCTAAATTTAGTAGTCCAAAATGTCAAACAGGGGGTATTCTTCTGAAGAGGCCTACAGGATTCTGACCCAGTCGGATGAGGAGTGGGAACCCTCATCTGATGAATCTAGCGGGTCAGAATATGAACCTGTAGAAAGCAGTGGCTCTCTGACCCAAAGTTCGGACGAGGAGGTGGAGGTCCCTGATAGCACCAGGCGTACCAGGCCCCGTGTCGCTAGACCACAGGTTACGCAGGATCCGCTTCAAGAGCAGCAGAGTGGGGCTGTCGCTGCCGGATCACGTGGTGAGGCATACACCAGCAGCGCAGCCCTTCCTGGACCTAGTACCAGCACTGCCGTACAACCTGGTGAAGTAGCGAGCACCAGAAGGGCAGTTGAAGCTGGTACGGTGGCACGTGCAATAGTTACCCCGTCGCAGCCACCGCACAGACAGGCCCGTAGAGCCCCTAGAGTCCCTGAGGTGCTGGCAAATCCTGATTGGCAGTCACCAACTTCAGCCGCACCAGTAGTTCCCCCTTTCACCGCCCAGTCTGGAGTTCGGGTTGAGACGGCTCAAATCGGTTCGGCCCTGGGATTTTTTGAGCTGTTCTTGACTGCGGAGCTCTTGGACTTAGTTGTGGCAGAGACAAACCGGTATGCCACACAATTTATAACCGCAAACCCGGGAAGCTATTATGCCCAGCCTTTCCGGTGGAAACCAGTCCAAGTTTCCGAAATTAAAATTTTTCTGGGCCTTCTCCTCAACATGGGCCTGACAAAAAAGCATGAATTGCGGTCATATTGGTCAACGCACCCAATTCATCACATGCCCATGTTCTCTGCTGCTATGTCCAGGACACGATTTGAGACCATCCTCCGTTTTCTGCATTTTAGCGACAACACCACCTCCCGTCCCAGAGGCCACCCTGCTTTTGACCGGCTCCACAAAATTCGGCCCCTCATAGACCATTTCAACCTGAAATTTGCAGATTTGTATACCCCTGAGCAAAACATCTGCGTAGACGAGTCCCTAATACATTTTACCGGGCGCCTTGGCTTCAAACAATACATCCCAAGCAAGCGTGCCCGGTATGGGGTCAAATTGTATAAGCTCTGTGAAAGGGCCACAGGCTATACCCACAAATTTCGGATCTATGAGGGAAAAGATCAGACCCTGGAGCCGGTCGGTTGCCCTGACTACCTGGGGAGCAGTGGGAAGACAGTCTGGGACTTGGTGTCACCCTTATTCGGCAAGGGGTACCATCTTTATGTGGACAATTTCTACACAAGTGTGGCCCTCTTTAGGCATTTGTTTCTAGAACGGATTTGCGCCTGTGGCACCGCGCGAACTAGTCGCGTGGGCTTCCCCCAACGGCTTGTAACCACCCGTCTTGCAAGGGGGCAGAGGGCTGCCTTGTGTAACGAAGAACTGCTCGCGGTGAAATGGAGAGACAAGCGTGACGTTTACATGCTCTCCTCCATTCACGCAGACACGACAATCCAAATTGAGCGAGCAACCCGTGTCATTGAAAAGCCCCTCTGTGTCCACGACTATAATGCGCTCATGGGAGGGGTGGACTTCAATGACCAGATGTTGTCTCCGTATTTAGTTTCCCGCAGAACCAGACGCTGGTATAAGAAGGTGTCTGTATATTTGATTCAATTGGCGCTGTACAATAGTTTTGTTCTCTACAGTAAGGCTGGGAGAACACGATCCTTCCTCAAATTCCAGGAAGAGATCATCGAGAACCTCCTGTATCCAGAAGGTTCCGTGGCCCCATCCACCAGTGTAGTTAGCCGTCTACACGAGCGACATTTCCCCAGTGTCGTTCCTGGTACCTCAACCCAACCGTCACCCCGAAAAAGATGTCGTGTCTGTAGCAGGAGTGGAATAAGGCGTGACACCCGCTATTTCTGTCCTGACTGTGCTGACCACCCTGCCCTATGCTATGGAGAGTGTTTCCGGAAGTACCACACACAGGTACACCTAGCATAGGGATCACATCTCACCAGGACAGGCACACAGGGCTATTAGGGCCCATTCACTCACAGCTGCTGCAAACCTCTCCTTTCACCTGGGATAAAGTGCATAACGTACTTCGCCACATCTTTGGGCGATTTGCGCTTTGCACATTGTCCCATGGGGAAGGAGAGGTTTGTTCTATAAAGGTAAAAAAAACTAAACAAAAAAAAAATTACCGGTAAGTAAAAAAGTTAAAAAAGTTTAAAAAAGTTAATATGTTCTGTTCTAAAGTTAATAAAGTTATTGCTTTGCGGCCTGGTTTTTTCTTTTTTGTTTTGTTTTTTTTACCTTTCAGGTGGACCAACCGATGAACCAGCTGCAGCACTGATGTGCATTCGGACAGAAGCATTGCGCTGCTGTCAGATTACACGCAAGTCGGTGTATGCGGCGCTGCAAGACGAGATTTCTCCTCTGCAGTAAAAGATATGTTTGCCGAGGCATATGAGCTGAGGAGGTGGCGGTGTTCAAACACTTTGGCAAACACTTTGTATATATAAAAAAAAAAAATCCCGGCAATGATTTATTCATCCACATCGATTGATGTGAATGGAGAAATCTGGTTTGCCAGGGCATACGAGCTGAAGTGGGTATGGATGTTGGGCGGAGCTCCTATGTCCTGGCAGACGCCTTTCCCCTCCTTTTTCTTTTTTTGGCAGAGATTTTTTCATCCACATTGATCGATGCGAATGAAGAAATCTGTGCCGTTCATTTTTTTCTTTCAGCCCAGAGGCTGAACGGAAAAAAAAAATCTCATTACCCGTATGCTCAATATAAGGAGAATAGCAGAAACTCCTAATGCTGGGCATACATGTAATGATTGCGGAGACCCTCAAATGCCAGGGCAGTACAAACACCCCACAAATAACACCATTTTGGAAAGAACACACCCCAAGGTATTCGCTGAGGGGCATATTGAGTCCATGAAAGATTGAAATTTTTGTCCCAAGTTAGCGGAAAGGGAGACTTTGTGAGAACAAAATCCAAAAAATCAATTTCCGCTAACTTGTGCCAAAAATTTTTTTTTTCAATGAACTCGCCATGCCCCTCATTGAATACCTTGGGGTGTCTTCTTTCCAAAATGGGGTCACATGTGGGGTATTTATACTGCCCTGGCATTTTAGGGGCCCCAAAGCGTGAGAAGAAGTCTGGTATCCAAATGTCTAAAAATGCCCTCCTAAAAGGAATTTGGGCCCCTTTGCCCACCTAGGCTGCAAAAAAGTGTCACACATGTGGTATCTCCGTATTCAGCAGAAGTTGGGGAATATGTTTTGGGGTGTCATTTTACATATACACATGCTGGGTGAGATAAATATCTTGGTCAAATGCCAACTTTGTATAAAAAAAATGGGAAAAGTTGTCTTTTGCCAAGATATTTCTCTCACCCAGCATGGGTATATGTAAAATGACACCCCAAAACACATTCCCCACCTTCTCCTGAGTACGGAGATACCAGATGTGTGACACTTTTTTGCAGCCTAGGTGGGCAAAGGGGCCCATATTCCAAAGAGCACCTTTCAGATTTCACAGGTCATTTACCTACTTACCAGACATTAGGGCCCCTGGAAAATGCCAGGGCAGTATAACTACCCCACAAGTGACCCCATTTTGGAAAGAAGACACCCCAAGGTATTCCGTGAGGGGCATGGCAAGTTCCTAGAATTTTTTATTTTTTGTCACAAGTTAGTGGAAAATGATGATTTTTTTTTTTTTTTTTTTTTTCATACAAAGTCTCCTATTCCACTAACTTGTGACAAAAAAAAAAAATTTCCATGAACTCACTATGCCCATCAGCGAATACCTTGGGGTCTCTTCTTTCCAAAATGGGGTCACTTGTGGGGTAGTTATACTGCCCTGGCATTCTAGGGGCCCAAATGTGTGGTAAGGAGTTTGAAATCAAATTCAGTGAAAAATGACCTGTGAAATCCGAAAGGTGCTCTTTGGAATATGGGCCCCTTTGCCCACCTAGGCTGCAAAAAAGTGTCACACATCTGGTATCTCCGTACTCAGGAGAAGGTGGGGAATGTGTTTTGGGGTGTCATTTTATATATACCCATGCTGGGTGAGAGAAATATCTTGGCAAAAGACAACTTTTCCCATTTTTTTATACAAAGTTGTCATTTGACCAAGATATTTATCTCACCCAGCATGGGTATATGTAAAAAGACACCCCAAAACACATTCCTCAACTTCTCCTGAGTACGGGGATACCAGATGTGTGACACTTTTTTGCAGCCTAGGTGGGCAAAGGGGCCCATATTCCAAAGAGCACCTTTCGGATTTCACAGGTCATTTTTCACTGAATTTGATTTCAAACTCCTTACCACACATTTGGGCCCCTAGAATGCCAGGGCAGTATAACTACCCCACAAGTGACCCCATTTTGGAAAGAAGAGACCCCAAGGTATTCGCTGATGGGCATAGTGAGTTCATGGAAGTTTTTATTTTTTGTCACAAGTTAGTGGAATATGAGACTTTGTATGAAAAAAAAAAAAAAAAAAAAAATCATCATTTTCCGCTAACTTGTGACAAAAAATAAAAAATTCTAGGAAATCGCCATGCCCCTCACGGAATACCTTGGGGTGTCTTCTTTCCAAAATGGGGTCACTTGTGGGGTAGTTATACTGCCCTGGCATTCTAGGGGCCCAAATGTGTGGTAAGGAGTTTGAAATCAAATTCAGTAAAAAATGACGAGTGAAATCCGAAAGGTGCTCTTTGGAATATGGGCCCCTTTGCCCACCTAGGCTGCAAAAAAGTGTCACACATCTGGTATCTCCGTACTCAGGAGAAGGTGGGGAATGTGTTTTGGGGTGTCATTTTATATATACCCATGCTGGGTGAGAGAAATATCTTGGCAAAAGACAACTTTTCCCATTTTTTTATACAAAGTTGTCATTTGACCAAGATATTTATCTCACCCAGCATGGGTATATGTAAAAAGACACCCCAAAACACATTCCTCAACTTCTCCTGAGTACGGGGATACCAGATGTGTGACACTTTTTTGCAGCCTAGGTGGGCAAAGGGGCCCATATTCCAAAGAGCACCTTTCGGATTTCACAGGTCATTTTTCACTGAATTTGATTTCAAACTCCTTACCACACATTTGGGCCCCTAGAATGCCAGGGCAGTATAACTACCCCACAAGTGACCCCATTTTGGAAAGAAGAGACCCCAAGGTATTCGGTGATGGGCATAGTGAGTTCATGGAAGTTTTTATTTTTTGTCACAAGTTAGTGGAATATGAGACTTTGTATGAAAAAAAAAAAAAAAAAAAAAATCATCATTTTCCGCTAACTTGTGACAAAAAATAAAAAATTCTAGGAAATCGCCATGCCCCTCACGGAATACCTTGGGGTGTCTTCTTTCCAAAATGGGGTCACTTGTGGGGTAGTTATACTGCCCTGGCATTCTAGGGGCCCAAATGTGTGGTAAGGAGTTTGAAATCAAATTCAGTAAAAAATGACGAGTGAAATCCGAAAGGTGCTCTTTGGAATATGGGCCCCTTTGCCCACCTAGGCTGCAAAAAAGTGTCACACATCTGGTATCTCCGTACTCAGGAGAAGGTGGGGAATGTGTTTTGGGGTGTCATTTTATATATACCCATGCTGGGTGAGAGAAATATCTTGGCAAAAGACAACTTTTCCCATTTTTTTATACAAAGTTGTCATTTGACCAAGATATTTATCTCACCCAGCATGGGTATATGTAAAAAGACACCCCAAAACACATTCCTCAACTTCTCCTGAGTACGGGGATACCAGATGTGTGACACTTTTTTGCAGCCTAGGTGGGCAAAGGGGCCCATATTCCAAAGAGCACCTTTCGGATTTCACAGGTCATTTTTCACTGAATTTGATTTCAAACTCCTTACCACACATTTGGGCCCCTAGAATGCCAGGGCAGTATAACTACCCCACAAGTGACCCCATTTTGGAAAGAAGAGACCCCAAGGTATTCGCTGATGGGCATAGTGAGTTCATAGAACTTTTTATTTTTTGTCAAAAGTTAGTGGAATATGAGACTTTGTAAGAAAAAAAAAAAAAAAAAAAAAATCATCATTTTCCGCTAACTTGTGACAAAAAATAAAAAGTTCTATGAACTCACTATGCCCATCAGCGAATACCTTAGGGTGTGTACTTTCAGAAATGGGGTCATTTGTGGGGTGTTTGTACTGTCTGGGCATTGTAGAACCTCAGGAAACATGACAGGTGCTCAGAAAGTCAGAGCTGCTTCAAAAAGCGGAAATTCACATTTTTGTACCATAGTTTGTAAACGCTATAACTTTTACCCAAACCATTTTTTTTCTACCCAAACATTTTTTTTTTATCAAAGACATGTAGAACTATAAATTTAGAGCAAAATTTCTATATGGATGTCGTTTTTTTTTGCAAAATTTTACAACTGAAAGTGAAAAATGTCATTTTTTTGCAAAAAAATCGTTAAATTTCGATTAATAACAAAAAAAGTAAAAATGTCAGCAGCAATGAAATACCACCAAATGAAAGCTCTATTAGTGAGAAGAAAAGGAGGTAAAATTCATTTGGGTGGTAAGTTGCATGACCGAGCAATAAACGGTGAAAGTAGTGTAGGTCAGAAGTGTAAAAAGTGGCCTGGTCTTTCAGGGTGTTTAAGCACTGGGGGCTGAGGTGGTTAAGAGCGTTCACATGGCTTCTTAGAGAATCACTGCAGTATTCTGTCACGTCGTGGATCCCAAACAATTCAAAGAACTTCTTTGTTTGATTAGTAACGAAATGGCTCAGGTCTTTTCCTTCAAAAACTAGGTTTTTACCCTTTAATCGTTTCATTTCCTTTTTCTTTGCACCTTTGGTTTCAAAATTTGTTGTCATATTTTCCTTAACAGCCTGAGTAATACGTTTGTCCAAAAAAGCCAATCCTACGTTTGTTTCTGACAGATATCAAAGGTGTCTCTTAGCAACTGTGAGAGCACTTTTTTTGACCTGTGCATCTGGGTAAGTGCTCAGAAGCTGTAGCATATCCAAATCATTTTTTGGAGCCCATCAACTTACAATTGCCTCGTGCAAAAAGCGAACATATATGAGGCTGACAAAATGTGCAACCCGTTTCATTCCTTTAAATTCTCGTTGAGGAATATTCAACTGTTTATTGAAGAGGACAATTTTAAATGCATATATTGCCTTTGCCATCCACTTTGCTTGATGCAGAGCCCCTGGGATCCTGAAACTTAAGTCGTTTTTAGACTAACCTCCTAGGTACAGGTGTCAGAGTAGTAATAAAAGTGATCAATGTGTGCAATCCCTAAATATTATCCAATCTTCTTAAAATTTGTCATATATATCTTTTACATCACTGAGACTCGGGGCATAAGCAAAGTCATATGAAAATCACATCTTTGGAAAAATGAAACACCCTACTGCTCATTAACCTTCACTATGCCGCAGAGCTGCTGCTGTGATGGGAACCCGATGGCAGGGAAGGCTGCCCTCCATGTAAGCCTGTGAGATCCAGTCCCCTGGATCTCACAGGCAGGAAGGCTGTAAGTGTATTACAGTGTATAATACACTTAGAGCCAATGCATTACATTACAGAAGTATTGTAATGCATTGTACAGGGGATCAGACCCCCAAAAGTTGTGGGGAAAAAATGTCAAAATAAGGTTTTGCATAATAAAAAAAGATAAAAGTTTGAAGTAAAAAAAAACATTCTGTTCCCATAACTAAGTAATAAAAAAAAAGGAAAAAAATGAAAAGCATACATATTAGGTATTGCCGTGTCCGGAGCGACTGGCTCTATAAAAATATCACATGATCCACCCTGTCAGGGGAATGCAGTAAAAAAAACTGTGCCAAAACAGCCATTTTTGGTCACCTTCTCTCACAAAAACTGTAATAGCAAGCGATCAAAAAGGCGTATTTAGCCCAAAATGGTACCAATCAAACCATCATCTCATCCCGCAAAAAATAAGACCCTACCTAAGACAATCACCCAAAAAATAAAAAAATATAGCTCTCACAAAAAAATGGCAACACAAAAACAAGATTTAATTCAGTTCAAAAATGCATTTACTGTGTAAAACTCAACAAAAATAAAAATAATAGACATATTGTGTATTGCCGCATCCGTAACAATCTGCTCTATAAAAATATCACATTATATGCCCCCTCAGGTGAACACTGTAAAAAATGTTTTTTCAAAACTATGCCAAAATAGCCTTTTTTCACCTTGCCTCTCAAAAAGTGTAATACCAAGCGATCAAAAAGTCTTATGTACCCTAAAATTGTACCAATGAAAAGGTCACCTCATCCTGCAAAAAATGAGCCCCCACAAAAGACAATCACTTAAAAAATAAAAACCATGGGCGCCCATAAACCAATCCATCAAAATCTGCGCTGCAAAACCATATGGCGCTCCTTCGGTTCTGAGTTCTTCCATGTGCCCCCACTGCAGTTTACCACCACGGGGTTTTGCCGAATACAGGAGAAAATGGGTATCAAATTTTGCGTGCTTTTTTTCCTGTTACCCCTTGTGAAAATTACAAATTTGGGGCTAGAGCAACATTTTATTGGAAGAAATGAAAATGTTCATTTTCACAGCTAAGTGTTTTCAAATTCCGTAAAATGCTTAGGGGATCAAAGTGCTCAGTACCCCCTTAATATATTCTTTGAAGGGTGTAGATCCAAAATCACTTTTCGAGGGTTTCCACAGTAGGGGTACGTCAGGGTCTCTTCAAATGCAAAATGGTTCCCAAAAACCATTCTAGCAAAATCTGCCTCCAAAATTCATATGGCACTCCTTTCCTTCTGAACACTGCCACGTGCCCATAGAGCAGTTTATCACCACATATGGGGTATTTCTGTAAAC
Source organism: Bufo bufo (assembly GCF_905171765.1). Taxonomy (NCBI): domain Eukaryota; kingdom Metazoa; phylum Chordata; class Amphibia; order Anura; family Bufonidae; genus Bufo; species Bufo bufo. The sequence continues at coordinate 142,748,006 of NC_053398.1, read as the reverse complement.
GACAGAATCAGAGTAATGCATATTGAGGTTTAATTTGCTGTTGACCCTTGCTGTGTTGCAAGAAAAAATTTATTAACATGAAAAATCTGCATCAAAAATGAAATTTTTAAATTTTGCCTCCATTTTCCTTTAATTCTTGTGGAACACCTAAAGGGTTAACAAAGTTTGTAACATCAGTTTTGAATAATTTGAGGGGTGTAGTTTCTAAAATGGGGTCATTTATGGGTGGTTTCCATTATGTAAGCCCCTCAAAATCACTTTATAACTGAATTGATGCTTAAAAAAAGGTTTTAGAAATTTTGTTGAAAATTTTAAAAAATGGCTTCTAAACTTCTAAGCCTTCTAACATCCTAAAAAAATAAAATGACATTTACAAAATGATGCCAACATAAAGCAGACATATGGGGAATGATGACTGATAACTATTTTATGAGGCATTACTATCTGTCTTAAAAGTAGAGAAATTCTAATTTAGAAAATTGTGATTTTTTCCAAATAAAGGAAAAATATATTGACTTAAATTTAGCCCTGTCTTGAAGTACAATGTGTCACGAGAAAACAATCTCAGAATGGCTTGGATAAGTAAAAGTGTTCCAAAGTTATTACCACATAAAGTGACAGGGTTATAAGGGAAAATAATAGATCTACCGTTTTGAGGAGCTTGCGCATTGGGAAAATAACTCACGCTCTCGCTTCTTAAAATTGTGGTCCCCATGGAAGGCACATACAGTAGAAACTTTACGTGCTAGAGCAGTATTCCCTTTCTTCCTTGTTTTCCCCCTCCCTTTCCTTTCCTTCTTATTCCTCCCCATATTCCCTCTTTCCCTTTGAATATGTGTATCTGATTGATGCCTATGATCTCATGTAATGTTCACACATGATGTATATATGTATATGATTGTCATTTATGACTTACTGTCATCTTATTGATGTCGTGTGTGAGCACATAGCTCTGATTTCTCTTTCAATAAAAAAAAATATGGTTAAGGGAAAATAATAGCATTCTAAATACAGAATGCATAGTACAATAGGGCTGGAGGGGTTAAAAAAAATAAAAAATAATTTAACTCACCTTAATCCACTTGTTCGCGCAGCCGGCATCTCTTCTGTCTTCTTTTGTGAGGAATAGGACCTTAGATGACGTCACTACGTTCATCACATGGTCCGTCACATGATCCATCACCATAGTGATCGATCATGTGACGGACCATGTGATGAGCGTAGTGACGTCATCAAAGGTCCTATTCCTTACAGCACAAGACAGAAGTGATGCCGGCTGCGCGAACAAGTGGATTAATGTGAGTTAAATTATTTTTATTTTTTTTTAACCCCTCCAGCCCTATTCTACTATGCATTCTGTATTCAGAATGCTATTATTTTCCCTTATAACCATGTTATAAGGGAAAATAATACAATCTACACTACAACTAACCCAAACCTGAACTTCTGTGAAGAAGTTCGGGTCTGGGTACCACAGTCGGTTTTTTATCACGCGCGTGCAAAACACATTGCACCCGCGCAATAAAAACTGAACATCGGAACGCAATCGCAGTCAAAACTGACTGCAATTGCGTACCTACTGCGGGTTTGCCGCAATGCACCGGGACGCATCCGGACCTAATCCGGACACGATCGTCTGCAAGGGGCCTTAGGGTACTTTCACACTAGCGTCAATACCGGAAAAAAACGCTTGTTTTGTCCCCATTCATTGTCAATGGGGACAAAACTGAACAAAACGGATTGCTCCAAAATGCATTCCCAGACCGGAGAGCAAACCGCAACATGTATTTTGCTTCCCGTCCTTTCTGCCACAATAGAAAACGGATCCGTCCCCTATTGACTTTCAATGGTGTTAATAACGGATCCGTTTTGGTAATGTCAAAAATATGTTAAAGATAATACAACCGGAGCCGGATGCAGATGGTTGTATTATCAGTAACGGAAGCGTTTTTGCTGGACCATGCCAGATCCAGCAAAAACACTAGTGTGAAAGTAGTCTTAGTGCATAGATACAAAGTCCCAAGTCTCTCAGTATTAGGTCTCATGCACACGACCGTTGTTGTTTTGCAGTTCGTTTTTCACGGATCCGTTGTTCCGTATCTGAGTTTTTTTTTCTCTCTGATTTAAGTCCTCCGTTATTGCTCAAAACATATCCGTATGGTTTCTGTTTTTGCGGATCGAAAACGGAAAAAGTAACTTATTAATCACCAAACACATGAGTAATATGGGCTGGGCATAGCATTTCTACAGTATGGACCCGCAAAATACGGATGAAATACAGATGACATACGGATGTGTTCCGTGTGCGTTCCGTATTTCATTTACTTGAATGGGGCATCGGACCGTGATTTGCGCTACTTTTTTGCGTAATGGCCATGCGGTCAAACGGAACGGAAGCAGAAAGAAAATACGTTCGTGTGCATAAGCCCTTAGCTGGATGTGCATTAACCCTTTCCGCAGTGCAGATATATGCAGTAATAGGGCAAATTAACAGGATATATCACAATAAACATATAAACTGCAGTTCAACCAGTCCTGAGGATGGAGATACAGTTGAATAAAGGAGGGCACTTGCAGCCATTGGCCAGGTGCATAAGTGCATCAGACCATTATGTAACCGTCCGACAGCCGTGGCCCTGGGCATCGACCCACTGGGAAATTTCCCTGTAGGGTCCATGCCAGTCTGCCTCTTCCCCAGGGTAAAAAGAAAATGAAATATGAGCTCTATCCTTGGGCATAATGGATCAGATTTTTCATGAAAATTTTACTGCTCTATTAACTTAATGCCGATTGTGATCTGATTTTAGGGCTTACTACTTTGGGCATTTAAAATAACTTTGATCGACAGATAATACATGCAAATCTAGGAGATGTATTAATTTCAGCTGTATTCCCTGCAGGTGGCACAGTGTATTCTCACTAGGATGAGCAGTCATCTGGAATGGTGTCCATCTCCGGCGGTAACATTACTGAGAATTACCTATGTCACAGAGCTGTGAGATTCCGCCCAGCTTGCGTCAAGCACAGCAGGTAATTCCTCTATAGGCATAAAGGTGCTTTTCATTTTTTTTTTTCCTGCAGCTTGACTTAAACTCCAATTATATGATGTTAAAGTGACTTTGGTTAATATCTTCCTACACTGCAATTAACGTTAATCAACTTTAATGGTGTCCCAGCAAGTCCAAGAGCGATCAAAAATTTAAAATCCACGAATCATTCTCTAATTACAGCATGAAATGTTAATAGAAATAATCTCTTGTACCATAAAATATCAGTAAATTCAGCTGTGAATATCTCAGTAGGTTCTGAATACTTGCCGTGGCTTCCAGTGAATGGAATGGATGTCGGAGGGAACTGCAGGAATAGAACCTCCTCCTCTGAATTTCAGCACTCCAATCATAGACACTATATTTAACCTGTCATTTAACTCATCGGTCAGGACCGGGCGGTTAGACGTTGGGCGTATGATGTAGAGTAGTCAGCGGAATTGCCATCTAAAGCACAGGTTCATTGCAGTCAATCATAATATATGCTTTGCATATTACGCTTATTACGAGAAGCAATATTTGTATCTGCAGGGCCAATGAGCATGAAGTTTACCTGGATATTGTAAAGGGTTATCCAACGGGATAAAAGGGGCAGAATGGGTTAATAGAAATAAAAGAAGCATTACTCACCTTACTGATCCTCTGCTGCCACCTTCGATGGATTACCGATTCCCCACAGGTCTCTACTTCCTGGTCCAGTCTCCATACACAGTGCAGTTTGCTGCCACATGAAAGATGCAATCATTCAACAAGCTTACCTTCTGTTCATTTGTCAGGTCATCAATGGCGTTTTTGCAAATGGTTGATTTCTGGAGAAACAAGCTTTCATATGGACATTAGTTCCCAATAATTGGCCCTATCCTCGGCCATTGTAAAAAGGCCTTTAGGCTTCGGCACACAAGGGTATAAAGCTTTGTGGATGTGCTGCATATTTACAGTTATGGATGAGATTGTTCTCCTAGGACCCCAATAGTTGGGGCAAAGGTTGGCAAAAACGAAAATACTGCTGTACTGCTCTAGGAAACTGATTGCAAAGTACTCGATTCAACCTGTCAGTCCGAACAAACAGGAATTGGTAGGGACTATAAATCAAACGGTACGGTTATAAAGGGGGATTCATTTGAAAAGAGGAGCACTTACCAAATTTCAGGTTGGACACTGCACAGAGGAGGGAGGGAAGGGGAGGGGGGTCTGAGGGATTTGTGACAAAATGACAATAAAAATGGTCTGATTAATCTGGCAATTCTAAGGTTTTGGTACTCAGGACTCAATCTTGTCCTTGTCGCTAAATATATATCATATAATTCTGCGCTTTGGATAATCTCTCCGTATTACAACGGTCCAATGAAAATAAGCTGATCACAGAATGCACCCCCCCCCCCCCCCCCAGTGATCATTCGTGGGCAAATCTAGAAGTGTTACGTTTCCCTACAGTGCCACCACAGGATAAATTAAGCATTACACAGTGCCTATTGAAATGAATAGGCTGGCCATTCAATGAAGGACAGGACAGGTCCTCCAGGGCAGGGAATGCTCTTTGTAACTGCTCACTCAGTCCTGCCAGAAGATGAGGATCCTGGACTGGACAACCCATTTAATTTCATAATTTCCCAATTACGGCCTGAAATGGCTGCACAGGTCAGCCACAAATAAACTGAAAAATAAGGTTATTTAGTATTGGATTTGGGGTTTACACTATAACCACTGATACCCCTAAGATACAGCCGTAAATATATGAAAGTTTCAAAACCATGGCATCATCTGTAACTGCTCCTGCAGTAACCTCATTTTTAACTTTTAGCACAGATGCATACAGATGTTCGCTCAACTCCAGCCTGTAATGTGCAGGTGCAGAATGTATGTCGCCTGTATTGTCTGTGCAGTACGGGCAGTGCTCGTCTATTCTTAGCTGCGGCATGAACATGTGTGCGCATAGTATTTACATTTTTGTTCCAATTTTTGCAAGGTTCCAAGTGAAACTGATTCGCCGCCTTGGATCCAAGTCTGCTCAGAGACATATACAACTTGTAGAGGGAGAGCTGCCAAACATAGCACAGACAAGGCTTTGTGACTTTTTAGGGTCACCAGAAAACAAAGCCAAGGAACGGAAACAGCAGTGAAATACTGCAAGATGTGAAAGAGAAAATCTGCTTGAGTTTAACATTTCAGTTGCACAATTTGCATTCATTTTTGCGGAGACTAAAACAATTATCGGGAGCTTTTTGCACCATTTTGCCTGTATACTAAGGCCCCTTTCACACGAGCGAGTTTTTCGCGCGGGTGCAATGCGTTACATGAGCGCTTTTTTTCACGCATCAGTTCTGCATTGCCTGAAAAACGCAGCATGTTCTATATTCAGCGTTTTTCACGCAGCCCTGGCTTCATAGAAGCAGGTTTACAAACAGAAATTCGCACAAAATTCCATGTGGATTTTTGTGCATTTCCACACCAAAACACTCGATACTTGCAGTTTTTGTTGTGGATTTAATGCGGTTTTTGCATTGCGAAGGGTGAAATCCACGCAGAGAATTGACATGCCGCAGATCTCAAAATCCGCACGGCAGTTCAATTTCTGTATGTAAATCTGTGGCCAACACCCCTCTCCTAATCTCACTATTGCCATTGCGGATCTTTCCACAGACATCTGTGTGTGAGTTCTTTTACATCTTACATTGACAGGCCTATGCAGCTGCTTCTTGCTCATTCTGTGGCTGATCTCTGATTATTAAAAATGAGCCTCCAGTATAGTCAGCATACCTGGTGACCTCTGTTCCTTCCATGCTGCCTCCTTTCCTTCCATCGACCACCACCATCTCAGATTTCCCAAAGCAGAATTCCAAAATCATTGGCTCTAGTTCAGGGGTGGCCAACCCACGGCTCGTGAGCAGCATGCAGCTCCTTTCACCTTCATTTGAGGCTCGCTCTGCAGCGCTCTGTCTACAATTCAGTGTTGGTTTATAATTGGGGCGTTTGGATTGGCAGCACCGTGCCAAGGGTGAGTGAAGGGCCCATGCCGATTTGCCATCCCAAACGCCCCATTTTGCTCCACCAGTAACATATAGCAAATTAATAATCTGCAGCAGCAGCGCTTCACTTGCGCGCTGCCTGCTGCAGACATTAACAGCCGGCCTGGGTCCCGCCCACGTCAGCGCCGCGGTGGAAGGATAGAATGAGGCGGAAGAGTGAAGTGGAGAGGGCCGAGAGCGGGCATGTGATTCAGTCACTCACTGCAGCTCCGCCTCCTCATCTGGCACAGAAGGCGAAGCTGAAGTGCATATCCCCGCCGCCAGTGTCCGATGTGCCTGCCCACGGCCCCACGCCCCCATCTGTGAGTGTTTCTGTGTGTAACCTAATGCCCGCCCCCAGTCTTCTCAGTGCCAGCCCAGCAGCCAGATTCTTCAGACCGCAGGCTGTGTCTGTGGGGGTGGCAAGAAGTGGCGCAGCAAGCAAGAAGGACCTGCTCCAGCAGCAGCCAGAGTGAGCAGCAGCCAAAGCTCCATCCATAGTAAATTTTAATAAATGTTAATGATGGTCAGCAGGGCAGGGCAGTGTGCACTCAATCTGAGCAGCAGTGGCAGAGAGACTCACTGAGGCCAACAGCAGCCATTTTAGTCAGATTACAGCCACTCTGCAGCTTTGGCTCTAATTTGACTGAAATGGCTGCTGCTGGCCTCATTCTCTCTGCCACTGCTGCTCTGCCTCTTTTTTCACAGGGGCCACTGCCCATCACACCAAGTGTGTTTGACCATCAAAATGGTGGATTATTAATCTCACACCAAGTGTTAGTTAGAGTATCAAAATGGTGGATTATTAATCTCACACCAAGTGTTAGAGTATCAAAATGGTGGATTATTATTAATCCTTCTCTTCACAGGTGCCTAGCCCAGCACACAAAGTATGATACAGGGATTAATAATCCACCATTTTGATGGTCAAACACTCGGTGGGCTGGACATGTGTGAGGAGAAGGGTCAATAGTAGTCCACCATTTTGATGTTCAAATACTCGGTGTGCTGGGCTGGGCATGGGACGTCATCTGAGCATGGGGCGGTCATCTGAGCATGGGGCGGTCATCTGTGCATGGAGCGGTCATCTGAGCATAGGTGGTCATCTGAGCATGGGGTGGTTATCTGTGCATGGGCGGTCATCTGTGCATGGGTGGTCATCTGAGCATGGAGCGGTCATCTGAGCATAAGGCGGTCATCTGAGCATGAGGGTGTCATCTGAGCATGAGGGGGTCATCTGAGCATAGGGCGGTCATCTGAGCATGGAGCAGTCATCTGAGCATGGTGCGGTCATCTGAGCATGGGGGCGGTCATCTGAGCATGGGGCGGTCATCTGAGCATGGGGCGGTCATCTGAGCATGGGTTGGTCATCTGAGCATGGAGCAGTCATCTGAGCATGGAGCGGTCATCTGAGCATGGGGCGGTCATCTGTGCATGGGGCGGTCATCTGTGCATGGAGCGGTCATCTGTGCATGGAGCGGTCATCTGTGCATGGATCGGTCATCTGAGCATGGAGCAGTCATCTGAGCATGGAGCAGTCATCTGAGCATGGGTCGGTCATCTGAGCATGGAGCAGTCATCTGAGCATGGGGCGGTCATCTGAGCATGGGGCAGTCATCTGAGCATGGGTCGGTCATCTGAGCATGGAGCAGTCATCTGTGCATGGGGCGGTCATCTGTGCATGGATCGGTCATCTGCATGGAGCGGTCATCTGTGCATGGGCTGTCATCGGTCATCTAAGCATGGGGCGGTCATCTGGGAAATTTTGAAACACATAGTGAAAAATAAATGTTTGAAAACTCAATTGCAGTAATACTGTCGTGTGCACGCATATTTGTGTAAATGTATAGCTTGTGGCTCCTGGCAGGCATAAGTTATTTTTTTCTGTCTCTTTGTGTCTGCACGGTTGGCCACCCCTGCTCTAGTTCATCTGAGGGCATTGAGGGGGGGGGTGTCCTAGACTTTTGCAACATCCTTTAGACTCTGCCTCCAAGACATAGGGAACCTATCCTTGTTCAAGATGTGACACATATATAATGAAGACAAACAAAGAGCCTCTTAAACAAGTATGTACACCCCCATACGCGGGTATACTGGGTGCATGGGGGCCTATGGATATGTTCTTGTGTGTTCCTGGAGCTTTTCCGACAAATTATTTTTCTGGTGATACCATTGAGGCCTCATGAACACGACTTTATTTTTTCAGCATCTGATTAACATTTTTTGCGGATTGGATACAGACCCACATACGTATGTCCACATGTCCCACCAAAAAAGTTGTCCCATGTCCTATTCATGTCCGTTTTGCTTCACAATGGGGCCCGCGGATATTGCAGGATGCACATGGCCAGTATAACTATTTTGCGGATCTGTGGTTTGCAGACCCAAAAAAATACATACGGTCGTGTGTATGAGGCCTAAGAAACGGGTAATAATTTTAATTCATTTCATGTATTTTCCATGCGCATAATTATATCTGGTCAGAAAGGCTTTGAAATAAGCCCATAATCATTCCTCACATCACCGTTCCCCTGCTGCTGCCGTTCCGACACTGATACAGTCGTCTATGCTCTCCGCTTTCCTTCCCAGCTCGACACGTCAGAAATGCCTGGAAAGGAACGCTGAACTGGTTATAAGAAGTGGAGATCAGCAGGGACCGGCTTAACGGCAGAATGATGGGGAAGTCAGTGGAGGCATGTATCTTCTTTCAGACCCTTTTTTAACAAAGTTGTCTGCTCAGGAAACCCCTTTAAGATGCCGTAGGCTAAGAAGTAAGCGCCACCGCAGACATTAAGAATCGGTGCATTTATGAAAGAACCTCACTTTGTGCTGTTAAAGCCTAACACGGTAGTTGTACAATTTGGGACTTGTTATCCCATCAGCCATTTAGCAGCAATTGTATCGAGTGCCGTAGTGCATTTAGACATGCACACCTCTCAGACTCAAGCTGCACTCGGGCAGAACTTGTTTGCTCTGCTTCTCAAGTGTGTTCCTCTGAAGTAGCATTCTTTACTTGACTCACTATCCATAACAAGGCGGACAATTGGACAGCACTAGCAATAAGTGAAAGGGCAACCCGAGACATGCCAGCATGGAATTAAAGAGGATGCTGGAGGGCTCTCCTCTTGTGCGGTGCCTTTGTAAAGCCAAGAGGCAAAGAGCCTTTAATCCAGACGCTGCACAATAATATTATGAATATGGACTGAAACTATCCGCGATGGGTTTTTTCATTAGTGCGGAACATTGTAGTTGAGCTGGTATTGAAAGGTAACCAATATTAGACGCCCATTGACATTTACAAAGGATTATGGGGCACACTCAGTCACCCTTTGTAATTTTGACCATTCCAGTGGTCTTAATTCAGAATCAAAGCTAGGGTTCAGCCGGTTAGTCTGACCTCAGCAGAGAAGAGAGAGCAGTACAGGACGAGTGAAGTGTTTTGTTCAGTTTCAAGCACAGTTTTAGCTAGAATCACTTATCTTCTAAAACCACGAGATATACATTGATTTTTTTTTTCCCACTGACAAAGCTCGACAGTCGTGCTTTTTTTTATAACTGCATTAACCTTTCCGAAATGTTTGCATAGCAAATAATACACATAAGATTGAGAAGCAGCAAAAGCAAAAAATGAGCCGAAAAATCCTCTGTGTCACTGACTGTTTAAAGTTTGTTGGTTTTAGGACACAACGCATTTACTGTGAAGAGCAACGTCTTGTAATTGTTGGCCAATTGCTCCTTACATTACAGCTAGAGGTATCCTCATGTCTATATGGAACCCTATTAAATATACTGCATTATGAATAGACTTTTTGCATTATCTGGGGAACGAGCAGAACATGTGACCTCCTTTCATGTTTTAAGTTGCAGATTTGCAAATTCTCAGGCTTTATTTCTGCCATCCAAGATGGCCGTCTTGCTTTTTAGACTATTTGATGCACACCGTGTATCGGTAGCCCAAGTAATTTCCTATTTGTCAGGCCCTGTCCAATCCAAGGACAGCAGGAACTATCTTGGGTTATCAAATGCACAGTATGAATCAGGTAGTCTGAGAAGCGATGCCTGATGGCAGAAGAGAAGCCCAGGAATTGGCAGATCTGTAGCTAAAAAAGATGAAAAGGAGGTACCAGGCACCAGGTAAGTGTTCTGTTTGGCATCTGTCAGTAGATTTGTCCCTATGACACTGGCTGACCTGTTGCCTGTGCTTTTGGCAGCTGAAGACATCTGTGTTGGTCCTGTGTTCTTATGCTAATCAGTAATTGTCCGTTGTGGGAAAATTCCTTTAAGAAAAAGTCAGCCTTACTGATACGAAGAAGACTGGTCCATGATCTAATATGTATGGGAGTGCCTAGACTCTTCATGATGCCAAATGTGGATTTGAAGAATGGAGTGCAGTCGATTTCAGGCGTCTGGCAGTAGCATGTGTATTAGGAATTAAAGGTTTATTCTGACCTGAGACAATGGGGGCATATCACTAGGATATGCCCCCACTGTCTGATAGGTGCGGGTCCCACCGCTGGGTCCCACACGTATAGTGAGAACGGAGCCCCACTAAATGGTGGTTGGAGAACTCTGTTGCGGCCACCACCAAGCTCTCTCCCCATAGAAGTGAATGGGAGTTCACAGCTTTTTTCAACAGCCCCATAGAAATAAATGGAGGTCAGCTGCGCATGCGCAGTGCACCCTCCAGCACTTCCAGGAGCTCCGTTTAGGAGATAGGTGCACCTATCAGACAATGGGGACATATCCTAACGCAGAAAGCTCGAAACTTCAAAGTTCTGTGATCAGCACCAGGGACAACACATTGAACACGTCAAACAGCTGTGCATCACAGGGAACGTCAACTCAGAAAATTGCAACAACAACTGGGAATGTTCCCTGTGATGCACAGCTATTTGATGTGTTCATTGTGTTGTCCCTGGTGCTGATCACAGAACTTTGAACTTAGAAGTTTTTGAAATTTCTGTGTTGATAACTTTTGAACCGCAAAAGATATTGCAAATCTGATTCCGGCAATCGATTTCTGAGAAAAGTCTGGTCTTCTTTGATATGCTACATGACCCCCTTCCCATTGGAAACATTTGCCCTTGATCCAATATGGCAGCGTTCAAGATGGTGGCCATGTTCCAGACATAGCCTAAAACCTGTGGCCCTCCAGCTGTTGCAAAACTACAACTCCCAGCATGCCCAGACAACCTACGGCTATCCGCCTACAGCAGGGCATGGTGGGAGTTGTAGTTTTACAACAGCTGTAGGGCCGCAGGTTGAGCATCCCTGGCCTAAAAGACAGGCCATTAATTGCTGGGGTATTCAGATATTTTATTTTTCCTTTTGTGTCTGAGATAAAAGGGTTTCCTGAGACTTTTGACTTACCCTGTATATATGTAATAATCTATATTTCTATAAACTGTAACCTAATCTACTTGTCAGAGCAGGGATAAGCAACCTTCGGTACTCCAGCTGTTCTGAAACTACAACTCTGAGAATCCTCTTTTCAATTCTATGGGAGTTATAAGAACAGCAGAGTAAGTGTGCATGCTGGGAGTCGTAGTTTCACAGCCGCTGGAGTGCTGAAGGTTGCTGATCCCTGTGTCAGAAGAACACAGTGATGTAGTGATGGATTGTCAGCTCCCCTGACAAACAGACTACACAAGGCTGTGTCTAACTGCGTGAACAACCACCTCAGACAAGAATGGGGTCAATCGACGGTGGGTGAGAAGTGGTGACGCAACTGAGCATGTGCGTCCACTTAAGCAATGTTACTGAGGTGGATGCAGGAATAAAGAAAAGAGCAAACAACAGGTAGTGCCATACAGATAGCTTTTATTGAATAACAGTGGCTATACTAAAAAATTTTATTATATGCAGTGTGGGGTTTCGCTTTGGTAGATAGGGTAAGCGGGCACAGTACAGATGCAAAATACAAGTTCTTATCTCAAAACGTCAGTGTTTATTCACACTTGAGGCAATTGAACAAAACAGCACGTAACTTTGCAGTCTTGGTGTTAAAGGAAACCTGTCACCGGGATTTTAGGTATAGAGCTGAGGACATGGGTTGCTAGATGGCCGCTAGCACATCTGCAATATCCAGTCCCCATAGCTCTGTGTGCTTTTATTGTGTAAAAAAAACGATTTAATACATATGCAAATTAACATAAAAGAGTCATATCTTACTTGTGTGACCAGAGAAGAGTCATATTTTCAAGCTGACTCCTCTCAGGTTAATTTGCATATGTATCAACTCGTTTTTTTTACACAATAAAAGCACACAGAGCTATGGGGACTGGGTATTGCGGATGTGCTAGCGGCCATCTAGCAACCCGTGTCCTCAGCTCTGTACCCCAAATCCTGGTGATAGGTTCCCTTTAACCCCATAAGGACTCGCCCCTATTTCACCTTAAGGACTTTGCCATTTTTTGCAATAACAAGTGCTGATAACTTTAAAACGCTTTGACTTATCCAGGCCATTCTGAGATTGTTTTTTCGTCACATATTGTACTTCATGACACTGGTAAAATGAAGTTAAAAAAAAATCATTTTTATTTATGAAAAAATACCAAATTTACCAATTTTTTTTAAAAAATTGCAAATTTCCAAGTTTCTATTTCTCTACTTCTATAATACATAGTAATACCTCCCAAAATAGTTATTACTTTACATTCCCTATATGTCTACTTCCTGTTTGGATCATTTTGGGAATGATATTTTATTTTTTGGGGATGTTACAAGGCTTAGAAGTTTAGAAGCAAATCTTGAAATTTTTCAGAAATTTTCAAAAACCCAATTTTTAGGGACCAGTTCAGGTCTGAAGTCATTTTGCGAGGCTTACATAATAGAAACCACCCAAAAATGACCCCATTCTAGAAACTACACCCCTCAAGGTATTAAAAACTGATTTTACAAACTTTGTTAACCCTTTAGGTGTTCCACAAGAATTAATGGAAAATAGAGATACGATTTCAAAACTTCACTTTTTTGGCAGATTTTCCATTTTAATATTTTTTTCCAGTTACAAAGCAAGGGTTAACAGCCAAACCAAACTTAATTTTTATGGCCCTGATTCTGTAGTTTACAGAAACACCCCATATGTGGTCGTAAACTACTGTACGGGCACATGGCAGAGCGCAGAAGGAAAGGAATGCAATACGGTTTTTGGAAGGCAGATTTTGCTGGACTGGTTTTTTTGACACCATGTCCCATTTGAAGCCCCCCTGATGCAACCCTAGAGTAGAAACTCTATAAAAGTGACCCCATCTAAGAAACTACACCCGTCAAGGTATTCAAAACTGATTTTACAAACGTCGTTAACCCTTTAGGTGTTCCACAAGAGTTATTGGCAAACGGAGATTAAATTTCAGAATTAAAAATTTCTGGCAAATTTTCAATTTTAATCCATTTTTCCCAGTAACAAAGCAAGGGTTAACAGCCAAACAAAACTCTATATTTATGGCCCTGATTCTGTAGTTTACAGAAACACCCCATATGTGGTCGTAAACCGCTGTACGGGCACACGGCAGAGCGCAGAAGGAAAGGAATGCCATACGTTTTTTGGAAGGCAGGTTTTGCTGGACAGTTTTTTTTGACACCATGTCCCATTTGAAGCCCCCCTGATGCACCCCTAGAGTAGAAACTCCAAAAAAGTGGCCCCATTTTAGAAACTACGGGATAGGGTGGCAGTATTGTTGGTACTAGTTTAGGGTACATATGATTTTTGGGTGCTCTATATTACACTTTTTGTGAGGCAAGATAACAAGAAATAGCTGTTTTGGCACCGTTTTTATTTTTTGTTATTTACAACATTCATCTGACAGGTTAGATCATGTGGTATTTTTATAGTTCAGGTTGTAGCGGATGCGGCGATACCTAATATGTATACTTTTTTTTAATTTATGTAAGTTTTACACAATGATTTCATTTTTGAAGCCCAAAAAATCATGTTTTAGTGTTTCCATAGTCTGAGAGCCATAATTTTTTCAGTTTTTGGGCGATTACCTACGGTAGGGTATGATTTTTGCGGGATGAGATGATGGTTTTATTGGCACTATTTTGGGGTGCGTGTGACTTTTTGATCGCTTGCTATTACACTTTTTGTGATGTAAGGTGACAAAAATGTGTCACGGCTGTATGTGAGCAACAATAGTATACACAGTAAAAGAGCTACTGACCGGACCCAAACTAGGGAGGATAAAGGGTGACCCCTGTCAGACCCTCAAAGCTCTCCCTATGCTGCTAAAGCACATGCCCGGATCCAAATGGCGGAACGAGGCATGCCCACGTGCCTAAGACTGATGACCACTGTAACCCCTACAATAGTGGAAGGGGCACGGCCACCGGTGCCCTACTCAGTATATGGAGGGAAAAATAATCAGGTACACAACAATGTCTGTACACTTAGCTGAAGGTGTTGCAGCCGCAGAGAAGACGGATCCAAGGACAGCTGGCAATATCCGGAGTGCTTGCTGCAGCAGAACACAGGTCCAGTGAACTGATAGCTACAAGTGAAGATACTAAAGCAAGAGCTACAACTGAAATGAGAACTATAATCCACGCCCTACAATAGGAGGAGGGGTGATATAAAGAGAGGGAAATCAAACGCATGAGGAACAGCTGGGAGGAAGGAAACCAAAAGTAAACAGAGCAGTGAGAACTCCTCCCAGCTCTAGTAGTGACATCATCACAGGGGTGGAGAAACAGAGCTGTGAGAACGTCCCAAAGCTCTGGTAGTGACAGTACCCCCCCCCCCCCCCCTCTACGGGTGGACTCCGGACACTCAGGACCCACCTTCTCAGGATGAGCCCTATGAAATGCCCTGATGAGGCGAGTGGCTTTAATGTCCGACACCGGAACCCACATCCTCTCCTCAGGACCATAACCCTTCCAATGAACGAGGTACTGAAGAGAACCGCGGACAATGCGAGAGTCCACAATTCTGGAAACCTCAAACTCCAGATTGCCATCAACCAAAATCGGAGGAGGAGGCAAAGAGGAGGGTACCGTGGGCTGGACATATGGTTTTAAGAGAGATCTGTGAAATACATTATGTATCTTCCAAACCCGTGGAAGATCAAGACGGAAGGCAACAGGATTGATGACTGACAAGATTTTATAAGGCCCAATAAACTTGGGACCCAATTTCCAGGAGGGAACCTTCAGTTTAATATTTCTTGTAGACAACCACACCAGATCACCCACATTCAGGTCCGGACCAGGCACACGTCTCTTATCAGCCACACGCCTATACCTCTCACTCATCTTTTTAAGATTACTCTGAATCTTTTGCCAAATGGTAGACAAAGACAAGGAAAATCTCTCCTCCTCAGGTAAACCAGAAAGAGCCCCTCCCGAGAATGTCCCAAACTGCGGATGGAACCCATATGCACCAAAGAATGGTGACTTATCAGAAGATTCCTGACGACGGTTGTTCAGAGCAAACTCAGCAAGAGGGAGAAATGAACACCAATCCTCCTGGTTCTCTGCCACAAAACAGCGCAAATATGTCTCCAGATTCTGATTGAGGCGCTCAGTCTGACCATTCGACTGCGGGTGAAAAGCAGAAGAGAAGGACAGCCGAACCCCCAGGCGAGAACAGAAAGCCTTCCAGAACCTGGACACAAACTGCATGCCTCTATCGGAAACAATATCAGAGGGAATGCCGTGCAATTTAACAATATGGTCGACAAAAGCTTGCGCCAACGTTTTAGCATTGGGTAAACCAGGGAAAGGTACGAAATGAGCCATCTTGCTAAAACGGTCCACCACCACCAGGATCACCGACTTCCCCGAGGAACGAGGAAGATCTGTGATAAAGTCCATGGACAGGTGTGTCCAAGGACGGGAAGGTATGGGTAACGGGAGAAGGGAACCTGAAGGCCGTGAACGAGGGACCTTAGCGCGAGCGCACGTCTCACAAGCAGCCACAAAACCCTCCACCGACTTACGAAGAGCCGGCCACCAAAATCTCCGAGCAATGAGATCTTCCGGGGTGACCAGCAAGAACCGTATCATGATGCTCCTTAAAGAGTTTGTGACGTAGCTCAGGAGGCACGAACAACTTCCCAGAAGGACAACGGGCAGGTGCCTCAGTCTGGGCAGCCTGGACCTCGGCCTCCAAATCGGAATATAGAGCAGAAACAACTACCCCCTCCGCCAAAATGGGACCCGGGTCCTCGGAGTTTCCTCCTCCCGGAAAGCAGCGAGAGAGAGCATCAGCCTTCACATTTTTTATCCCAGGTCGGAATGTAACAACAAAATTGAATCTGGAGAAGAACAGAGACCATCTGGCCTGTCTCGGATTCATACGCCTGGCCGACTCCAAGTATGCCAGATTCTTATGGTCGGTAAAAACGGTGATAGGGTGCCTGGCCCCCTCCAACCAATGGCGCCATTCCTCGAAAGCCAACTTGATGGCCACAACTCCCTATCTCCCACATCATAGTTTCTCTCTGCCGGGGAGAGTTTTTTAGAGAAAAAGGCACAGGGTCGCCATTTGGCAGGAGAAGGGCCCTGGGACAAAACCGCACCCACACCCACCTCGGAAGCATCCACCTCAACAATAAAAGGTAAGGAAACATCGGGATGCACCAAGACGGGAGCAGACGCAAAACTCTCTTTAATCTTAGAAAAGGCTGCAAGCGCCTCCTCCGACCAAGAGGAAAAATCCGCCCCCTTTTTTGTCATGTCAGTAAGGGGTTTGACAACAGAGGAATAATTCAAAATGAACTTTCTGTAATAGTTCGCAAAACCCAGAAAGCGCATCAATGCCTTCTGATTCTCAGGAAGCTCCCATTCAAGTACAGCACGGACCTTCTCCGGATCCATGCGAAAACCAGAAGCAGAGAGGAGAAAACCCAGAAATTGAATCTCCGATACCATAAAAAGACATTTCTCCAGCTTGGCGTACAATTTATTTTCCCGCAGAATCTGCAGAACCTGAAAAAGATGATCCTGATGGGTCTGAACATCAGGGGAAAAAATCAAAATATCATCAAGATACACCAATACAAATTTCCCCATTAAATGGTAGAAAATACTATTAACAAAATGCTGAAAGACGGCCGGAGAATTCATCAGGCCGAAAGGCATAACGAGATTCTCGAAATGCCCGTTAGGGGTATTAAAGGCCGTTTTCCATTCATCCCCCTCTCTGACCCTGACCAGGTTGTACGCGCCTCTCAAATCCAATTTGGAAAACACCTTGGCCCCAACAATTTGGTTGAAGAGGTCCGGGATCAGAGGAAGGGGATAGGGATCGCGAATCGTGATATGGTTCAGCTCCCTAAAATCTAGGCAAGGTCTCAGAGAGCCATCTTTTTTTTTAACAAAAAAAAAACCTGCGGCCACAGGTGACTTTGAGGGACGAATATGCCCCTTCTCGAGACTCTCGGAGATATAAGTTCGCATTGCGATTCTTTCCGGTTGTGAGAGATTGTAAAGGGCGTGCTTTTGGCAGCTTGGCGCCGGGAATGAGGTTAATGGGACAGTCAAACTCCCGGTGAGGAGGTAGCTCCTGAACACCGCTCTCGGAAAACACGTCCGAGAAATCAGAGAGAAATGATGGCACAGTTTTAGTAGACACCTCTGCAAAAGTCGCTGTGAGACAATTCTCTCTACAAAAGTCACTCCACTCATTTATTTGCCTTCCTTGCCAATCAATAGTGGGGTTATGTCTAGTGAGCCAGGGTAACCCCAAAACTAGAGGAGAAGGCAATCCGTTAAGGACAAAACAAGATATATCCTCCACATGAGTGTCACCTACAGCTAGCCGGATATTGTGAACAATGCCCTTCAGAGATCTCTGTGAGAGTGGAGCAGAGTCAATAGCAAAAACAGGTATATCCTTTTCTAATGTGCAAACCTGAAAACCATGCATGGCTACAAATTGAGTGTCAATAAGATTGACGGCCGCTCCACTATCGACAAAAATCTCACAAGAAATGACTTTGCTCTCTAGCGCCACCCTGGCAGACAGGAGAAAACGGGAACTGCAGGTCAGAGGAAAAGGATCAATTCCTACATCAACTTTGCCCAAAGTAGCAGATGAAGCAGAATTTGATGATTTACCTTTTGAGGTTTTTCTCTTATTATCGCTCTTAGTACAGTTCAAGAATCTCCTAGACGGACAAACATTTGCCAAATTACCTATGCCCCCACAACAAAAACAAACCATACTCTGAGGACTAAATCCTCTTTTATCAGGGGCAAGTCGACCTAGCTGCATGGGCTCCTCCTCAGAGAGGAGCGAGACAGGATGAGGCCCCTGCACACTGAATGAGTCCGCACCACTGCCCCTAGACTGACAATGGCTGGACAGAGAGGTCTCGTTTC
This sequence comes from Bufo bufo, assembly GCF_905171765.1. Classification (NCBI taxonomy): domain Eukaryota; kingdom Metazoa; phylum Chordata; class Amphibia; order Anura; family Bufonidae; genus Bufo; species Bufo bufo. The sequence continues at coordinate 142,729,633 of NC_053398.1, read as the reverse complement.
TTTCTCTTAGACGCCTGTCAAGGCGTACCGCCAATGACATGGCAGACTCTAAGGACGTTGGTCTCTCATGGAAAGCAAACGCATCTTTCAATCTCTCTGAGAGACCATGACAGAACTGACTCCGGAGTGCAGCATCATTCCAACCCGAATCAGCTGCCCATCTCTGAAATTCAGAACAATAAAGCTCCGCAGACAGCTTGTTCTGGCATAAAACACGTAAGTTAGATTCGGCCAGAGCAACACGATCCGGGTCATCATAAATCTGCCCCAGGGCCACAAAAAATCTTTCCACGGATCGAAGGGAGGGATCCCCTGATGGCAGCGAAAAAGCCCAAGTCTGAGCATTACCCCTGAGCAGGGAGATGATAATCCTCACCCTCTGCTCCTCCTTACCAGAGGAGTGGGGACACAAGCAAAAATGGAGTTTGCATGCCTCTCTGAAGCGAACAAAATTCTCACTGCCCCCGGAGAACGTTTCCGGAAGTGAGACCTTTGGCTCGCAACAGACTCCATGAGCCGGAGCAGAGCCCAATGCTTGAAGCTGAGTCATAGATTGACGGAGATCCGCTACTTCCAAAGAAAGACCCTGCATGCGGTCAACCAGGCCAGAAAGCGGATCCATGTCAAAAAAAGACGGTTTTGGTGGATTATAATGTCACGGCTGTATGTGAGCAACAATAGTATACACAGTAAAAGAGCTACTGACCGGACCCAAACTAGGGAGGAAAAATGGTGACCCCTGTCAGACCCTCAAAGCTCTCCCTATGCTGCTAAAGCACATGCCCGGATCCAAATGGCGGAACGATGCATGCCCACGTGCCTAAGACTGATGACCACTGTAACCCCTACAATAGTGGAAGGGGCACGGCCACCAGTGCCCTACTCAGTATATGGAGGGAACCGTGGCCACCTCAGATCCAGTCAGAAAATAATCAGGTACACAACAATGTCTGTACACTTAGCTGAAGGTGTTGCAGCCGCAGAGAAGACGGATCCAAGGACAGCTGGCAATATCCGGAGTGCTTGCTGCAGCAGAACACAGGTCCAGTGAACTGATAGCTACAAGTGAAGATACTAAAGCAAGAGCTACAACTGAAATGAGAACTATAATCCACGCCCTACAATAGGAGGAGGGGTGATATAAAGAGAGGGAAATCAAACGCATGAGGAACAGCTGGGAGGAAGGAAACCAAAAGTAAACAGAGCAGTGAGAACTCCTCCCAGCTCTGGTAGTGACATCATCACAGGGGTGGAGAAACAGAGCTGTGAGAACGTCCCAAAGCTCTGGTAGTGACAAAATGGTTTATTTTGCACAGTTTTTATTTAATTTTTTTTACGGTGTTCATCTGAGGGGTTAGGTCATGTGATATTTTTATAGAGCCGGTCGATACGGACGTTGCGATACCTAATATGTATACTTTTTATTTATTTATGTAAGTTTTACACAATAATATCATTTTTGAAACAAAAAAAAAATCATGTTTTAGTGTCTCCATATTCTGAGAGCCATAGTTTTTTCAGTTTTTGGGCGATTATCTTAGGTAGGGTCTCATTTTTTGCGGGATGAGATGACGGTTTGATTGGCACTATTTTGGGGTGCATATGAGTTTTTGATCGCTTGCTATTATACTTTTTGTGATGTAAGGTGACAAAAAATGGTTTATTTAGCACAGTTTTTATTTTTTATTTTTTACGGTGTTCATCTGAGATGTTAGGTCATGTGATATTTTTATAGAGCCGGTCGATACGAACGCGGCGATACCAAATATGTATACTTTTTATTTATTTATGTAAGTTTACACAATAACAGCTTTTTAAAAAAATAAAAATTATGTTTTAGTGTCTCCATATTCTGAGCCATAGTTTATTTTTATTTTTTGGGCGATTGTCTCAGGTAAGGGCTAATTTTTTGCAAGATGAGGTGACGGTTAGATTAATACAATTTTTGTGGGCAAACGCCTTTTTGATCGCTTGCTGTTGTACTTTTTGTGATGTAAGGTGACAAAAAAATTGTTTATTTAGCACAGTTTTTATTTTTTTATTTTTTACGGTGTTCATCTGAGGGGTTAGGTCATGTGATATGTTTATAGAGCCGGTACGGACGCGGCGATACCTAATATGTCTACTTTTTTTCACTTTTTTTTACCAATTTTTTTAAACTTTATTTGGGGAAAATGAAGTTTTTGTTTATTTTTACTTGAAACTTTTAATTTTGGGGGGGGAAACTTAATTTTTTCAACTTTTTTTTTCACTTTATTTTTTGTCCACTTGAACTTTTGGGGGTCTAATCCTTTACAATGCATTCCAATACTTCTGTATTGGAATGCATTGGCTGTATGAGTAATACTGTGTGTATTACTCATACAGCTTCCGGCCTGTGAGATCCAAGGGGCTGGATCTCACAGGCACGTCACAGGAAGGCAGCGGCGATGCCTCAGGAAGGCATCGCGCTGCCTTCCATGCCATCAGGTTTCCCCTACAGCCCCATGGGGACCCGATGGCACCACCGCCGTCGCACCAGATAAAAGCCGCCAACCGCAGGTCTGAATTGTCCTGCGGTTTTCGGCAATCGCCGACACGGGGGGGTCAATGATTTGAGCAGGCACCGTGTTCCGATCACCGCCCTGCCGGGCGGCGATGATCGGAACTATACATGACGTACCGGTACGTCATGGGTCCTTAAGGACTCGGGAACCATGCCATACCGGTACGTTATGGGTCCCTAAGGGGTTAATTCACACACAATGGAAAGTTCATGTAACACAAGTCACCTTGCTGGCAGTTCTGCCTCAAGTAGTCCACAGCAGGCTATAGGGGACCTGTTTCCCCAGTGTGCGGCTCTCAGCCCTGCAGCACGGCACAAAGCCTCAGATCCCAAACACAGAGACATCTCTGCTGAGCCCAGCTGCCTATTTAAGGACAGCCAGTTGCTGCCAAAACCTGGACCGGCACTTAAACTCTGGTCCGGTATTTGACCTCACCTGGCTGGAAACCAGCCCAGCCGCACATGCTGGGAGGAAAATACCTGCCTTGCCAGACACAACTCCTCACTATGTCACATACCCCGCCCCCCCCCCCCCCCCCCCATTTGTTCAACCCTGAGGGTGTGGACACACGCCAGACAATGCACCCGGGACAGGGCATGCGCCCTGCTCTGTGTTCTACCGAGAACTTAAAGTTCTGCAGAGACAAAAAACATCTGGTGACCCAGGCATTCCTGTCTTTGGCCTGGCTCATCCACTTGAGAGGGGAGTGGTCGGTCACCAGGTGGAAATTTCTCCCCAACAAATAGTAGCGGAGAGACTCGAGTGCCCATTGATGGCCAGGGACTATCTCTCCACTATACTGTACCTGGTTTCGGCTGGGGTGAGCTTGCGGCTTAGGAAGACAACGGGATGCTCTTCCCCGTTGACTTCCTGAGACAGTGCAGCACGAGGTCTACTTCGGAGGCATCTGTTTGTACCACGAACTCCCACTTGAAGTTGGGCATCACCAAAACCGGTGACCCACACAGGGGCGACTTCAAAGCGGCAAAAGCCTCTTCCACCCGATCATCCTAGCGAACCATCACTGATTTTTGTTTTTTCAAGAGCGCTGTCAAGGGCACGGATAGAGTAGCAAAGTGGGGAACAAACCTCATGTAATAGCCCACCATTCCCAGGAATTACTTTATTTGCCTAGTGATGACAGGTCGGCGCCAATTCCGTATCGCCTCTATTTTGTTCACTTGGGGTTTGATGACTCCGCGCCCAATGACATACCCCAGGTACTTTTTTTAGGGTTAGCCGTTATACCAGTTTTCCGAAGGGAGTCCACTACAGCCTGCACTTTGGGTAGGTGACTTTTCCAGTCGGTACTGTGGATGACAATATCGTCCAGGTAAGCCGATGCGGACAAAGCACAATGTCCATTAGTCGCTGAAAAGTGGTGGGGGCGCCACTGTGTAATATAAGTGTAAGACCTTATATTTATACAACCACTCAGGCGTGATGAAGGCAGTTTTCTCTTTGGCAGCCTCTGTTAAGGGCACCTGCCAGTACCCTTTCGTGAGGTCCAAACCAGAAAAATACTGGGCTTGTCCTAACCTCTCGATGAGCTCATCCACCTGGGATACGTATTAAATTTGGAAACCTCGTTAAGTTTTTGAAAGTCGTTACAAAACCGCAACGTCCCATCCGGCTTGGGTATCTATACTATAGGACTGGCCGACTCACTTTTTGACTTCTCAATGATGTCTAGCTGCAACATTAGCTGCACCTCCTCCGATATGGCTTGTCACCGAGCCTCGGATACCCGATATGATTTTAATCTGACTTTTGCCTGAGGCTCAGTGACAATGTCATGCTGGATTATGGAAGTGCGTCCAGGGAGGTGTGAGAACACATCCGTGTTCTGACTAACGAACTCCCTGGCCTCCTGAGTCCGTTTAGAGGAGAGGCTGTCAGCAATTTTTACTGTGGCAGCCACCTCTCTTGCATCAGACAGAGGGGCCGATACTTCTTCTCCTAGAAAACCCGGCCGCAGGCTGTCTTCTGTACAGGTTTCCCTATCTTTCCACGGTTTGAGTAAATTCACATGGTAAACCTGCTCTGGTTTTTGCCGTCCTGGCTGGTGTATCTTGTAGTTTACATCTTGTAGTTTACGAGTACCTTGTAGGGCCCCTGCCACCTAGCCAGGAACTTACTGTCCACGGTCGGCACCAGAACCAAAACCCGATCACCCGGGTTAAAGATCCAGGCCCGAGCCTGCCGATTATAGACCCAACTCTGGGCTTGCTGAGCTGCCTCTATATGCTCCCTAACAAGAGGCAACACTGTCTCTATCCGATCTGGCATCTGGGTAACGTACTCAATGACACTTTTATGTGGAGTGGGTTGTTGTTCCCACGCCTCTTTGGCCACGTCTGTCATTTATCAGTTCGAAGGGCGAGAACGCATTAGAGGCCTGGGGTACCTCTCGCACTGCGAACATGAGATAGTGCAGAAGGAGATCCCAGTCCTTCCCACTACCTTTTTCAACATATTTTTTAATGTTTGGTTAAACCGTTCTACCAGACCGTCCGTTTGCATATGGTAAACGGATGTCCATAGTTGTTTTATGTGCAGCAACTTACAGAGTTCCCACATCACCTTGGACATAAAAGGGGTCCCTTGGTCAGGTAGTCCTACTCGGGAAAACATCTCCATTAACTCCTTAGCTATGAGTTTGGCCGAGGTATGTCGCAGTGGCACCGCAGTGGCACCGCCTCCGGGTACCGAGTGGTGTAGTCTAGAATGACTAAGATGTGTTAATGCCCTTGGGCGGGACTTCAGTACTGGGCCTATGAGGTCGATAGCCATTCGGTCAAATGGTACTTCGATAATCGGAAGAGGTAATAGGGGACTACGGAAATGTGGCTGGGGGCTTGTTATCTGGCAGGTCGGGCAAGACTTACAAATCTCTTCCACTTCTTTGAATATGCTGGGCCAGTAAAACCACTGTAGAATACGATCCTGAGTTTTCTGCAGCTCCAGGTGACCCCCGAGAACGTGTTGGTGGGCTAGATCTAACACAAGCTTTTGATAAGCCTTGGGGACCACCAACTGTTCAATAGGCTCACCCCGTAGTTGGTTTACCTGATGCAACATATTCTGATGAACCACGAAACAGGGAAACACTGACTCTGCCCCAGGTTGTGGTGTTTTACCATCTACTATTAACACATTTTCCCAGGCGCAGAATAGGGTTGGGTCCCGACGTTGGGCAGTACTAAAATTATCCCCGGAGACACTGAGGTCTGCCAATTCAGGATCCGGCGGCAAGTCCTCCACTTCTCCCACCATCAAATTTAGTGGGGTTGTCTCGCCCTCTTCCACCGAAGTGGCGGTCACCCCTACCGCTGACACTTCTGTCTCAGGATCCCAGGCTTCTGGTCTCCCCCCTGAGCCGGGCCACTCTGCTAGGGTTACCCCTGTCTCATGGGTATCAGTCACTCTTATAGCAGTCCATCTGCCAGCCCCTGTGGTTAGAGACACCAGGGCGGTGGGATAGTCTTTTAAGTCTCCATGGATGCACATGACCCTGACTTTACGGCCAGTATACTCCACTGACTGAACCAGGGGAGCCCTTACTAGGGACACCAGACTCCCTGAGTCCAGCAGATCCTCCGCTGGAGTGTCTCCTACCTTCACCTGGCTCAGTTGATTTAGAGTTTTTGGTGTACCTGCTGCACACAGCTTCCTGGCATATAACGACTGACGGTAGCCATAGTTAGTATCCATGGGTTCCACCTGATGGGGACAGTCAGCTCTTACATGGCCCGGCTCCTGACACCGCCAGCAGACTATCGGATCCAGGTCCGTAGAGGGTACACCCCAGATGGGTTTGGTTGGTACAAGTCGCCGGGTCTGGGATGGAGATTTATGGGGTGTGACTGCCCCCTCCCAATAGAACCCCCTGTCTTAGTAGCCTCGTTGCGCTCCACCAGGTCCTCCATTTCTAGGGCGTTGCAAGGAGACACCTGGCCGATCCAGTGCTGGAGAAGGGGTGGCAGAGCCCTCCAGAACATATCAGACAATAGTCTATCCAGCATAGCCGTGGGACTCAGCACATCAGGCTGTAGCCACTTTTGCAAGAGGTGGAGTAAGTCTTAATACTGGGTTCTTGCAGGCTCAGCCGGCTTAAACCCTTAGTGATGTACCCGCTGGGCCCGGACCAACACATTCACCCCCAGTCTTGCCAAAATCTTAACTTTTTGGTAGTCGGCCGCTTGATCCTCCCGCAAGTCGAAATACATCCACTGGAAATCCGATGCCAGGAATTGGGAGACGACTTCCGCCCACTGGTCACGGAGTAGCTTTTCCCTGATGGCCACTTTTTTGTACTTCGCCAGGTAGGTTTCGATGTCATCTGCGGGGGTCATCTTAGGAATCGCGGCACGGACTGCTTTCTGGGCATCATGGACGCTCGGGTTTACTCCTGCTGTCTGCAAAGCCATCACGTGTTGTAGCAGCAACTGGCTAGTCTCCTGCTGCCGCTTATTAGCCTCGCGTTGCTGCAGGTTTGTCTCTCGCTCCTGCAGATTAGCCTCCATGACGGCCTACACAACAACCTCCATTTTGTCATGGGGCACTGGTTGTAATACAGCTGGTGTAATGTACGACATACAACCGTGTCTGAAAAATGCAGAAACTAAAAATATCGGCTTTCACACCAGCCTCACTGCTCTTGCCTGCATCCTCCACCAATTGTGGGGTTTTGCTCTGGTAGATAGGGTAAGCGGGCGCAGTAAAGAGGCAAATTACAAGTTCTTAAATTAAAAACGTCAGTGTTTATTCTCACTTGAGGCAATTGCACAAAACAGCACGTAACTTTGCAGTCTTGGTGTTAATTCACACACAATGGAAAGTTCATATAACACAAGTCACTTTGCTGGCAGTTCTGCCTCCAGTAGTCCACAGCAGGCTTTAGTGGACCTGTTTCCCCAGCGTGTGGCTCACAGTCCTTCAGAACGTCAAAAAACATTAGATCCCAAAAACAGAGACATCTCTGCTGAGCCCAGCAGTCACGGATGTAGTTGGGGAGAACACCAAAAGACAACAAGACGGAAGGGAAAAGACACTAGGCCTCACCGCTAGGGAAGGAAAAGGGTCACCACCTATGAAACCCTGCTCCTGGCCCTAACTCCTATCCTTATGGGCACCTCTCGATGGTAGAGATGCCCATACACAGGAACCTAGAAAACCCTGGTGGCCCTCAGATGCCCTTGACTTAATGACAGGGCAGAGACCAGCGTCTCACTGAGGCCTAGTAAACAACAGAGGGGGGAGGAATACAAAGCACAAGCGGAACACTTAACTTCTAAGGATGATGGATGATCAGGACTTCAACTAAAACCACACTCCAGCTCTTCCAACACCAAATGAAGCTATCCAGAGCAAGGAGTGATGGGTGAAGTCCAACTAAATAGGGGGAGGTAAAGGTCACATGATCCATACCTGAACAGGAGGTGTGGACATACAAGCAACACACAGACAAAGTGAAACCAAAAGATGCTGTCAGATCACTACTGAGCAGATAATCTTTCAGACCTTCTCAAACCTGTCACCGGTGTGACAGTACCCCCCCTTCTACGGGTGACCTCCGGGCACCCAGGACCAACCTTATCAGGATGAGCTCTGTGGAATGCTCTCACCAGACGACTAGCATTAACATCGGTCGCTGGAACCCACATCCTCTCCTCTGGTCCGTACCCTCTCCAATGAACGAGATACTGGAGGGAGTCCACAATCCTGCTGATCTGAAATTCCAAATTGCCGTCCACCATGACAGGAACGGGAGGCAAGGAGGACGACTCAACAGGTTCAACACATTTCTTTAACAACTATTTATGAAATACGTTATGGATTTTTAATGCCTGAGGAAGTTCAAGAAAGAAGGCTACAGGGTTAACAATGGCAGTGATCTTATATGGACCAATAAATCTTGGTCCCAACTTCCAAGAAGGTACCTTAAGTTTAATGTTTCTTGTAGACAGCCACACAGAATCACCCACTCTCAGGTCCGGACCACTCATACGTCTCCTGTCAGCCGCACGCTTATACCTGTTGCCCATCTTTTCCAGGTTAGACAAAGAAAATGAAAATTGTTCCTCCTCAGGAATGCCGGAATTATGAGCACCAGAAAATGTACCAAACTGTGAATGAAACCCATATGCCCCAAAAAACAGTGACTTATCAGTGGATTCCTGTCTACGGTTATTTATAGCAAACTCAGCTAACGACAAAAATGAAGACCACTCCTCCTGATTCTCTGAAACAGAACAACTCAAGTAAGTCTCCAGATTCTGATTAGTGCGCTCCGTCTGTCCGTTCGACTGAGGATGAAAAGCCAAAGAGAAGGACAATTGTACACCCAGACGAGTACACAACGCTCTCCAGAATCTGGAAACAAACTGAGTCCCTCTATCGGACACCAAACATTCTTTCACAGCAGAAAAGGCCTGTAATGCCTCATCAGACCAGATAGAAATATCAGCACCCTTCCTAGTCATGTCTGTTAAAGGTTTAACCACCGATGAATAGTTCAAGATAAATTTACGGTAGTAGTTGGTAAACCCCAAAAACCGCATAAGCGCTTTCAGATTTTCGGGTCGATCCCAGTCCAACACGGCACGGACCTTCTCGGGATCCATACGAAAACCTGAGGATGAGAGCAGGTAACCCAGAAATTGCACTTCCTGTACAGCAAATACACACTTTTCCATCTTAGCATACAACTTATTCTCTCTTAGGATCTGTAACACCTGTTTCACATGATCCTGATGAGTCTCCATATTAGGAGAATAAATTAGTATGTCATCAAGGTATACAACGACAAACCTCCCCACCAGATGATGAAAGATGTCATTGACAAAGTGTTGAAAAACCGCAGGAGCATTGGTTAACCCAAAGGGCATGACCAGGTTTTCAAAATGACCCTAAGGGGTATTAAATGCGGTCTTCCACTCATCCCCCTCCTTGATCCTTACCAAATTATATGCCCCCCTCAGATCCAATTTAGAGAACACCTTGGCACCAACAATCTGACTAAACAAATCCGGAATCAAAGGAAGGGGGTAAGGATCACGGACGGTAATACGATTGAGCTCACGGAAGTCCAGACATGGTCTCAGGGTACCATCCTTTTTCTTTATAAAGAAAAATCCAGCAGCCACTGGGGGCTTGGATGGTCTAATATGTCCCTTTGCCAAACTCTCGGTGATATACTCTCGCATAGCCTTTCTTTCGGGTTCCGAAAGATTATACAACCAAGATTTGGGCAATTTAGCCCCGGGAATAAGATTGACGGGACAGTCATACTCCTGGTGCGGAGCCAACTCCTGATTACCACTCTCAGAAAACACATCAGAAAATTCAGAAATGAACAAGGGTACAGTTTTAGTGGTAACCATAGAGAACGATGCATTAAGACAGTTGTCCATGCAAAAATCACTCCACTCGAGAATCTGTCTCGCTTGCCAATCGATGTTAGGGTTATGTTTGCTTAACCATGGTAAGCCCAACACCAACGGAGCAGGCAGACCCTCCAACACATAACAGGAGATAGATTTCTGATGCAAATCACCCACTCTTAAATGAATGTCATTCACTACCTGCGACAGGCATTTTTGGGCGAGAGGTGCTGAGTCAATTGCAAAGACAGAAATAATATTCTCTAATGCATTAGTAGTCAACCCGTGAATGCGTACGAACTGTCCATCAATTAAGTTAACTCCTGCCCCACTGTCGATAAAAGCTTTGATTTTCACAGTTTTGGACTCTAGCGCCACCTCGGCTGACAGGAGAAAACGGGTACTACCTGTAAAAGACAAAAGTAGGTTTTCTTGCTGCCCACCCACACTACCAATAGTAATTTGGGGATTAAACTTTTTTTTCCTTTGGTTTACACCTTGATGCTGCAAGTACGGACAAATATTCACAAAATATCCCTTCTTGCCACAACAAAAGCAGACTCCTTTCACATGACCCAAGCTTTTGCCAGTAGTTCCAGGAGTAGCTCCCCCTAACTGCATAGGCTCATCACAAGGCACAACCACCTGAGTCTCTCCACCATAAGTGTCAAAGGAATCAGTACCCTTATTGGACAGTACGTTCTGAAGGTGAGGACCCCTAGATCTCTCCCTCAGGCGTCTATCAAGACGTACAGCAAGGGACATAGCTGCTTCCAATGACTCAGGATTTTCATGAAAAGCCAATGCGTCCTGCAGTCTCTCAGAGAGACCCTGGCAGAATTGGCTACGGAGAGCAGAATCATTCCACTCTGTATCTCCTAAATTCAGAGCAAAAGGTCTCCGCAGAACGTTCTCCCTGCCGCAAACCCCGTAACTTGGTCTCGGCCTGAGAGATCCGATCCGGGTCATCATAGATAAGACCCAAGGCTCTAAAGAATTCATCTACCGACCGGAGGGACGGTGATCCAGTCGGCAGAGAAAAAGCCCAAGATTGGGTGTCCTCTTTAAGTAATGAAATAATCATACCCACACGTTGACACTCATCACCAGAAAAGTATGGACGAAGCCTAAAGTATAATTTACATGACTCCCTGAACCAGATGAAATTGTCACTACCCCCGGAAAACCTGTCCGGGAGAGCTACCTTCGGTTCAGGGCAGGCCTGGAACCCACCACCGGAACCAGCAGCCTGTAGGCTCTGAATCTGCAAAACTATCGCACGGAGGTCTGCTACCTCCAAAGTCAGATTCTGCATCTGTTCTGCAGTCATAGTATCCATAGCTGCACAGATTAGAACAAAAAATGGCTGTATGGGCTCTGGATAATGTCACGGATGTAGTAGGGGAGAACACCAAAAGACAACAAAACGGAAAGGAACAGACAGTAGGCCTCACCGCTAGGGAAGGAAAAGGGTCACCACCTATGAAACCCTGCTCCTGGCCCTCTCGATGGTAGAGATGCCCATACACAGGAACCTAGAAAATGACAGGGCAGAGACAACCCGCTCCTTTCCTGGTGAAGGAACCAGCGTCTCACTGAGGCCTAGTAAACAACAGAGGGGGGGGGGGGATACAAAACACAACAAGCGGAACACTTAACTTCTAAGGATGATGGGTGATGGAGGATCAGGACTTCAACTAAAACCACACTCCAGCTCTTCCAACACCGAATGAAGCTATCCAGAGCAAGGAGTGATAGGTGAAGTCCAACTAAATAGGGGGAGGTAAAGGTCACATGATCAACACCTGAACAGGAGGTGTGGACATACAAGCAACACACAGACAAAGTGAAACCAAAAGATGCTGTCAGATCACTACTGAGCAGATAATCTTTCAGACCTTCTCAAACCTGTCACCGGTGTGACTCCAGCTGCCTATTTAAGGACAGCCAGGTGCTGCAAAAACCCGAACCGGCACTTAAGCTCAGTGAGGGGTTGTGTCTGGCTAAATACCGGAACAGTGTCACAGCAGCTACAAAAGTATTCACATCCAGGTGCTTATTTGAAAAACGTAAAAAGATCTTTCATGGGGCAACCCCTTTAATTATCATAATAGCCCCCCCCCCCCACCCCACCCCACTCCCACTTCCGGAACACAATCTACTCTAGTATGACATTTGTTATAAAAAAAATAGCATTTTCACCTGCACACAAATTGCAATCGGCTGTACAATAAAATCTGCTCCATCTTGACATGCCTGACATACTTATATTTACCTCTGCAGAGAGATTTTTCCTGGTTTGTGTGTTTTAGGTTTACTTGATTATTTATTGAATTTGGGATCAGCTAAAAAGCGGGTGGTGAGTAGGTTGGCTTCAAGTGGTTAGAATTGCTGAAGGCTACAAGGACTTGTGTAAATTACAGACGTATAGTGAAAGGGTGAGAAGATCGATACATAATGAAATAGAATACCAGTGAAGTAGCCAAGGAGCATCGGGTCGAAAATCCCAAGGACCACAGATCGTTTTGTCAGAGACAAAAGGAAGCCTCAATTGTATGTTCCATGAAATTATCTACCGTCAGAAGAAGAAAGAACAGGAAATTGGAAATGAAAAGGTGGAAAGGAACAAGGGGCAATGAGGGGAGAAATTGGCCTAACTAAGGAGACAGAACAGATGTCAATATCGGACTGCAGGTTCTGAAACAACCTCAGCGTTTCCTTCACCGATGGTCCATTTGTCTTCCTCAGATATCTGGTTCATTTGCCCTGTAGATGAATTATGGATTCATCTGTTCCTAACCAAATCTCAGGATGTTGATGGCTAATAGGAAACAGGTTTGAGCAACAACCACTGAGGTTACTTTCTCTTCAGCCATAGATGAAACTAGAATGTTATACTGGAGACGTTGTTAATTAAATGCCAGACATTGTGTGAAGGTCACGCGCTGTAACCTCTTCTGGAAAAGAAAACAGATATAGATAATTTTCTAAATGAAAGCTTGAGGGCAAGACGAAGCTGAATATAGTTTGTCTAACATGATGGCAAGAATCGGACAAGTAACTCCTCCACTGTGTTTTGTGTCCCCTTTTAATCCCATAGCTTCTAATTTATGATCTTTTAATATATATATATATATATATATATATATGTATTTTAGGTGGACACCCCTCTAGTGGATTCAAAGTTATCCAATGCTACAGTTGGGAATACAGTCATGCAATCTCTATGGACATATTAGCAGAATACATAGCATGGAGTAACTCAACATGGTACCCTCATAGCATGCTAACATTATCATTTGTTTTCTGCTGTTATTCTTAACAGAAAACTGTTGGCCATACCTAACTGCTGAGGCAAGTTGTGCATCAAAATTGTCTGTCCTCTTAGTGTTTTAGTATTGAATTCCAAGCTGTCTCTTAGATCAACTTTAGCATTAGTATTACAAAGTCGATGTGGATCTGCTGTGCCGCTTGAACAGATTTGGCTTGAGGCTACTCCTAAGCACATTATCCAAGTGACCCCTTGGTTTTCAACCTCTGGACTTTGCTGCAGGGGAACCACCAGGCCGCTGCCTTTTGTAGTATTCTCTGTTCAAGTGATAGCTGACATATGGGGGTCACAAGACCCTGATGCAAAGCACTAAGGGATCAGGCAAAACTATAGTCAAGGAACTGACTGAGGTGAGGGCAGGCTGTGTTCAGACAATTCAGTAAACAGTTTGAGGTAAGGACAGGCAGTTCAGGGTTAGTACAAAGATCAGTCAGAGGTCAGATCAGGCAGTAAAGGGACAAATCCGCAAAACAGGCAGAGGTTGGTACATGGGCAGACAAACATAGAACAGCAGACCTTAGCAGGACACTAGCAGACTATTATCTATTGCTCAGTCTCCCATCCACAGGGGAAGGTGCCTTAAAGGGGTTTTGTGGGAATAATTACTTTTTATCTGATGCCAACATCCTGCCTCCTGAAGTGGCACATCGCATCTAAAGCCTACCACAATTGGCACATTACTGCTGAAGCCAGTCATTGGCAACACCGCAGCATGTGACTATGCCAATGTACCAATGGATGTAAAAACCTTGGGGACTGGATCATACACAATGACACAGTGGAGGCAGTGCAAATGACCCCAGTAGTGGAAGCAGGTTAGTGTGAATTTTCTGTTTCAGGAGGCAGGTTGCGGGCATTAGATATAATTATAATTATTTCTGGTCAACCCCTTTAAAGGGGTTTTTCATGATTTTCATACTGATGATCTATCCAAAAGATAGAACTGATTGGCAGAGCAATCAATATCTGATTGGTGGGGGTCTGACATCCGGGATCCTTGGCGATCATCAGTTTGAGAAGGCAGTGTCGCTCTGCCCTCTCGCAGCTTACCAAGCATGGCGCCTCACATTGTATAGCGGCTGTGCTTGGTATCGCGTTCAGTCCCCTTCACTTGAATGAGACTAAGCTGCACTTAAGCCACGTGACACATGAACGTGTCATCACTCAGGCTAGGAAAAGAGACAAGGCCGTAGTGCTCACAGAACCGCCGCTGCCTTCTTAAACAGCTGATAGCCAGGGGTGCCGGGTGTCGGACCCCCACCGCTCAGATTTTGGTTACCTTTCTTGAGGATAGGTTATCAGTATAAAAATCTCAGAAAACCCTTTTAAGTACCCAAAGGCGGCCAGCCATAGGCTGGTGAAGATTAAGGTGCGCATGCACTGGCCCTTTAATAGCTGGAGGGAGCATGCGCACCCTACTGGCAGAGTGAGAGAGGCATAAGCGGCAAGCAGCAGGCCGTAGCCTGTGTGGACGGAGGGGCAGAGCTATCCCAGCAGCCAGACCAGCCGGGAAGAATGGAAGAGAGGAAAGCGGGATTATGCTACCAGGGACAAGAGCACTGGAGCAGGTGAGGAGAACAGCAGCGTAACAATTAGAACTTCTTGTCGGAAGTTTCTTGGTTTCCAGGTTTCCATTTCCAATTGGACAAACACAAACAGTGGAACACCAAGAAATTACTGGGGTTTTCTATATGGAATACCGCTATTTGGTGTCAGGACATGGTAAAAACATTCTTGTAGTGGTGAATTATAGTTTCCATAGGATGACTAGATCAGCAGTTTCAACATAGTACCTGAAAATAGAAAGGGGGTGCAGAGCAGTCGACGTCCTGGTTCTTGATCAATCCATAATGCACTTGTAGAAAAGAAGACTACAGCACTCCAATTAGTCCAAGCTTGACTTACCCAGGCATGTCCAACATTTCAACCTCCAAGAGGTATTCACCAAGTTTATTTCTACAGTTGTCAAGTTTAGTAAGAATAAATTTTGCTGGCCCAGACCTTAAAAACACTGAACACCTTTGGGATGAACTGGAATGCAAATGTCAGATAGAAGTTTAGAAAAGTTGTTGTTTTTCTAATTGGATTTCTATGCTTGATTTGGCTTTTTGTCATTATGTATGAATTTATTCTGGCATTATGGGATAGGAGACTGCCCAGTCCCCCGCTGCTCTCTGCTTCCTGGTCCAGAGATGATGTCCCAACACAAGGGCACGTGACTGCTGCAGACACTTATCGGCCGCGCCATCTTTACCTGGGGCAGTGCTCGGGAACAAGCGTTTTTAATTCAGTCCCCTAAGTTATATATAGAAAATACAGGGATGAGCACAGCAGTGGCGGCCTGCAGAAATACATAAGGATTGCCCCTATATATTGGATACAAGGCTAGATTTTTCGCTATTTTAAGCCATAATTACACTTTAGGATGAAGTTAACATATAAAGTAGTAGACTGTTAAATATGTTGGTAACAGGTTTCTTCAGACTGGTAAAGCAAATCATTCAGCAGTATTGATTTTGTCATTCCTGACCCTGTGCCCAGGCTTCAGATTTAGTTTGGTGGTGAAAAGCCACCTTTCAAACCCAAGACTGATGCTCTTAACAGCAACATGACTGTATGTTTCTCTGGAGCTCTTCCCTGATCCCTCGGCTGCTAGCCTGCAGCTCTCATTATCTCAGCTAAGCACTGGTGCTTCTTACGTTCAATGTCAATAGCTAGTTAGAGGAGGGCGTGTGGGTCAAGGGATTAGGACTCAGAGCTGTCCTTGGTCTTTGGCTGCTTGATCTGCAGAATACATCATCTGAATCAAAAAAATCCCTCTATCTCTACCAAGATCAGAACATAGAAATGTCATTTTGGGGGCTGTCAGAACTTTGATAAGAAAAGGCAGAGAAAAAAAAAATCAAGGGTATGTTTTGTTTGAGGAGCCAGTGTGTAAGTAGATGATCCGAAAGCCAGCAGCACAGAAGCTTAGAACATTTTCGGTTTTTCTAAAAAAGAGCACCAAGCCAAGTGTTCATTTTACTGGGGCAATTACAGATTCTAAGTGGCTGACCTTTGATCTGGACTCTCTGTAACTGAGCATTGTCCTGTTTTCTCACCTAGCAAAGATTATGATTATGATTTAAAAAAAAAAAAAAAATAGCCATCCAATCCCAATAGTGGTTTCTGGCCATCCAGCATATAGCGATGCCATAGAGTACTATGTTATTTTTGAGATGTATGAAATCTCCTTACAATCTTCTGACAATCCCACCATATATGTATTTGTTATGTCTCTTTGGACAATCCATGCTTGTTATAAAGGTCCCTTGATGTTAAGCTGATTACAAAGCCTGCTGTGTACCCCAGTGATCAACTGTAATCTTTGGGAGAAACCTATCAGTAAGTGTTTAGAATATCTGTAGCGCCACCACAGGGGAAAATTAAGCATTACACAATGTCCATCAAATCACTGGATTACCTATGTAATACAGGACAGGACAGGTCCTTCAGAGATAGATGATCAATGTAACTGTTCTCGTCTCAGGTTGTATAAAAATGGGTTTTCCAAGTCAATCAACTCCCTTAATTCAGGCATAAACTTTCCAGGGGTACCCATCGAGGGTACAGAGTATAAATGCCATTTCCTAATGAGCACAGGGTTTGGCATATGCCAGTGAACCCTCCTAACCAGTCAACAGCATGGACTTACATGTCATGCGTACGTAATTCTTTGAAACTTTCTCCTTCAAAGGTACGGGTCCCCAACTCGTGGCTAACAAGCCTCTGCTATGTGCCTCACCTTTGTCTGCTAGACTAGTACATTTGCAGCAGGTCTAGCACACAACCTGTACATTTTTCTGTAGTGTACGGAAAGGCTAATTATGTGACGGGATGACCACTTTACATAATCCTATTGGATGTGTTATAAACATGACCATAACTTTATTATAAGTTCTAAACTTTGGACAGTTCCTGAAGCCATGCCCCCCGGATTGAGCCAAAAGTTTCCCAATTAAGTCACCGCCATCCTGAAAATGGGTGCCAATAGAGGAGAATTTGACATGACCCATCCCTCACCACCTTTCATTAAAATGCACTGTGTTTGTGCTAGTTTCCGGCATACCAAGGAGCTCTACAAGCACGGATGAAAGATAGGTGAAGGATTGGAGCAGCATTCGGTTGGGACATTGGGGCAGGGAACAAGGAGGCAGGACATCAGGAAATGTCAAAATGGCACGGAACTTACTATAAAGATCTATTAGTAAATTGACAATATTCAGATTTCAAACAAATTTGAAAGGTTGATATGTGGAGCAACCAACCTCATTAAGAAGTAGAAGCATAGCTCCTCACTTCAGAGTGTAAAAAATGCCCCTTTAATAAGGGTTGTCTGGCAATTATTTTTTTGGCTCCAGTCTGATATTGGGCGTGGAAAGACTTTGCTGTCCAACATCACTGTGAAATTAGAATAGGATATAAGCTTGATGGTCACCGTGAATGTTGATTATAACCATCTTTCAGTGCTGAATATGGCTCTTGGGATATGAAAGGTTGGGGACCACTTGACACTTTGCAGAAACTTTTGGAGTTTTCCATTGCACCCACTTGTTCAGTGTTATTAGCGTGACCTGATCTACGGTAGTCTGTCCTGGTCACAGGTACCCTTTAAATGGGTTATGCTAACATTGGTGTAAAAAATGTAAATCAGATATCATATAGTACATGACAGTATCCTTCTAGCAAAGCTAGTAACAGCCCTGTACCTCATACGGATCTAGACATCTCCCCATTCATTTTTCCAGTTGCTCTGCTACATTCTCTTCAGGCTGGCAGCTCAGGGTGTTTCCTTTCTAAGGAGGTTTGTCCTTTCTGCTGCAGCTCTCTTCCTATCACAGCTCAGGGGGGATGTGTTCTTTTTCAGGGGGCATATCCTTTATGAAGCAGCCCTCTCCCTGTAACCGTCACAGCTTCGAAACGTAGAGATGACTAGTGACAGATAAAGGATGCAACTGAGCATGTGTGACCACCTCAGTAGATGGTCGTGGACATTACTATACAGAGTGAACAGCAGCAAATCTCATAACTGGAGAATTTTTGTAACAGAAAGTTAATTGCTAAAGTAACTAGTTTTTTATGCTGAATTATATGAAAATAACATTTAATGGTGGCAAAACCCCTTTAATTGAAGGAAATATTTTAAAGGGGTTTTCAAGGTAGAATAAAAAAAAAAAGGATTGGAAACAGTAGGGAAGGCCGGCACAACCAATCACTGGTCTTAGACCGGGTTCACATCGGCGTTATTGAATTCCGTTATAGGTTCCGTTATAACAGAGTTATAACTAAATATGACGGAATTCTAGGACGGAATGCAAAACGGAAGCCTTTAAGAGGCATTCCGTTTCGCTCCGTCCTAATACATGTCTATGGGGGACCATGAGGCAGAGATAAGAAGGATAAAAAAGAAACATAGAAACATAGAATGTGTCGGCAGATAAGAACCATTTGGCCCATCTAGTCTGCCCAATATATCTGAATACTATGGATAGCCCCTGGCCCTATCTTATATGAAGGATAGCCATATGCCTATCCCATGCACGCTTAAACCCCTTCACTGTATTTGCAGCTACCACTTCTGCAGGAAGGCTATTCCATGCATCCACTACTCTCTCAGTAAAGTAATACTTCCTTATATTACTTTTAAACCTTTGCCCCTCTAATTTAAAACTGTGTCCTCTTGTGGTAGTTTTTCTTCTTTTAAATATGCTCTCCTCCTTTACCGAGTTGATTCCCTTTATGTATTTAAAAGTTTCTATCATATCCCCTCTGTCTCTTCTTTCTTCCAAGCTATACATGTTAAGGTCCTTTAACCTTTCCTGGTAAGTTTTATCCTGCAATCCATGTACTAGTTTAGTAGCTCTTCTCTGAACTCTCTCTAGAGTATCTATATCCTTCTGGAGATATGGCCTCCAGTACTGCGCACAATACTCCAAGTGAGGTCTCACCAGTGTTCTGTACAGCGGCATAAGCACTTCACTCTTTCTACTGCTTATACCTCTCCCTATACATCCAAGCATTCTGCTGGCATTTCGTGCTGCTCTATTACATTGGCTTCCCACCTTTAAGTCTTCTGAAATAATTACTCCTAAATCTCTTTCCTCAGATACTGAGGTCAGGACTGTGTCAAATATTCTATATTCTGCCCTTGGGTTTTTACGCCCCAGGTGCATTATCTTGCACTTATCCACATTAAATTTTTTAGTTGCCAGAGTTCTGACCATTCTTCTAGTTTTCCTAAATCCTTTTCCATTTGGCGTTTCCCTCCAGGAACATCAACCCTGTTACATATCTTTGTGTCATCAGCAAAAAGACACACCTTCCCATCGAGGCCTTTTGCAATATCACTTATGAAGATATTAAACAAAATTGGTCCCAGTACAGATCCCTGTGGAACCCCACTGGTAACATGACCTTGTTTTGAATGTTCTCCATTGACTACAACCCTCTGTTGTCTGTCACTCAGCCACTGCCTAATCCATTCAACAATATGGGAGTCCATGCTCAATGACTGCAGTTTATTGATAAGTCTTCTATGTGGGACAGTGTCAAAAGCCTTACTAAAATCTAGACATGCGATGTCTACTGCACCTCCACCGTCTATTATTTTAGTCACCCAGTCAAAAAAATCTATAAGATTAGTTTGACATGATCTCCCTGAAGTAAACCCATGTTGTTTTTCATCTTGCAATCCATGGGATTTTAGATGTTCCACAATCCTATCCTTTAATAGGGTTTCCATTAATTTGCCTACTATTGATGTCAGACTCACTGGTCTATAGTTGCTCGATTCCTCCCTACTACCTTTCTTGTGAATGGGCACGACATTTGCCAATTTCCAATCTTCCGGGACGACTCCTGTTACTAATGATTGGTTAAATAAATCTGTTAGCGGTTTTGCCAGCTCACCACTAAGCTCTTTTAATAATTTTGGGTGTATCTCATCAGGCCCCTGTGACTTATTTGTCTTCACCTTAGACAGCAAACTTAGAACATCTTCCTCTGTAAAGATACATGCATCAAATGATTTATCAGTCATCCTTTCTAGTGGAGGTCCTTCTCCTTTTTCTTTTGTAAAAACTGAACAGAAGTATTCATTAAGGCAGTCGGCTAGCCCTTTATTCTCTTCTACATACCTTCCGTCCTTTGTTTTTAATTTAGTTATTCCTTGTTTTAATTTCCTTTTTTCATTTATATATCTGAAGAATGTCTTATCCCCTTTTTTCATAGACTGAGCTAGTTTTTCTTCTGCCTGCGCTTTAGAAGTTCTTATAACTTGCTTGGCCTCTCTCTGCCTAATCTTGTAGATTTCCTTATCTTCATTGCTCTGTTTTTTTTTATAATTACAAAATGCTAGCTTTTTATTTTATAGTGGTCTCTTCCTTTTTTTGCTTTTACTGACAAGTCTAATGCAATTTTCTGTTGCCTTCAATAATGCACCTTTTAAGTAGTCCCCTTTTAAGTAGTCCCAAGAAGAGGGGATAAGTCACAGACCCTTTGGGTATAAAGAGTCTGGGATATCCAGGCAGGGCGCCAAAGAAAGGACCGTCAATGGAAAATATCAGGTATATTTAATTACTGGAGAGGTGATAGGCTGCCACAGGCATCTGTCCAGATAGGGAATAACCTAAGTGGACATAGTACAGAGATAGAGACACAGGACGGAATGCAAAATGGAAGCCTTTAAGAGGCAGGCTGTTTTGCTCCGTCCTAATACATGTCACTGGCTCCCCATTGCCCAGCGAATTCACTTCAAAGTACTAACAAATACATACAAGGCCGTCCATAACCTGTCCCCTCCCTACATCTCTGAGCTACTTTCCAGATACATCCCCACACGCACTCTTGGATCCTCACAAGACCTCCTTCTCTCCTCTCCTCTTATTGCCTCTTCCCACAATCGACTCCAAGATTTCTCCCGTGCATCCCCCATACTCTGGAACTCGCTACCCCAACATATCAGACTCTCACCTACATTGGAATCCTTCAAAAGAAACCTGAAAACCCACCTCTTCAGACAAGCCTACAACCAGTGACCCCGCTGCCTCTATACCGCCATGACCAACTTAACTCGCACCTACTGTGTCCTTCACCCATACCATGTAGATTGTAAGCCCTCACGGGCAGGGCCCTCTCTCCTTCTGTACCAGTTTGTAACTTGTCTTGTTTATGATTAGTGCAATTGTCTGTATTATGTATGTGCACCGCTCATCATATGTACAGCGCTATGGAATGAATGGCGCTTTAATAATAATAAATAATAATAATAATAATAATATGGGGGAACATAACAGTTTAGTTTGTTTCTGTTGTACATGACAGAAAAAATTGGACTGTCGACAGGAAACAAACGGAACCGTTATGTGCCCCCATAGACATGTATTAGGACGGAGCAAAACAGCCTGCCTCTTAAAGTCTTCCATTTTGCATTCCGTCCTAGAATTCCATTATATTCGATTATAAGGCTACATGCAGTCCGCAAATTGCAGATCCGCAAAACACAGATGGCGTCCGTGTGCATTCCGCAATTTGCGGAACGGCACGGACAGCCATTAATATAACTGCCTATACTTGTCCGCAAAACGGACAAGAATAGGACAGGTTATATTTTTTTTGCGAACCACGGAATGGAGCAACGGATGCGGACAGCACACGGAGTGCTGTCCGCATCTTTTGCTGCCCCATTGAAGTGAATGGGTCCGCATCCAAGCCACAAAAACTGCTACTCGGATGCGGACCAAAACAACGGTCATGTGCATGTAGCCTGTTATAACGGAACCTATAATAGAATTCAATAACACCAATGTGAACCCGGCCTTACCTGCTTCAACCAGTGAGAAGTTGTGCAGGCCTCTCCTAGCATTTCCAGTGTGTCGAGTCAGGACAGGAAGTGCAGAGCAGCGGATCGGTAAAGGTGAGTCTGTTATTTTTAACATGTTCTGGCCCTTTTTTTATTTTTTTTATTCTCCCCATCAAAAAACCCTTTTATAAATGAGCACTTTCCTTTAAGTTTAGCCTGCAGTGATTATCCTGCTCTCAAGTAAATTGATGGATAATCATAGCCATAATCCAAATGCTAAATGCAAACACAAATACATCGTAGTGAAACTTTTTATAGAGTAACAAAAAAGTGAAGAGAACTTACAAAATCTTGTTCAACACACAGACCGATAATAATAGGGTTTTCTTTGGGAATAAGTGTAAATACAAAAACACCAATAAAACCTAAAAAACAAAGAACTACAGTAAAACAAGTTGGAACGGATAGAAGACTGATAAAACAAGTTCATATAAATGTCAGCAATAATAAAATGTGCCAGACTAGGAGTTCACAAGCAAATGCAACTAAATATAAACTTCATAAAGTGGGATTAATTGAATTATTGCTGAGTGCAGTTTATTCTTCTAAGGCAGGTCAAGTAGGTAGAAAAAGCTTAAAATGACAGGGGTAATGGGCATTCTGCTAGGCTAGTTTCATGGATTGATCCTTTCACTGGTCAGTATTGTTATCCAGTATGTTAGATATGTGTCTCATGTATAATGGAATTGTGCACTGTAAACATTTCTACCATTCTACCTGACAGCCTCCGTTCTATGTGACTCAGATTAAGTTATATCGCCTTCATTTGGCACTTTTCGTGATTGCCATGATTTTCTATATCAGGCAAATCACCTCCATGTGATGTCTCCTCCATTCAAACACATTTCACCTGTCATCAGAACTTGTTCTGTTGGGAGTTAAATGCAGCGACAGTGTGTTTGAATGGCGGAGTCATCACGTGGAAGTGATTTGCCTGATCACATGACCCTCCATCAGCGGCCATCTTATGGACAAGCCTCTAAGTGAACAGGACAAAAGACTTGGCAAACAAGTGGGCATACCTTATGAAATAAAGAATTTCAACAAAGACCATATTAATAAATGCAATATAATCATCTTACGAACGCATTGGTTTACAATAACCAGAGACCAAAAAAGGGTTATCCGAGACCAAAAAATGCCCCCCCCCCCCCCCATATGCCCAGGCCCCTCATACTGAATCTACTTACCTGGTCCCCACACCACCGCAGCTGCTTCCCCCTGTGCTCAGATGAAAACATCTGGTGTCGGGGAGAGCAGCCAATGGCAGGTGGGGACAGGGACGAGCCCGCAATGCTAAGGAGGCTCGTTCCCGTCACCGCCTGCCATTGGTTGCTATTCCCCGACACCGGATGTTTTCATCTGCGCACTGGGGGAAGCAGCTGTGGCGGTGCGGGGAGTCAGGTAAGTAGATTCAGTTTGATGGGCCCCGGCATATTGGGGACATTTTTTACTCTCGGATAACCCCTTTAACTTTCTCCACATGATCAATGCCATTTGCTGAAGTGAGACAACCTCTTTAAGGCCACATTCAGATGCTGCAATTTTCTTAAGGATTTTCATTTGTGGTATGATTCAAGATGTCCTCAAAATCTTTTTCACACAAAACCGGCTAAATATGCACAGAATATAGGGCACGGATCACCAACCTCCAGCTGTTCTGGAACTACAACTCCCAGAATCCTTCTTTCAACTCTATGGAAGTTAGAAGAATAGCCGAGTAAATGTGCATGCTGGGAGTTGTAGTTGCACAACAACTGGAATGCAGAAAGTTTCTGATCCTTGTTATAGGGCATGTGGCAGATTTTTTTTTTTGTAATGCAGAGGATCAATGTTGATTGATGCAGCAGAATTTATTTACCTAGTTTGAAATTGGCCAAACACATTAGATAAATGTCCTGACAAACCCAACGATTTCAACAGGTCCGGATGATCTTCTAATATATATGGTAATATTCAGACTCTCCTCCCGACAGCACATGTCGAGATGCGGAAGGTAATCCCAAGGGTGTTATCTGAGTGGCTTTCCTAGTATTCACCCTTTAACCTCTATACAGGGATCTGGATTTGCTGCAGGGGACCCACCAGACTGATACCTCTTGGAGTGGTCTCTGTTCAAGTAACTGCTGACCAACGGGGGTCAAGAGACACCTGTGTAGTGCACCAAGGGATAAGGAAAAACCATAGTCAGGGAGAGCCTGAGGTCAAGGGGGGAAAAGAACATGGAACCCAATAAACAGTCTGATGTCAGGGCAAGCAGCTCAGGGTCAAAATCCAGGAAACAGGTAGGAGTCAGTACATGGGCAAAGGAACATAAACAGCACACCTTTTGCAGGAACTAGCAAACTGGAAGCAATTGCTCAGGCACCTTCTGTCACGGATGATGTTGCAGAAAGCTGGAACTTATAAATAAACATCTGACTGGCTTGATGCCAAACTAAGGAGCATATGGGTGAGCCCTATAAAACCCCTAGAGCTCTCCCTGACTGCTATGCCCATGTAATGGTCTCTATGGTAGACGATTGCATGCCCACGTACCTAATACTGTGTGACACCTGAAAACCCTATAATAGTGAGGGGACACGACCACCGGCTCCCTGCACTTAATACGGATGGAGTCAGGGTCACCTAAAATCAAGCCAGCAAGGAAACACATGTAAAGGAAAAATACTTATCTGAGGAAACAGCAGCAGCAGCCTCCAGCAGTGAACACCTCATCCAGGAAGTAGTATAAACCGCAAAGTGAGGCACTATGGGGGGGAATATAAAGGGAGACAATTAGTCTAAATAGGTGACACCTGGGAGAAGGAAAGGAGATGACAAAGTGAAACCAAAACAAAGAACGTCATGCAAGAGGTACAGAAGAACGTCTGCCAGACCTTCTCACAGAACTGGCGGTGACAGTACCCCTCCCTCTACGGGTGGACTCCGGACACTCAGAGCACACCTTCTGAGGATGAGACGTATGGAAAGCCCTGATGAGACGAGTGGCCTTAATGTCCGCCACTGGGACCCACATCCTCTCCTCAGGACCATAACCCTCCCAATGAACGAGGTACTGGAGAGAACCGCGGATAATGGGAGAATCCACAATCCTAGAGACCTGAAATTCAAGATTATCATCAACAACAATCGGAGGAAGAGGCAAAGAGGAGGGTACAGTGGGTTGGACATAAGGTTTTAATAGGGACCTGTGAAAAACATTATGGATCTTCCAAGTCTGAGGAAGATCAAGACGGAAGGCAATGGGATTGATGACGGACAAGATCTTGTAAGGCCCAATAAACTTAGGACCCAACTTCCAGGAGGGAACCTTCAGTTTGATATTCTTTGTAGACAGCCACACCAGATCACCCACATTCAGGTCCGGACCAGGCACACGTCTCTTATCCGCCACACGCTTATATCTCTCACTCATCCTCTTCAGATTACCTTGAATCTTTTGCCAAATAAATGACAAAGACGAGGAAAATCTCTCCTAATCAGGTAAACCAGAAGACCCCTCTCCAGAGAATGTCCCAATCTTCGGATGAAAGCCATATGCACCAAAAAATTCAGACTTGTCAGAGGACTCCTGGCGACGGTTATTTAAAGCAAACTCAGCAAGGAACAAAAAAGAATACCAATCCTCCTGATTCTCCGCCACAAAACAGCGCAGATATGTCTCCAGATTCTGATTGACGCGTTCGGTCTGACAATTCGACTGCGGGTGAAAAGCAGAAGAGAATGACAACCGAATCCCCAAGCGAGAACAGAAGGCCTTCCAGAATCTGGAAACAAATTGCGTGCCCCTATCAGAAATGATGTCTGAAGGAATGCCATGCAATTTAACAATGTGATCAACAAACGCTTGCGCCAACGTCTTAGCATTGGGTAACCCAGGAAAGGGAATGAAATGCGCCATTTTGCTAAAACCAAAATCTACCACCAAATCACAGTCTTCCCCGAGGAATGAGGCAGGTCCGTAATGAAATCCATAGACAGATGCGTCCAAGGACAGGAAGAAATGGGTACTGGGAGGAGAAAACCCGATGGCCGTGAATGAGGGACCTTGGCACGAGCGCAGGTCTCGCAGGCTGCCACAAAACCCTCAACCGTCTTGCGAAGAGCCGGCCACCAGAATCTCCGAGCAATGAGATCCACTGTGGCTCTACTCCCCGGGTGCCCAGCAAGGACCGTATCATGATGCTCCTTAACCCCTTAGGGACCCATGACGTACCGGTACGGCATGGATCCCGAGTCCTTAAGGACCCATGACGTACCGGTACGTCATGAGTTTAAAGTGAGATTGTGGCGCCCCAGGGGTTAATCCGCACAGGATGCCGGCTGAAATCATTCAGCCGGCATCCTGTCACAACGCTTGGGGGGGTCATAGGACCCCCCGTATCGGCGATCGCAGCAAACCGCAGGTCAATTCAGACCTGCGGTTTGTTGCGATTTCTGCTGTTTCTCATCGCCGCGGTCCCTGA
This sequence comes from Bufo bufo, assembly GCF_905171765.1. Classification (NCBI taxonomy): domain Eukaryota; kingdom Metazoa; phylum Chordata; class Amphibia; order Anura; family Bufonidae; genus Bufo; species Bufo bufo. Next base: position 142,703,003 of record NC_053398.1, on the reverse strand, counting down.
CCGCGGCGATCAGAAACTTTAGTGTGGCACAAATATATATGTATCATCCCCCCTGCACCCCTGCATGATTTTAGCCTGGTGGGAGGTGCAGGGGGGGTGTTGCGGGCGGTGCGGCAGGCGGGATCGCGATCCCCCGCCCGCCTCCCGCCGAATGATCGTTGGCTTCTAGTGGGTATACCAGGGTGTCAGCACATTGCTGACACCCTGGTATAAACGACTGACATCTGTGAATGGATGTCAGCCATTTAACCCTTTCCATACAGCGGTCCGTACGGACCGCTGTATGGAAAGAGTTAACAGTAAGATGCGGCTCCCTCCCTCTCCCATCGGGGGGCTGCTGTGCCTTTGCAGCTCCCCGACAGGATGGGGTGACAGAGGGAGGGAGCCCCAGTCCTTACCCTTCCCCGTCTGCGAACTTGTGGCCACAACTTCGCAGCAGGGAAGGTTCCCATGGCAACAGGACGCCTTCTCAGGCGTCCTGCTGTCCATGGTGCTGAACAGATCTATGCTAGAGGCATAGATCTGTTCAGACAAAGTGTAAGTAAAATACAGTACAGTACAATATATATTGTACTGTACTGTATTATACAGATATCAGACACACTGGATCTTCAAGAACCAAGTGGGTCTGGGTAAAAAAAATGTAAGAAAAAGTGAAAAAAAAGTGAAAATCAAAAAAACACATTTATCACTAAATAAAAATGAAAAAAATAAAATTCCCTACACATGTTTGGTATCGCCGCGTCCGTAACAACCTGATCTATAAAACGGTCATGTTACTTTCCCCGCACGGTGAACGCCATAAAAATCAAAACTATGAGAAAATTGAAATTTTGCCCACCTTACTTCCCAAAAAAGGTAATAAAAGTGATCAAAAAAGTCGCATGTACGCCAAAATAGTGCCAATCAAACCGTCATCTCATCCCGCAAAAAATGAGATCCTACCCAAGATAATCGCCCAAAAACAGAAAAAACTATGGCTCTTAGACTATGGAAACACTAAAACATGATTTTTTTGGTTTCAAAAATGAAATCATTGTGTAAAACTTACATAAATAAAAATAGGTATACATATTAGGTATCGCCGTGTCCGTATCGACCGGCTCTTATAAAAATATCACATGAGTTAACCCCTCAGCTAGTTTTTGTCATCTTACGTCACAAAAAGTGCAATAGCAAGCGATAAAAAAGTCATATGCACCCCAAAATAGTGCCAATAAAACAGCCATCTCATCCCGCAAAAAATGAGACCCTACTTAAGATAATCGCCCAAAAACTGAAAAAACTATGGCTCTTAGGCTATGGAGACACTAAAACTTTTTTTGTTTTAAAAATGAAATCATTGTGTAAAACTTACATAAATAAAAAAAATTGTATACATATTAGGTATCGCCGCATCCGTGACAACCTGCTCTATAAAATTACCACATGATCTAACCTTTCAGATGAATGTTGTCAATAACAAAATAAAAAAAACGGTGCCAAAAAAGCTATTTCTTGTTACCTTGCCGCACAAAAAGTGTAATATAGAGCAACCAAAAATCATATGTACCCTAAACTAGTACCAACAAAACTGCCACCTTATCCCGTAGTTTGTAAAATGGGGTCACGTTTTTGGAGTTTCTACTCTAGGGGTGCATCAGGGGGGCTTCAAATGGGACATGGTGTCAAAAAAAACAGTCCAACAAAATCTGCCTTCCAAAAACCGTATGGCATTCCTTTCCTTCTGCGCCCTGCCGTGTGCCCGTACAGCAGTTTACGACCACATATGGGGTATTTCTGTAAACTACAGAATCAGGACCATAAATATTGAGTTTGTTTGGCTGTTACCCCTTGCTTTGTTACTTGAAAAAAAATATTAAAATGGAAAATCTGCCAAAAAAGTGAAATTTTGAAATTGTATCTCTATTTTCCATTAAATCTTGTGCAACACCTAAAGGGTTAACAAAGTTTGTAAAATCAGTTTTGAATACCTTAAGGGGTGTAGTTTCTTAGATTGGGTCACTTTTAGGGAGTTTCTACTCTAGGGGTGCATCAGGGGGGCTTCAAATGGGACATGGTGTCAAAAAACCAGTCCAGCAAAATCTGCCTTCCAAAAACCATACGGCGCACCTTTCACTCTATGCCCCGCTGTGTGGCCGTACAGTAGTTTACAGCCACATATGGGGTGTTTCTGTAAACGGCAGAGTCAGGGCAATAAAGATACAGTCTTGTTTGGCTGTTAACCCTTGGGTTCAAATGGAAAATTAGGCAAAAAAATGAAATTCTCAAATTTCATCCCCATTTGCCTATAACTCTTGTGCAACACCTAAAGGGTTAACGAAGTTTGTAAAATCAGTTTTGAATACCTTGAGGGGTGTAGTTTCTAGAATGGGGTGGTTTCTATTATATAAGCCTCGCAAAGTGACTTCAGAGCTGTAGTGGTCCCTAAAAATTGGGTTTTTGTAAATTTCTGAAAAATTTCAATATTTGCTTCTAAAGTTCTAAACCTTGTAACATCCCCAAAAAATAAAATATCATTCCCAAAATAATTCAAACATGAAGTAGACATATGGGGAATGTAAAGTCATCACAATTTATGGGGGTATTACTATGTATTACAGAAGTAGAGAAACTGAAACTTTGAAATTTGCAAATTTTTCAAAATTTTTGGTAAATTTGGTATTTTTTTGGACTTCATTTTACCAGTGTCATGAAGTACAATATGTGACGAAAAAACATTCTCAGAATGGCCTGGATAAGTCAAAGCGTTTTAAAGTTATGAGCACTTAAAGTGACACTGGTCAGATTTGCAAAAAATGGCCAAGTCCTTAAGGTGAAATAGGGCTGAGTCCTTAAGGGGTTAAAAACCTTGTGTTGTAAAGCGAGAGGCACAAACAACCTCCCAGGAGGACAAAGATCAGGAGCCTCTGCCTGGGCTACCTGAAACTTTGCCTCCAAATCAGGATAAAGAGCAGAGACGACCACCCCTTCAGCCAAAATAGGACCCGGGTCTTCAAAGTTTCCCCCTCCCGGAAAACAACGTGACAGGGTATCCGCCTTCACATTTTTAACCCCAGGGCGGAACGTGACAACAAAATTAAACCTAGAGAAGAACAAAGACCATCTGGCCTGTCTCGGGTTCAGACGCTTGGCTGATTCCAAGTAGGCCAGATTCTTATGGTCAGTAAACACGGTAATAGGGTGTCTGGCTCCCTCTAACCAATGGCGCCATTCCTCAAAAGCTAATTTGATGGCCAACAACTCCCACATCGTAATTTCTCTCTGCAGAGGAGAGTTTCCTTGAGAAAAAGGCACACGGTCGCCATTTGGCAGGAGAGGGACCCTGAGATAAGACCGCACCCACACCCACCTCAGACGCGTCAACCTCAACAATAAAAGGTAGAGAGACATCAGGTTGTACCAAAATGGGAGCGGAAGCAAAACTCTCTTTGATACTAGAAAAGGCTTTAAGCGCATCTTCCGACCACGAGGAAAAATCTACCCCCTTTTTAGTCATATCAGTGAGTGGCTTAACAACAGAGGAATAATTAAAAATGAACTTTCTGTAATAATTGGCAAAACCCCAAAACCGCATCAGCGCCTTCTGATTCTCAGGAAGCTCCCAATCAAGCACAGCGCGGACCTTCTCAGGGTCCATGCGAAAACCAGAAGCGGAGAGAAGAAAACCAAGAAATTGACGTAGGTGGTCTCGATGAGTCTTGAAATCAGGAGAAAAAATCTAAATGTCATCTAGATACACCAGTACAAAGTTCCCCATTAAATGATAAAAATGCTGTTCACAAAATGTTGGAAGATGGCCGGAGCATTCATCAAACCAAAGGGCCTAACCAAATTCTCGAAATGACCCTCAGGGGTATTGAAGGCCGTCTTCTATTCATCCCCTTCCCTGACCCTGACTAGGTTGTATGCCCCTCTTAAATCCAACTTAGAAAAAACTTTGGCCCCAACAATCTGGTTAAACAGGTCCGGGATCAGAGGAAGCGGATATTGGTCACGAATTGTGATACGGTTCAGCTCCCTGAAATCCAGACAAGGTCTTAAAGAACCATCTTTTTTCTTAACAAAAAAAAAAAACAGCGGCAACAGGTGACTTCGAGGGTCGGATGTGTCCCTTTCTCAGGCTCTCAGAGATATAAGTACACATAGCGACTCTTTCAGGTTGGGAGAGATTGTATAAACGAGATTTTGGCAGCTTGGCGCCTGGGATGAGATTAATAGGGCAGTCGTACTCCCGGTGAGGGGGCAACTCCTGGACACCATTCTCGGAAAACACATCCGAAAATTCAGAGAGAAAAGATGGTACAGTCTTGGTAGAAACCTCTGAAAGAGACGCCGTGAGACAATTCTCTCTGCAAAAGTCACTCCAACCCTTTATTTGCCTTGCTTGCCAATCAATGATGGGGTTATGTTTAGTGAGCCAGGGTAGCCCCAACACTAGAGGAGTAGGTAATCCACTTAGGACGAAACACGACATATCCTCAACATGAGCGTCACCCACAGTCAAACGGATATTGTGAACTATGCTCTTTAACGATCTTTGAGAAAGTGGAGCGAAATCGATAGCAAAAACAGGTGTATCCTTTTCCAAAGTGCATACCTGGAAACCATGCGTTATTGCAAATTGATTATCAATGAGATTGACAGCTGCTCCACTATCTACAAAAATCTCACAAACAATGTTCTTGCTGTCTGGCGCCACCCTAGCAGGTAGGAGAAAACGTGAACCTTCAATTTCCGCATCAACCTTGCCAATAGTAGCACATGGAAAGTTTTTAGAGGGTTTTTTTATTTTTGTTTTTCTTTTATTACCCTCAGAAAACTCCATGAATCTCCTAGAGGGGCAAACATTAGCCAAATAATTTATACCCCCACAACAGAAACAAACCCTCCTCTGAGAGCTGAATCCTCTACTATCAGAGGCAAGCAAACCCAGCTGCATGGCTTCCTCCTCAGAGGGGATTGAGAGAGACTGAGACCCCTGCGCACTAAAAGAGACAGCCCCACTGTCCTTGGGCTGACAGGAAGGAGTAGTCTCCTCTCTCTCTCTAAGATGCCTGTCAATACGAACAGCTAGAGACATGGCAGACTCTAACGAGGCTGGTCTCTCATGAAAAGCAAATGCATCTTTCAATCTTTCCAAAAGACCATGGCAAAATTGACTTCGGAGTGCAGCATCATTCCAACCAGTTTCAGCTGCCCATCTCCGAAATTCTGAACAGTATATCTCTGCGGACCCTGGCATAAAAGACGCAGTTTAGATTCAGCCAGAGCAATACGATCCGGGTCATCATATATCTGCCCCAGGGCTACAAAAAATTCATCCACCGATCGGAGGGGCCGTGCCCCCACCGGCAGCGAAAAGGCCCAAGACTGAGCGTTATCCCTGAGCAGCGAGATGATGATCCCCACCTCTGCTCCTTATCACCAGAGGAATGGGGAAGTAGGCGAAAATGGAGTTTGCAAGCCTCTCTAAAGCGAACAAAATTATCACTACCCCCGGAGAACGTGTCCGGAAGCGAGATCTTAGGCTCGGAACAAACTCCATGAACACCAGCAGAACCGGTCATCTGAAACTGAGACACAGTTTTACAGAGATCTGCTACCTCCAGCGAAAGACCTTGCATGCGGTCAATCAAGGCTGAAACCGGATCCATGCTTAAGACGGTTATGGCGGTTTATAATGTCACGGATGATGTTGCAGAAAGCTGGAACTTATAAATAAACATCCGACTGACTTGATCCCAAACTAAGGAGCATATGGGTGAGCCCTATAAAACCCCAAGAGCTCTCCCTGACTGCTATGCCCATGCAAGGTTCTCTATAGTAGACGATTGCATGCCCACGTACCTAATACTGTGTGACACCTGAAAACCCTATAATAGTGAGGGAACACGACCACCGGCTCCCTGCACTTAATACGGACGGAGTCAGGGTCACCTAGAATCAAGCCAGCAAGGAAATAAAGGAAAAGACTTATCTGAGGAAACAGCAGCAGCAGCCTCCAGCAGTGAACACCTCCTCCAGGAAGTAGTATAAACCGCAAAGTAAAAAAAAAATGTGGGGGATTCAGTCAGCACAACCCTGTATGCAGGTGCACATCGCTATGGCGAAATACATATACAAACGCAAAAACACAAATGCAATCGCACTCTGCAACCAGCACTCTGCCCCGCCTCTATGCTGGATGTTGAATGAGGCATTGGTGTACATTTTGGCCAAAGCGTAATAAGCCACTCACCACGTCAAGGTCGCCTCTATAAGTGGTCCCTAACACTAGTTCCTACCTGTTTATGGGCCATGATAGCCACACAAAAACCGCAAAGTGAGGCAGTATGGGAGGGAATATAAAGGGAGACAATTAGTCTAAATAGGTGACACCTGGGAGAAGGAAAGGAGATGACAAAGTGAAACCAAAACAAAGAACGTCATGCAAGGAGGTAGAGAAGAACGTCTGCCAGACCTTCTCACAGAACTGGCGGTGACACCTTCCCACTGGGGAGAGTACTCTAATTACCCCAAGGTAACCAGCCAAAGGTTGATGAAGATTAGGGTGAGTGTGCCTGCTCTCTAAGAGCCGGATGGAGTGCATGCACCCTGCGGGCAGCATGAGAGGTCTAGACGGTATGCATTCCTGGCGAACCCTCATTTTGTACTGGGGAGGTTCAGATGCTGGTGAGTGATGTCAGCAGCTTGAACCCACCCATCATAGGATTGACTGTGCTGAGGTCCATGATTAAGCACTGCACAACTTAGTCTCATATTAATTCTTTCAACATATTGGCCATGTAGGTAGACTATAATCTGAAGTCTTGGTGATCTCTGTTCCTTTTGTCTAATCTTACATTTTGTTGTTTTGAGAAATTTTATTTCCAATTAACTTAATCAATGCTCAGAAATGGAAGTATCGTGCTGTGTTCCATTGAAGTCTATTTTAATCATTCCAGTTATTGTAGAAGCTAATTTATTACAACTCCAAGGGAAACCAGGTAAAGTCTATGACTCCAGCTCATTAGGCCTGCTGTGACCCTGATTACCATTAATATGACTGCACCTCTCCACCCACATCGTCAGGGCATCACCCCGTCAACTGAATGGCAAGAAAGATATATAGGGCTGCATAAAGTGGCAGAGTGTCTATAAATGATATTTAAAGAGTGCTCGGATCAGGACCTCGGTGCAGCTCTGCATTTGTAGTAGAGGTTGTGTCATTTTCCCTCAGACAGTCATTCCCTGGCTTCTTTCACATGCGTTCTCACAGACTGGCCCCGGGAAAGGCTCAAGTTATTTTTGTTTGGTTTGTTTTTAATGGTTTTCCACAACCTTTTTTAAGCATCTGAGCGGTCAGCATTCCTGGCCTGCAAGATGCTAATGTGTTCCCTCCCACAGACGGACTCGCTGAGGGACCGATGGCACTATCTGAGCCCTTTGCTGCACGTCACATTGGCCAGGAAAAGCCCGTTCTCAGGCTCAGCACAGCAGATGACCAGTGGGAAATAAAAGGGGAGATCAAGTAGCTTAAAGTTCATGAGCATTATTATTATTTATGCAGCAGAAGCACACTGTCTGCTTTGGTCACAAGGTGAAATTAAATTTTAAGCATTTGTGGCCTGAGTCGAATTAGCAAATGAAGATTGTTGTCTAGTGCTTCATGTCTTCTCGACTACAACGCTAGAAGTAGTCATTTTATGGGTGCAGCACAGCTTGTCAGTTCCCTGGTAGTAGGGACAGAACCCACAAACAGTGTTTGAATGAGTTTTGGAAGACACTCTGTCTCATAGCCCCAAAACTTCCAACACTAAAGTCGAAATCACGGCAGGAAGAAAAATAAAAAGGACATGCATCGGAGAAGAGAAGATGTATCACTGCCTATATAGACGCTCAAAAGAAAAACAATAAATCTTTATTAAGTAATGCTATAAAAGGTAGTGGCATCCATTAACAGGCCTAAACTATATGGATAACCCCACGTAAAAGCACAGGGGAAGTATCAATGAATGTATGCGGATCCCCTAATGTACCACTCAGATGGGCATAGTGTGTCGCCTATCACTGGACAATATGGTAGAAGTGTATGCTGCGGGGTAGGCACGTAGGGACCAAAATCAAGGGCACATGAGGCTCATGGTTGCAAAGTTTGCTTATCCTTGTGACGTGTGCTGTATTATTATTGTTATCACAATGAGCTCTAGAAGAGAAGAGTGGGTAAGATGGGTTGTCTGAGATAACAATATTGATGGCCTCTCTGCAGTCCCACCAATCAGAATAGACTGAGTTGCTTGGCATCCAGAAAAAACACTTCTAAGTCTGCAGCATACCTGGGTTTGGAGAGAAGTATACAAAAAGGAGGATGCAGTGCTTAGACTAATTTCACATCTGCGACTGTCCTTTCCAGCAGGCTGTTCCGGCATAGAACAACCTGCCAGATTTCTCCGGATCCGCTACTGCCAGATGCTGTTGTCTGTCCTCCGGACCTCATTTACTATAATGGGGTCCGGCAGAGATCTGGGCGGGAATCGGTCAGGTAAAAAATGCTGCATGCAACTATGCCGGTACAGCCTGACGGAGAGGACAGCGGCAGATGTGAAACAAGCGTTACTCTAGCACCACAACCTTCCCAAAGAGTTTAACGGTGGGGGTTGAGAGTCCAATCTGATATTGGTGACCTATCTGTTATCTCCTTTTAGATTCCCACAGCTGTGTAACCACACCAGCGCTGTCAGAAGAATACAGGCACCATGTAAAGAAGAGGGGCTCTTACAATGCTGAATCACTCCCGCTAGTCCCACAAGTCAGTTTGAATTTCCAGGTACTAGAAAACTTTTATTTAGCAATTATTTAGTAGGGAAAGTTAAACTCCCTTCTAAAGGCAAATATTTCCTGTGACAAATCTTCTAAACTTGGCAGTGACTTTGGAAATTGGACAGTTTGCATGTGTGTTGTAATCGGTGACATCACGGATGGACACTTCATCATGAGTAAAGTTTTTGCTTTCCGATAAATATTTCCTTCACACGCCTCTGGAGTTGCATCAAGTGCTACAAATCAGCGCCCCGATGCAACCTTAGCACTGCAGCCTCTCCCGGCCCTTACCTTCAGCTTGATAAAATGCAGACAGAGAGGAGGGAGCAGGGAAGCAGACGGGGGCCAGTCTTCCACTGTGCTGGCTCTTGTAACTTGGAATATTTTCACAGCCAGGAATCAGCAGATGGTTTGAATAATCTGAGCCTTGCTGAAGGATGCCTCTGTCTGGATTTTACATTCATTCACACATGACATGGAACACATGGGCTGAGCATGTGGTGCACACATTACATGGAATCTGTGATCTCTCTGTAGCAACCCACATTATCCCATCGGAGTCTCTCCCCATTAACTGCAGATTGTTAGAAGCACGTTTAAAATAGTTGTGATGCATTATTAACTGCTTCATTGCAGACGGCCCTGTGGCAAACGGCATGCAAAACGCAGTGTCAAGGATAATGGGAAAGGGGAAAACACTAGATACACACAAAAGGAAATATACAACAGTCTAGGCCTCAAAAGCTAAGGAAGAGGGATGGTGACCTCCTAGTAATCCCTAGGCCTTTCCCTAACTACTGCCAGTATGAGCAGATCCTGATGGTGGAAATACTCATACGCCGGATACCTATGCCCTGCTAAAACTGACGATCCCTAGGATAGGTAACAGGAGACGAGACAGCTGATTCCTTCCCAGATTAAAAAACCCGCGTCTCCCTGAGGCCTACAACCAAAACACACCAGAGAACAACAAACAGAAAAGGCAAATTATATTTGCTGGGTCAAGAATGCATTTGGGCTGATAATACAACAACAGACATTGGTACCCATGGGGTTAATAACAGTGCTCTTTAAAAACTGTGAGACTTTTTTTGGGTGTTTTATTCCTTTATTTATCATAAATAATTCTTTAACTATGTATCATTTTATTATGAAACAGGAAGCAGCGAAAAACTTTATGACTAAGTGGTCTTTTTTCCGGAGTCCTGGCCCTAGAGGATATGGTATCACTGTTTTGACTATAAATGTAATTTTCTTTAGTATGCCTAGTAGCAGTTATATTATCCTACGCCTTAAGAATCTCTAGTTGAGTCAACTTGTTATTACTATTTGCAATTTATAAGTAACCTATTGCTGAAGAATACTCAGGGCTGTAAATAGAGAAGTGCATGGTAGCAATATGAATCACCATAATAGAGTTGCTTGACAATAAAGCACTACAGAAAACCTGCAGGCTTTGGGCATATGTTAAAATTAGGCCTCATCCACTTGGCAAAGCCGTATGTAGGAGGCTGTGGAGTTCTGCAGTGCCAAAGGCATTCCATGTGCCAGGCTATGGTGCCACATGTGGCGGTGTATTACTGGGTTATGCTGCCTTACAAGCAGTGCTTCTAGAGGAGAACAGCTCTGTTATATGGCATGGAGCCAGTTGCGTACCTCCAATAGAGTCAGACCAGGCAGCTGCAATGGGGCCGGTGGGGAAAAGGGGCCCACAGGGAACCAAAATGCCCTGCCAAATAATTACACTCATTACTGTCCAGCACCAGTATAATATCCATATCATCAGTGGAGAAAGCTGAACGACCTGTGGTGATAGCATCACAGGTCCTGTCCATCTAGTAAAGGAGCTGCACAAAGAATGATGTAGTTCCCAGGTTAGATAGGAGCATCCAGCACCTGTGATGACATCATCTTCAGCATCACAGGTCCTGTACATCTAGTACTGCTCAGAGCATCATCACAGGTTCTTCAACCCCCAACAGCAAGGAGAAGAACTGCAGGATGAGCTCTCCACTGAGACTAGAATGGAGCAGTAAGAGGAGGTCCTCCGCCTTTCTCTTCATTTGCCCCCCATTCACTATTTTAAAAAATATCTCACTCACATACAGTCAGGTCCATAAATATTGGGACATCGGCACGATTCTAACATTTTTGGTTCTATACACCACCACAATGGATTTGAAATGAAACAAACTAGATGTGCTTTACCTGCAGACTGTCAGCTTTAATTTGAGGGTATTTACATCTAAATCAGGTGAACGGTGCAGGAATTACAACAGTTTGCATATGTGCCTCCCACTTGTTAAGGAACCAAAAGTAATGAGACAATTGGCTTCTCAGCTGTCCCATGGCCAGGTGTGTGTTATCCCCTCCTTATCCCAATTACAATGAGCAGATAAAAGGTCCAGAGGTCATTTCCAGTCTGCTATTTGCATTTGGAATCTGTTGCTGTCAACTCTCAAGATGACATCCAAAGAGCTGTCACTATCAGTGAAGCAAGTCATCATTAGGCTGAAAAAACAAAACAAACCTATCAGAGAGATAGCAAAAACATTAGGCGTGGCCAAAACTACTGTTTGGAACATTCTTAAAAAGAAGGAATGCACCGGTGAGCTCAGCAACACCAAAAGACCCGGAAGACCACGGAAAACAACTGTGGTGGATGACCGAAGAATTCTTTCCCTGGTGAAGAAAACACCCTTCACAACAGTTGGCCAGATCAAGAAAACTCTCCAGGAGGTAGGTGGATGTGTGTCAAAGTCAACAATCAAGAGAAGACTTCACCAGAGTGAATACAGAGGGTTCACCACAAGATGTAAACCATTGGTAAGCCTCAAATACAGGAAGCCCAGATTAGAGTTTGCCAAACATCTAAAAAAGCCTTCACAGTTCTGGAACAACATCCTATGGACAGATGAGACCATGATCAACTTGTACCAGAGTGATGGGAAGAGTATGGAGAAGGAAAGGAACTGCTCGTGATCCTAAGCAAACCACCTCATCAGTGAAGCATGGTGGTGGTAGTGTCATGGCATGGGCATGTATGGCTGCCAATGGAACTGGTTCTCTTGTATTTATTGATGATGTGACTGACAAAAGCAGCAAATTCTGAAGTGTTTCGGGCAATATTATCTGCTCATATTCAGCTAAATGCTTCAGAAATTATTGGATAGCGCTTCACAGTGCAGATGGACAATGACCCAAAGCATACTGCAAAAGCAACCAAAGAGCTTTTTAAGGGAAAGAAGTGGAATGTTATGCAATGGCCAAGTCAATCACCTGACCTAAATACGATTGAGCATTTCACTTGCTGAAGACAAAACTGAAGGGAAAATGCCCCAAGAACAAGCAGGAACTGAAGACAGTTGCAGTAGAGGCCTGGCAGAGCATCACCAGGGATGAAACCCAGCATCTGCTGATGTCTATGCGTTCCAGACTTCAGGCTGTAATTGACTGCAAAGGATTTGCAATTAAGTATTAAAAAGTGAAAGTTTGATTTATGATTATTATTCTGTCCCATTACTTTTGGTCCCTTAACAAGTGGGAGGCACATATGCAAACTGTTGTAATTCCTACACCGTTCACCTGATTTGGATGTAAATCCCCTCAAATTAAAGCTGACAGTCTGCAGTTAAAGAACATCTTGTTCGTTTCATTTCAAATCCATTGTGGTGGTGTATAGAGCCAAAAATGATAGAATTTTGTCAATGTCCCAATATTTATGGACCTGACTGTATATAGAAATGCAGATAATAACAACTTCTATTACCTCATGTACCTCACACAATAACCATAATATATAACTGACCACATATATCTTTACACACTGCACTATTATACCTTGTACTTCTCATACCAGTACACTGTTATATATATATACAGGGTGGGCCAATTATATGGATACACCTTAATAAAATGGGAATGGTTGGTGATATTAACTTCCTGTTTGTGGCACATTAGTATATGTGAGGGGGGAAACTTTTCAAGATGGGTGGTGACCATGGCGGCCATTTTGAAGTCGGCCATTTTGAATCCAACTTTTGTTTTTTCAATAGGAAGAGGGTCATGTGACACATCAAACTTTTAGGGAATTTCACAAGAAAAACAATGGTGTGCTTGGTTTTAACGTAACTTTATTCTTTCATGAGTTATTTACAAGTTTCTGACCACTTATAAAATGTGTTCAATGTGTTGCCCATTGTGTTGGATTGTCAATGCAACCCTCTTCTCCCACTCTTCACACACTGATAGCAACACCACAGGAGAAATGCTAGCACAGGCTTCCAGTATCCGTAGTTTCAGGTGCTGCACATCTCGTATCATCTGAAGGCAATCGTCTATGCTGTGAACACATCCGTGTTCTGACTAACGAACTCCCTGGCCTCCTGAGTCTGTTTAGAGAAGAGGCTGTCAGCAATTTTTACTGTGGCAGCCGCCTCTCTTGCATCAGACAGAGGGGCCGGTACCTCTTCTCCTAGAAAACCCGGCCACGGGCTGTCTTCTGTGCAGGTTTCCCTATCTTTCCATGGTTTGAGTAAATTCACATGGTAAACCTGCTCCGGCTTTCGCTGCCCTGGCTGGTGTACCTTGTAGTTTACATCTCCAACTTTCTGGAGTACCTCGTAGGGCCCCTGCCACCTAGCCAGGAACTTAGAACCAAAACTCGGCACCAGAACCAAAACTCGATCACCCGGGTTAAAGATCCGGACCCGAGCCTGCCGATTATAGACTCAACTCTGGGCTCGCTTGACTGCCTCCATATGCTCCCTAACAAGAGGCAACTCTGTCTCTATCCGATCTTGCATCTGGGTAGCGTACTCAATGACACTTTTATGTGGAGAGGGTTGTTGTTCCCACGCCTCTTTGGCCACGTCCAAGATACCGCAAGGGTGTTTGACATATTGCAGTTTGAAGGGCGAGAAACCAGTAGAGGCCCGGGGTACCTCTCGCACTGCGAACATGAGATAGTGCAGAAGGAAGTCCCAGTCCTTCCCATCTTTAGACACTACCTTTTTCAACATATTTTGTAATGTTTGGTTAAACCGTTCTACCAGACCGTCCGTTTGCGGATGGTAAACGGATGTCCGTAGTTGTTTAATGTGCAGCAACTTACAGAGTTCCCCCTAAGAGCGGAGCGCGCTGATTGGATGCGCTCCGTGCCAGGGAGAAGAATGACACGCCCGGGAGAACTTTTGAAGGCCCAGTTGAGCCGAATGGCTCATTAGCATACAAGGCGGCAAATATTCCGGGGGGCAGCGCAGACAAACGGGGGCACTGATTGAAAAATGAATGACTGAATAAGCAATACCGGGGGCATGTAAGTAAGGCTATATCTTTAGTTTAACTTTAGTTTTCAGGTGAAAGGTCCTCTTTAAGTCAAAATTTGCCAGGGGTATGAATAATTATGGGCAGCACTGTATGTATATATATATATATATATATATATATATTGTGGGGATTTGCTCTGGTAGTTAGGATAAGCGGGTGCAGTACAGAGGCAAAATACAAGTTCGTACTTTAAACTTCAGTGTCTATTCACACATGATGCCAAAAACGTCACTTTTGCAGTGTTGGTATTACTTCACACCCAATGCCAAGGTAATATAACAAAAGTCACCTTGGTGGCAGTTCTGCCTCAGAAAGTTCAAATACAGGCTTTAGGCGGCCTGTTCCCCTGACACACGGGTCTACGCTCTCCAGCCCAGCACAGGCCTCAGATCCCAGCATATAGGCCTCCTGAGCTCCACTGTCAGATGGAGGTAATCCTCTCCACCTGGCAGGGCTGGCTGGTTTTTATGCCTGGCAAAACCCAGCCTGGAACGTGGGGAGTAGTCACCCACCAAGCACTTTGACTACTCCCAGTAAGAGCCGTTCCGGATCAGCTATTACAGCCATGCCAAGTACCAAGGTGTCAAACAGCAACTGCTGCTGACACATAAAAACCGGCTCTTACTCCACCGAGGCCAGGAACCTTAGTGACACGTACCTATCATCCACGATAATTCCTTGTACCTTACAATATATATATTTATCTGATTTACGCCAGTTTTTGAAGCAAAGGTGTTTTGCTACAAAATCTTTGACTTTACACCGCTCACCTCGCTTTTGTGGTGGAAAAAAGGGGCGTGGTGTGGATGGGGAAGAGGGCAAGGCCAGTCAGCCTTTCTCATTCATCATTTTCCACGCAATTCTATGGCGTCAAAAATGGCCTTAAACTATGCCAGCAATGGAGCTTTAGGCTTTAGTCCTGTAGCCTATTAGAGGGAATGCTGGGCCATGGAGAGATCACTCCCATGCCCCTCTGCAGCATTCAATTGTATCTCTGTCTTGAGAACAGCAATACAGTTGAATATGCAAAGAGAAGTGCTAGCACAATAGAAGCGCTCTTTGGCCATTGCCCTTTTGCTGCCTCCCACTCGTCCCTACCTGGCATCGCCTGAGGCAATTGCCTCACCTCACCTCGTTAGCAGTGCACCCCTGGGTATCATTATGTTCAGCTGAGCTATCCCTACAAGGAATTGCATCTAGTTTAACATTGAATTTCCTGGTGACAGATTCCCTTTAACCAACTTTTAATTATACATGAATATTTTCTAGGCTTTTATGTCACATAATTATTGAGGTCCAAGTCAGATTTTCTCTTTGTTTACACCCATAATCCCTATGTCTTATATGTGATCACATCCAGATTAATGCCAGCTTTTGGTTATTTTGGTGGATAGGTGGCTGTTTGGCTGATTTTCTCCCATACACCACAACTACTATAAAATTGACTGTAATATGGGTCTCAGATAAGCAAATAAGATTATGCCGGGGGCACGTATAGATGTGGACCAATGTGTATAGACTCTGTTCACATCACATTAGGTCAATGTGCAGGGAAAGCCTCCTATATATTGACTAGGTGTATACATAGGGCTAACTTTACCAACTCCCCAAATGGCTTTCATGGGAAACCCCACACTACTGATAGGCTCACCTCTGTCCACATGAACGATGCACACATGTCCCTGTGTCCTCATCCTGGCTGCGAGGCTGCAACCTTGAGGGTCTCAATAAATTTTAGGCTTCTGGGGATATTCTTCCCCACTGCCAGATTGAACGAGAACGAACAGATTACAGTATAACCAGAGAACCGCCAGACACCCAGTCAGACATAAACCGTCAGCTGTCACTCACCATAATGAAGTGCAAAAACTCTTTTGGAGGGGGTCCCTCCACTACACTACACCAATACAGTGGGATACATCGCACCTTCTGTCTATTGTATACATGGAGAAATCAATGATATACCTTCAATATATGTCCGTGACAGATTTTGAAAATCCGCCTACAAAATTCAGTGCAGAATCCACACGTTCTTTTTGTAGCACGTGTTTGATGTGGTTTTTTTACACATTTTTGATGCAGTTTTCAATTTTTTTTTAACCAATTAGTGTTTACATCCATACTAAACTGCATTTTCAGCACGGATCTGTGCTTAAAAAACGTGCAGACACGTATTGAGCATTTTTTTTTACTCTTCCATTCAGGAGTGCACCTAGCCTTTCTGCTGCCTGGGCGAAAACTGAAACGGCACCCCCCCCCCCATGCCAATTTCTTAACCTAACCCCTTTGTGACAATAAAAGCGCTCATTGCCCATGACCCCCCTCTGCTGCCCCCCTCTTGCCCCTACCTGGTGCTGCCTAAGGCGATCGCCTCACCTGGCCTCATTGGTGGTGCACCCTTGCTTCCATTGATTTCAATGGGAGATTCGGAGCAGACTCTTCCCCAAGAAAAGGCATGCTTCTTCTTTTTATCCACGTTGTCCCCACTGAAATGAATGGGAGGCTGTTATGAGGTGTTTTTGGAGATGATTTTGAGACAGAAACGCGCCAAAAAACTGTATGTGAACTGACTGTTAGTGTCATATGAACAGACCCTTAATAATTGATGCAGAACATATCAATCTATGTAATGCATAGGGACCAGACTTCTCATCTGGGTTGTCTCTGACTGTCAGCATTTCTCAGGTGTTCTCTGGAGGTTCTTTATCTATCAGAGGAAACATTGAATGCTTTGCAAAAGTAAAAAGGCCCTGGCTTTATTAGTGCTCTGACAGGGGGCACGGTGCCCATATCGAGAGGAACGTTTCTAGCTTCTGTGTAAAGTGCAAGGTGAAAGAAAGGTGCAGGATTTGAGGTTGGTGCTGAGTTTGCATCGGTAAAATCTCAGGAGGCCAAGTTAGGTGTGCACTTCATCTAACAGCTGCTGTGTGTACTCAAAGACAAGTGACACAGCTGGAAAGAGCCCGTGAAAAACAAAGGAAATGACAAAGTGTTTTGTTAAAGCGTGGAAAGAGGATAAAACTGGGAGATGAAAGGGCACAGCTTCCGCAGGCCAGGGGTGCTACACACTGCGGCCGGCAGAGCGTATAGCAAACCCAGCTCCAAAAAAGTACAAAGGACCTTCAGTGCGAACTAATGAGGCACATCTAATTATATTTAAGAAAGTACAGCAAGACTTACTAAGGAATCCAGCCCTCCCCGTTTCTCTTCTGCAATGGAGTCAGCATTCCACAAATCTGTATTCAGGGAGGGGGTGGTGAAGGCTACAGCGTCTTAAGTTTCCCAGCTTTGTGAAATCTAGAAATGATATTAAATATTTTCTAAATATATTCAATGATTTTTCCTTCAGTATTCCCATTACTTTTGGACCAAGTTCCCTAATTTGGCCTACTACTAGAAGTGTGGAAAGTGCAAGCAGCCACTATGTAGACCAGGCCGATAGGCTGTAATATCCCTAGGATGCCGTGATGTTGCAGAGGCTTGAGACATATGTGCCCCACGTCTCTGTGTGTCTCAGGTTCCTAGAGAATTAATAGGCCGCATGTTCATGAACAGTGATGTACTAAATAGCCTGTAATATTCATCCATGGGACTAATGAGAATGTGTCCACTTATGTCTACTGCCAAGAGCTCCATCTAGAAACATTTACATGTGTGGACGGTTCAAATGGAGTCTGTCATCCCAAATGAGGTCTATTATCTGCAGTGTTACATGACTAGTACTGCAGATAAGAAGTCCAGATCACTATTTCTTATTTTTCTACTGCCCCTCATTCCTCCACTGTCACTGCTCAAAGCCATGCTGAAATACACAATCTGGACTTCTGTACTACACTAACATAGTTGAGAGGACTCCTGACAATATATTTTAGTGCAGCTTTAAGTGCTGATAGCAAAAGGAAGAAAAGCAGTAGAAAAATAAAAAAAATAGCACTCCTGACTCTATATATGTAGTACTACTCATATAGTGCTGCAGATAATAGTCTAAAATCATGCTTATAGATTCCCTTTAAAGGGAACCTGACACATAGTAATGTGGTCCATCTGCAGGCAGCATGTCCCATAGCTGTAGGAGCTAAGCAAAATAATACAATATATTTTTCACTCTATGAGAAGCACAAGGTGAGAAATGGCTGAGTGTATTATAAAGCAAATTCTAATGAACGCTTCTATTATGGAAACACCCATTAGTACATAGGAGGTGCGGGGAGCGATGATTGAAGTGCTGGTAATTCTAGTATTACTCACCACTCCCTGGTCCACTACATGGCGCCGTGTACAGCGTCAAGATGTAGTGTGCATAAGCATGCATCATGACCTCATGCTGTGCAACATCAGGACACAGTGCAGTGCTGCAGGAAGAGCATGCTGGATCTCCTAAGTGGCGGCAGAGAGGTAAGTTGTTTTATTTATATTTTTGTCTGATCGAAGTTCTGATGAAGGTTACAGGACCACATGAGACTGGGGTCTGGTTTTCATTGGTGGTCTGATCTGAGGTCTGATAAATATTGATGGTTTGATCTGAGATCTGAACTCAAAGATCTGAAACATTTTCTACAGACACAAAAGACCCATTACTCTCAAATATTGTTCACAAATCTGTCTAAATCTGTGTTAGTGAGCACTTCTCCTTTGCCGAGATAATCCATCCCACCTCACAGGTGTGACATTATCAAGGTGCTGATTAGACAGCATGAATATTGCACAGGTGGGCCTTAGACTGCCCACAATAAAAGGCCACTCTGAAATGTGCAGTTTAATCACACAGCACAATGCCACAGATGTCGCAACGTTTGAGGGAGCGTGCAGTTGGCATGCTGACTTCAGGAATCTCTAACAGAGCTGTTGCCCTTGCAATAAATGTTCAATTCTCTACCATAAGCCGTCTCCGAAGGTGTTTCAGTGAATTTGGCAGTACATTAAACCGGCCTCACAACCGCAGACCACGTGTAACCACACCAGCCCAGGACCTCCACATCCATCATGTTCACCTCCATGATCGTCTGAGACCAGCCACCCGGACAGCTGCAGCAACAATCGGTTTGCATAACCAAAGAATTTCTGCACAAACTGCCAGAAACCGTCTCAGGGAAGCTCATCTGCATGCTCGTCGTCCTCATCGGGGTCTGGACCTGACTGCAGTTCGTCGTCGTAACTGACTTGAGTGGGCAAATGCTCACATTCGATGGCGTCTGGCACGTTGGAGAGGCGTCCTGTTCACGGATGAGTCCCGGTTTTCACTGTTCAGGGCAGATGTCAGACAGCGTGTGTGGCGTCGTGTGGGTGAGTGGTTTGCTGATGTCAACGTTGTGGATCGAGTGGCCCATGGTGGCGGGGGGGTTATGGTATGGGCAGGCGTATGTTATGGACAACAAACACAGGTGCATTTTATTGATGGCATTTTGAATGTACAGAGATACCGTGACGAGATCCTGAGGCCCATTGTTGTGCCATTCATCCACGACCATCACCTCATGTTGCAGCATGATAATGCCCGGCCCCATATAGCAAGGATCTGTACACAATTCCTGGAAGCTGAAAACATCCAAGTTCTTGCATGGCCAGCATACTCACCGGACATGTCACCCATTGAGCATGTTTGGGATACTCTGGATCGGCGTATACGACAGCGTGTTCCAGTTCCTGCCAACATTCTGCAAATTTGCATACCTATTGAAGAGGAGTGGACCACCATTCCACAGGCCGCAATCAACAACCTCTATGCGACGGAGATGTGTTGCACTGCGTGAGGCAAATGGTGACCACACCACCAGATACTGACTGGTTTTCTGCACATTTCAGAGTGGCCTTTTATTGTGGGCAGTCTAAGGCACACCTGTGCAATATTCATGCTGTCTAATCAGCACCTTGATAGGACACACCTGTAAGGTGGGATGGATTATCTCAGCAAAGGAGAAGCGCTCCCTAACACAGATTTAGACAGATTTGTGAACAATATTTGAGAGTAATGGGTCTTTTGTGTCTGTAGAAAATGTTTCATATCTTTGATTTCAGCTCATGCAAAATGGGAGCAAAACCGAAAGTGTTGCGTTTTTTTTTTTGGTCAGTGTAGTATAATTTATATTTCATTCATTTAATTCCCTGCTCCTTCTAGGCTTAGGAGTCCAGTGGCCTGTCCTCTGTAGTGATTGGCCGTCGTCCCTGTATGACTGTGTACAGATAGCTGTCAGTCATTGATAGGACTGCCCACTGGACTCCTGAATATAATGACAAGTTATACCGACTCTTTTCCTCTTTAACCCCTCGCTCCTCAGCTTCATTGATCTGTAAATTTGCCGC
Organism: Bufo bufo; assembly: GCF_905171765.1. Classification (NCBI taxonomy): domain Eukaryota; kingdom Metazoa; phylum Chordata; class Amphibia; order Anura; family Bufonidae; genus Bufo; species Bufo bufo. Next base: position 142,682,573 of record NC_053398.1, on the reverse strand, counting down.
CCCTTTATCCCCATTTAGCACCTGCTCCTCAATCCAAGATTCTCATCTTTGCCGGGCCACTCGCAGACTGGAGGAAAGTGTTTCTTTGGAGACGTGTCAGCGATAGTGAATAGCTAGTAGCCCGTGTTCCCCAACATGTGTTTCTGATTTGCCTGCTCAGAGCTGGTCCTGCTTATATGTGCTTTGGCAGCGGGCCCTGCTTGGCATACTGCCTGTCTCTGTGTCTTTGTCTCAGGCACTCACTGCATACCTTTTCTCCCTCAATGAGAAAACCAGCTTTCGAGAACAGTAAATTTGCAGAGAGCTGCTCTGTGCCCAGTGCATCTTGTATCCCTGTAAGTACGGCACCCCCCCTCCTTATGCTCTCCCTAACACACCCTGGCAATAAAGCAATGAAAAGGCTGCCCACAGCTGAGGGCAAGCTAAACACAAAAGCACTGGAAATTAAAACAAATTGGCCCATTAAGAACTTCATGTTGCTATAAATACTGAACAGCTAAACTGAACCGAGAGACGGAGCCATGGGAAAAATTCTCCCTGGAAACTTCCTTGTGTCAAACGAGATACTTGTATCCAGCAAGCCTGGGAAGAGAGGAGAGACGGAAGATAGGGGAGGGATCGGAGCATGTGAACATCAAAGATGAATTCATTAGCCCTAATGGGAGAAACACAGGACAGTAAAATATTACTGAGCATTTCTGCAGATACAGGCGGGTATATAGATTGCAAGCTGTAAAGGGCAGGAACATTTGTTTCAACTAAAGTTCTTTCCATAAAAGTTTGCAGAAACTTTACCACTACAGTATGTGGTGTTTGGTAGACCAGTTGTGATCAATCGGCCTGCTGTTTTCAGAATGCGGGTCAAATGTTGACCTTGTGACCAAGGCTTCTTTGATCCTCGAGCTGTCATCCAAGCGCATCCCTGTAACACATATACAGCCACCGAAAATATGCAGACAGAACTGATCGAATTATCTTTTCATACCATAATCTCCTAAAATCCTAAATAATATGCAACCCCCTTGTGAGACTAAGGGCTTCTTATGATGAGCATTAAACATTGTCAGCATCAAAGTAGATTGCTGGTAGGACAGTGCGGTAAGGGTATAAGCCTTTGTACAGGATAGTCACAATGGTGAGCTCAGCTGGGGGGAACATAAATGTTGCATTAATTAGAGTCACAGCCTACATTTGACCTTAAAGAGAATGTATCACCTATATTTTTTACTAATGAAAACCAGATACTAATACATATGCTTTTTTTCTAATCAGTTTTTATTTGCTGACTGTAGATTTTTTTATTTCTGTTTTCTGTGCCTGATTATGGAAGCAGCCATGTTGCCAGAGCAGATTTATTGATTTGCCTTTATAACAGCTACATGAACCATAGGAACCTGTGATCTGGAGATGACTCATTGAATAATATGGGAGAGTGTCATGGGTAGGTTTTGTGACCTGTACAGAGGTCATTGTGCAGGGAGAGGGGGAAGGTGCTGTGCTGCCTTTACATCGGCCACATGGATCATAGGAACCTGTGATCTGGAGATGACTCACTTAATTCTATGGGAGAGTGTTGTGCGTAGGATTTGTGACCTGTGTAGAGGTCATTGTGCAGGGAGGTGGAGGAGATAAGTTGCCTTTACAACAGCCACATGGACCACAAGAACCTGTAGTCTAGAGATGACTCATTGACTTCTGTTGGAGTGTCATATGGGTATACTCTGTGACCTAAGCAGAGCACATTGTACAGAGAGGATGAGGAGATGAGCTGTGTCATCACCTATTGTGGATCTTGTTTTATCTATCCATCTACACTCACCTAAAGAATTATTAGGAACACCATACTAATACGGTGTTGGACCCCCTTTTGCCTTCAGAACTGCCTTAATTCTACGTGGCATTGATTCCACAAGGTGCTGATAGCATTCTTTAGAAATGTTGGCCCATATTGATAGGATAGCATCTTGCAGTTGATGGAGATTTGAGGGATGCACATCCAGGGCACGAAGCTCCCGTTCCACCACATCCCAAAGATGCTCTATTGGGTTGAGATCTGGTGACTGTGGGGCCATTTTAGTACAGTGAACTCATTGTCATGTTCAAGAAACCAATTTGAAATGATTCGAGCTTTGTGACATGGTGCATTATCCTGCTGGAAGTAGCCATCATAGGATGGATACATGTTCTCATTCTGTTTACGCCAAATTCGGACTCTACCATTTGAATGTCTCAACAGAAATCGAGACTCATCAGACCAGGCAACATTTTCCCAGTCTTCAACAGTCCAATTTTGGTGAGCTCGTGCAAATTGTAGCCTCTTTTTCCTATTTGTAGTGGAGATGAGTGGTACCCGGTGGGGTCTTCTGCTGTTGTAGCCCATCCGCCTCAAGGTTGTGCGTGTTGTGGCTTCACAAATGCTTTGCTGCAGACCTCGGTTGTAACGAGTGGTTATTTCAGTCAACGTTGCTCTTCTATCAGCTTGAATCAGTCGGCCCATTCTCCTCTGACCTCTAGCATCCACAAGGCATTTTTGCCCACAGGACTGCCGCATACTGGATGTTTTTCCCTTTTCAGACCATTCTTTGTAAACCCTAGAATTGGTTGTGCGTGAAAATCCCAGTAACTGAGCAGATTGTAAAATACTCAGACCGGCCCGTCTGGCACCAACAACCATGCCACGCTCAAAATTGCTTAAATCACCTTTCTTTCCCATTCTGACATTCAGTTTGGAGTTCAGGAGATTGTCTTGACCAGGAGCACCCCCCTAAATGCATTGAAGCAACTGCCATGTGATTGGTTGACTAGATAATTGCATTAATGAGAAATAGAACAGGTGTTCCCAATAATTCTTTAGGTGAGTGTATGTACCCACACTTATTGTAGTTGTCATTTTATTCCTGTCTGTGATGATACTGAGATGACTGCTAAGAAACAAGCTCTAGAGAATAGGAAGTGTCATCCTATTTTAAGGCTAGCTGGTCAAAGTGAAAACTGCAAGATTTCAGGATTTTATAATAATGCATGGAAAGAATGTGACTAAAATATTTGTAAAATATATCATAAGCCCTTCATTTGAACAGTAGTGTCTTTTCTGGTGTCACATTCTCTTTAATGGGGTTGTCTCATAAGTCAGAACAGAAAGCTGCCATATAAGAGCCTCTCCTGCTTTGGCGGACCCAGTCTGTCCATCTCTGGTAGACAGAGAAGCCTGACCCATAGCCCTCGGTAGATGACCAGGCCTGCTTCTGTTTATAAAAAAAAAGTTGCCACTAAAGGCATTTTGTAGCCCAAAGTTAATACCCATGGTACTTTTAAGCCTGTGCAAAATTCTGAATTTTCTTAGCATGTCCACCTCTGGAGCTTCGCTCATCCAGTCCTGCAGACTAAAAGTAAGATGTCATATCAGCATGGCTTCGTGAGGGATCGGTCATGCCAAACTAATTTAAAACGTTTCTATGAGGAGGTAAGTACTAGACTTGACAGTGGCGAATAGATGGATGTCGTATATCTGGACTTCTCCAAAGCATTTGACACTGTACCACATAAAAGGTTAGTATATAAAATGAGAATGCTTGGACTGGGAGAAAACGTATGTATGTGGGTAAGTAACTGGCTCAATGATAAAAAACAGAGGGTGGTTATTAACGGTACACACTCAGATTGGGTCACTGTCACTAGTGGGGTACCTCAGGGGTCAGTTTTTGGCCCTATTCTCTTCAATATATTTATTAATGATCTTGTAGAAGGCTTGCATAGTAAAGTATCAATTTTCGCAGATGACACTAAACTGTGTAAAGTAATTTACACTGAAGAGGACAGTATACTACTATAGAGGGATCTGGATAGATTGGAGGCTTGGGCAGATAAGTGGCAGATGAGGTTTAACACTGACAAATGTAAAGTTATGCACATGGGAAGGAATAATGCAAGTCACCCGTACATACTAAATGGTAAAACACTGGGTAACACTGACATGGAAAAAGATCTAGGAATTTTAATAAACAGCAAACTAAGCTGCAAAAACCAGTGTCAGGCAGCTGCTGCCAAGGCCAATAAGATAATGGGTTGCATCAGAAAGGGCATAGATGCCTGTGATGAGAACATAGTCCTACCACTTTAGAAATGGCTAGTCAGACCACACATAGAGGACTGTGTACAGTTCTGGGCTCCTGTAAACAAGGCAGACATAGCAGAGCTGGAGAGGGTCCAGAGGAGGGCAACTAAAGTAATAACTGGAATGGGGCAACTACAGTACCCTGAAAGATTATCAAAATTAGGGTTATTCACTTTAGAAAAATGACGACTGAGGGGAGATCTAATTACTATGTATAAATACAGTACAGACCAAAAGTTTGGACACACCTTCTCATTCTTTATTTTTTTTCATGACTATGAAGGCATCAAAACTATAAATTAACACATGTGGAATTATATACATAACAAACAAGTGTGAAACAACTGAAAATATGTCATATTCTAGGTTCTTCAAAGTAGCCACCTTTTGCTTTGATTACTGCTTTGCACACTCTTGGCATTCTCTTGATGAGCTTCAAGAGGTAGTCCCCTGAAATGGTCTTCCAACAGTCTTGAAGGAGTTCCCAGAGATGCTTAGCACTTGTTGGACCTTTTGCCTTCACTCTGCGGTCCAGCTCACCCCAAACCATCTCGATTGGGTTCAGGTTCGGTGACTGTGGAGGCCAGGTCATCTGGCGCAGCACCCCATCACTCTCCTTGATAGTCAAATAGCCCTTACTTTCAAAGTTTTCCCAATTTTTCGGCTGACTGACTGACTTTCATTTCTTAAAGTAATGATGGCCACTCGTTTTTCTTTACTTTGCTGCTTTTTTCTTGCCATAATACAAATTCTAACAGTCTATTCAGTAGGACTATCAGCTGTGTATCCACCTGACTTCTCCTCAACGCAACTGATGGTCCCAAGCCCATTTATAAGGCAAGAAATCCCACTTATTAAACCTGACAGGGCACACCTGTGAAGTGAAAACCATTTCAGGGGACAACCTCTTGAAGCTCATCAAGGGAATGCCAAGAGTGTGCAAAGCAGTAATCAAAGCAAAAGGTGGCTACTTTGAAGAACCTAGAATATTACATATTTTCTGTTGTTTCACACTTGTTTGTTATGTATATAATTCCACATGTGTTAATTCATAGTTTTGATGCCTTCAGTGTGAATCTACAATTTTCATAGTCATGAAAATAAAGAAAACTCTTTGAATGAGGTGTGTCCAAACTTTTGGTCTGAACTGTATATCAGGGGTCAGTACAGAGATCTATCCCATCATCTATTTATCCCCAGGACTGTGACGAGGGGACATCCTCTGCGTCTGGAGGAAAGAAGGTTTGTACACAAACATAGAAGAGGATTCTTTACGGTAAGAGCAGTGAGACTATGGAGCTCTCTGCCTGAGGAGGTGGTGATGGTGAGTACAATAAAGGAATTCAAGAGGGGCCTGGATGTATTTCTGGAGTGTAATAATATTACAGGCTATAGCTACTAGAGAGGGGTCGTTGATCCAGGGAGTTATTCTGATTGCCTGATTGGAGTCGGGAAGGAATTTTTTATTCCCCTAAAGTGGGGAAAATTGGCTTCTACCTCACAGGGGTTTTTTTTGCCTTCCTCTGGATCAACTTGCAGGAAAACAGGCCGAATTGGATGGACAAATGTCTTTTTTCGACCTTATGTACTATGTTACTATGTTATTGGTGCGTGTTTGTAGTCATGTAACATATGTGATTCTTTTACTTTGTTAATCGGCTTTTATGGTTTGTAAAATGGGTCAATTTCTCTTGGAGAAAAAAAAATTGCCAAGGCTCATGGTGGTCTCACACGGATATATAAACTTTTAATTGCACCGACTTTTTCAACTAATTGTTCTACAGAGCCGGAGACATCCATTACATCTCTCGTGTTTCGGGTTTACATTTGCGACTAACAGCTTTGACAGAATTACACTTATTACAGCAACTCTTTTATTTCTGCCCTCGCAGGACTTACTTGTTATTTTCTTTCCCCCAACACACTGTAATTAAGTTTGACATAAGCACATGGATTAAATATGTGGACTGGTGACAGAGGGCGGAACTTTTTCATATTTTTTTTTTCTGCGTCCATATGGAGAATGTAAGAATATGATGTGCAAACTTTAAAAAAAATGAAAGGCTGCTGAGCAGTGGCCTCATTAGTAACATAGCGGCTTGTTTTACTGCAGAGTCTTGTGTTAATAATCATCCAGTTGCTGTTGCCCCACCACTGGAGCTCTTGTATGTTCTGCAAATGTGACCTGCAAAAATGGCTTCCTCCGTGCTGTCATATCATACACAGCTGTCAAGATGAATGGTACGTTTTGAATTCACAGAGGATTTGGCATGGAGTTTTCCAAAAATAGTGGCTCCATACCAGCTCCAAGTTGTAATGCGGCGGTATTGTTATTCTGTAGAGGTGTCTGAAGCTCTTTATAACCATGTTTGTTTGTACTTAGATTTTTTGCATGCACTCTGTGTGTCGGATTTCAGTGGAGGCTTCAAAATTGCAAATAAAAAAATTGCATCTGTGTGAATACATGAGTACCGCATGAATACCAATTTATTCTCTAAACTGCTGGTAGGAAATTATATCTGAACTCATACCATACCTGTAGGAAATGCCATATGGAACTTAGAAGGAAGTATTTGGAATTCATACAGTCCCCATAAGAAACACCATATGAAAACACACTGCCAAAAATTAGCAATTTGCAATGTTGTACGGTACTGATTTTTCATGTGGTTATGTGCATGCGACGTTAAAGGGGTTGTGTCACTTCAGCAAATAGCATTTATCATGTAGAGAAAGTTAATACAAGGCATTTACTAATGTATTGTTATTCTCCATATTGCTTCCTTTCCTGGCTGGATTCATTTTTCCATCACATTATACACTGCTGGTTTCCATGATTACGACCACCCTGCAATCCAGCAGCGGTGGTTGTGCTTGAACACTATAAGAAAAAGTGCAGGCCTCTCTGGTGGCCGAGACTGTGGGAGAGAACATAGGATGGTGCTTTTTCCTATAGTGTGCAAGCACGGCCACCACTGATGGGTTGCAGGGTGGTTGTAATGGAAATGAATCCAGCCAGCAAAGAATGCAACATGGACATTAGTAAGTGCCTTGTATTAACTTTCTCTACATGATAAATGCTATTTGCTGAAGTGACACAACCTCGTTAAGCTAATACCCTTCCTTAACAGTATAAAGGATATAAGTTGGGGCAGGTAGACCTCATGGGATTTAAATAATTAACTTCGCCTTATCGGAGGCCTTACATTTTAATGCTGTATGGAGACTGATCTCCGTACAGCATTCATCCAAAATTTTGAGCAAAGCGACTCTAGGGTCCAAATCTTGCTTCGCTCATCACTAATGGTTATATCTTCTTCATATCTGTGACTGTAGCTCGGTCCATTTAAAAGAAATGTGTCATCAGAAAATGATCTATTGTTTAAATCATATTTTTATGGTAAACATTTTTTTAGAATTTTTGTTGTTTCACTATATATATTTAAAAAATGCATATAATCCTGCAATTTTCACAAAGGTCACTAGGTTTAATAATAGGTCAATATTTCCTGTTCTGTAGAGGTAACTTTTCAGTAGTTATTGCAGCCCCTGATTAGCTGGTGCAGAGGATGGGAGTAGTAGTGGCTCTGATGAGATGATGTGTCACAGTGTACTCTCTTAGGTCATTACTCCCTGGGGATCAGTGCAGTTAAAAGGTGGTATAGGAAATCAGGCCAGAAGTAGAAGACTAAAAATCTCTCTTTACTAAGGGCAAAATAGAAGTTCATCCATCAGTAGTTTGTACACAGTGCAATTTCTCTCCCCAGGTGATGAGGTTTGGCAGATAATGGTACCTCTAGTAAGCTGTCTTGCTGATGTCTCTTTCCTGACCTTCTGGATAACAGCTGAACACTGGCACATATTGCTGTAGGTGTCCACTGTGTAATGCAGGCTTTTGAGTTGGTCTGGCCTGAATGTGATTTAGGTGATGGGTGTCTGAGCTGTAGTCCCTTACCTGCAGCAGTGTCTGAATTGGTATTGTTGCTGGCTGTAAACACTGTAGCTTTGAACATGTAGTTCTGTATTCTTTTAGTCGCTCTTGAGTAGTGGCCTTCCGGATGAGTTGGTTCTCTGGCCCCTAAGTCCTTACGAGCAGGAGCAATAGGGTGTGTAACATATTTTAGGCCTAGTGGCCAGTGTGAAAATAGGAGGAATATATACATTTGTTTTATACACTACTCACAAAAAGATAGGGATATTTAGCTTGTGGGTGAAATTTGAGGATGAACCTAAATTGCACTCTAACATTTACAGGTGAACTTAAAGGGGTTGTCTCATCTCAGATAATGGGGGCATATCACTAGGATATGCCCCCATTGGGACCCACACCTATATTGGGAACGGCGCCCCGCAAGGTGGTGGCTGGAGGACTCCGGTCTGGCCACCACCAAGCGCTCTCCCCATAGAAGTGAATGGGAGTGCACCACGTGTAACCGGCCACCGCTCCTATTCACTTCTATGGGCCCGACGGAAATATTTTCAGCGGCCCCAAAGAAAATGAATGGAGGGCAGCTGCACATGCACAGTGCACCCTCCACCACTTTCGTGGCTCCATTCTAGATATAGGTGTGGGTCCCAGCGGTGGGACCCGCACCTATAAGACAATGGGAGCATATCCTAGCGATGTTCCGTTTTTGTTTCCGTGTGTCTTCCTTTATTTTTGGAGGATCACCAGACATGAAGGAAAGTAAAAATAAGTCTAAGTCAAGTTTGCCATGCAAATGATAGGAAAAAAACGGACGCGGATGACAATCTTGTGTGCCTCCGCGTTTTTTCACGGTCCCATTGACTTGAATGGGTCCTCGAACCGTTTTCCGTGAAAAAAATAGGACAGGTTATATTTTTTTGACGGACTGGAACCACGGATCACGGACGCGGATGACAAACGGTGCATTAGCCGAGTTTTCAACGGACCCATTGAAAGTCAATGGGTCCGCAGAAAATCACGAAAAACTGAACAATGGACACAGACTAAAACAACGGTCGTGTGCATGAGGCCTTATGCTGTGATTTTTTCCGCACGAAAATCCATACGGAAAAACTGAGAGTAATATGCAACTTGTGCAGGTAGCCTTATATGTTTACTAGACATGAATCGCCACCGGTTTTTTTTGGGCCATGCATTCACAAATGTCTCATGGAATTGCGCCCTTAAAAACCAAACACGAGACGAAAGACTTCACCTGGATGGAATTAACACATTTAGCCCCTCCGCCCAGCAGTGATAGTGTTAAGCAGCAGAATTCTTTATCCTTTCATTTTCCTAAACCCCAAGATGCAGTTCACGCTAATCCTGATTTATTTTGGATTTATCTGTGTTATTAATTCTGGTGATGGATGTTGCACAGCACTAGGGAGGGTGATGGCGTGAGGTGTGGATGCTGCTTTACCGCGCCATTCTCTTAACCCGTCCGAGCGGACGCCGTCACCGCACAAAAGGATTTCTCAGAATGAGTTGACTGCAGTAATTTGATGTTTTTTGTTTCGTGTAAATATCTTGTCATATCTCCCCAGCACTAATCTGGATTTAATGTGGATTTAAATATTAACAATGCAAAATAATTTGGGTTACAAAAAATAATCTCCCAGGATAAAGTAGGGAACAAAATACTGTATATTATCAGCTTTGAAGAGCACATGAGACTATTTACATATTCAAATCTGCGCAGGAAAATGGTGACGAGCTTGAGACCTCTCGTCGGAGCCTGGCAGAATTATAGAGATTGGGCAGACGGTCTCTGTTTCCCATCAGTGCACCCCACCCTTTCTTTTAGTCACACCAGACCATTTTAGATGTTTCATTTAAAATATGTATGACAGGAAATTAAGACCTTATTGCCAGAAACTTGAAGGTCTTTCTATTTAAATATCTTTCCAAATAGCGCTGATTGGAGTAACATTTCCATTAACTATGCAGACTACCCCGGTGCCAGCTCACACCAGCAAAAGTGCTTAATAACTTCATGTAGCTTTAGGAGCATTGAGTAATGCAGAAGACAAAAGTCAATGCCTTCGGGAGGATGAGAAAGAATGAGGCGTATCTTGATGTTATGGAGTATATACACTCCTCAACATTGAAATTGCAACACCAAGAAGGAAAAGTCATGGAATTATGGAAATCACAGGTGTGATAGACGTGTTAATGATATGCAAATGATAAAAGAAATGGAAACTAAATATTGTCAACATCTCGATTTATTCGGAATACACGTGCAGAAATACACACACCTACACGCCTTGGCATGCTATCAGTGAGGTTATTCATGATTGTCTGAGGAATGTTCTGCCTCGCTGAATGCACTTGGACATGCAAATCATCAAGATTTGAAATTGACGACCAATGACATCCCAGATGTGCTCGATGGGAGACAAGTCCAGAGACACTGCAGGCCACGGGAGAATGTTTAGGCCACACAGGCTGCTCACAGTAGCATGAGCAGCATATGACCTGGCATTTGTCCTGCTGAAAAATGGCTAGTGGGACAATTTGGAGAAATGGCCGTACCACTGGTTCTACGACCAAATCAATGTAATGCTGAGCTATTAGTGTGCTTGAAATAAAGACTAGAGAGGTCTGGCTGGTTCCATCCCTAGCATGAGGTTGTTCTAGGGAGAATTCAGAGAGAGAGGTGGCAGAGTTGATGTGCTCCCTCTTCTCAGACCCAGAAAGCTTCAGAGACTTCTGCAACAGATCTTTGCAGAAAGAGAAGAATAAAAAGAGAGTAAGATAAAAAAAAGAACGTACAATCTACATGGCAAAGCATAGAAATTAGAAAGGTAACCTGCTACTACAGCCATTCAGACTTTGCTGCTGTGAGGGACACCATTAAGGCCCCCTTCACACTTGGATTCCTCCTGACCAGACGTGTCCAATTCTGTATTCCGCAGTGAACACTACATTCATCATTGCCAAGGTACTGTTGCTGCCATGGATTCTACTGAGAAAGACTTCAGCACGATAGAAAAGAAGCCATAACTCCCATCCTTGCTCATTGTCTAGGAGAGAATTGCACAGCTGGAACTGTCTCGGCTATAGTTGGATGTACTACAACACCCATTTTGCACTACAGCAAAGAGAGAGGTTTATTCTACTACCACTGGCCTGGTTTTCTGACTTCTACACCATATGCTGGCCATTGCACCCCTTGCGCCCTGCCTTGCACCGATACAGACATTTAACATCACAGGCACTTCACCTACCATCAGGCAGGAGCCCCAAAACCAGGGTGAGCCCCGAGGGAAGAAAGGGTGTACCCTTCTTTCACTGTACAGCTCTCTCTGGGGAGCAACGATGTGAGGACAGCCACTGTGAAAGTCAGATCCACTACCACACCCATCCTCCATACCAGCTCCTCCCAGCCGCTGCCCAATCTGACCACAGAAAATCTTGAAAATGCTTGTGTTTTACTTCAAAAAATGATTGTCTATTTCGACATTTATTTCCCTGCATATTCTTCCCTATATGATTTTTTTATTTAGGTCAACAACACTGCAGCCAGATAAGGTACATGAACGGTACATGCACTGCAGAGTGCCAGAAGATATTTATCACAGTACATAACACTGTGGTTAGGGGATTTGTGGAATTGTTTTCAATAACTCGGCATACTGTGGATATGGCGTTAGAAAAAAAAACGGTAGAAATGTAACAGAGCCAAGATAGTGCTGCCTCGCTCATACAAATAGTGCTGTGCAGTACTGCTGTAGTGCAATAGAGTGCCCATATAAACAGCTGCAAACAGTGCCCAGATAGTGCCACACAGTACCAAGATAGTGCCGCCTCGCTCATACAAATAGTGCTGTGCAGTACTGCTGTAGTGCAATAGAGTGCCCATATAAACAGCTGCAAACAGTGCCCAGATAGTGCCACACAGTACCAAGATAGTGCCGCCTCGCTCATACAAATAGTGCTGTGCAGTACTGCTGTAGTGCAATAGAGTGCCCATATAAACAGCTGCAAACAGTGCCCAGATAGTGCCATGAAGTTCAAAGTTAATGTTTTGGGGAAATAGCTCTAGATGTCCTGTATCTGAGACCTGAAAGTCAACTTATCTTTGCAAAGAACTTCGATGTTGTTGTAAGAAAGTTTCCTAAATGCTTCGTTTTTTGAGCTGCGTCCTTTATGAGGAATATATGAGATTGTCATAAATCAGTCTACAGATGTTCAAACAAAATGGATGCAGATTAAATGAGCTCACAGGACTAAGGTTAGAAACAAGGTGAATAAGCTCATATTTCCTCCTGAAGGTATAAACCATAATCCTGATAATTATTACATCATTGTATTGTCAGTCGGCAAATTAGGTTCAGGCTTCCGTAAACTTCATCTCTGAGCTGGTGAGGTGTGGAGAGAGACCCCTCTGGATATCCGTGTGACTGTTCTCAGACTTTATTATCCGTTTTATGTATTTTTTGTGTGTGTATATTTCTTTGGACTGTTTCCGTATGTGAACTGTATTAGTGCTTTTTTATTCTAACCATTGCAGGTTCTTTTGGGAAAACTACAGGGATGTCATGTTCCTTACGTGGGCATAGTGACTGAGGTTATAAAGGAGTAGCTCAAACAGTGCAACACTGCCACGTATGTAAGGAGCCACGTTGTATGGTACAGGACAGGGCCATGGGTGAGGCTGTGAGGGAGCGGAAACTGCAGGATGCCACTGCAGTATATAGTGGTATACATTGTACAGACATATAGTGGTATACATTGTATAGACATATAGTGGTATACATTGTACAGACATATAGTGGTATACATTGTATAGACATATAGTGGTATACATTGTGTAGACATATAGTGGTATACATTGTACAGACATATAGCGGTATACATTGTATAGACATATAGTGGTATACATTGTACAGACATATAGTGGTATACATTGTGCAGACATATAGTGGTATACATTGTGCAGACATAGTGGTATACATTGTACAGACATATAGTGGTATACATTGTATAGACATATAGTGGTAGACATTGTATAGACATATAGTGGTATACATTGTGCAGACATATAGTGGTATACATTGTATAGACATATAGTGGTATACATTGTATAGACATATAGTGGCATACATGGTATAGACATACAGTATAGTGGTAGACATTATATATACATATAGTGGTATACATTGTGCAGACATATAGTGGTATACATTGTGCAGACATAGTGGTATACATTGTATAGACATATAGTGGCATACATGGTATAGACATACAGTATAGTGGTAGACATTGTATAGCCATATAGCGGTATACATTTTATACACATATAGCTGTATACATTGTATAGACATATCGTGGAATACATTGTATGGACATATCGTGGAATACATTGTACAGACATATAGTGGTATACATTGTACAGACATACAGTGGTTACATTGTATAGACATATAGTGGTATATATTGTACAGACATATAGCGGTATACATTGTATAGACATATAGTGGTATACATTGTACAGACATACAGTGGTTACATTGTATAGACATACAGTGGTATACATTGTACAGACATATAGCGGTATACATTGTACAGACATACAGTGGTATACATTGTACAGACATATAGTGGTATACATTGTACAGACATATAGTGGTATACATTGTGCAGACATATAGTGGTATACATTGTATAGACATATAGTGGTATATATTGTACAGACATATAGCGGTATACATTGTACAGACATAGTGGTATACATTGTACAGACATATAGTGGTATACATTGTGCAGACATAGTGGTATACATTGTATAGACATACAGTGGTTACATTGTATAGACATATAGCGGTATACATTGTACAGACATATAGTATACATTGTGCAGACATATAGTGGTATACATTGTATAGACATATAGTGGTATACATTGTACAGACATATAGTGGTATACATTGTATAGACATATAGTGGTATATATTGTACAGACATATAGCGGTATACATTGTGCAGACATAGTGGTATACATTGTATAGACATATAGTGGCATACATGGTATAGACATACAGTATAGTGGTAGACATTGTATAGACATATAGCGGTATACATTTTATACACATATAGCGGTATACATTGTATAGACATATCGTGGAATAAATTGTATCAACATATCGTGGAATACATTATATGGACATATAGTGGTATACATTTTATAGACATATTTTATAGACATTTATCAAACAGAAATATGCCTAAATTAGGCGTATTTCTGGCATAGATTGCAGCTCAAAGGTCCTTTGCACAGCAATCCCCGCTCACGCCAGGTTTAATAAAGTAGACATGGGCAGGGAAGAGGAAGGCCGGCAGGCCTGTCTCATTCACAATTTTTTACCCCTTTTTTTTAGGCGTAGAAAATGGTCTAAATATAAAGCTGGGTTCACACGAGCGTGTCCGGATTAGGTCTGGATGCGTCCCGGTGTGTTGCGGCAAACCCGCACGAGTAGGAATGCAATTGCAGTCAGTTTTGACTGCGATTGCGTTCCGATGTTCAGTTTTTATCGCGCGGGTGCAATGTTTTTTGTACGCGCGTGTTAAAAAACTGACTTCACAGAAGTTCGGGCTTGGGATCGGTGTTCTGTAGATAACATGGTTATAAGGGAAAATAATAGCATTCTGAATACAGAATGCTTAGTAGGTGATCAATTGAGGGTTAAAAAAAAATAAAAAAATTAACTCACCTCCTCCGTGTAGTTCCCGGTCTCTTCTTTACTTCTTTAATGATGAGCTGTCGGCTAAAGGACCTTTGGTGACGTCAGATCACATGCTCCAATCACATGGTACATCACCACGGTGATGGACCATGTGATTGGAGCATGTGATCTGACGTCACCAAAGGTCCTTTAGCCGACAGCTCATCAGAAGAGACTGGGAACTACGCGATCAAGAGGAGAAGGTGAGTTAATTTGTTGTTGTTTTTTTTAACCCCTCCAGCGCTATTTTACTAAGCATTCTGTATTCAGAATGCTATTATTTTCCCTTATAACCATGTTATAAGGGAAAATAATACAGTGAATAGACTGTCACCTAGCAACCATGCATGAAAATCGCACCGCATCCGCACTTGCTTGCGGATGCTTGCGATTTTCACGCAACCCCATTCACTTCTATGGGGCCTGCGTTGCGTGAAAAACGCAGAATATAGAGCATGCTGCGATTTTCACGCAACGCACAAGTGATGCGTGAAAATCATCGCTCATCTGAACAGCCCCATAGAAATGAATGGGTCCGGATTCAGTGCGGGTGCAATGTGTTCACCTACTATATCAGTCCTGAAACGTGTTGTTTGTACACAGTTAATAAACACATGAAAGAGATACCCGCTCTCTGAATCCATCATTGGGTAGCATCGCCAGTTCTAGCTTCCCTTTTTACCACGTTTATCTGTGTTGATCTCCGGACATCATTCCGGCAGAACCACCAGGCTGCAGCCATCACTCCAGCGATTTCTCAAGGTTTTTCAAGCTGTTGTTCGCCCAGCACCACTACATCAGGTGGGTAGGACTAGTTTCCTCCTTCCCCTGTACTTTTACCAATCAATATTGCCCTATGTGCGCTGTTTATGGTTTTTTAATAGATTGAGTTTAATAACGATGATAACCATGTTCACTGGCCCGATGGAGTCCGAATGGACAGTCTCTTGATGCCCGTCAAGAAGAGCTTTTCCTGTCATATATGCTAAACATAGGGCTCAAATGCTTTCTGCACAGAGCCTTAGAGATCTGAACTCTTGGAAAAGATGAATTTCATGAAAACCAATAGCAGATATTTCTAAGACCTGGGAATCTAGGGATAGTCCTGAATGCAGAGTGTCGTCAATATTACAAGCGTGGGTGGGGATAGGAAGAATTAATCAAGTGAAGAAAATCCAAAGCATCAATAATCTTGCTCTACAGGGTGGGTCAATGAACTGCCTTCAGTGCTGCCTCTGTCGCCACAATCAAAGAGTCTTTAGCTGTTATCAGACACTTCCATCAGCTGCAAAAGTGGCAGCTTTCCAATAATGCTGACACCCTTCTCCCCCAGGGTGAGGTCAGCGATGGCAGGAGATGGACACTGTCTCTGCACTGCATACATCTTGTTAGCTGACACTATATTAGCAAGTGGCCCCAGCCTGATCTGTGACCTTGACATTGACCTGCAGACAGCCCTACAGATCAGGGAAGCCTGAAATCAATGAGAGAGCGGAGCAGCATCCGGGTAACGTCGTTGCATCCAGTCAGGCCCTAGTACAGAATGCGGTGCTCCCTGTAACACCATTTTTTACACTGCACTAAGCCAAAACCAAGTGCACCATCGGGGCTCAGGCACTCAACTCTTTGTACGGTCTTCATCCGATCAGCAATTTTTTGCAGATTGGATGCAGACCCATTCATGTCAATGGGGTCGCAAAAGATGCTGTCCGCATCCGTTTGTCTGTTCCCCGGCCTGCATAAAAGATAGAACATGTCCTATTCTTGCCCGTTTTGCGGATGAGGATAGGACATTTCTGAGTTAGGGTCCATTCACATGTCCGCAAAATGGGTCCGCATCCGTTCCATAATTTTGCGGAACAGGTGCGGACCCATTCATTTTCAATGGGGCCGGAATGTGCTGTCCGCATCCGTATTTGCGGATCCGCACTTCCGGATCCGCACTCTGCAATTGCGGACAAGAAAGCATTTTTTATGAGAGTGCCGGCGACGTGCGGTCCGCAAAATGCAGAACGCACATTGCCGGTGTCCATGTTCGCAAAACTCATACGGACGTGTGAATGAACCCTTAAAAAACAAATTGTGACACGCACCCGGCAGTGATCAATGTTCTCCTCCAGTGCAGGGGGGATACAAAGACCAATGTAAAATGCTGTTCTTTGTAAATGACCTCCAATGACCCTTAGGCCTCTTGCGCACTAACGTTTTTTCTTTCCGTTTCCGTTCCGTTTTTTGCGTTCTGTATACGGACCGTATACGGAACCATTCATTTCAATGGATCCGCAAAAAAAACGGAAGGTACTCCGTATGCCTTCTGTTTCCGTTTTTCCGTTCAAAGATAGAACATGTCCTATTATTGGCCTTTATTACGGACAAGGATAGGACTGTTCTATTAGGGCCCGGCTGTTCCATTCCGCAAAAAACGGAATGCATACGGACGTTATCCGTATTTTTTGCGGATCCGTTTTTTGTGGGCTGCAAAATACTGAAAAAGCCATATGGTCGTGTGCAAGAGGCCTTAGGATGGGTTCACAATGCCTAAAAAATTCTACAAATACGCTGATCAAGTCTGTCATTTTTTAAACTATTTTTAAACAAAACATTTCCCTAGGATGAAAACTGTGTGTGAAGGAACCTTTAAAGGGGTTTTCTGGAATCGGAATACTGATGACCTATCCTCAGGATAGGCCATAAATATCAAACAGTTAGGGGGTGACTCTTGGCACCCCCATCAATCAGCTGTTTGGTTCGGCTGTAGTGCTCGTGCAGGTGCAGCAGCCTCTTCAGACCATCTACTGTACCTGTGTGGCATACATGTACTAGTGGCAGTGCAGAGTATTGCAGCTTCGTTCAATTCAAGTGATTGGATGAAGCTGCAATTCCCTGCACCTATGGCATTAAGTAGTTAATGTGTAGGTTGACGGATGAAGGTAAACCTAGAAGAGTCTGCAGTGCTTGCATGAGGAGGCCATCAATAAGTTGGAAAACCTCTTTAATTAAAGGTGTTATCCCATGACTAATGTGAAAAATTAAAATCAGACATCATATAATCCATGACCATCTCTTTTTAAGAAAGCTAGAACCAGTCCTGTACCTCACATGGGTCCAGAGATCTCCCCATTCATTGCTCTGCTACATTTATATCAAGCTGAAAGCTCCAGGGGCGTGTCCATGCTCTCCCTATCACAGCTCAGGAGGCAGATGAAGGATGAAACTGAGCATGTGCGGCCACCTCAGTGAGCAGGTCAAAGAAATAAGAAAGAAAAAAACTAACAGTAGGTGCCGCTACACAGATAGGTTTTATTGAATAACTCACTGGCTATGCATAATTTTTAATTGCATGCAATTACCAAAATCTTCAGATCCAGGTGCTGGTTTGAAAACTGTAGAATATATTTCGTGGGACAACCCCTTTAAATACCTGTGCAGCTCGTCAGGTATTTAATGCCTACTGGATTATCCAAGCTTTAAAAATTGATAGACTCTTCTCAGGATATGAATTAACTGGGGAGAGAGATAAAAAAAACAAAAGCAAAAGCAATCACGGGGCAATACATTTGACTGCAATGGTACACCAGCGCATAATAACGAGGCACTCGCTGATGCTTAGTAGTGGTGCGGTAGGTACTTTTATTAGAAGCTCTGTCCTATGTGATGGGTCAGTTCTTTGTTTCATATTAGATTGGTGGATCGATCACCAGTTTGAAGCGCCCACAAATGGGAAAAAGCTGCAATTCCCAGCATAGGCGCTACCCTTATTGCAGCATGGACCAGTGTAACCCATGAAGAAGCTGCAGCACTCGCCTGAGCGTCACAGTCCTTCAAAACAGCTGATTGGCGCTCAGACCGATCCCCCACTGATCAAAGTCTAGGTCATTCATTTTTAAAACCCAGATAAGCCCTTTAAGCTTTATCTGCATGGGGGAGTATAATGCAAGGATTTTTTACTTTAGCACAACAAATAATTTTATAGAAATGTGCTTAGAGCTGTCATCACTTCTACTGCTCCACTCCGCAGGGGGCGACGGCGAGCACAGGGCTAACTTCTCCCAGGTTAATGAAAATATGAATGAATTGATTCACCCTGAGATGAAAAAATGACAATTGGTAAAACGTTTTATTGCATCTTTTCAGCTTATGAACGATGCTGAATCCCTGATGTTAAAGAAGAGCTCTCACCTCTCCTGACATGCCTGTTTTAGTGACTGCTTGCATTCCCCAGTTAATAACAATTCTGGAGCCTCTATTCTTATCCCTCTGTGTTATGCCATTCCTTTATTATTCTCCCTAGAAGTTTATGAATGATTTGCCAGCAGTCTGCAATAAAGGTTCAGCTGGGTGTTACCAGTTGGGGGTGTTTTCCTGCAGAGTCTGACACTGTCCAATCAGTGCTGCCAGTGTCAGACTGCAAGGACACCCCCCTCCCTCTTCCCAACTGGTAACACCCAGTCATTTATAAACTTCTAGTAGGAATAACAGAGGAATGTTACAACATAGGATCATAAAAATAGATGCACTAGAATTGTTATTACATGGAGGATGCAAGTAGCCGCTAAAAAGACATGCCAGGAGAGTGGACGGTTCCTCTTTACTTTCAACTGTGACAGGAATAGCTCTGGAAATAAAAAGCTCACCCCACTTTATCGAGCTCATGCACATGACTGTGTTTTTTGTCCGCATCCGATTTGCATTTTTTGCGGGTCGGATGCGGATCCATTCACTTCAATGGGGCCGCAAAAGATGCGGAGAGCGCACCATGTGTATGTCCATTCCATGGCACCTGCTATCCTATACGGACAAGGATAGGACGTTTCAATAGAGGGCAGCAGGGGCGGATTGTCCATAGCACTCACAGGGAAATCTCCCGGTGGGCCGATGCCCAAGGGGCCGTCTGAGCCCTCCTCATGGCCAGCCAGTGGAAGTTTTTGGGGATGTATTTTGTGATGTACTGTGATATTTGGCTGTGTTGGGGTGGTACAGGTGAAACTCGAAAAATTAGAATATCGTTCAAAAGTCCATTTATTTCAGCAATGCAACTTAAAAGGAATTGCATTAATGCAACTTAAAATTAGAATTTTGTGAAAAGGTTCAATATTCTAGGCTCAAAGTGTCACCCTCCAGTCAGCTAATTAATCCATACCCCCTGAGCAAAGGGAACCTGAGATTGTGACTTTGGGGTTTCATAAGCTGTAAGCCAGAATCATCCAAATTATAACAAATAAAGGCTTGGAATATCTCGCTTTGCATGTAATAAGTCTATCATATGTTAGTTTCACCTTTTAAGTTGCATTACTGAAATAAATGAACTTTGCACAATATTCTAATTTTTCGAGTTTCACCTGTATAACGTGCCGCAACATGGTTTTGCTGGCCCCGACCACTTGTGTTGGACCTTCCTTCCATCAATTTGGACCCGACTATAAAACAGGGCCAATTTTAGTATTTTTTCCAGGGCCACTTTAAGTTCCCAGTCTGCCCCTGGAGGGCAGGACGTTCCGTTCCGCAAAATGCACAGCCAGTATCTTTGTTTTGCGCTTCCCCAAGTTGTGGATCACAAAAATAGCTAGGGCCATGTGCATGAGCCCTTCCTGTTATCATTACAGATTTTTGACTTCTTACTAGAGACGAGTGAATTGATTCGGAAATTTAACTCAATAAAAAAAAAAATTTGGGGGATTTGTTAGAATCAGAATCTTGTGCGGTTCTATTCAGGTGAATCGAGGAGACGTGCAGACTAAGATGTCACTAGGTTCTAGACATATCCCTAATGTGTGATGTGTTTTAGGCCAGCGACCGTTGTGTGCTTTGCGGTCAGCAAATTGCGGATTCGCAAAACACGGATGGTGTCCGTGTGCGTTCGGCAATTTGCAGAACGGAACGGCACGGACAGCCATTGATATAACTGCCTATTCTTGTCCGCAAAACTGACAAGAATAGGACAGGTTATATTTTTTTTTGCGGACCACAGAACGGGGCAACAGATGCGGACAGCACACGGAGTGCTGTCCGCATCTTTTGCAGCCCCATTAAAGTGAATAGGTCCGTGTGTATGAGGCCTTACACATCTATGCAGTGGGAAGAGCTTTTAATACTACGCTGCAAGGACTTTTTTTTACTATATTATTGCTATATTGTGTGTTTGTACGCCACAGTAAGAATAGGTCATGAGATCAGCTTCTGTGTATAATATACATTCACCAGGAATAAAAGCACATTCTGAAAACGGCTTCCTGTTTGAAGATATTTCTGTATAGTAACATGAATAGATATTTGTCTCGGATATTGGTGCATAAAAACAGGGATCTGTTACTACAGAAGTGGATGATATTTAAACAGCTCGCTGCTGAATGCCATTCATTTCAGAGTTACATTTTTAAAAACCCATCTGCTTTGTTCTTAGGACACGTTACCATTGCTCTGCAATATTGCTGATACGTGTGAACACACCCTTATAATTTGACTCAGGATGGGTCCATACATTTCCCACCCATTATCTTCACGTACAAGACCCCATTCACACGATGCAAGAAAATTAACTTGCCCTGATCTGAGGTCATGCTGCAGATTTTCACATTCCCAGCACGCCCCATCTACTGTGAATTTTCTACGCGTTTGCAATGCAAAGGTTGAAATCTGCATGTAACACATTTCCACAGATTTCAGCGTACATTCACTCATCCAAACTTTCTGCAGCAGTATTCCACTGTGGGTTTTCCTGTGATTCCATGGCAAATTCCACAATGAATCTGCAGCAAAAAATCTGCTTGCGTTTCCTACAGATTTGTCCCAGATATTGCTGAGGGTTTGCCTTGGAATGGCAAAGGGTGAAATTCCGTGCTGAAAATCCTAAGGCTGGGTTCACCCGGGCGTTGCGGGAAAATGTGCGGGTGCGTTGCGGGAACACCCGCTATTTTTCTGCGCGAGTGCAAAACATTGTAATGCGTTTTGCACTCGCGTGAGAAAAATCGTGCATGTTTGGTACCCAAACCCGCTTGTGATCGGTGTTCTGTAGATTGTATTATTTCCCCTTATAACATAGTTATAAGGGAAAATAATAGCATTCTGAATACAGAATGCATAGTAAACTAGCGCTGGAGGGGTTAAAAAATTTTAAAAAAAAAAGTAACTCACCTTAGTCCACTTGATCGCGTAGCCCGGCATCTCCTTCTGTCTCCTTTGCTGAACAGGACCTTTGGTGAGCATTAATTACAGGTAAAGGACCTTTGGTGACGTCACTCCGGTCATTACATGATCCATCACCATGGTAAAAGATCATGTGATGGATCATGTGATGACCGGAGTGACATCACCAAAGGTCCTTTACCTGTAATTAATGCTCACCACAGGTCCTGTTCAGCAAAGGAGACAGAAGGAGATGCCGGGCCGCGATCAAGTGGACTAAGGTGAGTTAAATTATTATTATTTTTTTAACCCCTCCAGCGCTGTTTTACTATGCATTCTGTATTCAGAATGCTATTATTTTCCCTTATAACAGAAAATAATAATGATCGGGTCTCCATCCCGATCGTCTCCCTGCAACCGTGCGTGAAAATCACACCGCATCCGCACTTGCTTGCGGATGCTTGCGATTTTCACGCAGCCCCATTCACTTCTAAGGGGCCTGCGTTGCGTGAAAAACGCAGAATATAGAGCATGCTGCGATTTTCACGCAACGCACAAGTGATGCGTGAAAATCACCGCTCATTTGAACAGCCCCATAGAAATGAATGGGTCGGTATTCAGTGCGGGTGCAATGCGTTCAACTCACGCATCGCATCCGCGGGGAATACTCGCCCGTGTGAAAGGGGCCTAAGTAAGACCGTGTTCACATGGCAGATTTTCCATGCGGATATTGCCATGTTTGCCACCCTTGATCTGCCTCTTATTGTTTTTAATGGGATATCCACTTTGTATTTCATATGGAACATTTTTTTGTGCGTTGATTGATAGCCCTTGTCATGGAATAAATATGGTGCGGATTCTGCATGGAAATTCCCAGCGAAACCAATGAGGAAGGCCTGAAAACCAGATTAAAATCTGCAACAGAATAATGCTTTAAATGGAAAACCATTGCTGATCTATCAGGACTTTTTTTTTTTTTTTTCGTCTAATATAACAGATCTCAGATGGAAATCGCTTAATGAGCACAACTGATGCTCAGGATCAGGTTTTTTCATTTTTTTAATTTTTTTTACAGGATCCGTTTTTTTCTGTTCTTCCTACAGATGTGAGATCAGCCTAAGGCCTCATGCACACAGCCGTAGCCCGGCCGTGGCCGTATTGCGTCCCACAAACAGCAGGTCCGCAATATGCGAGCACCGGCCGCGTGAATGGGTCCGCAATCCGGAGCTGCGGTGCGGAACGGAGGCAATGAAGCACTATGGAGTGCTTACATGGGGTTTCTCTCCGTGCCTCCGCACCACAAAATAATAGAACATGTTCTGTTTTTTTTGCGGTACCGACGGATCACAGATCCATTCAAGTTGCCGCACGGACGTTGCGCGTGCATTTGGGACCGCAATTTGCGGTCCCCAACGCACGGAGCGGTTGTGTGCATGAGGCCTAATACAGCCATTTGAACATTCCCTAAGGCCTCTTTCACACGTCAGTGAATCACGGACCGATCATGCATCCATTGACTTTAATGTCTGTATTCACACATCAGTGGTTTTCTACGGACCGTGGGTTCATGGTGACATCACAGAGGCATGCCCCATTTTTGTCCGTGATTATGGATCATGGGTCCATGAAAAGCATGGACACAACACAGATGCCATCTGTGTTTGGTCTGTGGTTTTCATGGACCATTGGTAGGAGATGCTTTGGAAATTAATTTTCAGCCTGGCAGTGGAATACGGATGACGCTTGGAGGGCAAAAAGGACACAAAGACCAAACATGGATCCTTCACTGATATCTTCATGGCCATCTGGATATCATCACGAACTCGGACGTGTGAATGTGGCCAAACTTTTCCCACACTGGTGGTGTGATGTGCAGAAGAGCATCCCGAGACACTGCTAACATAGAAGGTTACCATTTTCTTATTGATTTTTGGATCAATAGTGAAGCAGTTTAAAGGCATTTCACAGCCATCTGCCGCCATCTGGACCCAATATTTATATGGACGTTTTAGAGGTGTTTTTTTCCCCGTGCGTGTTCATGCAGTTCTAAAACTCAGCAGACAGGCATTGGCTGCAGGTGAATGGGAAAATATAGTCAGCATGTAAACTAGTCTAGAGTGTGTCATCATGATCAAGCATCTTCAAGATGTGGACTGAAAAAAAAAAAAAAGTCACGCCCTTCCGTGACAACACTGGACTGAAATATGAAATCTGTGAGAGCCTGACCTATGAAGCTGTCGTTACATTAGAAATTAAATAGCTATCTTCCATTCTTGGTGGTCCCATGGCCGATTGCGGCCCAGAACGATGGCCAGTAAAACAAATAGATCAGTGCTCATTTAAAGGGTCTTTTACAAACAGAATAGTGATGAACAATCTTTACTACGATCGTTCATCCCCCATATAGTTTGTATATTTTTGGCAGCGCATCCCTCTGTGGTGCCAACAAACAATTATTATGGATCAGCCGACAAGTGAGCTTTGTTGGCTGATTGCTGGGGGGTTTAGACAGGTCGTTGATCAGCCGTCCGGAAATTGCTATGGACCCTCTTTTCCAGTCATCAGCCCATGGAAAAGGTACCTTAGGTTCCTTTCACACAGCAGACTTTCAGCACCAGTATGTCGGTTATCTGAGGCAAATATCATTACCACGGGGACGAGCGATCAGTAATGCGATCATTCGGCCCCATGCAGTTGTCATTAGTTGGTAGCACGTCCCCTGTCTACCTGAGATGGCATGCTATTGACAAATGATGATAAATGATACATTCGCCCAACAAACAAGCATCTGCTTATTTTTGGGGGGTTATCGGGAGCATGTTTTCGCTCAGTAATAATTGGGCAATCATCATCCCGTCTAAAAGGACCCGCAGCGAGCACCTCCTAATGAAGAGAAACTAATCGGCAGGTGCACACTCACTGTGACTGCCGTGCAAAAGCGAACATTTTTTGAAAGTATTTTTTCTATTGAAATTGCATTACTGCCGTATTTTATTACTGCTTTTTAATTTGATGTTTTTAGTGCACATTCTGATCAGTTTGCGTGTCCTCCACCTGGCGTTGTAACTTTCCACT
Source organism: Bufo bufo (assembly GCF_905171765.1). Lineage (NCBI taxonomy): Eukaryota > Metazoa > Chordata > Amphibia > Anura > Bufonidae > Bufo > Bufo bufo. The sequence goes on along the minus strand of NC_053398.1, from coordinate 142,657,564 downwards.
ACTCTCCTGTAGCTCTTGCATAAGCCACCGGTTTCAGTCGCCTCCTATACTTCCTTGTTAATGATGTATTGATATATTTGTATGTATATGATTGTTTGCTTTACCGATTAGCTCCTTATCGTCCTTCGTTTCACAGAGCAATCCATCACCACAAGGTGTGCAGGAAAGAATATCATTTGTTGTGTTGTGTGTGATAGGTATGTCCTCCAGCCCTTCCTTGCACCGTGTATGCCTGTTACACACCTAGTCCACTCGCTCGGTAAATATTCACCTTCATTTCCATGACAACTAATTCCGTAAGTTGGGTGTGAATGAAGACTCAGGTGATTTGTGTGTTCCGCTCAGGAACCCCGGCTATAGTGAGTTCTGCTTCCTCTGTAAAAGCCTCTGCTTGTCTGGCTCTCCTGTAGCCTCAGGCATCAGGATCTTCCTGTCAATACAAACATTTCCTCTCTAAACCCTTTGATAGATTTTACAAAGTGATTAACCTTTTAGGAACTGATCCTTCTGGTGAATAAAGAGCACTTGGCGATCAATGTACCTGCAGCGGACCTCGACTCATGGCCTGCCGCTTGTAGTCTTGTGCCATATTTCATCAATACATCTACGTACAGGTATCCATAGACATCACAGCCTGGAGCCAGCTGCTATGAGTCCCTGACACCACTAGTGTTAACGCGCAGCAGTCAAGCTCTGTTCTGTAAGGGGCCGCTGGCCTTTCATGACATTTGGTCCTAAATACCTTAAAGCATCCCCAACAAAGACCTCCAGGCTAATAGAGAAAATCAGCCAGAAGTTGTGTTCCTGGGAAAAAAAGACCCTGTATTGAGACCCTGCAGGTCATGACCTTTAATGAGGCCTGGTCACTTGGGTTACACCACCGTGGAGGATTACAGCCAGCCAAAAGGACGAAGGTCACTAGATAATGAAGTGGCCAGCATTGGCTTTCTGCCACTTACACTTCAGATCAGACTAATATAAGCGTGGGAAAACGGTGGGCATTCAATAACCACAGCTGATCATCAGGCTATTAACATATTTGGTTGTGTGCTGTAATTCAGTGTCCTGAATGCACCAATGCTTGCACATACGGCGACTGCACAAAGAAGGCTCTGCACATGCACAAGGCATGGTCTGTGTATGAATTTCTTATTACATGTACAGAACATCAAGAACTGATTTTTCAAGCTGTGTTATTAAAAGGGTTTCCAACCCTTTACACAGATCATCACCAGCTGATCGGTACGTGTCCGACAACCCACATCCCTGCCGATCAGCTGTTCTGCAGTGGTTTCAGTGCCATAGGTCAGCGCCTAAACTACATAGTTCTGCCTGTTGTGTCATTCATGGAGGTGACTACTGCAGCATTGCTCTCATTCACATCAATGAGAGCAGCGCTGCACTAACCAGCTCCGTCCACTACACAACTGGCGGAGCTGTGTAGTTCAGAGATCTACTTCTGACGCTAGAGGTACTGCAGAACAGCTTGTCGGCAGGGAATCTGGGTCAGAAGAACGGAAAGCGAAACGGTGATGTGAACCTAGCCTAAGGAATATTTGGCCAAGTTTTCTAATGCTAATATTTAGAACAGGTAGTCACTGCGTAATAGCTTTGCCGCATTTTACTAGACTTTAGACACTTTTCTCTTTTTAAGCTGACTCTTGGCTTAGTTTAGTCTATTATTTTTGTCCAGAAAATTTGGTGCACATTACTGGCACAGATTACAATTCCACTAAACCACATCTACTTTTAAGTAGAAAAAAGAAAACAGGAAAGCGTGGAACACACAGTCAGTCTCCTGGGTATAAAAACTGTACATAATAAATGTGTCTGTGCCAAAAAAGTATAAAAAAAAATAGTATAGAAAAAACAGTGGGCACATGTTCTTACTAACACTGGTGACATGCAGCAAGATAGGTGGTGTTTGTTGTGCCACTGAGGTGCGCGAGAGAAGCCTATGATGAGTGTGAATGGCAGTCTCTTGTATAGGCAATGGAAGATGGTGAACTTGGTATACTCATTCCTCTAGCAACACCAGTTGCATGTAGAATTCCTATGAGGAATTGCCTTTATGCCTTTAGGTAATTTATTGAATGTACCTTGAGAAATGATGATAAAGGTCAAATAAAAATTCTGTCTCCAGCTCTGTGATGCATGTCTGACAAACAGGAAAAGACTGTAGAGCACAGGATATGGTCTCACTTAAGAGACGAATTTACAAGATGAATGATATAATGAAATTAAAGCATAGATAACTTACATAAAACTTAATATAACAATAGACACTAGATGGCAGCAAAGTACATGGCTGCCTATGATGGAAGGAAGACATTCAGCGACGTCCACATACACATTCGTCCAGGGTTTGCATCTGGATATGCTGTATAGAAAAGCACCCAAAAAGCGTGAATGTGAACATTTTAAGAGAGAGTGGATGACCACTGATGAAGAAGGCTGCAATCCTTCGAAACGCGTATGGTTATGCAAGCCCTGGGAAGAGCTTCCAAACTCCCCTGCACCATCAGGCTGCCTCCATCCATTGACAACACCGGGAATTAAAGCGCCCGAAAAAAAAAAAAAGCGCTAAACTGCCGCACGTGGCAAGAACGCCAGACACAGTCAGCAGCCCTCTGACCGGAGGAAAAGACAGCAACATTCGCATCGACAGACCGATCCACAAACAGAGCAGCCCTTCGCAGTCATCGCATCCATCTGCAACCGCGCTGCCGGCCCCGTACACAGAGGATCCTGTGCGGAGACACCCACATAGAAGAACCGACGATCCTCCAGAAAGGTAACAGCGACCAGATAGCCAATTTTAGGTGGGACGCCACCAGGCACTGGTTCGCTGAAAATAACTCGCATAGCTGTGCATACACATACATCGGATCTGGAATGCTGCTGATATATCCTTTTAAACCTGTCACAATTTAGATCTTTGTACTAACTTTTTACTTATTTTATTCAACTGAATCCATCTCAGACTATTGACTATATTTGTCTAATATTTAAAGTTGTACATACCATGATTCTGGACTTATAGCCCAATACAGGGTGTTTTATCATCACATTTTCAAATTATTTTTCTTTATTCATTTATCCATTTATCTATTTTACACCACCCACTCCTCTCCCTGTACATTGGGAGTGACCGATATTGATAACGTTTTTATTACTACCCAAATAAATATAGTTTTTATCATATACACACTATCCCTTGTCCTTTGTTGATATCTGCTGGTGACCTCATATAGAGTGCCTGTCATCCTATGTTCCTATACGCCTGCCTTTTCTGACTGGGTGAGTCAGCTTAGACACGTGTACCTTGCATATTGCCCACACAGGAGAGCCACCGTATTCCCTCCAAATCTGTCACTATGCCTCACCACTTACAGACTGTCACAGATAGTTCACATCCAACGATCTACTGAAACAGGACATTACATTTTGAAACATTTGTACTGAAAGTACAATATTACATCATTGCACAAAAAATATGCTATTTGCATATTTTTAGGTAATTTGCTGCAGTCCACATAAAATCTAATTTTCTTGAGAATAGAGATGCACCAGATATTCATCAGCCATTTCTGAGATACAAGGGTTAAAATCAGTCTGTTATCAAGCTGTTACATGTCACAGTATGTGTTCTTTGAATCCTGTCATGTGTAGCTCTAAGGCCCCTTTCACACGGGCGAGTATTCCGTGTGGATGCGATGCGTGAGTTGAACGCATTGCACCCGCACTGAATCCTGACCCATTCATTTCTATGGGGCTGTGCACATGAGCGGTGATTTTCACGCATCACTTGTGCGTTGCGTGAAAATCGCAGCATGCTCCTCTTTGTGCGTTTTTCACGTAACGCAGGCCCCATAGAAATGAATGGGGTTGCGTGAAAATCGCAAGCAAGTGCGGATGCGGTGCGATTTTCACGCACGGTTGCTAGGTGACGATCGGGATGGGGACCCGATCATTATTATTTCCCCTTATAACATGGTTATAAGGGAAAATAATAGCATTCTGAATACAGAATGCATAGTACAATAGGGCTGGAGGGGTTAAAAAAATTATAATAATAATTTAACTCACCTTAATCCACTTGTTCGCGCAGCCGGCATCTCTTCTGTCTTCATCTGTGCTGTGAGCAATAGGACCTTTGATGACGTCACTACGCTCATCACATGATCCATCACCATGGTGATGGATCATGTGATGAATGCAGTGACATCATCAAAGGTCCTATTGCTCACAGATGAAGACAGAAGAGATGCCGGCTGCGCGAACAAGTGAATTAAGGTGAGTTTATTTATATATATATTTTTTTTTTTAACCCCTCCAGCCCTATTGTACTATGCATTCTGTATTAAGAATGCTATTATTTTCACTTATAACCATGTTATAAGGGAAAATAATACAATCTACAGAACACCGATCCCAAGCACGAACTTCTGTGAAGAAGTTCGGGTTTGGGTACCAAACATGCGCGATTTTTCTCCCGCTAGTGCAAAACGCCCGTGTGAAAGAGGCCTAAGGGTACTTTCACACTTGCGGTAGAGGATTCCGGCAGGCAGTTCTGTCGCCAGAACTGCCTGCTGGATCCGGCAATCCTGACGCAAACGGGTGGCATTTGTCAACGGATCCGGATGCGGATCCGTCTGAAAAAAGCATTAAAATACGGGATCCGTCTCTCCGGTGTCATCCGGAAAACCGGATCCGGTATTTATTTTATTTTTTGCATTTTTAAAGGTTTGTGCATGCGCAGACCGGAAAACCAGATCCGTTTTGCCAGAACACTTAATGCCAGAATCGGCATTCCGGCAAGTGTTCAGGATTTTGGGCCGGAGAGAAATCTGCAGCATGCTGCCGTATTTTCTCCGGCCAAAAAACGTAAGAGGGACTGAACTGAAGCATCCTGATGCATACTGAATGGAATGCTCTCCATTCAGAATTCATTAGGATAAAACTGATCAGTTTTTTTCCGGTATTGAGCTCCTGTGACTGAACTCAACACCGGAAAAGAAAAACGCTAGTGTGAAAGTACCCTTATCTCAGATATCCTGACCTCATAAACACTTATTTAAGCCATATTCTTATCAGTTTGTTAGAAATTGAGCTATAATGAATGTTTACGGGGTCAGAAGATCAGAGATAAGAGTTACACATGAGTCGTCAGATGACGGGATTCAAAGAAAACATACTGACAAATTGCAAATATCAGTAACAAATTCGATGGCACTCCAACTTAGCGTTGTGGATAGCAGGGGATGGTTCCCAGGCCAAATATAAATCAAAGAAAAAGACTCCCGTATTCCACTGGATTGCTTTAAAGTGGTATATCAATTTATTAGGTGAGTATCTAGTTAGTAATGCCGAGTAGCACTGAGTAGTAGTGGAATATAGGAGTCTTTTTATTTGACAATTTGCAAACAGACATAATTTTTAACCCTTGTAGCTCAGAAATGGCTGAACATTTTTAATAAAGGCCAATTGAAAAAAAAAAAGAAAAGATTTTTAGCGCAAAAAGATTAAAATGCAATCATAAAAAAAATGCCCTAAAGGTGTCTGTAGCTTTTAAAGGTATTTAATTTAGGGTTTGCCTGACCGATCATCTATGCAAAAACATGAACAAAACCATCCTAGGTGACCGTCCAGATATACCCAACCAGTTATTATCCCTTTCGATGTCTGCTAAAATCGCCTGTGTCTCACAAAGTGCCACAGTCCAACTAACTTGTCAGTGTTATTCCTTTCTCCTGCATTTAGCCCAATGTCTGTGGAGCCCTCCATACTAGTGTTGATCAAGCACCATAGTGTTCGGGTGCTCGGGCCGAACACATCGGGATGCTCGGGTGCTCTACCGAGCACCTGAGTATAATGGAAGTCAATGGGGGGAACCCGAGCTTTATACCAGAAACCCCTTGCTCTGAAGAGGGGAGGGTGCCTGGTTCATAGGAAAAGGTCAGAAATTGATGGAAACACCACCGAAATGGTTTGGAAACAGCATGGGGATGATGTATGGATGCATCTTGGACTCCCAGGTCGCTGCTAGGAATGATGTTGTCCGAGTAGTACGCCACTTTTACAGACTGACAATAATCCACATAAAACCGAAGATAAAATCGATTTTAAAGGAAAAATTGTTGGGAAACATTATTTCCTGTATATTTACTTGTATATAAAGTGCAAGTGCTGCCAAAAATTACGAGGAAGAGGCACTCCGATACAACCTGTATAACACATAAAGGAGGGCCTCATTCACATTGTGGTACAATTGTTCATGTAGTGGGACTCAGCACTACAATACACCCTTTGTTACACATAAAGGAGGGCATCATACACAGCCTTGAAAAATTATGATTGATGGCCTGCTGGTGACCCTCATTTGGAGCAAGGGCCTGCTGATCTGACCATCTAAAACATTATGGGTGAGGGTCTGCTGCCGCTTTGGTGACTCTAGATAACCTGGGGCTGATCGCACGTCCTTGTGATGCCAATGATCCATTGTCTGGCCTATCAACTTTTAATGTTATTGTCAGCACAAACCATGGTGACTACGAGTAACTGGGAATCAGGGTTCGATTCTGGAGAGGGAGAGGGAGCCTTAGAAACAGCTACGGCTACCACATCCAAGCAAGGCAGCATGCTCGCAATTTACCTATTAGGAATAATTAGGTAAGGGCCTGCAGGTGATCTGACCCTGTAAAAGATTTTAGGTGCGGGCCTGCAGGTGAGCTGACCCTGTAAAAGATTTTAGGTGCGGGCCTGCTGGTGAGCTGACCCTGTAAAAGATTGTAGGTGAAGGCCTGCTGGTGAGCTGACCCTGTAAAAAATTATATGCAAGGGCCTGCTGGTGAGCTGACCCTGTAAAATATTTTAGGTGCAGGCCTGTTTGGTGAGTTGACCCTGTAAAAAATTATATGCGAGGGCCTGCTGGTGAGCTGACCCTGTAAAAGATTTTAGGTGCTACCACATTTTACGGCTACCACATCCAAGCAAGGCAGCATGCTCGCAATTTACCTATTAGGAATAATTAGGTAAGGGCCTGCAGGTGAGTTGACCCTGTAAAAAATTATATGCGAGGGCCTGCTGGTGAGCTGACCCTGTAAAAGATTTTAGGTGCTGGCCTGCTGGTGAGCTGACCCTGTAAAAGATTTTAGGTGCTGGCCTGCTGGTGAGCTGACCCTGTAAAAGATTTTAGGTGCTGGCCTGCTGGTGAGCTGACCCTGTAAAAGATTTTAGGTGCTGGCCTGCTGGTGAGCTGACCCTCTAAAACATTATATGCAAGGGCCTTCAGGTGAGCTGACCCTGTAAAAGATTTGAGGTGCGGGCCTGCTGGTAAGCTGACCCTGTAAAAGATTTTAGGTGCGGGCCTGCTGGTGAGCTGACGCTGTAAAAGATTTTAGGTGCAGGCCTGCTGGTGAGCTGACCCTGTAAAACATTATATACGAGGGCCTGCTGGCTAGCTGACCCTGTAAAGAATTATATACGAGGGCCCGCTGGTGAGCTGACCAGGTAAAACATTATATGTGAGGGCCTGCTGGTGAGCTGACCCTCTAAAAATTATATGTGAGGTCCTGCTGGTGCACTGACCCTGTAAAACATTATATGCAAGGGCCTGCTGGTGAGCTGACCCTCTAAAGATTCTATGCGAGGGCCTGCAGCTGAGCTAACCCTGTAAAACATTATATGTGAAGGGCATATATGCGAGGGCATTATATGCCACGAATAAGCATGTGTTGATATGATGGAAGAGGAGAAGGAGTATGAGAAAAGGAAGATTCAACCATATACCCTTGTTTGTGGTGGAAGGGGTGCATGGGAATACAGTGTATTCAGAACATTATAAACAACACATTTAAAGTGCCTTTATGTTCATCAGATTTCCTCTGGTGGAGTTGAGAAGTCATGGTCAATCCAGGCCTTGTTCATTTTTATAAGAGTCAACCTATCAGCATTTTCAGTTGACAGGAGGATGCGCTTATCTGTTATAATGCCACCAGCAGCACTAAATACACGCTCAGACAAAACGCTGGCGGCAGGGCAGGCCAGCACCTCCAGGGCGTAGAGCGCAAGTTCGTACCACATGTCCAGCTTGGACACCCAGTAGTTGTAAGGCACTGAGGGATCATTGAGGACGCTATGTACTCCATCACCATCTTCCAAAATGTTTCCCTCCTTGTGACACTAGGCCGCGCTTCATGGTGTCTCCCCTCCTCGGTTGGCCAAGGAACTATGGACTCTGCCACCAGCATTGTCAGATGGAAATTTTTGGAGCAATTTTTCAACAAGGATCTTCTGTTATTGCACTGTTTTGCTTGTCCTCTCCACCAGAGGAATGAGAGATGAGAATTTCTCTTTGCAGCGGGGTGAACAAGCAGTAATCCGTGTTGTCTAAAATGCATATAATCCGCGGGTCGCGGGAAAGGTAGCGTAACATGAAGATGTGTGCCAGAGTATCAACAGGCAAGACTTTGCTGTCGTCATCAGGAGGATCACTCTTAATCTCCTTAGTTTCTTTCTCCTCTTCTGCCCACCCACGCTGAACAGATGGAATTAAACTTCCATGGGTACTACCCTCTGTAGCGGAGGCAACCATTTCCTGATCCTCCTCCTCTTCGTCGTCCAATTCGCTCTGAGAAAACAAACTGAGGGTGGCCTGGCTATCACCCTGTGTAATGTCTTCCCCATTTCCACCTCTTCCATGTGCAAAGTGTCGTCCTTAATTGTGAGCAGCGAGCGTTTGAGTAGACACAGCAGTGGGATGGTTACGATGATGATAGCGTTATCGCCGGTCACCATCTGTGTTGATTCCTCAAAGTTTCTTAAAACCTCCCAGAGGTCAAACATCCATGCCCACTCCTCGCTTGTGAACAGCGGAAGCTGACTGGAAAGGCGACAAATATGTTGCAGCTGGTATTTCACTACTGCCCTCTGCTGCTCATAAAGCATGGCCAACATGTGGAACGTGGAGTTCCAGCGCGTGCTCATGTCGCACAACAGCCAGTGAGCTGTCAATTTCAAGCGCTGCTGCAGCGTCTACAGACCGGCTGAAGCTGTTGATGAGTTGCGGAAATGTGCACACACGCGGCGCACCTTAACCAGTAGCTCAGGCAAATTGGGGTTGGTTTTGAGAAACCGCTGAACCACAAGGTTGAACACGTGGGCTGGGCATGGGATGTGTATGAGCTTGCCGAGCTCCAAAGCCGCCACCAAGTTACGGCCATTATCAGACAAAACCATTCCTGGTTGTAGGTTGAGTGGCGAGAGCCACATCTCAGTCTGGTCTCTTATCCACTTGTGGCGGTGTGCTGTTTGTCCCCTAAGCATACCAGCTTCAGCATGGCCTGTTGCCGCTTCCCCACTGCAGTGCTACACTGCTTCCAGCTACCGACTGATGACTGGCTGGTGCTGCACGCGGATAAACGGAGGTGGAAGTGGAGACGGAGACGGAGGAGGAGAAGTGGTGGGGTTTGGAGCCACTAACGTAGGTGCTGGCGGAAACCCTGATTGATGTAGGTCCCGCAATCCTTGGCGTCGGTAGCACCTGTGCCATCCCAGGGTACGACTGGCTCCCGGCCTCCACAACATTCACCCAGTGTGCTGTCAGGGAAATGTAGCGTCCCTGACCGAATGGACTTGTCCATGTGTCCGTTGTTAAGTGAACCTTCCCAGTAACTGCGTTGGTCAGGGCACGTGTGATGTTAGAGGACACAAGTTGGTGTAAGGCGGGCAGAGCACACCTTGAAAAATAGTGGCGGCTGGGGACTGCGTAACGTGGGAGGGCCGCCGACATCAGGCTGCGGAAGGCCTCAGTGTCTACGAGCCTAAATGGCAACATTTCCAGGGCCAGTAATTTGGAAAGCTGCGCATTTAGTGCTATGGCCTGTGGGTGGGTATTTTCGTTTGCGTTCAAAGACCTGGGGTAAGAACATTTGGACGCTGCGCTGGGACACAGAAGTGGATGTGGTCGCTGATGGTGCTTGCGAAGGTCCAGTTGCAGGGCGGGAGGCATCCGGGCCTGTGCCTTCGACAGGGGATTGGCCAGCACGTACATAGGGAAGGAGGAGGCAATGGTGTGACCCGCAGACACAGATTGTGGACCCAGTCGTTCGTCCAACTTATTACGGTGCTTGAATGCCATGTGGCGGATTATGCTGGTGGTGGTGAGGTTGCTAGTGTTCGCGCCCTGGCTCATTTTCATATGGCACAGGTTGAAAACTACTATTCTTTTGTCGTCCGCACTTTCCTCAAAAAAGCGCCATACTGTGGAACATCTACCCCTTGGCAAGGGAGATTTCCGCAATGGGGTGCTCTGTGGAACAGTTGCCAGCCTGTTTGGTGTCGCCCGCCTTCTCACTTTTGCCACACCACTGCCTCTTCCAGCCTGTTGCGGTGCTGCAGATCCCTCCCCCTCTGTACTGCTGTCCTCGCTCGGCTTTCCACCTCCCCAGGTTGGGTTAGTGACCTCATCGTCCACCACCTCCTCTTCCACTTCCTCACTCTGATCATCCTCCGGATTTGTTGACCTAACCACAGCCTCAGTGATTGACAACTGTGTCTCATCCTCTTCATCAACCTCTTGAGACAGTAATTGCGGTTAACTCATTGGCAGCTGTGTCTCATCATCATCCACCTCATTAAACACTAATTGCCGTTCCCCACCGTCATGTTCTTGTGACTGTGGATGCTCAAGAAGTTGGGATTCAGGGCACAAGATCTCATGTCCCTCTTCAAGCGTGCTTGGCGAGAGAGCCAAATCAAGTAATGGCGATGAAAAAGGTCCTCAGAATATCCGAGTGTGGGATCACTTGTTTGGCCAGACTGTACATGGTGGGAGGAAGTAGGATCAGGATGAGGATTGTGTTGACGAGACTCCTGGCTACTGAGACTGGACTTGGTGGAAGACAGGGTGGTGCTTAACCGACTGGAAGCATTATCTGCTGCAATCCAACCGACCACCTGGTCACACTGGTCTGACTTCAAGAGTGGTGTCCTGCGCGGCCCTGCAAACTGGGACATGAAGCTAGGTATCGTCAATGATTGTTTTTCTTGTGCTCTGGCAGCAGGCACAGTTTTTCCGCGCCCAGGGCCACGGCCTCTGCGTGCACCATCAGCATCACGGCCAGTTCCCCGTCCCTTACTGCTCGCCTTCTTCATTTTAAATGTGATATATGATTGAAAGTATGTCACACGTACAGTAGCGTAGCATTTAGAAGTATATGCGCAAAAAAAATTACAAAGGTATTTGTGATTAGGAAACGTTATACAGGACAGGTACCACACTAGATGTCACTGATATTTTAGGGATGCGCACACTTTAAACAGGAGATGTGGAGCGGATAATTTAACTGTCCGCAGCGGATACCATCTACGGAAAAAGTGCTCTAGATGTCACTGATATTTTAGGGATGCACACACTTTATACAGGAGATGTGGCGCGGATAATTTAACTGTCCGCAGCGGACACCGTCTACAGAAAAGTGCACTGGATGTCACAGATATTTTAGGGATGCGCACACTTTACATAGGAGATGTGGCGTGAATAATTTAACTGTTCGCAGCGGCCTATTATGCGGTATTTAGCGCAAGATGCGCTAAAAATATATATTGCTGCTGTCACACACAATAGTCCTTAAAAGGACTTTTGGGTCTCTGAAAAGTTTTTTGTATAAAAATCTTCCTATAACACTCCCTACACTGTCTGTCCCTCCCTATGCACAGCTCTTGAGCTCACTGAGCAATTTAGCGCAGGTTGCGCTACAAACATATATTGCTGCTGTCACACACAATAGTCCTTACAAGGACTTTTGGGTCTATGAAACGTTTTTGTACAAAAAATAATAATTCTATTACACTTCCTACACTCTCTGTCCCTTTTTATACTCAGCTCTCCCTGACTACGAATGAGCCGAACATGCGTCATCAGGTGCTATATAAATTACAGTGAGGGCAGCACTTACCTCCAAGTTTATTGGCTGCGGGGAGGAGACTCGAGCATGGCGCTCGAGCACATGCGGTACTCGGCCAAGTACCGCCATGTGCCGAGCATCGAGATGCTCGAGCCGTACAGGTGTTCGGCCGAGCATGCTCGATCATCACTACTCCATACTTATCGGAAAGCCTTTTCATCAGTACTCGTTATTTGCCTGTAGATTAAATGTCCCAGTCCTCCCTGCATTGTCTGTATGACTATAGATGCAGCTTAAGAACTTATGAACCATTTTTAATGATATCTCCCATTCCTCATGGAAATACCGGAATTATCTGCCATATACCTTATGTGTCAGAAGCTCTCACTCACAAGCACCCAGACCAAAGGGAAAAATGTAATTACGCTAGAATATTTTAATTTGTTTCCAGGCTAGATCTTGTAAGCTGTGATGAAGAAAATCTTCCATTATGTGGATTCATTTAATTTCCCCACAGTTGAGGGTGAGATGACAGATGGAGGGATTGGATTGGAATGTCTCTTATGCTGTAGATGCTTCCTTGTCACTTAATTTTGTATATAAAATAGGATTTTTTTTAAAGATATTAAACATCTGCTATTGCATATTTGGCCCGGAATATGTATTTTAAGGATATTGCATAGTGCAAGAGGATTACACATACAGAATGTAGGTGAAAAGTGTGATGTAAAACTTTAAAAATGATGTCTATTCATCGCCTATAACATTTTATGGTTCAATCATATTTTATTGAGGCAAAGATGAAAATGAGATACATAATCACAAAGCAAGTGAGGAAAAGGACAATATAACCTGTGCCCAATTATAAAGGAAACATGGCTATTATATGCATGTAAATAAGTGTGATGGGTCTGAACATATAAGACCAAGACAAGGGGCTGGAAAACGGGGGGAGGAAATACGGGGGGGGCGCCTATAACATTTTAAATGTGTTGCATGCATTGTTATATATTCTATATTGGTGATATATATTGGTCATCAATATATGATCGGAGGTGGTCCGACTCCTGGCACCCCCGCCGATCAGCTTACTAAGCACAGTGCTGTCTATTGTATAATGACTGCGCTCAGTGGCGTACATAGAGACTTAAGGCCCCCACACAGGACAGAACGGCTTCTGCCTGAACCCTTTCCAATGACCCTTGGGCCATTTTTCCACTGCCTTGTTTGCTAAAAGTTGTTCCTTTAGAGGGTAGAGTCCTGACCAAGTCACCTCCAGTAGAAGAGATAATCTCAAATAAGACTGGGCCCCCTCTTGCCCTGGGCCCCATAGCAGTCGCATTGTCTGCCGCTATGTTAGTTATGCCCCTGGCTGTGCTCGGTATTGCAGCTCAGCCCTATTCATTTGGGACTGAGCTGCACATACGCCATGTGACCAATGATTGCGACGTCAGAAAGAGTGTTGCGGCCTCTTCAAACAGCTGATTAGCGGGTGCTGGGGTCAGAACCCCACAATCTGATATCGATGACCTATCCTGAGGCCATCAATATTAGAATCTCGGAAAACCCCTTTAAAGTAATTTACAGAGTTTATATATACTATATATATATATATATATATATATATATATATTCATCATATTCTGCTTCCATGTGTGTCCACCTAGGTGCAGCTGCTAATCTGAGTTGCTGGGGGTGGGCTCTGGACATACTCCTTCCCCCTCTGGCAGCTGACAGTATAATCCCTTTTTACATCCTCTGATTTCTCCCCTCTCAGCTATACCATGAATATCACATTTCTTGGTCAGACAGACATTTTAACTGCTTTTTACAAATTTAGATAAAACATTGGCTGTAACGGCTCATAATCATTAGGTAAAAATTCTGCAGAAAGATCTTGTACTTCTCAGTGACACGGCACCCAAAGACTGCTATTGGCCTGTGCAGCTTTGTCTTGTGTGTACAGTCGTGGCCAAAAGTTTTGAGAATGACACAAATATTAGTTTTCACAAAGTTTGCTGCTAAACTGCTTTTAGATCTTTGTTTCAGTTGTTTCTGTGATGTAGTGAAATATAATTACACACACTTCATACGTTTCAAAGGCATTTATCAACAATTACATGACATTTATGCAAACAGTCAGTATTTGCAGTGTTGGCCCTTCTTTTTCAGGACCTCTGCAATTCGACTGGGCATGCTCTCAACCAACTTCTGGGCCAATTCCTGACTGATAGCAACCCATTCTTTTATAATCACTTCTTGGAGTTTGTCAGAATTAGTGGGTTTTTGTTTGTCCACCCGCCTCTTGAGGATTGACCACAAGTTCTCAATGGGATTAAGATCTGGGGAGTTTCCAGGCCATGGACCCAAAATGTCAACGTTTTGGTCCCCGAGCCACTTAGTTATCACTTTTGCCTTATGGCACGGTGCTCCATCGTGCTGGAAAATGCATTGTTCTTCACCAAACTGTTGTTGGATTGTTGGAAGAAGTTGCTGTTGGAGGGTGTTTTGGTGCCATTCTTTATTCATGGCTGTGTTTTTGGGCAAAATTGTGAGTGAGCCCACTCCCTTGGATGAGAAGCAACCCCACACATGAATGGTCTCAGGATGCTTTACTGTTGGCATGACACAGGACTGATGGTAGCGCTCACCTTTTCTTCTCCGGACAAGCCTTTTTCCAGATGCCCCAAACAATCGGAAAGAGGCTTCATCGGAGAATATGACTTTGCCCCAGTCCTCAGCAGTCCATTCACCATACTTTCTGCAGAAGATCAATCTGTCCCTGATGTTTTTTTTGGAGAGAAGTGGCTTCTTTGCTGCCCTTCTTGATACCAGGCCATCTTCCAAAAGTCTTGGCCTCACTGTGCGTGCAGATGCGCTCACACCTGCCTGCTGCCATTCCTCAGCAAGCTCTGCACTGGTGGCACTCCGATCCCGCAGCTGAATCCTCTTTAGGAGACGATCCTGACGCTTGCTGGACTTTCTTGGACGCCCTGAAGCCTTCTTAACAAGAATTTAACCTCTTTCCTTGAAGTTCTTGATGATCCTATAAATTGTTGATTGAGGTGCAATCTTAGTAGCCACAATATCCTTTCCTGTGAAGCCATTTTTATGCAACGCTATGATGGCTGCACGCGTTTCTTTGCAGGTCACCATGGTTAACAATGGAAGAACAATGATTTCAAGCATCACCCTCCTTTTAACATGTCAAGTCTGCCATTTTAACCCAATCAGCCTGACATAATGATCTCCAGCCTTGTGCTCGTCAACATTCTCACCTGAGTTAACAAGACAATTACTGAAATGATCTCAGCAGGTCCTTTAATGACAGCAATGAAATGCAGTGGAAAGTTTTTTTTGGGATTAAGTTAATTTTCATGGCAAAGAAGGACTATGCAATTCATCTGATCACTCTTCATAACATTCTGGAGTATATGCAAATTTCTATTATAAAAACTTAAGCAGCAACTTTTCCAATTTCCAATATTTATGTAATTCTCAAAACTTTTGGCCACGACTGTAGACCCTAACATTTTAAAAAATTCTTTTCTGCACAGTTTTGGTGTCCCCCAATATGATTTTAGGTCTTGAGGTGATTTCTGGTTTCTATAATTAAGATCTTGTGAATTCAGTCAATGAGCAATATCAATAGTTGTTTTATGTAAAGAGGAATTCTCACAGGTGCGGGTCCCACATCAATCTCAAGAATGGAACCCTGTCTGAGGTGGTGCTCATGCGTGGCCCCCTCCATTCACTTCTATGGAAGTTCCAAAAATAGTATGTGTGTTTGACTATTTTCAGAACTCCTATAGAAGTAAATAGAGAAATCTGCACTTGCACTGTGACTTCTCCGGGCACAGCAGCATGTAATATGGCGTCCGCTGGGGCATACCATTTTTTTTTCAAATTCATATGGAATCCACTTGAAAATAAATTTCATGTGAATTCTATATGAAATTTAACGCATATGAAGGTCCATTAGAGCCCTATCTATCAATATTGTTTTTGGATTTTCTTTTTTTTCTTTTTTTTTTGGGAGGGGGGATTTTCTGTATTTTTGGTGCTGCTGTGGAGTATTGTATATGTTCATATTTAATTTCTAATTGCAAACATACATTTCATCCCAGAGTATTAGTGACCCCGCATGATTAAAGAGGACCTTTCACCACTCCTGACATGCCTATTTTAATAGTTCCATGCATTCCCCACTCACTAACAATTCTGGAGCATCTATTCTTATGGCTCTATGTTGTGCCATTCCTTTATTATTTGCACTACAAGTTATGAATGAATTACTATTAGCCTTCAGTAAGGGTACAGAGGAGAGGTAACAAGTTGGAGGTGTGTACCTGCACAGTCTGAAAATGGCAGCACTGATTGGACAGAGTCAGTATGTGCAGGTACACACCCCCAACTGGTTACCCTTACTGCAGACTGCTAGCAATTCATTCATAACTTCTAGTAGAAATAAGAAAGGAATGGCACAACATACAGACATAAGAATAGATGCTCCAGAATTGTTAGTACGTGAGGAATGCATAGAGCTATTAAAACAGGAATGTCAGGAGTGGTGAGAGGTCCTCTTTAAACAGGTCTCAGGAATCCATTCCTAGCTGTTTACACATTGCAGAGAAGTTAAGCTCTATTCAGCCTGTGTATGATTGAGGGGGAAACTCCACTCATAGCTAAGTATAGCTGTAAGTTATAGACACCTTTGAGGCAGTTTTTGTATGATTGCATTCTTACTCATTTTGGGCTCAAAATAATTTTTTGAATTGGTGTTAAAAATGTTCAGAAATTTTTGTGGTACATGCAATTAAAAATCTTCCTGAGTTCCATCAGCTGACGGCTCGTGAAGCCTTATCTCTCATCTCCTGACCTCATAAACACACACATAACTGGGCATATTACTGTGAGGGAGAACATATCTGGGCATATTACTGTGAGGGAGAACATATCTGGGCATATTACTGTGAGGGAGAACATATCTGGGCATATTACTGTGACATGCATACAAGATACATCCATATTTGGTGGAATATATCACACACCATATAGATAGTTAAGGTACTTTCACACTAGCGTTTAAGTTTTCCGGTATTCAGTTCCGTCACAGGGGCTCAATACCGGAAAAAAACGCTTCCGTTTTATCCTAATGCATTCTGAATGGAAAGCATTCCGTTCAGGATGTCTTTAGTTCAGTGCCTCTTACGGTATTTGGCCGGAGAAAATACTGCAGCATTAATTTCCATTGAAATGTATTAATGCCGGATCCGGTACCAAGTGTTCCGGAAAACCGGATCCGGCTTTCCGGTCTGCGCATGCGCAGACCTTTAAAATTGAGAAGAAAAAAAATAGCAGATCCGTTTTTCCAGATGACACCGGAGAGACGGATCCGGTATTTCAATGCATTTGTCAGCCGGATCCGCATCCCAATCCAGAAACAAATGCTATCCGTTTGCACACGGATTTCCGGATCCGGCAGGCAGTTCCGGCAACGGAACTGTCTGCAGGAATCCTCTAACGCAAGTGTAAAAGTACCCTTAAAGGGGTTGTCCCATGAAAAATATTCTACAGTTTTCAAACCAGCACCTGGATCTCAAGACTTCTGTAATTGCATATAATAAAAAAATTTGCATAGCCAGTGAGCATAGCCTATCCTCCGGATAGGTCATCAATATCTGATTGGTGGGGGTCCAACACCCAGGACCCCTGCTGATCAGCTGTTTCTAGAAAGCATCGGCACTCCTGTGAGCGCCACTGCCTTTTTGCAGCTTACCAAGCACACCGCCGTACATTGTATATTGGCTGTGCTTGGTATTGCCCTCAGTCCCATTCACTTGAATGGGGCTGAGCTGCTTCTAGGCCACATGATCAATGAAAATGTCGTCACTGGCCTAGGAAAAGCTGAGACAAGGCTGCAGCACTAGCAGGAACGCCTACGCAAAACAGCTGATTGGTGGAGGTCCCAGGTGTCGGACACCTACCGATCAGATTCTGATGACCTATCCAGAGGATAGGCCATTAGTAAAAAAAAATCTCGGAAACCCCTTTAAACAAATCCAGTAAGCTTTGTGTTAGGGTATAAGTGCGTTTTGTGTTACCGTGTTTCTGCTGTAAGAAGGTACAAAGAATCATCGTGGATGATAGTTACGTGTCACCGAGGTTCCTGGCCTCGGTGGAGTAAGAGCCGGTTTTTATGTGTCAGCAGCAGTTGCTGTTTGACACCTTGGTCCGGAACAGCTCTTACTGGGAGTAGTCAAAGTGCTGGGTGGGTGACTACTCCCCACATTCCAGGCTGGGTTTTGACAGGCATAAAAAACTGCCAGCACTGCCAGGTGGAGAGTATTCCCTCCGTCTGACAGTGGAGCTCAGGAGGCCTGTGTGCTGGGATCTGAGGCCTGTGTTGGGCTGGATAGCGGAGACCCATGTGTCAGCGGAACAGGCCGCCTAAAGCTTGTATTTGAATTTTCTAAGGCAGAACTGCCACCAAGGTGACTTTTGTTTTATTAACTTGCCATTGGATGTGAAGTAATAGTAACGCTGCAAAAGTGACGTTTTGTTTTTGGCATCATGTGTGAATAGACACTGAAGTTTGAATTACGAACGTATATTTTGCCTCTGTACTGCCCCGATTATCCTAACTACCAGAGCGAATCCCCACACTGAGTGTGGCTACTGGCTACTTCTACTGTGTGTCTGCCTGTGAGCAAGGCGGCATTGAGGTTTCTTTCGCCTGTAGAATTCGATAGGAGGCGGCAGCGTGTTTTGGGGGTGCATGAAAGGCTGTGTTGGGGTGTGATTTTTTGTTCAATCTTTGGCCTGCCTGGTGTAGTGGCATGCAAAAGTTAGTGTGTGAAATAGATCTACCCTTGGCAGTTGCACCCAGGTCATGTGACAGGGCGGTCATGTCTGTGACAATCTAATACGGGGGTGTACAACTTTTTTGGCATATTTCTCTGCGCTTGTTTGCATTGGCCTATTATGCCTATGCAAAGTGAATAGGGAGGAATGATTGCTGTCGTGGTCATTCCGCCCTCATTTAGTTCTATTGGTTATCAGCAATACATGCCTGATTACACAAGAAGATGTGCTGACGATAAGCAGAAATCTTTCATTCTGATCAAAGATGCAAATCAGCTGACAAACAAGTGATTGCGCGTTCATCAGCTGATGGGCGGCACGATTATACATTTATCAGGAATGAGCGTTACTATGAAAACTCAGTAATTGGCCTGAAAATTTTGATCTTCCAGATCAAGCTGCAATGAATTACCTCCCGGCTGCAGCGATCATGTTCTGTTGACCTGGGGGGTTTTCCGGTATCAGTTGTGTCAGTTGTTTTGATATATAAAAAAAATATATAGTTTCAGGTGAACAGGGCGATATTGGTGCCAGTTTACTGGGTGTGGGTGTTTTTTTTCTTATTTTTTTTATCATTTATTTTATTTACTTATTTACTAGTTTCCAGGGAACAACCTGCCAGATCTCTTTTCATTCTGGCATTGCCGGAAGTTTGTAAGTGTCCGTCCTGCCCCTTTTAATGGAGGCCGATGGAGATCCGACCGCATACTGGCAAATATGCCAATTCTCGCCCAGAAGAAAACCGCCTGACAATTTTCTGCATATTTACTGGAATACAGTTGGATCTCCGCTGGTTAACATTATACTCAATGAGGCCAGACGGAGACGTACAAACTTCTGGCAATGCCGAAATGTAAAGAGATCTAGCAGGCTGTTCCAGCAGGGAACAGCTTAGGGCCCTTTTCAGACGAGCGAGTTTTCCGCACGGGTCTAATGCATCATGCAAACGCATTGCGCCCGCACTGAATCTGGACCCATTCATTTTAATGGGTCTGTGTACATGAGCGTTGTTTTTCACACATCACTCGTGCATTGTGTGAAACTCGCAGCATGTTTTATATTCTGCGTTTTTCACACAACTCTGACCCCATAGAAGTGAATGGGGCTGCGTGAAAAGCGGTTGCGGATGCAGTTTTCTGTCACGCGCGTGAAAAACGCATCATTGTGCATTTCACCCGCGCAATAAAAACTGAACCACTGGACGCAATCGCAAACAAAACTGAATAAACTTGACTGAACGCACCGTGAACACATCCGGATCTAATCCGTATCGTTCGTGTGCAAGAGGCCTAACAGATCCTTAGCACTAGTGTGAAACTAGCCTTACTTTTTCTATATATTTTTGACACATAATATATCTGCCAAGAGGTCATTAAAAGACACTGACACTTATTTTGCACTTTTTCCTTTTTATTTTATATTTTTATTTGTATGTTATATTTTTATCATTTTTTTTAAATTCCTTTTTAATATCCTTTTGCCTCATTGACAGACCTCTAGGGGACATTGACGTTTTTGTATCCAAAGGAGCCCCAGTTTTACAAGGGAGAACAGCTCCCTGTGGGGGCTTTGTACAAGGCATAGCTGATCAGGGTCTGCTTAGACCCTGCAGCTCTGCTGTGCCTCTGAGACACCCAGCGATCACGTGATTCAATTGCCTCCTCTATTTACTGAGCACTATGCACCTATCTGAGGAGAATGCAGAAGTGTTAATAGACTACTTCTGTCTTCTCGGATCCCAGGGACCCAACCTGCTCTTGCTAAAGTGCAGTTGCAGGACCTTTAATCCAGGGCTGTGCGGCACTCTGGTGATTGCACAATCAGCTGTGTTTCTGTCCAGGAGGATGAAGGCCACAAACTGTGGCTCTGTGGGACACAGGTTGGGACCTCTGATCTAATATATATGCAGATGTCCTGAATCTCCCCAATGGCAGATGTCAGGGGTGATAACTATCGGACACATTGGATTTCCGAATGCCCTAAAGAAGATAAGCCACTGCCAGAGTAATCTGACAGACGCTTATTCCCCTCTCCCGATTGAGAACACATGCGCTCTTGGACCAGATGAGAATGCATGTGTATGGAGGGGGGTTGGAAGGAATAGTTTGCAGAACAACAGCCATCTAAGGTTTATGGCCATCTTTAGAATACACAAAGCAGAACCTTAATCTAGCTAGCACATGTTGGATTACTTGCAGCGAGTATCCACCTATGCACTACATACAAAGTAGGACAGGATACATCTGCACCTCACATGCCAGGGGGCACCTGTCTGCGGAGCTGCTGTTAGGTTACATAGGGTTGGTGCAGTATATTACAATGTGTCTTGAGGTTATTTTGACAATATCACAGGCTCTCCATGCCCTTGATCTGCACATTGGCTCAAGAGAGTGCTTAAAAGCTGTTTATGGCCTGAATCCCCAGATTTACTGTGCAATGCTTATTACACCCAGGTAAGGGCTGCACAGCCTGCAGCAACTCATAAATAGTGGGTGAAGACAAAACACTTATTACCAGCTCCTGGAAGCCTCTTAACACCCCCTTGGTCCACACAATGTTCTCCCTGGTCGTCCCTTCCACACTGACTGTGTTCCTGCTCTGGGTCCTATACCCGGCTGCTCTCTGATTAAGTCCGTTTTAACACGTAGAGGTGTTTTATCACACTGCAATAAGTGGTAAATGTAGCTATTACATTGCTAATGTCCTACATGCAGAATCCCCTCCCTGGAAGACCACGGTAATGATCTGACACCTAATGTCAGCTTAATAGACTCTTTAATGGGCCATTTTTCCCCAGTGGTTTATGAACCCTCTTGATGGCTCTTGGTGGGATTCCCAGTGTTTACTGGCATGTCCTCTTTCCAATTCTCAGCCACCTCTAACCCATCTACCTCTCTACCTTATCACAAGGGAAAGAATCTGTTGCTGCCTTTGTGAGTCCTTAATTAATTATTTCCTCTCTGTTGCATTGTCTGGCTCAGTGCCCAAAAGCACCATGAATCCTTCCCGGGAGCAGCAGGTCTCAACTGCTTCACCACAACGATCCCAGATGGGTAATACAGTGTAGGGCAGGTGGTGGGCTCTAGCCTCAGGCCTGATGTGATTTATGATAGATAGATACTGTAGATAGACAGATATGAGATAGATAGATGAATAGATAGTTAGATATAAGATAGATATTATATAGATTTGAGACAGATAGATAGATAGATAGGTAGACAGATACAACATAGATAGATATGATATGGATAGATAGACCGATACAACATAGATGAATGGATGAATAGATAGATATGAGATAGATAGATATGAGATAGATAGATATGAGATAGATAGATATAAGATAGATAGATGGATAGATATGAGATAGATAGATAGATAGATAGATAGATAGGAGACAGATAGATAATAGATAGATAGATATGAGATAGATAAATAGATAGGTAGATAGATAGATATGAGACAGATAGATAGATATGAGATAGATAGATATGAGATAGATAGATATTAGATAGATAGATATGAGATAGATAAATAGATAGGTACTGGTAGATATCAGATAGATAGATAGATATTAGATAGATATGAGATAGATAGATAGATAGGTAGATAGATAGATAGATAGATAATAGATAGATATGAGATAGATAGATATGAGATAGATAAATAGATAGATAGATAGATATGAGATAGATAGATATTAGATAGATAGATAGATATGAGATAGATAAATAGATAGGTAGATATCAGATAGATAGATAGATAGATAGATAGATAGATATGAGATAGATAGATAGATATAAGATAGATAGATAATAGATAGATATGAGATAGATAAATAGATAGGTAGATATTAGATAGATAGATATTAGATAGATATGAGACAGATAGGTAGATATGAGATAGATAGACAGACAGTACACAGAATGGGATATAATTGTTGCTGGACAGACTATAATTTATGTATTGCACACTGGGCTTTTGCATGGGGGAACCTTTTATTCTCATCTTGGTACCAGGACAGGGGCAATTATTTTAACTCCTGTCTAAATCTGGTGTTTGTAAAACAAAAAAACAAAAAAATCTGAAAACACTAATTAGTTCCCCAGGGGTTAATATGCTAACTTCTCGCTGATCCCTTCTCATGTGCGTCTCCACCGGGCTGCAGCTCATCCCAAGAAGGACTGAATTTGCCATCTTTTCCAATGAACTTAATCTACGTACGTCTACCTAATCTAACCTCACATTTTGACATTATCCATAGCAATCTTGGGGTCTGGGGCCTCACATTGTGCCTATGGGCTTTGAAGTTTATAGTTACACCCCTGGACCTATTCTTCAGCTTCGCATGTGTGCGAGATCACTATGCTCTGGTGTCGCGGTCATACTGGCCAAATAGATGTCCCTGTTGATACAGTTTCCGAGCTTGTTTGCATATCGATCTTTGCATAGACATCTCATTTTGTATATTTTAATGTGCATTTGCTGGAGCGATTTATGAAAACATCCAGGGAACACCGCAAAACATAAAAATAGACAGCACTTCAAGGACTGTGGGTAACATTTATTTATTCAGGGTCAAAGCAAAGCAACATACATGTAAAAAAAAAAAAAAACATGAATCCATAGTACTGATCAGTAAATGCACTTACACTAGTCCCTATCCATGGTGGGGTCTCAAATACATCATATAAAGCCAACCGACAGATCCACGGCTTTCTGTCATATCTACTGGCTTTACTGGACCTCTGTATACCTGTATAGGTAAGCAGAAGAATAAATGCACCGTGTTGTATTGGACATTCAGGGGGGCACCAACAATGAGGCCAGGTGAGGCGATCACCTCAGGCAGCACCAGGTAGGGGCAAGAGGGGGGCAGCAGAAGGGCCCTGGGCCATTTTGGCAAAGGGGTTAGGTTTTCGCCTCAGGCAGCAGAAAAGCTAGGTGCACCCCTGTGGATACTTTATTACAGAGCTATTTTCCCATAGACGCTTTTAGGAGAGAACAACTCTGAAAGATGGCTCCATATGGAGGCACACAGAGTGTCCACAGCTCCGCAGTGGGGAGCGCAGGAGCTCCATTTACCTCCATTCACCAGGTGGTTCTGCCAGGTTTTTGAGGTCTTAGAAATTTGCAGAACCCATGCAGTAGGAGACTATAAAAACTCAATGCAGATATTGGCCTGAACCCTACTGCTAACTACGAAAAATCAAGGGGAAGCGGTCACTAGATGTCTTCAGGCAGCTGGAGTGTAGCGTTTCTGCATTGTGTAGTAAAGTACATGCACACAGCCATATCTGATTCTCCGTTTGCAAACAGATAGCAGACTGCAGAAAAATACAGTTGTGTGCATGAGGCCTTACTTGAGATAAGCTCAGGCGCAAGTGCATTGCCTTGATAAAGCCACGAACAGTATGTCTCATTTCCCTGTGCATGTGTCATTATATAGCTGAGGCATGCACATTGCACCAGATGAAGAAAGGATAGTATACCTCGCATCACTGTGCATGCATCTGTATGCAGCTGGGGCATGTACATGGCACAGATAAATATTAGGACAGTGCACCTCACTTCCCTGTACATGTATCATTATGTAGCTGGGGAGTGCACATGATGAATCCTAGGAGAGTAGACATCACTTCACTGCGCATGCACTGTTATAACAGCTGGATGTGTGCACTAAATCCTAGGACAGTGCACATCACTTCCCTGTACATGTATCATTATGTAGCTGGGGAGTGCACATGATGAATCCTAGGACAGTGCACATCACTTTCCTGCGCATGCACAATGAACTAAGATGTACAGTCCTCTGCTTCATATGTGCAATGCATGTACGCCCAATGTGGCTGGAGATGTGACCTGGTAAATTACAAAATATTTTACTGCACAATGCAAAATAGTGCTCATCGCTTCACTGCGCATGCACTGTAATGCAGCTGGGGCATGCACTGTAATGCAGCTGGGGCATGCACATTGCACAGATGAATCCTAGGACAATGCACATCACCGCTCATGTATCATTATGCAGCTGGGGCATGTGCATTGAATTCTAGGGCAGTGCACATGGCTTTCCTGCACATGCACAATGAAGTGTGCTGTCCTCCTCTTCATGTGCGCAGTGCACATGCCCCTGATGAAACTGGGGATGAGCCCCGGTAAGTTACAAATTCTTTTGCTACACAATGCGAAACAGACCGTTTTTATATGGGCAGGTTTGGGATGCTAGACCCCTGTTGCTGGTTAAGTGGCCCCAAAGCTAGAGCTCGGTTCCCTTTAAGGGGGCAAAATGTATATATAATACGTATGAGCATAACTCTGTATATACGAGCCGCCTCGGGACAGACAACTTGGTTCCCTCTGGTTCCTTTAGCATTAGATAGCTGGACATCATCCCAGTATTTATCTAGAAGAGGAGACAAAAGACAGACACACAGAATTAAAGCGCCAGAATTCCTCCACCTCATGGTTAATTGACATATTTGCAGGCAGGCTGAAATAACACATCCTCAGTGCTCACTACTGTACACAGCGTAGTAATGACTTTTGGCAAGACAATTTGTTTTCATAGACTTTGTTTTTGGAGCAAGTTTCTTGAATCAGAGGAATCTCCGGGGATATCATTTTTTGTATTTCGGTTCATTGCTAACCAACCATTACAGTTGATAATCTGAGACCGCCGCGGTGCTGAGCCTGTGAAAATTGTTTTGAGACATGCTTTGGTGCTACTTTTTTTTTACCTTTATTTTGTGTAGAGATACATTTAGGAAGAATATTACGTCGGAGGAGACAAGGATCGGACAGTTGGATTTCAACATGCCTGACCCTTTCTTCCCACAAATGATACGCTGCCACCAAATTTGACTGCCAGTGGCATATTCACCTCTCTGTATTGAGAACACATGCGCCCTCGGCCAAGATGAGCGTGCATGTGTATGGGAAATGAGCATGGAGACAACAGATGTCTAGGTCTAGCAAGATTAGTACAGTCTGCATATATACTCTGTGTGTGTGTGTATATATAGTTAATGAGATTTGGCAGGGTTCGTTGGTATGTGTTCGAAAATGACCTGGCATAGTGGTTTATGGCTCTATTCTAAGAAAAGCCAGGTGCTAGTATGAACAGTGGAAATCTGCCCCATCAGGAGAAGCCGTTCATCAATGGCCAAAGAGATTTGACATTTGAGACCTGAGTCGAAGTCGGGGGAGTTTTGTGTAGAACTCCGGGGTCAAGATAATAATATTAGACTGTTAACATTGTACAATGAAGGTGTTACATTCACAGCTTGTGGCATATTTGCTTTCTATATTATTGTAGCTCTATCAATCTAAGGTCTCTATTTGTTAAAAAGAAGAGAGATAATAAAGTCGGAGTCAGCTTTGAGTGGTTGAAGTCTGAGTGTGGAAAACTAGAGAAGTCGGAGTAATAGTTTCGCTTACCAGATCCACAGCCCTGGTTATGGTAGAAACATCAGCCACGTAAATGTCTATGGTGGGCCGAGGACATTCGATTATCAACAGATTAAAACCATCAATATCTCTTCTCTATAGCTACCTAACGCATTAAAGTGAACCTCCGGTTCAAGAATCATTTAACTGTTGAAAGAAAAAACATTTTGCTGTTGAACAAACCAGACGCCTACCTAGTTATCTTTTTAGTTGCAGGTCTGCTAATTCTCAGGCTCTTCTTCTGCCATCCAAGATGGTCGCACCCAGAGTCGGACTGGCCCACCAGAGGATCCTCCAGTGGGCCTAAGCTCTGACAATCATGGTCTCCTAATAAAACAGGGCCCTTAAGATCATGGGTCCTCAGAATAATTTCTTCTGGTGGGCCCCAGGGACTTCAGTCTGATGCTGGTTGCACCGCTTCTCAGACCACAATAAGCCAAACCACTTCCTATTGTCCAGCCTTGCTCTTGGATTGGCCAGTACCGTTCATATGAGCAGTGCTGGCCAATCCAAGGGCAGCAGGAATTGCACAGTATGACAAGCCATGGGGCCATCTTGGATGGTAGAAAAGATGCCGAGGAACGGATGGATCTGCAGCTAAAAGAAGGGCACCGGGTAAGTGTTCTTTTCATTTTTATTTTTTCTCTAACCGGAGGGCAGCTTTAACTTTATGTGCAAAAAGTAAAGAAAACATAAAAACGAAAAATTGTATGTTTGGATAGAGACCGGGGGGATCACAAGTTCAAATCAGAAGTGATGAGCTATTAGATATGTGGCTTATTTATAGCAGATATGGCTGCTAGACCCGTGCCTGACACGTATGTAGGTGGAATTTGGCAGCTCCCACGGCTCACATATAAAGTGGATGAATATTTATGAGGGATTTGTGGTAATTATCCTCCTACAATTTCAGCCAGATACGAGATCTGAATATTCCCATTGCAATTGTTTAAGCTTATGGCTGTATTGGGAAAAGGAAATGACCATGACTCTAAGCAACATAAAGTGGCACTTAGGGCAGTCGTCAAGTGCTGCAGATAGACCTCTTCCCACTGACATTCTGCAAAATCATTCCACTGCCCACCATGTTTTAGCCAAAAAATGGGAAGAGATCCCAGTAATGGTTATAAAAAAAAAAAGTCAAATATTGGATACACATTACACTTGGGAATGATAATATGCAACCCAATAGGGTCACCATCACCAGGGTTTAGCTATGACAGCCAAACAAAACCGAAGCATTGCCGGCCAAGTGTGCCCCACCACCCTGATGTCTCTGCACCAGGACTCTATTGAGCCATGACTGCAGAAGAGGCATTCGAGCCCACTCTACTCTGCTGAGAAGGTTGATATGAGGAGGATCGATGGGAATCATATGTGGTAAGGAACCGCACACTCAGTTCTTCATTAGGAGGTTGTTGTAAGTCCTTAAGTACTGTCCTTAAGTCCTGTGCATAAACCCTTAGGCTGACCATACACCTTAGATTAATGTCGGCTGAACCCACTGATTTCTGTAGGACCTGATGTGTATGGGGCCCTTGCAACTATGCGCTAATGGCAGATATCGGGGAAGGATCAGAATGTTGGATTTCAACAACACGTGACGATCCTTCCAGATATCGGCCACTGGCTCACTTACCTCTCCCCTTCACAACACATGCATGCTCGGCCAATGAAAAATATACTAACCGTCCAAAGCCCCCCTCTATTCCCAGTAGAGAGGAGTGGCAGCACTGGAATGGCGGGGTTTGAGATGGTAAGTATAATTTATTTTTATTTTTTTATCATTATTATTATTATAACATTTTCCTTTTTTATTTTAGCACAAGGTCACAACATAACAAAATGTTAAAAATAGTGAAAGGGACTGAAGATTTTCCAAATGTACTGTAGCAGAGTCCCAGAATAGTGGTCAATTACAGGTGAAATAAAAGTACAATGCAAAATGCATTACAATTATTCACGT
The DNA here is from genome assembly GCF_905171765.1 of Bufo bufo. NCBI lineage: Eukaryota > Metazoa > Chordata > Amphibia > Anura > Bufonidae > Bufo > Bufo bufo. The sequence goes on along the minus strand of NC_053398.1, from coordinate 142,629,376 downwards.
TCAGTTATTCTAAGATACATTTTAATAATTGCAGCAATTAAAACATGATTATTGGCCGCAGCAGTTGTCATTGTCCGCATGTTCTATTACTGCTCCTGTTTCACCATGATTTAACATAGAGCGTGGCCAGGGAGCACATATTATCATATTAGCAGGTATTACATTAAAAGCATCTGGTTCACTTTGGAAGAGTGCAGGATCTCTGGGAGCCCCCCCAAATATATCACACAGTGCCATGTGCACCTATACATGGTGTGGGGTAAGTTCTGCTGTAGTCTGAACCTATACATATTCCATGGGTCCCTAAGGATGGACGGTATTCAGATTATCACACTGATATTACACCATACCATTGTGAGAGATCCGCGATAAAATGTGCTATTTCATTTCTGTCTGTTCTTCAGGAAGGATTAAAAAAGGTCGCTTGCAGCCTGTCCTAGAATGTGAGCAGGACTGGTTACCTCTACTTGCAGAGCGAACCTAGGGGGATAGGGCTTACTGCACTGCTCTACAATAGATGGTGGTGTTGTGATCCTGCCTATGATATGCCATCATGGCTGGGCAGCCTGACAGGAACGCTCACCAATGTGAAGTATATGGTAGTGCTAGAGCGCAGTGTGTAGTGAGCTCCCTCTCTTGGCAGATCAGCAAGTGGAGGCAGCCAGTCCTGCTCACATTCTACGACAGGTTGCTTGCAGCCATTTTAAGTTGATTTTCAGAGAACCCCTTTTATATTCCAAGTAGAGCCAGGTGTTAATTTGGCATGTCCATGACTACCTATAGGTTGCACTAGAGAGAGAGAGTTTTCTTCCTTGTGTGGCGATTGTATTCTGTGACTGATAAGAGTTCCATCAAGGTTCACTAAAAGAGTTCAGGAGGGGCCTGGATGTATTTCTGGAGTGTAATACTATTACAGGTTATAGCTACTAGAGAGGGGTCGTTGATCCAGGGAGTTATTCTGATGCCTGATTGGAGCCGGGAAGGAATTTTTTTCCCCTAAAGTGGGGAAAATTGGCTTCTACCTCACAGGGTTTTGTTTGCCTTCCTCTGGATCCACTTGCAGGAGAACAGGCCGAACTGGATGGACAGATGTCTTTTTTCAGCCTTAGAAACTATGTTACTATGTAAGGTGGGAATTTGTGTGACTTTTCTCTCCAGAGGGCAAAACTGAGCTCGGACACAGACACCATTTTACTGCGTCTCGTGCGTGGGACTCTATCGTCATGCCCTAGCTTTTATTTTACATAGCTGACTTTACATGATTAGAAATCGACATATATTAAATAAACACAAAACCCAGAAACAAATGATACAAATAAAGAGTAGATAAACTTGCCGCACCCGTTTGATTTTCTGCATGTTGCTGACTCGGGCGGGACGTTTATTCCAGCTGCAGACAGAGGAGGGAGGGTCCGGCTGCCGTCAGTGTCTTACAGCCAAACACAGGACAGTGAGAAGGAGGAGGGGGACATGGCTGTGATCATGGGGCACAGACAGGAGATTGTGTGATTTATTTATCAGCTTTAATTATAACAACAGTGAAAGGAAAGGAGGAGATTAAGGACGAAGTGACGGGATATTACTTTATTGTTTGTGTGCATTTTTTATATTAGTGTAGCAGTTGTGCCTGGTTACTGGCCTATTACTGCTCCCTTATAAGTAGGATTTATTATCCATTATTTTATAGCACCATAATATTCCACTATGTTGTAGGCAGACTATCCTTATTGCATTGTAATTACCGTACACTCAGTGGCTCCTTTACTACTCCTGTATGGGAACCCAACATCGGTATAATCTCCGTGTTTGCATGCGTTTCCTCCAGATGTTGTGGTTTCTTTCCTCCGACACTCCATACTGATAGGTTAATTCGTTTCCTATGAAATTGGCTCTAGCGTGTATTGGCAAATTAGTTTGTGACAGGGATGATATATAATTATATATGTGTCCAGCGCTGTGGAATATGGGATGCTATATGCTGAATACTGAATACTATCAGCAATTATGTGTATAATATATATAGTATCTCACAAAAGTAAGTACACCCCTCAAATGTTATTATATCTTTTCATGGGACAACACTAAAGATCTGACACTTTGATACAATGTACAGTAGTCCGTGTACGGCTTGTATAACAGTGTAAATTTGGTGTGCCCTCAAAATAACTCAACACACAACCATTAATGTCTAAATCGCTGGCAAAAAAAGCGAGTACACCCCTAAGTGAAAATGGCCAATTTTGTGTGGCCACCATTATTTTCCAGCACTGCCTTAACTCTCTTGAGCTTGGAGGTCACTAGAGCTTCACAGGTGGCCACTGGAATCCTCTTCCATCCTCCATGACGACATCGCGGAGCTGGTGGATGTCAGAGACCTTGCGCTCCTCCACCTTCTGTTTGAGGATACCCCACAGATGCTCAATAGGGTTTAGGTCTGAAGACATGCTTGGCCGGTCCAGCACCTTTGCCCTTAGTTTCTTTAGCAAGGTAGTGGTCGTCTTGGAGGTGTTTGGGGTCGTTGCCGTAGAGGAGCCATGTTGAATTTGCAGTGACCGGTGTGAGAGCGATAACACCAAATCTAACATACCTGCCCCCCCATTAACACCTGAGACCTTGTAACTCTAATGAGTCACAGGACACCGGTGAGGGAAAATGGCTAATTGGGCACAATTTGGCAGTTTTTACTTAGGGATGTACTCACTTTTGTTGCCAGCGGTTTAGACATTAATGGCTTTTGGGAGATGATGTGAATATATATATCGCCGACGGCGTCGCTGACACCCCTTTGGGCACCACGACACATAAGCGATGCATAACTGCAAAACCCCTGCGAGCATCAGGACATGCGGTTTCTCCGTGTAGTCTGTTTTTGGTGATGAAGGAGAAATGAGGTGCGTTCTGTCACTGCCACCGTCACATACATGACTGTCCCCGTGTGCTGCACATCACACACGGACAGGGAAGCCAAGGTGCTTGAGGGTGACAGGTTATTGGGGGGTGTAAGACAAGCGTCATGTCTCCCTGAACACCAGGCTGTCATGTGCTGCTTGGCAGGTAAATAAATGAGGAATTCCTGATATCTGCGCATGTGGGCCGGGGACAGAGAGGAGAAAGCCCCTGACATAGACAAAGGCTCCAGGCACACAGCTATTCTCTGCAGAAGCCCAGGCTCGCTCGCCAGCATTGCCATTATATTCCAGCTCACACAGCATGAGTCTTCTTACATTAATTATATGATTATTACCACGCTTATTAGTAATTATTATTACTGAATATTACTACTATTTCCAGCAGTATTATAGTAATTATAATTAATATTACTATTAGCAGTTGTAAGAGGAGAAGATGAGTAATAATGACATTATTATTATTGGCAGTATTAATATTATTAGTAGCTCCATTATTTATGTAGCATCAATGGTATTACTGGCAGTATTATTATTATTATTTGTAGTAGTATTACTACCATTAATATTATTGTCAACCTATTATTATTATTATTGTTTTATTATTTTTATTATTACTGCTACCAGTATTATTAATAGCAGTATTACTGCCTGTATTGTTATTAATATTATCATCATCATACCCTTATTAAATTGTTTTTATTCTCATTGTCATATTATTCATATTAATAATATTTTTATTATTATGAATATTATCATCATACCAGTGTTATTATTGTCACCATCTTCATCATCATATTATTAGTATTACTGCTAATATTCTTATTATTAGTAGTATTGCAGCAGGTATTCATCATCATCGTCATCATTATATTATTAATATCACTGCTGGTATCATTAGTAATAGTATTATTACTGCAAGTATTATTATCACTACTCTCAGTATTTTTTACTGACTGTATTATCAATTACTTTCAGTATTACTGCTAGTATTACTATTAGTACTGTTACTGCCAGCGTTAATATCATTAATCATCCTCATTGTTATAATATTAATAACACTTCCAATATTAATAGCAGTAGTATTACAGCTAATAGTAATAGCATTATTGCCGGTATTATTATCATTATTCAGCATCATTATCTCTATATTAATAATATTATAGCCAGTATCATATGTGGCAGTAGTAGTATTTCCGCTAGTATCATCAGTAGTAGTGGTAGTATTATTTTTTCTTATCACCGATGTCTTCATCAGCATATTGTTAGTATTACTGCACATATTATTAGTACTGGGAGTATGACCGCCGTTATCCGTAGTAGTAGTAGTAATACTAGCATACGATAATGTGCAGTATCATTAGTAATAGTACTACTGCCAGTTGCACTATCCTTATTTTTAGTATTACCTGCAGTATCATTAGTAGTAGTAGTACTGCCAGTATTATTAGCACTATTCGTAGTATTTATCACTGGCTGTATTATTATTGCCATTATTATCAGTATTACCTGCAGTATCATTAGTAGTAGCATTATTACTGCCAGTATCTATTCATCACCATGGTCATAATATTAATATTACTGCCAGCATTATTATGATTATTCTCAATGTTTATTACTGGACTGTACCATTATTACCATTACTATTATTAATGATATGCTTATTATTGTATTATATTATTATTATGCTCCTATTCCAATCAGATAATGGAATTTACAAGGAATATGTTAATCGCATCTTCCATAATATAACATATTGTCTATACAGTACTGCTTTCTTTTTCACGGTTGGCCACTGAATATCTCCGTGTTGCCCAGTGGCAAGTGAGGGGTTAAGGGCATGCGGAGTTGATGGAGCAGGAACGCAGTTTACTAGGCGGTGGGCGCCGGCGAGTACTACAGTGTGCAATCTGACAAGGTGGGGATGCGGCTGTGCGAGGTGTACATGTCAGACTGCAGATTACAGGGGCTCGCTTTGCCTTTGGGCTGCTTGTCATTTTTTTTTTTTGTATTTTAATATTTGACTATTTTTGCTGTCAGAGCTTTCACCCTGCTCGTCGGATTTCCGCGCCTTGTGGTATGCTCTATTTTCTGCAGCCTTTGGGCCTTTCGGTTTTGTGAATGGGCACTCCCTGGGTATGTTGGAAATGAACATAGCAGGGATATCGAGCCAAACCTGAAAATCCTGGGTCTTGGTTGCTCTCCAGAAAATTATTTCCTTTGGCGCTGTAAATCCTGACATTAGAGATAGTTCCCAGTACGTACATACATCAGCTCCACACCTGCCAGTATGCAGAAATGTGCAGATTTCTATTTATATAGCCCCCCCATATTCCTCAGCGCTTTACAATCAGGGGGTTCATTTACAAAACAAAAGACGTCACAAGAAAGACTAGTAGTGAGGGCCCTGCTCGCAAGAGCTTACAATCTATGCTAAAATTTACGTTAGGGGTTTGCGTGGCATTTTGCATCAGAAATGATATTCTTGCATTCTTTTCAGACAGATTGTATGCAAACCACCCATGCATTTGTTATTAAGCTTGCAGGTTGTTGGGGGGGGGGGGGGGGATAGTTCCTGTATCTCTTATCAAGCTCCTGAGTGGAAAACAATGTAAGAGATTCTCCTTCGGACAGGTCTGTACGTATATATTCTTGATGCATACATAAAAAATGACATGGAAGACAAAAACGTGGACAACCCCCCCCCCCCCAATTTCCAAGAGCTGCTGATGTCCATTAATGTAACGTCAGGGAGCTCTCAAAACTGGACATAGGTGACCGACATTTCCCTGGACTTCCTGTCAGGAGGAAATATGGCTGATCACAGGGAGCAATGCATTGCAGACACCTATACAGCAAATGCAGACAATATCGACTTTGCGTCCCTGTAAGAAATATATATCCTATACCGCGCTAGGACTATCACCGAGGCACGAGGTATATCGTTCCTCCTGCTCCCTTGTGAATTCAGATTTTTTTTTTCTCCTCCCAGAAAATGGCTGCCAGCACCACCAGACACAACGGGTACATTTTATCACAAATACCCTTTCCAGCGTTCAAATGTTCCGACCCAATAGCAGTAGCACAACCAAAAAGTGAAAAAAAATAAAAATAAAAAAAAAGTGATTTGACTGGCGGTATCACAGACATAACTCCTACATTCCAATAGGCACGAGCCAACATCCGACGCTATTTATTTTCTGGACTCTGAATAATGCATAAAGCAGCTCTGCAAATCTCACCAGCAAAAAAAAAAAAAAGGGAACATGTCTGAATACGGTGCAATCTAAATCACCGTCTATTTATCTGACTCCGCGGCGTGAGAGGCTTTTAGGAATAACCAGTGTAATTGTGCCATTAAAATTCTTGTTCGGGTGTGTATACGAGTGTGTGCAGGGTGCCCGTCTTCTGTGCAGATTTTTCATTGTAGCTTTTTTTTTTCCCTTCAGCAATTAAATTTTACAGCATTTTCATTACAATCCACTTTTTCTATATGTGTATGCATTGTAATGATGCTCTATATATGCTATTTTTTATAACCTACAGGTGCGTGCTTATAATGAAGAGGTTTATGGCCTGGATTGGTTACTGCATATTTTTTGACACAGCTGCAAAGGGTTGTTGTTTTTTTTTTTTTTGAGGCCTTACTGCCATTTGTGTGAAAACTATTCAACTCTCTGTGTAGCTTACTGCCAAATGAGAGATATTCATAGACCTAAAGGTAGATTTTAATTACTATGCCATAGATAGATAGATAGATAGTAGATAGATTAATAGATAGATAATCGATAGATAATAGATAGATAATCGATAGATAGATAATCGATAGATAGATAGATAGATAATAGATAGATAATAGATAGATAGATAATAGATAGATAGAGAGATAGAGATAGATAGATAATAGATAGATAGATAGATAATAGATAGATAATAGATAGATAGATAGGTAATAGATAGATAGATAGATAGATAATAGATAGATAGATAGATAATCAATAGATATGAGATAGATAGATTAATAGATAGATAATAGATATGAGATAGATAGATAATAGATATGAGATAGATAGATAATAGATATGAGATAGATAATAGATAATCGATAGATAGATAGATAATCGATAGATAATCGATAGATTAATAGATAGATAATAGATAGAGATAGATAGATAGATAATAGATAGATAGATAGGTAATAGATAGATATATAGATAGATAGATAATAGATAGATAGATAATCAATAGATATGAGATAGATAGATTAATAGATAGATAATAGATATGAGATAGATAGATAATAGATATGAGATAGATAATAGATAGATAATAGATAATCGATAGATAGATAGATAATCGATAGATAATCGATAGATAGATTAATAGATAGATAATAGATAGAGATAGATTAATAGATAGATAATAGATAGATAGATAATAGATAGATAATCGATAGATATGAGATAGGGCTCATGTACACAAACGTATTTTCTTTCCGTGTCCGTTCCATTTTTTTGCGGAACCATATGCGGACCATTCATTTCAACGGGTCTGCAAATAAAAAGGAAGTTACTCCGTGTGCCTTCCATTTCCGTATGTCCGTTCCGCAAAATAATAGAACATTTCCTATTATTGTCCGCATTACAGACAAGGATAGGACTGCTCTTTTAGGGGCCGGCTGTTCCGTTCCGCAAAATGCGGAATGCACACGGACATCATGTGTATTTTTTGCGGATCCGTTTTTTTGCGGAACGCAAAATACATACGGTTGTGTGCATGAGCCCATAGATAGATAGATAGAAGTAGTACATATGTTACAGTGATCTGCTTACAGATGTGGGCATTTGCTGGGTACCCCTGGTGATGCCTCTGGCTGTTCATGTCTGCCCTTTCTTATTTTTTTTAGCCACAGCAGCAGCGGTAAGACTACATGCATTAAAGAGATGGATGTATCATAGGCAAAAAAAATATTTGAATAGCTCCAGATTAAACATACAGATATTATAAAATATGTGTAAACACACAGTAAAAAAAATGGCTGAACCCAAAATATTCTGATAGCCTTTGTTTTCAAGGCAGAACTAAAAGAGAACATGTAAGTCAGAGCACAGAATTGAGATTCGGATAGTAGTACATTTCATATTTGCATTTTTATTTTATTTTTTCTAGCTGTCTTGCTGGAGCTTCTCTAATCTTAAAGGTGCGTTTTATTTACTTTCCTATGACAGTCTAATAATCCAGAATATTTAAAAATTAAGCCCCATATTTAGGCCAGGTTAAAGGGATTTGATGGATATTAAAATAGATTAGATAGATAGAGATTAGATAGATAGATAGATATATAGATAGATATGAGATAGATAGATAGATAATATATATATAGATAGATAGATAGATAGATATGAGATAGATAGATAGATAGGATATAGATAGATAGATAGATAGATAGATATGAGATAGATAGATAGTAAACGCCATACACCTGGACGTGAGGCTGAAAGGAAGGTGTTGTGTTGAAATCTCCCAAGCAGACGTGCATATAGGGTAAGGCATATTATAGAGGATTACCAGACACAAGGTATATTGAAGTATCAATGAGACAGGTAGAAAGGAACAACAGGCCAACAAAAACAGCACTGACCAGTTTGACCATCCAGTTTATACATTATATTCTCCATGCTGCACAGTACACCGCCGGTCATTTTACTACCTATACAGCTGCCACAGACACCTCTAATGACACTTCACCCTTTGTGTAGCAGACATCAGGACGTAGACCCTTGTGGAGTCATAGGGACAGACATTGCAGTGTTTGCTTGCACCACCATTTTGGCCAATTTGCTGAGTTAGGGGACCTTGGTGGTGCACAATATCTGTTACTGTTCATATAGACATAGGAATGCTATATATATATATACATACACACACACACTTTTTTGGTTTTGTCTTGTTTTTGATAAAAAGAAAATACACGATATCTACCCATATCTATTGACTGATATGATAAGGTAGAGGGGCAAGAGGCACAGGCCACATCTGTACATGACAGAATGATCCCACTAATACTATTTTAAGAGCTGGCAGGCTATCTGGTAGGTAGAGAGGCTCATGCTGTTGTATTAATCTATGAATGTGACATGATAGGACTGGGCCTGTATTATGGAGCCGGGGTCAAGCAGTGTGTGCAGCAGGGCAGCCTGATTATGCTATATACACAGGAGACAATGATACTAGAGGCACCACCTGAGCGCTCTGTCCGCAATGGCGCAGACTTAGATTACTAAATATTACCATGCTATGGATCTCGCCAGTTATCCTCACAACATATTCTAATTAAATCATAATCTGTTGTATGATTTGCTGGTAAGACTCTGCTTCATGAACCATTATGGATTTCAAAAGCCCTAAACTAATGCTCAGCAGTGTGGTCATTGTCAAGTACCACACATTGTATAACAATGACAATTATTCTATTTTCATAAAGTATGTGGAAGTGACCCTATAGGATGAAGTGTAGGGCTGAGCTGTAATACATTTCCAGTATACACAACAGATGGAAAATGTGTAGAGTGGTGTGGTATGATGATAGATGGATAGATAGATAGATAGATAGATAGATATGAGATAGATAATAGATAGATAGATATGAGATAGATAGAATTACTCAATAAACATCTTTTATACACTGCCTTCTATCTACTGACATCTACTATCATATTTCACCTGTTTTATATCTTATTTTTGTTCATCTGTCATTTTGCATCTCCACATAAATACATATTTGAAATTCATTTTACAGTAACCTCATTAGGGTGCTATTACTGACAGGGTATATATATATTTATTTTTATTTTATATATATATATTTTTTTATTATCCATATAAGTGTATACCTCCATGTCTTTTTCTGCTGTGAACTAGCTTTCTGTGCTGCTGACATGGATTCTATACCCCTGTACTGTCATGGGCACTGAAAAAGGTAATGCAATGCAGGTGGTCTGCAGGAGGCAAGGTGCTGGGGGCAGCAGGTAGGTGGCTGGCACCAGTCTGTGTATAATGCACAGTATATTCGGGGTGCTGTTAGCTTACACTCCCAGTCCTGGAGTCTAAGTGAGAGCAGCTGTTGTGTCATGGGGCTTCCCCCTGAGCCCCCTCCTGCCCTGTGCTGACCCCTCTCCTGCCTGCCTTATGTGTCCCCCATATTGCCCTAAACTGCACCCCACTGTTCATTCCTGCTGCCCCTACCTATATCCTCCCCGGCTATTTCCAGCAGATCAATGGGATTACTGCTGTCACTGGGGCTGATGCCCCATAGAAGAGGCTGTAGTTATTCATGGACATTACCAGGACCCTCACATATGTGTCTGCAAATAACTGAGGGGAGGGGGAGACCACCAATACAACTGCCTTCTCTCTGGAAGATTCCAGGTGCAACCACCACATTGTGTATGTATATATATATACACACACACACATACATATATAGAGCTGTGTATGGGTCAGCTGTATCAGTAGTGACCCACTAGGTTAATGCTGTCTCCAGGACAGGAGGTCGGGATGCCCCCAGTTTTCTGCTGTGTGCAGTGAAACTTTCCTCTGGTCTCGTGCACACATTTGCCCCGGTTACACCTGACCCCAGAGATGTGTGCACACTGCAGTCACAACGAACACACAGGTGCCCCCCACTATACAAGACACACACAACGAATATGACAAGAGTTCGCTGTGAAAAGCCTTCATGCAACGAAAATAATCGGATTTCACCAACCAGGAGCTGAAAACAACAAAAGTACCTCGATATCATATTGTCCAGGACATTGGATAGATAGCTAGATAGATAAATATTAGATAGATAGATAGATAGACAGGAATATAGCAATTAACAGTTTAGATAGATAGATAGATAGATAGATAATAGATAGATAAATATCAGATAGATAATAGATAGATAAATATCAGATAGATAGACAGGAATATAGCAATAAACAGGGAAGAAAGAAAGAGAAAGAAATAGAATAATACAGACAGCAAAAATAAAAATACAAATAAACAGAACAAGACAATATATTGAATTGTAACAAAATATGTATAAACATTTGTTTCTATACAAAGACAAATATATGTATTATGTGTAGGTGTTGGGATAAATGTTCCTCTCTCTCTGTATGTATGTATATATATATATATATATATATATATATATATATATACACACACACAGATATATATCTAGAAACAAATGAATATGAATATATATAATGTATAGCTTAGGTAAATGTTATTATTTGAATCATTATTATTGTTATTATTATTATTAAGGACTGTGGTAAATATTGTAGAACATAAAACAATTCTAAATAATAGAAAATAAAGAACAATCTCCAGTCCTACCTCAACAAAAATCATAGACTAGGAGATGAGTCCTCCAGTGATTAGCAACATATTTCTGTATGTTCATTATATATATTTATACTCTGTACAATAATCATTCATCATAATATCATGTAGTATATATGTGTGTTCTATATGAGTATATATGTCCTCCTTGTGGGTGACGGTATAAGTATATGGAGAAATCTGAACACCCCCATTGTGCAGATATATAGAGGAATAGATGTCCGGACATGGGCACCTGAAGTTTTCATCCTGGGCATATACAATGCCAGCACTTAGTGTGTGACCAGGTCTAGGAAGATGTGGGGGTATCTCTCTTACCTGAGCAGTGCAGCCCCCTGAAGACCAGTGCCCGGAGACTCCTGCCCTCCATGTGGGTGACAGTAGCAGGGGCCTCCACTTCCTTCCTATCTGTAACCTGTACAAAGGTGCAGACTGTAAGGACTGGTGTGTACAGCCCGAGCACACGGCCATCCATCCATCCCCGAGTGCTGCGCTGAGTGCAGGTGGCTGCTGCTGTCCTGGGAGGAGGGGGGCAGCAGCTCCTGATTATTTGTGTCCGACCACACAAAATACCTCAGGGTCAGTTTTCTGACTACACCCCCCACCCACAGATGCCCTATGATCCCCTGTGATCTCTCCAGTGATGCCACAACTTGATCCTAACTTTTTCCTGCTCGTGAGTGTGACCATGTCCCCATCATACATGTAGCAGTCCCTGAGAACATGCAGCAGGGCACACAGTAGTACATCTGAGTACACCCAGCCTCCCCTAATATCCAGGGGTGCTGCCTCCTCCCCATCACCCTGCACCGCCATAATTACACATCATGCATATAATGCTGAGGAGCTGAGCCTCCGCCTGGGACAAACTTTTCCCTTCTCCTTACTGCTGCTCCCAGTGCCCCCTCCTCCCTGTCCTGTCACCTGTGCTGCCCCTCAGACACCAGTGCCCCCTCTCCCTGCCCTCCCCTGTGATGCCCCTCAGACAACAGTGCCCCCTCCTCCCTGCCCTGTCACCTGTTCTGCCCCTCAGACACCAGTGCCCCCTCCTCCCTGCCCTGTCACCTGTGCTGCCCCTCAAACACCAGTGCCCCCTCCTCCCTGTCACCTGTGCTGCCCCTTAAACACCAGTGCCCCCTCCTCCCTGCCCTGTCCCCTGTGCTGCCCCTCAAACACCAGTGCCCCCTCCTCCCTGTCCCCTGTGCTGCCCCTCAAACACCAGTGCCCCCTCCTCCCTGTCCCCTGTGCTGCCCCTCAAACACCAGTGCCCCCTCCTCCCTGTCCTGTCACCTGTGCTGCCCCTCAGACACCAGTGCCCCCTCCTCCCTGTCACCTGTGCTGCCCCTCAAACACCAGTGCCCCCTCCTCCCTGTCACCTGTGCTGCCCCTTAAACACCAGTGCCCCCCTCCTCCCTGTCACCTGTGCTGCCCCTTAAACACCAGTGCCCCCTCCTCCCTGTCACCTGTGCTGCCCCTCAAACACCAGTGCCCCCTCCTCCCTGTCACCTGTGCTGCCCCTTAAACACCAGTGCCCCCTCCTCCCTGTCACCTGTGCTGCCCCTTAAACACCAGTGCCCCCTCCTCCCTGTCACCTGTGCTGTCCCTCAGACACCAGTGCCCCCTCCTCCCTGTCCTGTCACCTGTGCTGCCCCTCAGACACCAGTGCCCCCTCCTCCCTGTCACCTGTGCTGCCCCTTAAACACCAGTGCCCCCTCCTCCCTGTCACCTGTGCTGTCCCTCAGACACCAGTGCCCCCTCCTCCCTGTCCTGTCACCTGTGCTGCCCCTCAGACACCAGTGCCCCCTCCTCCCTGTCACCTGTGCTGCCCCTTAAACACCAGTGCCCCCTCCTCCCTGTCACCTGTGCTGCCCCTTAAACACCAGTGCCCCCTCCTCCCTGTCACCTGTGCTGCCCCTTAAACACCAGTGCCCCCTCCTCCCTGTCCCCTGTGCTGCCCCTCAAACACCAGTGCCCCCTCCTCCCTGCCCTGTCCCCTGTGCTGCCCCTCAAACACCAGTGCCCCCTCCTCCCTGTCCTGTCACCTGTGCTGCCCCTCGGACACCAGTGCCCCCTCCTCCCTGTCCTGTCACCTGTGCTGCCCCTCGGACACCAGTGCCCACTGCCTCCAGATCCTTACCTACCCCTCCATTCTGCACCTCTGCCCTCTCCCTGCTCTTGCCCCCAGACCCTCCCCATTCCTTCACTTCACCCCCAGGCTCATTCCTGCACACTGTGCCCCCTCCCTGCCCGGTGCCCCCAGTCCACTGTCCCAGCACTGCACTTCCTGCCCTCAGAGCTGCCCCCTCTCCTAACTCATTCCTGCACACTTCTTCTCCCCCAGCTCCATCCTGTGCCCCCCATCCACACCACTGTCCCATCATCTCACCACCAGCCTTCTTTTTGTGATTCTCTCTCTGCACCCCTGCCTGTTACCTGTGCCCATCGCCCACCTGTGCCCCCTGCCCGCTGTCCCAGCACTTTGCCACCCCCCACCAAGTGTCATTCCTCTACCCCCCAAACTCATTCCTGAGCACTTCTTGCCCCCTCGTCCTTCACCCCCGAGCCCCCTGTTGTCCCTCACTCCCCCCAGCCCCTCTCCTCTCCTCCCCTGTCCCTCTCTCCCCCCTCTCCTCTCCTCTCCCCTCTGAATCTCATTGATCCAGGCGCTGGTAATTAGCCCTTCCCGTCGTGCCTGTGTAATGAAGCACATGCGCACTGAATTAATCAGCCATTTTTTGCAGGAAACTAATTAGCAGAATAAAGATCCAAAGAGTTTTTTTTTCGCTCGGCGACCATCAGATGTGAGCGCGGCTCCTGGTGTCCGGAGCTTCTCCCCCCCGGCTCCAGCCCCACAGCCCCTGCACCGTGCACCGCTCCGGGGCTCAGCCCGAGCGGCTTCATGGGACCCCGGGAAGAGCCGGATCGGACTAATCCAAAGAAGAAGAAGAGCCGAGCCGAAGCGTGCAGCGCCGCCGGTGCGCACCCGGGACCGGAGCCCGCAGCTCCAGTAAGTGACAACTTCTCCCCCTGCCCCTCCTCCAGCTGCTGCCGGGGACCCCCGGGCACCCCCGACTGACCTGAGCTCCGGGCTCCTGCGGGCACTTCTCGTCCATGTGCTGGGTGCCTGTCACACGGCGCTGCTCCAGCTCCTCTGTCATTGTGCCTGCCAGCCCTGCTACTGCTGCTGCTGCTCTCTGCTCATACATATACACATGGATGCACTGCCCTGCTCCCCTCTGTAGTATTGTTACTGCCCTGCTCCCCTCTGTAGTATTGTTACTGCCCTGCTAGACACCCTGCTCCCCTCTGTAGTATTGTTACTGCCCTGCTCCCCTCTGTAGTATTGTTACTGCCCTGCTAGACACCCTGCTCCCCTCTGTAGTATTGTTACTGCCCTGCTAGACACCCTGCTCCCCTCTCTAGTATTATTACTGCCCTGCTAGACACCCTGCTCCCCTCTCTAGTATTGTTACTGCCCTGCTAGACACCCTGCTCCCCACTCTAGTATTGTTACTTCTCTGTATACTGCCCTGCTAGACACCCTGCTCCCACTGTAGTATTGTTACTGCACTGTATACTGCCCTGCTAGACATCCTGCTCCCACTCTTGTGTTATTACAGTATAGGTAGGTTATTGCACTGTATACTGCCCTGCTAGGCACATATGGACTCTGTATTATTACAGTATAGGTAGGTTATTATACTGTATGCCTACACACTTGTATTACAGTATAGGTAGGTTATTATACTGTATGCCTACACACTTGTATTACAGTATAGGTAGGTTATTGCACTGTATACTGCTCTGCTAGGCACATATGGACACCCTGCTCCCACTCTTTTGTGTTATTACAGTATAGGTAGGTTATTGCACTGTATACTTCCCTGCTAGGCACATATGGACTCTGTATTATTACAGTATAGGTAGGTTATTATACTGTATGCCTACACACTTGTATTACAGTATAGGTAGGTTATTGCACTGTATACTGCTCTGCTAGGCACATATGGACACCCTGCTCCCACTCTTGTGTTATTACAGTATAGGTAAGGTATTGCACTGTATACTTCCCTGCTAGGCACATATGGACTCTGTATTATTACAGTATAGGTAGGTTATTATACTGTATGTTCATACATGTATTATTACATCATAGGCAGGTTATTGCCTCTTATACCAGTGGGTGCGCGGTCCATACATGCAATGTTCTATTTTGTTCTGCTACCTAATACTGGGCACATCACCTATGCTCTGCTCCATGTGAATTCCTACCTCACCACTTCTGTGCCTTTTATCATGTGTGCATACCCTATACACACACATGTATGTGGAGCTCCATCATACACCATTACCTTTTACCCCGGATCATGTTGTGGAATGGATAGAATGTAGCAATATTTAGAGAGAAGTTTTATTTATTTTTTTAGGCCATAATTTTTTTTTCTTTCTCTTGATTGTGCGTCAGTGTGGAGTCTGGTGTGTGCACATCCTATAGACAGAATTGTTATCCTCATGCCACTTGTGTCCCCTGGATAGCCTCTCAAGACGCCACACAATATTAAGAAATAACATGTGTGTCTGAGGATTGTGTGGTGACATCAGTGGCAGGATGTCACCTTGTATGCTGATAGAAGCAGCTCTGTGCTCCATGCAATCACCGCTGGATTAGTATGGGAGCCTATGTGTCATGCACCTAGTATAGGATGTCATTCTCTTTGTCATTCTGGGCAACCGGTCATGTGGTGTTGTCTTGTTTTTATTTTCTCAGGATATAACTTTTATATCCTTTTTTTTTTTATTTTTATTTTTTTCCCCTTTTCTCGATGCATTGTAAAAAGCATTGCTGGCTATTGGGAAAAACACAATGTAGAGATGATTTCCATAATCAATAAGTGTTTGTAGGAAATCCTTTTCCTTCATTTCCTGTACTTTTCAGCTGTGTGGACTGGGCAGTCGTCTTCCTTCTCTGGGTGCTGGGATTCTTATGGTGCTTATGTCTCTTTACGGACGTCAGACTGTAACCATGGATTGCTGTGTGTTTGGAATATGGGGGATATTATATGATAGTGTACGCTCCCACCCGGAAAGTATGTGCACGTTTATTCTTCCTACTGCCTCTCAATTGTAATGTATGTATATATGTGTGTGTGTGTGTGTGTGTGTGTGTGTATATATATATATTATACACAACGTAATTGGGACATTTGGGCTCTCCAGAGTGTCATCAGTGTTTTTATTTTTGGCTTCTCCTTGTGTCGAGGTCACCTTTTACATGCTTCTAGTGTCAGAGGTTGACCTGTCCCTTCCATCAATACTTCCTCAGAAATGGTTTGTTACTAGGCTTCTGTTAGAGGATGTGGACGTTGACCAGCTGGATCATTTCCCCCCCCCCCCTCCATCTCGGAGGTGAAAGGTACTGATGCTGAACATCCCTGGTCCCTCAGATGGGTCGGTGAGGAGACCCACTCCCTCCCACCCTCAGGACCATCTTCTGTCAGTACTCAACTGTATCTTACTATACGATCCAATACCTTCCGCTGTGTCTTTCATCATCGCACCCAGATGTGTTAATTATTTTTTAACAAAATTTTTTAACATGTTTACATTTGTCAATTTTAGATGATTTTGGTTTAATTTGACTTTGGTTGAATTTAAAAAATATATATTTTATTTGCTTTGTTTGTTTATACTGTATTTTAGCTCCAAGCTTCCTTTCATGTGGTCAATCTGTAGCTAGGCCTGTCAGCAAGCTTTGGATACCTTCTATTATTTTATATTTATGTATTTTTTGGGGGGGGATTTTTTATTTATTTATTTTTTGTTGCCCCTCTGTCCTATAGAAAGGTTGCCTAGGCTCGGTGATTGCTTCCTTTAGGGTCACATCAAGTTCGAAACCGTGAAGAAAGGTGCAGTGAAATCCTGGAATGACAGAAAAGCTGCCCAACAAAACGGGGTCAGCTCGTATGCTAAGAGGCGACATTAACAAAAAAGAGAAAAGAATACCAACTGCTTTGGTTTAGTTTTGGTTTTTTAATCTTTCTGGCCCCTTCCTCCCCTTCAGTTTTTTTTTTTCACTTCTTTTCTCTCTTCATTTTTCACTGTGTCCCCGTCTCTTGTGTTACAGATTGCGACCTGCCTGTGAAGTATTTGCTCTAAAGCTTAGCTAAAAACAAAACCAGCAAAAACCCTATTGAATTCAGGCAAATAAGGTTAGGTCTGCAGATCATATTACAAAGCAGTTTTGAATATACTGCCCATCGCACCAGACCAGTTATTCCTGTTGCTGCAACTGGGAAGGGAAAAAAAAGACATTTAAATCGTAATTTGTTAGTACAAGAAATGGAAAGTATTTTAAGCTCTTTTTCTGCCTGATAATTCAATGTGAGCCCAACCCTATTTTTTTTTCTTGATTTCCCCCCCCCCCCCCTTTTCAGGTACGTCTCAGGATGAATATGAAATTCTTTGTAGTAAAGTTTTTTTTTTTTTTATATCTAATTATTTTCAGTTTTATCCTTTCTCTGTATTTTTAGACTCAGCTTTGCTCTTTTATGTGCTGGAAGGAAGTTGACCATGATACTGTGGTTTTGCAGTTTCTCAATAGGTTATCATGTTTGCAATCGCTAAATCATTGCCGTGGCTGTGAATTTTCAGTTGTGTCAGATGCATGTGCTTGATACGTCCCCCTGTTGCTCAACCACTTGGCTATTTAATGCCACAACCGTGGCATGGATGTGATTTGGCATCATGGACTAGTGGGTTCGCTGTCCTTGCAGTTAAGGCCTAGTATCACCATTTGTTGTGTTTTTTTTGTTTTTTTTAAATCGGTTTTGTAAAATTATTGGGCATTTATCTTCTTTATTTATATAATTTGCCTGAGACGTGGACGTCCCTTCTACTTGATGTGGTGACAGTTTAAATATTTTTAAATGTCATTGGCCCATCGTTGGCTTTCTTCGCCCATCTTCCTCTTCTGTTTGCAAATTATTATGTAACAGAATCCAAAGCTGCATTAAAAATTCAGTATTATAGGCTGATTGTAATGCTGCCTCATTAGAAGCTCTGTCTGGCCCAGTATTAAGTCAAACACAAAGCAAGGGCTTTTTCAATTTTAAACACCAATAAATATTAAGTATCTGAACATGAAAACTTGCAGTTTCCAAGGCATTTTGGTTCATGGGATTTGTTTTTATTTTATTTTTTTGGGGGTTTATTTTCACGGTAAATTCCATGCAATAAGGTACAGTATTCCTATCTGGATGTTCGCTTTCGGAGGCTTGCAGTGAAGTAAGTTGTTTCTTTATTATTATATTTTTACAGATTATTATTATTTTTTTTAATTTTTATTTCATTTGGCCCATCAGAGGCCACTTGTCTCCCCCCCCTTCCCCCCCACCAACCTTTTTCACTTTCCTTTAGTTCCTCAATTCATTTCGGAAAGAAAAAGAGGAGCGAGAGAGAGGAAAACATTGTGTAATGAATGTTCAATTCATTTGCAAATCCGGGCTCTGATAGTCTCATGCTGCGAGAACCGAAAGTGGAGCCCCCCCCCCCCCAACTCCCTCCTTTTTGGTCTGTAAATTGTCCTGCAATTTTTTAAACCTGTTATGTTCACTTTAATTTGTCACGCGTATAGTTTTTTGTTTTTTAATTTAGCAGCTGTTTTTATTTTATTTATATATACATTTTTCTTGTTTCTTGTCCAAAATGAATCTGTTTCATATTGTGTGGCCTAAGTGCATGATAGGACATTGCTTCTGTAAGCAGATTAAAGCATCCAGGAGCCGGGGATCCAGACCATCATTTTTATATTTTTTATTTTGTGCTCTCTGATTCCGGTAGCCAGCAATAGCTTAAAGTGCTTCTGTGTGTTGACACTTTGGCTCGCTGAGAAACCCTAGGGTAACCTCTTCGTGCCCCTCTGCTGCTGGCCTTTTGTTCAGTGAGAATTGAGCTAAGGTGCTTTTCAGTGTGACTGCAGGGAATAAGGGGGGATCTATGTGTTCTCCCTGGTTTATGAGAAGGGAGGGCTAGTGAAAAGCAAAGAAAGGAAGTATTGCTATATTGCTTTTTTATCTTACATTTTTTTATGATTTTTGTATCTATAGAAACCATGGTTTATTGGAATTTTTGTTTTGGTCTTTGTAGTACCCTGAACCCTCCTACCCCACCATCCTTCGGCCTTTTCATCCTTCTGCTCCTGCTGGTTGATGATGAGTGAATCACTGCAAAAAAAATAAATCTATATGTATATATTTGTATATACGGTAAACGGCAAATGCCAGAACAGTGTCCTGGCAGCATCCACCGGGCACGAGAGGGTGTTAGTATTCCCCCCCCCCCCCCCCCCCCCCAAACGAGCTGTCATTTTTCATATCCTATTCTACATCTAATACAGGAGAGAACGGTGATCTGTGGAATATTTGTTTTTTTTCTTTTGTTCTCATCTGGCCTGTTATCTCCAGCTGTGTGTTTTTTCTTATTTTTATTTTTTTTTCCCCCTCCCCTTGTACGCACTTTCTTTTTTTTTTTTTTCTTCTTAACAAGCTGATCCCTCCATCTACCCGGAGCAGGTACTGGACTTGTCCACTAATGCCAAACCCCACAACACAGATCACCATTATTTATGCTGTTGTTATATCTTCTATGTCCTATCTGTTTAGCACGTAGTTCAGTTTACTTTTTTTTTATTTTTATTTTCTTGCTTTTTTTTTTTTTTTCCATATAGGTGTTACTCAATTCCATGTAGAACAGTGCAGCTATTTTTTTTAAATTGTTTTATGACAATGTGCTTTTTATGGATACGTAGAGTCATCTGAGCAAGGAGGGGTGTACATTTTGTTTTGCTTGTATGTTACCGTGAAGCCTGGGGGTGACTTTAGGGGTTGATTTAGATGGTTTTGGCGCTGGGTGTACCATGCATCCTGGTAACTAAACCATCAACCAATCTCGCAATGATTTTTTATTTTTAAACTCTCCCCTCCTTCAATCCCGCCTTCTTCGTCTCTGGATATCCAGTTAGAAAAGCTGAACACTGGTCTCCACAGCAACAGAACCTGAGCGACATCCATCAAGATGTGTGTGTGTGTGTGTGTGTGTGTGTGTATACATATACAGGGTATTGAGTTATTGGGTTATGTATACACTTCCTCTACTCGTCTGCAATTTATATCCCCATACTTCGGCCCTATATTAGTCTTAACAAGAATGCTTTTGTATCGGTTACACTTTGGTAGAAGGATTATGTGCATCATTTCCACAAACCTAGCAGGACTACGACCCAAGCACGCAAGTAAACCTAGCCTTATCCGGGCCTGCTCATTTCTTAAGGGTAAATCGGCTTCCTTCGCAGAACACCTTAGCAAATTATACCAGTAGGACTGGTTTTCTCGCACAGTAGCTTTAATAAACCGATATTGTGCATTGGATATAATGTAAATCGTCGCTCTTCTCCCTTGTTCTGTCTCGTGTAGACGTCCTCGTGAAAAGTTTTAAGGGCCATTGATTATTTTTTCTTCTACTAGACTTCTTTTCAGTCATTCCATTGGAAAACACTAAAGCAACTTGGAATGGCTATGTAGAGGAAACGGTAGACTTTATGGTTAACGTTCCTTTAAGAGAAGAACGAGGCATCTGTATAGCCCACTTTCTTTGCTGATACATTATCTTTGATGAAAGTTGGAACACGTTTGGAAGCTTTCTCCAAAGTCTGATCTTCTGTGTTGGTCGTTACACGCTTCTGTCTATGGCATATAGGTTAATAGGATAGCGGTTTCCTTCTTGACACCTACAGATCTGATTCAGCATATTCGGGGTGGACCTTCTTGAAACGTTAGCCAACATGGCCCACGATTGCGCGCAACCCAGCATTAGGTGGCACTGTCTTAGTGTCTTACATAAGAAAAGGTAAAGGAATTGGTCGGCGTTGTAATGCAGTGAGATTCTTCTGATGAAGCCAGATCGTCCTATGTTCTCTATAAGGAGTTTAGATTTGAATTTATTATTGCATTGTGGACGTTTCCTCCCCGCTCTTTGTACCTAGAAGGGTTTAGAAAAACACAATGCATGGATATTGAACATTTCTGAAAAGAAGATGGAGACCGCAGGAGTGACATTATTATACAGGACACACTGAGGGGGCTTAATATGCCCATTATTGTTAGATTGTGGCTTTTTAATATGTCGGGGTTTATTATATATACTACTGTAGTGTGATCGGTAACCACTGGTTCTATAATGTACCCCTGGACTGTAAATTATAAGCGTGGTCAAAGTCACGGAAGACATTTCTGATAATGTAAGGTTGCAAGACCGGAGGAAGCTTTTTGATACCGGTAATAATTTTCCAGTTGCATGGTCTCTATTAACAGTACAATTTGCCATAGGTAATGTCATCAGACCTCCCCAATAAAAGAAAAGAAAATGGCATCAGTATTTTAACTGGGGGTTTACAGAGTTATTGCCGATATATGTGAATAATGCAACCTGTGGTTCTCCAGTTGTTGCAAAACTACAAATCTCAGCATGCCCCGGCAGACGCAGACTGCGTACTTGTCGTATTGCTCTGTCACTTTTAAAGATGCAGAGTATTAGTCGGCCATGTGCTCTTTCGGGCATGTTACATCTGAAGCTCAGTCTTCAGACTCCCTTGTGCCAGCTCTGGAATGTCTCCACCGTCCCCCCACGATATCTTCTTGATCAGTCATTAATCTAGATTCAGATATCAGCAAGTTGCTATTGAGATGACTGCCTGTGTGAGCGGGGCTGCTGTTCATCCTGCCTGCCAGCTGCATGGTCCAGACCTGCACTTCCTTATCTGATGATGGCATAGTCCCAGCCACCCTCTCGCCCCTCCCAACCCTCCTGTGATCTTGGTGTCCTCTAAATATTTCTTCTCTTTCCTGGCACTGCTCCCCTCCCACCTTCACACCGATTCATGCCTACCCTTTGTCTCTCGCAGCACCGGTGTGTATGTGTGTGTGGATCTGGGGGTCTGGTGTTTTGTGCCGAGATTTGTTCCTTTCATACTTTGTCTCCGTTGCGTTGTCTCTTGCTGTAATATTGCACTGTGTACAGAGACATTCTCGTGAGGTTTGGTGCTGACGTATTGATGATTAGGACTAAGTGGTGAGCATGCTCGTGTATGGTCAGCTTGGCAGTAATCCATCAGATCCAATCTGTCCCGCGTACAAAATAAAATAAAAAAATGTCCTGATCCTTTCGTCAAGATCATTACAAAAGTGACTTGCAATTGGGGAATCACAGAGCTGTAATGAGAACATGTATCCTGATCCCATGTATGACCCTACACATTAGAAAGCTGGCAGCTGCCCTTCCCAAATGCCCATACACATGCATGCTCACTTGGGCCAAGAGTGCATGTGTTCTCACTTTGAGAGAAGAGAAAGCTGCAGCCATACATCTGTTGAAATCCAACTGCCCGCTCCTCAGATATTTGTCAAAATGGGGAAAATTGGAAGAAGCCCATACTCATTTGATGGTCTTCTGGTCCCAGTGAAATCGTCTGACTTTATTCCAATGTGTGTGGCCAGCTTTAGAGTATATTCACACAAGGCAAATATGTTACAGAAATTTCTGTGACTGAAAATCTGGTCCTTACATCTTGAATGGGGTTTTTCCTTCTTGAGAATGCACATGGATTCCTGCAAGCCCCATTTGGAGGGATAGAACAGTCATAGAAATATCTGCAACGTCTTCTGACAGGTGTGACTAGACACTTAGGCCTCATGTATGTGTAGAATACCCAACCACAGGGGATGGGTGCAATAGTTCATGTACTCACGGTTAGCAGATGCCTCCCTGGGCTGGCCTACAGTGGATGGGAAGACAGCAGGAAACCCTCCGGGGCACTCTCGGTTGCAGGGAACACCAGCCAGATGGAAGTTAAGGTGCCCTTGATGGTAATTGATGTTAGGTGCTTTTGCGGCTGGGCCCCTGGTTCGTGACGCCTGCACCGTTAGGTGCAAATGTTGAGAGTAGTGGTAGTAAGAATGAGGTGTCGGTTGTTGTAAACCAGTTGAACATTTTACTGAAGAATCAATGGTCTCTGGACAGTTGGTACAGTTTATTAATGGAAAGCTTCTTGTATAGCACAAATAATAATAAGTTTGCATGTACTCCTATTATCAGGTAGTGGCAGTTGTCAATGGAGGGATTCTTCTAATGCTGATAATTTACAGGCAAGGATCCCGGCGGTAATCCCAAGTTCACTTTATAGCACTCTGGTACTAAAGTATGCTGATATATATAGTTACTATAAGCTATCCTTTAAGGGCGATCTCCCTTGTGGCAGGCAAACACATCTGCTTCTTTAGTTGTAGGATACTCTTCTAAATAGGTTTTTCCACTATGACCCAGAAGGCTTGTGTAGTGGATAAGGACAATTCTGCGCACTAACTGTCCATTTGTGTCCAGGCACTCGGAAAGCTACTCCTGGTCACTTGTGCTAATGAGGTCCATAAGCTAGGTTTAGCTGTTACCCTTGCTAGGCTCTCTGCATCTTTGTACATAGACTGTCTGGTGCTTGGTTGCTGTGGTTGTCCTCTCCAGGCTTGATCAGGGCCCAAAGGAAAGGAAAACGGCTACATGTTGATTTAGGCCTGTTTCTCTCCTCCATGAACTTGCTTCTCCTCCTCTCACACTCCAACTCCAACTACCTCTGACTAACTTTCTGTCTAAACACACCCAAGCTATATGTATTATGCGGTGCCAGCACCACCTAGGGGCGAGTGGATGTAATGACATTGCCAGCCTGATAAAAGGAAATACCATAAAATGCAAATACATAAATATTCAGATGTTTAAAGTGTCCCATTTACACACAGATGTGGGACGCTGCATATGCAGCCGTCTAACTGATCCATATTGTGGGCCCATATTATATCTCTGTGCACCTGCAACGTTTTAACTGTAGCATTCTCCATTTCAGTGTGCATTCTAGAGGATCTGTTTCCTTGCTGAGGCACCACAAGGCAGGGCGTGGATTCCCTACTGTTCAATAAAGTGGTTTTCCCGTATCACAATATATGGCTTAGGGCTTATGCACATGACCATGTGCCGGCCAGGCCCGTATTCTGGCTCGCAAACAGCGGTCCGCAATCCGGAAGCTTCAGTGCGGAACGAGTTTCTGTCCGTGCCTCCGCACCGCAAAATAGTGCATGCACTACTTTAATGCAGTGCGGACCTACGATGTGTATTGCAGACCATGTTCAAGTGAATGGTTTTGAGTCCGCATGCGGTAGCCTTATGGTCGGTGCCCGTGCATTGCGTACCACAATTTGCGGTCCAAAGCATGAGCCCTTATCCTGAGGCCCTATTAGACTATCTAATATTTGGGCAGGAGTGGTGCTGATGGATGATAAAAATGTCCATTGTGCTAAGTTGCATCAGCTGATGAAGTGATTGTGGGAAGGAAGGATAGCCCCTGCGGTCGTTCCTCTCTCATTAAGTTCTATTGGTTTTCAGCAGCACAACCCTGATTACACAGGGAGATGTGCTGCCGATAATCCTAAATCTTTCATCCTGGTGAAATCTGCTAAACAAGCATTTTCTCTTATCGCCTAATTGGCAGCATGGCTATACCGGCCGGTTATCGGGAATTGATCCATTTTTGATATAATTAATCAATCTCGTAGGACCTTTAGGATTAGCAATCAATATTAAATTGTCAGCAGGTGACTCCCAACGGTGGTAATGCTGAGAGTCAGACCTGCTGACAATTTAATATTGATTGCTAATCCTAGTGGTCCTATGAGATTGATTAATTATATCAAAAATGGATCAATTCCCGATAACCGGCCGGTATAGCCATTGGCGATTGGCACAAAGCTGCCACTAAAGCAACAGCGTGCAGGTCTTACTAGAACGCTGCAGCCCCTTCCAACAGCTGATTGTGGGAATA
Source organism: Bufo bufo (assembly GCF_905171765.1). NCBI lineage: Eukaryota > Metazoa > Chordata > Amphibia > Anura > Bufonidae > Bufo > Bufo bufo. Next base: position 142,604,155 of record NC_053398.1, on the reverse strand, counting down.
GATGAGTCATACCCCCCCCCCCCCCCTCCCCACTTATCTTGGGCTGAAAAACGTCTTTCTTGTAGGCACCCCAGCATTACTTGCGTGAACACTCTTCTGGAGAAAAGGAATGCAACATTACAGGCCGGAAACAAGTCTGTAGCCAATGAGTCAAGCATTCTGCACGAGGAGTGGTATTTGACTATGTCTTCCCCTGTGTATAGTCGCCACGTTCTTGGATCCGGGGTGGGGGGGGGGGTCACTTCTATTGCAAGAGTTCTGCTCCACTCCCTGCATAGTCATAGAGATTATTAGAGATGTCCACAACTCTCCGCCTGGTAGGCCTCATAGACCTGTCCTGCTGCATTCTTCTCTAATTTCCCTTTTATGAACATAAATCTTCTCCTCTTTTAACTCTGTTTCTTGTAGCAACAGGATTATGGGCAATCATAGAGGCCACAGGGGGGGCGGGGAGTGGGCTTGTGAGAATACATTCTGATTTTTGCATGACATCAGCTCCTGCTGGTGCATTACCCTTCTACCTTCCCCCCCCCGTCACCCAACACCCTAAGTTGCCTTGGTCTTCCTTCACTTCTGTGTGGCGGGGGGCATGCATGCAACTAGTTTAATAACTATCCCCTCTAGTGAGTGAGGAGATGCTTATGAGTTAATCCCAAGAATGCATATTTAATCCAGGAGTTATCACAAGGCAGCTGAGTTTCTTCCCTATGTTCTATAATGATACAGTCAGCCAAGAAAATGAAGATTAAGGCTAGGTCTACGCGAAGACATGTCGCGCAACAGATAGGGTACAACTACACTGCAACTTTTGTCGCACCAATGCCGTGCGACAATTTTCATAGTGCTAGTCTATGGTGTCGCAATGCGACATACTGCGACGCGACAGTCGCAGAAAAATCCATCTCAAATGGTTTATTTGCGACTGCCGCGTCGCAGTGCGACACCATAGACTATCATTATAAAAATTGTCGCACGACATTGGAGGCGACAAATGTCGTCGTGTAGACCTAGCCTAAGGGGTGTAAATTCCTCCTCACATGTGCAGTTAGTCGGCTTTGTCTGAATGCAGGTTGTATGTTCTTTAAATTTACTCCTTGAAAAGTAATGCATGAAACCAGGACTTAAATGTAAAGGACCCCACGCTGTCGGAACAATCTAATGTATATGGGGAGCTCCCGACTCAAGAATGTCCGATCCTTTTTGTTCTCCAGAGAGAAAGGCTATTTCCAGAGGTGTCTGCCAGTCTTTCTCCTCTCTTTCCATTGAAAACACCTACATGCTCGGCCAAAGTGAACATGTATGGATATGAGGGAGTCGGGCGAGAGGCCTATCGGCACCAAGTCCCGTAATGTATTCTGTATTGGAGAAAAGTCTGGTGGATACTGGTTCTCATTGAAGACACTTATTTTAAGGCACATCTCCATGGGGGAAAAAGTATGCAAATTAGCTGAAGTTGGCCAATCTAGAGGAGCGAAAACCCCGAAATAGCTGTCTATAGAGTAGTTTCCTGTTTGGCTGACACAAGCTAATTTGCACACCCTCTTCCCATGTTGCATTGCCTCAGAGCAAGTCTTCATAAACTCACTGGACTGCATCTAAGGCTTCTCGTCCGGCCAAACAGTACCCCGCTCTGATGAGCTCCAAGAATCTCCAAGTCTACAGATGGGTTGCTCTTCCTTTGAGGGGTTTCTGGTTTGGTTGACATGGCCAACGTTGCGCATCGGAGAAAAGTATATCCAAATGCTGTCATTACGTGGTCTCAGGCCTAAGTACTGATCCCTTCTGACATGGTGATTCTTCAGGTTTTTGCAGCATGACCTCATGCGGATAGGATGACTGACAGCGGCGGAGAGTCGTCCCATCTCCATAGTGAAAGCATCCTCCAGAGGTGCACACGTTGTGGTTGCAAGGGGGGGGGGGACTTTGTTTGTCTTCTGGCTGCATCCCACCCCCAGGGTAAAGACTTGTCATGAGCTTCTGGAAACTTTCCTTTCTCCCCATATGTGCCAGGATCTTCTCTATTTTAAGATGTGCACAGACCATGGAAATCCCTCTGGCCTGGTAGACAACTTTTTTTTTTTTTATGTAAAGTTTAATCTTAGAATCTTCCCACATTACCTGCACTTGGCTCATTCACCTCAAGGCGTATCAGTTTGCACCCTGAAGTTGTTGTTGGCCATAGGCTAACTATCTTCCTTCTGTGACGCCCCTCCCTGGGGCACTTGGTGCTAATCAGGGTATTTGCTTTGATTTGTTTACGAGAGTGTTAAATGGTTGTATACAGCCCCTGTTTCCCTCCCTGTGCCATCAAACTCCATCAATTAATCTGTTTGAATGTGAAAGGGGATTGCAGATTCCCTGTGGGGTTAATGTTTATCCACGCTTCCTCTACACAACATTAACAAGGAGGTCTCTAAGCTGCCAGGGGGAGGATTAGTGACCTCACACCGGTGGAATGGTGCTCCCCCCAGAGAGTACCCTCTGGGTTTCAGGGGGATTTGCCTTTATCAGCTTCCAGGTAGAAAACTGGATGTCACCTCTGGAGACTGAGCAGAAGTAATCTGTATGGCTCCTAGTGGAGGAATTCAATTTGGACGAGGGGAGGGGTTCAGAAGGGGAAGTGCACTGTACACACAGACACGACCCGATGCGTACTGATATCTGAGCGTGCTACAGTCACATGACCCAGGGGACTCCTCTCCCACTCTGCATACAGTTCTCTGCACAGGGTGTGGACAGAATGTAGGCACATGCATACTACAGACAGTACAGGGAGCACCGTATACAGGCCCTTTTGCCAAGAGAGCAGGAAAATGATCAAATCCAAAGGTTCCCCAATTATTGTCCTGATTCTCGGCCCATTTAAAAGGAGCTTCAGTCCTACAATGTCAAGCTGGCCATAGGAAAAAAAGGGGCACTGCCACAGGCGGATGGGGTTTCTGATATAGGATTTTTTTTTTTTTTTGTTTTATTTATTTTTTAACCATATTCGCACAAATAATCATCATTCTTATCAAACATTAATCAAAAGTTGAAATTGCAGCAACCAGGTAAATTAAAGGGGTCCTCTCACTTCAGCAAATGGCATTTATCATGTAGATGCAGTTAATACAGGGCACTTACTAATGTATTGTGATTGTCCATATTGCCTCCTTTGCCGGCTGGATTCCCCTTTCCGTTGCATTATACACTGCTCGTTTCCATGGTTATGACCACTCGACACTCTAGCAGAGGTGGTGGTGCTTGCACACTAGAAGTAAAAGCTCCGGCCTATTCACACTGCCTTTTTTTTTATACTGTGCAAGCAGGGCCACCGCCATGCTTGCAGGGTGGTCGTAACCCCTGGATATAAGCCGTGTATAATGTGATGGAAAAATGAATCCAGCCAGCAAAGGAGGAGGCAATATGGAGAATCACAATACATTAGTAACTGCCTTGTAGTAACTTTGTCTACACAAGTGCCATTTGCTGAAACGAGTCCCACAGGTGGGTGTCGGTATGAGGGGACTTTTTTTGGCTATGATTTGGCTGACCGTCAGCCTGTCTAAACACCCCACAGATAATCTGACAGATGAGCAAGTGGATCTTTTATGCAGCTGCAAGATTATTGTTTGTCACACCTGAGTGTAAACGGGAGATGTGCTTCCGACAATATGTAGACTGTACGGAGGAAGAACGATCGTACTAATGATTGTTCATTCGCCATGCAGTTTGTTTCAGCCCATGTAAAGGCCCTTTAAACTATCAGGGATATTCTTGTTATATCATTGATCGGCAGTCATTATAGCCCCACATTGTGCTACTAAAAGTATCCTTGGGATCTGAGTTGGAGGTCCCTTCATGTTTAACTGGAAAAATAACGCAGGATTCAGCGTTGTTATTCCGGTCGAATTGATGAACACCGATATGGAGTGCCGACGGACTCCATTATAAGTCAATGGAGTCCATTGGGAGATTTATCGACTGTAGCATGACGTAGATGTGAACATTGCCTAAGTCTCCGTGTAACTTCCTTTCCGTCAGGCTAGAGTTACTTTTTGACAGAATGGTGTAGTATTGTATGCAGCATTAAAAAACAAAAACTTAACACAAAATGGTGCAATTCACACCTCCTATCCCATACAGAAGCTAATGGCATGTACTACTTTGGTGTGTTTCCTTTTAGTATACTGTTCACAATTGTCTCCTGTGGTAGCCATATCCAAGTCCTACCTGGTCATATGGACCTCACCGCTTATAAAAATCCTCTATGTGTTGTGGATTGTACATGAATGGGTTTTAATCTGGCCATCTGCAATGGGAACCTATTAGCGCCGTATTCCACTGTATACATTGTAGGAAGGCGCAAGGGACCGTCGTGGATGGAAGGTATGTGTCACCGAGGTTCCTGGCCTCGGTGAAGTAAATGCCGGTATTTTAGGTGTCAGCAGCAGCTATTGCTAATTGTCACCTTGAGAGTTAGCATGGCTGTCGTAGCTTATCCAGGACAGCTCTTACTAGGAGTAGTCAAAGTGCTGGGTGGGTGACTACTCCCCATGTTCCAGGCCGGGTTTGCCAGGCATAAAAAAACTGCCAGCACTGCCAGGTGTGGTGGATTTACCTCCCTCTGACCGTGGAGCTCTGGAGTCTGTGTGCTGTGGACTGAGGAGTGTGCTGGGATTTGAGGTTTGAGCCGGGCTGGAGGACTCGGGCCCCTCTAAAGGCGAACAGGCCGCCTATGGACTTGATGAGGTTGAACTGCTAACAGGGTGTGAATCAACACCCAGGAGAAAAGGTGACTTTTTTTGTTTATGGACTTTCCTTGTGTGTGAACAGACACCAAGCCACCTGTGTTTTGTGATACACCTTATCTGCATTTTGGTATACATCCATGTGTGAATAAACACCGCTGTTTGATTCAAGAACTGTGTACTTTGCCTCTATACTGCATCCAGAGCGAATCCACACAACATATACAGTGGTTTACCAGAGCGAATCCACACAACATATACAGTGGTTTACCAGAGCGAATCCACACAACATATACAGTGGTTTACGGCATACCCTTCCATCAGAGTTTTACTTCAGGAGATCCTCCCAACATAAGTCCTGAACAGATCCTTAGATGGCCTATGACTGTGACCCATGTTATCTTGGGTAAACCACCATGTTTTAACATTAAAGGGGTTCTCCGGGGTTTTAATACTAATGACTAGTGTTGAGCGTTTTAGGTTCGGCATCGGGTTATCAAAGAATCGCGGTATGGATTCCGCTACCACGGACCATAACGGAATTTAGAATCCATAACGCGATTCTTCGATAATCCGAACTTTAGACGCCGAACTTAAAACACAAGTTCGCTCAACACTACTAATGACCTATCCTCAGGATAGGTCATCAGTATCTGATTGGTGAGGGTCAGACACTTTGGAGCCCCGCCGATCAGCTGTTTGAGAAGGCGGCCTTCTTTCGGCTCACCAAGCACAGCTCCGTATATTGTATAGCGGCTGTGCTTGGTATCTCGCTCAGCCCCATTCACTTCAATAGGGCTAAGCAGTTCCTATGCCATATGAGAGACGGGGGTCCCGGGTGTCGGACCCCCACTGATCAGATGCTGATGACCGATCCTGATGATATGAACATCCTGGAAAACCCCTTTTTTTTTTTTATTGGCCCCGTACCAGTTTAATTGCACCTCTAGAGATCCCCCCCCCAACACAGCCTTTCTTATGTAGTCTCCAAATTAAAGCTGGTCCATGAGTTCCAATTGTGGCTTTCGTCAAGCTGTGTAAGTAGAGAGCCCACTAGCATGAAATAATGTGGTGAAAGAGATGTGGGGGCTAATTAGCACGCACCTCCTCATTAGAGCATTATTGTTTTTGTCTAGCAGTGTGTAAGGACTGGATACTTGTCTCAATGAAATGCAAAACAGCAATTAAGCCCAGACCTGTAGATATGATGTAGGGATTCAGATGCCAGGGTGGCAGAGAGAGCTGCTTGAGTGGGACATTGCTATTCCATTCCATGATACCGCTCTTCTATATTCACTAGCCTGTCCTCGTATTTAGTTGGGAGTTGTTTTTTATTTTATTTTTTATTTTTTCTGTGCTTCTTAATTTCCAGTGGCCATCAAACATCCTAATGCACCATATGGTCCCAAAAGCTTCATTTGGCGGCTCTTATTTTCAAGCCTAAAATGGAACTCGGTGCAAATGTGGAAAGTGTATCTCGTAATCCGCCTCTCTCCTTCCAAGTGGCCGTCTCCACGCTGCTCCGTTCTCCAATTGTTTTATTAAATTGAAGCCATATCTGATGATTTCTGATAAATTGATAAGCGGAATTATGCGAGTCAATAGAGATGTAGACAGTTTGCCAATAGACCCCCTCGAGTTATTGATTGAGCAGTAAATTAAAGTCTTGCTTAGAAACTGCCGATATTTCTAATGTCTTCCCTCGCCGATTACAGGCTCGCGGCTACCTCTAGCCCGGGGCTACGGCAGGACTTGGATGAGCGACTAGGGATGCATTTTAGGCTTTTCCACACTTCAAGCCCCCATCGTATTCCTTAGTTTTTTTTTGGGTGCGTCTGGAACGGACGCTCCAAGTGGAACTATAGGATAATTTCTTTGACTTGGGATGAAGTGATGGGCTCTCAAGTGATCGCTCGGCTGATAAGCCTCTTTTAAGTCTCTCTTAGGATTGAAAGTCAGCAGTCGGCTTTCAGGGGAGTAAAAGGAAAAAAATCTCCTGGTAAATGCTGTGTTCTTTCTAATACCCCAGAGCGAAAATCAATGGGAGGTATAATTCCTACACTTGTCCTGCAGCGTCTTTCATGTGTTCTGCCTGATCCCTCCCTGATTACCGGCTGCATCCTATGGGGGTCTTCACAAGGACAATTGGAATCCCCTATGGATACTTATTTTATTAATTATGGACTTAAAATTTCAACTATAACATTGTGGAGGGGATATAGAACGGCCATTGCTGAAATACTTCCATGACCTGGCCACGCGGGCTGGAAAATACAGTTTCTTCGCCGGTAGGGTGCAAGGATGGCTATCCGAGGAATGTGTGTGTGGCTGGGCAGTGTATTAAACAAGACTTGAGTGCAGGAGGCTAGTATATCAGAAGGAGAGATAAGCTGAGCTCCCTGATTGTGGATCAATAAAGGTTAGTGACATCATATCTCAAAGTGAGAGAGCCTTCTTAATGCAGCTCTATTTATCAGATGGGGCTAGAAGCCAGTAACCCTTTTCTCACCTGTCATGCCGTTGCATATATATATATATATATATATATATATATATATATATATATATATTTTTCCTCCCCCTGATCTTCTAAAACACAGAGAGGGATGACACATACAAAAAAAAGAGACTGCAGTACATTTCAGAGCAGTTAGCAAGCAACTCTGCAGAGTACAGTCATCCTGGCGGCTTCCTCTGGCTCGGGTGCAGCGTGTGTATGTATATTGTTGTGTGGGTTGGTGCAGAATGTTTGTTCATACAGGCTCGCTGAAGTATCTGTCTAGGAAATGACTTGGGAGCTCTCCAGAAAAGCCTCACTTCCTGACACAGTGATGACTCGACAGCCAAGTTCGTGTCCTTTAGGAGAGGGAGTGACTACAGGGGCAGATGTGAATCAGTAAGTGTAAAGCGTGGCTTAAAGAACAGGTTTGGGCAGGTTGCAGAGGGGCGTGAGTGATGTGCACACTCTGAAACACAAAAAAACCAACCGGGTCAGCCGCAAACCTCTGTGTGCCCTTAGCCTTCCACTGCCCTACCGGCCTTATAGCTCGCCTTCCATGGCATTTACTAAAAAAGCCTATTGGGTGTCCGGCATGAATCTGGCTTGGTGCCCGCTATAGACGAAGCCCGGATTACAGACTGTCTTGGCAAGCAGCAGAAAGCCCGGGGCTAGCACAAAGAAGGCACCATGCCATTAGTGTTCGGCGGTTTTTTTGGAAGCTTTCTGTTACCTGCAGCTGCTTTCTTCCAACATCCGTTACTTGTGCAAAAAGTAGCTTTACAAGGTGTACCTGTTTGATCAGTATAAGAAGTTGTAATCGCCTCTGGTTCAAGAAAAAAAATTCACATGAACTGGGGAATAGAACGCTTACGCGGTGAGCTTCTTTCCATCTTTTCAGTTACATTCACCGAATCCCAGACTCCTCTTTTGTCATCCAAGGTGGCTACACTGCTTCCCAGATTAGCCAATGGCAGATTACCGAAAGGGCGTTTTGGGCGACTGCCCGAGGCCTCTGGTGAGCCCATGGCCACCCTTGGCTTCTTCAGGCCAAACTAACTGGGGCTTGGGCCCAGGATGTTTTGCTCAGTGCCCCACATTTGAATACTGCGGCAGCTGATGGCTCTAACGAGGGTACTATAAGTACTGGGGCACCAGAAGGGGTGAAGGGGAATATTCTAGTACTGAGGGCACTACAGGCAGCGTAACTACTGGGGGCACTATAACTGGGGTTGCCATAGGTGTCATAAGTGCTGGGCGGCACTTTTGGGGCATTATAACTGTTCGGAGTAGTATAGTAATGACTCATAGAGGGGCTTTATTACTGTTTAGCTATAGCAGTATTCCAGAAGGAGGTTGTCATCGCAGCCAGAACCGGAAACGTGCGTTCACTTTTTAATGGGAATTAGAAATCTGCAGGTTCGGTGTTTGTGCAGGGCATCCTTCTGCCCTTTTGTGAGATGCACTTGGCCTCTGCGTGGTGACTGACCCGAGCCATGTGGATGAGGCAGACATTGGGGAGGGGGTGCTGTAACCTGATCTTGTTTATAAGGGAGTGGTGGGGGGGAAGACTGAGACTTGGCAAGGCCCTATTGCTGGGTCAGGGGGAGGGTCTCCCAGCTGTGCGCTGGCCTGAGGTTTAGGGCATCTTACCTACGGATTATAATATTAATTACTGGCCAGACAAAGAAGGATTTAGTGAAACTGCTCTGGTCTTTTCCTAGGGAGAAGTGGCCTTCATGCATTTTTCAGCCTGAGTGCTGCAGATCCTGGGTTATTCCTCCTGGGAGATGAGAACAAAGAAATAGTACTTAATGTTAACCCTTTCGGCTACTGGCTGGTCTGCAGAGGATAAGCACCAATCAACCATAGCATTAAAACTACCTTCCTAATATGCTGTAGTTTCTCTTTTACCTCCTAAAGAGCTCTGACCTATCGAGACATGGACTTCAGAAGACCTCTGAAGGTGTCCTGTGGTATCTGCAGCAGATCCTTTATATTGTAAGATGTGAGCTCCATGATCTGGTGTGTTTTTTCACTGCATACCATGTATTCTCGGTTTGATTGAAATCTGGAGAATTTGAAGGCCAAATGATCACATCACCTTGAACTCTGTCATGTTTCTCTTTTTTTTTTTTTTCTTTTTTTTTTTTTCTTATCGGGCAGAAAGAGGGCACTGCTATATGGGGGATACAGTTGAGGTGAAGGTTGGTAGTTGTCTGTGCAGTGGTTACGTAGATGGTGTGTGTCGTGTCACGTCCTCATAATGCCAGCACCTTCCTCAGCAGAACATCACACAAATAGCTTACACCCTTGACATGGGCCATTATAATGAGATACTATTATAGCGAGATCATGTTATTCAGTTCACTTGTCACTGGTTTGAGGCTGGGATTCCACGTAGGAGAGGCCAAGAATCTCCATGAAAATTTGGTTCTAGTTTGTCAGGTGGATATGCCATGTTGCACCCTATTTTTTTAGGCTGGAGCTACACAGAGACATGAAAATTGCACAATATTGCATCTAGTGATTATCAATGGTGTCGCAGTATGGCACTCGACTTGTCGTCATAGACCACAAAGGAAATTGCATGCAAAATGCAACTGGGCCGCAACTTTTCCGCGATTTGGCTGTTTCTGTGCAGCCATATCACAGCTCTAAAGTAGTCACATAACCTCAAGTTGCAGGCAAGTGCATCATCGGACTGGCCCACCAGAGTACAAGAGGATCAGGTGGGCCTAGGCTCTGAAACTTTCGTGGGCCCCAAAAGTCAAGGAGAAAAAAAATACATTTGGAGACAATAAAATGTCACTAGGGTCTATTTCTTTGAATCAAAATTTTTTACACTTTATTGATATTAGGGCTGAAATGATTAATCGATTGAATCGAGTAATTCGACACCAAAAAAAATCCTCGATGCAAATTTTTTGCATCGAAGATTCATTTGTCATGTGACCACGGAGCGGGAGTGAAGCGCTCGCTATTACTCCCGCTCCGTGGTCTCCAGCTGGCCCGCAATACTCCCCTTTCCAACAGTGGGCCTCCGGACACCACCTGCGCTGCACTGACCTCCTGACGTACGCACACCGTGACCTGACGCGCTGTGTGACGTCAGATGCAGAGCAGCGCGGAACAATGGAGTGTCGGCGGCGCCCCTGCTGGAAAGGTGAGTTGGTGCAACTAAGGCCGGGTGCCCGGAGTGCACAGCGTCATGGCACTGGGGGATAGAGGAGCCAATGGCACTGGGGGTACTGAAGCACTTGGGCTGATCACACAGGGGGAAACGAAGGGTGTTGGGGGCTGATGAGTTTTTTTAGAAAGGAAAACAGTCTATTAATTCTTTTTTCTTATTAGAATAGTCGATTAAGCGCAAAAAATTATCGATAGAATACTTGATTTCTAAAATAATCATTTACTGCAGCCCTAGATGATATAGGGGTTGGAATAGCTTCTGGTGGACCTAAGGAACTCCAGTCTGACCCTGGGCAATTTGCACAAATATTTCTGGTCCATGTGGCTTTTCTGAGACTTGCCGTCGGGTGACATATGTTGCCGTTTATCCTCAGCCAGCAGGAAGATGTTCACGGCCCATCTACAGTCATCCTCCAGCCATCTTAGTTTGCATCATAGTTACATGGGCTAAAAAAAATAAATAATAATAATTACCGCAGCACTCTGTCTTCAGTCATATATGGTTTATTCACCAACTGTGCACCATATATGACTGAAGACAGAGAGTGTTGCAGTAATTATTTTCTTTTATGGATTACTGGGGGCCCATCGGGCTTGGACCTAATGCTGCCACCATTGGGACAGAATGTTGAATACATCCATAGTAGTGCTGTGTGTTGTTTTTCTCTCTCTAAACATAGTCTAAAATTAGACACAGGTCCATCAAGTTTGACCTTTCGTGGATTAGAATAATTCATTTTTCTTGTGTAAAATAATGTAAAAAATTGCACAGGGTAGTACTCTAATTCTGCCTCCGTGCTAGACCGATCAGTAGATAGACAGCCGGGCAGATGAGGACCAACCGTGCTGACCCTAGAGACGTAGCACGTGGCAGGAGATCCGTGTTTGCGGTTTTGCTGAATGCTGCATTCTTCTGTCGGCTATAATTTTCAGCAGAAATAAAGCTTAAGATAATTTCCTCCTAGCACATGACAGCTTAATAAACCAGATCTGTGTGTTATAAAGCAGGTGCAGGTTGTTTAGGTTTGGAAGCTTCTTTAAAAAGTCTTTTTCTTTTTGCATTGTTTCTCCCTATGAGCAGTGAAACAGAACTGGCTGATTCTTAAAGTGTTGGCTTCTAACTTCAAAGGCCTTGGGTTTGACCACACTGCTCGAGGATTGTCTGCTCCCGAGGTGGAGCCTTTCCTGTTGGGGTAGCGTGAAGCAACAATCCTGTAGCAGGGTGCTGGTTGTATTTTGCCTCGGGTGTCCTTCTCCCTCCCTCTCCTTTTTCTCTTTCTCAGGAATCCGCATTTAACTTGATGATTTACTTTGAAGTTGTCGAGAGCGAGCGGTAAGAGAGGTAGAGCCGAAGCCGCTGGCGTTTCCTTCATTGTGGGCAGGCGGTGATGTGCCCCAGCTGAGCGAGCAGAGCCCGCGCCAAGTCCTAATTAAACCTAATCACAGGGACAATGATACAAACAGGTGTTACCAGGGAAAATAAACCGTGTCAGAACGCCAGGGCCCCTCCCCTCGGACCGCAGGTGGCTTACAGTGCGGCCCCGGGCGGCATCACCCTGTGCCCATGGTCCTGCTGCCAGGCCAAGGGACTAATTTATATTTTACTTTCTTTTTTTCTTTTTTAAGGGTCTCAGCAATTATCCTAATAAACAGTTTTATCATCTTCCCAGCAATCAATATTGTGGCTAAGGCTGGTGTATTATCTCAGTGGTATTGATTACCTTTAACAGCTCCACTGTGGGCCATGTTTAGCTAACCCCTTCAGCACACATCTTCATGTCGCACCTTGCGAGCTCCTACAACCTGACAGTGAACCAGGACACAGGGCTGCCCATCATGAGAGGCATTGCAGGCTTTGTATGTCTGCAAAAGCTAGGCTATGCCGTGCAATATCTGCAGCAGAACTACAAATCCCTCGTTCACCAGTCTGATGCAGAAGCTGCTTGCAGATAAGAATGCTTAATCTTAAGTGTGTGTGTGTATATATATATATATATATATATAATGTGTGTGTTTCTGCCCGGTGCAGTCTTAGACGGTCTTCTTGTCCTCCTCAGCACTGCCATCTACATCACCTCCAGGAACGTCAATGAGATCTAATGGACTTAAAAATACTGTGCAGAACTGCCAGCTTGCAGACCTCTCCGATAACTTAGGAGTACTTCTGGTAAAAGACTGGAGTGAGCACGCAGGATCCACTCATACTCACCCGCGTCTCATCACCCTCCCTGTAGGAGAGAGAGGATGGGAAACCAGGTGCTTGAGTCTAATGGAATTTCCCATCACTTACTGCCCTGCTGATTTCTGATCAATGAAAATGAATTTGTTAGCTCATTGCAGCCTGGTCAGAATTCTGCTGCCTGCAAGCGTGTCAGTTCCGGTAAAACCTGCTTATCAGCAGCACAGGAGGATAAAATGAAATAAAGGAACAAGCTTGAAATTATCAGTGGCCGTCAATGCGGTTAACCCTTCCAACCCTGGTCGGAGGAGCTTCCTTTATTGCAGACATTGAGCTCCATCCAGGTTGATATCCATTTTTGATCAGTTTTTGCAGTATCCTTTCCGTAGACGAAACATTGCAGGTCTTGTTTTTGGGAAGGGACGTGGATTAAATTCTCAAATCTTTATGAAATACAGATACTGTAGACAAAAGAAGCTGAATTGTTTTCTTGCTTCAATATGCGCTCCTGCTTAAAGTGCCCCTGCTCAAGGAGAGGTGGATTTGTGGCTCCTCTATTAAAGCTGTGTTCACAGTAGCGTTCTGAAATCCGGCAGGAGGACGCACCAGATCTGGCAGGGCTGGATAATGCCACGCACCACTGGATCCACATTGACTATTTGGGATCATTCCAGCAAAGTGCGTTATTTTTCGTCTGTCCGAAATCCGACATTTATGTCAGAAAAGTGGACCAATCCCATTAGAGTCAAAGAGGTCCCGTGGTGTGCAGCTTTATTGGGCATGACTTACCCGGTGGATGGGCTTCAGAACGCTACTAAGAACATAGCCTACCAAGAAGCCTTTATTTTGCCAATTGATCACATGCAGCATAGCCCATAGTAACATAGTCTGTAAGGCTGAATAAAGTAATATGTTCAGCCTACTATCCCACATGAAGTAGAAGCTAATTTTTCCTTATTTTAGGGGGGAAAAATATTTACCAACTCGCTGAAAAAAAAAAAAATCCTGCCTTTAACGCAAATGTGAACAAGCCCTTAGTAAGTAATCCTGGTCAATATGCAGTTTGATTGGATGCTCGGATGCATCGAGCCCATCCTCACCTCTTCTAGCGGACTAATCCATCTTTCAAACTAGCGTTTTTCTTTTCCGGCGCTGAGTTCCGTCCTAGGGGCTCAAATCCGGAAAAGAACTGATCAGTTTTATCCTAATGCATTCTGAATGGAGAGTCAGTCCTTCAGGATGCATCAGGATGTCTTCAGTTCAGTCTTTTTGACTGATCAGGCTTTTCAGAAAAACGTAGCATGCAGTATTTTTACCTCCGGCCAAAAATCCTGAATACTTTGACTGAACGACGGATCCGGTCTTTTTCCCATTGACTTGCATTAACGCCGGATCTGGCGCTGTGTGTTCAGTCAAAACGGATCCGGCTTTTGCATGTTAAAGCCGAAAAATGTGAAAAAAAAGTTAAAGTCCATAAATGGCGGATCCGTTTTTTCCAATGCATTTTTTCATTGTGATCAAAATCGTGATCAGGATTCAAATGTAATCCGTTTTCACACGTTTTTCCGGATCCGGCGGGCAGTTCCGGTGTCTGAATTGAACGCCGGATTAAAACAATGCTAGTGTGAAAGTAGCCTAATTAGCTTATTTCCTGCTGTACGATCTTTTTTTTTTTTTTTTTTTTTTTTTGGGGGGGGGGGGGGGCGGCGGCAATTCAAGGCTCGGCACTAACTGGGTGTCTGATTCTAGAGCTGCACATTGTTCTGCGCAATTAAGAAGCTTTACATGTTCTTAAAGGAACACAAGGCCGGACTCTGGTGTTGAGTGGCATAACTAATCTGTCAAGTAGGTCGTCCTTTAAACATCCCTTATAAGAAAAACAATGTACGCTTTCATATATCCATGCACAAAAAAGGAAAAGTGGTTGGAAAAGAACAAGCTTGCCATGTGTTATCTCCCATATAGTACTTGGCTCATGGGCCGAAGCAGGATGTGTCCTTGTCGTGTCCACAAATGGTATTAAAAAAATTATTATTTGCAGCATTATGTTTATATTTTTATGACGGAATATGTCATACTCTTCAGACTTTGTAAGGTTCTCTGTAGTTTGAGATAAATACACTTAAGTCTGATGTACATAAGAATCTGTACCCCTATCCCCCTTACCGATATCTTTAGGCCTCAGACGGCAGTAAAGTGGCCGAGATTTTAGTGTCTGTATAGTCCTGTCCCAAGTGCGGTTCCTGTAACCTGATCTAAAGCCGCCATACACGGTAAACATTGGCAGTAGCGGCCAGCCGTCTAATGTGTGTGGCAGCCTTCTAACTCTACCCCAACGTTGGATCTTGTGGGAAAAGGATTGTTCAGTTTGATTTCAGCATGTCCAATCCTTTTGTTCTTATAAGCCATCGCCAGAGGATGACCGCTTTTTCCTCTCTTCCGATTCCAGGCACATGCATGCTTAGCTGAGCCCCCCATACATGTCCATGCAGCGTTCGGAGAGTCAACTGATGATGATCTAAAGTGTATGGCCAGCTGAAAGGGTTGGCCCATCTAGGACATTGATTGTATATATCGCTAGGATACAATCAGTGTTAGATCGTTGCAGGTCCTTTTCCGGGCCCACTCCTGTCTCCAGAACGGGGCCACGGCCACCCTCCGTTCACAGCTATGAGAGTTCTGAAAATGGCGAGTGAGTGCACTTGACTATTTTCGGAAGTTTCATAGCAGGTGAATGGAGGGGTGGTCGCGCCTGCACGGTGCACACTCAATGCACTCTTATGGAAGTTCCAAAAGTAGCCAAGTGCACTTGCTCAGCTATTTTTCGGGACTCCCATAAGAGATAAATGGAGAGTGCACCGTGCATGCGTGGCGTGCTCTGCTTCACTTCAGGGGCCCCGTTCTCTAGATAGATGCAGGTCCCACCTCTAAGACCTGCGCCTATCCGACATTGATGGCATATCCTAGCAATATGCCGCCAAAGTCCCATATGGGCCAACCGCTTTACTTTTCCTATAACTGCAGAGATCCAGGTATCCTCTTCTTCCTCCTCCGGTCTTGGATGATTCTCTTTGCTAAAATTCCCGGATTTTCCTGTGGTGTCTTTCGGAAGGTGTCCTTTCCCCTTTGCTTGTGCATGCACCAATAATAAATCTGTGTGTGCAAGGGACGAGTTAGATGATGGAAACTTTTTTTTTTTTTTTCGTTTATGGTCTTCATATTAATGGAATATTGTAATTTTTTATTTATTTTTTTAAATGTCCCAAGGGTTATCAGGTCTATCAGCTTCTCCATGCAAATCAATGACTAATAAGCTGAGGAGCTCTTTTCAAATCCTTTAGTGCAGGAAGGGTTGGAGGTCCATAAGGTTTGTCGTCTTGTATTTGCATGAGAGACCTCCTAGGTTCTAGATAAACTCTACAAATGAAGAATCAATAGGATTGTGAAAAGGCTGCGATCTGGCCAGGGACTAAATCAATAGCAGGATTTATCTGTCACATCAGAGCGGCGGTGCACCTGGCAGAGAGGCTGCACATGCACCTCCTGTGCCCCAGACCTTTTTCTCTCTCTAGTCTTGTGAAGCTTCCAGGGATAATGGTTGACTAAAAGCAGCTTGCCAATGCAGACAGGGCTCTGCCCCATTCAGCTGCGTCTGTGCGAAGAAGGCTGGCACGGGCTTCTGCTGGTGATCCCCAGGCTGTAACCGAGCCGCCAGCAGTCTTGTTTGGTATGGTAGTTCCTTTAGCTTCCTGCTGTTAGAAAAGCTGTTTATGCTAATGAGCCTATTAAGATTTGAAGGCCTTTGCCATTCTCGGTGTCTGTGTGTGTGTGTGCGCTGTGCCCCATTAATGAGCATGCACAGGGCAACTCTTGTTTGTATTGTCATGGTGCCAATTCCAGCACCCTTTGCCAGAGCAACAGGAAAAGAGACATCTGTTGATGGCAGCCTCTCACCTCGCGTCTTTTCCTGCTGGGAGAAAAACACACAGTGAAGAAACTGTATAGGAAGCACTTGTAACTTTTACCAAGATGCTGCCACTGTGTGCACTTGCTGGAAGAAGTCTGGAACTTTTACTGCGTCCAGGGAAAGGTGCTATGTATAATATAAATATATTATAGACCTCTGCCTCCTAAGCATCCATCTTTTTGACCCAAGTCCCTTGTCCCTCCGTCCTCCTTTGCTCCTTTTAAAGGGAATGTGTAATTAGAAAATGACCTATTGTTTAAACCACCTTTTTATGTTTAATATATTATTTAAAGATTTATATATATATTTTTTTTTTCCATGTCAATATCTCTATAGTTAAACAAAAACCATAAAATCCTGCAGCTTTTGCACTGGCTACTAGACACTTCTTGGTCTGCACAGATCACTTTACTGCAGTTACCTGCTTATCTGTCATTCTAATCCTGCTTGTAAAGAGATCACCTCTGTGTACGGATAAGACATTATCCACCATTCACAATAGGTGATTGTCAGAGATTATCTATTCTTTCCTTGTGCGATGACCTCTGCACAGGTCACAGAGCATGCCCAGACACTCTTCTGTAGAAGTCGATGAGGTCCCCTCCTGCCCATTGTGTCTATGGACCACGGGGCTGCCATAAAGTATTTTTTTAGTATTATTTTTTTTTTTAATGCTTTTGTAGAACAGCTCAAAGAAGATAGCCGCTCCCTTAATCATGTTAAGAAAATAGAATAAATCTGTGATCAGATAATAAAAAAAAGTCAGAAAAGGTCTTTCACTATCTGGCAGATAAACTTTCATTTAAATGTCCCTCTTTTTGACTTCTTTGTGCCTGAATAAATGTAGTAAATTGCTCCAGAACCTGTCTGGTCCCTTCCTGACTTATATATTTTCCTATGCAAGAAAAGAGCTGTCCCAGGGGCACCTTTCTGAATCCCCGCCACTTTACTTCTGATGCACTCCTCAAAGACTGGCTGCAGCCATGAGCCTCCTCACGACCCGTGATTGGATCTTACACACAAAGCTGTAAGTGTCCCTCTTTGTCCATCCAAAAAGTTGGGTGGTATGAGATTATACGCCCACATACTGGCAGACCCACAATGGACATTAAAGTGCACCTATATTGCAGCCATCTGACACTAGGTTAGATTTAGACTCTGTTCACATCTGTTTATGTCAGGAGCCTTCAATGCAGTTTTGTAAAAAAATAACGCTGTGTCGAGCACTTTCATTTCTGGCAAATGGACCCACTCCGTTATAATGCACTGGGGTTCGTTCGGTACCGGTGTTGTCCATTGTGTGACGGATTTGGCTCCATGTCGTAGTTTCCACTATATAAAATCAATACACAGATATGAATAATGTCTTACGCAATTTTTTTAAAAATATGGCACAATCCTTGTACAATTCCGTCACTTTTTATTATAATTTTTTTTTTTTCAAGGAATGCCATCTATATATCCAGTTGAAATATAAAATATGTAATGGGGGTTATTCAAGCCAATTAAAAGAAATTATTGAATACTAATAATAAAAAAGTATACTCCCCACTGAAGCCCTTCTATTCCAGTGCTTCCTGCTCCCGTTTTTGTGACCGCAGTGGCGGTGTGTCTGTATACTGCACATGACTGCTACAGCCAATCACAGGACTCAGTGCTCTGGAGTCATATACCATTGAGGCCAGTCATTGGCTACAGTAGTCTCTCGCGGTATATGGGTATATCATTGCAGCAGCCAGTTGTCATGGCTTTAATGATGGGAGGACAGGAGCAATGACGCTGGAACAGAGGGGGTTCTGGCATTTATTTATTTTTAATTTTTTTTTATAACACTGACAACCCCTTTTAAGATTTATAGCAAAGTATAAAGCTGATTGTGACCTAAACATCATTCTTTCTACTCCGGTAATGTGCGTAGTAGCCTGCAATAATGATATTATTTTATTTTTATTTATTTTTTCTACCCAAATTAGTTTTTTTCATGATCCTTATTGGCCTTTTATTCCTTATTTGGTGTGATGCCAACCTGCCTCTTGTGAGCAAACCGCCTAATTAACACTGTTCTAATTAACAATTTCAGATTACACAGTGCCGCTGTTCAGATTTAATCCTGACGATGTCAGGGTGGCACGTTCCCACCCCCTCCTTGTGCATTTGTTTAGTGCTATTGTTTTTTTTTCCCGTCAGTAAAATTGTTTCCTGCCCAGCATTGGCACGCTGCCATGAGTGGTACACATGTGTTCAGACGGGGATATTTATATAAATGAGGACGGATCAGAAGTCATCTCGTGCCTTTATTACCATGTAATGATCATTTGACTTTCGGCACTTTGATTACAGCACTGGTTTCCAACTTGTTGAGAGCACGGTTTTGGCTGTTGATTCGCGGTCAGGTCCGTGTAGAACGTTCACTTTTTTTTGCAAATAAAGACTAGCTGTTTGTGATTCTACAATGTGGAACTACACGTCTATTAGCTTTTATTTGCCGGTTGTTCGGTTACTTAAGAAAGATGGGTAGTCTTTATCCGCTGTCAGATTTGCAGCCTCTAGAAGAGGGCTATCTTGCTGGCTTTAAGCAGAACACACAGCGGAGGAACACGCTGCCTTCAGTGTCCGCACTCTGATTGGAGGTCATTGATTTTACGGGAAAACATGTTTTATAGACAGAGTGCTGATCGACCAGTGGAGTTTGACTTCTGCTTCCTTAAGTGAGAGCTGCCTTTCTCCTATTGACGGACAATCAGAGTAAGAGATGAAAGCTAAGAGAGGTGGAAAAGGGAGCTGTGAAAAGAACTGGCAGATGGCTCAACGGGCATTACCACAGCATTGCTGGACGTGGATGATAAAGAACTGCAAGTCCTTACCATTAAGGAACACTCTTCCTGGACAGGAGATAATAATGTGTGTTCCGAGTTGCCCTTGCCCCCAGTCATCCAAATCTTTTCCTTCTCTCATTCTAAATAAGTAGAGTTGAAGTGGAACATCTAGTTCTAGAGAGCGATTGGTCTACTGTTGGGTTCACATATTGATGAGCTGGACTTAATTTTAGACCTTCCTTCTCTCCTTGACCAAGGGAACACAACGGGTTTTGCATCGATAAACAAGTCCCTAGTGCCCAGTCAAAGTGTTTCTCTCCCCTCGCTGCCTCCCCTTCCCACAGTTTCCTGGAACTTACCAAGCTTTTATGGCATTGATTTTGCAATTAGCCTGTTAACCCTCTCGCCCTTCTAGCCTTGCCAGTGCTACTGGACTGGGCTGTCAATCACTCAAGACCCAATGGCTGACATTGCGGGGAAATGATGTATGAATTTGGCACTTGAGGCTATTTCATCCCATAGCCATGATTAAAGTATGAAACATTTTGTGCCAAACTTTGAGGGGTTTTAATTTTGCTTCCATTGGATAAGCAATGTCGGTGTTGTTTCTTACTCTCCCCCTGGGGTAATTTAGGAATATATTCTGATTCTTCTTATGCATTTTATATTACCAATACTTCTTGAGTTGGTTTTAGAATTAAAAAAATTTGCCTCATCAAGTCTAATGTATATTTTTTTTCTTTGCTTCTTGCAGATCCGAGCCGTATTGGGTGCAATGAACTCTACGCGCAGAGCTCGCCATGGAAGGCTGTGACACGTCTGTCATTGCTGGGAAGGACAATGGATGCAGCGCTTCTCGAAACCAAAAATGGACTGAACTCAACCGCGCCCTCCACCTTGACCGATCTGGCAGCATGGAGCAGCCCAACATGGAAAGCCGTGTGTCTCTGGAAAGTCTGACTGGCTCATTCAATGAATGCGTCCCTGAAAGCGCTAACCCATCTGGTGCCATCTCGCAGTCTCCCAGCAGAGCAGTCTGTTGCAACGAATGTTTGTCCTCCTTTCCTAGTTTACAGGACTATATGGAGCACCGCTGCCCTGGTACTCGTCCATCTCTTGCGCTGAAGGATGAGAGTGAAAGCGATGTTAGCGAGGAAGGGGAGGAGGAAAGTGACGTTGAGAATTTAGCAGGTGAAATAGTGTATCAACCTGACGGTTCTGCTTATATAGTGGAAAGTGTCAGCCAGCTGATCCAAAGCGGTGAAGCCTGTGACAGTACCCCAAGCGAGGCTCTTCTTTCCCTTTACAAAAATTCCTTGCCTAATGCTACAGGGAAGTCTGAAGAGACATCCTCTGTGGGCCCTTCTTATCCCCAAATTATTAACACTTTCCACATAGCCTCGTCTTTCAGGAAGTGGTTTGAGAATTCTGACAAATCTTTCCTGGATACCTCAACCCTTGCGGGTGTAAGCCCTGTCCTGCACAGCTTCCGCGTTTTTGATGTGCGCCACAAAAGCAACAAGGATTACTTAAACAGTGATGGTTCTGCCAAAAGCTCATGTGTATCCAAAGATGTACCCAACAATGTAGATCTGTCCAAATATGATGGCTTTGTACTGTATGGTAAGAGGAAACCCATTTTAATGTGTTTTTTGTGCAAACTTTCCTTTGGCTATGTGCGGTCATTTGTGACCCATGCTGTGCATGACCATAGAATGACTCTAAGTGAGGATGAGCGTAAGATTCTTAGTAACAAGAACATTTCTGCCATCATTCAAGGGATTGGGAAAGATAAGGAACCTCTTATTAGTTTTCTGGAACCAAAAAACAAAAGTTTTCAGCATCCCTTAGTTTCTTCTGCCAACACTACTGGACCTGGTAATAGTTTTTATGGGAAATTTAGTGGCATTCGCGTGGAGGGCGATGAAGCCTTGCAAGCTAGCCTAGCACTTCTAAAAGACAGTGACACTACTTCCAGTGGGGCAGATCAGGCACAGGTCAATGTTGTGTCCCAAAATACCCTGCTTAATCTTGGAGGGTTGACAAACTCTTCCTTTAACACCACCATAAACTCTGTCTCTTTAAGCTCCTCAGGCTCTTGTGCTACCAAACCTTCCTCTAGCAAGGAACCTGAAATGACAGAGCTTGAGAAGCATCCAATGGTAGTACAAGAGGACATATCTGAAAGGATGGAGGCAGATGATGATGATGAGGATGATGAGGAGGAGTTGGATGAAGAAGAGATGGAGGAAGAAGGTGATGAGGAGGGGGAGGATTGTAAAGCACTGTTTCCACGTGGGCTTGAGGATGACTTTGTGGACAGACCTCAGGATGAGTCTGGGGTGTTTGCCGAGAGCAGCGGCAAAAAGGACCTGGCTCTCACAAACCAAAGTATTTCTAACTCTAATTTAATGCCTAATGTGTCCCAGCCTATGGAAAGGGGCATACCTTCTACGTGTTCTTCTTCCTTCGTCGTCTTTGATGGTGCAAACAGGAGGAACCATTTAAGCTTTAACAGTGATGGCATTGATGCCACTATGGCGGAGGGAGGGAGGAAATTGGACTTTGTTGATGAAAGTGCCAATAGGGACAATGCCACAGCACCTGAACCAAATGAAAGTGCAGAGGGAGAGGATGGAAACTTTGCCACCCACCACCAGCATGCCGATAACCCCTGCGAGCTTGGCATAGGGGAATGCCCTTCTGGGAGTGGGGTGGAGTGTCCAAAATGTGACACTGTTCTGGGCTCATCACGCTCACTTGGTGGACACATGACTATGATGCACTCTCGGAACTCATGTAAGACTCTTAAGTGTCCAAAGTGTAACTGGCATTACAAATACCAGCAGACGCTGGAAGCACACATGAAAGAAAAGCATCCTGAGTCGGGTGGTTCTTGTGTCTACTGCAAATCTGGACAGCCTCATCCCCGCCTTGCCCGGGGAGAGAGCTATACCTGTGGTTACAAGCCGTTCCGTTGTGAGGTCTGTAACTACTCCACTACTACCAAAGGCAATCTCAGTATTCATATGCAGTCGGACAAGCATCTGAACAACATGCAGAATCTACAGAACGGAGGGAGTGACCAAGTTTTCAGCCACACTGCCGGGGTTGCGGTTGCCGCTGCCACTGCAGCTGCCGCTGCTGCTGCTGCTTCCAACATCAGTAACTCTTGCGGGGCACCTTCACCTACTAAACCAAAAACCAAACCCACCTGGCGTTGTGAAGTGTGTGATTACGAAACCAATGTCGCTAGGAACCTACGCATTCATATGACCAGTGAGAAGCACATGCACAACATGATGCTGCTTCAGCAAAACATGACCCAAATTCAACATGGCAGGCACTTGGGCATCAGCAGCCTACCCTCTCCCGCTGAAGCGGACCTCTATCATTTCTATCTAGCACAAAACATGAATCTCAAGATGGACAGCCCAGCTAATGAGTCGCAGTATATCATGGGAGGTTTCCAACTAGATCCTACCAGCCCTATGCCAGGGATGGCACCCTCAGTAGGTAAGAAGTGATATCCTAATCTGCACATATTTGCCATTAACTTGCATGCTTTATGTTTATCCAGTCATACAAAATTTTGTTCAATTTCTTTCCCTGTTTTTGTTTGTTTTGCCTTTTATAATGTACTTGGTAGATTTCTTGACCACACACATTTTTTGTATGAAAGGGATTTAGTATAAGTTTCCTCAAGTGGCAAGTGTAGACCAAGCCTCAAAAAATATGGAGAGTTAAGTAAACCAAGGGAGGAAACCAGAATGTGCCAGATATGGACTTTATAAACACAGGTCCAACCTAGATACGTATGTACATGGCCGGGAGAGTGGTCCTGAACTCCGTTTAACATGCTGCTCACTTTTATGATGAAAATCTGATTTTTATCTACAGCGCACTGTTTATTTTACACGTCAGACATATTTTTGAGATTCCATTGCGCTATAACCAAGATTGCACATTAAAAGTCTCTGAATAACAATGTACAGTAGTCACGGTGGAGAGTTCAGCCCTAGGGTTTGTATATACCATTGTCCCCTTGAGCCTGATGCTTATCAGCAGGAGACGGTAATATCCCTCTTATGATCTTCAGAAGACATCACTGTGGTTTTGTATCGATTGCCGCTATTAAAAACATTGGGGGCAGTGTTTGTGGCCCATTTCGGTGGAGATGACTAGCGTGGAAGTGCAAGATATTACAAATACATACTTGATTATATCCTTAAAATGGCACCCGTCAGAGGGCGAGATATATTAGGCAGCAAAAATGGGCAAGCGTAAGGACCTTTAGACTTCTGCATCAGGGCATCTCCAATATGGCAGGTGTTATGGGGGGCGTTCCTGATATGCAATGGTCAGTACCTACCAAAAGAGGACTACTGGTGACCCAGCAAAGGGTCTTGCGTGTCCAATATCTAATAGATATTTGTAGGGGGGTGGGGTTCGCCGGATCCAATGTGCTCGTTAATGGTGAACACGTTAATGGTGGACACCTTCAGAAATCTTGTGGAGTTCATGACTTGATAGGTCTGAGGTATTATGGCTGCTCAAGGGGGACCTATACAATATTAGGCAGGTAGTATTAATGTTAGGACTGTTTGAATGCTAGAAGAAGAGATACCGACATATAGGAACATGAAATATTGCTGTAGAGTTTTTCAGCTATTAACTCTTGACTTTTGTTCACTTGAAGTAGGTGGTGAAATCCCACTTGACATGCGGCTGGGAGGAGGACAGCTGGTGTCGGAGGAACTCATGAACCTGGGTGAGAGTTTCACGCAAACCAACGACCCTTCCCTGAAACTTTTCCAGTGTGCAGTGTGTAACCGCTTCACCACGGATAACCTGGACATGCTCGGCCTCCATATGGGAGCGGAACGCAGTCTGCCTGAGGAAGAATGGAAGTCGGTGGTGGGAGATTGTTACCAGTGTAATTTATGTCGCTATAACACTCAGCTGAAGGCCAACTTCCAGCTGCATTGTAAAACTGACAAACATATTCAGAAGTACCAGCTTGTGGCTCATATCAAAGAAGGAGGCAAAGCCAACGAGTGGAGGTTGAAATGTGTAGCCATTGGGAACCCAGTGCATCTCAAGTGCAATGCCTGTGACTATTACACCAACAGCCTGGACAAGCTCCGTCTGCACACTGTGAACGCCAGACACGAGGCTAGCCTCAAGCTGTACAAGGTAAAATACCACACAATTGTTAGTCCTGTAGTAGCAATGACCTTTGTGAACATCAGTCAGTTTAGCAATGCTAGTAGGACTGGCTGACCATCAAATGTGTATGAGGGTGTCCCAAAAAAGCATTGAGCATGTTGGCTTTCAACATTCCTGACTTTTGTTCTCAATGGAGATAGGCCACCACCAGAGGTGTCTGATAGCAGCTTATTCCTCTCGCCCCATTGAGAACACACATACATTTGGCTGAGCCGAGCGTGTGTGTGTATAAGGGGGTCTGAAGTAATAGTTATTGGCTCAGTCTAAGGGGTATTGCTATTTAAAGGGGGTTTCCAAGATTTTTTTTTTTAACTGATGACCTATCCAGGATAGATCATCAGTATCTGATCGGTGGGGGTCCGACATGCGAGACCCCAGCCGATCAGTTGTTTGGGAAGGCATCAGCTTTGCCTAGGTTATGTAACATCACGTTCATCAGTCACATGACCTAGGCGCAGCTCAGCCCCATAGAAGTGAATGGGGCCAAGCACGGACACTGTACGGCGCTGTGCTTGTTGAGCAGAGATGCTACTGCGCATGCCGGTGCCTTCTCAACCAGATGATCAGTGGGGGTCCCGGGTGTCAGACCCCCCCACTGATCAGACTATCCAGTGGATAGGTCATCAGTATAAAATTCTCAGAAACCCCTTTAAATTGTAATAAGTGTAAAGATCTTTTATGTGCTGTGTATTTTTTGTATTGAGGAGAATTCGGGTTGGTCACGGATTCCTTTGTGGAAGTAGCGTCCAGCTAGACCCCGCACTGTAAATCTAACCTAGCCGTTCTCAATTTATTGTGACGAGACCATGAGACCCTAATTGGGTGTCCGTTTTTCCATTTTCTTCATTAGCATAATGCAATGTAGTCAGTGGTGCAGGGTAGTAGGGTAATGGATATATATTTCAACTTTTTTTTTTTTTCCCATTATATCCCAGTCCATGCCCCCACCCCTTTCCTGGCTATCCGATTCTCTAACAACTGTGTGCTGTAAAAATAGAGGCAGTGAAAATCCCGTAAATAGCCTTTTGCTCGCCCCATAGAATTCCTCCAGACATTTCTATTGATTTTCACTGGACTTAAAGCCTCGCCCTCCTCTCTAATCATTCCATAATGGCTTTAGTATGAACGGTCAGGTACAGTTCCCCATAAATCTCATCGGGCTTCTTCCACCTACCTTCCCAGCCACGCTCATTGCATCCACTCCGCAGACTGAACCTATCCCACATTTCCCCTACCCTCTCTCTATTAATGGGAATGTCATAGTGCAGCATCTCCCCCGACTCTGACCACACTCCTGCGGGGTCGGAAAAGAGACCGTGGACGAGAGTGGTCCTCAGACCAAGAGTTCACATCTGAGGTGGATTGAGATTGATTGCATGTTTATGTTTCCTCTTGCAAATGTAATCCATTAGGCTGGCACATCCATAATCAGGTTAGAGCAGAGTTAACTGCATGTAATCAACTTCTACACTGTCAGATACAGAAAACCCTCCAGATGCCAAGACAGTGTGCAAAACTCTGTGCACCCAAGAGCACCATGAAGTGGCCTTTCTCTTTGCGGGGCCGTGTCTGGAAAGACAGTTCAGAGGTAGAAAAGATGCAAAAATCTGGTTTTGGTTGAAGGTGAACATTGAACAACTTGGCTTTTTTCCCTGCACAATCTCTGGCAGAGTCCAGCCTTTTAATGACTTCGACAATTTGCCTTTTTTGGAACTGACCAGGACAAAAAAAAAATATTTTTCGTGTTTCTCCGGGTTCAGATTAGTCGTCTTCCTTTTCGCCCTTTCGAACATTCAGGTTCAGGTTAGTGCAGTTTTGGGGAGGATCCACGTTGACTTGCAAAAAAGAGGACCTATGTAGACCAAACGGAGAAGATGCATTGTTAGGATTGTACAACTCTGCAGATCATGTTGGCACTGAAAATGTTATGGAAATTGGATGGATGGATGCCATATATACCTTTACTTAAAGGGGTCCTCTCACTTCAGTAAGTGGCATTTATCATGTAGAGAAAGTTAATACAAGGCACTTACTAATGTATTGTGATTCTCCATTTTGCCTCCTTTGCTGGCTGGATTCATTTTTCCATCACATGATACGCTGCTTGTTTCCATGGTTACAGACCATCCTGCAATCCATCAGTGGTGGTCGTGCTTGCACACTGTAGGAGAAAGAGTCAGCCTCTCTGGTGGCCGGGACCATGGGAGTGCACATAGGCTGGTGCTTTTTCCTATATTGCGCAAGCACGACCACCACTGATGGATTGCAGGGTGGTCTGTAACCACGGTAACAAGCAGTGTATAATGTGATGGAAAAATGAATCCAGCCAGCAAAGGATGCAAAATGGACAATAACAATACATTAGTAAGTGCCTTGTATTAACTTTCTCTACATGATAAATGCCACTTACTGAAGTGAGAGGACCCCTTTAAAGGGGTTGTCTCACCTGGAATATTGGTAATCTATTGCTAGGATATGCCACCTTTTGGGACCCGAACCTATGTCTAGAACAAAGCTTCCATAGAGAATGCACTGTGCATTGGTCGACCGCACTCCGTTCATTTTTATGGGAGCGCCAAAAATAGCCGAGTATTGAATGAAGTGTTGGTCGGGCTTGTGCGGCCCACTCTGCATTAATTTCAATGGGAAATAGTCGAGCGCATTGCTCCAGTTATTTTCGGAGTTTCCATAGAAATGAATGAAGGGTGGCTGCGCATGCGATGTGCGCTCTCCTGAACTTTTTGCACTCTGTTCTAGAGATGGGTGTCGGTCCCACCCTTTGGACCCTGCACCTATCTGACACTGGTGGCATATCCTAGCCATGTGCTACCAATGTTCCAGCTGAGACAACCCATTTAATTTTAAATAGACCTGGGTAGACCGGCCTTCTTGCAAGGGTATATATCGCTATAGTACATCCAGTTTGCTTAGCAGTAGAAGTTTTTTTGGGGTTCTCCTTACATGTTAGATGGGTCCCTTGGCAATAATCAATAACGCTAATTGGCCTCCTTATGTCGATCAGCTGTATACCTGACAGTAAGTGTCCAATTTCTCTGCAGCGCCACCACAGGTAAGATGAAGCATTACACAGTGTCTGTTCACAGCATAGGTTGTCCTTGTAATGCAGAACAGGTCTGGTCCTCCAGACCAAGAGACACGCTTTGTGAACACTCTCTCTACCCTGGCCAAGAGATGAGGCTCCTGAAGACCCCTAATATTAACTCAGAATTCCACAATAGGGTGTATGAAAATTCCTTTATAGAATTGCTTTAGTTCAGGGTATGGCGCCAAGGTAAGCACGTGTTGGCACGCAGTCCATGCTCGGTGACGAGGCCAATTGCACAATGTGTAGACATGGAAATATAAGGCCCGGTGAGCTATTGTGGGCACATTTCTGTGCGCTGGAGACCCCCTAGGTGTCCTTGTGCTGTTCTGTATAAAGGACTCTAATTATTTGCCTTTGGATTTGCATTGTGCTTACCGCCTGTGCCAGTCTGCTTGTTTTGTCTGTATGAATGCCTGCCTCTTGTGTTTAGACGTTTTTACGTTGGTCTCGGAGATCTCACATGGCAGTCTATCACTGATTCTATGAGGTTCGGGTCGTATAGACTGCCAATAGAGCACTTTTGAGTTTTTTGGGGTATTGACGCAAGGGTCAGTCTAGACCAGGCATGGCCAACCTGCGCCTCTCCAGCTGTTGTAAAACTACAACTCCCACCATGCCCTGATGTCGGACTGTCCAGGCATGATGGGAGTTGTAGTTTTGCAACAGCTGGATAGCCTGAGGTTGGCCATCCCTGGTCTAGACTGTTGGATATATTTACTATAGGTAATTTCTTGCCATTGCAGACACTGAGTACTATATACTATGGAAAGAATTTGTTGTTCACCACCGGCTGACATACGTAGATTTGTGTGTATTATGGACGCGACCAACAGCTCTGAGTCTACAATAAACTGTAGACTGAATACCACACGGATGATTGCTGAGACACTGGCCTGCCTTTCGGCACCCGGCAGTTGCACTTTTGCCTTATCCATAATTTCCAAGTTTTCTCCCTACAATTAGCTATGTACGGTCAGGTTTAGGTGACTTATTGGCTAATAGTAGATGCATCTAAATATACTGATAATACATGAAAGGGATGGTCTGACCTAGGAGCTGACAACCTCAATGGTCCTGACCTGTGCCCCAATATAAAAAAACAGACTGTCCGCAGTCCAATCCCAGCAGGACCAGGAAAGGGCTTGCTCCCGTGGCCAATAACAGACCTCGGTGGTCACATCTGCTTGAACGGCATGTCACTGTTGTTGTGTTTTTATGGCACAGATTCGGTCCCGTTTAGTTGCTTGCGCATAGGCCGGACAACCCTTTTGAATTTACCTCCTTATGAGGGTTGCCCAGGCATGAAGAGCGTGCATGTGCGGCACCCCAGTGTCAGATCCTTTAAGTTGGGCAAACGCTACAGACCTTGGATGGCTTCAGAAGGCCAATTTAGACCATTTGCACTCTTCTTGGGACACAGAGGAGTGTGACAGAGGCCTTCTGATGCAGATTTGAAATGACCTATAGTGGATTCATTCATGTCAGACCATCAGTGGAAGCCCAGACCAGGCCGTAGATCCATTGTTTTGTTCAGGCTGTGGTTTTGATTACGGCCTAGTCACACCCTACACAGACCAGCCATAACCAACAAGCCATTCCTAAAAACGGGCCGTCTGAAATCCCTTCCTTTATGGCCAGCTTCCGAGCCGTGCTTCGGGATGGCAGGATTTTGGGGTTGAATCCAGAAAGCAATGAGGGACTCCCGTCGGCCCGTTTCCCCGTTGCGGAAGTGGTGGAGGAATAACTGTTGATATGTTGATTCAGCATAATTGATGCGGCCTCGTTTCCCACAGTTGATGAGGATTAGAGGAGCCTAGTTTAACAGTCTCATTTTCTGGTCCCAAAGCACACTTGTTTTAATGTGTTCCAGTTAATGAGGTAGAAGGGAGGGAGGAGGTGTCGCTGAACGTACCCAGACCTCGCGAGTCTCAACGTGCCACATTCCACAGATTGAAACGGCTACCACAACGACTGGTTTCGGTGGTCCGAGTCTTTAAGAAGTTTAACCATTGTCTATCCTTTTTAGCTCAGGAACCTTAACCTGTTCAGCGCTGCGCCTGGGGATGTTGCGTCTGCTCAGTGTCTCCTCTCCTCGCGATGTTCCTCCGTGTTTGTCATTTCCAGTAGGCTGGGGAATGACAAGGCTCAGGTCTTTGGGGACTGCTCTGACAGATAGGCCGCATTAAAACTAACAAAATGCAGGCGCTCCGAACTGGCAGCTTGCAACCATATGGGGAGCTTCTGTTTGTCTAGTGGGGAAGGTGGAGTGTCGGCTCTCGCCATATAATGGGGCCGGCTCAGCTACAAGTGAAAGCTGTTATCTCTGGACTGGCACAACTCCAGTCCCCCTGGCACATGCCGGCTGACAGCTCACAGCGGCACGTGACGCTTTTCCCCAAGGCGAAGCCACCGTTGGTTTAAGTAGGCATTAAACAATTACCCAGGCTTTACTGCTCCTCACCTTCCGCAGATTGGCTCTATAAATTGTCAGTCTGCTGACATTTTAATGTGAATTATGTCATGTGGTATCCCCTTTGATTTGAACATGCCTCAGTTTGTAAATACATGAGGCACTCAAAGGCTTGTGGTTAGTACACACACAAGAGGCCTCGGGGTTTTTGGTGGGGGAGAGCGCAGGCAATGGTTCTCTTATTCTTTCTCTCTCTCTCCCCGTCTGTGTTTTTTTTTTTTTTTCCTGCACCGACTTCTCTCTTAAAGAGACAATGGAGATTTTTGGCCCCTGTGTAATCATCTCTCGGCAGCGCAGCAGAATGAAGCTTCTAATCCTGCACAAAGCTGCTTTGCTCGTGTCTGTTTATGATAAATTAGACGGGGAAACTTGGGTGTGATTTTATTAGTTCCCACTCGTACATGCCTCCTGCTCTCATTTGCAGGGAGAAAAAAAAAAGAGCAAGAGCAGATTTTTGCAGATTTGCAAGCCTTACGTGTCGAGCTGGATATTAACAACTGTGCTTTTTTTTTTTTTTTTTTTTTTTTACATACCAAATGGCTAGAGAGGGCTCTGAGCCAGGAAAAAAAAAATCTAGCCTTGGGGCGTGCAAACTTAATACTAGGGCCTAAGGTTTTGGAGACTTTGTCTCAGTAATTTCATTACCATTGGTCTGATGATTATTTCGTCCACGTTTACTGGGGTGTATTTTCCTTCCATAACCACAATCCCATATACCCACCCCATAGGCCGCTTACAATATCCACTCTTTTTCAGCTCCCCCCAAGCTATAAAAGCCTATGATGTTCTAACTCCGGTTCTGATGAACCAAAGGCTGTTTTGTCTATAATATGGGTACAAAAAAAAGAATGCACCCACCATAGTGTGCATTTGTGTGCCGGGCCTATGCATGTAACTTTGTGAACATGCAGAGTGTTTTTTTTTTTTTTTTCTTGCAATCCTGAATAAATATATAGGAATTATCTATGCCTTTTACATGGGCCTGCTAGTTGGCTTACTTCCTTTTGCTTTACTACACCATGAGCCCACAAATGACAAATTCCGCTCTGCTGTATCTGTACACTCCTGTGGTGTTTGTATAGGTGGTGTCGCTTATGTATGGTTGAGATTCCGTACACGTGCGCCATTCACAAACAGACGCATGTGTACTAAGGGAAGCTGGGAGCCCGTAACCTGCAAAACCCAAGCTCTGCCCACATCCCTACTGTTTAGAAGGGACCACATAGTGTCTTGCTGCTGGGAACCCCAGCGATCAGCGCCAATCTATGAGTAAACTTGGCAGGAAGTGAGCAGTTTCCCTGCAGCGCCACCACAGGCCACATAGAACATTACACATTTGTCCATTCAATTCAATGGGCTGTCTGTATACTCCAGAACAGGACAGCTCCTGCAGATCGTGAGACTCTTTGCAGCCGCTCTCCACAAAAAAGTGAAGATTATAAACGGGGGAGACCCCTCTATTTGCTCTGAATATCCTAGAAACTCCCTGCAATGACGTATTATTTGCAAGGTAGACCGCGCCAGGGTAGAGTGTACGCAATAATGGGTTAACGTTTGGTAGGTGAAGGGAGCCTCTCCCTATTTCTGATGTATTTGAGCCACTTCTGTAGTTACGGACCCGTTCGGGCTTGCTCGCTGTCAGTCATGGGTGTAATCCAGGCAGCCCAACCAGCGCAGGGTCATTTTAGATGTGAGGATGGGACATACCGTATGGTGTATAGTCTTCTCCTGGGTGTGGAGGTCTGAAGCTTCCCTCCCTTTGTGCTTTTCCTCCAGTGACTCGCCCTCCTGTTTATTTATCTGTCCAGAAGCATCACCTATTTCTTAGTCGCCCCAGCTGGGATATTGCCAGCTGGCTGTCAGGAGGTTGCTAGGAAACATGCAGGCCTCTTTGCCGTTTCCTAAGGACAAGGCCCTGGCTCAGCATTATGAGGCCTGAAAACAGCATGCATCAAAGCTAACACAATAGAGACAAGGAGAAGGCTGTGACCCCAGCCTCATCCTCTCGTACCCTCCTCCCCTCACACTACAGGCTTTCTGTGCATCCAAGCTTCTTGGAAATTAATCTCCTAGAATCGGTGGCAGAGGTAGCAGATGTCTGTATAAGGTTGCACTTTCATTTCTCGCTTGCTCTCACTTAGGGGTTGTGTGTGCATCCTGATGATGTTTGGATTAAGGGCAGGGGGGGTCCGTTCACCTCTTGCTAAGACAACACAGGCCTATTGTTTTTGTTTTTCAAAGCCGCCCCTTTTATCCCCGTTGCAATCTGTGCGAATTCCATCCCTACTCGAGGTCTCCAACTCCGACTAGGCCTTAGCCCTCACCAGGGAAAAATTTGGCCTCTGCTCAGGAAAACGGTGGCGATTTCCCTGCTCCGTCTCATGACACAATAGTCGCTTTAGGCAACGTCTATTTTATCCGAGGCGATGAATCTCTCCAGGGCAGTGGTGTGCTTAATTTTCAAAGCGCTCAAGACCCACCAGTGAGAAAAGAGAGAGAGAGACACTTACTCCAGGGATGAAACCTGGCACGGCATTGATAAATGTTATCCTCACTTCCAAGCACAATTAACGCAAGAAGAAGGCAATCCAAGATGGAGCTAATTTGGGACCGTATTGTTTTGTGTTAATCTATTTTGTTTTCCCGTCCCGGGAGGGGAGCGGCTTAATGCTTAGTGAAGCATGCATAAACTGCAAGCTCATTAAGAGATGGTCTGTTTATCAGCCTGTACGAAGAGTCCAAAGACATGCTCAGGCAGCTACTGGCGCAAGTTCCCTGTGGGTTTCGGCCCCTCCTCATTAAGCCCGTTTGGGCTATTGATTGGGAAGCTGTGTTTGAAGGAGTCTTACTTAATCCATGCATTATCTTGACAGATTGATCAGACCTGATTGAGAACCTCTTAAAGGAACGAGCAGCCGTAATGGGAAAGTTGGACTCCGTCATCCGTTAGGGTGATTCTGGGAGCGCGAAGAACAAGCTTACATCTTGGAGCAATTGTATTTACAATTAACATGGCTGAAAACGATTGGCCGTATTGATTCCCCTTCCTGCAATTACATATCCATTGTTTACATTCCAGCACTTCGGTTATAAAAAAAAAAAAAATAATGAAATCCAATAATTATTGCATTATTTAAAGTTAAAGTGCCACAGACTTTGCTGCCTCTGATCGGCTTGATTTACCGCGCGGCAAGCTTGGAAGCTCTTAATCTGAAAGTCTAAATATATTGGCTTTTAATGAGGCTAAAAAAATTAAGACTCCGATGCGTCTGATTGACCATTTGTCCTTTTGGTTTAAATTTGAATAATTATCTAATTGACCATTGTCACCGCAGGTTCTCGAGGCTGTGACTGGGCGACCTGGTTCTGATATATGTGCTAAGTGCTCATCTCAATGAAGAATAAATGTCCCAAGCATAGAGACAGAGAGGCATGAAAAGTATCTTAGGTTATTGCTTGGCTTCTTAGCGACACAGGGCTTGAATATTGAGTTCAGCGTTACCCACGTTACTGCTTTTCAGGACATGGCTTGGTCCGGTTTTGCAGAACCCTACATCCGTAATGTAAGGGGAACCTTATCAGAATTGAGGTTTCAAAAACGTTGCAAGGTCCATTGTGGAAGCAAATCTATACTTCAACAGTGGCAATTCTGTGCTTACTGATCAATGGGCTCCAGGGGTGTATGGCCCTCTTTGCCTAGACAGTGTTGGAATCCAAATCACGGATACCCCAGGAAAGATGTATGATGCTGGTCCAGAAAATTTTATCCTTGCATTAATTGGTGACCACAACATGATCTAGCAGTTTAAGGTGAAACCGGATATTTTTCACAAGCAAGGACAATCGGAAGGTTTGCAGTAGCATTGTAGTGGTCACAAGCCAGGACAATCGGAAGGTTTGAGGTAGCATCGTAGCGGTCACAAGCCAGGACAATCGGAAGGTTTGAGGTAGCATCGTAGCGGTCACAAGCCAGGACAATCGGAAGGTTTGAGGTAGCATCATAGTGGTCACAAGCCAGGACAATCGGAAGGTTTGAGGTAGCATCGTAGTGGTCACAAGCCAGGACAATCGGAAGGTTTGAGGTAGCATCGTAGTGGTCACAAGCCAGGACAATCGGAAGGTTTGAGGTAGCATCGTAGTGGTCACAAGCCAGGACAATCGGAAGGTTTGAGGTAGCATCGTAGTGGTCACAAGCCAGGACAATCGGAAGGTTTGAGGTAGCATTGTGGTGGTCACAAGCCAGGACAATTGGAAGGTTTGAGGTAGCATCGTAGTGGTCACAAGCCAAGTCAATCGGAAGGTTTGAGGTAGCATCGTAGTGGTCACAAGCCAGGACAATCGGAAGGTTTGAGGTAGCATCGTAGTGGTCACAAGCCAGGACAATTGGAAGGTTTGAGGTAGCATCGTAGTGGTCACAAGCCAGGACAATCGGAAGGTTTGAGGTAGCATTTAAGGCTACTTTCACACTGGCGTTTTGGCGGTCCAAAACGGATCAGTTTTGCCCTAACGCATTCTGAATGTAAAAAGATCCGCTCAGAACGCATCCGTTCCGTCTCCATTCCGCCTTGGAGGCTGCTTGCAGCGTTTTGGTGTCTGTCTGATGAAACTGAGCCAATCCGTCCTGGCACACATTGTAAGTCAATGGAGACGGATCCGTTTTCTCTGACACCAATATAAAACGGATCTGTCCTCCATTGACTTTTAATGGTGTTCAAGACTGATCCGTCTTGGCCATGTTAAAGATGATACGGATGCAGGCGGTTGTATTATCTGAGCGGATCTGTCTGTGCAGATCCATGACGAATCTGCACCAAACGCGAGTGTGTGAAAGTAGCCTTAGTAGTCATCTTTGATATAGTTGCCTTGAATTGTCCCTGCACTGCTACATTTCTTGGCCAGTGTTCCTAAGCCAAGTGTCCCCCTACTCAGTTAAACTACATAAGAGTACCCTGTCAGGAGAACGCTCAGTTGTCATTTTGGACACCACTATACGCACTTGATGGTTTGCCCCCCCAACATTCCTCTGTGTATCATAGTTTTGAGAAATGCTTTGGGCCAGAAATACCCAGTGAAACTTTTTGCATTCTGAATACTCCTAATGCCTTTATTACAGTCCACATAATGCTCCTTCCAAGTGCTGTAGTAATGACGGATAATTTATTACGTCCTATGCATAACTGCTGATAAATTCCACAAAAATAAGGGCAAGATCTGGTGGGTGGGTTGTTCTGTGTACCTCATTGGGCCCAGAGGAATAGAACGTTCCTAGACATTGTCTTTATTACACGGCGGTGGCCTGGCTGACCTGTGGTTACTTGTTAGAGATCCTCCGCTGTGGGATTACAGCAGAAACCTTCTTAATCTCCTAGAAGCCCTTCTTCTCAATAATGACTGCTTGGCTCGCTCTGTTTCGGCGGAGAGGTTACTTTTTTGGCTGTATTTTGAAGTCCCTTTTGGCTTTTGCTCAGTTTTAAAGCTTGAGGGACCCGTTGGATGTTTTAGATGTTGTGGACCTTTTACAAGTAACAGTCATCCTAAAAACAAGTTATCTTTTGAGTCCTCTTTGAAATAAAGGGGCAAAAAAACAGTCCTACCCTAACGCCACCTTGAATTTTAAGCATTTTTCATAGTGTTTTGTTTTTTGTTGCATTTTATACTTTTGTAACATGCAATTTTTTTTTCTGGACTTTTTCAGAGTCTTTAACAGAAGACTATGGGGTAAAAGGCCATATACTGAGCATGCTTTATTTTGGGGGGTAAAACTAGCCAAAAACCTATGTGTTTGTGTGTAAAAAAAAAATTGTATCATTCTATGGGCTTTAAGGTAACGTCTAACTCAGCATTTTTGAAAACAAATAAAACTTGCAGAACACTGCCAAATGCTCTCTGTGAATTCAGCCTTAAAGATATACTCACCTAAAATACATCCAGCTGCCATATGATGGAAGTGACCAATTTACATTATGTTTCATTGTCAAGTGCCTTTATCTATACAGAACATGGCTGCTCAAATCTGTCCACCTGTCCATGCAGCTCAGTACAAGGTATCAGCCTGGCGTCTGGATGACTGCGAAGTCTGCATACATTGTAGCAAACTCTCAGCTGTGAGAAGTTTAAGGTCAGAACCTCTTGATGTATGCAAAAATTCTTTCAGCCAGTGACAGCATGCATACATCTTATAATAATGAGGAAGTGAAACAAAGTATATTAGATAGTTGCAGAACTTTTTATTATGATGCAATTCAAGGGGTTGTCTGGGAGTTTAGTAGCAGGAAATGGTATAAAATTATAAAAAATAAATAAAAGCCCATTACTCGCCCGTGAATCTACGCCATGTCGGCGCCACTGCTCCGATGGTGTCTGGCAACGATGACATCACGTACATCATTCATGTGACCACCTGCAGCCTATCCCTGACCTCTGCGATTATGTGCCATACGTGCAAGCGTCACTATTTAAAGGAATGATTGGCTGCAGCTTTCACGTGAATGATGTACATGGTGTCAACGCTGCAGGATCGGGCGGGGACTACTGGAGTGGCATCCCTTGATTGGCGGAGTACTTTACAGGTGAGTAATGGATAGGGGTTTCTTTTATTTCATAACTTAACATTCCATGATATCCGGGAGCTTTATTAAGTTGAAAAGGATTAAGATTTACTGGCATAAAACTAGAAAAGCCCTTTCAATCTGATTCATTGACTCTTAGGCCATGCCACCGTAAACCACCATTAATTCCATTAATTTCCTGCACCCTGCTATTTCACCGCTAGTAATCCAGCAGAGTCCTAGTACTTACATGGGCAGGATGCCTTTGTGCCCCGCTGTTATAAAGACCTCCTGGTGATTCCCAGGCCTGTGCCCCACGGTGAATATTAGCTGCCTCGTTGCTTTTGTTTCTAACATGGCACTAATCAACAACTGCACGTAATGCCAGCGCCTTCACAGATGCCACCAATGGGGGGCTCTGGGGACGTAGCTGTGGCTAGCATGGACTAGTATTGAGCGGAGTAGTTTAGGCATGCCACCTTCATTCGCGAGCCGAGCCTACTTGGGGGGAAAAATGACGCCTGTGAGCACGGGGGAAGCCCGTGTAATCTTCTTCTTCTCTTGTTTTCCTAATCCTGTCCCGAGGTTTCGTCACCTTGGCACTCATCTATGTGCCGCTCTTTTTCTGTGCCACACGATGCAAATAATTTTTGTGCGTCTTCGTTTCCTCCAGCGTTCATGCCACTTCTCTTAACCCCTGTTATACAGGCACGGCCGCCGTGTGCGAAACGTTACAGTAAAAGCCAAGAGATCAGAATAAAAGCACAAATAATTGTAAACAACCGCATCTCGCTGCATCGCAGACCTTGGCACGGACTTAAAATACTAAATGCGCAATAAGAGGCGAATACATTTATTTTTTTAGAAAATGTAAACCGTATTTTTCCTGAGTAAAGGGACACAACATGTGGTTCTTGCCTTACCGGCAGCCATATGTTGTTTTAATTTAAACTACCTGTAAACTATAATGCCTTTATCTATGACCGCTCTCACACTGTGCTTGCAGGGCGTGTTTGGCGCAAGTACTGGGAAAGCTTCCAGCGCTTACATCATATGTATCTATAGGCCCTCATTAACCCGACACAGGCCAGACGAGTATCCTTTGGGCCATGCTCTGCCTGGTATACGTTGGCGTAGCTGTTTTTAGCTAACATTGTGGACTACGCTAAAAAACGTCCAAACCACAGTATACCTTTTTGCCCGTGGGCATAAGTCGGAGGCAATGTATACACAGTGTGGATGCACCCTAAGGGTAGGGCGACACTGGGTGCAGGCCGGATCGCAGTGTAATGGTGATCCAACAGAAATGAATAAGGTTGCAACATGAGCCACCAAAAATCCAGCAGTGTTGGATTTTTTTGTGACTGACGCAGCAATCCTATTCATTTCTATGGAATCGCCACTATTCTGCTATCCTAGCCATGACCACTGTCGTCCTATCATTAGACCTAGCTGCTGCCTTGCCTTGCTGGCAAAAAATATGTTACTTCAGATTCTAGTGGACATCCATATAATAAATGGAAGGAGAAGGTCCACCTTTAGTGAGAGCCACCCAGTAGCTGAATGGGGTTCCTTGGGACCACCAGAGGAAATTATTCTCTGGGCCCAAACTCCATATCCTCAATAAAGTCTAATAGGTTTTGATTCAAAGAAGTAGATCCTAAGGGCAAGTGATCAGCTCGAAACGGTTGTGTTTTTTTTTGTGTTTGTTTTTTTTTCTCCTGGACCTTTAAAGCCCACGATGGTCTCGGAGCCTGTGCCCACCAGAGGATTGTCTGGTACTTTGGAGGGCTAGACTGGAGCCACGGCTTGTTAGCAGATATCCACACCGGCTTATAGCGTGGGGTCAAAAGCTGAAGATACCCCCCCCATATGACGCCAGTATGCTCTAGTACAGCAGATGAGACATATTCGCATGCAGCAGGTTTGGTGCAGACATTTCTGCCATTAATAATCCGTTTATGAATAGGGATGTTTCCGCCACACGCGCGTAGATTTCTGCTAGCCCCGTTCAGAAATTTCTGCAACAAATCTGCCTCATGTGACTATACCCTTTAGATTACCATAGCCGCAGAATATCCATAGCGTTTCCCTTCCATGCTGTAAAGCCAAGATAGGTGTAGCCACCAGGGCGGCGCTCCTTACATCACAGGCTGTAATATAATTTTCCTTCCACATTGATAAAGTTCTGCTAATTCTTACTTTTCTTTTTCCTTCTTCCCACCAGATTGTCATGAGTCATGTCCGCATATTGTTGCAGAATATTAATAATAGAGCAGATAAAGAAAAGTAACTTTTGCATCTTGTTATACTGCGATTGTGCAATATCAACCTAGTAGTATATTACATTTCTCTGCTGGACGGCTCGCCTACATCTGCTGCATGGGTAAAGACGTCGAGAGCCCAGCCACAAGTTATGGCTGGGATTCAGCTGCTGCCAGGCCATAGATTAGCTTTGATCAGCCCTGACTGCCACGCTGGGGGTTGTAGTTTCACAGGTCAGAGGCTATAATAGTATATGGCACTGACCTAAAGGATCTATGCACATTGCTTGCGCACAAAGCTCACAATCTAAAGATGTTTGTTTTGTAAGCCAACCCAGACGGCCATTTTACCGTGTGCTGTTTGTATGGACAGGGGGGGATGTCACGTGGAAATATGAGCTTTTGCTTGAGAGGAAAATGAATGATGTGCAGGGCCGTAGCCCTCCCCGATTCGCCAGGAAATTCCAGGCCTGTCTGCAGGTGGTGGACAGTGAGGATGTAACCAGCCGTAGACTTTTATGGACTATTTGGAACAGGACTGGGAGAACAGCTGCTTTCACATAACTTTTTCATTAAAGAGATGGATTCTCCAGCTGAAGACAATATGATTTATGACCGGAGCTTGTGAAGATCTGAAAGAAGCTGAGAAAGAGGCCTCTGCGCCTTTGGGAGGGGATAGGGGGTAGTGATGGTGGTGTGTGTGTGTATTCACGTGTCTGTGTATAGAATGTGTAAAGCTGGCCATGCACCTTCTGTAGCTGCCGTCCGAACATTCGTGTGGCCGGAGCTGCTCGTCTCGGTGGAACGAAGAAGAGTGGATGAGTAAAAGTTCTTTATTGCCAGGACGTTACTGGTTTGGAACTGAAGAAGGGGCCATTTTGGACATGTTATTCCTGGCAATAGAATTTCTACTCGTCCACTCTTCGTTCCACCAAGGCGAGCAGCTCCACTTCTTTCACGGTGTTCCTGGATTCTATGTCTGGTCCGATCTCTGCTCTCTGAGTGAGCGGCCGCCCGTGGTGGCCTAAACTTAGAGGCGCAGCAGAGTGTTGTGCCTCCTGCACAACTGTGAGGTGAGCATCCCATCTGCTTGCACTAATTCTTTCTACTGGAGGTCCTCTCGATGTGCATTTAAAAAAAAAAAAAAAGTTGAGGTCTAATATAGAGTAAGTAGACAGACAACAATATAGTACGTTTTTTAATACACCCCTGTCTCCCAGGTCAAAAGCGGAAACCTTTCAGGTTATGTTCACACAAGGCGGATCCGTTGCAGGTTTGCCGTTGCGAAATCTGCAGCGTATTACTGTGCCAACAAAGTGGATGAGATTCTCGCAAATCTCATCCGCGTTCTGCAGAAAAGAATCTGCATTATACACTGACCTGCTGTGTCGTCAGAATCTGTAGTATTCGTGCCGCGGATTATCTCCTTTGCAATGCATTTCGGAAAATTCTGTGGCAGCTCTGCGTGTAACACATGCGGATTTCGCTATGGATTTATTTTAAATTTTTTTGCAGATTTTGCCGAACTGCGGCAAAATCTTTGGTGGAAATTCTACCTCGTATAGCAGTAGAAAGTAAGGACTGTCCTTCCAGTAGAGGGACCTTTGGGAGGTATGCTTGTGATACCAGTACTGGTCGTTCTTTGGCATGACGATGCTGCTCGCTGTTTTTGGTACGGACAGCATACACAAAGCCGTGCAAGCTTCCGTCCCTCATCCCCCGGGTATTCGCCGCCTTCCATCAGAATGTACTTCTGTCTGTTCTGGTTTAAAGTGGTGCTTCAGCTAAACCTGATCAATATTTCGCTTTCCATGCGTGAAGAACCAGATGTTAGAAGTTTCCTATTGTTGGGAGAGAGAAAAAGCCCCACAAGCTTTCTAGCAATCGATGCGCTGACACATGCGCTGATGGCCGCACGTAAATCTGGCAGGGACAGCTTCTCCTCCTTTCAGGGTTCATATATTTCTGGTTTAACAACGGCCTTTCGAGTGATGAGCCTTTAAGAGACCGTGTCGGAGCAGCTTCTTGTGGCCTATCTGGGTTGATCCACTTGTAGATCCGGAGTCCTTAAAGGAACACTCCAGACTTGTATATACTGGAGGGGACGGAGCATGACACAGCGGTTTTATCTTCTATTTTAAAACCCTGTACCATGCACCGCCCCTTAGCACATAAAGCCTTGTATCTGGGTTTTTATTTTCGGAATTTTCCTTTTGATATAGATTGATTTCGGAGCGGCAACCAATATGGCTGCTTTTACAGCTCACGATGGCTTTACTACTTAGGTTTCCCAGATGACTGAATAGGAAAGTTGCCGAGTTATAGTGATGTGTCATCCGCCCCTATATTACCGCATAGTTAGTCAATAGTGCCGTCTAGGACTGTAAAGGAATCGGGTGACACTTCCCTGGGGACTTGTGGCCATATTTGATTTCACCTAGCTTTCTCAGAAACTATGAAAAAGGGCTGGGAATATTCTGCCGTTCACTTTTAGCTAGGGCTAAAGCATGAGTGTACCTATCGTTCATAGGGCCCCATTGCAAAATAAGATGGAGCCCACCCACCATCAAGTGTTAGAAAATGAATACGTAGCAATAACTAAAGGGCAGTTTTGTCCCTATGACTGGCTGACCTGTTGCGTGTGCGCCCGGCAGCTGATGGCATCTGTGTTTGTGCCATGTTCATATGTGCCCGCATTGCTGAGAAAAACTAAGAGCTTCTAGGAGCAACGGGGGCGTTGCCGTTACTCCTAGACACTCTGCTCTCTCTGCAAATGCCACACCCTCTGTACATTAGGGGGAGTCAGCGCCAGGTGTGATCAAAAGGACCCTATTTGGGTCCCACCAACCTCTGGTCCCGATAGCAAGTGCTATGGCAGCCTGGACTACTCAATGTTGTGCTGTTGCATTGAAGTTGCACGGCTATTTTAAGGTGCGATTCTGCAACACTCATTAAAAAAATTAAAATAAATGCTGACCTGTCACAAGTGAGTCGGGGGTCATCTGCCGCTTACATTGAACTCCATGGTATAAAGTCTCTCTTGCAATTTGCGAAACAAAATCCAGAAGATGCTGTTGCATCATGTCAGGTGTCGTAACGCAACCAGATTAATAAGCTTCACTTGCCTTGCCACGGTGCACCGCTTCAATCTTTGTGTCGCACGACCAACCTTGCCGTGTAGTCCTTGCACAGTGGTATTACTACCACGGATTTTGTTTCCATTGCAAAATCTGAGTTGCTGTGGCTTTGCCTCGGATGTCACTTTATGCGTTGCAAAGGGAGATCTCCGAAGCATAAATTCACATGCCTCAAATTGAAAATCTGCACTGCAGGTCAGTTTCCGCTGCTGAATTTTTGGGAAAATGTCATCCGCTTTGCTGGTACTGTGATGGGCTGCACATTTTCTCCCTGCAGTTCTGCAATAGAAGATCTGCAGCATATCAGTCGTGTGTGAACGGCTAGCCCTTCAGACCCGCATTACCTTTCGCTTCTCTATTTCTGCAGCACTTACAACAGCACGAGAGCGGGATCGAGGGAGAGTCGTCCTACTACCACTGCGTGCTATGCTCTTACTCCACCAAGGCCAAGCTGAACTTAATTCAACATGTCCGTTCTATGAAACACCAACGCAGTGAAAGTCTGCGCAAACTGCAGAGGCTCCAGAAAGGACTTCCAGAAGAGGACGAAGACCTCGGCCAGATCTTTACCATCAGGACGTCTTCACCTCCTACAGAACCCGGTTAGTGATTTTCTCATTTTTTTCTCATGTCCTTCATTGGTGGGTCGTGAGCACCCATCGCACATGTGACACTCACCGGAACGTACGCGCACACCTGTGTTTATGTAGACACATCTGCTTTTTATGTAGCTGCAGATTTTCCAACCACACTAACCTTTTCCTCCATCTTCCCCTTGGGGCACTTTCCGCTAATTGCTGCAATAATGAGACTATACAAGTATCTGGAGAGACAGACGATCCTACCCATACTGCTCCTGGGATGCCACATGGAGTGTCGTTTTCTCACTTGTGCCTGCTGTGCAGCTTCAACTTTTGTCTAGTTTCAGACACACAAAAGCAAAGCATTTTTTGCCAGTATCGTTAATTAAAAAAAAAATTATGTTTTACTGTATAGGAAAGCACAACAGACTGCGCCTTTTGTCGCAGCAGGTTGTGTTTTGCAGCCGTAAAAGCCGTAAAAGCTCTGGATGCATATGTCCAATGTGTCCATAGGCTCCAGTTCACCTTTTTGGAGGCCATAAGGGTGTGTGTTTGGCCTCCTTTGAGCTGGTATATGTTGGTATGCGTTTTTTCTATTGTATGGAAGATTGCAGTCTGCAATACAGGGGGTTCCAACATGGGTAGCCTATGTGCCATGGATGTCATCCGTGTGGCTATACATTCCCCTGATGGACACGGCAAAATGCAATATGTATAACATTATAGCCAGGGACATATGTTGGAGGTTTTCTTCACGGAGTACTCCCAACATATACCTTTGATATATTCTAATATCTTGATATGACCAGAGCCTTGCAAATATTCCCCGTGCACACCATTAGATCTTAGGATTTGTTATACAGTAGCACTGAGGAACATGGGGGCAGGGATTTCTCTGGACTTTAGGTCTGTCGTCCCATTGAGGAGCACCGCAGTCCGCCTCTCCCTGGACTGAACTAGGGAACATCGCACACTTCAGTTTTGTTACGTTCTGCAGCCTTATTGCATCGTTTCCCTCCTTCTCAGAGGCGGCCGTTTGCATACACGGTCAAATAAAGATGGCGGGCCGGCCTCCTACATTCCTCCAGTGAGACCGAATCTTCTTAGTGGACGTATTGTTTCAGCAGATTGTGTTAATCTCTGCCGAGTCCTTGGCATCTCTCCTCTTGCACATTGCCCTCATTGTTACAGGTCTCTGTAGAGAGTGTGTGGGGCTGGAGAGGGTGGGGGTCTACAAGGGATCCCGAGCACAAAGCCCGCTCCTTGAAGGGAGCTTTTGTTTGGACAGGAAGAGGTTGAGTGTTACTGTCAGACTCTGATTCCACCAGTTGTCTCCTCCCCGCTCTCCTGTTCGGACTTCATGGCCCTGATGCTTTGTGTCTGTGTGCACGAGGAGAGTCTGTATCTCATTAACCCCATCATTTGGGCCTTTACCCCTCTCTTTCTCTGGCCCCCTCTGTGAAGCATCTCATGTCAGTCATGTGTGCATACAGCTCCTTCACACTCAATATGTTCCCTATTGTCTGACTAAGCTGTACCACAAGAATACAGATACATGGCTTTTCAATGCAGGACCCTGCCTGCAGCAAACACCCGGGTACAAGGCTCGCCCTGTGGTGCTTGGTTTCCACGAGGCGGATAAGTGCCACAGTGATGCGAGCGCAGTTTTTGTATGGACTTCCGATGCACACCACAATCTCTTTATCATAGCACCAACATATTCCGCAGCAATGTACACTGTTTACAGGACACACAGGCGCCATGACAGACTTGTACGGTCACTGATTATTTTTATGAACATGCCCTTATACTTTATAAAAAGGTTTGAAGACAGCAAGCCTTGCATGCAAATGACTAGGAAGGAGTCCGGGAGGCGGGGCTGCTGCCTGAAGAGTCACTCTGGCTGGGTTCCTAAGCAGGATCCTCCCGAGCTTGATTGAAGTCCCGTAAGTGGGAATCCGTCATTGCAATTCAGCTCAGGAGGCATCCAGCACATTTGCAGATGTAGCCCAAGCCAGCACACTACACTTCACTGCGCAAAAAAAAGAAACAAAGCCAGCGATGCAGGTATCTGGCACATGCGCAGTGCAGCAAGGTGTACTGGCCTTGGCCTCATCTTGCGCTGGATGCCGTTGAAGCTGTCTTGTAATGATACATCCCAGCCTTGAGAGTTTACTTAAGCCAGGAGGAGCAGGCTTAAGGACCTGGCCAGTGTGACTCTCCAGGCAGCAGCAGCACCACCTCAGTGACTGCCCCTAGTCGGCATCAATCCAGAAACCAA
Source organism: Bufo bufo (assembly GCF_905171765.1). Classification (NCBI taxonomy): domain Eukaryota; kingdom Metazoa; phylum Chordata; class Amphibia; order Anura; family Bufonidae; genus Bufo; species Bufo bufo. Next base: position 142,559,158 of record NC_053398.1, on the reverse strand, counting down.
TATTGTAGCCTGCAGGTACAGAGCATGCTGGGATATTACACAAGTCTAGTGGGGCTCTGGTTGGCTCATAGGTTAGACTGGGAAAAGTGTATGCAAATGAGCTCTCATCCAGGAGGAAGAAAGCTGCCTCTTTAGTGCCACCTATTAGGGGCCGTTCACACTGCAGCATTTGCATTCAGAATTTGGCACTGATTCTGTGCCAAAAAGCCGCCAGGCAGCTACACCGTTACACGGAATAGTCTCCGAGCGAGGCTGCGCTGCCACTCATGTGGCCACGCTTTATAGCGGTGTCCATGCCAAGGCATGTCCTTTCTTGGCGTGGTTGCTCCCATAAATAATGACCTCCCGTTTATATAATTCTGTGTGGCGTTTTTGGCACAGAATCCACACCAAGTTAGCCGCTATATGTCGCTGCTTGATCCTTCACATGACTTGGGATATAAGCCAAATCGGAATGTCGGACACAAAGCACGCCTTAAAAATCGCACTGTGCGCCATACGGCAGTTAAATAGTTGCCCGTGTAACATATGGCGACATTTTTATTTATATTTTCTTTTCTTTATAAGAAAACGCAAGTGCATTTTTAGCGGTGAGAGACCTTGCGGCTTCCCCTTTGTCTCCTCTGGCTGGCACCCTACTAATCTTCTGCTACCAGGAGGCTTCAGGAGACAGGAGGAGAGCCGGCTCAGGAATGTCAGCAATGCCATGCAGCCTGTTTCTTGTTTGCTCTCCCCTGCTCTGAGCACGGCCACTTGGACGAGGATATGAAACTCTTCATCCTCCTCAATTTTTTTTGCATTAAAGTGTTTGCTGGGTAATTCCAGCTTCTATGTAATCTGCCCCTGGCTGTGCGAGCGAGGTAACAGGGCAAGGCTGGGGCGAGACGCGAATATCCCAAAAAAATAAAAAGTTCATCTCACCGCTTACAGTTTAATATGTCCATGGATTTCTATCAGACGCCCTTCACTCTGCCGTCAAGTTTTCCGCTGCATCATAAGAGCAGAAAAATGTATGAAAATGAACCAAATCCAACACATGATGGACGCCAGCAGTGCCCAACAAACCGCGTGGATGGGTCCGTTTGGTTCCGCCTCAGTGTCTTTTTCGCGGGGAGGTATGATCAGAGTATTTTTTTTTTAAATTTTTTATTTATATGCTTTTTTTCCCCCCAGATGTTGAGATGAGGAGATCCCCTTTTACCTTGCGTTTTAGCAGTTTTTGTAATTCGGAGATGCCCAAAACATGATTTATACCTTACAAACAGGATTCATAATTATCTCCTTTGTTGATCACATTCTTGTACCAGTCGGTGAGGTGGTACCGAGGGAGGGGGTGTGGAGCGTTTCACCACCACTGCTTTATCTCGCATATCTGCCGTTCTCGGCACCGCCACAAACAATTATACAGCATGTGCAAGGCAGTTTCCTGGCCATGTATATTGCTGCCCTGTGTGGCCCTGCCTGGTTACTGCAGCTCCGTCCCACAGAAGTGAATGGTGAGCGTTGCAGTAAGCGGGCACGGCCACTACACTGCGCGACGAGCTCTGCAGTATTTTCGGTGCCGTTCCCATGAATGCGTTGATAACTGGTGGTTACCACGTAGGAGAGGTTTCCCTGCATGCTGCGAGACCGTCCAGGCTGCGTAGAGACGCTCCAAACGGACTAGGAGAATGGTAGCACCCAGTTGACAATTAGTTTATGAATTTCTAGGAGGAATAACGGAGGAAGGGCACAATGCAAAGCTCTAAGGAAAATGATCCAGAATTTGTGGGAGAGCCGACAGATCCCCTCTAAAGTAGCACTGCAGGATTTGATCAAACCCACGTGTGTTCTTTACGGATTTGATGCGGTTTTCGCTGCGGATATTACCCTTTCATTGGAAAGGGTTGAAATCTGCACACAAAAAAAAATTGCTTCAGATTTCAAAATCCACATGGCGGGCCATTTTCTGCATGAGATTTGTCTGATCTGTTTAACGCAGAGTTTTTTCCGCACGAGAATCCACATAGTGTGCAGGAAGCCTAAACCATTCTAAAAGCAACATAATCCTAGTGAGATGGCAAATATCGGGGGTAGCCATTTTTGGTTAGTTAAAGGGATTGTCTGTTTTGGACGCCCCTCCTCAGTTTCCACGTCATCTGGGATTGGTTGTCATCTACTGGATCTACCTTCTATACGCTTCATATCCCCACCACAGGGATCGGCAACCTCCACCACTCCAGCTGTTCCGATACTACAACTCCTCCTTTCACTTCTATGGGATTTACAAGAACCACCGAGTAAGTGTGCATGCTGAGAGTTGTAGTTTCACAGCAGCTGGAGTGCCCTAGTAAGAAAGCTGGGCAGGATGCATAGGACAGGTCGAGCAGCCAATCGCATCCGGGTGAGGCCTCCTGCATAGTGAGCCGACGACGGGCTGAATATTGCATCAGGCAACAAGATGGCCGCCTCGTCTGTGTGTCTTTTGAAGACCACTTTTTAATTATAGTCTCAGTGCCTTGCAAGCTCCCGAAGACTGGAAGAATGCAGACTCTCCTCATGTACAAGTGGGACAGTTCGCTCACCCGCCTCCTTCCGCTCACATGTAACCCCCCCCCCCCCCAGTCACTCATTTCGTCTCCCTGCGCAAATTGAAAACGACTAACCTTGTCATATTTAGTGCACTGCTCACAGCCGCTGCCTTCCAGGGCTAATCAGGCACAAACATATTCGCAAAGTTGCTAAGCTCTGAGCTGTCTTCTAAGCATTAAAGTGTCCTGTCTGCCTGGGAGGTCACTCCTATCTTGGCTGTGCCGCTCGTGGACGGCCAGTAATATTGATTGATTAATGTATAAAAAGCACCAAATCCATTTGCTTCTATGAAACGGAGCAAAGTGCATTCTCTCGCTTGGAATTTTCACCTCATCCTTTTGTTTGAAGGACGTGTGGATCCCTATGTTAATACGCCAACGGGATTTATTTTTATTTTTTTAGGTTACCTTTCCATCTTGCAGTTTTTTAAATATTTTTTTATTCATTTGTGCTTCGAGGGCTCAGCTCGTGTCAGATTTTTATCTGCATGGATTGGAAAAGCGGAAAAAAGTGGAAAAGCGGCCCCATGTTGTAGGTGGGTTCAAACTGACAGAAGACGGGCCAAACAAGTAGGCGGGGACAACCTTAGTCGGCGGGGCTTGCAATACTGTAGTGCAGCGCAGAATACCGCCCCAGCAGAACCAAATTCCACAGTGCAGCACAAAATGATACCGCCCTCTTCACAGCGTTCAACTGTTTCACCATCTTGAGCCAAAGTTCAATGGCTGGATACATCTCTGGTCAGTGTTTGCAGGGAGAGGCGGGGATGACCTCGACGTAGCGCCAAAGCCCCATTTATTGGTATTCCCATCTTAAAGTGACGGCATAGCGGCAGGATGTGCCATCGCCGTTTTTGGGGGGGTCCCCTGCTGAGTTTTCCTAGCACAGCGGTGCATCTGGACACCAAGCGCTGTAGGGACCTGCTGCTGACCCCATTCACTTACAGCAGGTTTTCCTGATGCAGATTTCGGTGCATTTTCCACACCCAAAACTTCTTAAAAGCACTTACGATACTCTTTCCATTGCTTTCAGTGGGGATATGCTCTAAAGGCGTTGTCGAAAGAAAAATGAACATGTCGCGTTTTACCATGTGGCAACCTCAGCAGGTGCCTCGCATGGATTTGCCCCAAAATACACCTGATTTTTTGCAACTTGTTTTTCTGCCCTTTTAAAGGGGTTGTCCCACAAATAATATTCTACATTTTACTAACCTGCATCTAGATCTGAACACTACCGAGTTATTCAATGAAATGGTAGAGCGGTACCACTGCTGTTTTTCTAATTTCTTTGTCCTGCAAACCGAGGTGGAAGCACGTGCTCAGTGCAACCAGCTGCAGCAGAAAGGACACAACCCCTGAGCTGTGATGAGGAGAGAAATGCAGCAGAAGGGACACAACCCCCTGAGCGGTGATGAGGAGAGAACTGCAGCAGAAGGGACACAACCCCCTGAGCGGTGATGAGGAGAGAACTGCAGCAGAAGGGACACAACCCCCTGAGCTGTGATGAGGAGAGCACTGCAGCAGAAGGGACACAACCCCCTGAGCTGTGATGAGGAGAGAACTGTAGCAGAAGGGACACAACCCCCTGAGCTGTGATGAGGAGAGAACTGCAGCAGAAGGGACACGCTTCTGAAATAAATCTAGAGGAATAATTGGAGCCATGAATGGGGAGATCTCTGGATCCACGTGAGGTACAGGGCTGGTCCTAGCTTTGTCAGTAAGAGTTTGCCATGTACTATATGGCATCTGATTTTCATTTTGTACATTAATCATGGGATCACCCCTTTAAGGGTGTCGTTCTGCACAGCTGCATGGCCAAGAGTGCTGCTGGGGAGGGAAAAACAGTGAAGGGGCCACACACTGACTCTCAAGATCATTGGGGTCCCAGAGGTGAGAGACCCACTGATCATAAAGTAATGACCTATGGTAAGGGTGAAACCCCCTTTAAGCGGGTATTCCGGTATCCCCATTTTCTTGCACCCCCATTCTTGTATGCTCTATAGGGCATCTTGATGGTTCCACCTTGATTATCTAGATGAAGGAGGTGTAATCCACAATGCCTACATTTCAGTCTTTCAGTGACGCCCCTCCACCCTGAAAGGCCAGGAGAGGGCATCCACGGGCGGCACCCTTGAGATCTTTTGCCACGTTTACCGGAGCACACTGTACGGAGCAGAAAAGTGAATTTTCTCCGAAAGCCTTAAGTGGGGAAGCCATGCTAATTGTAAATCAATGCATCTTAAAATGTGCCATTGATCTGCAGTTAGGACTTAGAAGAGAAGCTGTAATTACCGCCTGATTCAAGGGCTTTTTATTCTTGGGTACCAAGCGAAATGGAGATGGCTGAAGGAGCGGCTGACTTCTTCATTAGAGTGGCGCTCTTTGATTTCGTATTGTTTGTTCTCAGATCTATTTAAAAAAATATATATTTTTATTTTTGGGGGAAATCTTAACATAACGGCTCAACCAAACCACTGAAGGAGAACGCCCGCAGTGCTCAGATCTTGGTAAAGCCTATGTGCTGGCACCACCTGCGTGGACCAAGGCTGGCATCCTTGGCACAGGGCGTCTTTGGGCACACAGGGAGGATGCTTGTCCCTCACGCATTTGACGTTTGCCCGGTCACAGTCTCCTAACAAGCTTGGAACAAGTGGCAGCTGCCGGCTAGAAATTGATTTAATTAATTGCTATGCCAATAAACCAGCTCGTTACGCCTGCCATTGGTTAGGCGGATGGTCCACTGATCAATGGAGCCAATAAAGATTTTGCTCATTAACGAGCCGAGCACTAATTACTGCTATGCGGTGACCAATTAGGCTTAGTGGCTTACATTGCTGGTGTGCGCACTTGCCGTTTAGCGTACAGTCGAGAAACGGCGACGCGCAGTGGATTGGAAAGAAGGGCGCTGTGTCCTTCAAAGGGTCGTCTGTCGGAGTGCGGCCAGCCACCGGGATGCGACGGGGATGCTGCGGTCCGTTCACCGTGAAACGTGTGTCCTGTGGTGTATTGCTTGATGGCTTCCTGCATTTAGTGAATAATATCCGTTATTTACATTAACCCCCATTCCCATCCTAAAAAACCTACTTTTACACTACGTTTTGCAGGGTCAATCGGAGGTATCTATCAGGATGTCTGAACCTATACCTCTATTGTATGCGCAGAAAGTGGACTCCATCGCCTGTAGGCTGCCATGTTAAAGGGGCTGTCCAGACTGCAGATATTGATGACCTATCCTCAGTATCCACCTTTCATTTTCCAAAGGACCTCTGAAAAGTGAAAGGAGGAATCGGATTGGTTGCTATGGGCAATAAAGCTAGTTTTCATTTGCACCCTTTTTGATAAATCTCCTCCCGTGTGTAGAATGGGGATGCAGCAGTGGTGCGATCACGGTAATTACGTTTTTGCTGGTTTCTTAAAGGGGTTGTGTCACTTAAGCAAATTGCATTTTATTATGTAGAGGAAGTTAATACAAGCCACTTACTAATGTATTGTGATTCTCCATATTGCTTCCTTCGCTGGCTGAGTTCATTTTTTCCATCACATTATACACTGCTCGTATCCATGGTTACAACAACCCTGCAATCCAGCAGCGGTGGTCGTGCTTGCACAATATAGGAAAAAGCAACAGCCTCTCTGGTGGCCGTCACCGCAGGAGCGCGCATAGTCTCGCACTTTTTTTTTTTTTCATATAGCGTGCAAGCACGACCACCACTGATGGGATTACAGGGTGGTCGTATCCGTGGAAACAAGCCATGTATAATGTGATGGAAAAATGAATCAAGCCAGAAAAGGCGGCAATATGGAGAATCACAATATATTAGTAAGTGCCTTGTATTCACTTTGTCTACATAATAAATGTCGTCATTTGTTGAAGTGAGAGGACCCCTTTAAGTATTGCGTTTCGGGGACTGACTTAATTTGGTCTGACGAAGGTGCCGGTTTGGCCCTGAAACGCATTACTTTTGGATCTTGAAAATCATTTCATATTGAAACCAGTGGCGACTGACTTACCTTGGCCGTGCCGCTGCTGCACCCCGTTGTCTTCTACTCAAAATATAGGACAATAGAAATATAGGATTTTGTCTGTAAATTAGAAATTTTTAAGACCAGTTTCTGCAAAAGCTGGATGACAACAAAAAAATAAGTTGCTTTCACTTGGGTTGTCAAACAGCTTTTTAAGACTCCTTCAATATATTGAGTAGGAAGAGGACGACCCTGTAAATGATGAGCCGCCAGCACCACGAATGGTGGGCAGACCCGTTATCTCGTTGTGTGGACACAGTGTAGCGGCCGTCTACGGGGGGCTGCGGGTGGCTGATGGCCGGAGATGATGGCGTTGGAGTGCATGGAGGCTCAGGGCGAGGCGAATGCTCTTCAGTGAGGTCTCAGCCGAGCCCCCTGGAATCTGCTACTTCTCAACTTGTCTGCTGCTTCCCGTATTGACCTGCACAGACCTCTTGTGAGCTCCCTAATTGAAAATTAATACTGGATCAATGCAGAAGACGATTTGCATATTGATTACACGCAGCACTGAATGCACCATATGTGTGGCAGATTGATCGAGAGTCTGAGACCTCTCGCCGTCAGGGTTGTGTGGGTATGAGAGGTGCAGAGGATTCTCTCACCTGTGTCGATACAAGGCGGATTATCATCTCTACATTCCTGCACTGGGCAGATCTTTTTATTTTTTTGTATTTATATTTCTTTACAAGTGAGATTCAGCAGTCACGAGCGTTACACGGAGGGGGGTTTCTTCACACATTGAGATCACGTGTTTTACAGGATTATAAAAACATCCCTTCCAAAGACATTTCTTCCACAAACGGCGCCACACATGTTCACAGGTGGTGTGTGGTATTGCAGCTGAGTTGAGCTGATCTGCAATACCAGATACAGCCTGTGGACAGATGTGGCACTGTTTCCAGAAGAAAGTAACCATTTTTCCACCCCCATAAGTGAGTGGATACTATCCACCTCCAAACTGCGTTTTACAACCCTTCCTTCTTATAAATGCTGCGACCTTCTCCTTGAGAGAATGTAGATTCACACTTCACAAGCTGTTAAGGTTCCACTTCGGTTGGCGTTACATTGTAGGGGGTCCCCTTCAAATTCATGACATCATGTGCTTTAAAGGGGTTCTCCGCTTTGGACAGTCACTGCTTGTTACAAGGGTCCATTGACAATGAGACGATGACAGTGTCCCTCACCTTGGATCTGCAGTAATCTGGTAGGAAACTTGGCAGTAAATTTTCCTGCAGCGCCACCACTGGGGAAATGAAGTATTACACAGTGCCCATTCATATGAATGAGATGTCTGTGTAATGCAGAGACAGGACTGGTCCTCCAGACCCGGGGAGACCCTCTTAGTAACTGGACTCCACTATGGCCATCCTGAACAGAGGACCCCCTCTGCCTGATGGGATATATCAAAACTGTAAACTGGACAATCCCTTTAAAAAGGTTGCGCAGTGGGTTAATAGTGAAGACCTGTCCTCAGGGTGGGTCCTCAATATCAGATTGGCCGGGTTCGAGCAGTTGTAAGGAAATGGCCGGACTGAAAAGGGGGGAAGGGGGGAAGGGGGGCCCCTAAGCGTAGGCCCACATGACTGGGGGGGGGGGGGGGGGGTATGGTTAGGGAGCCCCAGGGAGAATAGGATTGGCATAGCAGAAGGGTGGGGTGGAGGCAGGAGGTCCGGATTGGTGGGTTTAAGGAGGAGGGGAGGGGCGTAGGGGTTAAATAGAGCAGGGGGGAAGAGGACGGTAGCCATTTTGGGTTCGAGCAGTTGTAATGGCACTGGGCTGCCTCTAGTAGGAGACGACACACAGGTGAGGGAAGCAGTGCCGCTACCTCTTTAAACCGTTGATTGGCGGGGGGGCCGAGAGGATCGGTCATCAGTATTAACCCATTGCACAACCCCTTTAAGTTGATCCCAGCTTCCCCTATAGACCAAAACCGTTGGGGGCTTATGGCTTATTTAATTAATTTTTATAGAGGATAAAATTGAGCCTAGAAAACTTTTTTTTTTATTTTTATTTTCTTTTTTATTACCTAATCACGTTGAAACTTTCCAACCCGATGTCGTCGCCCGCCCATGATTCGATGACTTTGGTGCCGCGTGCATTTCTGCACGGATTCTGGGCACCTGACGTGCCGTGGTTTTTACATCGGCGTGGCAGCCGCTCTTGTGAGATCTATTTTTAACTGCGTTATTGACGGGCGCTGGCATACACGTATTGATTCTGTACATGTGTTATTATGTGGATGGGTTTTGTGCGGACGCCGGGTTGTTTCTCTCTGCCCCCTCCCCCGCAGGAGGGGCCTCTCCAGTGCATGTCTGCCATTGTCCCACTGACATTGAAATTACATTTCTCATGGTGATTTGAACACGGGTACGTTTTGAGGGAGTGAGAGATTCATTCTCGCCATGACAGGACATAATAGCTTTACGCTCCGCTAGGAGCTGCCATACAGAATTTGCCTCTGCTTACGACATTTTCTGCAGAAGGTCTACGGGCAGATAGAGCCGCGCAGCGTGAAAGGGAGAGCAAAAAAATAAAAAAATCTTAAATATGCAACATTAGTTATGGATATCTAAGAAGCGCACTTGCCTGTTACATAAACGTACAGCTCATTCGGCGGGCGCGGTTGTTTCACGTTGCATTACCCTTATGTACATAGTGACGTGTGGAAAACGTGGACTTGTGGAATGCCGCTCCGAAATTATGAGCGCAGTATTGTCTGCGCATCGCCCCTGTAATGGTGAATGTATTACATGAATGTTTTTGTGCATGGATGCTGAAAAAATAAAAAAATATGCAGCATGCATCATCGGAGGGTAGAAAATTCCCCATAGAACTCAATGGAAATGCAAAATAGTTGCACCATATTAGATACGTATTCAGTGGATTGTATTTTAGATCCTAGTTATTATTTGTAAACGGACGCAGTACTGCCGACTGTTGTGAATTAGACCTTACACACACACTAGGTGCTCGCCATATACTGTAGCCGTGAGCCTTTTTGCATTAATGTCATTTTATATATTCTTTCTCATGTCTCTCTGAAGCTGGATGCTCTGGGAATCCTCTCTATCCAGAGCCAGGTTTTTTTTGTTTTTTCTTACAGCTTCTTGTTTAGGCTGTGCAGAAATTCATTTTGCAGCAGGGATGACGACTGTGTTTCTTCTACATCAGACATTATGACCTAGGAAGTCATTTAGTCTCTCCCAAGCCTCGCGTTCCTCTGGCACGTTGTCTCCTCCGCTCTCGCTCGCTGCCTCGCTATGCTAAGGGTGACACCTGTAGGCCGCACGAGGAGCTGCACTGTGGCAGCCAGGCCGAGTGGCCGAGCAATCACAGGAACACCACAATAAAGAAGGCCCTTGTCTGGTAATTTGCAGCTCTCCTCTGAAAAGAAACCTCTCCGTTCTACTTCACAAATGAATCCCTTTTTTTTTTTTTTCTTTCCCGGGCTTGTTAAGAACAATGTGTGCTCCAAATTTAGTTTTTTCCTGGCTGAGCCTTGGAATAAAGCATTCTGCACTCTGGGACTGCAACATCTCATCAGATCATGCCATATATTAACTATGGTCGGTGTAGTTTATAGTGAGAGCCCAGGGAGTCGCGTTCGAAGGTTTTCTTTGCGGTACATGGATGAGCTGAATATATATGACTGTATATGTGTGAGCGTGTGCGCACATATCCACAACCTCCGTCTTCATTCTCCAATGCCTTTTTTCTTTGCAGACGATCCTACTGAAGACGCCGATGGCTCTTGTGAAGCTGCTGCTGACCCAGATGAAGCCCCGAAAGACCAGGAGCCTGAAGGATCCACGGAGAGCAGCAGAGGTGCAGGTAAAGAGCCGTCCTCCAGTGGATGCAGAAGTCACACAGGTCTATGAATTTAGTATGACTGTTGCTTCTTTCGGCCACGCACCAGGCGTTTTACCCAAGAAGAAAAACTAGCTGGTCAAGGAATGATATTAGCTTCATTTCATTTTTTATTTTTTTTCATTCCAGCATCTTCTGTCCTTGCTGAGAAGGATCATCCAGACTCCATGCCTGCCAAGCTATCGTCGGTCTCAAACACTGAACCTCCTTTGGCCAAGCGACAGAAGTGTGCCGACGAGAAGAAAATCGAGCAGGTAGCGTCCGCCGTTATGGCTTCTGCTCATCTTTTTTGCGATCCATTACTAACTGTCGGCCCCTCTCAGCTCTACCAGTGTCCATACTGCAAGTACAGCAACTCGGATGTGAACCGTCTGAGAGTCCACGCCATGACCCAGCACTCTGTCCAGCCCATGCTGAGGTGCCCGCTCTGCCAGGACATGCTAAACAACAAGATCCACCTGCAGCTGCACCTCACCCATTTGCACAGCGTGGCGCCCGACTGCGTGGAAAAGCTTATCGTCACGGTGAGTGGGCCGGGCACGGTTCTTGTCGTATGGAGTACGTTCTAGTATCTTAAAGGACTATTCTTTCAGTGAATGAATAAGCGCTCGTCATGTGCAGGAGAGGACGTCCAAGTCATTGATGATGGTCTCGGCACCGCTGTGCGCATGTGCTTCTCGTATTCACGTAATGTCCCTAATAATAACTCAGACAGCTCTTTGCAACCTGCCCGGTGTCAAGTCTGTTACCACGGCAACCATGGCTTTGATTCTGCTGCCTATCCTGCGTTACCGCGGTCGTGCACTCGGCCTGCCCCGAGCATAGCAAATGGTCACCTCGCTTCCCTGACCGTATGCCTGTGCTGCCCTCACTCCTGTACGCTGCTGTGGATAGTCCTGGCTTTGATGGCCGCAGCATCCAGCCATTTCCTTGCCCTCTTATTTAACCACGCTGTCTCTTGCTTGCCTTTCGGCCCCTCGCCACCTTCGTTTTGTCTCCGCTGTCGTTTGCACACAATTGCCGGGACCTTAAGTGGAAGCTGCTTGGCTCATGTTTGCCAATTAGACGGTGTAAATGCAAAGTGACCTTAATATCCTCCCCTTGCTAACGAGTTTTTCTCTCCAACCTTTGCGCTCTTTGTAATGGAAATACGCAGTCTGTCTGCAAGTGGGATTTGCATGTTGGACCTCGCTTTTTCTTTCTTTCCTGACCTCTTTCCTCTTTTCTTTGTCTGTGTCCTTAGCGCTCCCTTTACTGTCAGGCGATTTTCTCAATCTATCCGCCGCATGCTGCCCCCCCCCCTCCAACCCCTCTTCCTTCATTGCAATATGCAAAGAAAAATAGCTGGGTTACAGGGCAGGCCTAAGAGTCCAGCTTACACCTCTTAGACCCCAGCATGGTGTAAACAGCCTCCGAAAATGTGGCCATGTTCTATCAGCTGGGCCTCCTCACACAATTAGCATGTAATTATCCTGCGTGATGGGCAGCCAGTGGAGAGCCAGCTGACACGTTGCATCGCTGACCCGCAAGTCAGAGATCAGTGGGCGCACAGAGCGGTGCAGTGTGCTCCTTAATGATGCAATTTACATATCTGGCCAAGCAGCTGTGTATTGCAGAAGCCGTGCTGTGTGCTAGGCAGGACATTATTTACGCTGGCCACTGTGTGCTTTCAGCTCTGAGGGACGGCGATGGAGCTCGGATACAGGTGCAGTGCCGGCACTTTTCCGGGCGCGCCGTCTTTAAGTTCTGATTCATGCTTCAGTTGCCTATGGGTTGTTGGATGCTTTGTTTGCCGGGTTGGGTACGATCAGCTGATATGTGATGCCGGAGGCAGGAGGCACAGAGAAGGTAGCAGGCCCATTAGACCTCTCAAAACCTGCCAGAATTCCAATCAGGAAAGATGATTAAAGTAGAGAGCAGACAACGTCTCCCGCTCACCTCCTCGTCTGCCGTCATTCACACTTGATTGACTTCAACCTTTCAAGTACAGAAGTCTTTCTCTTATTATTCAAGGCCAGGCAAGGTTTTCTAATTAAAGTGTATGAAAACAATTATAGAGCTGTCTTGTGGAGCTGGAATTCTCCGAGACTCTGCATACAGCTTTGCTCTCGCCGGGTGTGGGGATTTAGCGGACACATATTCCTCCCCTTGCCTTTAAATGAGAATGTGTCCGTGCCTGTGATCCCGCATGCCTCTTCCTGTAATGTCCTCGCAGTGGAGAAGATCAGACAAGAAGCCTTTGTTTCCCCCCTTGTTTGATTATGTCATTGCGCAAAACACAGGTTACGCTGTATGCCGGATTAATTAGGAACAGTACTGGACGCGTTTCGAGACAGATACTAGCGCCCAGATGACGCGAGGCGGGATCTTTTGTGCACATAATGCCACATGTAAATAATAATGGATAGCAAATAAATCGCCATAAAATCTGATTAATTAAAAACGTGCACTCTTTAATTTCCTCCGCTGCCGAGACTGGAATATCTCACTTGTTCAACCGAACGCTGACATGTGACATGTTTTCCTGTTTGCTTGCCATCTCTTCTGTCACCACATTTGAAGAGGTTTCTGACGAGTTTTGTCCATGCGGTTTTTGGAGCCTGTTTTATTATTAACCCCATTGTGTCAAGGCTTTTTTTTTTTTTTCCTAATAACCGATCTTTCAAAAATCTCTTGTGTCTTCACAATGCACATGGGGGGGGCGACTATGTATCTCTCAGTTTAAGGAAACAGGCTGCTCCTTTCACTCAGGAACACGACACACTCGTTTATCTTTAGCAGTCTGAATTAATTAGGGGTGTTAATATGTGCTTGGTAGATTGAGGAGGGAGGAGGGGGGCTTCCCGTGCATCTCTGTAATTGGCCGCCTGTGACAAAACACCCTTTGTGATCAAAGTCAGGATTCAGTGGAAAGGGGAAAAAATATTAATTAGAAGATTATTCTTTTAGTGTGTACTGATAATTAGAGCAGGCCACCTCCTGAGTGACGAGGGCTTGTTGAGCAGCTGGGGACACTCTCAGACATTCTTTGGGGTGAGGCATGATGGTTGCTTGGACTCTTGTACTTAAGATCCTGTTTCTTGTCTGTAGGTAACTTCTCCAGAGATGCTTATGCCGAGCAGTATGTTCTTACCAGTCAGTTCACCGGAGAGAGAGAAAACTGCATCCATCTCTGAAAATACAGAGAAGGTTTCAGGTAAGGGCGAGTCAACTTCCTCTTAGGCTCTGCGTACACTGCGCTGGAGCCTTTTGTCGGTGGTATACACCAGGGAGATTTCCCAGTGTATACCTTCGGCGTACGGCAACGTATAGGCATCCCGTAGACTCCCATTGTTAAAAAGTATATATTTTTAAAAACTGTTTTGCGACCTGATACAGTTGAAAAGTAAAAAAGGTATGCCGACCCCAGTGGAGGCTAAAAGGACACTCCTTTGGCCTCGCAGGTGAATGAAATATTAGGTTCAGGGCGCTGCCACACGTTCACACGTATTGATGCGTGTGGATCATAACAGGTGACAAAGTATTAAAGGCCGATACAGCTTCTCCACTTGTTTTCAACCCACTCGTGTTTTTAGCCTCAAAAACTGCATAAAAAACGGCATCCTTAGTGATGATGAGCGATTTTGATTTTAACAAATTGATTTGTCCCATCAGCAAAGAGTGTGAGGGGCGATACCTGCAGGTGACGAAACACCCACCTGCCTCTTGATTGACAGGGCTAGACATCTCACCTGGCCCTGACAATCTTGCGCCTGGGGCAGCGTCGGTGCATGTTCCGCTATACTTCTGGGTAACTGTGCATGAACAGTCGCTGCTTTGGAAGCGGAAGCCAAGCCTCTGCGCTACTTGGGGCAGTGGCTGAGGCGCGAGATTGTCAGGGCCAGGTGAGGTGTCCGAACCTGTCATTCAAGAGACGGGTAGACACTTCTTCACCTGCAGGGACAGCCCTTCACAGGTGAAGAACTGTTGCTGATGAAACAAATAAGTTTGCTCATCCCTATCTAGGATACATTTAGCGTGTTAGCTTTTTCCACAATATATGATAAACATAGACCCGCAAACGCAGTCTGCTAGAGCCTTACTGGGGGAAAAAATAGTCAAAAAAGCATTTAAATGGGATGCTGAGGAGTGTGTTTAGGAGTCAGGCCTTTACTCGTATAGTTACAGTCTTGTTTTTTTCTTCCCTCTTTTTATTTATTTTTTTAGAACCGGCTGAAGCGGTGTCTAGGAGTGCAGCTGTTCCTGAAGGGACTGAGCTGAGTACAGAACAGAAAGCACCTGCAGGTGACAGCAATTCTGCGAGAGAAGATTCGGGATTCTTATGTTGGAAGAAAGGATGTAACCAAGTGTTTAAAACCTCTGCTGCTCTCCAGACGCATTTCAACGAAGTTCACAACAAGCGCCCTCAATTGCCAGTCTCTGATCGCCACGTTTACAAGTATCGCTGCAACCAGTGCAGCTTAGCTTTCAAGACCATTGAAAAGCTTCAGTTGCATTCACAGTATCACGTGATCCGTGCTGCCACCATGTGCTGTCTTTGCCAGAGAAGCTTCCGCACATTCCAAGCTCTTAAGAAGCATCTGGAAACCAGCCATCTGGAGCTGAGCGAGTCTGACATTCAGCAGCTGTACAGTGGGCTTTTAGTAAATGGAGACATTACAAATGTGGGAGATGCTTCAATGGCAGATGATCAGAGCATGCTGGTAGATGATGAAAAGGAGGATGAGAGTGATCTAGAAGATAAGCAGAGTCCCACAGGGAGTGATTCAGGGTCTTTGCAAGAGGACTCCGGTTCTGAACCGAAGCGAGCGCTTCCTTTCCGTAAGGGCCCAAATTTTACAATGGAGAAGTTTTTGGATCCATCCCGACCCTATAAGTGTACAGTATGCAAAGAGTCTTTCACCCAGAAGAACATTCTGTTGGTCCATTACAATTCTGTCTCTCATCTGCACAAACTTAAGAGAGCATTGCAAGAATCAACAACTGGGCAGCCCGAGCCCACCAGTAGCCCAGACAACAAACCGTTCAAGTGCAACACCTGTAATGTTGCATACAGCCAGAGCTCCACTCTTGAAATCCATATGAGGTCTGTTTTACACCAAACAAAGGCCCGTGCAGCAAAACTAGAAGCAGCAAGTGGTAGCAGCAGTGGAGTTAGCGCCAGCAGTACTTGTACGTCTGCGACCTCCACAACAACCTCAAATCCTGTCAGTAGCAGTGTCACCACCATTTCAACCTGTACAACAACAGTTACACCTGCAGTGAGCTCCAGTTCCATGAGTCAAGCGCCTTCTGAACCAGTGGTCAACACTTGCCCAACTGGTCTAATTGCAGCTGGCGTTTCTTGCCCTCCTGAACACAAAGATGTTAACCGTAAAAAATTAGCAGACATGATAGCTTCCCGGCAGCATCAACAACAGCAGCAGCAGCAACAACAACAAGCCCAGACATTGGCACACGCCCAGGCACAGGTGCAAGCCCATTTCCAGCAAGAGCTGCAACAGCAAGCTGCCATCTTGCAATCTCAACTGTTGAACCAAACTCTTCTCCCTCATTTTCCCATGACCACTGAGACATTGCTTCAACTCCAGCAGCAGCAACACTTACTGTTTCCTTTCTACATCCCCAGTACGGATTTCCAGTTCAACCCAGAAGTCAGTTTGCCCCTGACTAGTGGCACGCTAACTTTGACAGGAAGTAGCGCAGGTTTGCTTGAAGACATGAAGACTCCACTACAACTTGCACAACAAGCTCATCCTCACCATTCGCATCTCCTCCAACAGCAGCAAATTCAGGCGTGCATGTCCGAGACTCACTCCACACTTCTGCAGCCATCAGAACAAAAGAACAAATCTGGGAAAGAAAGTCTAAAGGAGCTAAAGAAAGAAAAAGAGTTGTCCGAGAGAGCGGATGAAATGACAGCAGTTAGTGAGTCTGTATCCGATTCTTTGAAGTGTAAAGAAAAGAAAGACTTTGCGACTAGTTCCTCCTCTTCAGAGACTCTTTTGCTTCCACCTCGTATTGCTTCAGATGCTCGAGGGAATGCCACCAAAGCCTTGCTCGAAAATTTTGGTTTTGAACTTGTAATTCAATACAATGAAAACAAACAGAAAGCACAGAAAAAGAATGGGAAGAGTGAACAAACCGACTGTTTAGAGAAATTAGAATGCAGCTCATGTGGAAAGCTTTTCTCCAATATACTTATACTCAAAAGCCACCAGGAGCATGTTCACCAACGCTATTTGCCCTTTAAGCGACTAGAACAATTTGCCAAGCAATACAGAGACCACTATGATAAGTTATATCCATTGAGGCCTCAAACGCCAGAGGCTGCCCCACCACCCCCGCCACCTCCTCCTCCACCACCACCACCTCCGCCACCTCCTCCAGCAACTCCACAACCTGCTGTCACACCAACCATGCCGGTCTCTGCTCCTTCTCTCACTCCGCCTAGCATTTCACCAGCACAGTCATCGGTGTCATTAGCTCAACTTTCAATGCCAATGGAACTGCCAATTTTTTCACCGCTCATGATGCAAACAATGCCCATGCAGTCAATGCCAGCCCAGTTGCAACCACAGTTGGGGTCAGTAGACACCCTTTCTGCCGACTTGGCCCAGTTATATCAACATCAATTAAATCCCAATCTCCTGCAGCAGCAAAACAAGAGGCCAAGGACCAGGATCACTGATGATCAACTAAGAGTACTAAGGCAATATTTCGATATCAATAATTCCCCAAGTGAGGAACAGATTAAAGAAATGGCTGATAAATCTGCATTGCCACAAAAAGTCATTAAGCACTGGTTTAGAAACACTCTTTTTAAGGAGCGTCAACGCAACAAAGATTCCCCTTATAATTTTAATAATCCTCCCATTACTAGCTTGGAAGAACTGAAGATTGATTCTAGGCCGCCATCTCCAGAGCCTCAAAAACATGAATACTGGGGAAATAAGAGGTCTTCCAGAACGCGCTTTACAGACTACCAGCTTCGCGTTCTCCAAGACTTTTTTGATGCCAATGCCTATCCAAAAGATGATGAATTTGAGCAGCTTTCAAATCTACTCAACCTTCCTACACGCGTTATTGTGGTCTGGTTCCAGAATGCTCGGCAAAAAGCACGAAAGAACTACGAAAACCAAGCTGATGGCAAGGAAGGAGAGAGACGAGAGCTATCAAATGACCGGTATATCCGTACGAGCAACTTAAACTACCAATGTAAAAAGTGCAGTTTGGTGTTTCAGAGGATTTTTGACCTTATTAAACATCAGAAAAAGTTGTGCTATAAAGATGAAGATGAAGATCTGCATTATGACAGCCAAAATGAGGATTCGATGGATGCTACTGACTTGCTGACTCCATCAAGCTCATCATGTAGTACTCCTATGCCCTTTCAATCTTTTAGCAATGCAGCTTCAACGTCTACAAACACAGCCTGCACATCTTTCTCTCAACATTTGATGGACATGGATGAGCCTTCTGTGTATAGTACTAAATCGGACACTACCCAAGATGATAAACCAAAGCCTTTTGAATTTCCAAGGACGCAGCAAAACCAAACTCAAGAACAGCCACAGCAACCAAAGCAAGAGCTGCAGCAGCCTCAGAGCGCACAGTCTCAACCTCCACAGCAGGATCAATCCGAACAAAAATCTAGTGCAACGCCACAAAAGCTTCCACCAATCTCCTCTCCATCCATGCAAACGCAAGCCTCGCACTGTTCTATGACTCAGTCAAGTCCAAACACGGTGCAGATCTCTCACCATCCTATGAAGTCCCTTCATTCGACAACTCAACAGTTGCCCAATTTGTCACATCAGTTAATTCCATATCAATGTGATCAGTGCAAGCTGGCATTCCCTTCCTTTGAACATTGGCAAGAGCATCAGCAGCTCCATTTTCTTAGTGCTCAGAATCAGTTTATTCATCCTCAGTTTTTGGATCGACCAATAGATATGTCCTTTATGCTTTTCGACCCCAGTAATCCACTTCTAGCTGGACAGCTGCTTTCTGGGGGACTTTCTCAAATGCCAACTGGTTCGGCTACGTCTCCTTCAACACCATCCTCCACAATGAACTCTCTCAAGAGAAAACTGGAAGAAAAAGCTAGTGCAAGTCCAGGGGAGAACGATAGCGGAACAGGTGGCGATGAACCACATAGGGACAAGCGATTAAGAACCACAATTACACCGGAGCAACTAGAGATCTTGTACCAGAAATACTTGCTAGATTCTAACCCAACACGTAAAATGCTGGATCATATTGCCCATGAAGTCGGACTGAAGAAGAGGGTGGTTCAGGTGTGGTTTCAGAACACTCGTGCAAGGGAAAGAAAAGGTCAGTTTAGAGCGGTTGGCCCAGCACAGGCTCACAGACGTTGCCCTTTTTGCCGAGCTTTATTTAAGGCAAAAACTGCACTGGAAGCTCACATACGGTCCCGACATTGGCATGAAGCAAAACGAGCTGGCTATAATATGAATTTATCAGCAATGCTGGTTGATTGTGATGGAGGAATCCACATGAAAGATCTTTTTGACAGTAATGCATTTCATAACTTGCCACATAACAGCAATGATGGACAGTGTATTTCCCTTTCCCCAGTGAGTAAATCTATAGATCTTTCTCCTCGGACTCTGCTCAGCCCATCATCCATTAAAGTAGAAGGCATGGAAGATTTTGAGAGCCCTTCCATCTCATCTGTCAATTTAAGCTTTGATCAGACTAAATTAGACAACGATGATTGCTCCTCAGTGAATACTGCTATAACTGACACCACAACAGGAGATGAAGGCAATGCCGACAACGACAGCACAACGGGCATGTTGGCCGACAACAAATCTACATCTGCAACTAGTGACTGCTTGCAGAAATCTGCCATGTTGGCCATGTCGGAGTATGAGGACCAAATGTCTTCTGGATTGGTCAGCCCTGCTCCAAGCTATTACAGCAAAGAGTATGAGAATGAAGGTATAATTGATTATAGTGAAACTTCCAGTCTGGCAGATCCTTGTTCTCCTAGCCCAGGTGCAAGCGGCTCCGCTGGCAAGTCTGGGGACAGTGGGGATCGACCTGGTCAAAAAAGATTTCGAACACAAATGACAAATCTTCAGCTGAAAGTACTCAAATCCTGTTTTAATGATTATAGAACACCAACCATGTTGGAGTGTGAAGTCCTGGGCAATGATATTGGACTGCCAAAGAGAGTTGTCCAAGTGTGGTTTCAAAATGCCCGGGCAAAAGACAAGAAGTCCAAACTTAGTATGGCCAAGCACTTCGGTATAAACCAAACTAACTATGAGGGACCCAAAACAGAGTGCACTTTGTGTGGTATTAAATATAGCGCACGTCTGTCCGTGCGAGATCATATCTTCTCCCTGCAGCATATCTCCAAAGTTAAGGAAGCTATTGGAAGCCAGTTAGACAAGGAGAAAGAGTACTTTGATCCGGCCACTGTTAGACAACTAATGGCTCAGCAAGAGTTGGATAGAATTAAAAAAGCCAATGAGGTTCTGGGTTTGACTCCACAACAACAGGGTGTGTTTGAAAACCCCTCCCTACAAGCACTCAATCTTCCAACACCATACTCATCCCTACAAGGTATCCCTCCAGTACTGTTACCCGGTATCAACAGCCCATCTTTGCCAGGATTTACCCCTGCTAATACAGGTGGGCACCAGATGAGTGAGAGTAGTCGTGAAAGTGTTCTGATATCAGGTTAAGGCTACATGCACACGACCGTATGTGTTTTGCCATCCGTTTTTTTGTGTGTTTTTTTGCGGATCCATTGTAACAATGCCTAAAACGGACAAGAATAGGACATGTTCTATTTTTTTTTTGTGGGGCTACGGAACGGACATACTGATGCGGACAGCACACTGTGTGCTGTCAGCATTTTTTGCTGACCCATTGAAATGAATGGGTCCGCATCCTATCTGCAAAAAAAATGGAACGGACACGGAAACAAAATACGTTCGTGTGCATGTAGCCTAGTAATGACATGTCAACTATCAAGTCTTTTATTTTATTTTATTTTTTTATATATATTAAAGGTGTTGTCTGGTGGAATATTTTTTTTATTTTTTAAAAGCCCAGGATGGGTTAAAATTTTTAAAAAAATAACAAGCATTACTCACTAATTCCCCGCCACCATCATTCCGACACTGCTCCGATCCCCACTGCTCTCCACTTTCTGGTCTTGGCTCAACCCACAGGAAATGGCTGGAGCTGCCCGCACAGCCGATCACTGGCTGCAGCAGTGACCCACCTCAGCCAGTGATTGGCTGAGCAGGTATTTCCAGCCCCTTCCTGCTTGTTGCGCCAACACCAGAAATTGGAGACTGGAGCAGCAGCGAGGTATTGGTGAGGTTGGTAATGCTTCATTTTTTATTTTAACACATTCTGGCTTTTTAATGTTCCCCCAGACAATCCTAATAAAGGGAAGTATCACAGAAAATGTTTTCTTCCAGTAAGAACCAGATGGTGACACATTTTATTTTTTTCTAATGTTATTTTCTGACTGTAGATTATTATATTTTTTATATATATATTTTTTTATTCTATTAACATGGTTATGGGCGCTGCCATTTTGCATGAGCTGATTCTAACAGCTTTTACCCGGGTTCACACCTGAGCGTTCTGAAAGGAGCGCTCTGTATGCGCGATTGTACGGGCGTTTACAAGCGCGCATACAGAGACAAGCGAACACACATTGTCGCACGTTCCCGAAAGTCTATGTACAGGAACGCACGACAAACGGCCAAAAAAAACGCTCAAGTACTTGTTTGAGCGTCGGGCGTTTTACAGCGCGATCGTACGCGCTGTAAAACGCCCAGGTGAGAACCATTCCCATAGGGAAGCATTGGTTTCTCCTTGTTGTGCGTTTTACAGCGCGTAGGAACGCGCTGTAAAACGCTCAGGTGTGAACTTAGGGTAAGAGAGATGCTTTCTCGCAGCGACCATGGGCCATACACACAATAGCCAAGAGGGGACCTCACTGACTGTAATGGGACAGTTTTCTAGGCATGACCTATGGGTCAAGGGGGAGCAGATTAACGTGAACTGTACATACCAAGAAGTGGCGCCTATTAGTAGTCATAGTGGAGAAGTACCAAAACTGCTGAATTTCAGGTTTATTTTATTTTTTATTTTTTTTAGTACAGCTATTGACATATAAAATTAAAAATTACCACCAAAAAAATCTTAAAAAATGTTTAACACAAAAACTTGATTTAAACAATAGGTCATTTTCTGATGACTCATTCCCTTTAATTTTAAGAAGTTCCATCTTCCACCATTCATGTCATAGTTTTGGATAATTTTAGAACATTATTTTATGGGAAAAGCACTAATAAATTTAAATACACACTATATATGGCAGATTTAGCCAAGTGCAGCTGATTTAAGCGTTCTAGAAGTCTGTGCTTTGTGTTTGTTCCTTCAGGCATGCTTGATGATATAGACCAGTGATGGCTAACCTCCGGCACTCCAGCTGTGGTGAAACTACCACTCCCAGCATGCTCCATTCATTTCTGTGGAGTTCTGAGAACAGCCAAGCAAGTGTGCATGTTTCACCACAGCTGGAGCGCCGGAGGTTAGCCATCACAGATATAGATTATTACGTTCCTGGTTGGACCAGGCTGAGGCCTTTGTACTCGTATTCTCATTACTGATTGCATTGTCAGACATTACAATGTATCATTTTAACTGGAAGGCATATGTCAATCTTACTCCAGCCCCTTAAAGGGGTTTTCCACAAATGATATTTGTCCCCAATCGTTGGGGTTGGAGCGCTGGGACCTCTGCCAGTCACGAAAAACGGGTGTTCCTCCGTTTGAGTGGAGCGGCGCTCACGCATGTCCACAGCTGTTCCATAGACTGCCGAGGCTAGCCAAGTACAGTTCTTGCCTATTATTGGCAGTGTCATAGCGTTGAATGGAGCAGCAGTGGACATGCACAAGCAGGGCAAGATGGGACTCCCATTCTCGTGTTCAGCGGGGATGTTAGCAGTTGACCTCACCAGTAATTATGCCTTCTCCTGTTGACCGGGGGTGAATGTTGTTTGTGGGATAACTCATTTGATGCTTTTAGTATTGCTCATTCGTGGCTCTGCAGTAATGTTATTTTAATAGGAGATCAGAACACGTTGGAACTCTCCAAGTTCCCGCCTATGGGGTGAGATTTATTGCCATTGTTTTGTGGTGACTGGACTTGCCACATAGCATCCGGTATATAGAGACCACACATTCTGAATCCATCCGAATGGTCCATAATGAATCGCACCTGCACCACACATCAAGTCCACTCACTCTAGACATTGTCTTATATTACTAGCATCTTTCCATATGCTACTACATCTCCTACTATTAGGTGTCCTTGGGGTATGTCTAATGCAAGCCAATTCGTGCCATTGTTAGAAGAAATGTCCATTTTATTTTTCTTAAGAGGAATAGTTATGTTAATATTACTGCATGTGGTTATCCGCCATATGCTGTTAATGAAGAAAGCAGATTAGGAGTGCAGAGCCTAAATTGTTAGTCTACATACGTAATAGTCATTTTTCTTTTTCGAAACCATTCAGTTGACTAATTTTTTTTTCTTCTTTTATTGATTCCAGCTTTAAGTTCTCCCAAATCCAATGTGATGGGCATGTCCAACACCACAGTTCCTTCACCTGGGCTCCCTACTTCTGGGCAACCAAACAAACAGCCTCCCAAGTCGTTAAGCCCCAGCATCCCTTCACAGACGCTCCCTGTACCTGCTCCCCAACCTCAAGAGTTGCAGAAAGAAAAAGACGGTGAGAAGTTGAAAGAGAAGGAAAGGGTGAAAGCACTAAAGAAAGAGAAGGGGGAAACTCAAGCATCCACTTCCAGCTCGATGCCTGGCATGGAGTATGTGGTAGATCCATCCCAGCTGCAGGCTTTGCAAGCAGCCTTGACATCGGATCCATCTGCCTTGCTCACGAGCCAGTTTCTTCCTTACTTTGTTCCTGGCTTTTCTCCTTACTACAGTGCTCAGATTCCAGGAGCCTTGCCGGGTGGTTACCTGCAGCCAATGTATGGAATGGAAAGTCTGTTCCCTTACAACCCAGCAATCTCCCAAGCTCTGATGGGGATTTCACCAAATTCGTTGCTACAACAATATCAACAGTATCAGCAAAGCTTACAAGAAGCCCTACAGCAGCAGCAGCGCCAGCTCCAAATGCAGCAGCAAAAACAGCAGCAGCAACATCACCACCATCAAAGACTGCAGCAGCAACAGCCCAAAGCAAGCCAAACCCCAACACCTTCTATTGTTTCTCCCTCTAACAAAGACCCTGCCAAAGACTCCCCAAAGATGGAAGAACGTAACCCTGCAGCCCTTGAGGTATTGCACTCCAAAAAGCACCCAGAAGAAGTGGAAAACCAAGGTGCAGACTGTCTCTTGGACCCACTTATAGTCCCAAAGGTGCAGTACAAGTTGGTCTGCCGGAAGTGTGAGCTGAGCTTCAGCAGTGAGGAGGCGGCTATTAGCCATGTGAAGTCCCTCTGCTACTTTGGCCAATCTGTGGTTAACCTGCAAGAGTTTGTGACCTGTGTCCCCACTGGTGACAGTAGCGGCTCCTACCGCTGCTTAGGCTGTGAGGCCACTATGTGTGGGAGCGATGCTCTGCGTCAACATCTGGAGTCACCCTTGCACAAACACAGAACAATCAAAAGAACAGCAAGAAATGCCAAAGAGCACCCTAGTTTATTACCTCACTCTGCCTGCTTCCCCAATCCTGACACCGCATCTACCTCTCAGTCCGCGGCTGACTCCAAAGCCAGCCGCTCACCTCCTTCCCCTTCTGCTTCTCCCCACGCCTCCACAAAGACTTGGTCTCACAGTACTCCCAGAAAACCACCTCCTCTCCCCACATTCTCCTCATCCTCAACAGTTACCTCAAGCCCGTGCAGCACCTCAGGGGTTGCGACCTCCTTTCCAACAGACGGTTTCTCTGAGGAATCTGATTCGGACCTCAGCCAAAAGTCTGACAGGGTGGGAAGTCCCGTAGGCGCTCCTGAGAACCCAAGCTGTCACGAGGACGGCTCTCGAACTGCTGTGGGAGTGGGTTCTTTACGACTGTAGACTTCGGAGTTGGACGATGATATAATAATAATAAATATGAATTTTAAATAATAAAAGATAAATAACAAAACCAGTTTCACAAACAAAATACTGCAAATTCCAAAGCTTTTAACCAAAAAAAAAGAGGAACCCCTCCCTCCCCCCCAGTGTGGATTTTTAATTCCTGCACCTAACCCACTGCCCTGTTTTCTTCCCCTTTAACCTAGTGTCGCATCCGGCTGTAACACAGGGAACTGGGCCCAACCTTTTCTTGTCCCTTTTTGTGGAGATCGGCAGCCCTTTTGCTCATCTAGAATGGCTTTGTTAAGAAGAAACCAATGGAATTGTGTTATTCTCAGGTCAAATGTTCACACCGTGTTCTGACTCTGGTCTTGGAATTTTATATATACATATATATGGATAGGGATATATATGTGTGTGTATATATGTATTTATTTTATTTTATTTTTTTATGATTTTATTTTAATTTTTTTTCTTTTGGTTCAGTAACTTTTTTTTTTTTTTTTTTTAAGTAATTGCTAACTTAACCGGGCAGAAAAAAAAAAAATATTCAGGACTGTGTTTAAAAAAAAAAAATGCCTCCCATGGGACAAAAATTGTTGGGTGGCATTCATGCTTTATTATTTCCACATCCAGGAACCACAGCTCAAAAAAAAAATATATATATATATATACTTTAAAGAGTAATGAACAGACTTTCTGTATTTCTTGTAGATGAGGCCATTCATTCAAGACAGTTTTCAGACATGGATATGATCCTTTGTGTATTTTTATTTTTAAGTTTTTTTTGTGTCCAAAGGCGTTTCTCATTTTGACACATGTCGTGGGTCGTGAATGCCCCACGTGCCACATTGTAAACCAACCTGTTAGCTCTTTAACCAAAAGACAGCTTTCCCTCTACCCATTCCCTTTTATTGTTACATATATATATATATATATATATATATATATATATATATTATTATTTTTTATTTTTTTTATTTATTTTTTTTTTTAAGATTACTCGGCTCTTACCAGCAGGGATCGTTCACTGCTAAAAATAAATTTATTAGAATTTTTTTATTTTTTTTTTCCCTCCCAGTGGGAGACATAGCTCTTCATAGCCTGCATTAGCAGTGCTGTACATAGCGTGTTACAGGCGCTGCCCTCGCCCCAGATGAGCTTTACTTGCAACACAGCCTGACGTCGGGATTTGGGGGGAGAAGGTTTGCCGGTAAAGGTTGTAATATTCCCTGTTGTTTGGTGTTTGTAATCCGCACACTTTTCCCATCCCCAGTGTTACCTGTTTACTCTGTTTCATGTCAGTAGGCAGAGGTCTGTTTTGTTTTGAAGAAAAAACAAAAAAAAGTGGAAAAAAAAATAACCATTTGTATGTGTATGTATACATGCGTGTGTGTATATGTATGCATAGATACATTGTCACACACAGACGTGTGCACACACATTTCTTATATATTTTTTTTTTTTGAATGAAAACTGATGCTTTAAATAAAATCCAAAGAGAAGCCTCCCTTGTGTGTTGGCCCGGAAGGCTTTGTTTGACTTATACGCACACATACGCATACGAGCTACCACCATGTTACGGATCCAAAGAACTAATCTGTGTCCAGTATATCACACAAGATGGAAAACTATGTCTGTTATATGGAATTGGTGTGTGGTTATATAACTTATCAACTGGTCTACAGCAATGCTATTTTTTTTGCTCAGGTTGCTTCAAGGAAGACAATAGTCAAAGTTTAAATAAGAAATAACTCTGTTATTGACTCTAATAGTATGGATTTTATCATGCAGTAACAGTTTTAGAAAGGTAAGAGAATACAGGTCATTATTGAGCGTTTGTTTCATCGGGCTGTTCTCGGAACTGCCTGCTCCCGGTGACCGCATTTGATTTCAGACCGGCTCCCGGCACAGGCACAGGTAAGGGCTTACCTGTGCATCGCCGGACGGGTGAGTCTACCTTACTAAAGATGGCAGCCCGCATGTGTTCGCTGGCGAACACTGCGAACTGACCATCACTGTTTACTACTACCATCATGAGCCATTGCATTGCATTTGCTGCCATATTGTGCTCCACAAGTATTACTGCTTTATGCCCATCTGCATAATCATAGACCTATGGAGCTTCACAGAAGTGTGCGGTTGCTGAATTATGGCCCTGTATATCAGATTGTACAACTGCATGAAAAAGGGGGTCAGTCAGCACATCCCAATGCGCAGGTGCACGTCGCCATGGCTAGAAACACAAGGGAAAAAAACAATGCAACAGCACTTTGCAAACACAAATAATGTACAATAATGCCATAGTTATAGATAATAATCTGGTGCTAATGCTACACTTATTTTGTGAATTTGATATTCTGGGCAAATACATTTTGTACAAAATAATTTGGGCCTGTCTGCCAGCGTCAAGGCGATCTCTATAAGACGGGAACTTAACACTAAATACTACCTGTTATGTGCCATAATGGCCACTGTAAAATACAGGGAATGCAGGTTCCACATGCATGCTGGGTCCACTCTGCCTGTTACCATTATCAGATTGTACAGTCGTCATATTAATAGAATAATCATCTTTTAAAGCGCTGTCTTCCTGAGCACTTTACAGTCACAGGGCCCGAGGCCCTGCTCACAGGAGCTTACAATCTATAGGGATGACAAAAAAGGTGAAAGGACTTGTGTTGTAGAATGGTCCACAGCACACACCTTTTATACGAAATAGGATCGTACACATATAGCTGCAGGAGTCGTTCCATAGGCTGTATCTGTGTATGTACAGATACCAAGTGCATCAGGGTGCAAGGAAGAAATAAAAAGTCAGAAATTTAGAGCTGAGAATAATGCATTAAAAATGTATTCTATACAATGAGGGCCGCCAGTGCAGGAGGCCTTACAATATAGGAAGAAAACCTCATGATTATAGAGACCATATGAGCGATTATAAGCAGATGGCAACGGTAAGCTAAACCTACTGTACATAAAGTATGTAGTAATGTGAGGTTCTATGAAGGATGCCTTGGGTCCAGAATTAGAGGGACATGTAGGAAGTCAGACTGCTATCTTTTTTAAAGTGTAGCTCAATATGTTTCCTGATGCTGGAGACCCGAGAGCAATGTGGGAGATCAGCTGACAGTTACCCAGAACGAAGTTGTCAAAAAGGGGTGTTGTGCCAATGGACTTTGATGGGTCGGTGGAACCACTGAATGGGAGAGCAGGGGTCTAATGTTTGTCATTGATCATTAAGACCTAGACAGAAAGGGAAGGAGGAGTGGTGTACACGGAAACCCTACATCTCCAACCTTTTTGGCTTTAAAGGGGTTTTCCAAGACTTTTTATCAGCGGGAGTCCCAGGCGTCAGACCCCCACCAATCAGACAAGGATGACCTATCCAGAAGATAGAAAAGTAATAATGGTTTACAGCAGCACCCACGGACCTTATCGACACTCCCGGAATGTAACAGCCTGTCCACGACCGCAGATCCCCAGCGGGCCACAGATCATCAATCAAACAGCGAGTGACCTCAGCATCTCCAGACGGATCTTTATTCATCGTACATCCATGAATGTGTACAAAAAGATCAATAAAGTGCAACGTTTCAGCTAAATGGTAGCCTTTTTCAAGCTTGAAAAATGCTACCATGTAGCCGAAATGGTGCACTTTATTGCTCTTTTTGTACACATTTACCTCAAACAGTAAATTTAATTAAAGGTGTTGCTCAGGACTCAAATATTGATGACCTATTGACATATGTCAATCTATTACCAATAACCTTCAATATTTCCCAGGTCTAGTAGCAAGTTTCATATTCACTAGTGTATTAGGCTAATTTCAGATAAGCTAGTTTTTTGTCCGGACTGAGACCTGACCCATTAATTTCACTGGGTATATAAGTTTTTCACTGACCATCTGCCCGTTCAGGAAAAATTGCAGCATATCCTATCTTCATCCAAAGGACTGGTCTATTCTTGTCAATAGAGTCAGTGAGAGGCTGTGTGATATTCTTCAGTTTTTCTTTACACACCAGAAAATGTAATGGATGCAATCTTGCCGGAAAAAACTGAAACCCTGAACGCAATTGCAGACAAAACTGATTCAACTTGCTTGCAAGACCATCAGTTTCTCACTGAACAGACCCCGACACATTCTGTATCGCTTGTGTGAAAGAGGCCTCAGTTTGGGGGCAGTTGGTATTCATCTGTTTCACAAATGATCCATTAGTGTGGGTGGCCTGTTCTCTCCCTGCTGCAGCTTTGGATTGTATGTAGAAGGATTTCCTTATTGGTTAGCCTCTCTTTAAATATTTCTGGTTTCTCCAGTGGGCTGCTGGTTATAGCGTAAGCTCTGTGTGTTTTGAATCCAGTGTATATTCTAGTATCTTTCCTTACCTAGTTTGCATCTTGTCAACTTTTGTTTTGTTTTTGTGGTGGTTCTAGTTTAGTCCATGTTTGTCTCCGAATCTTGTACTTTGTAGTTAGTTTTTCCTTTTGTTTCTGGTCTCTGGATCCCAGTGCCCTCCTGTTTTAGTGTTTTGAACAATGAGGGCCAGTGTTCAAATAGAGATTCAGAGAGAGTTGGTAAAAGAGGACCTGACACCAAAAATGCTATGCAATCTGGCAGCACCATGTTATAGGCAGGGGTGTATCTAGCCTTTCTGCTGCCTGAGGCGAAAACTGAAAAACGCTCCCCCCAGGTCAATTTATTAACCTAACCCCTTTGGCACAATGAAATCGCTCATTGCCCATGGCCCTTCTGCTGCCCCACTCTTGCTCCTTCCTGGTGCTGCCTGAAGCAATCGCCTCACCTGGCATCCCTGGTGGTGCACCCCTGGTTATATGGCAGGAGAAGCTGAGCAGATTAATATATATGCTTGTGGGAAAGATTCATGAAAACATGTCATTTAGGCTACATGCACACGAACATTGTTTGTGTCTGTTACGTTTTTGTTTTTTTTTGGATGGGATGCGGCCCCAATCATTTCAATGGGTCCGCAAAAAATGCGGACAACACACCGTGTGCTGTCCACATCAGTATGTCCGTTCCGTAGCCCCGCAAAAAAATATGACCTGTCTTATTCTTGTCTGTTTTAGGCATTGTTACAATGGATCCGCCCAAAAAAACGGATGGCATACAGATGGCATCTTTTTTTTTTTGCGGACCGCAAAACACATATGGTTGTGTGCATGTAGCTTTATCCATTTACATCTCTGCTTTTTGTACTTTCTGTGAACAGCAACGGTACAGGGAGGAGGGCTTATCAGTGATTGACAGCATTGTGTGTATAAGTGTTCAGAGAGAGACAGCTGTCAATCACTGATCCCTCCCTCCTGTACCTATAAATCTTCACAGGGCTGCAGATGTAAATGTCAAAATTACAAGTTTTCCAACTTATAATTTCCCACAAAAATATGCATCAATCTGCTCAGCTTATTCTGCTTTATAACATGGTGCTTTCAGATTGCATTGCATTTTTTGGTGACAGGTCCTCTTTTAAAGGCTATGTACACCCCTGCATTTTTATAATGCATTTTTTTCATTTGGTCTTTATTAAAAAATATTAAGCCGTTCTGTCACAAAAGGTTAACTGTTTTTCTAGGTGTGTGCATCCTACTTTCACTTTGTGTCGGTCATCTAATAACCCTTATCTCTGAATTACTAAGAGGTAATAAACACTTATTTAAGCCACATTCTTATCAGTAAGATAAAGATTGAACTTTCAGTGTTTAAGGGGTGACATTGGAGATGAGGAGCCCCTCAGCTCGCTCTCTGACCGAGCATAGAGAAAATTCAGATCCTGCTAGTACAGCATCTCGGCTCTGTACAGAGAAAAGGACTTATTTTTTGTAAAGACCAATTGAAAAAATGATTTCTTTTTAACAATGCAAAAATATAAAATAAAATCATACAAAATACAATTTAAAAAAATAGCCTCCCAAGGTGTACATAGCCTTTAAGATCAGTTGTCTGTTTTTTGTTTTTTTTTTCCTCTGGTTATCATCATTCATCTGTCCCAATACCTGACTGCCATCACCATCGTCCATTTACCATCACCATACGGTTCCTGTCATCTGTTGGTGAGTTCCAGTTTTATTGTATTCTTGTTAAATTTTAGTGTTGATACATGTTTCATATTATTGTTCATTTGACTGTCCAGCTGTCACACAGTTTGGCCCTGCTGTAAGGGTATTTGAGTACTGGGACACACTTTTAGAACCTGGAAAGGTGACTGCTATAGGTAAAGTCCATTTTTGAAATCTAGGGTTCAGCTGGAGTAGCACGTATTGCCAGCATAGTTCAGGAATATGCGGTCGCTGCCTTTCTATCAGCATGTGTATCCATAAAGTCAAAAGGTCTATGTCCATGAAGTACTGGTTCATTGCACAGGACCAGAGCCACTCATGTGTCTGGTATTGCAGTTCTGCCACATTTATTTAAATATGGCAGTGCTGCACCCTCCGGCACGGCCATGGACAGCGTCTCTGGAATTATTATTATTTTTTTTTCTAATATTCTTGAAGAAATAACTGATACTGCATCCCTGCATTCCCCGGCGCTTGACTCTATATGTACACTTCAGAAGCATCTGGGCATAAAATATTAATTTAACATTTGAATTAGTAAAATTTGATACATAATTGGGGCTTCCGGTATTTGCATAGGACATAGGCAGACAGTCCACTCAGGATTGCCTAGTCCCTAAAGCTGAAACGTACCTTAAAGGTCCTGCAGAAAATGTTAATTATGAAAGGCTTTGAAGCCAATCATTTATCACTGGAGTCTATACATTGCTTGCGCACTAAATGAAAAAGCAGTCCTGGGCACGAGAGAGTCCAACACCTTTTCCTATAGTGTGCAAGCATGACCACCGCTGCTGGATTACAGGGTGGTCATAACCCCTGGTGACGAGCAGTGTATAATGTGATGGGAAAAATGAATTCAGCAAGCAAAGGAGGCAATATGGAAAATCCCAATACATTAGGAAGCGCCTTGTAGTAACTTTCTCCACATAAATGCCATTTGCTGAAGTCAGTCCACCCCTCACATTTTTGTATATATTTTATTCTATCTTTTTATAGGACAGCACCGAAGATCTGACCCTTTGATACAATGTACAGTAGTCCGTGTACAGCTTGTATAACTGTAAATTAGATGTGCCACACACAGCCATTAATGTCTAAACCACTGGCAACAAAAGTGAGTACATCCCTAAGTGAAAACGGCCAAATTGTGCCTAATTAGCCATTTTCCCTCCCCGGTGTCATGTGGCTTGTTAGTGTTACAAGGTCTCAGGTGTGAATGGGGAGCAGGTGTGTTAACTTTGGCGTTATCCCTCTCGCACTCTCTCATACCGGTCACTGGAAGTTTAACATGGCTCCTCATGGCAAAGAACTCTCTGAGGATCTGAAAAAAAAAAAAATGTTTTGCTCTACATAAAGATGGCCGAGGCTATAAAAATGCCAACACCCTAAAACTGAGCTGCAGAATGGTGACCAAGACCATACAGCGGTTTAACAAGACTTTTCAGAACAGGGCCTTGTCATGGTTGTCCAAAGAAGTCAACTGAATTGTCAGGTTTTGGGGCAGCATGAGTGCTGCCGGCTGTGGGGAGCTACAGTTCAGTGAGGGAACCATGAATGCCAACATATACTGTGATATACTGAAGTAAAGAATGATTCCCTCCCTTCAGAAACTGGGCCGCAGGGCAGTATTCCAACATGAGAACGACCCCAAACACCTCCAAGACGACCACTGAGGGTAAAGGTGCTGGACTGGCCAAGCATGTCTCCAGGCCTAAACCCTATTGAACATCTGCTGAGCATCCTCAAACAGAAGGTGGAGGAGCGCAAGGTCTCTGACATCCACCACTCCGTGATGTCGTCATGGAGGATGGAAGGGGATTCCAGTGGCCACCTGTGAAGCTCTAGTGACCTCCAAGCTCAAGAGAGTTAAGGCAGTGCTGGAAAATAATGATGGCCACATAAAATACTGACTTTGGGCACAATTTGGCCATTTTCACTTAGAGATGTACTCACTTTTGTTACCAGTGGTGTAGACATTAATGGCGGTGTGTTGAGGTATTTTTAGGGCACACCCAATTTACACTGTTATACAAGCCGTACACGGACTACTGTACATTGTATCAAAGGGTCAGATCTTCATTCTTGTCCCAAGAAAAGATATAATGAAATATTTACAAAGTTGTGAGGGGGTGGACTCGCTTTTGTCAGATACTGTAAATGCCATTTTCTGAAGTGACGCTACCCCTTTAACCAGTAGATGATAAAATGGCCCCTGCGGTTACTCATCAGCCCAAGAATGGTTGTAGACAATGGACACCCCAGTCCAACCATAAGTACTGTAGATGCAATCGGCCAGGCATGCCACCATTTTCATCTACTTCTCGGCTTCTTGGAATGTGCAGATTGATCCTGCACCTGTTGTTTACCAAGAAATAACCCTGAAGAAGAGCTATTATATTTCACTGTAAGGAGCGGGCTGATAAGACAATAGATTGCAATGTAAATGTTAGAACACAAAGGGCAATATTTATTCAGTAAAGAAATAGTGTAGATGTATGTACTCACTTTTTATTTAATGTCAGGCTATTACCATTAAGACAACCTCTGGAATAATCCCTATTAACATATATGAATTTAATAGAGGGGTTTCCTGCTCAGCAACCCAATTCTGGACGACCACATGTTAGAATGGGCGCTATGTACGTCCGCATCTTTCCTGCACAGGATGCCCACAACTTCCACCTAAATTGGATAAGAAAGCTAAATGAGTTTTCCCATTCTGTAAAGAGATGTCATATTGCTAGGATATGCCATTACTATATGAATATTGGGTCTGACCTCTGGGACGCCCACCGATCCAGAGGATGAAGTGGACAAAGCTTTGGTGTAGTGCTGAATCCACTGAACAGCTGTGACCCCAGCCATTGAGTTGTGCTCAGAACTTCAGCTGGTCCCATTCACTTGGAGGAGATCATGCTGCGGCTCCATAGCCGGCAGGTGGCTTGAGATTCAGCGATTATCACAGGGCCATAACAAGTAACCATTGGGCTACATGGCAAAGCTTGGAACGGGGCCCATTCCACCAGGCAGCATGTTCAGAAAAGGTTGATTGTTCTCCCTGATAAATTGGGCTAAGGCACACAGATGTTATAGTACAGAGATAATGTACTCAGTGATGTTACAGTACACGGATCAGGCACACAGCGATGTCGTCATAGTACAAGGAATATTACATATAGTGATGTCACAGTACCTGGATAATACACACAGGATATCACAGTACAGGGATAATGCACATAGTGATGTCGCAGCACAGGGATAATGCACATAGTGATGTCGCAGCACAGGGATAATGCACATAGTGATGTCGCAGTAGAGGGATAATACACATAGTGATGTCACAGTACAGAGACAATGCACATAGTGATGTCGCAGCACAGGGATAATACACATAGGGATCTCGCGGAACAGGGATAATGCACATAGTGATGTCGCAGCACAGGGATAATACATATTGTGATCTCATGGTACAGGGATAATGCACATAGTGATGTCACAGTAGAGGGATAATACACATAGTGATGTCACAGTACAGGGATAATACACATAGTGATGTCACAGTACAGGGATAATACACATAGGGATCTCACGGAACGGATAATGCACATAGTGATGTCACAGTAGAGGGATAATGCACATAGTGATGTCACAGTACAGGGATAATACACATAGTGATGTCACGGTACAGAGATAATACACGTAGAGATCTCATGGTACAGAGATAATGCACATAGTGATGCCGCAGTACAAGGATAATTCACATAGTGATCTCACAGTATAGGGATAATGCATATCGTGATGTCACAGGACAGGGATAATACACATAGTGATGTCACAGTACAGGGATAATACACATAGTGATGTCACAGTAGAGGGATAATACACATAGTGATGTCACAGTAGAGGGATAATACACATAGTGATGTCACAGTACAGGGATAATACACATAGTGATGTCACAATAGAGGGATAATACACATAGTGATGTCACAGTACAGGGATAATACACGTAGTGATGTCACAATAGAGGGATAATACACGTAGTGATGTCACAATAGAGGGATAATACACAGTGATGTCACAGTACAGGGATAATACACACAGTGATGTCACAGTACAGGGATAATACACACAGTGATGTCACAGTACAGGGATAATACACGTAGTGATGTCACAATAGAGGGATAATACACGTAGTGATCTTATGTTAGAGGGATAACACACACAGTTATATAATAGTGGAATAATGCGCACAGTGAAGTCACAGTATAGGGACAGTGCAAACACTGATCCAACAATAATGGCATAATACACCTTAATAGTACAGAGATGACCTCAGTGATGTTACAAGATTGGAATTATACAAGCAGTGATGTCATATGCAATTATGATGTCACAGTACAGGATTAATTCGAGGTATACGGTGCGGTGAGCGGGAGCAAGAGGCTCCATAGTAAAGAGTAGAATGGGGGTCGTATTAACTTTTCTGTCACTTTACATGCATTTCACCACGAACTGGACCTTATGTGAGTGGCACTGGACCCATTAGCAGCTGCTGGTTTGCACTGGCATCATGGCTTCTGTTATGACCGGAGAAGTGACAGTTTTGATGGATCTGTTATGTTTTTGGGGTTTTTTTTTACAGTAAAGAATAGGGCAGCAGACTTTGACTTGTGCTACATGCACACGGCCGTGCTATTTTTTTTTTTTCTGCGAGGCCACAGAACGGAGCAACTACACGGAGTGCTGTCCGCATCTTTTGGGGCCCCATTGAAGTGAATGGGTCCGCATCCGAGCTGCAAAAACTGCGGCTCTGATGCGGACCAAAACAGCCGTGTGCATAAGGCCTTGGACTGACAGAATCTTCAAATCTGTGGACTCCTTAGAGGGGAATTCAGGAAAGATATATTTGAAATGGCATATCATAAAAAAGAAGAACCCCCCCCCGCCTGTCCGTCGCCACACTCAGGTGGTCTCTGCATGCCTTTGTTTATTTTCTTGCAGCGGTGACATGCCACACACCCATGTGACAGCTGCTGCCAATCGCTGGTCTCATCATTCTTGTGCCATACATTCCAGCATTACTGCTGAGGCCATTGATTGACTGCAGTGGTCATACGGATGTATAAGAACACGTCCCTGCTGCAGGAGAATCCAGAAAGACCACCGGGGTAGCACTGGAGTGGTAGGGGATTTATTGGGTGAGGCCAGCCATAGACATGAGATCCCTGAATGCCTTCTCTCCAGCCAGATGGGAGCCGGGCTGCCTGGTAGTATTCGGTGACATGTCTCTGCAGGTTGGAACATGTGACTGTAGAGGGGGCGTGGTCTGGTGTTTTCAGGGCGTGTCCTGCCATCTCGATTGAAAGAGTTCTAAATATGTAAAGCCAAGCAACGATGGGTAGTAACGTCTCCAGAAGTAGTCTGAAACTGGTTCTGTGCAAATATTTCATTTTCTCTTCTTTTCTTTTTTCTTAGGGTCCATTCACACGTCCGTTTTTTCTTTCCTGATCTGTTCCGTTTTTTCAGGAACAGATCTGGACCAGATCTGGACCCATTCATTTTCAATGGGTCCTGAAAAAAATCAGACATTGAGCTGTCCGTTTTTTTCCAGGACCCATTGAAAATGAATGGGTCCAGATCTGTTCCTGAAAAAACGGAACAGATCAGGAAAGAAAAAACGGACGTGTGAATGGACCCTAAGTGGGAACACCCTGCTGGAATTCCTAGACGACGGTAATTAAAATCACTCAAGGCCTTTGTGAACCAAAGTTACTGTTATGCAAAGGTGTGGGATTAAAGTGCAGCTTCAATTTTTAGTAGCTGGAGTATGATACCAGTATAATATCCTTTTGAATCATTATAATTGTTTCTTCTTGGTCTCAGCTGTTTTCATTTATCTCAGGAAAACTAATAAGTGACTCAAGTCACTCCCCTCGGTGCCCTTGATGTCATCCCCTTTGATGAGGCACTGAAAGAAAGATGGTCATTGTACTTCAGGTTTGAAGGCTTTGGCAACTGATTAAGTGCTTGTGTTAATTCATCACCGTGTGCTTCATGATTTGTATTTGTGGCTCATAATTAAGCCAAAAAAATTACCAATATTAGGAAATAGTAGTTTAAAGGGGCCATCACCTTTTTTTTTTTGTTCCCTCTTAAATACGAGGAGATTTGTGTGATATGTCATGGTGACGCTAACGCAGCATTTTCTGAAATGATATTATTTTCTATTTCCCATACTTCTGTATCTTCCCTCCTTTATCGTCCTACATATGGGAAAAAGGTGTCGTCAGAAAATTACCTGGTGTTTAAATTGGGTTTCTATGTTTAAAATTATCTTCAAAGTGTAACTGCCATTCTATTTTTATTTTTGTAATGTATAGGGGCAGTGATACTGACCATTTTTGTAATATACTTTAATTACTGAAATTGTACATTTCTATTAGAAAAATAGCTCTAAGGTGGCCCATTTTGAGCCTTAGGAACGCTCCTCTGTCTTCTGTTTACATAACAGTCAGTGTTGGGCTACTTTCACAAAAGCGTTTTTGCTGGATCCGTCATGAACTCCATTGAAAGTCAATAGGGGACGCATCCGTTTTCTGTTGTGGCAGAGAAAACGGATCCGTCCCCATTGACTTACATTGGGGGTCACACCGGATCAGTCTTGCTCAGCATCCCAGGACGTAAAGCAAACTACAACATGTTGCGGTTTGCTCTCCGTTAAGGGAACGCAACTAAACGGAACGCATTATGCAGCACTCCGTTCTGTTCAGTTCAGTTTTGTCCCCATTGACAATGAATGGGGACAAAACTAAAGCGTTTTTTTTTCCAGGTATTGAGCCCCTATGACTGATCTCAATACCGGAAAACTAAAACGCAAGTGAGAGTAGAATTAGCAAGTCTCCACTGTTATGTAAACAGAAGACAGAAAAGCGCTGCTAAGGCTCAAAATGGGCCACTTTAGAGCTATTCTTCTAATAGAAATGTACAATTTCAGTAATTAAAGTATATTAGAAAAATGGTCAGTATCATTGCCCCTATACATTATAAAAACAGAATGACAGTTACGCTTTAAATAATTTTTGATTGTTATTTTTAATTTACATGTCAACATTTTATATTTATATATAAAAAAAATGCTAAAATCCTGTAGTTTTCACTGTACAGATCACTTTACTACAATTATCTGCGTATCATTACAGGCACGATCACAATGACATCTAGCTCACACACATAGAAATTAGATAGATATGAGATAATAATTTCAAGAGGAGGCGGATGTTCGGGTCGTCTCGCTGGCGCACGTGCATTTGAATGGGACGAGCGCTTGTCATTCTATAGCGGCAGGGAATCTTGAGGCGGAATCGGCGCTCAAGCCTCTATAAACAGCTGATCGGCGGGGGCGCCAGGAGTTGGAACCCCGGCGGTCTGAGGATAGGTCATCCATATAAACCCACTGCACAACCCCTTTAAGACTTTTGAGCTTTGCAATGCCCACATCATGGAGATTTTGGCACTTTTTTTTTTTCTACCACAAATTACATCCCATGAGGACGTACCCTAACGATTCTAAAATGTGGAGTTTTATATCCGTTTTTATTTAGGGCTTTTTCACACTTACGTTCTTGTGTTCCGTCATAGAGTTCCGTCGTCGGGGCTCTATGCTGGAAGAATCCTGATCAGGATTATCCTAATGCATTCTGAATGGAGAGAAATCCGTTCAGGATGCATCAGGATGTCTTCAGTTCCGGACCGGAACGTTTTTTGGCCGGAGAAAATACCGCAGCATGCTGCGCTTTTTGCTCCGGCCAAAAATCCGGAACACTTGCCGCAAGGCCGGATCCGGAATTAATGCCCATTGAAAGGCATTAATCTGGATCCGGCCTTAAGCTAAACGTCGTTTCGGCGCATTACCGGATCCGACGTTTAGCTTTTTCTGAATGGTTACCATGGCTGCCAAGACGCTAAAGTCCTGGCAGCCAAGGTAAAGTGTAGCGGGGAGCGGGGGAGCAGCATACTTACCGTCAGGGCGCCCCACGCGCATGGAGCATACTTACCGTTAGGGCGCCCCACGCGCATGGATGACGTGATCACATGGACACGTCATCCATGCGCATGGGGCGCTCTGACGTCATTCTGGAGCGCCCCGGGAGCCGCACGGACTGTAAGTATACTGCTCCCCCGCTCCCCACTACTACTATGGCAGCCAGGACTTTAATAGCGTCCTGGCTGCCATAGTAACACTGAACGCATTTTGAACGCACGTCTTCAAATGCTTTCAGTTCACTTGCGTTTTTCCGGATCCGGCGTGTAATTCCGGCTAGGGATCGACCGATATTGATTTTTTAGGACCGATACCGATAATTTGTCAACTTTCAGGCCGATAGCCGATAATTTATACCGATATTCTGGGTATTTTTATTTTTGAGGAAAAAAAAAATTTCCTACACAAATCTGCTGAAAATTAATGTTTATTGTTAACGTGTATTATTATTTTATTTTTTTTGTAAATCTTTTTCATTTATACTTAATATTTTTGTGTTTTTTTTTTTACTAACTTTTAGACCCCTTAGGGACTAGAACCCTTGTCCTATTCACCCTGATAGATCTCTATCAGGGTGAATAGGATCTCACACTGTCCCTGCTGCTCTGTGCTTTGTGCACACAGCAGCATGGAGCTGACTATGGCAGCCAGGGCTTCAATAGCGTCCTGGCTGCCATGGTAACCGATCGGAGCCCAAGGCTTACACAGCTGGGGCTCCGATCGGAGGAGCAGGGGAGAGGGGATCCTGTGGCCACTGCCACCAATGATTAATACTGGGGGGGGGGGGGGCGCACTGCGCCACCAATGTTTTTACTATTGGGATGGGGGTGGGGGGCGCACTGCGCCACCAATGATTAATACTAGGGGGCTTGAGGGGGGGGGGGGGGGCGCACTGCGCCACCAATGAAGATACCTCTCTTTCACATACAGGAGGCGGGAGCTGGCTGCAGAATCACATAGCTGGCTCCCGACCTCTATGAGCGATAGCTGCGATCCGCGGCACCTAAGGGGTTAACTACCGCGGATCGCAGCTGCCGTTCATAGAGGTCGGGAGCCGGCTATGTGATTCTGCAGCTCCCGCCTCCTGTATGTGAATTAATGAAAGACTCATCTTCATTGGTGGCGCAGCGGCCACAGCCCCTCCCCTCCTCTTGTCTCCTCTCCTGCCATTGGCGGCAGCAGCATCACAGGGGGAGGAGACACTGCTTCCTTCTCCCCTGTGCTGCGGAGGGAACACAGAACGCGCTGTCAGCAGCGCGTTCTGTGTTCCCAATATGTTATCGGAATATCGGCAAAATAGATGCCGATACCGATAACGTTCAAAATCCTCAATATCGGCCGATAATATCGGTAAAACCGATAATCGGTCGATCCCTAATTCCGGCAAATGGAGTGCACGACGGATCCGGACAACGCAAGTGTGAAAGAGCCCTTAGTCGTTAAATATTCCTCATCAGTTCATTTTTACAGAATAGACATTTGCCCTTCGCTCTCTCCATCTTCTCCATTGCTGGTGAGTTATAGAAAAGGCAGATACCCTCGGATAGTCTTCTTATTTTCTAATCCATATATTGATTGCATTGTGGGTAAAAGAAAGCTTCTACATATATCCCCATTATTCATGAATAACGCATAAACATCTATTCAGAAGTAATATCCGTACCCTGAGTAAATCGCACGCACGGACTGCTCTGATGTGCGCTGTCCATTCTGATGGTCTCACAACCTGTAATAATGGGAAAAAAAGAAAACGGTAATAATCCAGGACGGGACTCTGCGTCCTTAAAGGACTTGGGCGACTGAAAAATATTCGGTACCCCAAGCCTAATGTAGAAGGATTCCATCCATCCAAGAAGACAGGGCAGCGGTTACCATGGAAACAAAGCCGTCTCCATCCATCAGACCATCTAATAATCTAAAGGGGGGGGGGGGGGGGAGAGAAATTATAGTTTTAATGGAGAAATAGGAAGTAGACCAGGCTGCCATATAATGGAGGTTAAAGGGACGGACGCGTCTAAAGTACACATCAACCTCTGTGTTCATCCTCTTCTGATCAAAGCCCAGTTCAGTTCTATTGAGAACACATGAAACTACCGCCAGGGTTCAATTTATACTCCTGTCATTTCTCATTAAATCTAACCAACTCCGCAGCCGTCTCCCCCAGTGATCTATGTATGTAGGCACATATGTCTTTCTACGCCTGAAAGCTGCGGCATACACTCATTAATTATGTATTACGCTTTATTTGCTTATTACCTACACATTCCACACGCGGGTCGTCATTTATCTGCTCGTGTCGCTGTCTCGCCTGAGCTTACAATCTAATACAACGAGTCTTGCTATTTACAGCCATTATCCCGATGCTTCTACATCAGGTTCATGAAATATCGTGTCCAGCGGCACATTTGTTTTCTGCATTAATCCAACGGAAAAAAAATTCTACGTCTTCATATGAAATCTGAGGCAGACGGAGGTGCGATAAGGCCCCATGTCTCTGGGGCATCATATCGCGTCATAATACGGTAGTGTGCCTGAGACTTGAATCCTTACCTTATGAACCTGTGCCGGCCGCAATATGCGGGCACCGGCCGTGTGCTCCCCGCATCATGAGTGCGGAACGGAGGCACAGAACCCCACGGAAGCACTACAGAGTGCTTCTGTGGGGTTCCTCTCTGTGCCTCCGCACCGTAAAAAAATAGAGCATGTTCTATTTTTTTTTTTGCGGGGCAGACGGATCACGGACCCATTCAAGTTGAATAGGTCTGAATCCGTACGGATGTTGCCCATGCAACACGAACATATTCTCTTTCCATTCTGTTTTTTTGCGGACCATTCATTTCAATAGGTCCGCAAAAAACGGAACTTACTCCGTGTGCATTCCGTTTCGGCCAAAAATAGAACATGTCCTATTATTGTCCGCATTACGGACAGGGATAGTACTGTTCTATTAGGGGTCAGCTGTTCCGTTCTGCAGAATACACATGGACGTCATCCGTGTTTCTTGCGGATCCATTTTTTGCAGACCCCAAAATACATACGGTTGTGTGCATGAGCCCGTACCCAATTTCCTAATTCATCCAGGCTTCATAGTCTCTATATGAAGGGCTTAAAGGGGTTGTCCCGTTACAAAAACTTAGAATAGGGCCGAAGCACGGTGGCTCAGTGGTTAGCACTGATGTCTTGCAGCCCCCTCAAAAAAAAACTTTAAGTCCTGTTCTATATGGCTGCAATTTATTTTATTTTGCGCACTTACATAGCGCTGACATATTCCGCAGCGCTTTACAGATGTTAGCATCAAGCTGTCCCCGGTGGGGCTCACAATGTAAGGTCCCTATCAGTCTGTCTTTGGAATGTGGGAGGAAACCAGAGAACTTACAAACTCCATGCAGATGTCGTCCTTGGTCAGTGACTCTCCCCGTACACCGGAGAGCGCAATGGTAAATCTTCATCCAAATGATTCCTTCCTTAAATATTCCACACAGGGCCTTCTCCCCACAGTAAGGCTACATGCACACGAACGTATGTTTTGCAGTCCGCAAATTGCGGATCCACAAAAAAAAAACTGATGACATCCGCATGCCATCCGTTTTATTTGCGTATCTATTGTAACAATGCCTAAAACGGACAAGAATAGGACATGTTCTATTTTTTTTGCGGAGCTACAGAACTGACACACGGATGCGGACAGCACACTGTGTGCTGTCCGTTTTTTTTGCTGACCCATTGAAATGAATGGGCCCTCATCCTATCCGCAAAAAAAACGGAACGGACACGGAAACAAAATACGTTTGTGTGCATGTAGCCTAAGGCCTCATGCACACGACCTTTTGTGTGTTTTGCGGTCCGCAAATTGCGGATCCGCAAAACACGGATGGCGTCCGTGTGCGTTCCGCAATTTGCGGAATGGCACGGACAGCCATTAATATAACTGCATATTCTTGTCCGCAAGACGCGGACAAGAATAGGACAAGTTATATTTATTTTGCGGACCACGGAACGGAGCAAC
Organism: Bufo bufo; assembly: GCF_905171765.1. Lineage (NCBI taxonomy): Eukaryota > Metazoa > Chordata > Amphibia > Anura > Bufonidae > Bufo > Bufo bufo. The sequence goes on along the minus strand of NC_053398.1, from coordinate 142,516,467 downwards.
GTGTGCTGTCTGCATCTTTTGCGGCCCCGTTGAAGTAAATGGGTCTGCATCCAGGCCGCAAAAACTGCGGCTCGGATGCGGACCAAAACAACGGCCGTGTGCATGAGGCCTAAGGAGCAGAACACAGATGCTGTGTGTGTGTGTAGGAAATGGCAAGTGACAAGGTATTGAGCGAGGCATTGGAAATCAATCCCCGCTAAATGTGCATCTTAACTATAAGTGAAGAGTTGAAAACAATCCCGGTTTTATAGCCGGGGAGATAAATACTCTGTTTTTATTAGGAAAAAATTGCTTTGGACGAAATGAAGTCATTTGATTAAGAAGTGGAAGCATGTGGGATATTGACGTCCGGGTGGGAGTTTGCGGGGGCAGCGGATCAGACAGATTCCACCTCCGAATGAACAATTGTCTGTGGGGCTGGAGCAGAGGCCGTGGTGAGGTGCCAGATTTATGAGGGGCCCCTGCCCCGTCTGTGCTCTGGTTGGGTTTATTAAGATGAAATATTGGACGGTGGCAGGGCCCAGTGTTCTGCGAAGAAATAAGAGTCTCACCTTTAACCTTTGCACCCTTTTGTAGAAAATTAGCACTACATCATAATCCACACCAGGGGACCGAAGAGCCGAATGATCTACACAGCTTGTCCAGATATATGTCTGAACCCTATTGGGATGTAGCCGAGCTGAATTTGACATTACGATATTCGGGGCGGCACAGTTGGTGTAGGAATGATAATTGGAGACGAACAAAGTTATGTAAAATTCGATTTGGCTGCTTCACCGAATTTCACAAAGAAATTCGCTTCATGACGAACTACTTAGTCACAAAGCGCTTTTTTTTGTATGTAGTGGGCTCAATGACGGGGAGCGTGAATCCCCGCCGTCCCCTGTCATTAAACCCCTCAGGTCAGTTCATTGCTGATCGCAGCATCTGAGGCTATCATTTAGGGCTTTCAGGGGTTAATTTTTTTAATAATTACTCCATTAGATTGCGAAGAGGCCGCCGCTGCCATCTTGATTGAAGACACCTCACTAAATCTTGCGTGGTGACAAGATGACATCATCACGCTGCCCGGTATGGTGACATCATACGTCACCGCACGCAAGATTTTACGCGGTAGCTTCAAACAAAATGGCCACGACGGCCTCTTCACACACAAATGGATGAGGTGAGTATTTATATATTTTTTCAATATTTTTTTTATTGAGTTTTTGTTCTATTTTATACATTACAAAAGTAGATAACATACATCAAGATGAATGAAAATTGTACAATAGTCTTCCATTGAGGACTCCAGTTAAGATCAGCATAAATGAGACTTTATGTTATCTCCAAAACACCTCTTCCCCCCCACCCCATCCCCCCAACTCCTTTCCCTCCCCTCCCCTCCCGTCTGGTGTAGATCCATATAAACCATTATGATCACAAAATCACCCCCCTAACTTATATACTCCTGGCTACCTTACATACCGAATAGGGAGGCTCACAAAAAGTAGTATCACGATTAAGTTAGATCACTTTCAGTTGACCAAGGCTGCCCTTTATATCCTCTAGCAAATACCAGGTAGTTAGCTTAAAGGGACTCATTATTTGCCTATATTCTGAGCACGGTATATACGCCCGTAAAAATGATTTCCATGTATGGTATAGTTGCTTACCCAATGACTCTTTTTGCTTTAGCGATTCTAACCATTCTAGGTGAAATAATTGACGCATTTGGGCAATCACCATCTCCTGCGTTGGAATCTCTGGCGATATCCATAACTGCAGCAAACTTCTCTTGGCTACCATGATCAATCTATGTCCCACCTGAGGTAATACAGTGATACCGGCCTTCCCTTCTAATGACCGCTGGTTAGCAGTATCCGATTCTGTATCGGAATGCAATATTACCAGTGATGGTGTAATTTCACTGCGATATTTGCTCATCTTGTCTAGTTACTGGTTAATCTCTCCCCAAAATTTGGCCAGCTTAGAGCACTCCCACAAGCCATGATATAAGTCGGTCTTGGGAGTTGAGCATTTTGGGCACGCCATCAGTCTTCCAGGATTGGACGTGGATTTGGGCAAGTCGAACCCATAAATGGCATGGTGTAATATTTTTATATGGGTCTCTCTCCATTTTTCATTTATAATGGCCTTGCGCATAGCTGAGATCCCTGTCCATACCCGGTCATGTATCTCCGCTATCCCCAATTTTTGGCCCCACTTTTTGAAGGTCCTTGGTATTCCACCTATCTCTCAAAACATGGTGTAACATAGACAGGGATCTTTTTGTTTTAATGTTCAGAAATGAATGAAAATCATTAGTAAACCATTCTTTGGTTAAATCCCTGGCTAAACCTAACCTGGGAATATTGAAGATATGACGATTTACCCAACCCCAGCCTATCTTTTAGTTCCTGCTATGTAGCCCATCTACCCTCCGTTCCATGGAAAATATCGCCTACTTTATTAACCCCCTTGAGAGTCCAATTCCTGAACAGTGCGCTGCTTCTACCTGGCTCAAAAGCGGGATTACCCCGAAAGGGAAGATGTTTGGATATTTGATAAGGAAGTTGAAAGTGGTTTCTGAGAACCTTCCAAGCTATAGTGGTATCTCTCACCACCAGAGAGTGTTTGCCAGGCGCGGGTAGTATAGATCTCTTAGAATGTAATAGAGCCACCAGGTCGCAGGGTCGCACCAACTGCCGTTCAAGGGGCAGATTAGAGTAAAACGACGTCCCATTAACCCAATCCAGGATATGTCTACTAAGACAAGTCAGGTTATACCCTCTGATATTCGGGAAATTAAAGCCTCCCATCTCACGTCTGAGTTTTAGTTTGTCCAGTGATATTCTGGGCTTCTTCCCCTGCCAGATGAAACGTATGAACCTGCTTTCCAACTTTTTAATATCCGCATGTCGGATAAGGAGTGGGATCGTCTGAAGGGGATAAAGAAGCTTGGACATGCTCATCATTTTGACCAGATGACACCTGCCTGCTAAAGATAATGGGAGTCCCTGCCATCTACCCAGCTCCTTTATGATTTTGGTGATAAGTGGGGGGAAATTCAAGCGGTACAGTGAATGTGGTTCTCTGCCTATTTTTATTCCCAGATATGTAATACAGCTTTGAGCCTTAGCAATACCCAAATGAAGGGGTAGGCGAAACCTTCCTTCACCTTTCCGGGTTAAGATCAATAGCTCGCATTTTGATGTATTTATCTTATAGCCCGAGTATGTCCCGAAAAGAGCCAGAGCTTTCATTATTCGCTCAATGTGCTCCTGTGGCTTGGCTAAAAACAATACCACATCATCTGCAAATAGTGCGACTTTCAATTGCTTGCTTCCGATCCCTATCCCTTCGTAAAGGTCTGAGTGACACAAGTACCTTGCTAACGGTTCTAGTGAAAGGTTGAACAGAAGGGGCGACAGCGGACAGCCTTGACGAGTCCCCTTCTGAAGTCTGAAGGGTCGAGATAGAAATCCCTATGTATAAATCCTTGCATTGGGATGATTATATAACTGCGATAGATGGACTCTAAATGCCCCTGAGAACCCTATCCTGTCCAAAACTGTCCGGTGGGCATGGCTGGAGGCATTGTCGAATGCTTTCTCGGCATCTAGAGTGAGCATGGCTGGAGTCTCTCCCACCCTCGGCTGATGATGTACCCTATCTAAGGCTACTTTCAGACTTGCGTTCAGAGCGGGTCCGTCTGATGTCTGCACAGACTGATCCACTCCTATAATGCAGACGTTTGGATCCGTTCAGAACGGATCCGTCTGCATTATAGTTTAAAAAAAATTCTAAGTATGAAAGTAGTTCAGACGGATCCGTCCAGACTTTACATTGAAAGTCAATGGGGGACGGATCCGTTTGAAAATTGAGGCATACTGTGTCAACTTCAAACGGATCCGTCCCCATTGACTTACATTGTAAGTCTGGACGCATCCGTTTGCCTCCGCACGGCCAGGCGGACACCCGAACGCTGCAAGCAGCGGATCCGCATCCTGAGCGGATCCGCATCCACTCAGAATGCATTAGGGCAGTACGGATGCGTTCGGGGCCGCTTGTGAGACCCTTCAAACGGAGCTCACAAGCGGAGCCCCGAATGCTAGCCTAACACTGTTAGTACCGTGCAGATGTTCGTTACCGCTGAACGTCCCTGCACAAACCCGACCTGTTTTTCCCCAATCAGGGAAGGTAATATGAGTGCTAGACGGTCCGCCATAATTTTTTTAATGATCTTAGTGTCCACATTAATGAGCGAAATAGGCCTATAGGAACCTGGCAAGTGGGGGTCTTTTCCAGGTTTGGGCAGTAATTTGATGTACGTGACATTTTCTTTATCTGGGGATGCTGCACCATTTAGTACTTTGTTAAACAGTTTTAGCAAAACTGGGGAAACTTGAACTATCAGGGCCTTGTAATATTCCCCGGTGTAGCCATCTGGACCAGGTGCTTTAGAATTACAGAGCCTCTTAATAACTGATTGAAGTTCTTCTAATCTAACCTAACCATTGAGACTTTGTATTTGTTCCGAGTTAAGACTAGGTAGTTTGACCTTATCTAAGAGAGTAGCCGCTAGATCCGGTTTCGTACTATCTTGATATAGCTGCTCGTAATAGTCTCCTAATATTGAGTTGATGATGGCCGGATTATCCCCCTTTTGCCTCTCTCATCCCTAGTATTGACTGGGAGGGCTCTTCTACCTTTTGCAAGATTGGCCATAAGACGGCCCGACTTGTTTCCAAATTTATGTAGAGTCGCTGTGAGGTTTGTGTTATGCAATAACTCCCTACCCTTCTCGTTGGCCTCGAAGGCTCCCCTAGCTGACGCCTATTTCTGCTTATTCTCGGCGGTGGGAGATTGAGTAAAAGCTTGATATGTTTGCCTGACTAACAGGCTGGTCTGCTCCAGGCGTACTTGGGCTTGCTTTTTCCTTCCAAATATATAGCTCATGATCTTTCCCCTAATGACTACCTTAGAGGTATTCCAGAGCAGCTCAGGTGAATCTTCATGTTCTTGATTATCCCCTTTGAATTCTTCCCACCACCCTATCAGCTTATTAACAAAGTCTTCACTGGTTATTAAATTTGAGGGGAACCTCCATAAATAATCCGAGCCTCTGGGATACGTGTCCCTCAGCTGGATCCAGACTGGGGAGTGATCCGATATCACCATGTAGCTTATAGATGCCATTTCCACCTTTCCCATCAAGTGGGAACTAACCAGGATATAGTCGAGTCTCGACCATGAGTTTTTTTAATGTGAATAAAAGGTGTAGCTCCTTTCATCAGGATGCATTTGGCGCCATGGATCCACCAAAACCACTCCCTCCATCAACCTACCCATGACTCGGTCTTGCGGGTTGGACCTCGCCTGTACGGGTTTACCCTGCCTTATATATTCCGTTGTTGACACTACTGAATTAAAATCTCCCCCATAATTTTGTTTGAGCAGGGGTCAGACAGTAATTGTACTTCTAGGTCATTGAAAAACCCTGTATTATTAATATTAGGGCCATAAATGCTGTAGACGCTATATTGAGTGTCTTGAACTGATAGCAGGATTTGGACCCATCTACCTCTAGTATCCGATGACGACCCTAGGACCTGGCATACCAGGCTCTTATTCGATAGGATTAGAACTCCCGCTTTTCTATCAATCGAAGCCGACCCATGAACCTCCCTAACGCATAATTTGTTCATTCTTTCGAGATCACCCATCGCAAGATGTGTCTCTTGAAGAAGCGCAATGTCGGGATTAGCTCTCTTTAGGTGACGTAACACCATCCATCTCTTGTGGGGTGACCTCAAGCCCTTTACATTCCATGAAATCACCTTCATGGTTCAGTACCTATCAGTCGCCTAAAGATAGATTCAGCAAGATCCACACCAACTTTGTGATTCCGGGAGGACAGCGAAGGAGAGGGAAAACAATATAAAAAGAGAAACACAACAAAGTAACCTATCCCCTCTTACCCCTCGATATTCAGAACAGTGACTCCTCAAAATTAAGCGTCAACCGTGACAAATACCGACTCCTTTCCCCCCCCAACTCTACCTTCTTTTAGCTTATTGCTTCCTTTCTTCTGAGTTGCAAAAACCCCTCCGCCCCTCACCCTCTACATTCTACTTATCTACTAATTTACTTCATTTTTGCTGTCCCTGAAATCCTTGTGTCAGCGGCAGGTGTAATGCAGGTAGACATATTTTAACTGTTATATTAACACCAACTGTGATAACTGAACGCTGAAGCGGACATGGTATCCTCCCAGTAATAAGAGAAGGACAATGAATGGCATAAAACATGGACAACTTGAAAAAGCTAGCGTCCTTAGCTGACATGGGGCATACGGCCCCTTCCGGACGGTTTCTTCCAGCCTCTACGACCTCGTTCTCTCTGAGGTAAGTGCTTCCATTCCGGGCTTCTTGCTCTCTCCCTCAGCGGGGATTTAGCAGATCTATGGTTTCCCGCGTCTCGAAGACCTTCGGATTCTAGTAGCAATTGCATCGACTCTGCTGCTGCTGATGGATCTCGGAATGAGGTGACTGTACCATCTAGAAGAGTCACTCTCAATGTGGCCGGATATTGCAGTTGAAACCTGATTTGCTGCCGGAATAGAGTCGAGCATATGGCGCTGAACTCCCTTCTCTGTCTCGCGACTTGAGCTGAATAATCAGCGAAGAGTAGAATGACATGCCCTCTGATCTTCAAAGGCTTCTTCTTGGCTCTGAAGGCCTTTAGTATGGACTCCTTGTCACTAAAGTCCAAGTAACGCATGATAACTTGGCGGGGTCTTGGCAACAGATCATTACCACCCCTGGCAGGTGAACGCTGTAAATCTGGCGCCGGTCCGACACGGTGAACCCTTTCTACTTTGTGCCTGCCTTCTAGCCCCAGGGCCATCGGTAGCTCTCTCTCACAGATGTCTTTGAGAGCCTGCGGTTTGATTGATTCCGGAAGGCCTAAGAGCCTCAAGTTATTCCATCTGGAGCGATTCTCCAAGTCCTCCAGACGATCCTTTAATATTATATTGTGCTTTTGTAGCTCCTGAATGGCCAAGCCGTTCTTAGAATTCTCCTCTTCCATCAGGGCGAGCCGCTGCCCAAGATCTTCTAGGCACGTGTCATGCTGCGCTACCGCTTCATGCAGTTGTAGAGATTGCGTCAGCGTTTTAGAGAGTGTCTCTTTGATATCAGGTGCCAAGTGTCTGTCAACTTCTATGGCTAAAGTTTTGTAATTTATATTAGCCGTCTCAGGTTGGTTATCTGCCTGGGTAACGGGCAAGGCATCAGTATCGTTATCTATGGCACTGCACGGGGATGCCGGGCGCGAATCCACCATCTTGCTCAGCATGGTGTTATCGGCCTGTGAAGCGCCGCTCCGTACCTGCTTGTTGCCGCTCCGGAGTAAGTATCTGTCCATGGACGACCGGACAGGATGCTCTGGGGAGTTTAGGGTTGCTGTAACTACCCCTTCTGTGCGGGACGGCCGGAGCTAACTTTCTCCGCGTCCTGCATCTCAGCGCCAGAAACGGAAGTCCCAGTATTTTTGTTTTTACCACCATTTCAGGGAAAATTGATTAGTTACCACGAAGCGCAAGGAAATTCGGCTTTGCGGCGAATCACTTTTTTCCTGAAATTCGGATCTAAGTCAGTTCTTTTGACTTTGATTCGCTCAACGCTAATGATAATGTTTGAGTTAAGACAAATTAATACTTTCATTCCTGTGTAAAGCACACAGATAAAACATTGGGGGTCATTTTACGCCGGTCTTTGTTTCTCCCCGAATGCGCTGCCAGCGGATTCGCCTAACATGACAAGGTCCTGACTGGAATCGTTTTTTACTCCTCTATTCCACCTGTTTCCAGGCATAAATGTTTGTAAATTTGCTGTGGCCCCCGCCACAATCTCACCACTCCCAAGTGGCGAAGACAGCTTAAAAACGCCCATGTGACAAAATATTGTCACATGGCCATTTAAAAAGTCAAAAAAAGGAGTCTTACGACATTTTTTACATTAAAAAAGGCATAAAAATGTTCATAAATGGCCCCCTCTGTGATATAGCCAATGTGCTGTTGCAAACTTAGCTCTCCTACATCTAATGTGCATGCAAAACCTGGTGTAAAGGGTTTGTGTATCCTCTATCCACGGGGTAGGTAAATTGGGAGAGATACGATCCCAGATGAAGTTATAAAACAGGTCTTTATTCATACAACGCGTTTTGGAGGATTTCCGTCTTCAACAGGTTATTACAACAATCCACAGGATAGGGATCATCCTCTATCATTAGGGGTCTGACCGCTGGGGCCCTCGCAATCACGATTTTCCCTCATGAATAGAGCGGCGGTCAAGCATGTGCACCGCCGCCTCCTTCATTCTCTATGGCAGGGATGGCCAACCTGAGGCTCTCCAGCTGTTGAAAAACTACAACTCCCAGCATGTACAGACTTCCTACAGCAGGGCATGGTGGGAGTTGTAGTTTTACAACAGCTGGAGAGCCGCAGGTTAGGGTTAGGGTTTTTTCAAAATGGCACGATTTGGGTATAGTGGTTTTTATAGGCTTTCTTTTCTCTATCGCAAAGGCCTCTTGCACACGAACGTTGAGCATCCGTTCTGTGCATTGGGGACCGCAATTTGCACGTAGTGCTTCCATGGGGTTCCGATCCGTGCTTCCGTTCCGCATCTCCGTGATTGCGGACCCATTCAAGTTATGCGGAGTGCACACGGGCCGGTGCCCGTGTATTGCAGGCCGCCATACGGCCATGGGCACACAACATTCATGTGCAAGAGGCCAAAGGGTAAAATCCGCTGGGGAGAACTGCAGCATGAAATGACCTTCTGCATATTTCAGATCCTCACGGCAGGTCAATTTATGCTGCGATTTTTGTGTGGAACAAATTTCATAAAATCTCATGCACTTTGCTGGTAGTGAACAATGCTGCAGCATTTCAGTCACATGTGAACCGAGCCTTAGGGTAACTGCTCACGGATTACGTGGAAAGTGAGAGATTAGACAAATCTCACGTACACATTGCGTATTTTGTACGCCCAGAAGTGGATCTGTTGTGTGGATTTTTCTGATTTTATATATTTTTTGGGTTGTGCACCTTCTGCAGAGAGGTTTTCCCCATAGACTTCAATGGAGTTTTTAACGTAATTTGAAAAACTGCATAAACACCACACAAAAACCGTGATACATTTTGTGGATTTATGCAGGTTTTCTGTGGATTTTCTGCATACAAATACACACAGTGGGCAGGTCGCCTATTCACATGACAGAATTTTGGCGCTGACATTGTTTTCAGTGGGAGGCAGTCCCTTCTTTGAGCGGTTCCGGATGGGCACCACCTGAAGCCTCCGTGGGTGTCTGCTTGCTGCTTAGCTCCATTCAGTGGAGCTGAGGCACGAGCGGGTCTGCGGCATCCAAACTGAACAACGTAGATTTGAATATCTGCGTTTTTTTCTGCACGGATTCCTGTGTGGAAGAACCGCTGCGTATTACAGGACCAGCAAAGTGTGTGAGATTACACTAATTTGCAATATACTTGGCGGATTTTTTCAGTGCGGAAATTGACCTGGGTTGCGTTTTTTCAAATTTGTCTGTTAATTATGTTTGCGGTTTTAGCTGCGGATTTTAACCTTTTCAGTGGAAGGGTGAGATCTGCAATAAAACCGCATCTCATCCACACCAAAACCGCTGTTAGACATTGCGGATTTAGGTGCGAATATGCAGCAGAAATGCACATGAAAATGTGTGCGGATCTTATCTGCATTCGCTCGCATCGGTGCAGGTGGCCTAAGGGCGCCTTCACACAATGCAGATATTGTGGCAGAAAATTCTGTGACTGAAAATCACTTCCATTCACCTTTAATGGGGCTTACAGAAATCCATGCTCTTGCTGCCCCATTCATATGAATGGAATTTTCTGCCACAAAATCTGCCGTGTGTGAAGGTACCCTAAGGCCTTGTCCACATTTCCGTGTCAGTGACACATCTGTGAAAAAAAGCATACCTCATCTGTGAAGATGTCCTTGGTTGGTCCGTGTCATACATAACGTTGCTCAGCTGAAAAATAATTTCCAAATAAGTCTATCAGTCTTCAGTTAAAAACGCCAAGTATTCAGGCTTTGTTTACTAATAAATAAACAAAAGAGAGGCGCACCATAGGGTGATAACGTATACACAAGGAGACTTAAAGGGAACCTGTCACCGGGATTTTGTGTATAGAGCTGAGTACATGGGTTGCTAGATGGCCGCTACCACATCCGCAATATCCAGGCCCCATAGCTCTGTGTGCGTTTTTTGTGTAAAAAAACCGATTTGATACATATGCAAATTAACATAGAAGAGTTATATCTTACTTGTGTGACCAGAGAAGAGTCATATTTTCAAGCTCTAAATCATCTCAGGGTAATTTGCATATGTATCAAATCGGGTTTTTTACACAATAAAAGCACACCGAGCTATGGGGTATTGCGGATGTGCTAGCGGCCATCTAGCAGCCCATGTCCCCAGCTCTATGCACAAAATCCCGGTGACAGGTTCCCTTTAAAATTCTCTGATTGGAGGCTCACCTTTGAGTGTTGTGAAAAATTATAGGCACAACACTATTTTTGGGCGTTTCGGAAATAGTTTATCATTCCCCGGATTCGGTCGTCATGCTGCCACCTCAATTTCCTTAGCTTGAGGTGCCTGGAGCCCCACAGAGGATTGGTTATGCTGATACTTAAAGGGATTCTGTCACCTCTTTTTACCCTATAGAGATGCGGACTTGCACGGCTAGATCGCCGCTAGCATTTCCGCAATATACCTGTCCCATATCTCTGAGTGGTTTTATTGAGTGTAAAAAATGATTTTATATATACAGTATATGTAAATCAGCCTGGTAAGGAGCCTCACTAACCGTTATGGAGCCCAGCCACGCCCCCCTGTGATGGAGCCCAGCCACGCCCCCCTGTGATGGAGCCCAGCCACGCCCCCCTGTGATGGAGCCCAGCACCGCCTGTATCCAGGAATCTCCTCCTTGCTCCTTCCCTGTGCTGGCATTAGGGAGATTCGTGGATCCAGGCGATGCTGGGCTCCTTCACAGGGGGGTGTGGCTGGGCTCCAGAACGGTTAGTGTGGCCCCTTGGGCTCCTTACCAGGCTGATTTACATATATATAAAATCATTTTTTACACTCAATAAAACCACTCAGAGATATGGGACAGGTATATTGCGGACATGCTAGCGGCGATCTAGCCGTGCATGTCCGCATCTCTATAGGGTAAAAAGGGGTGACAGAATCCCTTTAAAGGATTATCCCTCGGCGCAAAGACGGTCCGGCCAATAAAAGTAAATAGCAATCTTTTGAATCTTTATTGGTTTACAACGTGTTTCGGGGATAACTTCCCCTTCAGGTGAATACAATGGTATTGATATCAACAAGTTTATATACACACATACACATAAAAAAAAAAAAGAGGTCAGGGGTGAGAGTAGGCGGGGATTGAGAAGGTGACCTCAGAAAATGGGGGTGATTGGGTCATAAGCAACCTTATTTTATTGTTTAGCTGCCACACAGATATACTGTCAGGATCAAAGCCTGAAGCACTTATTGTCCATGTATTATTAATTATTGAACTTACACCTAGAATAATATGGCCAAGGACATCCGCACATTTGTATATCATATCGTGCAGGATGTTTTTATCTTAGTTTTTTCTGTGGAATTTTTTTGTCTATTGAACTTACACCTAACTGAAATGATCAGAGCTGTAACATAGGGGTCACATGATTGCAGATGCCGGGAGTCACGTGTCGCGTCACCTCGGGAACAGACGCCGGACCTCCCTGCATCTGTGAGCATGCAGAACTTTTGCACCGCTTAATCTAAGTGACCTGGAAAAGGGGCGGTGAAAGGAGGAACGCTTCTCGGAGTCTGGGCGGAGTGGAGAGGCACGTGACCCCAGCGGCCGATCACGTGAGACGTTCCGGGAAGGTTCAGATGCTAGGGCGCCTTGGCTCTCAAAGTATCAAGTGTGGAGGGCAGGACGGGTGGTCATGTGGCCGCAGATACCGGCCACATGACACTATCTAAAAAACACACATAAAAGCCGGAGGTTGCCCGGGTGATCGAGACGCGGCTGGTCATGAACTACTGATAGTAGTTTAGATTATAAAAATAGGTGGCCATATTAGAAAGATGATCGCATTGTAAGTAAATAAATAGAACCATAAGACAATATTAATAGTTAAAATACTAATTGGTTGAACAGACCATTTTCATATTCACACATGCTAAAAACATATACAAAATTATAAATATGTTCATAAAAATTAATTCATATAAATAATAATAGGAAATGCATAGGTGTAGAAGTCGTGCCAATCGGATATCATTATAAACCTTATTTTCTAATAACAGCTTTTTGCCGTGCAATTGGGACCTTGGGGAATCTACTGAAATTACCCATCAAATCGTTTATAAGAGTACATGAAAAATAATTAAATAAATTAAATAGATGTTACTAGAATTATTAAAGGCTACTGTTTTACGTTATTTCATGTCAGTTGGTATTGAAAAAGGACCCTAAGGTGCTATTTTTTGCCTATCTAATTAATGGCCTTAAATCCAAAGGGATCCCGCGCTTTGCTGGGCTAAAACAATAAAGAGATCGGAAGCCCTATAGATGGTGCATGATATTATGAGGGCATCCCAACGCCACTATAACGGGTTCAATTTTCACAGGTTAATTTAGGGCTCTTTCACACCTGCGTTCTTTTCTTCCGGCATAGAGTTCCGTCGTCGGGGCTCTATGCCGGAAGAATCCTGATCAGTTTTATCCTAATGCATTCTGAATGGAGAGAAATCCGTTCAGGATGCATCAGGATGTCTTCAGTTCAGGACCGGAACGTTTTTTGGCCGGAGAAAATACCGCAGCATGCTGCGCTTTTTGCTCCGGCCAAAAATCCTGAACACTTGCCGCAAGGGCGGATCCGGAATTAATGCCCATTGAAAGGCATTAATCCGGATCCGGCCTTAAGCTAAACGTCGTTTCGGCGCATTGCCGGATCCGACGTTTAGCTTTTTCTGAATGGTTACCATGGCTGCCAAGACGCTAAAGTCCTGTTTGCCATGGTAAAGTGTAGTGGGGAGCGGGGGAGCAGTGTACTTACCGTCCGTGCGGCTCCCCGGGCGCTCCAGAGTGATCTCAGGGCGCCCCACGCGCATGGATGACGTGATCGCATGGACACGTCATCCATGCGCATGGGGCGCTCTGACGTCATTCTGGAGCGCCCCGGGAGCCGCACGGACGGTAAGTATACTGCTCCCCCGCTCCCCACTACTACTATGGCAACCAGGACTTTAATAGCGTCCTGGCTGCCATAGTAACACTGAACGCATTTTGAAGACGGATCCGTCTTCAAATGCTTTCAGTTCACTTGCGTTTTTCCGGATCCGGCGTGTAATTCCGGCAAATGGAGTACACGCCGGATCCGGACAACGCAAGTGTGAAAGAGCCCTTAAAATGCTTCATTAAGACCACAGGGGTTTAGACAATTCAACTTAAAAATCCAGAACATTGTGCGTCTTTTCAAAGTTTGGCTAATATTCCGACAGTCCTTTCAATAGATGTTATTTTGAAACCTACAAAAGTCCCCTCATGGTGCTCTGCGGCATGTCGAAAGACACTATGCTGAAGGAATTTTTTCTTTATATTTGACCTGTGTTTATTTAGTCTATTTCTCAAGGTCTGTATAGTGCGGCCCACGTATTGCAACCCACATGGGCATTCCCATAGATAGACAACATTTTGAGACCCACAATCAAGATGGTCCCTGATCGGGAAAGAGACTCCGGTGGAATTACTACAGCAGGTGGAAGACCGGCACATGATGGAACAGCAAAGGCATCTGGGTAAATTACATCTATAACTGCCTCTAGTGTCACAGATTTTGCTTTCCCTCATAGCCCCTGTTAAGGTGCGTTTATTAGTGGATTTTAATTGACTGGGTGCCAGAATGGTTTTTAGAGTTTTGGCCCTTCTAAATGTCAGGGGTGGTTGGGCTGGTATGGACTTCTTCAAATGAGGATCTTTAGCCAATATTTCGATAGTATACCTCTAATGATATTGTGGTTATTACATATGTTGTCACAAAGTTAATTTGTGGCATTTGCTTAGCTTCTGTTAGTATTACTGAAGTAATGGGACAGAATAATAATCATAAATCAAACACTCTCTTTTTAATACTTAGTTGCAAATCCTTTGCAGTCAATTACAGCCTGAAGTCTGGAACGCATAGACATCACCAGACGCTGGGTTTCATCCCTGGTGACGCTCTGCCAGGCCTCTACTGCAACTGTCTTCAGTCCCTGCTTGTTCTTGGGCATTTTCCCTTCAGTTTTGTCTTCAGCAAGTACAATGCATGCTCAACCGGATTCAGGTCCGGGGATTGACTTGGCCATTGCAGAACATTCCACTTCTTTCCTTTAAAAAAACTCTTTGGTTGCTTTTGCAGTATGCTTTGGGTCATTGTCCATCTGCACTGTGAAGCGCCGTCCAATGAGTTCTGAAGCATTTGGCTGAATATGAGCAGATAATATTGCCCGAAACACTTCAGAATTCATCCTGCTGCTTTGTCAGCAGTCACATCATCAATAAATACAAGAGAACCAGTTCCATTGGCAGCCATACATGCCCACGCCATGACACTACCACCACCATGCTTCACTGATGAGGTGGTATGCTTAGGATCATGAGCAGTTCCTTTCCTTCTCCATACTCTTCTCTTCCCATCACTCTGGTACAAGTTGATCTTGGTCTCATCTGTCCATAGGATGTTGTTCCAGAACTGTGAAAGCTTTTTTAGATGTCGTTTGGCAAACTCTAATCTGGCCTTCCTGTTTTGGAGGCTCACCAATGGTTTACATCTTGTGGTGAACCCTCTGTATTCACTCTGGTGAAGTCTTCTCTTGATTGTTGACTTTGACACACATACACCTACCTCCTGGAGAGTGTTCTTCATCTGGCCAACTGTTGTGAAGGGTGTTTTCTTCACCAGGGAAAGAATTCTTCGTTATATCCACCACAGTTTTTTTTCCGTGGTCTTCCGGGTCTTTTGGTGTTGCTGAGCTCACCGGTGCGTTCCTTCTTTTTAAGAATGTTCCAAACAGTTGTTTTGGCCGCGCCTAATGTTTTTGCTATCTCTCTGATGGGTTTGTTTTGTTTTTTCAGCCTAATGATGGCTTCACTGATAGTGACAGCTCTTTGGATCTCATCTTGAGAGTTGACAGCAATAGATTCCAAATGCAAATAGCAGACTGGAAATGAACTCTGGACCTTTTATCTGCTCATTGTAATTGGGATAATGAGGGAACAACACACACCTGGCCATGGAACAGCTGAGAAGCCAATTGTCCCATTACTTTTGGTCCCTTAACAAGTGGGAGCCACATATGCAAACTGTTATAATTCCTGCACCGTTCACCTGATTTGGATGTAAATACCCTCAAATTAAAGCTGACAGTCTGCAGTTAGAGCACATCTTGTTCGTTTAATTTCAAATCCATTGTGGTGGTGTATAGAGCCAAAAATGTTAGAAATGTGTCCATGTCCCAATATTTATGGACCTGACTGTACCTTCGATAGAAAATGATATTTTCTGTCCAGCTCTTGGACCCGTTGATAGTTTTCTTCAAAACGCCCCATGAATAGATTAGCCAGACTTATATCTGTAAAGAATAAATCAAGGCAACTGGACTTACTATAGATTTCTTGAAAACGTTTCACTCGTTCTTCCAACGAGCTTTCTCAATTCTGAGTGACTGTACAAGAATTATCTGGGAATAAATGTGTAACTATGTTTCAGTTACATATTTATTCCCAGAGAATTCTTGTACAGTCACTCAGAATTGAGAAAGCTCGTTGGAAGAACGAGTGAAACGTTTTCAAGAAATCTACAGTAAGTCCAGTTGCCTTGATTTATTCTTTACAGATATACCATGACCTGGATAAATGAGAACCTTCACAGATATATTAGCCAGACATGGCGCAAATTTCGTCCCCATTGCGGTACCTCTCTTCTGTAAATAAAGTGTGTCCTCAAAAGTAAACACATTATGTGTGAGGATAAATCTAATGCTGTCGAGTACAAACCACTTTTGTTCCTCTGGTATCTCAGGATCATTTTCAAGGTACCACTTTATACAATTGATACCCAATTCATGCAAAATGTTGGAGTACAAAGCTGTGACATCCAAGGTGACCCATCGGTACGTGCCTCTCCACTGTACTTCCTTCAGGGCCTGAATTAGAGACGTGGAGTCTCTTAGGTAGGAGGGTAGGGTCACACATATTTTTGTAGAAGGACATCCACATATTGGGATAGATTGCAAGTGAGAGAGGAGATGCCATAAATAATTGGTCAGCCTGGTGGGTTTTTATTATTTTTATGGATCTTAGGCAGATGGTAAAGTAAGGCCATTGTTGGATCAGATATTGAAATTAATGCTTTCTCTTTTTTATCCAATATGTGTGATGCAGATTCTATTAGAGCCCTAAAGTCCAATTTGTACTGGGCCGAAGGGTCAGTTTCTAAAGGTGAATAATAATCTGACAAAATTCGATTGGCTTCCTGAATATAATCCGTCCTATCCTGGATGACCATTCCTCCTCCCTTATCTGCATTGTGTATAACAATGTTGGTGTTTTCTTGACGTTTTTTCAAGGCTTCCCTCTCCTTTCAGAACCGGTTTAGGATGGATGCTGCGGAATTCATCCAACACCATACTATAAAAGGTCTCCATAAAATTCCCTTTGTGTTGAACGGGATAGTAGGTAGAAGGTGGTTTTAAACCTGTATGCTGATATGAGAGGGGATGGGGGTTCGAAAACACCCACTTGATCTGGCGTTAAGATGGGGGGAAGGGATAAAAAAGAATCTGGACCAGTGGTGGATATGAAGGTATTACTTGACTGATCCCCCTGGGGTGAAGTGGGCGAATTATGATGATTCATGTGGTTATTATTGATAGCTCCCAATGATTGGGTTGGGGAAATTGCATGGATGGTGATGAGTGAGTCCACCTCCAAATCAATAGGCGTTGAGAGGGATGAGGAGCCTGGCGGGATGGATAACTGCTCTGGAGAGTGATATTGTCGTCTGGCACTCAAAGGACAAAACGTGGTAGGTGGAAAGTGGAAAGTCCAGAGGGCCGCATTTAGACAGAGTCTCGGGCTCAAAGAGATTAGGTGGAATAAATGATGTATGTTTCTCTATTCCAATTTGGGCTGGGGACACCGCCTGAAAAACGGACGCACAACAGATGCCATCCGTGCTGTGTCCATGATTTTCACAGACCCATTGACTTCTTTGGGCATGCTTGGTCTGCTTCATGGATCAAAGTAGTACATGACTCCGTGATTTATTTATTTTTTGACCTACGTTCAGTAAAAAAATTACTGAAATGTGAACAGACACATTTAAATCAATGGGTACGTGTGCTGTCCGTGGAAAACGGAAATGTGGACCAGGCTAAAGGATGCCTTCACACGATGCAGATTTTATTGCAGAATTTTCTGCACCATTCAAGGTGAAAACCATCAGCAGAAACCGCAGCGGTCAAAATCCATCGTGTGAACCTTACTCTTAATATGTGGCAGGTTTTGTTGCAGAACATTTTTGCGATCTGTTCCATTCATGTGAGTTTGGTTATTTTGGCGGCAAGCGCATGGATTTCTGCAAGTCCCATTCAGGCGGATGGAAGTGATTTTCAGCCATGGAAAATTCTGCGACAAAATCTGCGTCGTGTGAAGGCGCCCTGAGGGTAGGTTCACACGATGGATTTTTGACAGCAGTGGTTTCTGCTGTGGGTTTTCACTTTGCATGGTGCAGACCTCATCTTGGTTTACCTCCATGCGATGGCGCTATACCATCAGCAGGCGCCGGCTGCAGCCTTCCGAGGGGTCCGGGCGGTAACTGCACTACGGGTGGACCAGGAAAACCACAAAAGTCCTCGGCCGCGCAGCCTCCCATTAGTAACCACGGGAGGCGGTTTCAGTGCAGTTTTCGGCACCAAATCCTCAACAACAAAAAAAGCACGCAGAACTTTACCATGGATTTCAATGGGGAATCTGTAAGTTAAAGCGTGCAATGCTTTATTTTATTTTTTTTACTTGTGGTTTTAAAAACCGCACCATGGAAAAAAAAAAAGCGTCCTGCCCATTCTTGGCGCAGATTCTGTGGCCAGAATATCCATTGAAAATGAGCAGGAATGAAAATCCTCTCTGAGACTGCGCCAAAAAACACACGTCGGGGGAAAAAAATACATGCAAAAAAACCTGATGCGTGTCAATTTTTTTTATTTTATCTCTAAAAATACTTGGTGTGAACTGTCTCTATAATGCCTCATTCACATGTCCGTGTTCGGTCAGTGATTTTGAGCCAAAACCAGGTGCAGATCCTTCCTTTATACCTGATGTCTGTGGAGACCCCAATCCTGGTTTTGGCTCACAATCACTGATGGAAATCACTGAGCAAACACTGACGTGTGAATGAGTTAACTCCTCCACGTGAACTCTTCACCGCCCTCCTCATCAACCGTTTTCCTTAAACACAATGCAGCTGTGGAAGCGTCTCCCTAGTAACAGCGCGACGCTTTCATGTCCTCTCCACCAAACTTCTTTGGCTTACGTCTCATTGGCCTGTTTGGCTGTCACTCAGCCGTACACCTTTCCCATTGGCCTGTTATGCCTGCAGGGGCCGGTTAGTGAACGAAGCCGTTCCCTAGGCAACCAGAGTGTCGCCCTACCAGAAGCGGGATAGTGAACCTGCTCTGTGATTGGTTACTTCGGCCGGGGCGGGAAAGAGTGATTGGAGAGTTGGCTTGTCAATCTCCCACCGCGGGCTGAGCAGCGGGTTAGGATGCGCTGAGGTGAAGCAGGAGTAGTAGTTAGCACATAGACGCTGCCTGCAGAGATGGTGAGAAACTTTCCGTGTGTCTGAGGTAAAATGACCGGGGGGTGCCGTGTACGTGTGTCTGTGCGCCCATTACCGCGGCTGCTTCGTTTTAGAGACTCTTCATTTGGGCTCATGAAGTAAATGCACTTTATTTTTTAGTATCTCATTAGTCTGTGAGGTGCTGCCACAGAAAAACGCCTCCTTCATACACAGATTTGCACTAGCGGTTTTTCTGTGGCTGTAAAAACACCAGCATGCGTTTTTTTTTTTTTGTCTTTTTTCCACCTGTTGTTGTGTTGTTGTGTTTTTTTTTTTTTTTTGGCCAAAGGTTTTCTGGTATTTTTTTTGCACACAGTGGGGGTCATTAATCAAAGAACAGCTTTTTATGGTGGGCTTTGATACCCCCGGCGCTGCAGGAGGATGCGCCCAATCTATGACGAGGTCCGTGCGCCCGCAGTGAAAGCGACTTCAGTCCCTGAATGGACTCGGCCGCACGGCGACGTGTTGCAGAAAAGACGCGCAACGTTTTTTTTTGTAATGATAATCGATGGTGTTGCAACGCGACATTGCTGCGACGAAACAGTCACAGAAAAAAAATCCCGCTTGGGTTTGTGTTTTTTTGCAACTGTCACATTGCAAGACCATCGATTACCATCATGTGGCGCGACTTTTGGCCGTACATTAACATTTACGCCTTCTATCGGGTGTAAATGTTGGTGAACTTTCCGGGACTGATGGTTCTCCATTGGCGAGGACAACGTTAAAAAACGCAGCGTAAGACAAAATAGTCACACTGGTGTAAAAAAAAAAAAAAAAAATGCAAAAAGGAGCTTGAGAATTTCTTTTTGCCGGCGTCAATTTTTTTAATGTTTACTTTTTGCCCCAAAAAAGTGCCTAAAAAAGTGTGTGATAGCGAGGTTGTATCCTGTCTTGTCTGATACGAGTGCGCAATTATGTGGCACACTTTACTGAAATTCACTAAAATTGACACCGCTGTGAAAGGGAAAAAAAAGTTATGCAACTTAAAGGGGTTTTCTGGGATTCTGATACTGATGACCGATCCTCAGATACACCGGACCACCCCACCGATCAGCTAGTTGAGAAGGCATCGGTGCTCCTGTGAGCGCTGCGTCCTTCTTTCAACTCGCCAAGCACAGCGCCGTACATTGTATAGTGGCTGTGTTTGGTGTTGCAGCTCAGCCCCATGACTTCAATGGGGTTGAGCTGCTCCTAGGCCACGTGACCGATGAAGGTGTCATCACTGGCCTAGGAAAAGCTGAGAGAAGGCTGCGGCACTACTGCCATCGTCGGTGCCTTCTCAAACAGCTGATCAGCGGAAGACCGATCAGATACTGATGAGCTATCCTGAGGAAAGTTATCGTCATGAAAACCCCTTTTAAAAGGCACATGAATCCGTCAGAGACCCCTGCACCGATTGTTACAGGGAAGAATACTATGCACGTCCCTTAAAGGGGTTGTCTCATCTCAGACAATGGGGGCATATGACTAGGCTCTGCCCCCATTGGCTGATAGGTGCAGGTCCCCGCTGGCACCCGCACCTTTATTAAGAACGGAGCCCTGAAAGTGGTGAAGGGCGCATGTGCAGCAGCCCTCCATTCATTTCTATGGGGCCGCCAAAAATAACCGAGTGCTAGCTTGGCTATCTCCGTCAGGCCCATAGAAGTGAATGGAAGCGGTGGCCGGCCATGCGCGGTGCCCTTTTACATTCACTTCTACGGGGTGGTGGTCGGGGTTCTACTTGGTGGTGGCCGGACTGGAGTTCTCCAGCTGGCACTTTGCGGGTCTCCATTCCCGATATAGGTGCGGGTCGCAGCTGTGGGACCCGCACCTATAAAACAATGGGGCATATCCTAACGATATGCCCCCATTGTCTGAGATGAGACAACCCCTTTAAGAGTAACTGCTCACGGTGTGGATTCGCTTAAAGCGCAGCGTAATACAGTACTAGCAAAGTGTATGAGATTAGACAATTCTTATGTTAAAGGGGTTCTGCAGTTTTTTTTAAACTGATGATCTACCCTCTGGATAGATCATCAGCATCTAATCGGCGGGGGTCCCACACCCGGGACCCCCGCCGATCAGCTGTTTTAAGAAGGCAGCGGCACTGGCAGTAGCGCCGCGGCCTTCTCGCTGTTTACAGTGGGCCCAGTGATGTCACGACTAGTATCAATGGCCTGGGTGCGGCTAAGCTCCATTCAAGTGAACAGAGCTAAGCCCCGCCCAGGCTATTGATACTAGTCGTGACATCACTGGGCCCTGCGGTAAACAGCGAGAAGGCGCCTCTGCCTTCTCAAACAGCTGATCGGCAGGGGTCCCGGATTTAAAAAAAAACTGCAGAACCCCTTTAAACTTTGCTTTTTTTTTCTTCCATGCGGAAATTGAAATCTTCAGCATGTCCATTGTTTGTGCGATTCCGCACCTTCTGTACAGTGATTTTCCCCATAGACCTCAATGGAGTTTCTAAGATAAACAAAAAATCTGCACCAAAAATCGTATAAAACTGCACAAAAAGGCATTAAAACCTCGACAAATAGTGCAGATTTATATGCGTTTTTTGTGCAGTTTTGGTGTGCGGATTTTCGGCACACAAATCTGCGCTGCGTGGAGGTATCCTAAGGGCGCCTTCACACGCTGCAGATTTTGTATCGGAGATTTCCGTGACTATTCGGTTCCATTAATTTGAATGAGGCGGCAGACACATGGATTTCTGCATGTCCGATTCAGGTGAATGGAAATGACTTTTCATTCATGGAAATTTCTGCAACACAATCTGCAGCTTGTGAAAGGGTTGTCTGAGCCCCAAGCCAAAGGGCTGGGATGTGTTAAAAAGAGAGAAACCCACTTATATTTTTATCGGCGGTCCATTCCAGTGCTGTACCCTTTTTGTGGGCATGTGCACTGTTGCAGCCATTCACTAGCCTCAGCGGTGGCATGTTCCCAAGTGGCACATAACCACTGAGCCTCTGTGGCCACATGCCACTTAGGGACCCGTCACTGTGAAGTCCAGAGAATGGCTGCAACAGTGCACATGACCACGGACTGGACAGGAGCCTAATTGCTGGAATGGAGCATCAGTAAATGGGTGAGGCCTCATGCCCAGGGCTGCAATACACGGGCACCAGCCATGTGCACCCCGCATCATAGATGCGTACCCATTCACTTGAATGGGTCCGCAATCCGGAAGGTCGGTCCGGAACGGAGGCACAGAAGCACTACTGAGCGCTTCCATGGGGTTTCTGTCCGTGCCTCCGCACCGCAAAAAAGTAGTACATGCGCTACTTTTTTGCAGTGCAGACCGTCTGATGTGGCTCGCAGACTCCATTCAAGTGAGTTGGTCCACAAGAAGTATGCGGCGGCCCTACGGTTGGTGCCTGTGCATTGCGAACCACAATTTGCCTTCCAGCACACGGTCGTTTGCATAAGGCCTAAATTTGGTTTTGGGGTCGGACAGCCCCTATCTGGGCTCCTTTGGACAACAGCTGTAGCTTGATAGTTAAAGGGATTGTTCAGGATTTTATCATTGATGGCTTTATCCTCAGGATAGGAGACAGTAGGGAATAGAAGAATATCTGCACGCTGCTCAGGAGGGGAACGGGTAAGAAACAATCTCGTTCAGATTCTTTATTTAGCAATGCATATGACGCGTTTCAGAGACAAATGGGCTCCTTCTTCAGATAACATCCGGACCAGGATAGGTCTTTACTCCGGTAGATCTGGACGAGTAATATGCCTCCAATGAGTGGAACAGATTTCCCCTGAAACAGAATTTGTAGGGAAAATGAATGTGAATGCAGAAGCACAGTGTGAATATCCCCCAAGTTATATCTGAGAAATGCTTATGCTATTGTAACTTTGCAGCCAATGACCGGTCAGTGACTCCAGGCAGCAGAATTCAGTCCGGAACCAAGGATTTTTCTTCACCATTACATTGAGTACTGCTTCAGAAGAAGAGATCATGGAGCCTCTGAGACGTGACGACCTACAGGTCAGTAAGTGATCCTCACTGACCGATGCTTTGTGTTAGTGAAGATTATTCATCTGTGGTTTAGGCCTCTTGCACACGGCCGTTGTTCGGGCACCATCCATGTATCTGCCGTGACCAATCTAGACCCAATTATCTTGAATAGGTCTGTGATCTGTCCGCACCACAAAAAAATAGTTATATTTTTTTTTGCGGTGCGGAGGCACAGACTGAAACACTGCGGAAGCACTGCCTTGCAGCTCCAGATTGTGGACCCATACACACACTGCAACAGAAATTGACCTATGGTGCGGATTCTAAATTCCACCGCATGTCATCTTTTGTTACAGATTTCCGCTCTGGATTTAACCCTTTGCACTGTACAGGATGAGATCCGCAGCATTTCAAAGGGGGGAATCTGTGATGGGAATCTGCAGCATAAATTGACATGCTGCTGTTTTTAACGGCTTCTGCCCAGAGTTTTGTTTTTTGTGTCATTTTTGCGTTTACGTTTTTTACTCCCTGCCTTTTTATTTTTCCTGGTCAGGAAAGGGTTTAAAGGGCATCTCTCAGCATATTTGTACCTTTTGAAATGTTTTCACTGCCTGCCCATGTGAATCAAAGGTGCAGAGGACTCAGCAATTGCAGAGAGAGCAGAGCCTCTAGGTGTAATGGTAACGCCCCCGTTGCTCCTAGAGGCTCATTTGCATATATTAAAGCATCATTTTTCTCAGTAATTCTGGCCCATATGAACATGGGACCAACACGGGTGCCTTCAGCTGCCAAGTTCACATGTAACAGGTCATCCAGTGTCATAGGGACAAATCTGCTGACAGATGCACTTTAAATCCACACTACAGGTACATTTATGTTGTGGAATTTCTCTATAGTGTGTGGTGAGAGTCCTTCAGATCTCCTCCACATTGCTTCTACTGTAAAAGTCATAGTGTGTATACCACGTGTGGATATTCTCTAAGGGTTTATGCACACGTTGCGTTCATGGGTTTTTCATGCAGAAAGCCTGATGTGTGAATAAACCCTTAGAGCTGATGTACACAGTCAGTTTGCAGGCTGTTTTAGTGGTAAGAAAGCATTGCTTCATGTGTGGAATGACGTAGTACATATGGCACCAGATGGTGCATGTATGGCATGACACTGAGGCTTTGTTCTAGGGAGTCATACCGTCTCTATGCCCTTCGGTGGTAGTCTCCACACTCCAGCTGTTGTAGAATTGCAACTCCCAGCATGCACAATTAGGGCTCTTTCACACGAGTGGATCCCGTGCGGTAATCCGCTGTGTGAAAGAGAGCCAAGCCCCATTCCGGACAGCAGAGACACGGAGCATTAACATGATTGATGACGCTCCGTGCCTCTCTGTGATCTTTTTACTACAAAATCACAGTGAGATAAAGTTGTCACCGTGATTTTGGAGTAAAAAGATCAGACAGGCACAGAGCATTATCAGTCATGTTAATGCTCCGTGTCTCTGCTGTCCGGAACGGGGCTTGGCTCTCATTCATGCTGCGGATTACCCGCACGGCATCCGCTTGTGTGAAAGAGCCCTTAGCAAGTTCTGAGTTAGAAGTCACTTGAAGGGCCTGTTTTCATAAGCCCTTAGGGCAGGTGTGGATGACTTTAGAAAGGTGCAGTTTTCCTGTTGTAACCTGGGAAGGGCTTGAATTCAGTGCAACAGAATGAAAATGAGAATACATCACTGATGAGATGCATTCACAGGCAGAATACACAGCAGTAAGATCCAGTAACTCACTGGTGACATCTTCTGATTGTCGATGCTTCCTTTCACCATGTTCTCCGGAACGCCCAGATCACCATAACATTTCTCTGTAGACTTTGCTCTCTAGAAATGTTGGGCTACCCGCACACGGGTGTGGGGAGACTAGCAGAAAATCCACACAAAATTCTGTGCATTTCTGCACCAAAATCTGCATGTGGTACTTGCGGCTTTTGATGCGGATATGATGCGATGCATATCTTTTTGCAGCAGTTCTCACCCTTGTATTGAAAAGGGTGAAATCCACACAAAAGAACTGGACAAAGAATTGACATTCTGTGCATTTTAAAGAAATTGGCAAAGTGTACGTGAAACTTGTGTAATCTAATACTCTTTGCTGGTACTGTTTTACACAGCGGTTTTTCCACACGAGAAACTGTGTGTAATCCACAAAGTGTGCAGGTAGCCCTAGGTTCCTTACTTTTCTTGCATCATCCCCCAACTTCTGTGCAGGCAGAATGATTAACATCTTCATGCCTGCCTATGCTGCAGACCTAAAGTGGGCACAAGATTGCAGTGGTGAACAGTGGAGCATGTTGCTGATGGATGCCAAGTTCCACTGCGGTTTTTAGTTTCATCATCGCTTTGACAAAGTAGAAAGTGGCGCTCGCTGCTGCTGTCTGCTTTCCATGGGAACCTTTCATGATCAACCGGTCACGTCAGCTCTATTTACTTGAATGGCGCTTAGCTGCAATCCCAGTCAAAGCCCATGGATGTGTGTGGTGCTGTTCCTGGATAAAAAAAAAAGACCCTTTTTACATTTTGGGTATACACCAGTCAGCCATAAAACCAAAACATCTGGCAGATGACGTGAATAAGGGTCTTTTCACAAAAAAAAGGGGGTAGATTTATTAAAAATGGTGGAAAACTCGCATTATTGCTCATAGCCGCCAATCAGATTGATCCTCTCATTTTCCAAAGTAGCTCTGAAAAATTAAAGGTGCAATCTGATTAGTGGCAATGGGCCACAGTGGCAGTTTTCCAGTATTTTCGTAGTGCTGCTTTAAGACAGTTTTCTTGCAGTTTTTTTTTTAAGAATCTCTTCATGCTCTGAGTCTAATTTCCCATATATTAAAGGAAAAGTATGACAAAAGAACGCAAGAAAAATTTGACAAAAAAAAAATGCCATACCATGGTGCTTACAAGATATATTGTGGCAGCACCCTAACATTAAATGTCTTATGTCACTGGCGTCTCTCAAGAAATTGAACAGTAAGTTCTTGAGGGATTATCCAGTTTTTATTTTTTATGTTGTGTCCCCCCCCGTCGATGTGTAATATGATTGATTATTGCCTTACCGGGCCTGCGATGATCTCTCCTGTCTAAATAAATGGCCGGTGCTTCCAGGATCACGTGCCGTACATTTGGCAAGTGATCCTAGCCAGGTTACTACCTGCAATGTACACGAGTTGCACAGATACAACCAGGCACCCTTGGGTGCTCACTGTGCAGAGTGCCCATACTGACTGTCCACCACCGAGAGCTTCTGTAATTGACATGTGAACACCAGAAATGGACCATGGAGCAGTGGAGGAAGGAGACCTGGTTTTATGAATCATGTGGATGGCCGGGTGCATGTGCATCACTTACCTGGGGAAGAGATGGCACCAGGCTGCACTATGAGGAGAAGACAAGCTGGCAGTGTGATCCTCTGAGAAATGTTCTGCTGGAAACCTTGGGACCTGGCACTCATAAGGATGTGACATATAGCCTCTACCTAAACAACGTTCAGACAAGTACTCCCCTTCTCCATGGCAGCGGTATTCCCTAATGGCAGCCCCTCTTTCAGTAGGATAAAGTCCTGGCCACACTGTAGAAATTGTTCAGGAGTGGAGGAACATGAAGAAAAGTTCAACGTGATGACCTGACCTCCAGGCTCTCCAGAGCTTAGGCTACTTTCCTACTAGCGTTTTTGCTGGATCCGGAAGGGTCCAGCAAAAGTCGCTTCCGTTACTGATTATACAACCGTCTGCATCCGTTATGAACGGATCCGGTTGTATTATCTTTAACATTGCCAAGACGGAACCGTCATGAACTCCATTGAAAGTCCATGGGGGACGGATCTGTTTTCTATTGTGGCAGAGAAAACGGATCCGTCCCCATTGACTTGCATTGGGGTTAATGTCTTGCTCCGTATCCCAGGACGGAAAGCAAAATACAACATGTTGTAGTTTGCTCTCTGGTATAGGAACGGAACGCATTTTGGAGCGTCCAGTTCAGTTTTGTCCCCATTGACAATAAATAGGGACAAAACTGAAGCGTTTTTTTTTTTGCCGGTATTGAGCCCCTATGACAGAACTCAATACCGGAAAACTTAAACGCTAGTCTGAAAGTAGCCTTAATCTGATCTGTGGAAAGTGCTGGGAAAACCAGTACAATCCACTGAGGCCTCGCAATTTACAGGACTTAAAGGATGCTGTAAGACTGCCAACTTCTTGGTGCCAGGTATCACAGGACACCTCCAGAGGTCTTGTGGGGTCCATGTCCTGATGGATTGGAGCAGATTTTGGCTGAACGTGTGGGACCTACACAATAATAAGCAGGGAGTTTTAATGTTATGGCTGATTGCTGTATGTGAAGAGTCAGATAAGGTAAAAAACGTGAACAGACGTTCACTTCATTAGTCTGCGGACTTGTGTTTGTAAGTTAAAACTGACTAGATCATTCGTCAACTTGGTCAAGTGTGTTTGGTCATGTTAGAACAAGCGTGGGTCTGGATGACTGGTCAGATCACTCCTGGGTACTGGTGTGAATATATACTTTTCATGCACGCAATCCTTTCCCAGTCTGTAGGTGCCCAAGTACAGGGCGTCCGATCCTTCTCTCTTCTGACATCATTTGTCAGGACAGAGTTGTGAGCTCCCCATTAGGGTGCCTTCACATGTGGTGAAAAAATCCACCAGAAAATACGCAGGTGCAGATTTCTGTATGGATTACATCCCCCCCCCCCCCTCCATTGAAATGAATGACTACTGCCACACATTATTGTTTATCAGGGGAACACAGGGTGTGACGCTTTTCAGCCCCATAGGATAACATGGGTGAAGTCGTCTTTTTTTTTGTTTTTGTTTTTTTGCAGCGTATTTTCTGGCGCATTTTTCTGCCGTATGTGAAGGCACCCTTTGATTCACGTCTGTCCCCACTGAAAATGGCAGGGTTAGTTGACAATAGTGTGAGTATGGGCCTTAAAGGGGATCTTTCACAGTTTTATTTATTTATTTATTTTTTTAATATTGGAAAACCACTGATTTGTGAACAAACACATTAAAATCAATGGGTTCATGTGCTGCCTATGGAAAATGAAATGTCTGTTAAAAACGGATATGTGAACAAGGCCTTAAAAGGGTATTCCATGATTTTACAAGTGATAGGTGGAGGTTATCCTAAAGCTAGGACCAGACCAGAGTACCTGCTGCATGTGATCTCGGAGACAAGTTAGTGTATGTATATATATGTGTGTGTATATATATATATATATATATATATATATATATATATATATATATGTGTGTGTTGTTTTTATTTTTATTTGGTTCATGTGTAGTGACATTTACAGCTAAACTAGAATATCTGAAGACACCGGAAAAGCCATAGCAGCAGCTAATAGAAGAATACGCAGTGTACAAGGACATGCAAATCAGTACAGGGAGATCCTAATGTCATTTATGTTTATTCTTTTCTTTGAAGAGGGTGGAAGTTGAGTTGAAGTGCGTGAATTGTGACTTCCTGTCGGTTATGCCCCTTATAGCTCCTAATGTAATTACCGCTATTCTGATAAGTAGTGATGTCCTTTCTGCTGCTTGTCCAGTGGGTCATTCTGGAAGCGTTCCACCCTGAAATTTAGAACATACAGTGACAGTAAAAGCATCCTTAGAGATCAAGTTCAGCTTGGCATAAAAATCAAGAATGGGGGCCCTATATAAAACAGTAGGGTTCGTGGTGTGCGCACAGTATGTAGTGGTCCAAGGAAGGACAACCAGTGAATCGGTGGCAGGGTCATGGGCGGCCAAGGCTTATTCTTCTGCCGGTGGAGCAAAGCTAGCCAGTCTGGTCTGATGGCACAGAAGAGCTACTGTAATAGAAACTGGTACTGCTGGCTGTGATAGAAAGATGTCAGCCACATGGCTATGAAGTGACAGTACCAATGCTGAACCCCTGTCCGCTACTGAAACACAAACAGTAGGCATGTGAGAACCTGACCATGGAGCAATGGAAGAAGGCAGCTTTGTCAGAATCACCTTTCCTTTTACATCAGGTGGACATGCTTCACTTACCTGGGGTGGAGATTGCGCCAGGATGTGAAATGGGAAGAGGCTAAGCCACTGGAGTCAGTATGAATGCGCTGGGCAATGTTCTGCCCAGAAGCCTTGGGTCCTGGCATCATGTGGAAATTACACTGAAGTACCACCTACCTAAACATTGTACAGACAAAGTACAAAAATCTTCAGGAATGATTTGAGGAACCTGACAAAGAGTTCAAGGGGATGGCTTAGCCTTCAAATTCAACAGGTCTCAATCCAATTTGAGCATCTGTGGGATACTGGAAAAACAAGTCCGATCCCCGGAGGCCCCACCTCACAATTTTCAGGACTGAAAGGTATTGTCCAGCCCTTTTACAAGAGGTAGCCTGTCCTCATGATAGACCTTCACTATCTGATCGGTGGGGATCAGACACCCCGCAAAACCAACCATCAGCTGCTCTGTAGTAGCCCCCGTGCTTGTGCAGTGGATAAATGCAGAGCCACAACAGAGCAGCTGATCAGCGGTGTGTAGAACCGCTGCAATCGGATAATGATGGCCTATACGGAGGATAGGACATCCCCTTTAAAGATGTACTGCTACTAATGTCCTGGTCCCAGATATCACAGGACACTTTCAGAGGACCTGTAGATTCCAGGCAGAGGCAGGTCAGAATTTTATGGCACCATAAGGGTCCTATAAATATTAGGCAGATGGATTAATCTTATGGCTGATCAGTGTACATTTATTATGTTTAGCCAACCCTTAGAATACAGTAGGAGAACCAGTTGACCTATTTTCCTCTTATGGGGCTCTTGCCCTTCTGGCCTTTTAGAACATATAGACCTCATAGAGGGGCGTCACCCATTCAGAACCCTTCTTTGTGGGCCAGAACTTTTTAAGTGGCTCCCATTCTGACAGACTGGTGTCGTCCTTGTGTATTACATGGACATCCACTTACCTGAATGACCACTGTATAATAAATCAGTATCCCAGTAGTAGGGATGGCGTTCGCAGCTTTACACTTTTGTAGATCCTTTTGTCCCATCTGCAACCGTGAGAAATAATGATAACCCAGACTTGGCGCACCATCATAGTGGATGCCGGGTTACAGCCTAGGATCGCCATCCTATCTTGAAGCACGCCATAAAATTCAGCACATTCGCTAGAAGCGCGGTGCCATTCATTACAGGAGAATACCGCTGATCTGCAGCCTCCTTTTATGATTCAGTGATTTACAATTCACGATGGTTTCCAATTAACAAGTTTAATCTCTATGGAAAAGAATAATTATTGTACAGTGACATTTGAACGGTGTCACTGGATTTCAGCTTCGAAATCTATTATCTTTGTGTCATTTACATGTTTGGTTAAAACCACTTATTTCCTTCATAATTACATGTCACAATTTGTTTCCACTCGGAGTTCAGGTTTATACTGTAATTAAGCAACAGAAGAGAAATCCCAGCCCCAAATTAACATGTAATGAATGTTTTGGTGGCAACGTGACTGCTTGTACACGTGTAGTTTTATCTGGGGGTACTTTTGTAGTCTTTTTAGCATGATCCCTCGCCTTTAGTATGAGCTAGCCAGAGGGGGGCCCTCCATGGCTATGCTTAAAGGCAATGTATCGCCTATGTATTAAAGCACATACTGAAAATGTTTTTGTAATCCGTTTTGAAATTCGTATTGTAGATTTTTTTTTTTTCCATTTTCTCTGCAGGATTTTGGATGGGGCCACCTTACCTGGTCAGAGATATGCTTTACAGCAGCCCTTCGGGAATCTGTAGTCTGGAGAGGACTCATTGGGGGTCTTTTTATCAAAGACCGGCGTTTTACACCTGACATTGATACCCCATGTGTTGCCGGAGGATGCGCCTAATTTATTACAAGGCGCACACCTTTGTCATAAATTGGTCCCATCATCCGCTAATGCGTGTGCCTAGAACCCCTGACTGTTGTAGATTTCAGTCATATGCCTGATAACAGGTGTAAATGTTGAGTTTGTCAGCCGATGTCCCCACCCCCACGACTTCCCAGTGACGAGGACGGCATAAAAATGTTGCATGGGCCTAAATATAGTTGCACAGACTATACCAGTTTCCTTTGTACTGCTCTTTGATAAATAGCTCCCATTGTTTTCTGTCGGGAAGTATTGTGGGTATGCTTCATGCAGAGGTCATTGTGCAGGGAGGGGAGAAGGGGAGTTGTGACCGTCATGTTCTAGCCAGCTTTATAATGGAGCTGATGGCTTTTAGGCTTCGTTCTTTCTCTTACTATTCCCATACTTCATTAGAAGATCTGGCAGGCTCATCCGGCACAGAGCAGCCTGGCGGATCTCCTAGTATCTGACGTTGCTGGGTACCCATTGGCTGCAATGAGATCTGGCAGATTTCCGGCATAAATGCCATGTTTCGTCCAGACGAAAACAGTTACATGCAACCATTTCTGTTCTGCGTTTGTGCCAGATCTCCTTAACGGAGACGTGAACATAGTCTTGGTGAATCTTGCATGTCCTCTCCTACAGCCATGTTTTACTGCGGCCTGATTAGGAGTGACCCAGGACAGGTCTGTGCAGGGTGGAGAGGTAGTGAATGGTATAGCAGACCGCACTCTTTGTGACTACTTCATTATCTGGGTACAAATACTGGCCATTCAAACAGGATGTCAGGTTAGATTTTTTTGGTGGTTGGGGCCGTATTTGCAAATTTCTTCAGACCCGTCTGAATCCTGTTAACGGAAGCCCCAGACCAGGCCAAAGATCCGTCATGATGACCACATTGCCATTTTAGCTCGTAACTTCATCTTGCATCGCAGAGAACACACAGCAACCTGTGGGTTTGGGGTACGAACAAAAGATTGATCCTCTTGAGCCTTGTCACCCACTTTCTTTTGACTATTAATGGCCGCTCTGTGCTCCTCTCATCAAATAAGTAAGCAAATGTAGGTGACCCTATAGACAGCCAGCCTCTTGTATGACCCCCTCCTTCCATGAATGATTGCATTTCAGCTGAAGAATGATTATTTTTACCCAGTCCCAAGCAGTTAAGTTCTTCATTTATATTCCCCGTCTGTTTGAGAGCTGGCGGTGACAGTATAAATTGTGATGCATTTCTTCCATTTACATCTGACTTGTGAGGAATAAGTTTATTTATTTTTTTTCTTGTTTTTTTTAAAATATTTTTTATTTTTTTTAAAGAATGCAGTGTAGGCGATTGGGGAGGGGGGGTTTGCGGGGAGGTTAAGCCTTTGTATCCCTTTTTGTTTCATTACTCATGCGAGAGATTGAAGTGTGCCGTGGCTGGAAGGTGCTGAGATGGGCTGTTATTTGGATATCCTATGCACGCCCAGAATTTCTCACAAAGGAAGGGAGTGCAATGGCTGGCAATTATAATTCAGAAGAGCGCGTCCTACAGCAATTACCAGAGCCGGCTCTAGGAGAGCAGGGGTGCTATATGTCTGGAAATTGGAGCTGCAGCAGTAACAGCCTCTTGTGCCGTGCACATTATAGTCCAGTAACCGAGATCCAAATTCATTTCACAGCTGTAATTGAATCCTCTGGCTGATGCCGGAGAAATCTTTGATATCTCGCAGCCCCTGTTGCTATACGGAATGCCTTCTTACATATTTGCATTATGTCTTGCAAAGCAGCAGCTGATACATTATGGAGTCTCTCCGGGGGATTCATTCGCTTCAAATGCTCAGAACTTTGAAAGCTAAAAAATAAATAAAAAAAGTAAAATTAAAAGATGAATTTGTGCCAATATCTTCCGTTTATTTCCTCAAATTATGCTTATTTTGTAAAAGCTCTTGGATGGTATAACTATAGCCATTACCTGCACGGTGCATACAACATCAGGCTGTTCGCCTGTCACTTTTATTTTTCTAACGCTCATGTTGCCCACCCACAGTCAGGGCGGCCATATTGTTGACTGAACTGATTTTATTTTTTATTTTTTTCAGAAACGTGCAACATGTCAATTTGTTACGGAGCATGGCTGTCAGCTAAAATTTATCTTCCTCCTAAATCCCATCTTTTTATGTTGTTGCCTATTTCACTTCATTTGGGAAAGAAAATGGGAGGGAGGGGGTGTCTGAATTTGTCTGTAGCTGGAAATTTGCAGCTATAATGCTGTGAATTATAGGGATTTTATTGGACAAACATGGCTGCTTCCTTCGAATAGGTTTTGTACAGTATTGCATCTTAGCTCCATTATAGAGAACGGTGCTGCGCTGACATACTGCACATAATCTGTAAGCGGGTGTGAGGGTACCTTGCAGCCATGCTTTTCTAGACTTGCTGCATTCAGTTGTCCCCTTACCTGAGCTGGTCTTCCTTCCAGGATGGAGGATCTTGGTCTTCCTCAATGCTTTGTGCGGAAGGAAATATAGGCCCTTTTTTCCACTCCTGGATAACCCCTTCATTAAACTGCGGACAGCACACAGATCTTGTCCCGTGTGCTGTCCGCATCCGTTTGTCCGTTACGTGGCCCCGCAAAAAATTGAACATGTCCTATTCTTGTCCATTTTATGGGCAAGGGTAGGACCGCTCTATAGAGGGCAAAACGTTTCCGTTTCATGTAATGCACACATGGCCAGTATCCGTGGGCATGAGCCCTAAGGCGACATTCACATGACCATAGTTTTAGTCTGCGTCTGATCCGCATTTTTTTGTGGCTCGCACGCAGACCCATTCATTTTGGTGGAGCTGCAAAAAAGAGCGGACAGCACGCAGATGTCGTCCGTGTGCCGTCCGCATCTGTGCCTGCAAATTATAGAACGTGTCCTATTGTCCATTTTACAGACAAGAATAAGCATTTTTACTATGGGGCCTGTGAAAAGTGTGGGGTGCACATGGACCGCTTCTGTGTTTTGTGGATACGTGACTTTTGGGCCGCAAAAACAATACGGTCATGTAAATGTAGCCTCCTACAGTACCAGCAAAGTGAATGAGATTTCAGAAACGTCATGTACGCTTTGCTTTTTCATTCCATGCGGAAGTTGCCCTGCCGTGTGGATTTTACCCTTTTTTTCAATGCAAGGGTGAGATCTGTAGCTAAACTACAATAAAAAAAAAACGCTTGCCGTTTTTGCTGCGGCTTTTTTGTGGAATTTCTGTAAAACGGCCCCCACCCATGTGCAGGTAGCCTTACTGTGTTGTGTATACAGCTCCTATGTGTCCTTTTGTTGTTTACTGCAAATAAAGCGCTCTGATCCTCTATTAATACTCCGATCTGTCTTGTACTTCTTGATAACTTACCAAATGTGCATGTGAGATTTTTGCACAGATGACATTGCCTTTAAAGAGAGTTTTGTCAGCAGCGCATACGCCCGTCACTCGAGATACGTCTGCACTGCTCTCCCTGTCACCTATACAGGTAACAGTGTATGAGAAATCTTCACCCTTTTTTGCATTTCTTTGATGCATTTGCAGTGTGTTCATGTTGGAAGCTGCTTTTCTCAGTCTGTGGGAGGATCACCTTGGCTGACTCTTAAAGGGGTGGTCCACTTTTATTTTATTATATTGACCTATCCTCACCCGGGACCCCTGACGATCAGCTGTTTAAAGAGAAAGCAGTGCTCGTAGGAGCCTGTCTTCTCTTAATTGTTTACCTGATCGCAACCGCAGCATTGAGCAGTGTAATTACAGCTCAGCCGTCCTATTCGCTTCAATGGGACGGCTTTGTAGTATTTATTTCAATAGGGACGGAGTGAATGGGACGGAGCAATTGTAATTGCACTGCTCAACGCAGCAGTTGTGATGGTGAGCAGATAAACAATGAAGAGAAGGCAGTGCTCGTATAAGCGCTGCTTGCTTTTCAGCTGAAAGGTAGGGGTCCCGGGTGTCGATCCCCCGCCGATCTGATATTGAGGATCTATCCTGAGCATAGGTCCTCAATATGAAGATGCAGTTCACATCTTGCTTTTGCATGTGTACAGGGTAAGCTTCTGATGTACATGCTAAATGTGTCCATAGGCCTCCATGTACTTACAAATATTACCATAGGAGTCAATTGCTGATGTATAACTGTACGGTAAGTAGTATACAGTGAGGTTCGCTCCCAATGTGGACAGAACGGATATGGGATCAGAGCCCTTAGCTTGGACTATAAGGTTTATTGAGAATTATTGTCTGTAGTATGCTATAGCATTTCATGAACTGTACACAGGAAAACATACAACGTCCTATATGATCTCATGTCTTTGTGGCCGTGCTCAGGACCAGGGTGATTTTTAAATTTTCTTTTCCATCAGACCTATTGAAATGTTGGTGTTATTCAAAATGTCACCCCTGCACCCCCTGTTATACCTTATGGTATCTACAAGGTGCCCATAGCTTCCAAGCAGCCGGTCTCATTAAGATAACGAACATTTTTTTTAGGCTGATGTTCCTTATTACTGTTAAGGTCTGCTGTAAAGGATTGGACTGCCCTAGGAGATGGGCCGAGCAGACGGCAGCTCCACTTGCCACCAGGGTCTCTTTCCTATGGGATGATTTAAAAATTCACCTATTAGATCTTATTGATGATATGTCCTTTTGTGTACGACGGCGTCCACGGATGATGGGAAACGTGGATCCCCAGTCCAACATGGCAAGTATTGACCTTTTCCTTCCACATCTGTATAACCAAATGACAGGTGATATCTATTAGATTGGTGGGGGTCCTACTGCTGGAACCCCCACTGATCACAATAACGAGGACATTCATCTCAATCGGACCACAAGAGGTAGCCAAGTTCAGTGCTTGTCTTTTTTCAGCTGGTCCCATAGAGATGAATAGAGTGGCCTTGTGCGTGCCCGTCCTGAACTCTCCTTTCATTTTTGGGGGCACTGCGGGGTGCGGGTCCCCCTTCTCTTGGTGTGTGTCCCAGCGGTATGACCCCAGCTGATCTAATAGTTATCCCCTATCCTATGGCAAGAGGGGAATACTTGAAATTACCGGAATACCCCTATAACAGCCTTGCTGGATTTGGTCTTGGACTAGAGACGTACGACACGCGCTCTGGGTCAGGTTGAGGGCATGGATTTTTACATTGCCATTCTGCGGAAATCCCATCTGTTTACTGCTTAGTGGTTCAGGTATTGTGTATTTTTTTTTTTTTTTCTTCTCTTTAATACTATTTTGGGAGTAAATTGCACAATTTGAAATCCTCTGAAGATAAATTTAGATGAAGGCTGTGCCTCAGGGTAACTGACCCCAGTCACCGTAAGATATGGCGTTTTTATTCATTTATTTTTAACCCTCCCCCTCCCCAAATCTAATTTTCTCCGGTGAGGCTCAGAATGAGTTACAGCTGGAATCGCAGCTTAACCTATTAAGAGCATCTAAATATTCCTTCTCATTTGGCCGCTGTACCCATTTTTCCAGGAAGCCATGCGCGCTACGGAGGTGTATAACCTTAATGGCTTGTTGTATGCCATTAAAAGGTATTGTACACTCATAAAAGAATGACATTTTGATCAATGCTGTTAAAAGAATTATTGTCTTAACACAGAAAAGCTTTCCTGTTACAAGTTTAAAAATATGCCTTTAAAAGCTTTTTATTGAATATCTCTGTGTCCCGGAGAAGGCAAGGCTGTTTTGGCACGTGCTTGCTCTGAAATATTCTGCATTTAAGCCTACATACAAAAGCTGCGTGCTCGACTGGGGGAGGAGCTGTGCGTCTACTACATACACCGAGATATCTGCCTCCGATCCCCCCGAGACATCCATTCTGTCTGGCTCCACAAATTCACATAACAAATAGAGTGTAGAGGTGTCAGAAGAGCTCCGAGCTCTCCTTCTGCATGTAGATCTCCCTTTTATTTATACACCCCGAGACATTTATAACCCAGACTGCATGATGAAAAGAGCAAGAGGGCTGGAGGCGTACTAGCTTCTTAAAGGGGAAGCATACATCACTGGGAAGCATAGTTCTTGTGTTATTAGATTTGGGGGGGAACCTGTGTACTTCTAAGGAAGAGCTTACTTTCATGGCTATTTCTTTTCATTATCTTTGGTAGGAACAGCCATGAGGATTTGCTTTGGTCTTGTACAAATATCCAGTAACATAAAAAGTGGAATGTGATGGTGTCTTAGGGTACTTTCACACTTGTGTTGTTGGATTCCGGCAGGCAGTTCCGTCGCCAGTAATAAAGTTATAAAGTTATGTACAGCTTTGATGCTCATTAAAAAATGGTGTAAAGGACCCTGTCTTCGGGACAAACAAGATTATCTGCATATGATTATTAAAATTGAATGGCTCTAAATCAAATAGAGGCGCTTTAAATCGAATGTAAAAATGGTGTAAAGGTAAGGCTACTTTCACACTTGCGTTGTTGTTTTTCGGTATTGAGATCTGGCAGAGTGTCTCGATACTGGGAAAAAAAAAAACTTTCAGTTTAGTCCCCATGCATTCTGAATGGAAAGAGATCCGTTCAGGATGCATCAGGATGTCTTCCGTTATGTCAGCATTCCGTTTTGTGACTGGACACAAACCGCCGCAATCTGCGGGTTTAGTGTCTGGTCATAGTAACTGAAAAAAACCGGGTCTGGCACTGAAAACAATGAATGGAGCCTAAAAAAACAGATCAGTCACCCATTGACTTTCAATGTATTTAGTGCCGGATCTATTTATTTTTTTATATATATATATATATATATATATATATATATATATATATACTGCTCAAAAAAATAAAGGGAACACTTAAACAACACAATGTAACTCCAAGTCAATCACACTTCTGTGAAATCAAACTGTCCACTTAGGAAGCAACACTGAGTGACGATCAATTTCACATGCTGTTGTGCAAATGGGATAGACAACAGGTGGAAATTATAGGCAATTAGCAAGACCCCCCCAATAAAGGAGTGGTTCTGCAGGTGGTGACCACAGACCACTTCTCAGTTCCTATGCTTCCTGGCTGATGTTTTGGTCACTTTTGAATGCTGGCGGTGCTTTCACTCTAGTGGTAGTATGAGACGTTGTCTACAACCCACACAAGTGGCTCAGGTAGTGCAGCTTATCCAGGATGGCACATCAATGCGAGCTGTGGGAGGAAGAAGGTTTGCTGTGTCTGTCAGCGTAGTGTCCAGAGCATGGAGGCGCTACCAGGAGACAGGCCAGTACATCAGGAGACGTGGAGGAGGCGGTAGGAGGGCAAGAACCCAGCAGCAGGACCGCTACCTCCGAATTTGTGCAAGGAGGAACAGGAGGAGCACTGCCAGAGCCCTGCAAAATGACCTCCAGCAGGCCACAAATGTGCATGTGTCTGCTCAAACGGTCAGAAACAGACTCCATGA
Source organism: Bufo bufo (assembly GCF_905171765.1). NCBI lineage: Eukaryota > Metazoa > Chordata > Amphibia > Anura > Bufonidae > Bufo > Bufo bufo. The sequence continues at coordinate 142,478,238 of NC_053398.1, read as the reverse complement.
GGGTGATATGAGGGCCCGACGTCCACAGGTGGGGGTAGTGCTTACAGCCCAACACCGTGCAGGACGTTTGGCATTTGCCAGAGAACACCAAGATTGGCAAATTCGCCACTGGCGCCCTGTGCTCTTCACAGATGAAAGCAGGTTCACACTGAGCACATGTGACAGACGTGACAGAGTCTGGAGACGCCGTGGAGAACGTTCTGCTGCCTGCAACATCCTCCAGCATGACCGGTTTGGCATTGGGTCAGTAATGGTGTGGGGTGGCATTTCTTTGAAGGGCCGCACAGCCCTCCATGTGCTCGCCAGAGGTAGCCTGACTGCCATTAGGTACCGAGATGAGATCCTCAGACCCCTTGTGAGACCATATGCTGGTGCAGTTGGCCCTGGGTTCCTCCTAATGCAAGACAATGCTAGACCTCATGTGGCTGGAGTGTGTCAGCAGTTCCTGCAAGACGAAGGCATTGATGCTATGGACTGGCCCGCCCGTTCCCCAGACCTGAATCCAATTGAGCACATCTGGGACATCATGTCTCGCTCTATCTACCAATGTCACGTTGCACCACAGACTGTCCAGGAGTTGGCAGATGCTTTAGTCCAGGTCTGGGAGGAGATCCCTCAGGAGACCATCCGCCACCTCATCAGGAGCATGCACAGGCGTTGTAGGGAGGTCATACAGGCACGTGGAGGCCACACACACTACTGAGCCTCATTTTGACTTGTTTTAAGGACATTACATCAAAGTTGGATCAGCCTGTAGTGTGTTTTTCCACTTTAATTTTGAGTGTGACTCCAAATCCAGACCTCCATGGGTTAAAAAAATTTATTTCCATTTTTTTATTTTTGTGTGATTTTGTTGTCAGCACATTCAACTATGTAAAGAACAAAGTATTTCAGAAGAATATTTAATTAATTCAGATCTAGGATGTGTTATTTATGTGTTCCCTTTATTTTTTTGAGCAGTGTGTGTATGTATGTATATGTGTATATATATATATAATTTTTTTTTTTTACAATTTGATTTCACACAAACGCATCCTAACAGAACGGCTGCATCCTGATGTGCAAAATCAAAACGGATCAGTTTATTTCCGGTATTGAGTTCCTCTGCCAGATCTCAATTAGGGATCGACCGATTATCGGTTTTACCGATATCTGCCGATATTCAGGATTTTCTAAGTTATCGGTATCTGCATCTATTTTGCCGATATGCCGATAACGAATCGGGAACAAGGATCACGCTGCTGACAGCGCGATCCTAGTTCCCTCAGTAGCACAGGGGAGAAGGAAGCAGTGCCTCCCTCCCCCCTGTGCCGCCGCTGCCACCAATGAGAGAAGAGAGGAGGGGCTGTGGTCACTGCGCCACCAATGATGTTAACTCATTCATTCAAATTCAACAGGAGGCGGGAGCTGGCTGCAGAATCATATAGCCGCACCCGACCTCTGACAAGTAGCTGCTATCCGCGGAAGTTAACCCCTGTCGCGGATCGCAGCTACAGCTCATAGAGGTCGGGTGCGGCTATATGATTCTGCAGCCAGCTCCCGCCTCCTGTATATGAATTAATGGGCGAGTTATCTTTGGTGGTGCAGTGCACCCCCCCAACCCCAGTATTAAAAACATTGGTGGCGCAGTGCATTGACCCCCCCCCCCCCAAGCCCAGTATTAAAAACATTGTTGGCGTGGCGCAGTGTGCCCCCCCCACCCAATCATTGGTGGCAGTGGCCACAGGGTCCCCTCCTCCTCATTCGTGGCAGTGGCAGCTTCTGATTGGAGCCCCAGCAGTGTAATCCTGGGGCTCCGATCGGTTACCATGACAGCCAGGACGCTACTGAAGCCCTGGCTGCCATGGTCTGCTCCATGTTGCTGTGTGCACAGAGCAGCAGGGAGAGTGTGAAGTCCTTTTCACCCTGATAGAGCTCTAATCAGGATGAATAGGACGAGGGTTCTAGCCCCTTTTAAAAAAAAATAATAATAAAAATAAGTATAAATGAAAAAGAAAGATTTACAAAAAAAAACTAAACGTTAACAATAAACATGTTCATTTTCAGCAGATTTGTGTAGGAATTAAAATAAAAATATGAAAATGCACAGAATATCGGTATAAATTATCGGCTATCGGCCTGAAAGTTCACAGATTATCGGTATCTGCTCTAAAAAATCTATATCAGTCGATCCTTAATCTCAATACTGGAATTGACAACGCAAGTGTGAAAGTAGCCTAAAAAAAAAGTTTAGTTGCAGGCACCACCAAGCTATGTGGTGGAGCCTATTTCACAACACGAATATCCAAAGAGGTATCTCCCAAGGAAGAGAACCATCTCGCCAGCACCACCTCATGGAAGTGGCTCTCTACGAGTCAAGATTCAACTTTCCAACAAACCTTGCGATTTGACAAGCGAATAAAGCCAAGCCAGATATCCGTCTGTAGACAGCTGTTTCTGGATCCTCGCCCCTCATCGGTATGGAGTAGGATTCTGGCTGGCTGGAAGCGGCTTAGGCAGGGTGCCGAATCTCCTTAAAGAGACCATAGGGAGCCACTTTCAATAGGCGCTGGCTAGATGGTTCTCTTTCTTGGGAGATACCTCTTTGCATATTCGATTCCCTTAGAGCATTGCCAATAAGTGTCCATACCCTGGAGCGTCTCCAGTCCAGGTCTCTTTGAGGAGATTCAGCGCCCTGCCTATATCACAACCCCATAGAGATGTGACTGTAGAGAATGGCATGTAGATGACTAGTGTTCCTCCGCTTCCATTTCTTATCTCGCTGTTGAGGTTATAAAAGGTTGCAATGTAGAGGTATTGCTCATTGCTGTTACAATTGTGAAGTGCTAATTGCTTATTTCTACAAGTTAATATGTTAAGTGCAGACGTCTGATGTGACTGCATTATATAGAAGGTGGCACGGAGAATAATTGTTCCTTTCAGATCCGGACTGGAGAAGAATATAGCCTATGCTCGTCCTTTTGTCGCGCAACCTTCGCACGGTATATACCACCATATGAGCGTTCCACTCCTCTGTCTTTTCCTTCGTAATCACAACATGCTTTTCAATGAACTAATATTTTCAGGTACCTGCCTCTGCCAAGGCATGAGACCTGATGACGTGGTGTGATCTAAGGCCCCTTTCACACGAGCGAGTTTTCCGCGTGGGTGCAATGCGTGAAGTGAACGCACAGCACCCACACTGAATCTTCACCCATTCATTTGAAAGGGTCTGTGTACATGAGCGTTTGTTTTTTCTTCATTTTCTAGGAGATGTTGTTTGTAAACCTTCAGTTTTTTTATCATGCTTGTAAAAAATGCATCAAAATGCATTGCACCTGCGTGGAAAAACCGTAATGCAATCGCAGACAAAACTTACTGACCTTGCATAATGGTGCGAGTTTCCGCTGAACGTACCCTGAATGCACCCGAACCTAAAAACATTGCGCTCGTGTGAAAGAGGCCTTAGCAACCATCAGTGAAAAACGCATTGCACCCGCACTTGCTTCCGAATGCAATGCATTTCCACTGAAGCCCCATTCACTTCTATGGGGCCAGGGCTGCGTGAAAAACACAGAATATAGAACGCGCTGCGTTTTTCACACAACGCAGAACTGATGCGTGAGAAAAAACTCATGTGCTCAGACCCATTGAAATGAATAGGTCAGGATTCAGTGCGGGCGCTATGCGTTCACGTCACGCATTGCACCCACGTGGAAAAGTCGCTTGTGTGAAAGAGCCCTAAGAGATGTTATTTGTAAACCTTCAGGTTTTTTATCACGTGTGTGAAAAACGCATCAAAACGCATTGCACTCGCATGGGAAAAAAACTGAACGCAATCGCAGATAAAACTGACTGAACTTGCTTGCAAAATGGTGTGCGTTTCACTGAACGCATCCGGACCTAATCCGTCACTCTCATGGTGAAAGAGGCCTAACAGACAGGTGACTCTGGTCCTTGCGATGGATTTTTCTGGTCATACAGAGATAACGATTGTTTTTTTCGCCCGTCCTCTGTACGTTGTCGTTCTCCTTTCCATCCACAGAATGGCAGCAGGCGTGCAGCTCGGCCCATTCTCACATTCAGTACATATTCTCAGATTCACCATCTGTAAAGTATCATTCTTGCAAACCGTTATTGACTGAAGATCCATTTGGTTCATTATTAACTTGTGTGTGTATCCCTTCAGGAGATGCATCAGAATGTTTTGTTTGTTATCCACATATTTAACCGCCAGGAATTTTCAGGCTGGAAAGACGGGGGCTTTGTGAGGCAGACATGGCTGTTTTATTAGTAATATATTATCCTCCTGTGTTCTCCGCACATGATATCTTCAGCGTCTCGTCCGGAGGGCTGTTGTACAAGTGAGAACAGTAACAGACAGTTATTGAGAGGCTTTAAAATGATTTGCCAATACAGCCTTCCCTTTACGGCTAGGCCATTGATCCGCTCTGTGATATCAACGCCTGGCTTTCCTTTCTGTTGTGAACCGGGTTAAGTGATTTTTTTTATTTTTATTTTTATAACGGGTGGGGAGGATTTAGTGTAAGCTCGAAAAGCAAAGAGCTTCATTTTAATGTTAATCTCAAACATCTGTCATGCCTCAATCAGTCAGGTTTTTTTTTTAAGGCAAAGAGAGGCATCTGATAACAGACATAAAGTTGTCCGATATGGACGCGGTTTCCTTTCTATTAACGCGCTAAGGTCCAAGAAATAAGCGTCTTTAAGTCAGTTCTTACCTGTTTACTTACGGTATTTCAAGTCCGTCGACTGGGCATAGCTGTATGGAAACAACGGGCAAACCCTCAAAACGGTTACTCCCTGAGATGTATGCCATTCTCCTCCTTCATCTACGCCTGGATGGGTCGAGCCTTAATCATTGGCGTACAGTTTGTGGTGCTCTGTTGTTTGGACCCTAAGGCCGGAAAAGGACCTGTGGTGACGTCACTCCGGTCATCACATGATCTTTTACCATGGTGATGGATCATGTGATGACCGGAGTGACGTCACCACAGGTCCTTTTCCTGCACACAGCAAAGAAGAAGACATAAGAGATGCCGGCTGCGCGATCAAGTGGATTAAGGTGAGTTAAATTTGATTTAATTTTTTTTTTTAACCCCTCCAGCGCTACTGTACTATGCATTCTGTATTCAGAATGCTATTATTTTCCCTTATAACCATGGTATAAGGAGAAATAATAATGATCGGGTCTCCACCCTGATCGTCTCCTAGCAACCGTGCGTGAAAATCGCACCGCATCCGCACTTGCTTGCGGATGCTTGCGATTTTCACGCAGCCCCATTCACTTCTATGGGGCCTGCGTTGCGTGGAAAACGCACAATATAGAGCATGCTGCGATTTTCACGCAACGCACAAGTGATGCCTGAAAATCACCGCTCATGTGAACAGCCCCGTAGAAATGAATGGGTCAGGATTCAGTGCGGGTGCAATGTGTTCACCTCACGCATTGCACCCGCGCGGAATACTCGCTCGTGTGAAAGGGGCCTAAAGGACACCAGGATCTTCAGGGTGGAGTGTGAAAGCCATTAAGGTTTAACCTATATACAGGGTTATGGCCCTGGTAGCCAGTAGTATTTACGGCCATGATTTTGGTGATCCATTGGGATGGAACATACAGTTTGATGCTGAGCAGTAACACATTCTGTGGTGGACAAGGGTAGATTCTAATTACTTTGTTTTTAGTAATAACGTTTTCCTATCGAGGTGATCTAGTGGTATATAGTCTTTGATACTAAGATACAGTATCCTTCCTGCGGTTGACGATTGAATTCTGTTTTATACTTTGAACACACTCAGACATTTATTGAGACTGTCGTTCCCTTATGCAAGTCTTAATCCGCTGTGCGCTGGCGTAAGATGCGTCTAACTTACTAAGAGGCAGGTGGAGTTTAAAAAATTAGGGCCATCTCTGGCCCGCCATGCGCCAGAAACTCCAATCTACTCCAGCTAGGCGTAGACTTGAGCTAAAGCTTAGGCCTGTTTCTGGCGCACGTTATAGTAAATCCGTCTTGCTGCGATGGGCTCAAACCCCTCACGCTAAGAACGTAGAAAAGTGGTGAGAAGCTCAAAAAGTTGTGAATGATAGTGTACAAAAAAACGGCATGCGCCATAATTTGTGACTTTTTAATGACTGTTCTTGTTATTTATATATACTATGTGGACACAGGTTAGGACAAGTAGCGAAATGTCTTCCCTCATAGATATTCCACCATCCGCTGTGAGTGCTATTACTTGCAAAATAGAAGCGTTTAGGACCCACAGCAACCATGAGATGGAGACCATGGAAAGTTACGGATTGGGGTCACAGGCTTAGTGCACAAGTCACCAATGCTCTGTGCAGTAACTGCAGAGCTTCAAACCCCTTCTGTCATTAACAAGAAGGCAAAAACTGCTGTGTCGGGCGGTTCATGACATGGGTTCCTATGGGTAAGCAGCTGCCTGCAAGCCATGGGCGGACTGGCCATAGACCCTACAGGGAAATTTTCTGTTAGGCCGATGCCTAGGGGACCTCCCAAGCCCTCCTCTTGGCCACTAGTCAGATGCGTAAAGAGCTGATGGTCTCAGCATTAATGTAGGAGGATCAGGCATTGATGTACCTGACCATCAGCCGCAGGTGCCCTTCTGAAGCCAACTCTATTGCCCTCCTCAGGGTGATGATACAGTTCCATACTGTGGCATGGGTGGCAGTGTTTAGTTCTGCAGTGTGGTATATGGTGCTACATTGTAGTATTTGGTTCTTCTGGGGCGGTGTTTTGTTCTACGGTACTGCTGGCCCCGACTACCTCTTGCCAGGCCTGGGTCAGTTTGGACCCACCGACAACATGGGGCCACTTAGGCTTTTTCCAGGGCCACTTTAAGTTCCCAGTCCGCCCCTGCTGCAAGCTTTACATTATCAAGCACAATGCCAAGCATCGGATAAAGTGGCGGAAAGCATTCTGGACTTTATGGAAACCTGTTCTGTGGTGTGAGGAATCACCCTTCTCTATGTGCCAGGGTGATGGACTAGTCTGCGTTTTGCCAATGCCAGGAGAACATTACCTGCCTGGGAAAAGCTACAAAGTTTAGTGGAGGACGGGTAATGCTATGTGGGGGTGTCCTTCAGGGGTTCCTTCCACTGAAGGAAAATCTTAATGCTTCAACAAACTAAGACATTGTGGACAGTTGTAAGCTCGCAGCTTTGTGGGAACAGTTTGGGGAAGGTCCTTTCCTGTTCCAGCAGGACTGTCCCCAGTGCACAAACCAAGCTCCGTAAAGGCATAGTTGGGGGAGTTTAGTGTGGAAGAACTTGACTGCACAGAGTGCCGTCCTCAACACATCGAAGCCATTTTGTGTGTGATGCCCATTTTTAACACCTCATATATTCAGGTTTAGGTATGGTTCTGAATGGTATTTCCCACAGAATGGTACAGCGATGGGTACACCTGTTTAGGCAGAATCCTTTTTTAAATGCCACTATTGTGTTAACAAAAAGTTGCAAACGATGGCTCGTTCTGTAATTTGAGACCGTTCACTTGTCTCAAGTCTTTTCAAAAGTGGTCATGAAAGTAAGCGGGGCTCAGTCGCAGGGGTGTGACTTTCTGCAGCTCGACAGCTTTACTGTCATTTACACCAGAAACTTCATAACTGAAGTAGAATTGAAGTCCTGGCGCAAGGACTGCCTGGAAGTGAGACAGGATAGGTCATCAATATCACATCGGCGGGGGTCTGAGGCCTGGCACCCCCTGCTGATCAGCTGTTTCGGGAAGCTGCGGTGCTTACTGGGACTCTGGTAAGCGGCGGCCACCGAGACACTTACCGAGCACAATGCCGTACATCGTGTAGTGGCTGTACTCGGTATTGCACCCCAGCCTCATTGACTTGCCGTGCGGCTGATGTACGGTGACCTCACATGGCCTGAGAAGAGGCTGTGCTCATGGCGCTCCCTGCCTCTTCTAACAGCTGATGGGGGAGATCTCGGGTGTTGGACAACCGCCAATCTGGTGTTTATGTCCTATCCGGAGTATAGGTCATCAATATTAATTCCCAAATAAACCCTTTAAGTGAACGTCCTTTGTTAAGAGGATATCCCATGGAATTGTTAGCTTAATCCCTAAATATAGCCTATATAGCTATTAACTTATATTTATGTAAATCAAAACAGAAAGATGCAAATAAAAAGGGGGAGAAAGCATTGTATTAAAATGTAGTCTCTAAGCTCACGTAATAAAATCTGCCGTTTCTAATAATTGCCATCTGACGGACCCATCCACTCCTCTCGGGATCATTTTCTGACACCTTTATGGCCGTACACTGTAACGGGAATCTACCCCAGCCTATGGCAGGTTTCACTTTCTGGTAGACGGAACAAGATGCAACTAATGTAGTGAGTTTTGCACCCCTAAGTAAATTTATTGCACCTTACCCCAGCGGACTTATTACTAAGACGTGTGAAACGCCAGTCTTTTGTGAATGTGCCGCCTGGTTCACGTCGGGCAACTGTCGCAGTGTGGCTTTGTGAGGAGGCTCAAAGGCTCTTCTACAATGAGTTACTGAATACAACCGTAAAACCCATAAAGAACCACCTCTTACAAACCACTTGGTGGCCTCCAAGCCCATAATTGTCATCCGAGATAATCTTCTACCCGCTCTCTAAGTAATAAGTGTACCGCCGCCTTTTCAGGGATCTGCAATAAATCTCTCTCCCCAAATGTTTATTGGGCAAGGTTGATATACCCAGAAATCTCTCCCTATTGTTGTTTCCGGCCTCGAAACGCGTGTCTCTCCCAGCTCTATAATTATATGCTGAGGATGCTTTTCTCATGCTAATATGCCTAACCAAATAAGCAGCAATAAAACAGGCAGAGTGGAAAAGGCCCCCTATTCAGACGCTTTCTCCTTGTGTTTACTCGTTCTAATGAACTAGATCAACCAAAAGCTCATTATTTAAGCAGAATGACAGCGAGTCAAGTGCAGCTCATTTGCTTGGCTCTAGAGTATATGCCGTGTGCCAAATGCCCTGAAAATGCTCATCGCTGACCTGTTTCCTTCTCTCCTTAAACGAAGGACATAAGTCTGTCTAAAAGGCTGCAGGATTTACAGTCTGCAGGGTATCCCTTACGTACTTTTTGGTTGGCACCACACCAGGTGGTATTACTGAACAAGGGCATTTCCCAGGTTTCACAAATTTGAAATACAAATTTTTTTTATTTCTTTTTTGAAATTCCCAAAATTTCCCCCATATTGGCCACCGCGACAGCACTTTCTGGTTGTTTTACTCTGTGTCTTGTTGTTCTTGTTGTTGGCCCACTAAAAAGTCTGTGCCGTTGGAAGGACCTGACTGGGTCGCTATCTGTCCCTACAATTTCATGGTTTCTGGTCTAGGGGGTAAAATCCTTCTACCAATGGAGAAATTTAGAGAAACGCTAATTAAAGGCTAAATATATTGTGGAGGGTAACGTTACAAAGCTATGGTTCTTCCTTGTAGATCACATAAGCTGTCAGTCGATCAAAGCAGCATCGGCCGCCCATCTAATGTGTATGGGGGGGTTCCTCACCTTTCCCCCTTCTCAAATGTATGGCCGGGTTAACTGTATCATGGCAAAATCTTCTTCACCTTATTACCACATGGCTGAGCAGTCGGAAATGTCCTTCTCTACTTCTATCAATGGAAAATTCATTGGGGGAGGGTGGTTTTTACAAACATTTGCCCTAAAGCAGGGATGCCCAACCTGCGGGCCTCCAGCTGTTGCAAAACTACAACTCCTAGCATGCCCGGACAGCCTACAGCAGGGCATGATGGGAGTTGTAGTTTTAAAACAGCCGGGGGGCCGCAGGGTGAGCATCCCGCCCTAAAGAAAACGTGTCAGTACTACTCTGGATATGGACCAGTCCATGTCTTTGTTAGAAGTATAATCCCCCCTTATATTTTAGCTGCACCATCGCATATACTTCTTATGGTAGAAGACCACCTGGGAGACATTTACTGGAAGAAGATTTCTTGTCCAGCTCACTGAGGTGGTTGCACGCGCTCGGTTTCAATCTTCAACTGCTGCCAGCCCTGTTTTCTATTACAAGCTGGGACAGTTACAGGGAAACGGTGGCAGCAGAAAGGACACACTCCCTGAGCTGTGATGGAGAGATTCAGCAGAAAGGACACCTTTTCATGAGCTGTGATGGAGAGATTCAGCAGAAAGGACACCTTTTCATGAGCTGTGATAGAGAGACCACCAATAAAAATATAAAAAATTCACCCATTTGTGGTCGTCTTTGCGCCAAGAAGTGTCTGCACCCACTTATCTGGAGATAGGCCATTGCCAGCTTAGTCCCCTCTCCCTTTTAAGAAAAACATACATACTTTGTCAAGCCGAGCGTGCATGTGAAAGGCTGGACAACTGCTATCTGAACTGTGTAGTCACCTTTAGGCGTCATGCTCCCTGCCATATTACAGCTATGTACAACCTCCGAGATGTATGAAGCCATAATAAGGCGCCGCTAGAAGACTATAGGCCCTACTCTACCTCTATTTCCCCACCATTGCTTTTAGTTTAGAACAGCCCTCTCTATATGTATAGTCACAGCACATGGGGTCTACGGCTCCCCCAGGGAATGGATCCACGTGCCTCAGTATATTGCCCTCTGCCAAGTGCATGCGCCCGACTTGTGCATTCTAGTACACCCCAGTCCAACTGGAAACCGACCAACCATCAGGTCCTGTGCTATGCTAGCATTTTAGAAGCCAGTTATATGTTACTATACAATCCAAATATACAGGGGCTGAATGTGCGTCTACCAGGACACAACGTCATCTGTTTTGTCTTATCTCCCCAGAAAGTAATTTGGTTCCCCCCCCCCCCCCCCCCCAATCCCTCAGCCCCGTCTCCGAGCGTCCCAGTGACCTTACATGAGCGATCCATCTGTGCATTAGCATTGCTGGAGGGAAGTGTTTGTATCTTTTTGTCTAAAAATACTTTATCCTGTAGGACTTGTGATCCATGAAAGTTAATTGAAACAATTTCTCTTCCAACTTTTGGCAAGCGAAGCATGCATTATGAGCATTAATATCTATAAATTGAATTGTTAATGAATCCAGACACTAATAATGAATGCAATTTTGCTGTCTTAACTAGAAAGGCTGGAAATTATCAGCTTCTCTGGTAGAATTTCTAATCATTTTTGCTTATTAAATAGCCAAGCTATGCTTTTAATAAGCTAATCGCTTTTATCTGACCCCACAGGAGAATCCGTCCTGATTAGAACCAGGTTTCCAACTGCAAAGCATCTTGTTTTTTTGTTTTAACCTTCCTCCCCCAGCAGTAACTGCTTTAACGTGGGGGATGGCCAGGACCCCCATAGCGTGTCCTTGGTTAATGTGTGTCTGTGAATTCTGCACATCTCTCATGAAAGGGGATATTTAATAAAAGGTTCTGCTTGTTTGGATGACCAATGCAAACGGTGAAATATCAAATTGCTCTATTGATGTTTTTGGGTGAAGAGCTTCTCTAATTGAGCTTGAGGTTGCAGTAGTTTAACTCTCTTTAAAGGGGTATTCCAGGATTGTCATATCGATGGCATATTGATTAGCGGACGGAGATGGTTAGTGTGTAGTTCAGCCGCTGGAGCAACAGGTGATTGGTGTGGGTGCGGAGCGTTGGACCTCCACCGACCAGATATTGATGGCCTATCCTGAGGATACGTTGTCAATATAAAAATCCTGGACAACCCCTTTTAAGCCCCGGGCTAATTTTCATTTTTGTGTTTTTATTATTTTTTTTCCTTCCCGCCTTCTAAGAGTCATAGGAGCACATTTTTTTTTAAGACCAGCGTTTTAGTCGCCAGTCTTAACTCCTACACCTGGCTCTGCTGGAGTTATGAAGAGGCGCCGGCCTCTATATAACTTTGGCAGATCCAGCGCCACTTCTAAATGTAAGACCGCTTCCTTGCGGCCTTACATGTAGACCTTTTCTACGCCTAATGCAGACCTAGAAAATGGAAAATGAGACTGGGGCCCCTTTTTTTTTTTATACCTGGTGCAAGTGGGGAGAAGTTGCAGATTGCAATACACCTAATTTAGGCGTGTTTCTGTTTAATAAATGACCCCCATAATTTTTCTTTTTATTTTGACTACTTTTCTGCTCACATAGCTCTAGAAGGGCTTAATTTTTGTGGGACCCTTTTTTTTTTTTTATGGATATATTTTACCATATCGTGTATTGAAAAACGGGGGAAAAATCTATTATGTGGTGTGAAAAACAATCTGCCATCTTTTTGTGTCATGAGCTGTAGATATTGGTACCTATTTGGGGTACATACAATTTTTTTATAACTTTTTATTACAATTTTGAGAAAGGTGATCAAAAATTGGCGAATCAAGCATATTTATTTTTTACCATCATGGCGTTCAGCATGCAGGACAAATATTTAGATGTTTTAATAGTTCAGATGTTTTCGGATGCAACGCAACATTTTTGTAAGTAACACTGGGAAAGGAGGATTTGAACTTTTTAATATTTTTGTGTTTTCAAAAACCATTTTATTTTTAACGGGCTTTTCAGACCGCTTGATTATCGGAAACAAGTGTTCAAAGACATAAGGCAGCTATCGACTGGCTTGAGCCATAAAGTCTCTGCCCGCTTGCCTCATCTGAGAAAGTGTATGTTCTTAGTAGGAAGATGTGGAGACAGCTGGAAGTGTACGTTCAGCCATGTTAAAAATCCACCTTGCCCGATCCTTATCTCCCCCAACGTTTGCCATCGGGGGAGAGTCAGGGCACCAATACACAACAGATGGTAGGCCAAAATCCCTGGCTTCGGCCTTCATTCATCTAATGTGTACTGGCAGCTTAGAGCTTTTGTGTCACAGCAAAATAAAAGTCCTACGTGTCATTTTTATTTTATTAGTCCTATGACTGGAAAGGTTGTACGTGACTATGGGACTTCTGAAAACCTGCTCTTGGCTTCTCTCCATAGGGAGCAGATTTAGGGTAAGTTTCTGTATAGCCTTCATATTCTATATGTGACTTTTTGTTTGCTATACTTTTTGAAAATGTCCTACAAGTGACAACTTTACTTGTGACTTCTGAACCCTCGAGCGTTCCCCGAAATAACCTTCCTCGTAGGTCTTATGTAAGGCTTATATGAAGAGGTTGCTATAAAGTAAAGACTGTTTCCTTCTAACTCTAGAGAAGATCTTTTGGGCATTTTCACACATAGCGGTTATGCTGAATGTTTTACCCAGCGCTGCGAAAACCACATGAGGTTTACAGCTGATTGCTGCAATGATTAGTGAAAACTCGGTGCGTCCGCTACGTGTGAATGTACCCTTGAGGCTCCTTCATTCATGCATAGACACAAGCTGTGTTTTTACAGCATTGTTCTATTTTTTTATAACATTTAAAACATATGTTTGTCTTTCTTCGCTGGCTGGATTCATTTTTCCTATCACCTCATACACTTCTCATTTCCATGGTTACGACCTCCCTGCAATCCAGCAGTGGTGGTCGTGCTTGCACACTATAGGAAAAGGCGCCAACCTATCTGTTGGCTGGGACCATGGGAGTGCACATAGGCTGGCACTTTTTCCTGTAGTGTGCAAGCACGACCACTGCTTTTGGATTGCAGGGTGGTCGTAACAATGGAAACGAGCAGTGTATAATGCGATGGGGAAAATGAATCAAGCCAGCAAAGAAGGAAATATGGACAATCCCGATACATTAGTAAATGGCTTCTATTAAGTTCCTCCACATGATGAATGCCACTTGCCGAAGTGAGACAACCCCTTTAAACACTTTGCTAAGCTTTTTATACCTCATCTCCCAAAGGGGTGTGGCTTCTTGGGAGGGTGTGACCTAAATGCGCCTCCATGCGCAAAGACAAAATTCTAGCATAAATATGGCTCAGGATTTGCAATCCTCCAAATTTATAAATCCCAAGTATGCCAGAATAGTAAATTTGTCTAATATTAAGACACTAATTCGTATTCTTAATGTATTGTGTGCCACCTTTACTAAATCTACTTTGCGTAAATCTCGCCTTAAAGGGCTATCGCCATCTCAGACATTTATGGCATGTCCTCAGGAGGTGGGGCCCTCAATCTAGAGCTGGGTGCGGATCGCTGTTTGTTTCCCATCTGTTTTTTTCTTCTTTTTTTTTTAACCCGGCACCAGCAGCTGATTGGTGGGAGTGTCTTGTGTCGGACCCCCACCCATCTGACCTTTATTTCCTATCCTGAGGAGAGGTCCTCCATATCTAGAACCCAAAAACCCCTTTAAAGGCCTCTTTCACATGAGCATGACTGATTTGGTCCGGATGCGTTCAGTGAAACTCGCACCATTTTGCAAGCAAGTTCAGTCGGTTTTGTCTGCGATTGCGTTCAATCGTTCAGTTTTTTCTGTGCGGGTTCAATGCATTTAGATGTGTTTTTCACGTGATAAAAAAACTGAAGTTTTATAAACAACATCTCTTAGCAACCATCAGTGAAAAACGCATTGCATCCGCACTTGCAATGCGTTTTTCACTGAAGCCCCACATTCACTTCTATGGGGCCAGGGCTGTGTGAAAAATGCAGATTATAGAACATGCTGCGTTTTTCATGCAACGCAGAACTGATGCGTAAAATGTACACAGACCCATTGAAATGAATGGGTCAGCATTCAGTGCGGGTGCTATGCGTTCACGTCACACATTGCACATTGGAAAAAAAGGGGCCTAGCGGTAAATTCATACGTGGCAGATATGCAAATATACAGTCCTGATCAAAAGTTTAAGACCACTTGAAAAATGGCAAAAAATCCTATTTAGCATGGCTGGATCTTAACAAGGTTCCAAGTAGAGCTTCAACATGCAACAAGAAGAAATGGGAGTGAGACAAAACATTTTTTGAGCATTCAATTTAATGAAAGCAACGAATAAACTGAAACAGGCTGTTTTTCAGCTGATCAAAAGTTTAGGACCACACCTCCAAAAATAAACTAAACCCCCCCAAAACAGAAATCCAACTTCCAAACATGAGCTCAGTAATGAGTAGCTCCGCCGTTATTGTTTCGGCATGCTTGATGCAAGCGTTTCCATGAGGTGAGTGGGAACATTTCTCCAAGTGGTGAAGACGGCCGCACGAAGGCCATCTACTGTCTGGAACTGTTGTCCATTTTTGTAAGCTTCCCTTGCCATCCATCCCCAAAGGTTCTCAATTGGATTTCGATCAGGGGAACACGCAGGATGGGCCAAAAGAGTAATGTTTTTCTCCTGGAAGAAGTCCCTTGTCCTGCGGGCATTGTGTACTGTAGCGTTGTCCTGTTGAAAAACCCAGTCGTTACCACACAGACGAGGGCCCTCAGTCATGAGGAACGCTCTCTGCAACATCTGGACATAGCCAGCGGCCGTTTGACGCCCCTGCACTTCTTGAAGCTCCATTGTTCCACTGAAGGAAAAAGCCCCCCAGACCATTATGGTGCCCCCTCCAGTGTGGCGCGTAGAAAACATCTCAGGTGGGATCTGCTTGTCCTGCCAGTAACGTTGGAAACCATCAGGACCATCAAGGTTACATTTTTTTTCTCATCAGAGAATAAAACTTTCTTCCACCTTTTGAATGTCCCATGTTTGGTGCTCTCTTGCAAAGTCCAAACGAGCAGTTCTGTGGCGTTCAAGGAGACGAGGTCTTTGAAGACGTTTTTTGTTTTTGAAGCCCTTCAGTCTCAGATGCCATCTGATGGTCATACCAGTCACCTGTATGGAACTAATGTTATAGGTGTATTCCGGTATATTCTCAATATGTAAGTTATATTCATGAAGTCTTTACAGTAGTGTCCCACATAATCACTCTCCATGTACTGCCCCAAAGTGTGCTGTTTATAGCTCTCTGCCTAAGGTTTTGACCTGTAGTTCAGCTTGGTGGTCGAGCATGCTCAGTTCCAGCGTTGGGAATTATAGGAGGCTGTAACTGGGAAACTAATGTGAAAGGCTCAGCAGTGAGGGAACACAATATGAGATACGCAAAAGGGTGTGGACAGGGGAGCCTGGCATAGATATTGGAAATGCATGATGGGATGTGTGGTCTTCTAACCGGAGTACCTCTTTAAGTCACAGGAATTTCTGCTACAAATCTGACCCTTGTGACTTCCCTGTAAAAGACCCCACTGCCTCCTATTGTAGAGGGTGTTCTCCTCTAGAACGCTGCTCTGTATCTTCTACCCCCCGGTAATTCCAGAGCCTTCAGTCGGCGTTATAACGCGTGGACTGCGATGATCAATTATTTCACAGGACAGAAACTGGCTGTATTTACAGGAACAAAGAGACTCCCAGATAATGAAAATCCTTCACTTTTAATGCCTACATTATAAAAAAGCAAAATGTACCCTGATGAAGAAGGTTAACAGGCTTTTCATCCATCAGTGCTAAATGGCTGCGACTATTGAAGGGGATTTATACATTTCAGAAAACGACGCTCACTTGCCAGTGGCTGTCTCGTATAGAAATCAGAGAGTGAGGGGGTCTGCCGGCTTGGATCCCCCTTTATGAGCCTCTAAGTAAGCCATTTCGGTGGTCTTTTGCCATCATGTTTTAGATGTTTGCCGACGCCTGTTCATTGAATGGTCGCCATGTAATATTACGTTACCCTTGAGATTGTGAGGGAAATATGTGTCTCGGAGAGCCTTCCCAGTTGATAGTCGAGAACCTCTAGGACCAAAATCTGCTTAGCTCATTCTGCTATATCACATGCTGCCTGCAGATTACACAGCATTTTTATAGTGATGGGTTCACTTTAAGCAACTTTCCGAATAGTCTTCGTTACAGTTTTGCTGCAGTGGAGTTTGTGTAAATCCTTTTGTATAGCTAGCTGTGCTACAGCTTTTGACATAGATTGGGCAACACATTTCCTGGATATATGGCTCTCCTTGTTCTCCCCCTTCCTTTTCTTTGTTAGATAGGGAGGACGTACGCAGCAGATCAGAGTGTGGAGAGGTAGGAAGCTTCCAAGTCTTCATGGAGGACAACATAGACTGAATTGGAGGAAAGCACACACTGAGGGCGAATGAATCGCATAGTCTGTGTATTGGTGTACAGAGAGAGGCGAGAACTCATGGCAGGCTGCCAGGGGTCAGTCGCACTCTCCTCAGTATACGGGCTCGTGCACACGACCGGGGTTTGGGTCCGCAACCGATCCGCATTTTTTTGCGGATTGGTTGCAGACCCATTCACTTTAATGTGGAAGCATGAGATGCAGACAGCACACTGTGCCACCTGCAAAATTATAGAACTTGTCCTCTTTTTTTTCCGCATTACAGACAAGGATTGGACTGTTCTATTAGGGGCTGGACGTTCCGTTCTGCAAAATGTGGAAGGCACTCGGCTAATATCCACCTTTTGAGGATCAGCAATTAGCATGAGCCCTAAGTGAAAGGAGATCCTTTATAAGCTGTTGAAGGAGAAATGAGTCCAGGAATGAAGCTGTGGTGATATGAGATCTAGTGAAGTCAGCAGCATCCTGGACACACAGATCCAGCATCTATTACTGGGAGAGACACGTCCGCTTAAGAAAAGTTTGAAACTAGGTGCAGGTGCAATCCAAAAATGAATGAATGAAGATTGCAAACTGAAACTTCATGCAACTATTGTGACTCAGTCTTGTAACTTATAAACATCACTTTTTCATGTCAAAGTTGTCCATAGCTTTTAATTCCAAAAGCTGGTCTCTGAGGACTGGTCTTCTGGATTAGTCACAAGCTAGGATTGTACACACGCAATACATACAAACCGCGCACACATGTTCTATCATATATTGAGGTATTCCGAACATAGAGCTTCTACATGGAGGACACATATGTAAAAAATCACCACCGTCCTATGTGTAGCTGCAATCTGCAGGATCAGCGTTTGGGAACCAGACGGAGTCGCCTATAGGGAGGTGCAGCGCCGTAGTATGAGCAACATTGAAATGTGGACCTAGATGACCCTGTCCCAGAATCTGGGTGCACCCCCAGTACCTCCCAGTATAACCACATGTTTCCAGGGTTAGTCGTGGTGGATAAAAGGTAGACGATGGTCTGCCACACGCAGAAATAAAATATGATCAGAGATGTGTTTTGTAGCCACATTTATGCGTATTATTCTAAACAGATCTGTCTACAGGCGAGAGCAGGAGGAGGAGGGGGGGCGCTGCGGCTCGAGCAGATGTTGTCCTAGAGGTGATATTCACTGCTCTTAGTTGGAAGCCATGATTTACACATTTTTGTTCTATTTCTACAAGCTGCTTGGCTATTTTTCTTCCCCCTGAGATGCCAGCAGATCAGGGCAGAGGAAGCGAGTGATTTTATTGTATAGTCATCCAACATGCCGAAAACCAACATTGATCCTTAAAGGGGTTTTCCAAGTGTTTAATCCTCAGCATAGGTCATTGGTATCAGATCGGTGGGGGTCTGACTCCCAGCACCCCCACTAATCAGCTGTTCGAACAGACCACCGTTCTCCATTTGCGCTGTGGGCTCTTCGCATTCGTCAGTCATGTGACCCAGGTGCAGCACAGGATAGGCCATCGATATAAGATCAGCTGGGGTCCAACTTCCGGACCCCCGGCAACCAGCTGTTTGAGGAGACCGTGGCCTTTTCTTAGGCCTGTGACGTCATATGGCCTCGGTGTACCTCAGTCCTATTCAAGTGAATGGAGTTGAGCTGTAATACACAATGGACGTGCTGTACAGACTTGTCGTGCCCACCTTTATCGGCAGAATACAGGCACTCTAAATGACGGGTGTTCTGGGGATGCGTCTTGCTTAGTGTTTCCATCAGTCCATGTAGCTTGTATTCTCATGATGTTACCATTGCATCTAATAATCGTGGATGTGGCCGCTGAAAAATCCATCAGGTTTGCTTTTCTGCCGAAATATTGTGTCGCACAGCTCGCAGGCCGGAGCACGTTCACTGCCATTATGTGCAATGTACTAACGCAACTGGGCGATCCTATGTCATAAGTGTACAACTCGTTGTGTAGCCCTAGACGTATGCAATGCAGGGATTAAGGCACATCTCTAGCATCTATGGCGTGTTCTCTGTGTCTTTTCCCCTTTTAATATGTAACCATTAATCACTTTGGATCCTCAATACAAGGACTTTCTCTAATTGGCAAGGAATTTCCAATGCCTTGCAAATTAGACACAGACATAGTGAATAACTGTACAAATGACAGAGTATTCAGATACAGACCCCTTAAGCTGGATTTACATGGGCCGACAGAGCAGCTGATTGTTGGAAAGGAAAGGCGCGAACCGGGCCGATTTATCCGGAACGAGCGTTCCTGCGAACTGTCGTTCCTGAAAGGAGAAGTGAAGAAGACCGCTTGTTCATCGGGAGATCGGCGGCACATTTACATAACCAAATTGTCAGGAACGACCGCTCGCAGGAACGGTCGTTCCCGATAATCTGCCTGTGTAAATGCACCTTTCCTTCCTGACAATCGGCCGCTCAGTCGGCCCGTGTAAATCCAGCTGAAGCGTTCCTTCCCGACAGTCGCTGCTACATTTACATGCTGCGATCTCCTTCACTGTACGAGGTCTTTATACAGAATCATGGTTTCCTGCTTAGACAACACGATCTTCTGCCCAGAAGCCATGATCGGCGGCGCCTGCATGAACGACCGGATCACCTGATGAACAAGCTTTTCGCTGGTTCATCAGGTGATCAGTTGCAGATTGTCGGGAATGACCATTCGCAGGAATGGTCGTTCCCGTTAATCTGCCCGATTTTTCAGGCTGTGTAAATTCACCTTTCGGCTATGCATGGGCGACGGGACAATCTCTTGCATGCCATCTTGTGCTGTAAATCTGTTTAATGGTGCTAGAGTAACATTCATAAGCCACACACTGATTGTGCCACCATCACATCATCTGCTTTTTCCTCCCTTTATCTTACTAATGGTAAAGATGTGTTTTTTAAGTTTAGTGCATTTGATACCACATTAATAAGACACCGGGATATAAGGGGGAAGGGGGGAGTTTTTCCCCCCTTCTCTTTTAAAGACAAAGGCTTGCAGCATGTGTATGTCTAAGGGCTGCAGCGGGCTTTTGGGTTACATGATTTATTTACTGGGCCTCTGCTCTCTGTGTCACTGGGTGTGATCATTAACACTTCAGAGACTGTCTCCCCTGAAGGGCTGGAGCTCCCTCTGCTGGCTAGTGTTCGGAATTACATCTACACTTGTATTTCCTGTGCCAAACAGCAGCACACAAGCCTCACAAAGGAGAGGGTCTATCTGTTTTGTCCTATTGACTATATACCAATATGTGGTGATATATAGGTTGAGGATGGACTTATAGGTGGACAGGCATGAACGCGTGGGCAGAAAGTGTGTGTAATGCTCTGTCTCCATTACCCCTATGGATGTGTGTACACTTCTTCCATTATTACAAACCACATTCTAATGCACTTGGCCGTGCGTTGCCTGTATTTAATCTCGCCCAGCATATTTTTGCATTCATATTTTTTTATTTTTTCTATCTCCCAAGGAAAAGGGTCCTGTTTTTGTGCGATTTTGTGTTTTTATCACAATTGTAATTGTTTGAAAGCGTCGTGTATCTAAAAACCCCGGCATCTAATTATTCAAGACGTGTGTAGGAGGCTAGAAGGTTATGTCAGATTTTTGTGTGCGATTGGGGAGGGGGAAAAGGGGAGGGGGGGGGGGCGATCTGAAATGCAATTTGGGTTGAAAAATGAAATTTGTGTGATAAGAATGTGATTCAGCAGCGGCCCATAATCATATGCGCTTTAATAATCTTTATTTTGCAGGAGTCAGTTTCCAGGGCAACGGAGAGCGAAGCAGTGACAAGCTCCCCGCTGAACAGCAAGCGGCTGCAGGCAGGAATATCCGTGAGTCCCTTCCCGTCCCTGTAATGATGGCTGCTATTCCTCATGCATCAGATTAATAAGGATTCCTCTGCCCCCCTCTGTTAATACTTCCATTATTCTGTCGCTGTGAGCTGCAGTAATGGCAAGACGTGGAGCTGAGAAGCCCACTAGGCCAAGTGAAAGAACAGATGGAATATCGTTAGCATTTTTATGTAATTACATTTTTATTACTTCTATTCTTTTCTTCTCCTTGCCTTCTTTGCCGCTCCGTGCACCAATCACAGGGGCTCAGCACGGGGGGGTGGGGAGGGGTGCAGGGCTAGAGGTTTGCAATCTTCGGGTATTTGTGAAAAACATATTATGCGAAGAGTCGGCATGACCCTAAAAAGCGGGGAGACCTTATTTTTATTTTATTTATTTTTTTGTATGTAGGTGTGTGCCGTTAAATTTCCCTTTGTTGGTAACCTAGATTATTTCTCCAGGATGCTATGTAAAAGATATAAGCATGCTCGCCCGCTTTGCTGAGTTCACCATTTCAAGGAGGCGCTTTCTCAGGACTGGCGACATTTTTGCAAATGCAGTGCGCATCTTCCTTATTGCCGTACCCTAATGCACTTTGACATTTGCACACAGAGCCGCTGGCACAAGCAGATAAATGAGTATATATGTGTATGTGACACGTCAGCAGTTACCCCTCTGGATTTCAGTGCAGCCACAGACATCAGTGAGACAAGGAGCTTTGTAAGAACCTATTGGGATCATAAGAAGCAATGTTTGTAGTCCATGGCGGCACCTCGAGGTAGAGGGAGATGTAAGGTGAACAGTCCAGTAATGCATCAGACCAAACAGCCAAAGAGATTTACATACAAATGCAAAAAATAATCAACAAAGATAGATGTAAGAGCTGCCAATGGAGCAGAGCGC
Source organism: Bufo bufo (assembly GCF_905171765.1). Taxonomy (NCBI): domain Eukaryota; kingdom Metazoa; phylum Chordata; class Amphibia; order Anura; family Bufonidae; genus Bufo; species Bufo bufo. The sequence goes on along the minus strand of NC_053398.1, from coordinate 142,456,504 downwards.
CTTGTGATGGAGCAGGTCTGCATTTCAGATCAATTGAACTGGGTATTCAGTATTCCTGGATATTTAGTACAGTTGCAGAGATGATCTCCTGTGCCACTATATTACAGTATGATCGGCAGATGTATCTGCACATCTCTACCCCATTATAAAAGGCAACAGAAAACAGTCTTTTATCACAATGGCTGAAGAACATGAAAGCACTCTGACCTCTTCAGACATTCAAATACCGAATAGCTCTGACGGGTCCTAGACCCAGCACTGCGCCATTCTGGCCAGTGATGGCAAACCATTTAGAGACCGAGTGCCCAAAGTGCAAACCAAAACTCTTATTTATCGCAAAGTGCCAACACGGCAATTAAACCTGCATACTACAGTCCAGTATAGTATTATCTTCCATGTACTTTATCATTTAGGCTACTTTCACACTGGCGTTTTGGTTTCTGTTTGTGAGATCCGTTCATGGCTCTCACAAGCGGTCCAAAAAGGATCAGTTTGCATTCTGAATGGAAAAGGATCCGCTCAGAATGCATCAGTTCCGTCTCCATTCCGCTTTGGAGGCGGACACCAAAATACTGCTTGCAGCGTTTTGGTGTCCGTCTGATGAAACTGTGTCAGGACGGATCCGTTTGGCTCAATCAGTTTTCACTGACACAATCTGGCACAATAGAAAACGGATCCGTCCCCCATTGACTTTCAATGGTGTTTCAATGGCTATGTTAAAGATAATACAAACTGTTCCGTTCTGAACGGATGCAGACGGTTGTATTATCTGAACGGATGCATTTGTGCAGATCCATGACGGTTCCGCACCAAACGCGAGTGTGAAAGTATCCTTGGCTATAATACCTGCCTCCATGTAGTGCGCTGCCTGTGCGTTCATAGTGCGCCCTCAGATGATAAATGGCAGGAAAAGTCTAAGGCATATTGGTAGACCATAGACTTTTTCCAGGGTGCGGATGCCCACAGAGAGGGCTTGGAGTGCTGCTTCTGGCACTTGTGCCATAGATTTGCCTCCACTGATATAGGCGATGTCTGTATTGTACCTCAGCCCCATTTTCTTTTTAGGGAACTGCTGGAATTGAACCCATGCTCTAAAGGCCCGTTTGCTCTGGCAGATTTTTGATATAGCACGTTGATTGGGGCTCTTTCAGACCTGCTTACACAGAGCAATCATCATAAGTGCACAGGGGCGGACTGGCCGTAGACCCTACAGGGAATCTTCCCAGTGGACCGGTGTCCAAGGGGGCCGTCTGAGACCTCTTCATGTCCACCAGATGGGTACAGAACAACCTGACGCTCCTAGTGTTTATTAGCATTGGAAACATCAGGTACTCCAGAGAGGTATTGTGTGCTCCACTGTAGTATTTGGTTCTGCTGGGGCAGTATATTGTGCCCCACTGTAGTGTTTGGTTCTGCTGGGGCGGTATTTTGTGCTCAACTGTAGTGTTTGGTTCTGCTGGGGCAGTATATTGTGCTCCACTGTGGTATTTGGTTCTGCTGGGGCGGTATATTGTGCAGCACTGTGGTATCTGGTTCTGCTGGGGCGGTATATTGTGCTGCACTGTGGTATCTGGTTCTGCTGGGGCGGTATATTGTGCTGCACTGTGGTATCTGGTTCTGCTGGGGCAGTATATTGTGCTGCACTGTGGTATTTGGTTCTGCTGGGGCGGTATATTGTGCTGCACTGTGGTATTTGGTTCTGCTGGGGCAGTATATTGTGCTGCACTGTGGTATCTGGTTCTGCTGGGGCGGTATATTGTGCTGCACTGTGGTATTTGGTTCTGCTGGGGCAGTATATTGTGCTGCACTGTGGTATTTGGTTCTGCTGGGGCGGTATATTGCGCTGCACTGTGGTATCTGGTTCTGCTGGGGCAGTATATTGTGCTGCACTGTGGTATCTGGTTCTGCTGGGGCAGTATTTTGTGCTGCACTGTGGTATTTGGTTCTGCTGGGGCAGTATATTGTGCTGCACTGTGGTATCTGGTTCTGCAGGGGCGGTATATTGTGCTGCACTGTGGTATTTGGTTCTGCTGGGGCAGTATATTGTGCTGCACTGTGGTATTTGGTTCTGCTGGGGCGGTATATTGTGCTGCACTGTGGTATCTGGTTCTGCTGGGGCGGTATATTGTGCAGCACTGTGGTATCTGGTTCTGCTGGGGCAGTATATTGTGCTGCACTGTGGTATCTGGTTCTGCTGGGGCAGTATATTGTGCTGCACTGTGGTATCTGGTTCTGCTGGGGCGGTATATTGTGCTGCACTGTGGTATCTGGTTCTGCTGGGGCAGTATATTGTGCAGCACTGTGGTATCTGGTTCTGCTGGGGCGGTATATTGTGCAGCACTGTGGTATCTGGTTCTGCTGGGGCAGTATATTGTGCTGCACTGTGGTATCTGGTTCTGCTGGGGCGGTATTTTGTGCTGCACTGTGGTATCTGGTTCTGCTGGGGCGGTATATTGTGCTGCACTGTGGTATCTGGTTCTGCTGGGGCGGTATATTGTGCTGCACTGTGGTATCTGGTTCTGCTGGGGCGGTATATTGTGCTGCCGGTGGTATTTGGTTCTGCTGGGGCGGTATATTGTGCTGCCGGTGGTATTTGGTTCTGCTGGGGCAGTATATTGTGCTGCACTGTGGTATATGGTTCTGCTGGGGCAGTATATTGTGCAGCACTGTGGTATCTGGTTCTGCTGGGGCAGTATATTGTGCTGCACTGTGGTATCTGGTTCTGCTGGGGCAGTATATTGTGCTGCACTGTGGTATCTGGTTCTGCTGGGGCAGTATATTGTGCTGCACTGTGGTATCTGGTTCTGCTGGGGCAGTATATTGTGCTGCACTGTGGTATCTGGTTCTGCTGGGGCAGTATATTGTGCTGCACTGTGGTATATGGTTCTGCTGGGGCAGTATATTGTGCTGCACTATTGTTACTGACCCCATCTGCTTGAGTTTTCTCTCACTACTTGTGTTGTCCTCATCTCCTGCACCCGCTTTTAACTTGGGACCACTTTGTTGTTTTTTTTTTCTGGGCCACTTTATGTTTGGCTGACTGTTGGGGAGGAACGCTGTGTCAAACTTTCAGGAAGGATAATCGGCCCAGTTCGCACCTTTCCTTCCCAACAATCAGCCGCTCAGTCCGCCCCTGTTTGCAGTCGTTCAGGCACGTACAGCTTCAGTATTGTTGTTAACGATTAATGATTTTTACGTCTGCATAAAGTACGGGCCGATGGTGCGGCTAGCTGCATGTGGTTATGCTATGCCCGCCCATGACAATCCGTGGCTGCACAATTTTACCACAAGATTTGTGAGGCAATTGGTTGCCTGTGTCGGGCGTGGCTTGGCTGACAGCGGCTAGCTGCACCGTAAGGCCTCTTTCACACAAGCGACTTTTCCATCCGGATGGGATGCCTGTTGTGAGCGCGCAGCATCCGGCCTGAATCCAGACCCATTCATTTCAGTGGGTCTGTGTACATGAGCGTTGTTTTTCTGCCTGATCATAGGCCTTAACGCTGCACAGTAATCTGACAGGGCTGATATTCTGGATCTACGCCGCTTTCCAGAAATCCGTCTAGCTGCTGCATGATCTGCTACACAGAATGTAATCTGGCCCCTGTGAGCCTGCTGGAGCTATTACAATGCAGTGGTTGTAATCAATGAACCACAAGGCTATTCCTGCTGTCATAAGGTTCAGACCGTGAAAACAGAACAGCAGGAATGAAACCAGTGACCGAGGGGAGAGCCGCAGGACCAGGGCTCGGGGGCATGATACTGTACACAGGCTCCATACACCGAGGCCAGCCAATATTTTCCTATGGCACACGCTGTGCACCGCAGGGGGTGACGCTCTCTAATGCGGATTCCAATAATTCTACATTGTGCCATAGCAGATCTCCTAATTCATCACTTAGGAACTCTGCTTTTCCTAATCGTGTCATTGTGAATGGAACATGTTACAGCACATTTGGTGAGGGGAGTAAAAAATCATGATAAACAAGGGTCCAGTTACACGGGCAGATACGCCATATCGTTCACTCCCTGCCTGTGTTTACATTGGGCAATGACCCTTATTCAGACCAATAGTTTCCAATATCTCTGCTTGCTGTCACTGAGGAACGCATTTTAGTTTAAATTCTTGAAGCTAGAAAGAAATGGAATAGACCTAATACTTCTCACACTGGATACAAGCGCAGCAAAGAACAGAGCAGCCGCGGTTCCCTGCACTGGTACATTGTAACAAACTATCAACACAGAGAAGAGATTTGTGCTGCTGATGTATGCATAAGGGCTCATGCACACGACCGTGTGCTGGCCATTCCGTGCAATGGGGACCGCGGCAACATCCGTGCAGCGGCCGCAGACAGACCCAGACCAATTCAACTTGAATGGGTCCGTGATCTGTCTACACCGCTAAAAAGTAGTGCATGCGCACTACTTTTTTGCGGACAGAAAACCCACGGAACCACTCCGTAGTGCTTCCGTTCCGTGCCTCCGTTCCGCATCTCCCGGATTGCGGACCCATTGAAGTGAATGGCAATACGGCCACGTGCAGCACACGGTCGTGTGCATGAGCCCTAAGGCGGAGTTCACACTTCAGTTTATTTCCATCAGTTATTGTTAGCCAAAACCAGTAGTTCTGTGTCTTTGAGCCGCACCTGGTTTTGGCTCACAATTACTGATGGAAATATCTGACCAAATAACTGAAGTGGTCTGTACAGGTCTCCGGTCTCTGGTCTAAACAAGAATGTTCATCATTACTTGACAGCAAACAGAAATCTTGAAAACTTTGAATTTCAAAGTTTCTCGATGGCCATACACGTCCTGGTTTCATTTTTGCAGTGATGTAATCTGGGTTGTCCGGGGTTAGGAACAGCGCCTCACCTGTCTGTTGCTTGTGTGTGGTATTGCATGCAGCTGTATTCACTTCAGTGGAGCAAAGCGGCAATACCAGATATAGCTCATAAACAGATGTATCACCGTTTTTTTTTTTTTAAATCTTTAAAGGGGTCCTCTCACGTCAGCATATAGCATTTATCATGTAGAGGAGGTTAATACAAGGCACTTACTAATCTATTGTGATTCTCCATATTGCCTCCTCTGCTGGCTGGATTCATTTTTGCATCACCTTATACACTGCTGGTTTCCATGGTTACGACCACCCTGTTATCAAGCAGCGGTGGTCGTGCTTGCACACAAAAAAAAAAAAGTGCCGGCCTCCCTGGTGCGCATATAGGCTGGTGCTTTTTCCTATAGTGTCCAAGCACGACCTCCACTGATGGATTGCAAGGTGGTCGTAACCATGGAAACAAGCCGTGTATAATGTGATGGAAAAATGAATCCAGCCAGCAAAGGAGGCAATATGGACAATCACAATACATTAGTAAGTGCCTTGTATTAACTTCCTCTACATGATAAATGCCATTTGCTGAAGTGAGAGGACCCCTTTAAAGGGATCTCATGCAGAGAGCCCTCATCAGGGCCAGTGGATGTGATTATGCGGGGGTCATCTCCTTGGGACCTCAGTGTTGGCTGCATGCCCTGAGCGGTAAGTGGCGGTGTATAAGTGTAGTCAGATATTCCCAGGAAAGCTGGGTGCCCACCCTATATCCTCCGTGTTCTATTAATAAGGGAGGAATTTTGCTCTGTGCGCCGGGCAGGCGTTGCGGTGCAGCCCTGTAGCACCTGCAGTCCCTCGCCAAGGAGTTTCATCTTGAAATGATTGATCTTGAAATTAGGAAGCGAGTAGAAAATCCAATTTGGAGAGGAGTTTTAAAAATCCCTTAATAAAGCTACAGTGAAATGTATGATTTAACACGAGCACAAATAGCCGCTATTATGTGTTATTAGCAAATGGCAGTTCAGGGAGCCCGGCCTCGCTGCTGCCTTGGAGCGCCGGGCCCTGCCTCTGCTGTCTGCATTGATTTGTGGCGCTGTGTCATAACGACACCGGGAAGCAATGAATTGAAGATGGAGCGGTGATAGGATCTGGAGGGGGCACACACAAGCTGCGCAACTTTTCTATCTCTTCAGTCTGATTAGATTTTTTTATTTTTTTTTGCCTTCTCTTAGGAGTTTTCAGTTTGTAATAAAAATGGTAAATCAGTAGCACGGGGGAGAGAAGGGAGAGACTTTAGTGCTGGGAGGTGGATAGCCGATGCTTGATTTGTGTGGACCTGGTACGAGACCAGCACAATGGGAGCCGCGCCGCTTCACAAATGTCAAAGAAGATGGTGAAATATCTACAAATCTCAGTGCAACCGTTCCTGCTCGTCACACAGCCGGCCGCCATATTATCTGACCGGTGATCACATGAAAGTTGGCCCTCCTATAAAATGGCTACGTGTATTGATCGTCTCCGGATTAGAGCTCACAAGTGTAACGTGGACTTTACACAGACGTGTGTCTCTGGTTGGGAGCTGATGTCCCTAGTCCTGTTACATTGAATTGCATGGTAGCTACCTATAGGTGGCACTAGTGAGACAGTCTTCTTCCTTCTGGAGGAGAACTAATTTGCATATTTCCCAGGGAGCATTGCCTGTAGGACTACCTGCCCCATTTTGATCTCCACAAGGAGAGCCAGTACTTTCCAAGAGTTACTGTGTATTTTTCTAGCGCTTTGTATATGCTTCCACAACGTTTTCACATATAACCCGCCACACACACAAATTAACTTCCTGTGATATTAAAGGGGATTTTTAGGATTTTGATATGGGTTGAGCGCCACAGCCACTCCTAGGCCAGTGATGTCACTTTTATCGGTCACATGACCTAGGTGCAGCTCCATCTCATTCAAGGGAAAGGGGCAGAGCTGCAATACTAAGCACAGCCACTAGCCAATGGACGGCGCTGCTCTCGGTAAACTGTGAGGAGGCGGCTGGGACACTGACAGGAGCTCTGGTGAGCGCAGTGGCTTTCCCGATCAGCTGGGCCGCCGTGGGATGGGCCCCCAGCAATCTCATTTTGATGACCTGTTTTGAGGGTAGCCCATCAGTATGAAAATTCTGCAGAACCCTTTTAAGTCTGTATTGCTTGTGGGGGAATTGGATTGTAAGCCTCTATGAAAGGAGTAGGCAACTTCTGTCACTCCAGCTGTTGTGAAACTACAACTCCCAGCATGCATACTTGTTCTGCTCTTCTCAGATCTCCTATAGAAATTATTGGAGCATGCTGGGAATTGTAGTTTCACAACAGCTGGGGTGAAGAAGGTTGTTGACCCCGTCTCTATGGGAACAGAGAATGTGTACAGCGCTGTGGAATATACTGGTGCTATATGAGCAACTTGAAATTAATATTTATTATTATAGGATAACCGTCATATTTTTTTTAATTTTTATTTGCTACTTATTAGAGCTAGGTATGTATACCTGAGTTAGTCTGTCAATGATTGCCAAAAGATCTGTAATTACCTTATAATAACAGCTTCCATTAATGTCCTCTGTCCCTTTCCACTGCTCCCTTTAAATGACAGTTGCTAGGGCTTGTCTGTCTCTGGCTAGGAAGACAGAGGGGCGGTCCTTCACACTGCATGCCTGCATTAGGCTTCAGAGTGAGGAGGCGTGTCTCTCAGTAATCCAATCTGATTGGCTGGCAGGAAGCTGCTGGCTACAGCAAGTTTGTATGTGACCTGTGGGAATGCAGTTTTGGCCTCAGAGAACTGGCAGAGGAGCCATCTTGAGAAGATCCTCATAATGTAGGATTCAAAACGTCCGTAACTAAGGAGAAAACTCAAGGAAAACAGTGGTATGTGAAGAAACTAAAGATTGCTTTATGCATAATGCTGCTGCAGCAGTAACATATGCTAAAATAGATTTTTGGATGAAAATATGACGGTTATCCTTTAAAGCGCCATTCACTCCCTGGCACTGTACACACACCCTTGCTGTCTTTAAAACGCCACTACAAAAAGCAGTGTTTGCAGGGCGTGTTCTAATTACCTGCTGGCTGACGTGTAACATCTGGACACACCGATGGACGAATCTGAGGTGTATGGCCACCATAACACTGGTCAGTGCTGACAGCGCCAGAATGTGTGGGGAGCCACCCGATTGACAAGTTTAATGGTAACGCCCAGTAGTCAATTTATTTATAAGAGCAATGACACAATGTAGAGTTGTAAGAAAAGGTTTACATAATTTCTAAAACGGACTGCCTAATTGACCAGAATGGGGTCTGCAGAAATCCATGCACATGCTGCAGACACTGCCCCATTCAGATGCATGAAACGGATTTTCAATGGCATCAAACTAGCTATATGTGAATATATGTACCCTATGAGGTGTCACATTTATCATATAGTAGAAGTTGATGTCAACAGGACATTTCCTTGTAGCGTCTTTCAGAATGATATCTATTTCTGCGAGTTCTTGCCTACATGTCACCATCTTGATGCTGGGCTGTCTGCCTTTCTAGATCAGTCTGTTAGGAGCAAGCATTATTGGTGCAGATAAAATCCATTGCCCCCTATTTGGATGTTCAGGTTGTGGCAGGTATAACATGCGCAGGAAGGATTTAGGATGCAGTCAGTGCATTACTCCACTTGGACTGCAGAGGGTGCTGATGTGCAGGCTGAGTGCTCCAGTATCCACACTATGCTGTGAAGTGGTGAGAGCTCCATGTCTGCACAGACCGCTGTGTAGACTCCATAAGCCATAAACCCATTTCTTTATTGCACCGATGGAACAGACCTGCACTAGGCAGCTTGTGCAATCTCGCTATGAGGCACTGCGTACTTGTGCTCTCCTCACTGTCACTAGCCCCTGATATCAACCTGAGTTTTGGCACATTCCACTACAGGCAACAAGCCTTTATTTTTTACATTTTAAAAAGGAACTGCAGACCCTCTAGGAGGAGAGGGTCCCTTGAATTTATCCTGAAAATTTGTCTAATAAAAAGTTGTGCAGATTTCTTAGCGTTTTTGTCATCTCTGCAGTTTTCTTTAGGGCTCAAGTACACAACAGTGGCCGGCCCAGGAAACTCGGTCCGTGTGTCTGCCACATCCCCGGGGCTAACTGCAGCTCCCTTGACTCTTAATAACTATCATAGTAATTTATGATGCAGTCCGTTCAGATCTGATCTCAGGACCATGGCAGTTTGTTAGTGAACTTGTGGTTTTAGGCAAACCAAGTGGCCATTAATGTTTTTTTTGTTTTTGTTTTTTTCCCCCTAAAAAACAAAAGGGACAAAATGACGCCGGCTCTTCTCTGGCCCAGCCCGGCGGGCGGCCGGCCGGCTCTTCTCTGGCCCAGCCCGGCGGGCGGCCGGCCGGCTCTTCTCTGGCCCAGCCCGGCGGGCGGCCGGCCGGCTCTTCTCTGGCCCAGCCCGGCGGGCGGCCGGCCGGCTCTTCTCTGGCCCAGCCCGGCGGGCGGCCGGCCGGCTCTTCTCTGGCCCAGCCCGGCGGGCGGCCGGCCGGCTCTTCTCTGGCCCAGCCCGGCGGGCGGCCGGCCGGCTCTTCTCTGGCCCAGCCCGGCGGGCGGCCGGCCGGCTCTTCTCTGGCCCAGCCCGGCGGGCGGCCGGCCGGCTCTTCTCTGGCCCAGCCCGGCGGGCGGCCGGCCGGCTCTTCTCTGGCCCAGCCCGGCGGGCGGGCGGCCGGCTCTTCTCTGGCCCAGCCCGGCGGGCGGCCGGCCGGCTCTTCTCTGGCCCAGCCCGGCGGGCGGCCGGCCGGGTCTTCTCTGGCCCAGCCCGGCGGGCGGCCGGCCGGCTCTTCTCTGGCCCAGCCCGGCGGGCGGGCGGCCGGCTCTTCTCTGGCCCAGCCCGGCGGGCGGGCGGCCGGCTCTTCTCTGGCCCAGCCCGGCGGGCGGGCGGCCGGCTCTTCTCTGGCCCAGCCCGGCGGGCGGCCGGCTCTTCTCTGGCCCAGCCAAGCAGTGAGATTATTACACAGCCTCTATGGACGTTTTCCCCAGACGCGATCCCAGACTCTTTTTCCAGACACTTGGGGTTATTCTTCGTGTTTGATAAACATCCAGAGAAGATCCTTGCACACTGGTGATCGCTTTGATGGACAGAACCAGTATATCCAGTCATGAAACAGATCCTCTTTGAAGTCGTCTTTGTGTAGCGACAGCTCCTCAGCCTAATGCCTAAAAAGGCTTCTTCAGAAATCACTTCCATAGTCGTATGTGGGAAGTATCATTTACTATTAACTGCTGTTAGAACCATAGGCTTACAAATGGAAGAAAATAAAAAAGGAAAAAAGTGACAAATTTTACACATCACATTTTCAGAGACATAATTTACCACTTTACGAATGTGTCCTAATAAGGTAATTTTTAGGGAAAATCGCAGCATAATGGCAGTAGATTTAGTTAGTGGTTGGAGGAGGATGTTTGATGTGTTTTTCCTTGTTTCTAATGTAGTATTGTGGATTCTTTGCATCTTGTCACATAGCACGTGTAGAAGGCTGTGTATGTCATCCGCATGTGAGCCGATATTATAGCCTCCTTATCTGAGGTCCGCAGGGAGTCCTCCCCTTAGTGTCCATATTGTAGTACCATAGACCCTGGAGGACACTTCTGAGGGCGGTAACTGGAGATGACTATAAACTGGTGCAATGTTCATCTGGTTCTGCTCTAAAGGGATTACAACCCTATACAAGTATGGCTTATCAATAGGGACTCAAAAACGGAGGCCCCAAAGCACTAGGACAAGGTTATCTGATATGCCGTATGTGAGACATACCCTTGATATCTTTGTGGACCCCTTGGATATTTTTGATGGGCGTTTTTATAAAAACTAGTACAAGAAGAGCAGCTTCCTATAGAAACCAACCATGCCACTTTCATCCGCGGTATGGGGTTCAGGGCGAAGGACCTTCTGTAGATACACTAGTAATAGTGCAATAGACATATTTTTTTCAACCGATTCAACACCCTTTTCGTTTTAGTAAATCTGTGTTTGGTCAGTATGTCCGTTTTTCTTTGCCCTCCATATGTCATACGTACTCCATGGACACTGCTTAACTGAAAGTTCATTTCCAGAGCATCTCCTACCAATGGTCTGTTAAATACTAACAGAACACACATGCCATACCTATTGTGTCATACCCATAGACTTCAATGGGGGTGTTTGGTCCACATCACGGACCAAAGTAGTACACACCTCCGTGGGTCAGTAAAAAACTACTGATGTGTAAACGAACACGTTAAAATCAATGGGTAGGTGTGCTGTCCATGGAAAATGCGAACACCATACATCTGTGATATATGGAAATGTGAAGGAGACCTTAGGTGTCTCAATTCCTGCAAGTGCAGTGATGCAGGTGAAAGCCTGAAGCTCCAGAGAAGGTAGAGGGTTGGATTAAAAAGGGTTTTCGTGGCAGATAAATTAAAAGAATTTTGTCAGGAAAGCTTAATATGAAAGCAGTTGTACTCTCCTTCACTGATCCCCCCCCCCACGGCTGCCTTTTGTAGGCTGCTCGGCACCCAGTTGCTCCTCACTTCCTGTCCTGGCTCCTCCAGGAGGCCCGTTCAGCCAATCATTGCAGGCCTTTCCTGGCATGAGGAGCCAGCACAGGACGTAAAGACATTTGTTGTAAGGGAGATGGCGTGGACAGGAGGCGAGCATGGCTTCTTTGCTGTTTTTTAACCCATTTATTTTTTATTTTTAACACTTTGCTGCATATGCTGCACATTCCCATCCCTAACTCCTGCTGCCATGAGGCCACCATATCTTTGTGACAGGTTCCCCCTGTAATGGGACGGTCGAGGAAGAATCTCCATTGCTTGCTGAGCGGGACAGTGGCTGAGGCAACCGTTCAGGGAGTATCCTGGATGGATCCTAGCTGCTTACTGGGACCCATGCATGATACCTGCTGGGCATCCTATGGCCTCCTCGGCTTTCCCTTCCAGTATGTAGTGGCATCCTTCTACACCCAAGGTCATATCGGACAGGAGCGCATGCCTGGTCGGATGTAGTAGTCGTTTATAAACAGGTGAAGGAGATATAAAGGGCATATGCACTAAAAGGGTTTAGTCTCACATCTGTGGCACGACATATATGACTAAACAAATCTCCTGTACTAGTTCTTCCCAAAGAAGTGATTTTGGGTAGTAGCTTTTTGGAGCCAAGCTCTGCTGTGTGGGGGTCTTGTATGAAGCTTTGTGTTACATTATAGGACTTGTGGGGTATAAAATGATGCACTCCTTCACCCTGCTCACACCAATATATAAAAGTTAACTATTCATCAAACTTTGTGTGTGACAAGTTCCCGGATGGCTATATTCACCTGTGGCAGATTTTTACAACTAAAAAACTGTCCTATACAGGGTGTGCATGGTTACCTGCAAATCTCATTCACATCATTGGAATCGTTATAGAAATTTCTACAACAAGTTTTCTGCATTTCATTCTGAGATGCAAGGAATGATGGGAGAATTCCGCTCTGAAGGCAGTTGAATAGTAAATGCAGCTCTGGACTAGCTGTAACTAAGGTTTAGTACAAATTATAGGGAACCTGTTTGCCCAAAATTAGCTGCCGGAGTGCCTTAACAACTGACTTGTATTGTCCTTGATGGTGTTGCTGCATCATTTTTGCGTCTGGTGAATGCAATGAAAATCGGCTTAATTCACCGCACCCGCTGCTTGCCCATCAACAGCTTGAAGTCAATGATGCTGGCACCTTCTCGTCTGAATGAAGATTATCACGCCAAGGCTTCTCTCTTCCTAGTACAGGCAAGGGAAAGCCAAGGGGTCATGTTGCTGGTGAAACATCAATCAAGGGGCAGGATTTGGGCACATCAACCCTTATTTCAGGCAAGAAGGTGCCAGCCACTATGACTTCAAACCACTGGTTAACATGCAGCAGAACGGTGAATAAAGATGATTTTCGCTGCTTTCAGAAGAACACCATAATAGGAAAATGAGCCAACTGTTAAGGTACTCCAGGCAGTTAGGTGGAGCGATATCATGCTGGCGGGTCCCTTTAAGTAATATACAGGATAAAGCAAAAGTTTGGACGCACCCTTTTAACTGTTCTAATTTGTAGAAAATTGACTTCCAATGTGTAAAAATATTGGGAGGAAGCCTGCAAAATTTTCGTGGTGGAAACATTTCAGCCACCATTTTGAAATCCATGGTGCATTCAGGTCGCGATTTTCCAGTGGGAGTAGTGTTGTGTGATGTGAAATAAAAAAAAAATATATATATATATAATATATATAATCACATCAGTCTTGGCTAGAATTTACTAAGAAACACCCTGCAAGTGTCAGTTTTGACTTATCTTTACCTGTTTAGGAGTTAAGTAAGGTCCTAAATTGCTTTACACGATGCGTTCTGTGTGTCAATCATTCTGCTGGATTATTCTTCCTCACAACACCGCAGGGTTCACCATTTCAGGTGAGCCATATTGCGCAATTCACAGGTTCAGACTACACAAAGTTTGTTGTCTGTCACCATGGAAACGTATCCAACTGCTTTAATGTTAAATGGGTTTTATGGTACTTAGATATTGATGGTGGGCACCTGAAACCCAGAAATCCCACCTACCAGCTGGTACTATTAGGCAAGGGCGACACTGGTCGTGGTGATCCCATAGAAATGAATGGGATCACCTCGGCAGTCACAAGAAATCCAGCCGTGTTGGATTTCTTGCCACTGCTGCAGCAATCCCATTAATTTCTATGGGATCACCGCTGCTCAGCGATCCTGGCCACGACCAGTGTCTCTGTGTAGCCCTTGCCTTACAGTGGATAGAGCAGAAAGCATAGGTTGCCATCCACTACACATGGCTGTTCCAGGATATTGCAGCTCAGCGCCTATTCAAGTGAATGGGAGCTGAGCTGTTGGCACCTGAAACTGCACAGTGGGCAGAGCCTTCCATCTTTATAACAGCGCTGCCCGAAACAGCTGATCAAGGAGGGTGCGGGGTATTGGACAATCACGACGCCTGTTATGTGGAGTCTAGTACAATGCTAGTAATGGTTAAAAAAAAGTGGGCCATATTAACAAGGGGGGTGCATTTATTTTCCAAAGAGCCTTAGAAAAAGAACTGGAGTCTGGTTGCTGTTCACAACTCCCCCACCATAGGATGCTGGGATTGAAATCTCTGGAAAAACATTATTTAAAGTAATAGCAAGAGATTCCAAGTTATGGTCTTAGAAACCAGATATGTGACCATGTTAGAAGCGTTTCATAGCATTTAATAATCCTGTGTCAGAATTGGTTGTCTTGCCACATTGCAGGTCCCAGAGGTGGGACTCCAAAACGTGATTTCTGAAGTAAGTGGAGAGCAGCTGCCCTGAAAAGGAGAAATGCTTTGTTCTCCTTTAATCAGTTCTTTTCTTGCCCCTTGCCTCCTCAAGTAACATTTTCTCTGAATATCTTGTGAGAATAAGGCGGACTGTCTGCTCACTGAAGAATCAGGTAACGAGCTCCCAAAGAAGTCTATGGGGAGGGGGTGGAGGAGTGAGCTGCAGAGAGGTAGGAGGGATTGTGGAGCAGCTAATGGCAAGTGTTATCTTTCACCCCTATAGATTTATTTACATCAATACTGTTCAGTACTTCTCTGTAATGCGCTATATCAGGGGTGGGCAACCTGCAGCACTCCAGCTGTTTGTGTGTGTGTGTATATATATATATATATATAATGTGTGTATAATGTCAGGTCCATAAATTTTGGGACATCGACACAATTCTGACATTTTTGGCTCTATACACCACCACAATGGATTTGAAATGAAACAAACAAGATGTGCTTTACCTGCAGACTGTCAGCTGTAATTTGAGGGTATTTATATCCAAATCAGGTGAACGGTGTAGGAATTACAACAGTTTGCATATGCGCCTCCCACTTGTTAAGGAACCAAAAGTAATGGGACAATTGGCTTCTCAGCTGCTCCATGGCCAGGTGTGTGTTGTTCCCTCATTATCCCAATTACAATGAGCAGATACAAGGTCCAGAGTTCATTTCCAGTCTGCTATTTGCATTTGGAATCTGTTGCTGTCAACTCTCAAGATGAGATCCAAAGAGCTGTCACGATCAGTGAAGCAAGCCATCATTAGGCTGAAAAAAACAAACATACCCATCAGAGAGATAGCAAAAACATTAGGCGTGGCCAAAACAACTGTTTGGAACATTCTTAAAAAGAGGGAACGCATCGGTGAGCTCAGCAACACCAAAAGACCCGGAAGACCACAGAAAACAACTGTGGTTCATGACCGAAGAATTCTTTCCCTGGTGAAGAAAACCCTTCACAACAGTTGGCCAGATCAAGAACACTCTCCAGGAGGTAGGTGTATGTGTGTCAAAGTCAATAATCAAGAGAATACTTCACCAGAGTGAATACAGAGGGTTCACCACAAGATGGAAACCATTGGTGAGCCTCAAAAACAGGAAGGCCAGATTAGAGTTTGCCAAACGACATCTAAAAAAGCCTTCACAGTTCTGGAACAACATCCTATGGACAGATGAGACCAAGATCAACTTGTACCAGAGTGATGGGAAGAGAAGAGTATGGAGAAGGAAAGGAACTGCTCATGATCCTAAGCATACCACCTCATCAGTGAAGCATGGTGGTGGTAGTGTCATGGCGTGGGCATGTATGGCTGCCAATGGAACTGATTCTCTTGTATTTATTGATGATGTGACTGCTGACTAAAGCAGCAGGATGAATTCTGAAGTGTTTCGGGCAATATTATCTGCTCATATTCAGCCAAATGCTTCAGAACTCATTGGACGGCGCTTCACAGTGCAGATGGACAATGACCCAAAGCATACTGCAAAAGCAACCAAAGAGTTTTTTAAGGGAAAGAAGTGGAATGTTATGCAATGGCCAAGTCAATCATCTGACCTGAATCCGATTGAGCATGCATTTCACTTGCTGAAGGGAAAATGCCCCAAGAACAAGCAGGTACTGAAGACAGTTGCAGTAGAGGCCTGGCAGAGCATCACCAGGGATGAAACCCAGCGTCTGGGGATGTCTATGCGTTCCAGACTTCAGGCTGTAATTGACTGCAAAGGATTTGCAACAAAGTATAAAAAAGAGAGAGTTTGATTTATTCTGTCCCATTACCTTTGGTTCCTTAACAAGTGGGAGGCACATATGCAAACTGTTGTAATTCCTGCACCGTTCACCTGATTTGGATGTAAATACCCTCAAATTACAGCTGACAGTCTGCAGGTAAAGCACATCTTGTTCGTTTCATTTCAAATCCATTGTGGTGGTGTATAGAGCCAAAAAAAATTGAATTGTGTCCATGTCCCAATATTTATGAACCTGACTGTATATGTATATATATGTGTGTGTGTGTGTGTGTATATATATATATATATATATATATATATATATATATATATATATATATATATATATTGCTTCTGAGAGAATATTAGGGAGCAGAATGTCCTGCTTTCTCCATGTCTTCTGATGGAAGATATCATAACAGCTGGTCTCCACCCTCTAGTTCAGGGACAAATGAGAATTAGAAATTGCTAAACTTGCAGCTTATTCTGCAAAGTTATATGAAAGCATATGTATACTTTAAAGTGACACATTAAAGGGAATAGTAATGCGTATACAGTACAATCATTTCAAAGGAATCTTGTTTGGTACCAACTCTGTTCTGCAGCAAATTTCCCTGTCTTTAGCTGTTTCTCTGGGTTCTAACGGGTTGTCTGAGACCCAAGTCTGCACTGATTCTGGTCTTCACCATACCGGAAGTAGTGATGTGCTGCACTGCTGTATATAAGCAGGTGACTGCTGCGGGCCCATCTGCGGTTTCAATGCTGATGTGTGCACAGACTGCATCTGACCGCAGTCTTGAAAACCCCTTTAACTGCTGGAACTTTCTAGAATAAGCAGGAGAGGTCTACCACCCCTTTTCTTTCACTGAAGGAGAAATAAAGCATTGCACAGATCCCAGTGAAGTTATGGGGCTACCTATGTAATGTGAAGACCCACCTGGGTCTCCAGAGCGGGAGCTATTTTATGTGGTAGCTCTGGCTGATACATGATAGCCCTATATTGATCCTAATTTGGCATTTTCTAAAGGGTTGACTAACCAAAGGAATAATAAGAGACTCCCACCCCCGTATGCCCATTTAACAGGGTTTCTGGTGATTAAAAATTATGTGCAAATGGTTTACATGCAGTAAGATTAGTCACTTGGCCTCTGTAAGTCACGTGCAGTCACATGATTATAATGTCCTGTACTCTAAACAGTTGGTCGCCCATAACATACCTCTCATCTCCTTTGCCTTATTCTCTCTGCTGCCCAGCATGTGAAACACAATCCCTCAAGAGGTAGGCAGACAAGGAGGAGAAGAGCCAGGGATCAGATTCAATAAGCAATAAACTACAGAGAGATCTGTCAACAGCAGCTCTGCGTTGTGTGGCTGAAGACCGCGACTAATTACAGCTCTACCCTTCACCTTGTAATCAAGAGGAATAAGAGGAGCGGAGGCTTTGACATAGGTTTTCCCACATTTTCAAATTTAGTGTCTGGCCGGTAAAACAAAAAAAAATAGATTATGGCAGAGCAGCATTTCATCTTCGTTTTATAGTAAATAATAAAGCGACAATTTGAGGAGGAGCTAATATGGCTGCCCTTCCTGTTGTCACTTATATACGGCCATCTTAATATGGTAGTTTGTGTCTAAATAGTAGGAAATGTTTTAATCAGTTGCCATATGCCGCATCACTCTTCATCTTCTGCAGTGATTTGTATGCATAACCTCTTAATATTTTCACAATTTCTCCAAATAAATCATTACGGTTTTTCAGTTTTCCGCTTTTTTTTTATTTTATTCCCCAGCCCTTCCACTATGTTGCTGACCTGAACTTTTCTCACCGCATAACCATTCAAGAATGAAAATATACTTTTGATAGCAATATAAAGGGATACTTTGGCGTTTGAGTGTAGGAACTGGCAAGTAGCCTGTGACATGGCGCAGATGTCTGTCATACTTAGAGATTAATTTCTACATTTTCGGAGCAGAGTTTCAGACGTCCACTTTTAGTATCTAGGGTAGAGATGTGACTCTGTATTTCATGTAAATTTGTTACATTTTTTGGAAAAGCAATTATGATAAAAAAATATACTATAAATATGTGTGTGTGTGTGTGTGTGTGTGTGTATATATATATATATATATATATATATATTATATTATATAAAATATTTCCCCCACATGCTCGCACAATTGAGCGACATTTCTCTGCGCGGGGGGAGGGCTGCTTGGTGCTTGCTTCCCAGGCCTGTCCCTGACAGACTATAAGGGACGTGCGTTGTCTGTCAGTTAATTGAGCGTCTCTTCCTCTGGATGTTAATTATTTCTTGCTTTCCTGCAGATAAATGAGGCGGCTTTATGTGGCAGAACCTTCAGCCATGGCCCGGCACATACCTCGTATACAGCAAGCAGCTCCAGATTCAGTCATTTGTGGAGGGCTTGTTCTATGGCTATTAACAGGATGTGAAATTATATGCCATTTTCTCTTGCATGTCACCATTACACATTCCTATAATAATCACACAACCCCTGTGGTATAATTGCCTGATAATTAAAGTATCATCCTTCTCGCGGTCCTTCTTCTTTTTTCCGCTTCCCCCTCCCCCCGCTCTCGAGAATTGTGGTTGCTCAACATTCAGATGGAGTCATTATGTTTTTGCATATCATTACAGCCTTCTGCAGAACAACAGCGACATCTACATGTGTCATAATCTCAGCCTGTCAGGAATATTACATGTATACATTCACCCACCTACCTGCCCCGGAGTCTTACCTGGCTCAGTACATCAATGGTTTTAGGACGCCCTGGGAAAGTTGGGAGATGCTTGTGTGACGATGCAGAGAACGGACTCTTTGACGGGCATTCCTCTGCTCCCTGGGTACCACCGGCTATGTGTGACACTAATACCCATTACTTTCTCCCCCCTGTAGAAGCGGCGGTGATTAGGGATAGTGGAGGACTGCTGTATCCGGATGAGCAGCCATCAGAGTGCCAGGGCTCCAATTATCCTTAGGAATGTGGTGGCAGGACTCCTCCGCTCATCTGTAGGGACTGGTTAGCTCCGATCTATCATAACATAGAAAGCTGCCCTCTCAACGCCAGCTTTTTCCAACTTTCTCCGCTCCGAATACGCTCCTGTACAAGCAGCTCTAATGAGATGCAAATGAGATATGCACAAAGCCATAGCACTGTAGGATGATTAACCACTAGAGACATTAGCTGCCGACTTCAGGCTGTGTGAGTTTAATAACCCTCTGCCGCCCCTCCGCTCTTGGTGGGGGCTCTGAACGCCCCTTGGCAGAGGAGTAAGATCCCGGACCCATCGCCCATCGTTGCGTTCCTCCTGCTGAGGGAGGCTGCGCTCTCTCATCCACATGCAGAATCTTTAGTGCTTGTCTTTGTAATCCAGACAGTGTGCATATAGGGCACTTCATTATTTCAGTGTGCCAAAGCTCGTTAGCTAAACAATTATTCCTCATTAAAACCCAGTGCGGATTTATTAAAAAAAAAATAATAATAAATTCCCCCAACGATTGGCATATGGTTAAATCTGAAGCCATGAGCGCAGCTGTAAATCCATTGCGGGTCTTATATTCCAAGCCAGGTTGTCAGTGCCCCCTACACAACGGGCAGCAGAACACTCCGCATACTTTTGTAAGATCCTCATCGTGTTGGCTTGACTTATCTGACTGTATCCATTTTTTGTTTTTGTTTCCAGCGCCAGATTTTGACCCTGCACCCAGTGCCCACAGACCTAACTGGAGCCAACACAGCATCAACCATGTGAGTACCCATCCGAGAAACTAGAGCACAGCAAATTACGAGGGAACATCTGGAGTGTTGACAATGCTTTGTACCCGTCAAGTGCAGTGCTCTTTGCAAAGTGGCACACTCCTGACTACCTCCCAAGTTTGTGCTCCTTTGAGTGACGCTTCCACATAGGCAGATCTGGGAGAAAGGGTTAGGTTCGGCCCCATTCATCTCCCTGGTGATAGCAGCAAATGCAGATAAATCTCTCTCAGCCTCCTGATCTTGCTGCTTCTGGGGAGCTGCTTTTCCTGCCACGTACCTGCTCTGCAAATGTGTGTCATTGTATGTGCATGTTTGTATGTGGGTGCAGGGAATTGAGAACAAGCCTCTTCCTAATGCAAAAATATCCTGGAAAGGATCCTCCAGCACCTGCACATAGGTGTCCTTCCATTTTAGTGCTTGCATATCGAATCCTTGCTCTCCCATGTTTGCTGCTGGCATTTCCTCTTCTTGGAGTGGTTGGCAGCGGCCATACTGTGACACGTAGAGAAGTCCTAACTGCCTGTGCCGTTCCTGCAGATCTGCGGCCCAAACCCTTTTGTTTGTTGTTGACGAGGCGTTTCTTTACGTGTTAATTGCAAAACTTGAATGCCAAACGAGCTTGCAAAGCCGCAGGAAAAAAAGAGTCCCCGGAGGAAGATGTAATGCTGTAAAAGATGCCAGGGTCCTTGGCACTGATCCTTTTTTCACTGATGAATCTTTTTCCTCCATGTTTAACCGCCGGCTCCATACTTGAGGCGGGCACCCGCAGCTTGGCGACGGTGCCTTACATGGCGTGGAAGGATACATCATTGCTTGCTCACTGCGGCAGAAGGAACATTTGGGGGGGAGGGGAGCCGCATCAGTCACCCCCATGCCCCATTGCTGGCTTCCCACTCGTTACCTATATTCTGTGTCTTGCTTCCCTTGGTAAGGAGGTTTGTTCTGGCAGCCAGTGCCCCGTTCTTTGTCTGCTCTGGAGCTGTAAAGGATCTCCAGACCCACTTCATTGGCCGCCGTGACATATACCCGCTGCCGAGAACACACAAAACTGTGGCGTTGCCACTGAGTGGATGGCATCGTGCCAGCTCGTCTGCCATCCGCCCATGCAGCTCTCGCTCTCTCTCCTCCTCCTGTCGGCTTGATGTTAATTAACAGACGGGCTAATTGATTTAAAAGCTGAAAAAAATTACAGTTAACTTTTCCCAGAGGGTATAAGCGGCAGCCTGGCATGGGTCTGCTGGGCATGGGGGAGGGGGTTGTGCAAAGCCTGCAGCATAGGAAATGGGAAAAAAAACCTAGCAGTAAGAAAACGTTGGCTGCTTATTGGAGAACAGCTGATAGAAACTGTGATGAAACTGCCTCCGCATGACTATATACTGCCATTCTGTTTTATTCTAAATAAGCTGGGCACTCCCTATTCCCTCCCCCTGAGACAGGAGAGCCATC
Organism: Bufo bufo; assembly: GCF_905171765.1. Taxonomy (NCBI): domain Eukaryota; kingdom Metazoa; phylum Chordata; class Amphibia; order Anura; family Bufonidae; genus Bufo; species Bufo bufo. The sequence continues at coordinate 142,435,334 of NC_053398.1, read as the reverse complement.
CTGAACTTCTAGCAAACCTCCCCTCCTCGTCCTTCCTCCCATTAACACCCTGCAATTAGGTAAAATAATCCCCCGGGACAGAGAGCGCCTCATCAGATGAAATAATTATGAAGTGTTGTGCGCTGTCGCACAGCGCCCCCCCCCCCACCTTTTAACCATCATCGTTCTTATTTCCTAAATCCTCCGGATTTCTAATCACGACTAATATGTATATACGTGTGTGCATTGGCACTTTCCCTGTTTAGCCTGATGAAGGGACGCGATCCCCGTGCCCGCTGCCCTGTTCATTCATCGCACGCTGCCCGCATCTTTCTCCCATTCTCAAAAGGCCTTGAAAAATTTCAGTCTCTCTCTCTGTAGGAGACAACCTCTCCAGCGCTGAACCGGTTAATTAACAGCGCAATTAGCCATGCAAATACTGGCTTTGTTTGGAGGCTGTTCTCCAGAAGGAGTGTTTGTTTTGCATGGACCTCTGCGTCTGGGAAGAGAGATTGTAGGGCGAGAGATGCCATCATCACCATGTCTAACTGTCCTGTCCTCTCCGCCTCTCCTGAAAAGCTAAATCTTTGCCGTGGCAAGGAGAGGAAAAAAAAAAAAAAGAATACAGTGTGCAAATCAACCCACATTTGCATAATGTCTCCTGCCTTGAATATGCAGATGAGCTGTATAATTTATGAGTAGTCTGGCAGCATTTTTTTTTTTTTTCCTCTCCGTGTATTGCTGTGAAGGGGTTTCATTCCTCTCTGTACCAGCTCAGACCTTTTACAAGCTGCACCCTCGTACGTTCTATTTCTTTACATGTCTTATATGAGAATTATCTAGTCCTCCCCCATCTCCCTTCATTTCCTTCTGCCGTCATCTCCACCTTTCATGTTGGAAGAGGTGCCCACCGATGGCTTGCACCGAAAGCCCACTGTGCAGGGCATATAGTTCCTGAGTGCAGCTTGTCATCTCCCCTTTACCTCATCAGCCAGTGACATGAAAGGCATTTTGTAGCTGGCCTGATTTTCTTATGGTAGAAATCAAAGGTGGCGTTAATTATAAAAAAAAATAAAAAATTATATCGAGAGTCATGTTAGAATATTAACGCAGAGCAACAGCAGTAGAGTCAGCCTGGGAGTCACAAAAATAGAAAAAAAATACAAAAACACAGGAAAATTCTAGTGAAAGTAATTTTAAAGCACCTAGTAGTACAAAATTATAATAAAAACACTGAAATTATAGAGAAAATTAAAAGTCTTTATATGGGAATGTGCGCTTAGGAGGCGAGCAGGCCGGATCCTGTGAAACTACAGCAGCCAGAAAGCCAAGGATTGCTAATCTCAGATTAAATCTGCTAAAGTATAAAATGTAATATGTATTAAGTGCAGAAAATATTTGCTGTAAATTTGCTGTAAAATTAGAAAGAAATTGGATGCAGGAAAAAAAAATAACTTAGACTTGGTTATTATTTTATTATTTTAGCTGTTATTGTTTTTGTATTTTATTATTTTTAGCTCTGTTGTTTTTTCATTTTTATTGTTTACATTTTATTATTTCTATTGCTGTTATTGTTTTGATATTTTTTAGTCCCCAACACTGCAGCAAACACATTGAAAAGCAACAGTCCAAGTCTATTGTAAATACACCGAAAATTATAATTCAACGGAATAAATACAATAATAAAAAAAATAATCGAGTTTCTCCAATGCATAAAACTCCATATGGTTCAATTACTATTTAGGGTACTTTCACACCAGCGTTTTTGTTTTTCGGTATTGAGTTCCGTCACAGGGGCTCAATACCGATAAAAACGGATCAGTTTTATCCTAATGCATTCTGAATGGAGAGCAATCCGTTCAGGATGCATCAGTTCAGTCCCTCTTTACATTTTTTGGCCTTAGAAAATACAGCAGCATGCTGCAGTTTTCTCTCCGGCCAAAAATCCTGAACACTTTTCTATTAAAATGCATTAATGCCGGATCCGGCCCCAAGTGTTCCGGATAAACTGATCCGGTTTTGCAGTCTGTGCATGCGCAGACCTTTTAAAAATGTGAAAAAGATAAATACCGGATCCCTTTTTCCAGATGACAACTGGAAAGACGGATCCGGTATTGCAATGCATATGTCAGACGGATCCGCATCCGGATCGTCTGACAAATGCATCCGTTTGTGTCCAGATTGCCGGCGACGGAACTGCCTGTCGGAATCCTCTGCCGCAAGTGTGAAAGTACCCTTAGAATTGTGTGGAGCAGGGAGGTGTCGTTTCCTAACATGCTTCCAATTTAACTGTTTTCATGGCAAGTGAAGGGTTTATCCTTAAGGCTCTAATTAATAGACAAATAAGTCACTTCCCAATTTACCTCATTTATTTTCTGATCCAGAGAAAACATCTATTAATACAGTCTGGGCCCGGCCGCTGCAGTAGGACGTACAGAGGCCAAACTATTGTGGTGAAATGATGGCATGTGATGGCTTGCTTGGCACGTGTCCCTAATTTGTGTCTCTTTAGAGGGGTCGTGCGGGAACTGGAGGAGCTGAGGGATCTGGTGATGAACAAGGAGCTTCTCGTACAACAGCTGCACAGTCAACTGAGGGACGTGATTCACAGCCAAGAGCTGAGCCGCATAGAGGTAAGATCAGATGCCTCCTGCGCAGGGCAGTCCTGTATATGGTGCCTTTATATGGAATATTAAGGGGACATTTATCATACCTGGTGCCCATAGCAACCAGTGACATTCCACCTTTAATTTTTCAGAGCCGTTTGGTAATTGAAAGGATCAAGCTGATTGGTTGCTATGGGCATCTAAGTCAGTTTTCCTTTGCACCAGTTTTGATCAATATCCCTGTTAATCTCTGGATACTAGAGCTTGCAGTCAGATTTTCCTGGCTGTAGACAAGTAGCGATACCTTGGAACTGAACCCGAGTTTGGGAGATGGTGTTTTACAGTACATATATCGCCAAAGCAATCGTATCGCGATGATTGCGATATGGTCATTTGGCTGACCCAAAAATGCTGCGATTACCTACAATGATACAAGGCCGCCGCACAGCTCAGTCGGCGGTTGTATTAACAGAGGGAGGAGGGGCTGGGGGCCGGCATCTCGATTAGGAATGACAGCGGGGACCGGGGCAGTCCCTGTATTCTAATGCACCGGCCCCGCTCACTGTTGTATAATCTTATCTAACCTGTAGGCATTGTTAAAATATAATAATCATGTGTAATCCAGCTGTATTACTTACAACTAAATTCCGTAGGAGGGAGGAGGCAGGCCGGGCGGGTGGTGCGTCACTCACTACGTCATGCACCTGCGCCGCCCACTTTATGACTGAAGCAGGCGGCGCGGGCGCATGACTTAGTGAGTGACCCGCCGTCCTCCCTCCTCTCTGCTACAGAACTTAGTCTTCATTCCTAATCCAGATGCCGGCCCCCAGCCCCTGTATTGGGGTTCATTCACACTGCAGGGACACTGTCATGGGGGGGGGGGGGGGGGGGAGAGGGAATCTGTGGATGGCACATAGCATAAGATGCTATATATGTGTCATGCACAGATTCCCCCCCCCCCATAGCAGTATCATCCACAGATTCCCCCCCCCCCCCCCCATAGTAGTGTCATCCACAGATGCCCCCATCACGGTGCCATCCAGAGATCCCCCCCCCCATAACAGTGCCATTCAGAGATCCCCCCCCCCATAACAGTGCCATTCAGAGATCCTCCCCCCCCATAACAGTGCCATTCAGAGATCCTCCCCCCCCATAACAGTGCCATTCAGAGATCCTCCCCCCCATAACAGTGCCATTCAGAGATCCCCCCATAACAGTGCCATTCAGAGATCCCCCCCCCCCATAACAGTGCCATTCAGAGATCCCCCCATAACAGTGCCATTCAGAGATCCCCCCCATAATAGTGTCATCCACAGACCACAGTGTGTTCAAAAGCACACCTTTTGGTTCAACATATATATTTTTTTCTTATTTTCCTCTTCAAAAACCTTCTTATAGGGCGAAAAATATGGTATATTACCTTATATTGCTGCTGCTGACTATAGTGCTCTTTAAAAAGTTCCTGTTCAGTGTTCGGAAAATTTTAATTTAATGAGCACATGTTCTTATATCTATTCTATTTTATCTGTTCTGTGCAGTGCTATTAAGAAAATGGCAAGTTTTGTATTTTGTACTTTTGCAGTAATGCAAATATGTTATTTACTTTAGTAAAAGATGTTTTATTTAGAAAAACACTGTGCATTTCAGTTTTTGAGTTGAGCATAACTACATTTCAGCATTATCAGTAATTTGTATGTGCTTTTGCCTTGAAAATCCAAGCAAATAGACCTCTAGCACAATTCCCTTTAAAGGGAACCTGTCACCACGATTTTGTGTATAGAGCTGAGGACATGGGTTGCTAGATGGCCACTAGCACATCCGCAATACCCAGTCCCCATAGCTCTGTGTGCTTTTATTGTGTAAAAAAACTGATTTGATACATATGCAAATTAACATAAAAGAGTCATATCTTACTTGTGTGACCAGAGAAGAGTCATATTTTCAAGCTCTGACTCATCTCAGGGTAATTTGCATATGTAACAAATCGGTTTTTATACACAATAAAAGCACACAGAGCTATGGGGACTGGGTATTGCGGATGTGCTAGCGGTGATCTAGCAACCCATGTCCTTAGCTCTATACCCAAAATCCCGGTGACAGGTTCCCTTTAAAATATTGCATCGCATATAGTTATCGCAATCGCACAAAATTCCCATATCGTGCAGCCCTAGTACAAATTAATTTCTGAAGTATTACCCGAAGTCTCGCGAGACTTCGCGGAGCAACAACTTCGGCTCATCTGAGCCAATACATTCTAGGAGCTCCGTAGAGTATTGGAACAAAGTTTTATGTGAATCGCTCGTCCCTAGTCATCAGTATAAAAATCTTGGAAAACCCCTTTAAATGCAAAACACTGTCTTTGTGTAGCAGTCAACACACCTATATAGATAGGTAATCCATTGTCACTTTATTGCTGCTGCGAGGGGAAGATATTATCTGTAGGGTAATCCTCATTATAATAGTAGGAGTAGAATTTTGATAACAGTATGACGGCTCTATTGTCTTGACTGGCCTAGATACAGTATGGATGCCCAAAGAAGAACAGTGCTTTGATTAGTGTAATATGTGATGCTGTGATTGAGTCACTCGCCCCCTTTCCTCTCTGGACTTACGAAGTTAGTTAAAGGCGTTGTGCAGTGGGTTAATACTTATGACTTATCCTGAGGATAGTCAAGTGAACGGGACGAGCAGTTGTAATTACGCTATGCCGCCTATACAAGTGTGTTGACGCGCAGGTAATTCATGAAAAGGAAGAAGTGCTTGCACTGAAGCTGCTACCTCTTTATCGGCACCCCCCGCCAATCTGATATTTAGGACCTATCCTGAGGATAGGTCATCAGTATTAACCCACTGTTCAGTAAGTTGCATTTATCATGGTAGAGGAAGTTAATAAAAAAGCTGTTTACTAATATATTATTGTTATCCATATTGCTGCTTTTGCTGGCTGGATTCATTTATTATTATACACTGCTCGTTTCCATGGTTACAGACCACCCTGTAATCCATCAGCGGTCGATGTGTTTGCACACTATAAGAAAAAGCGTCAGCCTCTCTGGTGGCCGGGACCATGGGAGCACACATAGGCTAGTGGTTTTTCCTATATTAACAGAGTAACATAGTATATAAGACCGAAAAAAGACATCTGTCCATCCAGTTCGGCCTGTTTTCCTGCAAGATGATCCAGAGGAAGGCAAAAAAAAAACTGAGGTAGAAGCCAATTTTCCCTACTTAAGGGGGAAGAAAATCCTTCCCGACTCCAATCAGGCATCAGATTAACTCCCTGGATCAACGACCCCTCTCTAGTAGCTATAACCTGTAATATTATTACACTCCAGAAATGCATCCAAGCCCCTCCTGAACTCTTATAGTGAACTCACCATCACCACCTCCTCAGGCAGAGAGCTCCATAGTCTCACTGCTCTTACCATAAAGAATCCTCTTCTATGTTTGTGTACAAACCTTCTTTCCTCCAGACGCAGAGGATGTCCCCTTGTCACAGTCCTGGGGATAAATAGATGATGGGAGAGATCTCTGTACTGACCCCTGATATATTTATACATAGTAATTAAATCTCCCCTTAGTCGTCTTTTTTTCTAAAGTGAATAACCATAATTTTGATAATCTTTCAGGGTACTGTAGTCCCCTCATTCCAGTTATTACTTTAGTTGCCCTCCTCTGGACCCTCTCCAGCTCTGCTATGTCTGCCTTGTACACATGTGTGGTCTGACTAGTGATGTGTAAAGTGGTAGGACTATGTTCTCATCACGTGTATCTATGCCATTTTTGATGCAACCCATTATCTTATTGGCCTTGGCAGCAGCTGCCTGACACTGGTTTTTACAGCTTAGTTCGCTGTTCACAAAAATTCCTAGGTCGTTTTCCCTGTCAGTGTTACCCAGTGTTTTACCATTTAGTATCTATGGGTGACTTGCATTATTCAATCTATCCAGATCCCTCTGTAGCAGTTTTCTGTCCTCTGTAGTGTGTGTGTGTGTGTTTGTATGTGTATGTGTATATGTATATATATATATATATATATATATATATATATATATATATATATATATATATATATATATATATATATATTATATATATATATAATATATATATATATATACTGCTCAAAAAAATAAAGGGAACACTTAAACAACACAATGTAACTCCAAGTCAATCACACTTCTGTGAAATCAAACTGTCCACTTAGGAAGCAACACTGAGTGACAATCAATTTCACATGCTGTTGTGCAAATGGGATAGACAACAAGTGGAAATTATAGGCAATTAGCAAGACCCCCCAATAAAGGACTGGTTCTGCAGGTGTGACCACGGACCACTTCTCAGTTCCTATGCTTCCTGGCTGATGTTTTGGTCACTTTTGAATGCTGGCGGTGCTTTCACTCTAGTGGTAGCATGAGACGGAGCCTACAACCCACACAAGTGGCTCAGGTAGTGCAGCTTATCCAGGATGGCACATCAATGCGAGCTGTGGCAAGAAAGTTTGCTGTGTCTGTCAGCGTAGTGTCCAGAGCATGGAGGCACTACCAGGAGACAGGCCAGTACATCAGGAGACGTGGAGGAGGCCGTAGGAGGGCAACAACCCAGCAGCAGGACCGCTACCTCCGCCTTTGTGCAAGGAGGAACAGGAGGAGCACTGCCAGAGCCCTGCAAAATGACCTCCAGCAGGCCACAAATGTGCATGTGTCTGCTCAAACGGTCAGAAACAGACTCCATGAGGGTGATATGAGGGCCCGACATCCACAGGTGGGGGTTGTGCTTACAGCCCAACACCGTGCAGGACGTTTGGCATTTGCCAGAGAACACCAAGATTGGCAAATTCGCCACTGGCGCCCTGTGCTCTTCACAGATTAAAACAGGTTCACACTGAGCACATGTGACAGACGTGACAGAGTCTGGAGACGCCGTGGAGAACGTTCTGCTGCCTGCAACATCTTCCTGCATGACCGGTTTGGCATTGGGTCAGTAATGGTGTGGGGTGGCATTTCTTTGGAGGGCCGCACAGCCCTCCATGTGCTCGCCAGAGGTAGCCTGACTGCCATTAGGTACCGAGATGAGATCCTCAGACCCCTTGTGAGACCATATGCTGGTGCGGTTGGCCCTGGGTTCCTCCTAATGCAAGACAATGCTAGAGCTCATGTGGCTGGAGTGTGTCAGCAGTTCCTGCAAGACAAAGGCATTGATGCTATGGACTGGCCCGCCCGTTCCCCAGACCTGAATCCAATTGAGCACATCTGGGACATCATGTCTCGCTCTATCCACCAATGTCACGTTGCACCACAGACTGTCCAGGAGTTGGCAGATGCTTTAGTCCAGGTCTGGGAGGAGATCCCTCAGGAGACCGTCCGCCACCTCATCAGGAGCATGCACAGGCGTTGTAGGGAGGTCATACAGGCACGTGAAGGCCACACACACTACTGAGCCTCATTTTGACTTGTTTTAAGGACATTACATCAAAGTTGGATCAGCCTGTAGTGTGTTTTTCCACTTTAATTTTGAGTGTGACTCCAAATCCAGACCTCCATGGGTTGAAAAATTAGATTTCCATTTTTTTATTTTTGTGTGATTTTGTTGTCAGCACATTCAACTATGTAAAGAACAAAGTATTTCAGAAGAATATTTAATTAATTCAGATCTAGGATGTTATTTTTGTGTTCCCTTTATTTTTTTGAGCAGTGTGTGTATGTGTATATATATATATACAGTATGCTGTCCTCTGTAGTCTCTATACAGTATATTGTCCTCTTCCGTGTCAATTACTTTAGACCATTTAGTGTCAGCTGCAGAAATTGATACTTTACTATGCAAGCCTTCTACAAGATCATTAATAAATATATTGGAGGATAGGGCCGAATACTGACCCCTGAGGAACTCCACTAGTGACAGTGACCCAATCTGAGTGTGTACCATTAATAACCACCCTCTGTTTTCTATCATTGAGCCAGTTACTTACCCACATACAGATGTTTTCTCCCAGTCCAAGCATTCTCATTTTATATACTAACCTTTTGTGGTACAGTGTCAAATGCTTTGGAGAAGTCCAGATATACGACATCCATTGATTCGCCGCTGTCAAGTCTAGAACTTACCTCCTCATAGAAACTGATTAAATTAGTCTGACATGACCGATCCCTCATGAAGCCAAGCTGATATGGCGTTATTTTCTTATTTTCATTGAGATCCTCTAAGATGGCATCTCTTAGAAAACCTTCAAACAGTTTACCCACGGCAGATGTTAAACTTACCGGCCTATAGTTTCCAGGCTCTGTTTTTGGACCCTTTTTTTTATATTGGCACCACATTTGCTATGCGCCAATCCTGTGGAACACTCCCTGTCAGTATAGAGTCCTTAAATATCAGAAATAAGGGTCTGGCTATGACATTACTTACTTCTCTTAGGATACGGGGGTGTATGCCATCTTGTCCTGGCGAGATGTCTGTTAAAAAAAAATTAAGACGCCGCTGTACTTCTTCCTGGGTCAGACAGAACACTTTTATTGGGGAATTTACTTTTACTTTCGGCATTTCATCTGACAGTTTATTTTTCTCGGTGAATACAGTGGAGAAAAAGATATTTAATAGCTTTGCTTTCTCCTCATTGCTTTCTGCAACTCCCCCCTCATCACTTTGTAAAGGGCCGGCACCTTCAGATTTATACTTTTTACCATTTATATAATTGAAGAACATTTTAGGGTTAGTTTTGCTCTTTGGCAATTACCGTAATCTCTCGGTCTCTAGTTTGGCCGCTTTTATTTGTTTTTTACATATTCTATTTTTTCTTATAGTTTTTCAGTGCTTCCTCGCTACCCTCCTGTTTTAGTGATTTAAATGCTTTCTCTGTCATTTATTGCTTTCTTTACAGTTCTATTTATCCACATTGGTTTCTTCTTGTTCCTTAACCTTTTATTCCCATAAGGTATGTACCTCTCACAATTTAGATTTTAGGATGCTTTTAAAAATATCCCATTTTGTGGCTGTATTTTTATTTTTGAGGACTTTGTCCCAGTTAGTTAGACCTATGGCCTCTCTTAGTTGGCTGAATTTGGCTTTTTTGAAGCTTGATATTTTTGTTCCTCCCTGAAAAAAACACTCTTTTGAATGATAATTGGAAGGTTATTACTTTATGGTCACTATTTCCCAGGTGTCCCCCGACCTGCACATCTGTTGTTCTGTCAGGACTATTGGTTAAAGGATAACTCATATTTATTTTTTATTTGGTAGTTTATTAGAGCTAGGCATGTATACCTGAGTTAGTCTGTCAATGATTGCTAAAAGATCTGTAATTACCTTATGATAACAGCTTTCATTAATTCTCCTGTCCCTTTCCACTGCTCCCTTAAAAGACCATTGCTAGGGCTTGTCTGTCTCTCAACTTAATGTAAACAGAAGACAGAGGGGCGGTCCTTCACACTGCATGCCTGCATTCGGCTTCAGAGTGAGGAGGTGTGTCTCTCAGTAATCTAATCTGATTGGCTGGCAGGAAGCTGCTGGCTACAGCAAGTGTGTATGGGAAGTAAGTTAATGCAGTTTTGGCCTCCAAGAACTGGCAGAGGAGTCATCCTGAGAAGATCCTCATATTGTAGGATTCAAGACAGCTGTAACTAAAGGGAAAACTCAAGGAAAAGGGTGGTATGTGAAGATACTAAAGTTTGCTTAATGCATAATGCTGCTGCAGCAGTAACCTATGTTAAAAAATTTTTTGGGATGAGAACATGACAGTTAAACCTTTAATACTAAGTCCAGTATGGCCATCCCTCTAGTCGGGTCCTGAACCAGTCGGGAAAGCTAATTGTCTTTGGTTATTGCCAAGAACCTGTTTCCTTTATGGGATGTACAGGTTTCAGTTTCCCAGTCTATATCTGGGTAGTTGAAGTCCCCCATAATAACCACCTCATTATGATTTGCCGCCTCGTCTATCTCGTTTAGTAGTAGATTTTCTGTGGACTCTGGTATATTAGGTGGTTTATAATAAACTCCAATTAGTATTTTATTATTGTTTTTGCCTCCATGTATCTCTACCCACAGTGACTCCACATGTGCATGTCCCTCACTTATATCTTCCCAGACTATGGGCTTTAGACAGGACTTTACATAAAAGCAGACCCCTCCCCCTCTCCGGTTTTGGCGATCCTTTCTAAACAGACTGTAACCCTGTACGTTAACCGCCCGGTCATAGCTATCATCCAGCCATGTCTCAGTTATTCCCACTGTCATAGCCATCATCCAGCCATGTCTCAGTTATTCCCACTGTCATAGCTATCATCCAGAAATGTCTCAGTTATTCCCACTGTCATAGCTATCATCCAGCCATGTCTCAGTTATTCCCACTGTCATAGCTATCATCCAGCCATGTCTCAGTTATTCCCACTGTCATAGCTATCATCCAGCCGTGTCTCAGTTATTCCCACGGTCATAGCCATCATCCAGCCATGTCTCAGTTATTCCCACGGTCATAGCCATCATCCAGCCATGTCTCAGTTATTCCCACTGTCATAGCTATCATCCAGCCATGTCTGTTATTCCCACTATGTCATAGTCCTCCTCACACATCACGAATTCCAGTTCCCCAGTTTTATTAGTCAGGCTTCTGGCATTAGTATACATATATTTTAGAGGTTTATGTATATTTTTTACCCTACACCTTTCCTTCTGAACTGTTCTTTTCCCTCCTTCCATTCCTCCCCCAGTCCCATTACCTCGCCCCCGGTCTCTATCTCTATCAGCCCATCCCTACGATAGAGCCTGTAGGGGACAGAGAAGTCGCCCAGTTCTCCAGGAACCCAAATCCCTCCTTCCTACACCAGCTCTTGAGCCACTTGTTCCCCTCCCTAATCTCCTGCTGCCTTTCTTGTGGGGCTCGTGGTACAGGCAGTATTTCGGAAAATACTACCTTTTTGAGGTCCTTGCCCTAAGCTTTGCAAGCACGACCACCACGGATGGATTGCAGGGTTTTCTGTAACCATGGAAACTAGCATTGTATAATGTGATGGCAAAATGAAGCCAGCCAGCAAAGGAAGCAATATGGATAATAACAATAAATTAGTAAGTGCCTTGTATTAACTTTCTCTACATGATAAATGCCCCTTACTGAAGTGAGACAACCCTTTAAGCTAAAATATCTGCTGTGCTAAACGTTGAAATAAAGGAGGACATTAAAGAGTGACTTATTTATCAAACTAGTGTAAAGTAGAAATGGCGAAGTTGCCCATAGCAACCTATCAGATTCCACCTTTCATTTTTGACATCTTATTTGGAAAACGAAAGGTGGTTGCTATGGGCAACTAAGCCAGTTCTACTTTACACCAGTTTGATAAATGACCCCCATATATCTAGAAAACCATCTACCCATTTTTAAAGAAAAAAGGAGAGAATATTCACTTATAGGTTTTTAATATGTGAAAACACATTTTTGATAGAAGTGTCCTTTTTAAGTACATAAGAGAATGTCAAGCTTTCACCTAATTACCTGGAAGTATACGTAAAGCTGCAAACGCTACTATATGGAATTTATTATGGCTTTATAGATGCTGAGAGACGCTATCATTTGTATTGAATATAGATTAGGCGAAGTCTTGCCGTCTTTTACCTCCTAAAGGATGTTGAGAGGAATCTGTAAGCCTCTGTTAACGACCCCAGTCCATTAAAGGGGTTTTCCTATCGATGACCTCTACTCAGGATAGGTAATCAATATCAGATCGGCGGAGGTTCGACACCTGGCACCCCTGACGATCAGCTGTTTGATGAGAAGGCGCGCTCCGTGCCGACGCAGCCTTCTCTTCATTGTTTACCTGCTCGCCGTCGACATCGCAGCAGTGTAATTACATTCATTTCAATGGGATGGCTCGTTCCTATTCAAGTGTATTCTACAGAGCCGTCCCATAGAAGTGAATGGGGACGGCTTAGGTGTAATTACACTTCTCACTGTTGCAATGTTGATGACGAGCAGGTAAACAATGAAGGGAAGGCTGCGCCAGCTAACTGGCGTGGGGTGCAGGGTGTCGGACCTCCGCCGATCTGATATTGATGACCTGTCCTGAGGATATTAAAATCTCAGAAAACCCCTTTAAATCATCATGGCCTCTGTAGAAAACAGAAACTTTGACCCCAGGGTGAACCGAACCTTGAACATAATACTTAAAAACAACAATCCTCCTTGGACCTATAAAAGTAACCTTAAAAAAAATTGAAAATTGGACAGATTTGCACATTTGGATCCACTCTTGGCTTTGGCTTACAGAGACTGCTACAAATTCCGACCAAAACCCTGCTGTACTGCAGTGGCCTTAGGCCTCCTACAGATCGGTTTAGTCACCTAGAAGCAGTGATACAGGTGATTATACCGTCGGATATACAGCAGCATGCCATACGTTTTATTTATACGGACACCGCGTATAGTACTGTGTGCAGGAACATCATATACAAATACAGTATTCTGTAGAATGACCTTTTCCCTGCGGGGCTTCACTTCTAACACTCGCCCCCTACCCTGGCACACAACCACGAGAGCGCTGCTCCAAATCCCAAATGATACATTAAAAAGATGAAGGCTGTAAAATCATAGCAGTCATTTTATTCCTCCTGTACTTCGGAGATTAACATTTACACCCTGTGATCTTCAATGCAGATGATGGATCATGATCTTACATGTCTCTGTATACCAAGATTCGGAGACGCTGCTGTCATTCCTATTACGCAAGTGCATGTAGGTGCCCTCATCTCATGAAAAGAACTTCATATTATACTGGGCTGTTCACCTGTATTAGATAATTTTACATGAAATTATCCTATTTTGTATGATGATTGTGTCTGTTGTGGGGATACAGTGGCTGACTACATACAGTGTTTCTCCGAAAATAAGACATGGTCTTATGTTATTTTTTTCCTCCAAAAAAATGGCTAGGGCTTATTTTCAGTGGGTGTTACTGGCGCACTCTCTCACATTCTCTGAGGCAATGGCACTGTGCCCTTTCTGCTCTCTGCACTCGGGAGGCAGTGGCACCATGCCCTCACCACGGTATCTCCTCGCAGGACACGGGAGGCAGTAGACTCGTCTCGTGATTGGGTGAGTGGATTCTGCCATACCTGCTACCTTCCTGGGCACAGTAAAAGGATACAGTATTCCTATTCTCCTGGTCTGTGACGTCACACGACATAACCTAGTGCTGGAGAAGCTTATTTTCAGGGTAGACCTTATTTTTGCTATCTACACTATGGGTGTTACCTCTGGCTGGCTACACTATGGGGAGGCTGCATTGGCTGGCTACAATATGTAGGCCACTGTGGATGGATCTGTTATGGGTCATCATGGCTTTGGGAACCGTGGCTGGCTCTGCTGTGTCGAGGGGGGGGGGCATGGCTGGCTCTGCTCATCTAGTGCAGGTCCAGTCCATTCACACGTCTAGTAGTGACCCATGTAATACAGTTGCAAGAAAAAGTATGTGAACCCTTTGGAATGATATGGATTTCTGCACAAATTGGTCATAAAATGTGATCTGATCTTCATCTAAGTCACAACAATAGACAATCACAGTCGGCTTAAACTAATAACACACAAATAATTAAATGTTACCATGTTTTTATTGAACACCATGTAAACATTCACAGTGCAGGTGGAAAAAGTATGTGAACCCTTGGATTTAATAACTGGTTGAACCTCCTTTGGCAGCAATAACTTCAACCAAACGTTTCCTGTAGTTGCAGATCAGACGTGCACAGCGGTCAGGAGTAATTCTTGACCATTCCTCTTTACAGAACTGTTTCAGTTCAGCAATATTCTTGGGATGTCTGGTGTGAATCGCTTTCTTGAGGTCATGCCACAGCATCTCAATCGGGTTGAGGTCAGGACTCTGACTGGGCCACTCCAGAAGGCGTATTTTCTTCTGTTTAAGCCATCCTGTTGATTTACTTCTATGCTTTGGGTCGTTGTCCTGTTGCAACACCCATCTTCTGTTGAGCTTTAGCTGGTGGACAGATGGCCTTAAGTTCTCCTGCAAAATGTCTTGATAAACTTGGGAATTCATTTTTCCTTCGATGATAGCAATCTGTCCAGGTCTTGACGCAGCAAAGCAGCCCCAAACCATGATGCCCCCACCACCATACTTCACAGTTGGGATGAGGTTTTGATGTTGGAGTGCTGTGCCTCTTTTTCTCCACACATAGTGTTGTGTGTTTCTTCCAAACAACTCAACTTTGGTTTCATCTGTCCACAGAATATTTTGGCAGTACTGCTGTGGAACATCCAGGTGCTCTTGTGCAAACTGTAAACGTGCAGAAATATTATTTTTGGACAGCAGTGGCTTCCTCTGTGGTATCCTCCCATGAAATCCATTCTTGTTTAGTGTTTTACGTATCGTAGATTCGCTAACAGGGATGTTAGCATATGCCAGAGACTTTTGTAAGTCTTTAGCTGACACTCTAGGATTCTTCTACACCTCATTGAGCAGTCTGCGCTGTGCTCTTGCAGTCATCTTTACAGGACGGCCACTCCTAGGGAGAGTAGCAGCAGTGCTGAACTTTCTCCATTTATAGACCATTTGTCTTACCGTGGACTGATGAACAGCAAGGCTTTTGGAGATACTTTTATAACCCTTTCCAGCTTTATGCAAGTCAACAATTCTTAATCGTAGGTCTTCTGAGAGTTCTTTTGTGCGAGGAATCATTTACATCAGGCAATGCTTCTTGTGAAAAGCAAACCCAGAACTGGTGTGTGTTTTTTATAGGGCAGGGCAGCTGTAACCAACACCTCCAATCTCATCTCATTGATTGGACTCCAGTTGGCTGACACCTCACTCCAATTAGCTCTTGGAGATGCCATTAGTCTAGGGGTTCACATACTTTTTACACCTGCACTGTGAATGTTTACATGGTGTGTTCAATAAAAACATGGTAACATTTAATTCTTTGTGTTATTAGTCTATTGTTTATTATTAGACTGTGATTGTCTTTTGTTGTGACTTAGATGAAGATCAGATCACATTTTATGACCAATTTGTGCAGAAATCCGTATCATTCCAAAGGGTTCACATACTTTTTCTTGCAACTGTAGATGATCTCATTGCATAAGTGTCTAGAGTCATTGATTGGTGACCCTAGAAGAGGTGGGGCCTCACTGAAGGAAGGCGGGGTCAGGATTTTTCTTCCAGTCCTGGAGAGAATTGTTCAGATTACATGATGGTAATTGTCAAAAATTTTGAGAAGGGGTTTTACGGCACAAGGAAGCATTCCTTTCCAGTGTCCCGGATGACCGGCTCACTTCCTAATCTATAGGACATTGCTGACATTGTAGGCCATGGAATAATTGTAGAGAATAGAAAACTCTGTTCAGCTGCTTCTCGTTATTAGTTTCTGGGAAAGCTGGGTTTTATAGCATCAAGAAATGACATCTGCTTAGTTATACAGCGATCCAGGAGCAGAGGACGTCTCTGCATTTGTAGGCTGAGTATCGGGGGCATTGGAAAGCTGGGTGACCACCTCCTGTAGCAGTGGTCATAAGGATCCTCACCCAGCTTTTCCAGAAACCAATAAATGGCTGAAGATTTGTAGTGGAAATACTCTCTTAGATTCTAATCTGTTTGTAATAGAAATGTGTAACTTTTGCCATTCCCTTCTGCTGGAGGAGCAATGATTTCTGCTTCCATAAAGAACTATGATTGGTGACCATATCGGTGTCCACACGATGATGTAGAGATGAGGAGGGTGTGAATGATCTCTGGCTGCTCGCACGTTCTCCGTGGACACTGTTCCATCCCTCTGCTATTAATCTGCAGCTTCTACTATGAGCTGCTGGGAGAGAGGAAGATTTACTGGCTGCTACTGCCATGTATTCACCCTGCTCTGTCCTCCCAGCTCCAGACTTCTAATGCATCTGCCTGGCAGCACCTTACAGATCACAGAGCACTGGAATCTATCAAGACGAACTGCGGCCATCTGATAGATGACTGAGTAATGGACTCGGAGTACATTAGAGAGGCCCTGTCTAATGGCAAGCTGTTGCCTATGGCTCCTGATGCAGATCACTCATAGTGTCCTCTAACTCATTAGCCGCTGCCAAGACTTGGCTCATGTACAGGTGGATAGAAGTGTGGGCTGTGATATGTGATCTGCACAGTCTGTGCCCTGCTTATATCTTTGGGGAAGAGCTGATCAGGAGTTGTCAGTGCTCTGTAATGGAAGTGGAGGTTTCCTAACCTTATCCCACGTATCCTGAAATGCTGTTAATAGCTGTTCTAAAGCAATTTGCATCGTTTCTAGAAGAACAAAGTTTGCATAATTTAGTTTCCATATATCTCCCTTTGTGCTGCTGGGAGTGGGCTGTGGACAGAATCAGTCTCCTTCTCCCTCTGGCTGCTGACAGTATAGTCCCCTTTACATCCCCTCATAAGAAGTCTCCTTAGCTGTACCGCAGGGGCTCTGCTCCTTCACTGACAGCTATTTGACTGAGCATGTGTGACCACCAGCATTCTGCTCATGAGGTGGATGTGCATATTACTATACCAGTGAACACTAGGTGGTGCCATATTGTTTAAATGTCATTACTGTTCACTGCATCATGTAAATGGCAAATACACTTCAGATCTTATGATCTACAGAATGACTGAGATTTAATGATGGGGGGTTCACACCTGCACAGAGAGAATAGCACAGCATGCTGCACTAATTTGTGCAATAAATCCAAGGACTCCATGAAGGAAACCTGATGGACCTCATTAC
The DNA here is from genome assembly GCF_905171765.1 of Bufo bufo. Classification (NCBI taxonomy): domain Eukaryota; kingdom Metazoa; phylum Chordata; class Amphibia; order Anura; family Bufonidae; genus Bufo; species Bufo bufo. The sequence continues at coordinate 142,418,022 of NC_053398.1, read as the reverse complement.
GGTAAGAATGGGCTCCGTCGGGTGCCCATAGTGTCTGTCATATAATGGAACCAGCACAGGATTTATTTTCATTGTTCCACTCCTATAACCGAACTGAAACGCGCCAGTGGAAGGCCAACCTTTGTGGTATTTTTATGTTGTTTTCTGGCAGAGCAATTAGGATTGCACCTAGTGCTGACCTTATTCTGCCTAGCACTCTATGTAGTTGTCTGATGTGGCATCTCCCGATGCAGCACACATACAATAAACACATATGGCATCATTTAGCATTTTAGACACCAGTCTTAATACCCCTTACACTGGCGCATAATGCACCCAAGTCATAGTAAGAAAGGAATAAAATACTCAATTTACCACATAAAAATATTGTAGATAATCAGTATCCAATCAGTGGGGGTCCAGCTCTTGCCACCTCCTCCAGGAGTCATCACACGTGCTGTAGACTCTTCATAATATTCCAAACACAGCGCCATACATTGTGTAGTGGCCGTGCTTGGTATTGTAGCTCTGACCCATTCACTTCTATGGGACTGAGCTGCCAGAAAGCGTTTGATGTGATGTTGATGCTGACCAGCAGTGGTGCCGTTGGGCTACTTTCATACTAGCGTTTTTGCTGGATCCGGCAGGGTTCAGCAAAAACGCTTCCTTTACTAATAATACAACCATCTGCATCCGTTATGAACAGATCCGGTGTATTATATTTAACATAGCCAAGACGGATCCATCATGAACTTCATTGAAAGTCATCAGGGGACAGATCTGTTTTCGATTGTGTCAGTGAAAACGGATCCGTCCCCATGGACTTGCATTGTGGGTCATGACTGATCCGTCTTGCTCCGCATCCCACGACGGAAAGAAAACTGAAGCATGCTGCAGTTTGTTCTCCAGTATGAGAACGGAATGCATTTTGGAGCGTTCCGTTCAGTCACTGACAATGAATGGGGAGAAAATGAAAGCATTTTTTTCCTGGTATTGAGACCCTATGACGGATCTCAATACCGGAAAATATTATTGATAGTGTAAAAGTAGCCTAAGGGTCCATTCACACATCAGTGTGTGTTTTGCGGATCTGCAAAACACGGACACCGGCAATGTGCGTTCCGCATTTTGCCGGCACTATAATAGAATATGCCTAATCAAGAATAGGACATGTTCTATTTTTTTCGGGAACGGAAGTGCGGATCCACATTTCCAAAATCGGGCAGCACATCGTGCGGCCCCTTAGAAATGAATGGGTCCGCAATTCCGTTTCGCAAAATGCGGAACAGAATTGCGGACTTGTGAATGGACCCTTAGGCCTCTTTCACACTACCGTATTTTTTTTCCGTTTTGCGGGCCGTTTTTTGCGTTCCGTATACGGAACCATTCATTTCAATGGGTCCGCAAAAAAAACGTAATGTACTCCGTATGCATTCCGTTTCCGTATTTCCGTTTTTCCGTTCCGTTAAAAGATAGAACATGTCCTATATTTGGCCGCAAATCACGTTCCGTGGCTCCATTAAAGTCAATAGGTCCGCAAAAAAAAAACGGAACACATACGGAAATGCATCCGTATGTCTTTCGTATCCGTTCCGTTTTTTGCGGAACCATCTATTGAAAATGTTATGCCCAGCCCAATTTTCTCTATGTAATTACTGTATACTGTATATGCCAAACGGAAGCACAACGGAAACAAAAAACGGAACAACGGATCTGTAAAAAACCGAACGCAAAACACTGAAATCGACATACTGTAGTGTGAAAGAGGCCTAAGTCTGAACCTTTATCCTAGGGGTCATCGATATTGAAATAATGTTAAACCCTTTTAAGTCTTGTGAAGTCAAATGGATCTGCAGACACTAAGGGCTGTTTCACACGAGTGAGTCCATTGGTCTGTGTGTGAGCGTCATCCTCCGTTCTGGACTTGCAGGGGCGCACGGCATTATACTGATTTATAATGTTATGTGTCGCTGCATGACCTTCCTTCTACATAAGGATTTCACTATGATTCTGTAGAAGGAAGGTCAGGCATAGGCACACAGCATTATAAATCAGTACAAGTCTAGAACGGAGGATTACGCAATGAACTCGCTCCTGTGAAACGGCCCTAAAGGTATTGTCTCCTGCACACAGCGAAGCCAACACTTATACTTCTCCAGTGAATGTGAAATGATATGTAAGACTTGGGGGGAAATTACATATACTGATACCCTTATACAGCGTATATATTACTTCCAAGGCTGTTTCCTCACCACTTTTGCCTTCTCTCCTCTATAGTTTCCTGCACCTTATGACTACATTGCTACTTACCAACTCTGTAAAACGCCATAAGACCATCCTTTTAAATGTCCGATGTTTCCTATGGCTTTAGAACGATGTGCACACACCACAATTGTGTTGCCTTTTGCAAGGAGTTTATAAAATATATTAGAAAACTGTAATTTCTTCATAGGTCCTAGAGAAGGAGGCCCGCTTACAGGAACTGCAGGACACCATTACTGCACTGCACCAGGAGATCTCTCTGAAGGACTCAAAGGCGGCCATCCACCTACAGGAGAAACACCATTTGGAGAACCAGGTGAAAGCTCTGAGCCAAGCGGTGAGCAGCTGGATTCTGTGTGCATCATGTGCATTGATCAGAGAATTGTCTCGAGGTGTAATACCCAGGTCACTTCTTGCCCCCAGGTTTCTAGCGGTCCTTCAGAAAGCTCCTCCATATCCAAAAGTAATGAGTTACTTAAGGCTGAGGTATGTGTGTCCATGTCAGGACAAATGTAAAATGTTACATTATGGCTACAGGTAATACAGCGATAATTCATCGAATCGAGATAAATAGGATATTGATATTTTGTTATTTTTCCCCCCACTCCAGAAAACCTTTGCTGCTTGCATTTTATTGTTAAAGGGGGTCAGTTAGCATTTTGGCCATGCTAAATTGCTGACAGCTGAGGAGAGCAGTACAATCATACCTTTTTGTGCTGTTTTTTATTATTTTGGTAACGTGAATATGAAGTTTTTTTCTGCCAGGTCCTTCTCCTTCAAGTACCCAGGAGGAGGAGCTTCACTGTGAAGTGCTCATTGCATTTAGGTGCATCACAGCCCCTCCTTTCTGGAGGACAGCATCCAACCAGGAGATCCCTACAGCTGTCATTCAGAGCAGAGGTCTTCCATGTATATTATCCCCTCCTGGGATACTATTTGGGTCAATTAACCCTTAGGAGAGACTGTTGCATATAGAATTTCATTTGTAACCCAGATGTTATTATATTATTGATTGTGTTTTAGGAATTTTATATATTTATGTTTTTTAGTCAAAACTTTATATTATATGTTTCACTATGCATCTATATTGATCTAAATAAATATTTTGTATCAAATCTCCGTGTGGCCTCAAGTGGTGGTGTGCCCTACTACTTTGAATTTTAGTCTTGTTAATGCTTAGTGCAATTTTCTGTATTATGTATGTGCACCACTTATCATATGTACAGCGCTATGGAATGAATGGCGCTATAATAATAATAATAATCTTACAGTGCTGACCGCGGCCGTGCAGGGGTTAATGCGCCAGCATCGATGATTTCACAGATGCCGGCACATACAGCAGGGGTCCGGCTATCAGTGACTGCTCCTGCACCCGCCCGATCAGCGTGCTGTACATTTACAGCGCTGGGCGTTAAGGGGTTAAAGGAGTCCTCTCACTTCAGCAAATAGCATTTATCCTGTTGAGAAAGTTACTACAAGGCACTTATGAATGTATTGTTATTACTCAGTGTCTCCTTTGCTGGCTGGATTCATTTTTCCATTGCATTATACACATTATACACTGCTCGTTTCCATGGTTACAACCATCGTGCAATCCATCAGCTGTGGCCATGCATGCACACTGTAGGAAAAAGTGCCGACCTCTCTGGTGGCCGGGACCACTGCAGTGCGTGTAGGCTGGTGCTTTGTACGGCCACCACTGATGGATTGTAGGGTGGTTGTAACCATGGAAACAAGCAGTGTATAATGTGATGGAAAAATTCAGCCAGCAAAGGAAGCAATATGGACAAAATATATATAATGTATATATATGTGTGTGTGTGTGTGTGTGTGTGTGTATGTATGTTCCGCGATCACTTAAAAAACGCAACCATCGATTTTAACGAAACGTGGTATACACATCCCTTGCTACCTGGAAAGAAATCTTGTGAGGGTCATACGCCCCTACACAGCAGCTTCATGGAGTCTGTATGCTCCAACTGTTTTTGCTACACACATATTGCTCTTTAACTCAAAAACTCTGTTCAATTTCTACTAAACTTGGTGCACATATCACTTACTATCTGGAAAAGAATACTGTGGAGGTAACATGCTGGTACACAATGAGTTTCTGTCTGTCCCGACGTGTGTCTGTTCTTTATGCGCGACCAAACGACTGGAGCGATCTTCACCAAATTTGGAACACAGGTACATCAGGTGTCTAGGGAGGTTTTAGAACGGGTCTGAACGTACCGTTCCTGAGATATTCCCAAAATATGACCTGCATTAGCCAATAGAAGCCTGCCCCCATCATACCAGAGGTGATGAGCTGGATTTTGGGGACATACGGCCCCTCCTGAACAAGTTATGAAGGATTACAAATTATTGGTTATTCTCTGGTTAGGAAGCCCCCTGCAGACAAAAGGTGCCAGAGAGTCTGCAGTCCCCTGTCCTGAGATGTGACCAGCAAACGGGCCCATCCTCGTTAGCATCTCTGTGCTAACTACATCCCAGGGAGCAATTTGGCTTTTTCCCAGGTACGAGGCAGGCAGCTCGACTCTCTCTCTTTATGTAGCCTTAAACCAATTCATAAATGGCTGCTGGCCTTGTAATACAAATACATTAAATACAGTGTGTGTGTGTGTGTGTGTGTGTGTATGTATATGTATGTATGTGTGTGTGTATATATATATATATATATATATATGTGTGTATATATATATATATATATATATATATATATATATATATATATATATATAATGTGTGTGAATCACATCGGAATATGTTACACTACGACATATAACCATAAAACATATAATATCACAGCAAACATTATAATAACTAGGGACAAGGCGGTCCTTAATCCTGACAGCGACAAGACGTCGCACGACACATAGGGCACAACTACACTGCTACATGTGTCACTCGACAATTTTTATGATAGTCTATGGTGTTGCACTGTGACATACTACGATCTTGGATGGATTTTTTTGCAACTGTTGCGTCGCAGTCGCAGCATGTCACATGTCGCAGTGCGACACCATAGACTATCATTATAAAAATTGTTGAGACAAAATGTTGCGCGACACATGTCATCGTGTAGCCCTAGCATTGAAGGGGCAGGGTGCTGTGGAGGTCACTGTTAAAGGGGCAGGAGCCACTATTAAAGGGGCAACTGCTGTGGAGGTCACTGTTAAGGCAGCAGGATCCTGTGAGGTCACTGTTAAGGCAGCGGGGTAATGTGGAGGTCACTGTTAAGGGGGCGGGCCTCTGAGGAGGTCACTGTCAAGGGAGTGGGGTGCTGTGAAACTCACTTTTAAAGGGGCGGGCTGCTGTGACTGTCCCATTTTAAAGTGGCCGTGCACTGTGGGGGGTCAGTGTTAAGGGGTGGGGGACTGTGGAGTTCACTGTTAAAGGGGCGGGGTGCTGTAGAAGTCACTGTTATGGGGGATACTGTTAATCTTTTAATGACACACACAAACATTAAATAAAATAGATGAAATATACCCGTGCGAAACCGGGTTCTTAGTCGCAAATAATGGGCAGGTGCTCAAAACAAACATATGCAGATGTGTTTTTAATATAGAAATAAAAAAGCAAATAAAATATTATTTAAATGGATGCATAGATAGATAGATTCCTAAAAACACAATAGGTGTAATGTCATAAAACCATACCAGTTAGTCAATCAAACTGCGGGTCCTGCAGCTATGTACACATGTGGATCCACATTTAATGAATAAATATAGCAGTGGCAAAAATACTAATGGAAAATAAATATAAAGAAAAAAAGAAATAGAGGTCGCAGATCAATAACGTTACCATATCTTTTTCTATGGAGCTTATTTTTTAAAGAGGATCTTTCATGGTTTTGTATTAATTGCGATAAACACTTTTACTTGCGGGGTACCCCCCGCTGATGCTGCCACCCTGCCTGATTATTATTTTTTTTAATTGCTCCTGCGCCCCGCAGTTTTCGTGCCCAGTATGCTAATACCGAGCATCGGTACAGGGAGGAGGAGACGCCAGGGTTTCTCAATGGGCATCTCCTTCTCCCTGGCTGTGCTGCGATCCAATCACAGCAGAGAGCGTCACAGCCAGGGAGAAGGTGAGCTTTTTTTTTCTCTCCCTGGCTGTGACGTTCTCCGCTGTGATTGGATTGTGGCACAGCCACGGAGAAGGAGATTCCGATTTAAAAAACCCTGGCGTCTCCTCCTCCCTGTACCGATGCTCGGTATTAGCATACTGAGCGCGAAAACTGTGGGGGAAGGGGGGCGCAGCATCAGCAGGGGGTACCCCCAAAGTAAAGGTATTTATCACAATTAATACAAAACCATGAAAGGTCCTCTTTTAAATGTGTATACGGTGTGCCTCTATTAAAATGTAAAAAGAATCTGCAGCATGCGATATTTATCTCACATGTAGCGTTTTCAAGATGCAACGACAAGAAACGGCAATAGATGTACCAGAACTTAAAATAATAACATAACCAAAGTTATTATTGTAGTAATATAAAACATACATTGGGTGGAGACAAACATTTCACTTTGTTTCAGCTGGAAGATATCCGCATAGCTGTAGATCATCAGAGGTTAGTTGTAAAATCCCAACACTTTAATTTCATTGAAGTATCTGCCGATCACTGAGTCAATTGTAATTGTATCTGTATTGCTCCAGCTTGCCCCTTTCTCACCAATGTGTACGCTTATATTCGGGGAAAATGTTCAAAGTGATGACTGTTTAACACAACTTTTATATTAGCTGTTAAATTTGCTGCCTGGGCACAAAACACATCGACTGCATATATAAAAAACTGCAGTGTGCACAGTGTTTAAAATTGCAGCTTACCGCCACCATTTGATATCAGCTGTTATGGTTTTCGCCAGTGTATACTGAAGTTAGTGCAGTCAACCGTAGATTTATGTCGGCAGGCCAGCTTCACGCAAAAGGCTTTCTGGAGTTTGTGATCCTCCGGACCAGCTTCCCAAATAGATAAGTAACACAATACATTAGTAAGTGCTTTGTATTAACTTTCTCTACATGATAAATGCTTTTTGCTGAAGTGAGAGGAACGCTTTAAGTTTTCCTTTTTTCACACATTTTGACACATGATTAATTTGCCTTTTGCAGGTTACTTCAATATAATACCCGCTTTCAATAATCCTCCCGCCCTTATTTTTCAGTTGGATCGAAGAGATGCAGAACTTCGGGCAGCTCAGAATGAACAGCTCACCCTACAAAACACCCAAGATGTCCTGTCCTCTGAGGTAATGATGACATTGTTATTGGCATATTATTTCTCTACTAGTACACCTGTTACATATACCCCCTGCTGGTGCCTTACTGTCATGGCACTTTATTTGTTCAGTTGGATGCCCAAGAACAGCAGGTGTACAGGCTGCAGCGGGAGTTGCGGGAAAGACAGGAAGAGTTGGAGCAGAGACATGGTAGAATACAGCAGCTTCATAAAGACCTGAAGACGAGTGTTGCCCAGAGAGATGAAGCCCATAGACAGGTAATGGACACTCTGCTGCGGACCGTGGTACATTATGGTTCTTTATTTCCATTTTCCGTCAAGTGCTACTTCTTGTCTGTATACAAAAATGAAAAATATAACCGATATTGGACACGTACTAATTAACTTAGCATAAGTGAAATGAGAAAATTACGTGCTTCTAAAATTACCTTTTAATAGTCGAAATGGGGTAATAGGATAAACCTATTGATACACAGTGTTACACTCACCTGACAATAACAATATATCAGATACACAAGCGGGTGGTATGGGTATAGGTATATTCTTTGGGGGAGGCATTATGTACTGGACTGAGTGGTTGAAAAAGTCTATCCCTACCCGTCCCTTAAAAAGACTCTGCCCAGGGATGTCCCCTAATGGTGGAGGCACCCTGTCCCCGTGCCTAGGCCCTAGACCAAACCCTATAAAACCCTACATGTATATAGATACTCAGCATAGCAATATATAATGCTCACGCTACCAAAAGATATTTATTAGCGATCCCAGCGCGTTTCTTCCGCAACACGCGGTTCATCAGGGGGTAATTAATTAATTAAATATTCAAGTAGGCATGGGCGTGGCCTGAGAGCGTATGGAGTAGGACGCAACGCTCACAGCTCCTGCAGGTATCCTGATTTATATGTGGTAGCAGCGTCTATTTCAAGCAATTTTGCTTACCTGGTGGGTGAGTGAAGACCGAAGAGTGCGGGGGTGAATTTGTGGGTCCCGGCATGCCGCGAAAATCAAGCAAAGGGCCGCGATACGATAGGCCGGAGGTGAGCCAGCATGGCGTCGAGGAGGAAGAGGGGCCGGCCTCCCAGTTCAAACTGAGCCAGAGTGCGGCCGCAAAGTTAAGTAAGTTCGCCCGCGCTGATAGCGGGGCGAGAGACTGGGCAGAGGAGAAGGAGCCAGAGATGCAGAATTCCTCTGAACATGAGGACGGATCCCTGGAGGGGGAGACCCTGGATGCGGCGGAGTGGCCGCCATTAACCCCTACACGTCCAGCCACAAGCACGGCAGGCCCCAAAGATGCGGCTAATGAAGAGCCCACATTAAAAGATATTATGGCTGCTGTCGCTAGCTGCAACAGTACCCTGAAGGTGCTCTCTGTACAAGTTGGCAGCCTGAGGTCAGATGTGTCTATAATCAGACACGACCTACATAAGATATCTGAACGCACCTCTGAACTAGAGAAAAGGGTGTCTAATATAGAAGATGATGTTCGGCCTCTGCAAATGGCGGCAAAAACAACCGCTAAAGACATAGCTGCTTTATACGCTAAAACTGACGATCTGGAGAACAGGTCCAGAAGGAACAACCTGCGGATTGTGGGAATGCCAGAAAAGACGGAGGGAGATAACGCTACAGAATTTGTGGAGAAATGGTTTCATCAGTTATTTAAGGAGAAAGGTCTATCTTCCCTGTATGCGGTGGAGCGGGCGCACAGAGTCCCCATGCGGCCGCTCCCGCCAGGCAGACCACCTCGTCCTATGCTGGCGAAGATCCTGCACTTTAAAGACCGGGACACTATCCTGCGGCAATCAAGGGACAATGAGGAGATGGTCCTGAACGGGGTGAAAGTGTCCATATTTCCGGATTATTCCAATGAAGTACAGCGGAGGAGAAGCAGATTTATGGATATAAAGAAAAGGCTGAGAGCTCTACAAGTCCAGTACGCTATGCTGTTTCCTGCTAAACTGCGTGTGGTGGCATTGGGATCCACCAGATTCTTTGAAGATCCGGAGGAGGCGACGCAGTGGCTGGACGTCCACGAGCGGCAATTGAGAAGCGGGGCCCCGAACACTTGAAGGAGGCTAAGATATAGTTTCTTATGTTCAATTTTTATTTGCATTTGCACTCTAGGGTTGCTATAAAGGTTGCGCCAGTTAAGAAGTGTATTATGTAATGCAACCACGAGGTAGATCCTGTGGAGGGAGGTGGCTGTTGAGAGTAAAATGGACTTTTCAGATGTGGAGAGGATTCTCTACCTGAGAGATGTTGTTATAATCTGTTATGATTATTATATGTTGGGGGGTAAGTTGCTCTCAGATGGCCCAGTTTTAATATGTAAGGTTGATACCATAGGGAAAATGTTCCCCAGTTATAGTAATCTGATTGGGAAAGGGGGGGAGGGGGGTGGTAGGTTGGGTAGGGAGTTGGGGGGAAGAGATATGGTCTTGAAATATGAGCTGAGGAAGTGGGAATGGGATGTGAGATCCAAGTATGGTCTGAAGTTCTATCATGTCACAGGTGATTAGAGTTTTAAGCTGGAATGTGAGAGGGATGGCGGACGCACGGAAGAGACAGTGTGTTTTTCAATACTTGGGGCGGTTTCAGCCGGCTATATGTTGTCTTCAGGAAACGCATTTGATTGGTCAAAATTTACACTGGATAAGTAAAAATTGGGTGACATATGCGTTGCATTCAACCCATTCTTCTCACTCTAGAGGGGTTAGTATGATTGTGCATAGTAGCATTAGGTATGAACATATGCAGGAATGTGTGGATGCGGATGGTAGATACGTGTGTGTGGTCTGTAAGGTGGATGGAATACAGGTGGTGCTTGTGTCGGTGTACGTGCCTCCACCGTTTGCATCCCCATTGATAAGAGAGATTATGGACTTTGTGGCGGACTTCCCTGGGTTGCCGTGGCTACTGGTTGGGGACTTTAATTGCACGCTAAATGACTCCCTAGATAGATGCCGGGTGCAAGGAGCAGGGGGTTTACCGGGGAGTGTGGCTCTTAGAAATATTATGGGTGAAATAGGTGTGCATGATGTATGGAGACTGCGTAACCCTGATAAGCGTGAATTCTCGTGCAGATCTGCCACGCACCACTCGCTATCGCGTATTGATCTGGCCCTTGTTAATGATATAATGCTGCCACTGGTCAAGGATGTTGTCTATCATCCTCGGTCGTTGTCTGACCATTCTCTGGTGCAGATTGACTTGTGCCTGGGGGTGCTCAGACAGGGACCGAGGCTGTGGAAGTGTAACGCACATTGGCTAAGTGTGCTGGGAGGTCTGTCCGGGATATCTCTTGAAATAAAGGAGTTTTTTGCTATTAATACAGGGACAGCCACGGTACCGGGTGTCTGGGACGCCATGAAAGCATTCCTAAGGGGAGTCTTAATAAAAGAAATTAACAAGCATAAATCTAGGTCTAGGGAGGCTGACGTTAAGGCGCATGTACTGGCGGCTGAGGCGGAGAGAGAGTTTGGTAGATCCCCCACCCTGTGTAACAGTGAGGCGCTGGCGGTTGCTCAGGAGCAGCTGAGGTGTCATTTAGTGCAGGCGGCTGAGAGAAAGAGAAGTTTCTACCGCCAGAGATCCTTTGAAGAAGGCGAGAAGGTAGGTCATCTGTTGTCGGTCGTATCACAGGCTCAGAGAGGCTCCTCTTGTATTCAGGAACTGAGAGATAGTAGAGGGAACAGTAGCCAGGACACGAAAGGAATATTAGATATTCTAAAAAGCTTTTATTTATCTTTGTATGCTTCTACTGGCTCTAGCTCTGAGGTGGCTATGAATGATTTCCTAGGGGAGGCACAGCTATCGAGGCTGTCAGAGGAGGATAGAGTAAGGCTGGAAGAGCCGATTTCACTGGAGGAACTGGAAGCTGCGCTTGGGGGTATGGCGAATGGTAAGGCGCCTGGAGCTGATGGCCTCCCAGTGGAGGTGTATAAAAAGCTGCAAGGGATACTACTTCCTGAATTACTTAAGGTGCTTGAACACTCATTGGAGGCAGGTTCGCTACCACATTCGATGCGGGAAGCTATAATTGTGGTTATACCTAAACCTGGGAAGGATCCTAAAATACCGGATTCATACAGACCAATTTCGCTTCTCACAGCTGATGTTAAGCTCCTGGCGAAGGTGTTGGCGAACATGCTGTCCAAAGTAATTCTGACTATAGTGCACCCGGACCAGACGGGTTTTATGCCTGGGAAATCGACGGCTATTAATCTCCGTAGGCTGTATGCTAGCTTGAATATTCCGGCGGATAACTGTGGTGACAGAGCCTTGCTTGCCCTTGACGCTGCTAAGGCGTTCGATAGTGTGGAGTGGAGCTACTTATGGGGGGTCTTGGAAAATATGGGTTTTGGAGCACGATTCATTCAGTGGGTAAAAGTCTTATACTCTGGTCCTAAGGCGAGAATTAGGGCTAATGGAGGGTTGTCAGATTGTTTCGCCCTGGCCAGGGGCACCAGACAGGGATGCCCATTGTCGCCCTTGTTTGCTCTTGCAATAGAACCGCTTGCGGCGCATATTCGCTTATCAACGAATATAGTGGGGTTTAGATATGGTGGGTTGCACAATAAAGTGGCTATGTACGCAGATGATACTCTGCTTTTTATGGGCGATACTGGTGCGTCCCTGGATGCGGCCATGGCATTGATTGACAGATTTGGTAGATTCTCTGGACTTCAGATAAATTGGCAAAAATCCTCTTTGATGCCAATAGATGGGCAGGCTTTGTCAGGTAGACAAGCAAATAGCCTGGTGCCATGGGTGGATAAATTTAAATATCTGGGACTATATATAACACCGAGACTATCGGATTTTGAAGACCTTAATCTATCCCCATTGCTGGCTACTTTCAGGCTTAAAGTAAGGTCATGGTGTAGACTCTTTCTTTCGGTTGTAGGTAGAGTTAATCTTTTAAAAATGGTTATGATGCCCCAGTTACTGTATATACTGAATAATGCTCCCGTATGGATACCCCAGGATAGATTTAAGAAAATTCATTCTATATTTAGGGATCTTACTTGGAAATATGGGCAGGCTAGGATTAAACTGGAGACATTGCAATATACTAAGTCGGAAGGGGGCCTGGCTGTCCCCAATGCATGGATTTATTTTCTGGCTTCCCAGTGTCAACACTTCAAGGGATGGATTGAGTTGCAAGCTACAGATATGACAGGGCAGATATTGCAACATTGGTTGGGCAGTAGGGACCTCATGGGTATTTTGGAAGGCTCAGGGATGCATGCTGGGAGAGAAAAGCTCCCTCTTATTGAACTTATGAAAAAAGTTTGGGCAAAGGTGAAGCAGATAAGAGGTGTAGGTGGAATTAGTGAACTTTCCCCTATTGGAAAGAATCATCTGTTGCCCGAATTTTTTGCCATACCAGGACTTAGGAATTGGGAAACTTATGGGGTGATGAGAATAGGCCAATTAATCAAGGATAAGGTATGTAAGACATTTCAAAACCTGCAGCAGGAATTTAATGTTCCTAAGGGATGGTTTTATCAATATCTCCAAATGAGGCATGCCCTTGGGGTCACACTGCGGAAAGGATGTGCGATTGCTCAAATGGAGGTGGTTCATAAGCTTGTTCTCCCGTCAGGAGGAGGGAAAAGAGGGCTGATATCACAGCTGTATGCTCTTTTATTGGGAAAATTCCTGGAGGGGTTTCCGCTCACAAGAATGAAAAAATGGGAGGCTGACGTGGGGGTTATGTCTAAAGACAAGTGGGAAGATATATTGGAAGGAGTCCCCAAGGTGTCCTTGAGCGAACAGGGCAAATTATCCCAGCTGTTTATTATACATAGAGTATACAAAACACTGGTGTTTCTAAAAAAGGTTGGAGTAAGAATTGATGACAGGTGTCCAAAATGTATGGAAGAGGGAGCGGATCTGTTGCATATGCTGTGGTCGTGCCCAGTAATTGGTAATTATTGGGAGGAGGTAAGAAATATGATTAATAGTAGAATGACATTGAGAATCCAAAAGGACCCAAAGGTGTGTGTACTAGGATATGTGTCGGAGATTGGAGGAAATGAGTCGGTTAAGGTAGCTGTTGGGAGGTTGCTATATGTGGCCAGGAAACTGATTGCCATGAGGTGGATCCAGGGAAGTCCGCCTACACTGGGTGAATTTGAACGGAAGGTGAATGACATGATGATACTTGAGAAAGGGGTGTATGTGAAGAGAGGATGTCCGCAGAAGTTTGAAAAATTGTGGAGTGATTGGTTATCTCACACTCATGTGGTTATATAGGCTCGTCAAATCAAGACTAGTTATAAGGGAAGGGAGAGTTAGGCAAGGAGGGATTCGGGGGGGATTTGATATGTATGATCCTTTGTTTCAAATCTATGTTTTAGCATGTATACACATTTGTACTGATATTGGATAAACTGTGTGTCATTATTGGTACGGTTACTGTTGTACTCTGATTTCACATGGTGGATAATGCAAGAAAGAAAAAAAAACAACGAAGTGTTTGGTGTAATATGCTGTATTTATTGTTTCAATAAAAATGAATTGATTTAAAAAAAAAATATTCAAGTAGGGATAATACTCTAGATATACAAAGAAGAAAGATACTTAGCTTCACTGAAGTCAATGTGAGAAATAAGATGGAGCAGAAGTGCCAGTCGATGTGAAAAGCTGAACAAGGAGACAGGCAAAAAATCACCATCATATTACAATACGCTCCTGATCAATTTCCTTCTGGCGTCCGGAAATGTTGCTTGGCGCCTGCGTTTAAATCTCAGAGTGCTGGCGGCGGTCACTAGCTAGCAGAGCTCCCCATATCATCAATGGGTCGGGTTGTGTGAGATCGTTGCCAGTAAGTATGGCGTTGCAGATGTACTAAATATCAATTGATCAGGAGCGTATTGTAATATGATGGTGATTTTTTTGCCTGTCTCCTTGTTCAGCTTTTCACATCGAATGGCACTTCTGCTCCATCTTATTTCTCACATTGACTTCAGAGACGCTAAGTATCTTTCTTCTTTGTATATCTAGAGTATTATCTTTGTATATCTAGAGTATTATCCTTACTTGAATATTTGATTAATTACCCCCTGATGAACCGCGTGTTGTGGAAGAAACGCGTTGGGGTCGCTAATAAATATCTTTTGGTAGCATGAGCATTATATATTGCTATACTGGGTATCTATCTATCTATCTATATAGGCACAGGGACTGGGTGCCTCCACCATTAGGGGGCATCCCTGGGCAGATTCTCTTTAAGGGACGGGTAGGGATAGACTTTTTCAACCACCCAGTCCAATACATAATGCCTCCCCCAAAGAATATGCCTATACCCATACCACCCGCTTGTGTATTTGATATATTGTTATTGTCAGGTGAGTGTAACACTGTGTATCAATAGGTTTATCCTATTACCCCATTTCGACTATTAAACGTAATTTTAGAAGCACGTAATTTTCTCATTTCACTACTTCTTGTCTGGCAGGATTTTATTATCATTCAGCTCTGTATCTAACTGTAGGGTTTGCAGAGCACACTTGATAAAAAAAACATCCATATTGAAAGGGTACTGTGAGGGATATGGATTATTATTTAATGTCAGTCATGTTCTCACACCAGCCACCTGCTGTCTGATAGCAGAGGGAGGAGCACTGCAGGGGGTTCTGGCTTTAAACAAGCCACTTGCTTACACATAGCACCTACTTCAGCCAGCCAGGAACCCAGCTGATGGAACAGGAAAAACCTCCCTGTAGGGGGTCTAAGCCATTCACCACTTCAATCAAATTTATCAGACATCATGGAACCGGCGATTCATAAGGAATTATGATTCGTTTGTCAATCACAGGCATAAACCAGATACATATTTGTGTCCCTGTGGCCACGATGAACAGGCCCGTGGTCATAGTTTGGTGGTGGGATGCCATGGAGGGGAGATATACATATCTCCCCACAGAAACCAAATAACGCTACCATGCTTGGACTCTACTGGTAGCTGGAACCCAGGGGGATCCATTGGTCCCAGAACCACCTCCCTGCGACATTCTGATGTGGAGCCATAAGCCCTAATCTGTTTTGTGGCTCATTTGCTGCCAGCCCCAGAAGAGGGGGAGTGGACTCCTCCCAGAGGCTGGGAGGGAAGGGGTCGGCTACAGATCAAAAGGCTCGTGCCCGCAAGCGGGCGTGTCTTTTCTCTGCAGGGGGTCACATCGTGCCATGTGTTTAGGGGGACCTGCAAACTGCTGACATCACTGCCTCCCATGTGACTACAGCTAAGAACTCATCACAACCCAAATGACTCATTCATCTGGTAAACTGACTTTTTGCTCTGTTTAATCCTGTTTTTACCCTACTACCTGTATTTGCAACCTCAGACCACTGTGTATATTCTTTGTGTGTATAGTGTTATTGTGCTGTCTTGTATATCGATGACGAATCCCCACGTCCGTGTTTTGGCCTAGTTAGACGCTACTGCGGGTTGGTTTCTCACCCTGTATAATCCTGTTAGGCTACTTTCACACTGGCGTTTTGGTTTCCGTTTGCGAGATCTGTTTCAGGGCTCTCAAGTGTTCCAAAACGGATCAGTTTTGCCCTAATGCATTTTGAATTGAAAAGGATCCGTTCAGAATGCATCAGTTTGCCTCCGTTCCGCCTCCATTGCACTCTGGAGGTGGAGACCATAACGCTGCTTGCAGCATTTTGGTGTCCGCCTGACGATGCGGAGGTAAAGGGATCCACACAATGTAAGTCAATGGGGACGAATGCGTTTTGACTGACACAATGCAAAACGGATCCGCCCCCATTGACTTTCAATGGTGTTCAAGACGGATCCGTTTGGCCAATGTTAAAGATAATACAAACGGATCCGTTCTGAACGGATGCATGCGGTTGTATTATCGGTGCGGATACGTATGTGCAGATCCATGACGGATCCGCACCAAACGCGAATATGTAAGTAGCCTTAGGGGACCGGGCTTATATCAAAGGAGAAACTGGTGGCAGTATATCTAGGGTTGGGCGATATCAAAAATATTCAGATGATAACGATATTAAGAAATTTATTGTGATAAATACCCGTTTAAAAGAAAAAAAACACCAGGAGACATTTATACTGTATGGGGGCAGCCACAAGGAGACATTATACTGTATGGGGGCAGCCACAAGGAGACGCTATACTGTATGGGGGCAGCCACAAGGAGACATTATACTGTATGGGGGCCGCCACAAGGAGAAGTTATACTGTATGGGGGCAGCCACAAGGAGACATTATACTGTATGGGGGCCGCCACAAGGAGATGCTATACTGTATGGGGGCCGCCACAAGGAGACGTTATACTGTATGGGGGCCGCCACAAGGAGACGCTATACTGTATGGGGGCCGCCACAAGGAGACCTTATACTGTATGGGGGCCGCCACAAGGAGACATTATACTGTATGGGGGCAGCCACAAGGAGAAGTTATACTGTATGGGGGCAGCCACAAGGAGAAGTTATACTGTATGGGGGCAGCCACAAGGAGATGTTATACTGTATGGTGGCCACAAGGAGACGTTATACTGTACGGGGCTTATACTGGTGGGACTCATGACCTGTATATTCCCCTTGGGTCTAGTACATTCCCCATCTATGTGCACTGTACAAAGTACACTGTATACAGGGGTGGCCGGGTGCTGTACACTGTATATGGGGAGGGGTCGGGCGTTCATGTGTATATGGGGGGCAGTAAATGGTAAAGTGGTATATTTTTCTTTTCGGTGCTATTTCTCAACGCTAGGGCTGGCACTGCCATATGCAGGGGCTGCTGCAAAAACCGATGAGCCTGCCAATAGACGGTAATATAGGATAGGAGATGGTATTACCTAGGAGACATTACCCTAGTCCGCATGTGTTTTCCGCATGTGTGGACAATGGTACCGGCCTGGCTCACAGCTGGCCTATGATGATGCTGTTGTCTTTTCTCCTCTCTCATTGGCTGCTAAAGTTTGGGCCTTCAGGGTGGCCTATGAGTGCCAGTTCTCGGGTCGGTGGGTGGAGTCCAGGTAAAGTAGGACGAGGCGGGGGCGATTGCAGTGAGAACTGGCAGGCAATGTGCGCAGGCAGCCGGACGCAGATGTTTTAGAAGCGGTCAGTGCAAGTGCGATCACTCCTATGATGTCACTAATATACCGCGGTAATTAAGAAACGGTGATATTGCCATATCGAGATGCTCGGGCAGATCTGCCAGGCAGGCTTGACCCTTACGCCAGGAAAGTGCCAGCTGGGCATAAGCGAGGGGCCCCGGGCAGGCGAGGAAGCTTTGGGATGTGTGGATGCCAGCGCATCCTGGCTCATCATCCGGGACAAGAACCAGGTGATGTCCTTCCTGGGCACCGCCGGGTACTATAGGGGGTTCGCGCCCCACTATAGTATTCTGGCGAGGCCCCTGACGGACCACACCAGAAAAAAGCTGCACTCCACAGTCGATTGGACTGCGGGAGAAAACCAGAGAACCTGGAGGAACCCCACACAAACACAGGGAGAACATACAAACATGACCTTGGTCAGATTTGAACCTAGAACCAGTGCCAACCACTGAGCCACCATGCTGCCCATGATGTGCATTGAGATCACTTCGGCACAGATGGAAAGGTTCGAGGTTTCTATAATATACTGTTATTAAATCTCTCGCCTTCCATTTTATTACACTGACTGTATTTATCTCTCCTGCTTTTTTTTAAGGGTTCAATGCCATCCAGGCTGACATCCGCATGCAATTTGTACTTTCTTGACCTCCCCTTCTGAGTTCCCCTGGACTACTTATCTTCAACAATATTTGTGCATTATTTATAGGATGTTTTTCTAATTTACAGCTCTCTGAATATAACTTGCGTCTGACGCAGCTTGAGGGGGAAAACTTTGTTCTAAGGGTCCGTCAACGAGAACTAGAAGCTGAAGTAAGGAAATGTTCTACCTGTGGTTAAAGCAATATCTATTTTGTGGTCTGGTACTGATATGGTTTCTGTGCAGATAGACAAAATAAGGGAAGAGTCCCTGTACATATCACGAGAGGAGCAGGCACCGCCTGCCTGGGAGCTGCACCAGAGACATGACCAAAGACTTCACAGAGCAGAGAATGCGGAGCGTGAACATCTGACATTAATTCACAGGATGAGAGCAGAGATGCAGGACACAAAGCTCCTGGTTAGTGCATCTCTCATGTAAATGTGCCTTCGCAAACCTCCAAAAATTCCAGTAATCAGGAGCATTGCAGATGCACTTAATTCACGTTTTTCTTTGAGACTGGTTGTTGCACAGGCACTGTCAGTATGTAACCCTAATATAGCACAGGGTGAATGACCAGTTTGTAATGAGGCCTAATATTAATGTGAATTCTTCTAATGGTGTCCTCCCTGTAAAGCCTAACAATCCCCATTAAATAGAACCCTTCAGTTCTAAAACTATCTTACAAATTGCTATATTGCTTACCAGCTTTGCCAATTAAAAGGGTTGTGCCATTAATAACACTTATCCCCTAATCCACAGTGGGTCCGACCACTGGGATCCCCAGTAATCACGAGAATGGGGCACCCCAAGTGCTGCAAGCAATGTACTCTGCAGTCCCAAAGAAGTTATTGGAGCGAAGGATGCACTGTGCCATTCTCATGGGGAAGTTCAGCAGCTCTTGCGGACCCCCATTCTTATGATCACTGGTGGTCCTAGTTGTCAGACTCCCAGAGATCAAACACTTATTCCCTATCCTGTGGAAAGGGGCACAACCCCTTTCAGAGTATGGAAAAGCTGGGTGACGGTGATAAGACATGGCTCCACAGATATTTTAATGTGTTGACCAAAGAAGGTAACCTAAGTATAGGTATTCTGGTTTTTAAGGAAACCTATTTACTAGTTTAGAAGTAAGCAATGTGCACATATCTCTTAGGCTACTTTCACACTGGCGTTATGGCTTTCCGTTTGTGAGATCCGTTCAGGGCTCTCACAAGTGGTCCAAAACGGATCTGTTTTGCCCTAATGCATTCTGTTTAGAAGAGGATCCGCTCAGAATGCATCAGTTTGCCTCCGTTCCATCTCCATTCCGCTTTGGAGGCGGACACCAAAACGCTGCTTGCAGCATTTTGGTGTCCGTCTGTAGAAACTCAGCCAAACGGATCCGTTCTGACACGCAATGTAAGTCAATGGTGACGGATCCATTTTCTATGACACAATAGAAAACTGATCCGTTCTCTATTGACTTTGAATGGTGTTCAAGATGGATCCGTCTTGGCTATGTTAAAGATAATACAAACTGATCCGTTCTGAACGGATGCAGACATTTGTATTATCTGAACGGATCCGCACCAAACGTGCGTGTGAAAGTAGCCTTACAAGTGACATTGTATGTTTTTGCATGCAGGAGTAAATGGCTATAACAGTAAAGCAAATCCGACCCAGAATTGGTGGGAAACACGGATACATATGCGTGCACCAATTATCACACTGACTTTATTTTTCCTTGCAGCTGACCTCCAATCAGGAGGAGCTGCAGAGTGCGCAGGCGGAGGCAGCGTCTCTGCGGGGTAGGTACAGCAGTTCTCAGAGAGAAGCATTGGAGCTGCAGGACCGAGTTTTGGGGCAGGAGAGGAAGAATACAGAGCTGCAGAGGGAGCATCGGAACATTCTGGAAAGTCTTCACCGAGCTCGAGAGCAGGTCCGGCACTGCTATAGATATAATATGGCTCAGAGCCGTAGAATGGTTGTTGTATGACGCAGTACTTACTATTAGAGTCTTGTTTATGGCTCTGAATAGCTTCCTAATGGTTCTCATTTAATTACAGCTTGTTAGTCAGGAGCAATCACTGCAGGAGCTGCAGGAAGAAAAACTTCGGCTGCATGAACATAGCCAGCGTTTAGAACAGGAGACCGGAGCCCTGCACGCCGAGCTTGAGACCCAAAGCTTGGCTTTAAGTGAGCAACACAATTTACATGAGAGCAAGGTACATAGACACTTGTCTGCTGTGTGGTTTACACATGAAACACCAGTAACTGCAGCCATATCTATTTTTCTCTTAGTTAAACCAGAAGGAGCAGCAGGTGGAACGGCTGCGTAAAGAGGTGCAGGGCCTGAGGCGACAACTGCAGCATACAGAGGATAAGGTAAGGATGACCGAAATAGTGGTAACAGAAAATCCCCCCTTGTGGTATGACTACAGACATTGTCATCCAGCTTTTGTCCATCTCTAGAGTGGCAGTCCCATGTAACAGTTTCCATAAAATTGAATAGGTGAATCTTTTAGTGCACCACACTTGTCATTTATTCATTTACATTATGGCAGTAATTAGCCTTTGTTACAATGCAGAAACCTAAGTAATACTGAACTGTACAGCTCTGACGAAGTCTGTTCCATCCTTTCTATTACTGTTTGTCGGGGGGTAATAATTCAATTAAGAATTATTAATTATGGTCATAAAAATAATTAACCATAAAAAATTAAAATGTATAAAATTTGTCATAAATTCTTAAAATCATGACCTGGTGAATTGTAGTCAACCTAATTGATACAATTCACATCTGAGGCCGACTATTTCCTCAGATAAATAAGTTCTTTTGACGTGAGATGACGTTAATGATAAACATGTAGTTCTGCAGTATACAATAATACACAATAATATGCAGATTTATTGCTTACAAGGTTATAAACATATATAAGTAAATAAACACAATGATACATGCAAATGAATATATATACCGTTAATATAAAGCATTACAAGCTTAACAATACATGTGAGTGGAAATAACTTGTCACATTATAACCAAGCTATTATTAGGTTAGGATATCAAAGTAGGAACATAAGTTATATATATCACTTCTGTTCAGAGAAAACCTCATGATATCAAGATGGGCATGGCTAATCCTAGACATCATTATAGAATGCTAAATACATTCCACCCCCCTCTAACCAACTACACATCACATGACTTCAAGATGGGCAAATCCATCCAAGGATATAACTTAGAAGAGATAACTGTATCCTTCCACCCCATCCTGGACTATTTTCACATATATGACTTTGGTAAGACTAAGACAAAAAACAGGGATCTAGGATCTTAAATGGGAAGGACTGTCTTTCCTGTGGGAATCCATCACTTAGCTTGGCGAAGAATGATATATGCAATCATTTAATGCTTTGCTAGATTATGAGTCTAGATTCTTCTGCAGGTAGAATGAAGCCTCACAATATCCTAAGACTACATCTCAATATGGAGATGATCGATTAATTTAATTATTTATTTATTCGCCAATCTAGATGGTATAATTTCACCCACACTATCAAATTAGTCTTAATAAAATGAAATATCATTTTCTGTGTCTATTACTAAGTCCTAGTAGGAATCTCACTTCTGCTCCTAGGAAAGCTGCGTGGTCCATCATAGCGCATCTCACTATGGCTTTCATCTTGATAGACCCCTCTAGAGAGCGCCACTTCTCTTCTCCTTTCTCCTCCCTCTGTGTATGGCTTATGATCACAAACTCATCAGTTAGACACACCTTCCTAGTTTGGAACTTTCCAATCATTGTCGGATGGGCGTGACCATTGAAAAAAAATGTGACATCATAACCTTACCCAGAATGCACTTTTGCTACTGTTGTAATGTCACCTACTGATACCTAGGTGGCACTGCTGTATAAGCTATTTGCATCATAGTATAAAGGGTTAACGTATGTAAGTCTGAATAAAATGTATTTTATACATTTGACCTTAGAAGCTTTAATTCAAAGCCATAGGGATTAATTCTGACACTTGTAGCAATTAGAGACAGACCTCTAGGCGTCTCTCTGAATGTTTCTCACACTGTTGATTTATGGACCATGATGATTATATGAATGGCCTTGTTTTCTCACAGAGATATCAGTACCTCCTGTCACACCAAAGATGTGAATAATTGTTACAAAACACACATCTTTACAGACACTCTTTTAGAGACAAATATTCTCCTAATGAGAAATATATATAATATACTGGATACATGTTGTCTTCGTAACATATAACCATATAATATAAACAAATTATATATATATATATATATATATATATATGTCCTACTGATTGTCTTATGCTAAGGACTAACTAAGGCTCATTAAATGAATACATGAATATTATATATTTTGCTTCATTAATAAATGCCTAATTGTATAGGTAATTATCACCAGCTGCATAGAGCTTATCTTTATCTCCCGTCATAAATTTATAAGTAGACAAGGAGGATTCTTCTCAGATTGGTACATTCATGAGAAGAATAACACTAAAAAGTAGAAACCTTTTGTACGACCTTACTGGTCTACTCAAGACATACAAAATTGTAACTATAGTCGAGCATGGCTCATAAAGGCAATGAACATTCATCTTTACTAGAATAATTTGGATATCAATGCATTTACCTATGAAAAGGCACGACATGTTATTGTTATTCAGGTCCAACATCTGGAGACCACAAGGATGGGTCTTCAGGAGGAGCTCTCACGATGTCAGGCAGAGAAGACTTCACAGACTGAGATCATGCTGAAGATAGAGAGGGAGATACGAGAACTAAATATCCAAAAGGAGGATGCAGAACAGAAGGTACAAGGCCACGAAGCACTAGCTGGCTTGTGAATGAGCTCTAGTACAACAGCACTTCTGGATGTAATATGCCTTAGGGTACTTTCACACTAGCGTTTTTCTTTTCTGGCACTGAGTTCCGTCATAGGGGCTCAATACCGGAAAAGAACTGATCAGTTTCATTCCCATGCATTCTGAATGGAGAGAAATCCGTTCAGGATGCCTTCAGTTCAGTCATTGAATGGCGTTTTGGACGGAGGAAATACCGCAGCATGCTGCGGTATTCTCTTCGTCCAAAATTCCAGATCAGTTGCCAGATCCGGCATGAATTTACATTGAAATGTATTAGTGCCAGATCCGGCATTAAAAATACCGGAATGCCAGATCCATACTTCCGGTCTGTGCATGCACAGACCAGTAAAAATGTGAAAGAAAAATAGAAACGGATCCGTTTATCTGTGTGACAAATGGAGAGACAGATCCGTTCTTGCAATGCATTTGTGAGACTGATTCGGCAGGCAGTTCCGGCGACAGAACTGGTTGTCGGATCACTCTGCCACAAGTGTGAAAGTAGCCTATAAAGTCTCACATCTCCAGCTGCCTGATCCGCCACAAATGCCGGCTGTCAGCCAGAAAAAAAAAAACGTTGCATGCAACGGCTTTTGTCCGGCCGAAACCCAGTATTTATGTCGGAAAGTGGCTGGATCACCACCTGACCCCATTATAGTCAATCGGGATCCGGCAGTGATCTGGAGAATCTGCCAATGCCGGATCCGGTGAACTCCGGCAGACTCTTCTCTATCGAGACAGCCTGTTGGAAACAATCACCAGAGATTAAACCATGGCCTTAGAATTTTGATTAGACCAATGTACATATAACAATGTTTCCTCATTTTACCTTCCTCTGTCGTGTGTCTGTGAATAGATGCAGGCACAGACTAGAACAAGAGAGAGACTAGAAGCTCAGCTTGCAACATGTGAGTCCGAACAGGAGACTGCTAAAGAGAAGATAACGCTGACCCAGGAGGAAAGAGATTCTCTCCAGAGCAAAGTTCAACAACTTCAAAAAGAGGTATATCTGATGATATTGCTATTGCTTCATCCATTGTCCATCCTTAAGCTGAGTCTGTCAACAGTTTTGACCACTCTGAGCTGCTAAAGGGATTAAATGGACGACTGGAAATCAGTAAAATCATACCTGGGGTGTGGTCCCTCATGCTGAAGTGCTTTCCACTCTCTGCATAGTGCTGCTCCCCAACCTCTGTTGAAGGAGCTGCTCAATGCAGAGTGGAGGGCACTTCAGCCTAAGGGAGTGGTAGTGCTAAAACGTCTGACCTCTGTGACAACTATGAACAACACCCCAGGCTCTGCTTAAGATTCAGTATTAGGGGTTAATGTGACAAATTTATTGCTCCACAACCAAACTGTCCTTGAAATCTGTCTTATGCACTTACTGTTTTCGCTTCATTAGTCCATCATATCTCCCTTTCGTCTGCTGCCCTTATCCCCTGCTTCGTTTGCTGTTTGTTTTCTCTGCCACCATTCTTCCTAAAAGTACTATCCCATAACTTCTCTTGCTACTTTTCTTTTCTCTGATCTTTTTTTTCCTACAGCTGACTGAAAGTGAAAAGCAGCTCAGCGAGGCTCTTCACAAGGTGGAGTTTTTGCAGCTTGACATTACCAAGAAAGACTCAGAAATTGAATCCCTCAAGGAAGAGTTGCAAGTTTCACAGGATGCTTTGCAAAATGCCAGCCAGGAGAAAGAAGAGTGCAGCAAGGAGGCAGAGGCGGAGGTATAAGAGTTTGTATAACCTTAGTTGTGTTGCCACACTAGAGAACCCCTAGATCCAGAACATGTTTTACAAAAGTGTTTGCTAACCCTGTGTTCCAGGTTCGGCAGCGAGAGAAAACTATTGAAGCTCTCCAACAAGAGTTGTCAACAGCAAAGGAAGAGCTTGGATCATGCAGAAACGAGGTACTGCATTAACATGGTGAATGTGGGTGACCTTACATTAAAGGGGATCTTTTACTAAACTGCTGACTGACATAGTATGGCTAAGGACAGGAGGTGATATTCCTCCGTCCTTGGTTTTAATGCTGAAAAATCAAATTACGATTTTTGCTTGCTCCATTTCAGCAAGTGCTGTGAGTGGTGACTGTAGCAACCAACCAAGAGATCACTAGAGCCATCACTCACTGTGGAGGGAAGCGTTCACTAAAACCAAAGACAGAGCCCTTACTATATCAGCAGTGTTGTATCTACAAAACTGCTGACAGATTTCCTTTAAAATACATTAACCGCCTCACGTCCGCCCATAGGATATAAACGTCCTATGGGTGGACGTCTATTTCTGACAGCACGTTTTAGAACGTCCTGTCAGAAATCGCAGCTGCACGCTAATCGTGCAGCTGCTGATCGGGTTGCCCGCTGTCAGTGACAGCAGGGCAACCCTAAGACAAGGCAGGGACAGTGCCCAGGTGTCCCTGCCTTCACGATCGCTGCAGACACAGCGCTCACCGAGCGCTGTGTCTGCAGAGAAGGAAGCGCTGTGCGCTTCCTGTTCCGGCCCGGCGGTCATGTGACCGCCGTGACCGGAGTGTGCAGGAGCTGTGTGAGGTCTCTCAGAGACCTCGATCAGCCCTGCTGTGAGGCTGTACAGCGCAGGATTGCTGCTGTACAGCCTCTATAGGGGTGCATTTCTTCTGTAACTGGGGCTACTATGTCAGCCCCAGTTACAGGAGAAATCAACTGTGAAAAAAAAAAGAAAAAGTGAAGCAAATGTCCCCCAGAGGTCTTGTATGACCTTATGGGGGACGAAAAGTGTAAAAAAAAAAATAAAAAAATAAAGGGTTGAAAAAATAAAATAAAGTTTCACATGTAAAAAAAAAAAGTTCCCAAGTAAGGAATAAAAAAAAAAAAAAAAAAATAGAAAAAATAAAATATTACATAATATGACATATTAGGTATCGCCGCGTCCGTAAAAACCAGCTCTATAAAAGTATCACATGACCTAACCCCTCGGGTGAACACCGTAAAAAAAAAAAAAAAAACTGTCAAAACAAGCAATTTTTGTCACCTTGCATCACAAAAGGTGCAACACCAAGTGATCAAAAACGCGTATGTCCCACAAAATAGTACCAATAAAACAGTCACCACATCCCGCAAAAAATGAGCCCCTACATAAGAAAATCTCTCAAAAAATAAAAAAACTATAGCTCTCAGAACATGGACACATTAAAACATAATTTTTTTGTTTCAAAAATGCTATTATTGTGTAAAACTTTAATAAATGAGAAAAAGTATACATATTAGGTATCGTCACGTCCGTAACAATCTGCTCTATAAAAATAAAAATGTCACTTGACTGAACCCCTCAGGTGAACGCTGTAAAAATAAATAAATAGAAACTGTGCTAAAACGACCAATTTTTTGGTCACCTTGCCCCATAAAGTGTTATAATGAATGATCAAAAAATCATATGTACCCAAAAATAGTACTAATAAAACTGGCACCTCATCCCCTAGTTTCCAAAATGGGGTCACTTCTTGGGAGTTTCTACTGTAAGGGTGCATCAGGGGGCTTCAAATGGGACATGGCATCTAAAAACCATGTGGAGTTCCTTTTCTTCTGCGCCCTGCCGTGTGCCCATACAGCAGTTTATGACCACATGTGGGGTGTTTCTGTAAACCGCAGAATCTGGGTAATAAATATTGAGTTTTGTTTAGCTGTTAACCATCGATGTGTTAAAGAAAAAAATTGATTAAAATGGAAAATCTGCCCAAAAAGTGAAATTTTAAAATTTGATCTCCATTTTCCTTTAATTCTTGTGGAACGCCTAAAGGGTTAACAAAGTTTGTAAAATCGGTTTTGAATACCTTGAGGGGTGTAGTTTCTACAATGGGGTCATTTATGGGGGTATCCACTATGTAGGCCCCACAAAGTGACTTCAGACCTGAACTGGTCCTTATAAAGTGGATTTTGGCAATTTTCTTAAAAATTTGAAGAATTCCCTCTAAACTTCTAAGCCTTCTAACGCCCTAAAAAAATAAAATGACATTTCCAAAATGATGCCAACATAAAGTAGACATATGGGGAATGTTAAATAATAAATATTTTATGAGGTATCACTTTCTGTTTTAAAAGCAGAGAAATTGAAATTTAGAAAATTGCGAATTTTTCAAATTTTTGGGTAAATTTGGGATTTTTTCATAAATAAAGGTGAAATATTTTGACTCAAATTTATGACTATCATGAAGTACAATGTGTCACGAGAAAACAATCTCTGAATGACTTGGATAAATAAAGGCGTTCCAAAGTTATTACCACATAAAGTGAGATATGTCAGTTTTGCAAAATTTGGCCTGGTCAGGAAGGGGGCAAAGGGCCCAGATGGGAAGTGGTTAAAGGGGTTATCCGAGGCTGGAAATGACCCCTTATGCCCAGGCCCCTCACACTGATTCTACTTACCTGGCTACCCACTCCCTGCGGCGCTCCTGGTCTCCGCACGGCCACAGCTGCTTCTCCACATGCGCATATGAAAACATTCCGGTATTGGGAGAGGGGGGGAGCAGCAAATGACAGGCGGGGACGAGCCTTCCTAGCAGCGCAGATGATGCTATTGAGGTTTTCGCCCCCGTCACCGCCTGCTATTGGCTGCTCCCGCCCAACACCAGATGTTTTCATCCGCGCACTAGGAAAAGCAGCAGCGGCCGTGCAGGGATTGGGAAACCAGGTAAGAAGAATCAGTGTGAGGGGCCCGGGCTTGTAGGGGGCCATTTCCAGCCTCGGATAACCCCTTTAAAGTGTACTCCTAGTTATGAATATGTATTGATATTTAGTTGCAGAAGGCTTTTTGTCAAATACCTTGTTAGGGGTCTGTGCCTCCTTTTGCTAATGATTGCTGCACACCAATAGCAACTTGAAGGAGACCAAGCAACATGTTCTGTGCCCTTGGCATCTGTACACATTGGTAGCCTCTATCTGTAGGTTAGCCAGGCCCTATGAGGTGTTTAGGAAAGAGACCCACCCACAGTTTCTCTGAATGGTAGATATTCTGTTAAATGTGCTTCTCTATGTTTCTGTCTCCATTATTAAATGTGTAATATGTTTTCTTTTGAGCAGCTGTCGCAATGTCAGTCACTGCTGGAACAGAAGCAAAAGGAACTGGCCACAGCTACAGAAGAGCAGAAAACAACTGAGAAAGAGGTCTCCCAACTCTGCAGCAATGTGGAGAGATTAGAGCGAGACCTGGGGATTGTCAGTGAGAAGCACAAAGCAGCACAGAAAGAGGTTATTATAGACTCTTGTGATAATCATATGGTGTACTGAATGACAGCATGTCACTAGTTTCTCATTTTACCGATTCTTTACTACAGGTCTCCAGTCGGGATCAGGTGATTCTGAATCTCCGCGCAGACCTAACAGCTAGAGAACAAGAACTGCAACAAGCAAGGAGTGAGGTGTGAAAAAAAAGCTAGATAATGATGAACTGCTATAAAGCTCATACTTGCAGCTGTTTAAAGGTGCATTTACACACGCAGATTACCAGCAGATTGTCAGGAAGGAAGCGTTCCTTCCCAACAGTCAGCTGCTCGTGAAGTCCTGCATTTATGTGCTGCGATCTCCTCGGACAAGGGATCGCTATTGCGATTGCTCGTCGTCATACAGCTTCACTGTTTCTGGGCAGCAGATCGCTGTTTAGACTGCACAATCTGCTGCCCAGAAACATATGACTGTTTCACTCAAAGAACGAGCGTTTCTCTTGTACGTCGGGTGATTGGCGGCACCTTTACACGGGCAAATTGTCTGGACCGAGCGTTTGCCTGATCGTTGTACTGTGTAAATTCACCTTAAGACGACAATATTTCATGCAAAAGGTTTTTATTTTATTTTTTAAGTGGCCCATGCCTGACTTTACACCTAAGCACTATTCAAGTGTGCAGGACTGAGCTGTAATACCTGGTAAACGGGTATTGCACAAAGCAGACCCTTTTTTCTTCATCCACTTTAGTGAGGCTTTGTCCACACAACCGTGTCCATATGTCTTTCCTCAAACAACAGGTTTGCAAAATACAGATCCCTTCTGTGTGCATTCTGCATTTTCTCACTCCCCTCAATAGAAATGCCTGTTCTTGTCTGAAATATGGACAAGAATGAGACCTGCTCTATAATATGCGGTACAGTCACATGGGTCCATAAAAAAAATACGGATGTGTGCATGGCCCCATAAAAATGAATCAATGGGTCATTGTGCGGTCTGCAGAAAAGGCAGGTAGCATGTGGATACAAAATACAGTCGTGTGCATGAAGCCTAATTCCTCCTTTGCTCAGGTGACATCTTAGTTGACTTAGTGCAAACTCAGGTCCTGTGTCTGTATTTGGAGTTTCCAAGTAATAGAGGTGTGCGGTGTGTCACTGAAAGCAAGCTATTGGGTTTAGATTACTAGAGTAATGGTGCTGGGACAGTAAAGAGGTATTCGAATGGTGCTGGAAAAGTTAAGTCCGCTCCTCTACATGTGAATGGAGCTGTTGGTGATGTGTTTAAAGGTAAAATGCTTACCTGCTTCGCTCTGGATCCCTGCACGGCCGCCTCTGCTATATCTCCCCGTCGATCGCGTCAAAATATCCAGCGACGGGGGGGAGCAGCCAGCTGCGATGGGAACGAACCTTCCTAGCGTCACCTGTGATGCAGCAGTGGCTGTGCAGAGATCCGGAGAGAGGGGTTAAAGGGGTTGGATAGTCCCTTTTAATGATCATATGGATTGGTATATAGTAGTTATGTGTTTTCTGCAGGTTTCAGAACGAGTTGAAGAGCTGAGCAACGTTCGATCCAAGCTCAAGAACTTACAGAGTGATATTCAGAGCCTTCAAGACATCTGCACAGAACGTGAAAATGCAGCCACTGAAAATGAAACTCTCATACACAAGTTGCAGCAAGAGAGAGAGAATGTTCTTTCTGAGGTATAGAGAAACGGCTAGAACCACAAGAAAAGCCAGTGTGACTGCTACACTTTTACTGGGGGGAATGTATCAAGATATCTGCGCCAGTAGTTTGACTAACAAAGTCAGAGATTTTGCCATATTTGTTTTAAAATTTGCCACTTTTATAAAGCTTTTGGGGTCCAGCTGGGGAGGGGGGTTGTCAGCAAGTAACAAAATAGAAAATGGTTTTTTAGTTCATGATATGCATTTTAAGGGTGGTATTCCTATCTTGAGATGGGAAGTAGCATAATCTCCTGATGGGTAGGCGGAGCTACGGAAACATCTGAGCCAGTTGCGCAATGACTGGGAGCTGTTTGTGTAATTCCTGGTTATCAGAAACGGCGTAGTGCAGCTGGCTTGGAGCTATAAACGTATAAAAGTTATTCCCATCTCGGCCATTAAAGGCTAACATAGGAATACCTTTTAAATACATCTGACACATTTGACTCCGGCAAGCTTCAGTTTAAGGCTAGGGCTACATGACTGCATGTGTCGCACAACATATTTTGTAATGCTGGTCTATGGTGTCGCAGTGCAACCGTCATGTCCCGGTCGCAGTGCGACAACCTAGCGTTTGCAAAAGATGTGTAGTATAGTTGTACCCTATATGTCGCGTGACACATGTTGTCGTGTAGCCCTGTAATAACTTTCCCACTTTGTGAATGCAGGTGCAGAGACTACAGAATCAGCTCTCCTCTCTGAGACAGACACATCAGGTGGAGACTGATCGCTTTAGAGGCGACTCGGTGCGCCTGCAGGAGAAACTGGAATCTGTAACCAGGAGGCATGAGGAGCAGGAACTGGAGCTTCAGCACTGCAGGGTGAAAATGGAGAGGCTCTCACAGGACCTTGCACTTTCACAGCATTTACAGATGCAGCTGGAGGAGCAGGTAAGATTGTAAAACTGCAACAGATGGCTACAGCAAGAGTGCAGTTTCCATGGCTATGCATTACCTTGCTGCAGTAAATACTGGCCATTTACACACAAACACGTGTACTGGTATGCAGGACAGTGGAGTCCCAGGGACGTCTGTACTCCTTTCACCTCCCTCTTATCCAGGCATGAAGAAATAGAATGTGCGCCTCTAGCGAGATTATCGCCTCTTATACCAGTCTACATACAATATTATTTTACACAAAAAGTTTTAAATTATTTAATTGCAGTAAAAACACATTCGCTAGCCTAGCAAGATATATCAGTGAGGAAGTATTAAATATGGATATTGCTTTAGGCCCTTCCTTCATTTAAAAGTTAACTTTTATTAGTTATATATTAAAATACAAAAAAGCACTAAAAAAATAAAGGCCTAAAACTCCACAACACGTGACTGTGTGCAATTCTCTTATATAAGATGTCTGCCTTGGCGTAGGGACCTATAGAGGTCCTTCTTACTTACGGTTTGTAGACTCATTCACGTTTTCAAGACAGATTCATTTCAGACACAACTTTTCGCCAGATGTGATGTATAGGACCAGTAACTTATATAATTCTCTTTTAAAGGCAGAGGATCCATGTATGTATAACTCTTCTTCCAGGTGAGGAACCAGGAGGCATATCTGACCCTGCACGGTCCCTCGCCTACCCCTGCCTACAGGCAGAGCACCCGCCCCGAAAGGGGTGACCCCACCTCTGGTGGCTAAGCCCTCTCTGATCACTATTGATGCCCTGTCTGTGTAGCCTTTGGTCCCAAAAGGTCGAAAAATACAAAAACTTGACAGACTATCAGTCCAACAGTTAATAAAAAAAACTGAGTCTCAAAAAAAGAGAAAAAAGGGTGCTTATAAGACCATTGAATGCTCCTTATTTGGTATGTCCCAGGTCTTGAGATAAGGCCGACTGACAATTGTCAGTAGTCCAAGCCACCCTCTTTCTTAGAATACGTCCCTTAAATCAGAGAAACAAAAATGTATGCCCTTGTACGTCACTACTTTGATAAATTCCAGATCTTACATTGATAAGATCAGGAATAGGGCAAACTGTCACTCGTAGGCTATTAAAATATTCTTCTTAAAATACGTCCCCATGGGGCAGGTGCTCTGCCTGTAGGCAGGAGTAGGCGAGGGACCGTGCAGGGTCCGATATCCCTCCTGGTTCCTCACCTGGAAGAAGAGTTATACATACATGGATCCTCTGCCTTTAAAAGAGAATTATATAAGTTACTGGTCCTATACATAATATATGGCGAAAAGTTGTGTCTGAAATTAATCTGTCTTGAAAACATGAATGAGTCTACGAACCATAAGTTAGAAGGACCTCTATAGGTCCCTACGCCAAGACAGACATCTTATATAAGACTAAAAGAATTGCATACAGACGCGTGTTGTGGAGTTTTGGGCTGTTATTTTTTGAGGAGTGTTTTTTTTTTTTTTTTAATATATACCTAATAAAAGTTAACGTTTAAATGAAGGAAGGGCCTAAAGCAGTATCCATATTTAATTGCAGTACTTTGTTTTCTGTCCTGCATAACGGAAACCAGACAGATCCATTATGCTTGGCCATAGACTCCATTATGACGGATCAAAACGGAATGCCTCTCAAAGAATTCCGTTATAACTTAATCCATAATGGGATTCCTCCACTGCCCAAACACTGAACCCGAACCTGTAAAGTTCGAGTTGTCTCATCCCTATACATGATCTAACTCCGGATCAGTACATGATAAGTAATGTATGTACACAATGACTGCACCAGCAGAATAGTGAGTGCAGCTCTGGAGTATAATACAGGATGTAACTCAGGATCATTACAGGATAAGTAATGTAATGTACACAGTGACTGCACCAGCAGAATAGTGAGTGCAGCTCTGGAGTATAATACAGGATGTAACTCAGGATCAGTACAGGATAAGTAATGTATGTACACAGTGACTGCACCAGCAGAATAGTGAGTGCAGCTCTGGAGTATAATACAGGATGTAACTCAGTATCAGTACAGGATAAGTAATGTATGTACACAGTGACTGCACCAGCAGAATAGTGAGTGCAGCTCTGGAGTATAATACAGTATATAACTCAGGATCAGTACAGGATAAGTAATGTATGTACACAGTGACTGCACCAGCAGAATAGTGAGTGCAGCTCTGGAGTATAATACAGGATGTAACTCAGGATCAGTACAGGATAAGTAATGTATGTACACAGTGACTGCACCAGCAGAATAGTGAGTGCAGCTCTGGAGTATAATACAGGATGTAACTCAGGATCAGTACAGGATAAGTAATTTAT
The DNA here is from genome assembly GCF_905171765.1 of Bufo bufo. Lineage (NCBI taxonomy): Eukaryota > Metazoa > Chordata > Amphibia > Anura > Bufonidae > Bufo > Bufo bufo. The sequence goes on along the minus strand of NC_053398.1, from coordinate 142,384,789 downwards.
GTACACAGTGACTGCCCCAGCAGAATAGTGAGTGCAGCTCTGGAGTATAATACAGGATGTAACTCAGGATCAGTACAGGATAAGTAATGTATGTACACAGTGACTGCACCAGCAGAATAGTGAGTGCAGCTCTGGAGTATAATACAGGATGTAACTCAGGATCAGGACAGGATAAGTAATTTATGTACACAGTGGGGCACATTTATGAAAACTGATGTAAATGAAAACAAGCTTAGTAGCTCATGGCAACCAATCCGATTTCACCTTTCATTTTTCAGAGCTCCTTTGAAAAATGAAGGGTGGAATCTGGTTGCTATGGTTAACCAAGCCAGTTTTGATAAATCTCCCCCAATGACTCCACCAGCAGAATAGCGAGTTCAGCTCTGTAGTATAATACAGGATCAGTACAGAATAAGTACGGTAATGTTTTTATAAAGTGACTCAGCTTTTTTATGTAGATTAGTTATGTATGTAAATTTATGCTCAGAGGTGGATACATGCTTTTTATAGAGAAACCTGTCACATTCTGATCTGAGGGCAGTAGTAGGAGCTGATATACTGAATTTATTTTCCATAATACGAAGGGCCCTTTCACACTTGCGGCAGGACGAATCCGACATGCTGTTCACCATGTCGGATCCGTCCTTCCGCTATTTCGCCCTGCCGCCGGACCGCCGCTCCGTCCCCATTGGCTATAATAGTATAGTGTGAAAGGGCCCTAAAGCATATAACTTGTATTTTAGTAATTGAAATTCCTGCAGGAGTCCAGGGGGATGGTCCTAATCAGTGATTCATAAGTATATCTATTTACGAGAAGGTGGCCAGTCACTGAAGAGACCGCCCCTTGGACTCCTAAGTATAGAAAGAACAGGGATTTCAATGAATCAAATGCAAGTTATAATGAATATTTTCCCCTAAAGCTACATATCAATCAATTTGTCTCCTCCTGTTCTGTAACATGCTGCCTGACACTATGATCAACATGATAGGTTCCTTTTAACTATAGTCCCGTCAGATGTGCTGTGTGATTAAGTTCTGGTCTCGTCTTAGGTATCACAGCGGGATGCTGAGCTGCGTCAGCGAGATGAAGAGGTTCATAAGCTACAGACACGTCTGTGGGAGGCAGAGGAGAGGGCAGTGAGTGCAGAGAGTCTGTACAACTCCTCTAACAGCAGTATGGAGCTTTATCGCAGCAAATACCAGGCCTGTGTGACCCGTGCAGGGGAACTGGAGGCCAGTTTTAGGCAAATGGAAGATGAGCTTCGAGAAGTGAAAGAAGAGGTACGTATAATTGTAGGTAAAGATTGTGGCTGCTGGTGGCAAAGAGAACCTAGTGTGCTCTACCTGGATACACACATGTAACACCGAGGATAAGCATTTTGTTCAGCGGGCCTATTGGTGAAACACATTCTACATTTCAGAATAACAATCCCTGCATTATTTGTAAAATGATGTTCACATGCGGCCGATTTGTAGCAGACATTTCCATTCCGCGCGTCTGAATATTTTTTTTGTTTTTTTTCTGCAGCATGTACATGCCTTAACAGTTGGACCCCCACAAAACCAATGTTTATCCCCTATCCTGTGGATAGGGGATGTGTCGTTGGTGGGAAAACCCTTTTACTGGTGAATCTGTACAATAGATAGCAACAGGGTGTCATGTGGCAGTGCAGGTTATTTGGAGTTGCTTAAGTCTGCCTCGTATATAATTACATTTATCCAACTGGCACTTCTGTAACTCCATGTTTACAGGTAGCTGAAAGAGATTCACGTCTCTCTGCTCTGCGTGGGGAGCTCCTGGTTCTGCAGCAGGAACTGGAGGGTAAATGCTCTGAGCTGGAGAGCTGCGAGGAGGCCATTGACCAACTGACCCATGAACTTGAAGCAACACAGACGGACCTGAGTGTAAGCAGAGAGCAAGCACAGCAGAGTGAAGAAATTCTACAGTCTGTGCGAGAGCATGCAGCAAGGCTACAGAACCAGGTAAACCCTCCCTATGTGGTCCCCCATCATACATGCTAACTGTAAATGGTCTGTCCACCTTGTAGTCAGACACCTCCCTTAACTGTTTAGTTGAGCCCCTAGAAAGTACATCTCCAATGCACATTCCCTGCAGTCAGAAAGTCCACAAGAAATGTTGGGATATTTATGCCATGAGTTAGGACCCAAGTGGACTGACACATAAGCAGAGTGCCCTTTATTTATTTGTAGTACTGTGAGTGCAGCTCTGGAGTATAATACAGGATGTAGCTCAAGATCAGTACAGAATGAGCAATGTATGTACACATTGACTCCACCAGTAGAATAGTGATTGCAGCTCTGGAGTATACAGGATGTAACTCAGGATCAGTACCAGGATAAGTAATGTGTGTACACAGTGGGGGAGATTTATACAATTATCTCCATGTATTGAGTACAATTATATAATTAGCCGTACAGCTCCACAGCAGTTGAAAAGAAAAACAGAGCAAAACATAGTACCCACATATGTCATAGTCACAATGTGCATGTAACAAGCTGTGGCGTCAGGTCACAATGTGCATGTAACAAGCTGTGGCGTCAGGTCACAATGTGCATGTAACAAGCTGTGGCGTCAGGTCACAATGTGCATGTAACAAGCTGTGGCGTCAGGTCACAATGTGCATGTAACAAGCTGTGGCGTCAGGTCACAATGTGCATGTAACAATCTGTGGCGTCAGGTCACAATGTGCATGTAACAAGCTGTGGCGTCAGGTCACAATGTGCATGTAACAATCTGTGGCGTCAGGTCACAATGTGCATGTAACAAGCTGTGGCGTCAGGTCACAATGTGCATGTAACAAGCTGTGGCGTCGGGTCACAATGTGCATGTAACAATCTGTGGCGTCAGGTCACAATGTGCATGTAACAAGCTGTGGCGTCAGGTCACAATGTGCATGTAACAAGCTGTGGCGTTGGGTCACAATGTGCATGTAACAAGCTGTGGCGTCAGGTCACAATGTGCATGTAACAAGCTGTGGCGTCGGGTCACAATGTGCATGTAACAAGCTGTGGCGTCGGGTCGCAATGTGCATGTAACAAGCTGTGGCGTCAGGTCACTATGTCCATGTAACAAGCTGTGGCGACAGGTCACTATGTCCATGTAACAAGCTGTGGCGACAGGTCCGAATGTCCATGTAACAAGCTGTGGCGACAGGTCCGAATGTCTATGTAACAAGCTGTGGCGTCAGGACGCAATGTGCATGTAACAAGCTGTGGCGTCAGGTCACTATGTGCATGTAACAAGCTGTGGCGTCAGGTCACAATGTGCATGTAACAAGCTGTGGCGTCAGGTCACAATGTGCATGTAACAAGCTGTGGCGTCGGGTCGCAATGTGCATGTAACAAGCTGTGGCGTCAGGTCACAATGTGCATGTAACAAGCTGTGGCGTCAGGTCACAATGTCCATGTAACAAGCTGTGGCGTCAGGAGATATACTCAAGTCCAGCACAGTTGCCAGCATCTCACGTGACATGTTCAAAATGTCCCTATTGAGTTCAGTGGGAGCTGTATGCAATCAATAAGCTCTCCTGTAGTTGTGGAAGCATTTAGTGTATTATTGTTTAAGGCTGGGTAATGAAACGCAGGGGATTTTGAGTCCTGTAACAGAGGTTAAAGTTGTTGTCAAAGTTACCTAAAAACGGGCCCCATGCCACTAAATACCTTAAAATAAAAAATCACTTTCCTCAGCTGTATATGGCACAAGGCCACCAAGGACAGTGATTGGCTGCAGCGGTTACAAGCTGTTTTACCGGGGTTGTAGTGCAGAGAATGGTGGGGGAGTATAGGATGTTTTTTTATTTTAAGGCATTTTGTGGCATGGGGCCCCATTTTAAAGGGAGCCTGTCACCTGTACTTTGCTACCATCAGTAAGGGTAGTATAGTGCAGGTGACAGGTTCCCTTTCAGTCACTTGGACAACCCCTTTAACGTAGTCTGAGTTACTTGGAACCAAACATACCCACTGATTATTTGCTAGCAGCGATTTCCAGCAATCTAACAAGCACTTTAGTCTATGGCCTGGTAAACTGAATTTGGGCAAGTATCCGTATGAAAGATTTGATAACTTGGCTATACTTCTATGTTTAGAGCATTACTTATGCTTGTTAGAATAAATACGTGGAGTTTTTTTTTCTACGACAGGTGGTAGAACTAGAGGAAGACCTTGTGAAGCTACAGACAGACTTTTCCACATATAAAGCCTCCCATAGATACAGCGACAGTAGTTACGGAGAGATGGAGAGACTGGTTCGTCAGCTTACCCAGGTTAGCCTGTGTCATTTCTACCGTCTAGATGCTTACATTATTTTCTTCTATGTTTACTAACCTTATGACGTTTTTCAGGAGCTTGGCCATTCAGAGGAGGAGGTGAAGAAACAGATGAGGGAGACAGAGCGGAGTCAAGCACTTCTTCAAGAGGTAAAACAGGAGCTGACCAAGGAACAAGAGCAGAGGAACAGCAGTCTAAAAGGTAAGTCCCAGTCTGTGCTGTTTTGGGTCTGGGACAGGGAGAGGAACCACACTACTTCATGAATTGTTCTATACACAGATATGAAGCGACTCGAAAAGGAAGTTTGTAGTTTGCGTCAGAACACGGAAATGCAAGTTCAGGAGCACAAGCGTCTGGTTTCAGAACAAAAGCAGCAGATCCAGAAGCTGCAGGAGGAGCTGAGGGAGAGCAATAAACTCGCCACCCACAAGGAACAGGTGAGATACAAGACAGTTATCAAAATCTGTCAAAACTAGAGCAAGGGACATGTGGAGTTGTTGCTTGGGTCCTATGTGTCAGATGTTTTACAGGAAATGGCTACACACTTGTTATTAGGGTCTGTTCAGGATATATCATTATAATCCAATAGTATAAAGGGGGCAGTGGCACTAGGAGAGCGTGGTTGGCCATTGTGGAGAGAGCAGAATGAGAGGAAATGGCACAGTGCTTTCTGCTGCTTTGTTCTAGTGGTTGGTCAAAGTAATCAGACATTGATGGTATATCCCAACATGACACCATGCACATAGCCACTAGGGCTTATTACCTAACTTGACCCAGATTAATAGAATTGTGTTAAAATATAACTTTTATTATTATACATAAAACTGTGAGTACGAAATAAAGTGTTTTAAAAACCTGTTCACTGCGTAGATTTCTTTTACGATTGATGCCTAGAGTGGAGGTGTGCACTCTCTCCACCCTGGAGCAGCGATACCGCCAGCCTAATAACAGTAGCCAGTGGGCCCACTGACTTACTGAGGAGGTCTGGACTGATGACCATCCACTGTCAGGCTAGTACACAGAGCTGAACTAACTGTACGCCAACAAACAAATCTTGGATGGTTCCGGTGTTCCTTGTGGCCTCGTACCGTCTCCCTCGTTCACACTGGCTGTACTAGCTGTGCGCCCATTTACCGGGTCTACCGCGTTCTGTCCTCCCGCTTGGGTGCAGATTGCGTTTTCCATTCTAGGCGATGGTCCTGCTGTAGACTTACCTTCTCGGTAACTTGGGAGGACTACCCTTCGGTCAAGATTGTCCTTAGATCTCCCACACCGGGACGGAAGAACCCCTTCCTCTGGTGGCAACATCGACATGGACTTTAGCCTGTCTTGTCCTAGCATCTGTCAGATGCTGGGTGGACCCTTTCGGTTCCTTCCGTCTGCCCTTCTGCTCCCCCACTCCGGGTGGATACGGGACGACGTTGCTCGGGGCCCGACGGGACCAGTTTTGCCGGACTCTTCTGCCCGTGTTACTGGTCTGCGCCTGATCACATTGGGGTTTTTCCCGCTTGCCCAGGCGATTCCAGCGGGCACGCTAGTGTTCGCTCCCGGTCGTGCTTTGTCCAGGATCTATTATTGGACTTAAGAGTTCTTACCTGGGGTTCTGTGGGAAGCTGGGCATTCCCCCACTCTGCCTTTCTCTCCCCATGGTTCTGTCCTTCTCCAGTCCGGCCTGGACCTGGGACTGGGACTCTGTTCCTTTTAAAGGGTCAAGTGTCGGCGCTGTCCATCCTTTTCCAGCGTTCCCTGGCCCCTCTTGGGCCTGTCAAGACCTTCTTCCACAGAGTGGCTCATTGGTTCCTCTGTACCGTCCCCCGTTACCGCCCTGGGAACAAAATACTGAGCTCTCTTTTTTTCTACATGGTTTCCGAACTTGGTTTACCCCGTTGGGTAGTTGGCTTGTTGGTTCCACTTGTTGGTCATTGCCTTTTCTTACTACTTGGACACGCAACTGGCAGTCTCTCTCTCCAGGCTGAGGGTAAAGCTGCTGGAGGAGTTTTCACTTAGTTTTCACGCCTCCTAGGGAGCTGAGCTATACCCAAGGTCTTCTGTGCCCCCTAGGAAGAGCGAGAAAGAGATTTTACTGCTAAGTTATACAAAAATCTCGTTTTTCTGATATGCTAATGAAGCTCCAAGGTGCCCAGAGGGGTGTTTTTTTTTTTCCCCCTCTTGAGCCCAGTGACGCCCCCCTGCAGTGCCCAGCCCGCCTTAATTTGAATCCCAAGAACGCCTCCTGATCGTGAAATAACCTCCCACATCCCCGGCAGACGGTTCTGCCCCCTCGCCACGTCATCTTCTACCTTCAAGAAATGCCCCGTTCTTCTTCCTGTTGGCCGCCAGAAACCTCGCGCAGACGCAGTATTGCCTTGCGCGATCATCAAGCTCCTGAGGGAAACAGTCTCAAAAGTCTCACTGGGCATGCGCCGAGCCCAGTGACGTAATCTGAGTGCTGTTGCCTCAGGAGCTTGATTATCGCGCAGACCACAGGTGGTACTGCGCCTGCGAGAGATTTCTGGCGGCCGACAGGAAGAACAACGGCGCATTTCTTGAAGGTAGAAGATGACGTGGAGAGGGGGCGGAACAGTTTGACTGCCGGTACCCCCACTGATCAGCTGTATGAAGAGACAGCTGCACTAGTCGTTTACCTGCTCGCTGTCAACACAACAGCGGCGAGCAGTGTAATTACAACTACGCCGTCCCACTGAAGTGAATGGGACAGAGGTGCTGCAATTACACTGCTCACCACTGCAAAGTTGATGGCGAGCAGGTAAACAGAGAAGAGAAAACAGCTCTTTGTTCTTTTCAAACGGCTGATCAGGGGGGTGCCGGGCGTCAGACCCCCAACGATCTGATATTGATGACCTATCATAAGGATAGGTCATCAATATAACAAAAGCAGACCTAATACATTGAAATCTGAGAGAAGCAATCTAATGATTGCTTGTTATAATTCCCTATGAGAACTATTTAAAAACTAAAATATAAAAAAATCATAATGCGCTTCCTAAGTCCAGACCGCATGATCCCTCTCACACGGAGAGTGATTCCTGCAAGGGACATGCTCTTGTGAAAGAGCCCTAAATCTGGTTACTATAGGCAAATAAGCCAGTTTTCCTTTACACCAGTTTTGATAAATCTCCCCCAGAAAGTCTAAAGTCTGGTATAGGAGGGAGATTTGGGGGCCCACTGTTAAGGACTGCTTTGTCTAGTGGTGTTTAATTGCAGTATTTGGGAATCCCCTAAGGCGGTGTGCAGAAAAAGTGCAAACCAAGAATCAGGTGTTACAAAATCCCACTGCATATGCCATGTGACAACTTTTTGCTACAAATTTCAACTATAGCTATGTGAAGTCCATGGAAATAGCCCTTTTGTACGGTATGAGACTAGATACTGCACCACAGTATAAAATGCTACAAGACCGAAATGCCACCTATGGCTGCTAGACCGTTTTAGGCTACTTTCACATTTGCGGCAGAGTGATCCGGCAAGCAGTTCCGTCACCAGAACTGCCTGCCGGATCCGGCAAAACGTATGCCAACTGATGGCAATTGTAAGACTGATCAGGATCCTGATAAGTCTTAAAAATGCCAGATCAGTCATAAAATTGCATTGAAATGCCGAATCCATCTTTCCGGTGTTATCTGGCAAAACGGATGCGGCTTTTATTTTTTTCACCTTTTTTTTTCGGTCTGCGCATGCCTATGGAAAAAAAAAGCCATTCATGCAAGTGTTCAGTTTTTTTGGCCGGAGATAAAACCGTAGCATGCTGCGGTTTTCTCTTTTGCCTGATCAGTCAAAATGACTGAACTGAAGACATCCTGATGCATCCTGAACGGATTACTCTCCATTCAGAATGCATAGGGATAAAACTGATCAGTTCTTTTCCGGCATTGAGCCCTTTTGACGGAACTCAGTGCCGGAAAAGAAAAACGCTAGTGTGAAAGTACCCTTAAGTGGTGTGAGTATGGGAGGAATCCATTTGTTTACAGCACGGCTTTAATCCTTTAGAAATAAACCTGTAAATATTAATGAGAACAGAACTCTGTGATTAATCACTTTCCTATGTACAGAGAGGATTTCTCTGCCCATCCATGACTACATTTATTATAACTGTCATGGACAATGGGCAAGAAAATTTGTAGCAAGCCTAATGTCAGCTTCCATTATTTTATCAGGCAGTCCGAAAAAATGCCTTCGGCATAAATAACAGAAAGCGCCCCATCTGTGTGTGTACATACGTATGTTAACTTTTCACATGTCTTCCAGGCTATACAGAAGCGTGATGCTCTTCTGCGTCAGTCAGAAGCTGATCTCTTGCAAGCACGTAGCTCTCTAAAATCACTCAATCAGGAGATAGAGCGCCACCTGGAGACCGCACGTAATATGGAGAGAAGACTGCAGAATGCACAGAAGGAGTCTGATCAGAGAGAGCGAGAGAACAGTGCTTTAAGGGCTGAAATGCAAGAGCTTAAGAAAGAATTGCAAGAGACTTACAAACTCCATCAAGAAGCAGGTAACTAGCAGTTAAAGGCCTCATGCACATGATTGTATTTTCGATGGGGAACTGATGCAGACCCATTCATTTCAATGGAGTTGCAAAAGATGCGGAGAGCACACCTCGTGCTGTTTGCATCCATACGTCCATTCCGGGGCCCAACAAAAAAGATAGAACATTCCTATTCTTGTCCATTTTGCGGACCAGGATAAGACATTTCTAAGGAGTTTGAAAAAAAAAATGGTAGCATGCACACAGCCAGGATCTGCAATTTGCAGACTGAAGCATCATCTGACTGCACATAAGAGGTTATTCACACAAGTGTATTTCTCTGCCAGTCGTACCCACATATGTCATGGCCTAACCATGGGTTTCACCCTTTGAGAACGTGGAGATTTTCTGTTTTTGCATTTTTGTTTTTTACTCCCTGCTTTCCCAGACCCAATCCCTTGCCATTTTGACTTTTTTTTTTTCATGACTGCATTCTACTTACATAAATAATGTAATAAATACATCTGTATTTTAATAGTTGGGGTATTTTGGGATGAGATGGTGCCTTTAACTTTTATTGTTATTTTTGGGAAAAGAGGGGTTATTCCTCCTGCAAGTCTACATTGGAATATACCAGTGATAGGCCTGGTAGCCTCGTACAGGTTCCTGCCTAGCACCAGCAAGGAACTGCTCAGGGAATTCTTTTGGGTGCCAGAAGCACAGAACTCCCAGGGAAATCCGCCTCAGATGCCATTGTCACATTTGACCAAGGAGTTAAAAGTCTGCGATCACCGCTATGGCCTATCGTAGACATTAGTACCTGGTGTCTGTTGAGTAAAACAGCAGGCACCCAGCGCCTGATCCACTCCGGAGTGAGTGCCATCTTTAAAGATATGACATGCGCCATACATGTATAGTGCATGTCAACAATGGGTTAACTGACCAAACTCTGCATTAAAGTAATCTAAAATGCTGTAAATTCAAGACACTTAAACCCATGGTCGGGCTGTGACACATGCAAATAATACCTCCAGAATATGATTGTTTAAATAGCCCCTAAGAGATTATTATATGACAGAAAATTTCACCCTCATTATATTCCTAAATAGTGGGGGTTTTTTGTTTTGTTTTTCCATGGGCTGCTTGGGGACCTCAATTTCCCTAACTTTTGGCAGGATGATTACACATTATCAGTGTGAACACAAAATGGGCAGCATTGCTTTTAAAGGGGCTGCCCAGCTGGGCTCACTAGTATATGACACATGACTGCAGCTGTCATATGAAGTGTATGAGCACTGCAGCCAAGGCCTTATTAAGAGGATTGGGGGGGGCGGGGAGCCTTGAATTGGTGAATATACCTTCTTTTATGACAAAAGCCTTGTGGAACATGTTCTATAATAAGGCAGACAATCCTTTTAAGAAATATATAGAAGGTTTTTACAACAGGTTTTTGTCTACTGTCCAGTGCAGGCCCTGGCAGGTCAAGAGGAAAAGACTCTGCTAGTAGAGACTGCCCTGCACAGTGCACAAGAGCAACTTAGTGAGCGAGTAGCTGAAGTTGTGAGACAGGAGCAACAAGCACGCAAGATGGAAAGTGAGATGCGTACACTCAGGGAGCGAGCAAATGCCAGTGACGAAGAAGTGGAGCAATGCAGGTATAGTCATTGCTTTGCCAAATATTGTCCAGTACATTCCTTTGACACGGCCATCTAATCTTTCTAATGTTCATATGAGCAGGACACTGGTGGAGCGTCTAAAACTGGAGCTTAATGACGCCAAGAAGAGACATCAAGCAGCATCTCAAGAAGCTCTGAAACTGCAGCATTCACTAAGCAAACTGCAGCTGGGACAAGCCGGTGAGCAGGAGCAGCACAGGGCACTGCAGCAACAGGTAACTGACATGATGATACCGGCCACAGAATACCATGATAAAGAGCACATAATCACAGAAATGTACTGTAGCTTCAGGAACAAGTCACGATTCAGCAATCACTGAGATCAGAGCTGGAGGAGCAGCAGATACGGCACGAAGAGCTACAGCGGCAGCAGCACAGGGCCAAGGAGAGAGAGAGCACGCTGCAGAGAGAGCTGGAGGAGCTAAGTCTGAGAGTGAAGCACTCTGACCGGCTGGTGGGTACAGAAAAACGGGCGCCTATTGATTTATAAAAAAAAAAAAAAAAAAAAAAAAGGTAGTGGGCGCTAAAGCACTTATACTCGGTTTCTGTAGCTTGCAGAGAGGGATCGAGCATTGCAGAGTTTGCAGGGCAGCTACACTCAACTTGAGAGAAGATGGCAAACTGCTCAAGAAGAGGCCAGGGACAACAGTGCTCAACTAGAGCTCACCAAGAGTGCCCTGCAGCAAACACAGAGGAAAATCCAGAGTCAGACCAAGGAGGTAGGTGTCGATGAGCAATCTATAATAACGGGGCACAGTCATGGATACTGGTGTACCACAGAACTGCAGGTCACAAAAAGTACAGACATCTGGCCATAAAGTGTAAGCAAAGGAAAACACTTTATAAAAAAAAAAATTATAATGTGGGGAAGCGCAACATAAATGTGACAGACCGGCCCCGCTGAATGGTTTTCATTCCAAGCTCAGATTTACTGTAATAGCCATTAGTGTTCCTAGCAATCAGTCATGTTTAAGGGGAATCTGACACCACAATCTTTTATCTAATCTATTATGTGCCAAATAGTCCAAAATCACTTATTTTCTTTTTTTTACTACAAACCTACTGTGTGTATGTATATACATTTGTATATATGAATGTATTTGTATATGTGTGTGTGTGTGTGTATATATATATATATATATATATATATATATTACATTGTGTTGGTCTATCGCCTAAAGTCCCAATAAAAAACATTTGAGTTTTTGGGTGTAACATGAATAAATGTAGAAGAGTTATGAGTATTTTTTATGGCACTGTATATATGTATGTGAATAAATACGTATGTGTATGTATAGGAATATGTTTATGTACCAGTATATAGTGTGTATGTATTTGTGTTTTATATGCATATGGATGTATGTATATATGAACATATGTATGTCTGTGTGCGTGTATATGTAAAATATGTAAGTTTATGAATGAGTATGAATGTATAAATTTGTGTATATGGTTTCACTTAGGGATGTACTCACTTTTTGTTGCCAGCGGTTTAGACATTAATGGCGGTGTTTAGGGATAAGCGAATTTCATGTGATGAAATTCCTTTGCGCTTCGTTTGGTGGTAAAAGCAGAATTGTGTTATGGATGCTGTTACCGCGGACCATAACGCTATTCTATGACGGAATGCCTTTAGAGGCATTCAGATATTCATTCCGTCATAATAGAAGTCTATGACCTGCATAACGTATCCGTCACGTTTTTGTTATGCAGCCCCCCTCTCCTGCATAACGAAAACAGGACAGATCCGTTATGCAGGTCATAGACTTCTATTATGATGGAATGAATATCTGAATGCCTCTAAAGGCATTCCGTCATAGAATTGCGTTATGGTCCGCGGTAACAGCTAAATGTATGCAGTATGCACAGTATATATGTATGTGTACATACACCATATATCTTTTAAATGGCTCCCATTGAATTCAATAATGAAGCCATCTTCAGTAAGCTCCCCCTAGTGGTGGCGCAGACATACTTCCCTGATGGAAAGCATACCATTTGGAGCTGTGACCCCTTATAAAGGTACAGCGTGAAATTGTTCTCCACAAACAAAATGATCTGTAGTGTAATCGCTGCACGTACCACATTTACTCACTGGCCTGTTGTTATCTAACTCCTAGACTAAGCGTTTAGAGGAATCTTTGCTACGACTGCGCTCAGAGGAAGAGGCAGCACAGAAAACTGCCAGAGGGAGATGTCAGGAGCTGAGCGTCACCCAGGAGTGTGTACAGGAGCTGAAGAACCAAGTCACTGTGACCCAGACCAGTCTGCGAGAGGCTAGAGAACAGGTACCCCCAACGTGTTCATTTACGAGACCATCATTAAATGATCCAAACAATCTACTGTATATTCCTGCATATAAGACTACTTTTTAACACATGAAAATCTTCTCAAAAGTCGGGGGTCGTCTTATACGCCAGGTATGGCGGGCGCTGCAGTGCCGGGACGCCCGAATTATCAACAGAGAGAGCCCGGGCTATTGCCTTGTATCCCCAGCAGCTGAGAGCTGCGATGTAACCCACGGCATATGCCCCCCCGCGCTGTACCTTGTATGCTCCTTGTACCGCCATCCTCCCGGCCGCTCGCATCTCGCTCCTGCGCATGTGCGAGATCTCCGTGCGGCGTATCTAAGTGCGGCGCAGATGTGCATATGTGAATATGAAGAATAACATAACAAAAACATGTTCAGGGTATAGGTGGCACATGTTTAGGGTCTGGGAGGCAGGACAAGGAAGGTGGTGGGATGCAGGGATGGTGGTGATACCATGGGATGGCGGTGGTACCTAGGGATGGTGGTGGGATGCAGGGATGGTAGTGGTATCTAGGGATGGTGGTGGGATGCAGGGATGGTGGTGATACCATGGGATGGCGGTGGTACCTAGGGATGGTGGTGGGATGCAGGGATGGCAGTGGTATCTAGGGATGGTGGTGGGATGCAGGGATGGCAGTGGTACCCAGGGATGGTGGTGGGATTCAGGGATGGCAGAGGTACCCAGGGATGGTGGTGGGATGCAGTAATGTACTGCTGTGTGTTGAAAAAGGGGTAGTCTTATACGGCGAGTATATCCCAAACTCTATATTTTCAGTGTAAAAGTTGGGGGTCGTCTTATACGCCCAGTCGTCTTATACGCCGGCATATACGGTAATTACTGTATGTAACTATATAAAATCTTAACCCCTCAAGGACCCTGCCATTTTTCACCTTAAAGGGCTTCTGTCACCCCCAAACAGCAATTTTCAGTTTTGGACTTGATATATTTGCTGATGTACGCAGATTCCATATATACCCCTCTTACCTCTGGCTGTGCTGTAATTTTAGTAAAAATCTTACTTTTGTGATATGCAAATTACTTCACCACCAGCAAGTTGGGTGGTTACTTGCTGGTAGCCGCCGCATCCTAGGTCTGAAAAAAACGCCCCCTCCTCGACTTGATTGACAGGGCCAGCGAGCGCTCTCCTCCTCCAGCTGGCCCTGCCTGCAGCTCAAATCCCACGCCTGCGCCGTACCGGTCCTCATTCGGCGCAGGCGCTCTGAGAGAAGGACGCTCGCTTGGCTGCTCCTTCCTCAGTGCGCCGATGACATCAGCCCTACACCCGGAAGAGAGTCAGTACTCGGCTATTTTTGACGGCTCCATAGAAATGAATGGAGGGTGGCTGCGCAGTGCGCCCTGCTCAACTTTCTCTGCTCCGTTCTTTGTGGGACCCGCACCTATCAGACAATGGGAAAATTTCAATTTCTCTGCTTTTAAAACAGATAGCGATACCTCCTAAAATAGTTATTACTTTACAATTTCCCATGTTTGGATCATTTTGTAAATGATATTTTCTTTTTTTGGGATGTTAGAAGGCTTAGAAGTTTAGAAGCAAATCTTGAAATTTTTCAGAAAGTTTCCAAAACCCACTTTTTAAGGACCAGTTCAGGTCTTAAGTCACTTTTTGAGGCTTACATAATAGAAACCACACCCCTCAAGGTATTCACAACTGATTTTACAAACTTTGTTAACCCTTTAGTTGTTCCACAAGAATTAAAAGAAAATGGATTTGAAATTTCAGAATTTCAATTTTTGGGCAGATTTTCCATTTTAGGGCTCTTTCACACCTGCGTTCTTGTCTTCCGGCATAGAGTTCCGTCGTCGGGGCTCTATGCCGGAAGAATCCTGATCAGGATTATCCTAATGCATTCTGAATGGAGAGAAATCCGTTCAGGATGCATCAGGATGTCTTCAGTTCCGGAACGGAACGTTTTTTGGCCGGAGAAAATACCGCAGCATGCTGCGCTTTTTGCTCCGGCCAAAAATCCGGAACACTTGCCGCAAGGCCGGATCCGGAATTAATGCCCATTGGAAGGCATTGATCCGGATCCGGCCTTAAGCTATACGTCGTTTCGGCGCATTGCCGGACCCGACGTTTAGCTTTTTCTGAATGGTTACCATGGCTGCCGGGACGCTAAAGTCCTGGCAGCCATGGTAAAGTGTAGCGGGGAGCGGGGGAGCAGCGTACTTACCGTCCGTGCGGCTCCCGGGGCGCTCCAGAGTGACGTCAGGGCGCCCCAAGCGCATGGATCATGTGATCGCATGGATCACGTCATCCATGCGCATGGGGCGCTCTGACGTCATTCTGGAGCGCCCCGGGAGCCGCGCGGACTGTAAGTATACCGCTTCCCCGCTCCCCGCTCCTACTATGGCAACCAGGACCTTAATAGCGTCCTGGGTGCCATAGTAACACTGAAAGCATTTGGAAGACGGTTCAGTCTTCAAATGCTTTCAGTACACTTGCGTTTTTCCGGATCCGGCGGGCACCTCCGGCAACGGAAGTGCACGCCGGATCCCAACAACGCAAGTGTGAAAGAGGCCTTAATAAAAAAATTTCACTAACAAAGCAAGGGTTAACAGCCAAACAAAACTCTATATTTATGGCCCTGATTCTGTAGTTTACAGAAACACCCCATATGTGGTTGTAAACTGCTGTACGGGCACATGGCAGGGCGCAGAAGGAAAGGAACACCATATGGTTTTTGGAGGGCAGAATTCACTGGGATAATTTTAAGTTGCCATGTCACATTTAAAGACCCCCAATGCACCCCTACAGTAGAAACTCCCAAAAATGTACCCCATTTTGAAAACTACGGGATAAGGTTTTGTAGGTACTATTTTAGGGTACATATGATTTCTGGTTGCTCTATATTACACTTTTTGTGATGCTAGGTAACTAAAAACTGTGCAAAAACAGCTATTTATTTTTTTGTTATTTACAATGTTCATCTGACAGGTTAGATCATGTGGTATTTTTATAGAGCAGGTTGTTACGGACGCAACAATACCAAATAGGACTAAAATCTCTTTCTCGCTCTTCATTGGGGGACACAGGAACTGTGGTATAGCTACGTCCTCTAGGAGGCGTTGACACTAGGCAGAAGCAGTTAGCAGGCAGAAGCTTCCCATGGCAGCTATACCCCCTCCAGCCTGGAGAGAGAGCTTCAGTTTTTTCTAGTGTCTCTATATTCTGAGAGCCATAGGTTTTTTTTGGTTTTTTTTTTTTTTTGGGGCGATTGTTATAGGTAGGGTCTAATTTTTTGCGGGATGAGATGACTGTTCGATTGGTATGATTTTGGGGTGTGTATGACTTTTTGATCGCTTGGTATTACACTTTTTGTGATGTAAGGTGACAAAATGGCTTTTTTGACACTGTTTTTATATATATTTTTATTACGGTGTTCACCTTAGGGGTTAGGTCATGTGGTATTTTTGTAGAGCAGGTTGTTATGGACGTGGCGATACCGGTCTACTTTTTTTTACATTTAACACAATAGAAGCATTTATGAAACAAAAAATCATGTTTTAGTGTCTCCATAGAGAGCTATATATATTTAAAAAAAAATTGGGGTCGATTGTCTTACGTAGTGGCTCATTTTTTGCAGGGTGAGATGATTGATTGGTACTATTTTAGGGTACATACTACTTTTAAATCACTTGGTATTACACTTTTTGTGATGAAAGGTGACCCAAAAAAATTGCTTTTTTTTAGCACAGTTATTAATTATTTTTTTTTACGATGTTGACCAGACTGGGTGGATCATGTGATATTTTTATAGAGCAGGTTGTTACGCACGCGGTGATACCTAATGTCTTCTTTTATTCTTTTCTATTTTTTACAATTTTATATATATATTTTTATTATGGGAAAGGCTTTGTTTTTAACAATAAAAAACAATTTAAGTTTCAGTAAAAAAAAAAAAACTTATTTCACTTTTTAATATTTTTTATTTTTGTCCCACTATGGGACTTCAACATTACAGGGTCTGAACCCTGTTTCAATGCAGCACAATACATCTGCATTGTACTGCATTGACAGCCTCATAGGCCTCCGTACATGCCAGGGCCTTGAAATGGATTGGTGCTGCCATGGCAACCATCGGGTCCCCACCACTGCAGCACGGGGATCCGATGGCTAAGGAGAGGGAGAGCAAACCTCCCATGTGCTGCGGTCACCGCTGACCGAGGCATATGAACGGTTAATCCATCGGCATTGGTGTACAATAACAGCCGGATCCGTGCTACTGATCGTGCCACCGCACATGGGGAGGAGGAAGGTCCGCAGGACGAGAATGCTCGTCCTGGGGCGCAAAGTACCGGCTATTTAGGACGAGCATTCTCGTCCTGGGTCTTTTAAGGTGTTAACGATTAAGCCTACAGCTGACACCAAAGTCCAGAAGTATAGAATGCAGCAATGAGTCACATCACGAGTATAGAATGCAGCAATGAGTCACATTATGTAATAGTCCATTGCATTTCTACTGACACATGACAAAGGTGTTTTCAAGGACTGAATAATTGCAGTGCTCCAGTAACCAGTACACAGTTTATGGAGCTGTGTAGTACTGGTGCCTGCACAACAGCTGATGGTCTGATTCCCAGTACCCCAGGCCAACACCTATCTGATATTGATGACGTAAATTATTAGCACTTTAACCAAATGTAACTGCGTCTTGAGCAGCTAAGTGAGCGCAACAGAGAACTGGCCTCTTTAAAGAACGAACTGCAGCGCACACAGCAGAGGAAGGCAGAGCTGGAGCGAGACGGTGCAGCCCATGAAGAGCGAATCTGCAGACTGAGTACAGAGATGAGCGCTCTACATGGTCTGCAAAGACAGAAGGAGGAAGAGGTGCGCCCAAATAACCCAAGAGCAAGGTAGTACATTACACTACTGTGAGCTTGCCCCCTAATTACTGCTGTAATTGTGTTGTAGGCAGAGGTGTGTGAAGGCCGCCTGCGAGATCTTGCTAACCAACTGCAGCACTGTCAGAGGCTCCACCAGGAACGTGCACAAGAGCTCAGGCAGAGGGAGGAGGACGTAAAGCAGCTGCAGGAACAGCTCACAGTCGTCATGGAAAAACTAAAAACTGAAGGCAGAGAGGTAGATAACTTGTCAATATGTCAGGAGTTTGGTAACTAATGTAGAACCAGAGATCTCGGCATCATAAGCCCAGCAGCTGTATTTAGAGCTTGTGTTTTTCCCACCTCCAGAGAGACAGTCTGCAGAACACACTGAACCAACTGAAACAGAAGTATAATGCGGCCACCAGCGAGGTAAGTGTGATCACAGAGCATTACACACGGAGTCCTAAATGTTACCCATTGGAAAACACCTCATTCTACAGTAGCTTGTGCAGAATCGGCTGAGCTTTGGGGTGACAGTTAATTATAAATGAACTAAATAGCTACTGAATCTTTGAAAGGGGATTTATATATATAAAATGTTAACTAACTAAAAGGGCAGGAACAAAGGAAATATTAGGGAAGGAAGTGCATAACTAGCTATGCACAGTCTTATATACTGGTCACAGTGCCCATCGCTGGACCACCTCCCAGATACTGTCTTAACCTCTATCTACAGACTATAAATGTACTGTGCTGATTGGCTAATCCTTGAGTCCAGAGCTGTCCTTCCTTCAAAGAGGACCTCTCACCACTCCTGACATGCCTGTTTTAATAGCTACGTGCATTCCCCATGTAATAATAATTCTGGGATTCATCTAGTCTTATGTCTCTATGTTGTGCCATTCCTTTATTATTTCTACCACAAGTTATGAATGAATTGCTAGCAGTCTGCAGTAAGGGTACAGAGGGGTGGTAACCAGTTGGGGGGGGTGTACCTGCACCATCTGAATGGCAGCACTGACTGGATAGAGTGAGACTGCGCAGGGACCCCCCCCCCCCAATCTAATCAAAATTTGGGTATTGTGACAGCCCTAGAAATAATACAGGAATGGCTCAACATATAACCATGAGAGTAGATGCTCCAGAATTGTTATTACATGGGGAATGCATGAAGCTAATAAAATAGACCTGTCAGGAGCGGTGAGAGGTCCTCTTTAAGGCCTCATGCAAACAGTAGGTCAGAAATATGCGGACACCGATGGTGTGCTCACCACATCATGGATGCGGACCCATTCACATTTGGTGCACAACGGAGGCATGGAAGCACTACAGAGTGCTTCTGTGGGGTTTATCTCCCTGCCTCTGCGCTGCCAAAAAATAGAACTAGACTATCACCGACCCATTCAAGTTGAATGGGTCTGTATCCGTTGCGGCAGCCGTACAGATAGTGCCTGTGCGCTGGAAAATGCGGTCCCAAATGCACATACCGTCCGTGTGCATGAGGCCTAAAGGACATACTTCCAGACCATGGCCTGTGGTGACCCATTCTGTAAGAATCATTAATCAGGGGGGCAAAGTCCTGTATTGTCTCCCAGGCACTGTGACTTGATTTCCCAGATAAAACGGCATTGCCTGTTGAGCAGATAGGATGCGTCCACTGCGATTGCTCTGTGGGAGGTATTTACGGCCCACTTCCACTCTGCTGTAAAGGCCTCAAGTCAGGAGTCGATAAAATGCTGGGCTTCCAACAGCTTGTTTCGTCAGTGGTTGCATTTTCTTTTTGCCTAGGTCATCCACTTTGTAAGGCTGCACAAATAATTGTCTTCCCCCTATCTCTGCCCAGCGGAGCTTAGTGTATTCTACATGCAAGAATGAAATTAGACTAAGGGGTCCTTTACATCACGTTTAAGCTCTCCGCTGAGCTATGCCCAATTTATTTCTTATATCACTATTCTACACCATCGTGTTCTACAGAGGTTATGGTCACTCAACAGTCGCCATTGGGACTCTGTCTAAGCTCCTAATAAAGGGGTTTTCTGTGATTTTGATACTCAAAACCTCTGATACCTGTAGGTATTCTGTGTGAGAACGTACAGAACCCATCCAGATGGAAAGTAGGTCAAGGATTTCCAAAGTTCAGTTCTTTTGGACTCTGCTTCATTAATGTAAATTGATTCACTATTAGGCAGCACGGTGGCTTACTGCTTAGCTGATATCTTGCAGCGCTAGGGGTCTGGGTTCAAATCAGACCAGGCACAACATCTGCATGGGGTTTGTGTGTTATCCCTGTGTTTGGGTGTCTGTAAAGCTCTGTGGAATATGTCAGCGCATAAACAAAATATTACATACATTTTGAATACAATTTTTGGGTATTTAAACTTTCTTCCAGTGGAGAGCTAGAACATGTCTGCCATCCTTTACTATTGACAATAATCTAATGCCATTGATACGGGTGCCCATGGCAGGAACTCAGCGTACCAACTACATGCATTAATACGTTCAGTCATTTCTGAATTACTACTTTAAAAAATGATCCAAACAAGTGCATCTTAAAACTGTCAGTTTGAGTTTCTTTGGAAAATGAAAGCAGAAACTTTAAAACATTCATACAGCCATCTAATTGGCCACTATAGACAGCCTTTACTTTGCACTAGGTTTGATCAAATCCCCTCTGTCAGGTGTCTTTTCCATCATCTCTGTGGCCTACTGTTATCCCTGCACTGTCTGTACAACACTACTACTGTAGCGTCTGCCACTAATAGTCTACAAGTTAATCTATATCTTATTACTCCTCTGCTGCAGCTCGACACCCTGCGGAGCTCTCTAGAAGCAGCAAGGTCTGACTGCCGGCGGCTGCACCATGAAAGCGAGCTGGTTGTGTGCAATGTGAACGAATGGGTCAGTGAACAGAAGTGAGTTACATAGCCACCAGTCATCTACACCTGCTTCACCCCCATATATTATCTTTTTCCTGTAAGACATGTTATATCTTCCACAGAGAATCCAATAAGACATTGGGCGAGAAGATACGGGAACAGAATAAGCAAATCCAGCAGCTGACCACCGAAAAAGAGTGAGTACTTACTGTATGGTGATCTGTACCCCAAGACTCTCTAGAAGTCACATACTTCTGCCAGAAGTGAGAGGACCTGGTGATCAACCTTTAACACGTCATAGTGATGTGTCTGATGATGTGATTTCTGGAAGTTCAAGTGCTTAAACCACCAATCAAATGAAGTCATAAAAAACAGTAGGAAAAGTGCTGAATGCTTATCAGCTCTCTTAAGACCTCCACCAGTTGTATCAAATTTTTGACATTGCAGAAGATTCAATAGATTACCTTTTAACCCCTTAAGGACACAGCCTTTTTACACCTTAGGACCAGGCCATTTTTTGAAAATCTGACCAGAGTCCCTTTAAGTGCTGATAACTTTAAAACGCTTTGACTTATCCAGGCCGTTCTGAGATTGTTTTTTCGTCACATATTGTACTTCATGACACTGGTAAAATGGAGTCAAAAAAATAATTTTTTTTGCACCAAAAAATACCTAATTTAACAAAAATTTGGAAAAATTTGCAAATTTCAAAGTTTCAGTTTCTCTACTTCTGTAATACATAGTAATACCCCCAAAAATTGTGATGACTTTACATTCCCCATATGTCTACTTCATGTTTGAATTGTTTTGGGAATGATATTTTATTTTTTGGGGATGTTATAAGGCTTAGAAGTTTAGAAGCAAATCTTGAAATTTTTCAGAAATTTACAAAAACTCAATTTTTAGGGACCAGTTCAGGTCTCAAGTCACTTTGCGAGGCTTACATTATAGAAACCACCCAAAAATGACCCCATCTAAGAAACTACACCCCTCAAGGTATTCAAAACTGATTTTGCATACGTTGTTAACCCTTTAGGTGTTGCACAAGAGTTATTGGCAAATGGGGAGGAAATTTGAGAATTTCATTTTTTTTGTCTAATTTTTCATTTTAACCCATTTTTTCCACTAACAAACCAAGGGTTAACAGCCAAACAAGACTGTATCTTTATTGCCCTGACTCTGCCGTTTACAGAAACACCCAATATGTGGCCGTAAACTGCTGTACGGCCACACAGCGGGGCGTAGAGGGAAAGGTGCGCCGTATGGTTTTTGGAAGGCAGATTTTTATGGACTGGTTTATTTACACCATGTCCCATTTGAAGCCCCCTGATGCACCCCTAGAGGAGAAACTCCCTAAAAGTGACCCCATCTAAGAAACTACACCCCTCAAGGTATTCAAAACTGATTTTACATACGTCGTTAACCCTTTAGGTGTTGCACAAGAGTTATTGGCAAATGGCGATTCAATTTGAGAATTTCATTTTTTTGCCTAATTTTCCATTTTAACCCATTTTTTCCACTAACAAAGCAAGGGTTAACAGCCAAACAAGACTGTATCTTTATTGCCCTGACTCTGCTGTTTACAGAAACACCCAATATGTGGCCGTAAACTGCTGTACGGCCACACAGCGGGGCGTAGAGTGAAAGGTGCGCCGTTTGGTTTTTGGAGGGCTGATTTTGCTGGACTGTTTTTTTGGCCCCATGTCCCATTTGAAGCCCCCCTGATGCACCCCTAGATTATAAACTCCATAAAAGTGACCCCATCTAAGAAACTACACCCCTCAAGGTATTCAAAACTGATTTTACAAACTTTGTTAACCCTTTAGGTGTTGCACAAGATTTAATGGAAAATAGAGATACAATTTCAAAATTTCACTTTTTTGGCAGATTTTCCATTTTAATATTTTTTTTCCAGTTACAAAGCAAGGGTTAACAGCCAAACAAAACTCATTATTTATGGCCCTAATTCTGTAGTTTACAGAAACACCCCATATGTGGTCGTAAACCGCTGTACGGGCACACGGCAGGGCGCAGAAGGAAAGGAACACCATATGGTTTTTGGAAGGCAGGTTTTGCTGGACTGTTTTTTTTTGACACCATGTCCCATTTGAAGCCCCCCTGATGCACCCCTAGAGTAGAAACTCCAAAAAAGTGACCCCATTTTAGAAACTACGGGATAGTGTGGCAGTTTTGTTGGTACTATTTTAGGGTACATATGATTTTTGGTTGCTCTATATTACACTTTTTGTGCGGCAAGGTAACAAGAAATAGCTTTTTTGGCACCGTTTTTTTTTTTTGTTATTTACAACATTCATCTGACAGGTTAGATCATGTGGTAATTTTATAGAGCAGGTTGTCACGGACGCGGCGATACCTAATATGTATACAATTTTTTTTATTTATGTAAGTTTTACACAATGATTCCATTTTTAAAACCAAAAAAATGTTTTAGTGTCTCCATAGTCTAAGAGCCATAGTTTTTTCAGTTTTTGGGCGATTATCTTAAGTAGGGTCTCATTTTTTGCGGGATGAGATGACTGTTTGATTGGCATCTATTTTGGGGTGCATATGACTTTTTGATTGCTTGCTATTACACTTTTTGTGACGTAAGATGACAAAAATTGGCTTTTTTTACACCGTTTTTATTTTTTTACGGTGGTCATCTGAGGGGTTAGATCATGTGATATTTTTATAGAGCCGGGCGATACGGACGCGGCGATACCTAATATGTATACTTTTTTTTATTTATTTAAGTTTTACACAATGATTTCATTTTTGAATTAAAAAAAATGATGTTTTAGTGTCTCCATAGTCTAAGAGCCATAGTTTTTTCAGTTTTTGGGCGATTATCTTGGGTAGGGTATGATTTTTGCGGGATGAGATGACGGTTTGATTGTTACAATTTTGGCGTACATGCGACTTTTTTGATCACTTTTATTACCTTTTTTGGGAAGTAAGGTGGGCAAAATTTCAATTTCATCATAGTTTTTTATTTTTTATTTTTATGGTGTTCACCGTTCGGGTAAAGTAACATGACCGTTTTATAGATCAGGTCGTTACGGACGCGGCGATACCAAACATGTGTAGGGAATTTTATTTTTTTCATTTTTTATCAGTGATAAATGTGTTTTTTGATTTTTACTTTTTTTTCACTTTTATTCACTTTTTTTTGACCCAGATCCACTTGGTTCTTGAAGATCCAGTGGGTCTGATGTCTGTATAATACAGTACAGTACAATATATATTGTTCTGTACTGTATTTTACTTACACTGAACAGATCTATGCCGTTCAGCACCATGGACAGCAGGACGCCTGAGAGGCGTCCTGTTGCCATGGGAACCTTCCCCGTCTGCTCAGAACTTCGCAGACGGGGAAGGGTAAGGAGGGGATCTCTTGGGGGGCTCTCTCCCTCTCCATCGGGGGTCTGCAAAGGCACAGCAGCCCCCCGATGGGAGAGGGAGGGAGCTCCCTGCGCTGTTAACCTTTTCCATACAGCGGTCCGTACGAACCGCTGTATGGAAAGGGTTAAACGGCTGGCATCGCATCGCAGATGTCAGCCGTTTATACCAGGGTGCCAGCAATGTGCTGGCACCCTGGTATACCCACTGAACACCAATGAATTTTCAAGGGGAGGCGGGCGGGGGATCGCGATCCCGCCTGCCGCACCTCCCGCCACCATAAAAATCATTCGGGGGTGCAGGGGGGGTGAATAAAACTTTTTTTAGGCATATAAAGTTTCTGATCTCCGCGGTCAGGGACCGCGGGGACCAGAAACTGCAGAAATCGCAGGTCTGAATTGACCTGCGGTTTGCCGCGATCGCCGACATGGGGGGGTCACGGGACCCCCCCGCGCATTTAGCCTAGGTGCCTGCTCAATGATTTGAGCAGGCACCGGGTTCCGATCACTGCCGGCCGGGCGGCAGTGATCGGAACAACACATGACGTACCGGTACGTCATGTGTCCTTAAGTACCAGGACATCATGACGTACCGGTACGTCATGTGTCCTTAAGTACCAGGACATCATGACGTACCGGTACGTCATGTGTCCTTAAGAGGTTAAAGGTGTTGTCCAGTGTTTGACCTGCGCTTCAGTGTGCTCGGCTATTTTTGCAAGGTCTATAGAAATTAATGGAGAGCGCACAGCAAAAGCCTGGCCACCGCTCCATTAACTTCTGTGGGACTGCAAGAGATAGCCGAGCCAGTGTTTGGCTATTTTCAGCACTCTCATTGAAATGGAGGACGGCTGCTTTGTGCTCACTTTGGGGGGGTCTTGTTCTGAAGATGCCCATCTCTGGGACCAGCACCAATCTGACACTGGTGGCATATCCTACCGATATGCCACTAATGAGAACCCCTTTAATGACACTTCTATCAGTACTGTCCCTGTTTTATATTAGAACAGATGATGTTACAAATATGAGAGTTAGTTGTTCACCGCTCTGGCTCAGAACCGACACTTGCAGACCCTGGGCCTTCAGCTGGTTATGTATATCTTTGGGGGCATTTTTTTTTTTTGTTAATGAGTACAATGCACTAGGACCTAAAAAATCTTTTTTTCAATTGGGCTTTATTAAAAATATGGAGCCCTTTTCTCTGTAGTTGAGATGCTCTACTATTAGAATCTGAATTTTCTCTCTGCTCCAACAAACAGGGAGGTGATGGGCTCCTTATCTGATTAAAACCTTATAAACACTCTTCAAAACTCAATTGTTATCTAAATGTGGCTTAAATAAGTGTTTATGACTTAGTAATTTATAGATAAGGGTTATTAGATGAGGGCACAATGTGAAAGTAGGATGCACACAGCTAGGCTAACAGTTAACCCTTTGTGACAGAACAGCTTAATAGTTTTAAATAAAAACCAACTCAAAAAATGATTTTTTTAGCCCCAAATGAGTAGGTGTACTGTCATAGCCTTTAATGACAGAACCCTTTTATAAAGGGCATTTGTCAGCAGATTTGTACCTATGACACTGGCTGCTGAAGCATCCGTGTTGGTCCCATGTTCATATGCGCCCGCATTGCTGAGAAATATGAAGTTTTAATATAGGCAAATGAGCCTCTAGGTGTAACAGCAACGCCCCTGTTGCTCAGCTCTCTCTGCAGCTGGCACTTTGACAGGGCCAGGCAGTGTAAATGTCATCACTCCTGGCCCCGACTTCTCCTAAAGTGCAGAAGGCGTGGCAGTTGCAGAGAGAGAAGAGCCTCTAAGAGTAACAGCTACACCCCAGTTGCGCATAGGCTCATTTGCATATATTAAAGCATCATTTTTCTCAGCAACGCAGGCACATGGGGCCCAACACCGATTCCTTCAGCTGCCAAGGGCACACATAACTGGTCAGCTAGTGTCATATGTCAGGGTGTTAGAAAGGGCATCTGTTAGCAGATTTGTACCTAAATGTAAGTCACCATGGAACTAGAGCCAGTCTGTGGTGTTTGTTAATCTTCTATGGACCTAGCTCATGCTAAGCGATCTCACCATTGTCTCTAACAGCCACATGCAGGAGGTGATTGAGCAGATGCAGAGGGAGAACAGATATCTGAGAAATCTAGAAGATGAGAGGCGCATAGAGAACGAGCGTTATAAGGTGAGATAATCTACATGTACATAGAGTTCAGTAAAATATACACATTACATAGATATTATCCAGACTGGCTTAAGGCACCAAAATCACATTACCTTACAGTATTAACTCCTGGTGTGCCTGGAGCTAAGATAATGCTGGCTATATCTGTAGTTTGCATCTGGTATTTTAGGGTATAGGTAGCTTTCTGTACAGAGCATTGCTCTGCTGATGTGTACAACTGCACATATATGTGAATAGATGATAAAATAGAAAAGTAACCAGTACAATTAAGGTAAAAATTAATTTACTTTCTTATAATAACAATTTCCAATAAGACTCTTACTTGTGGTTGATTAACTCTAGCTTTCGCTGCGTCCATCTGACCTGGAGCAACAACATGCCAGCGAGGACATTGTGTGAGTATCACCCAGCTTTTAGGTCTGTCTTTCCAGCGTGGATGTTACTGACCAGAGTGTGTTACAGGCCTCTGCGTTCTGCGAGAAGAGCATTCACAAGTGCTGGAAACCTAAGGACAAAGCCACGCGGAGGTTCTTGATGCTGGAGCTATAGCGAAGATGTTGACCAGTGCAGAGCACAGTACAGATGCTGAATGTACACATAAGCTGCACGCTGTGTCCCTCTGGAATGGAAAGTCCGGGACCTGAATTGATCTGGATACCCAGTATCTGCACTGCAGCAGGTGATCCAAAACAAATGTGGGATCAGACTTGCATGCTCGCCTAAGCACAAAAATAATTTGTTGTCGTCTTTGTTGTGCCAGAGAAGACTAAATGTCTGAGTGCAGACAGTTTTACATATTATGCAGATATTTATAAACAGCACAAATTAAACCTGAAAACAAAAATTTCAGGTCTAATTTTACAGAATTTATCATGTACAAAAATGACTACACGTTATTCACTTCAACGGTTTGTAGCTACACAAGTAAGGCAAGATGCATTTCTGTGATTGCATCCATAAAATTGGCCTTCCCTGGATACCTTAGTTTTTTATAGGGGTTGTGCCACTACTAACATCCGCTGTCCACAGGAAAGGGGTTAAGTGTCACTGGGGGTTCCTGACCGCAGGGATTCTATGTGATTATGAGAACATGTGTCCACAACTGGTGGTGCGTGTGTGCATCCTATACGCCACTCACTTCTAGGGGAGTGCTGCACACACGCACCACCAGTTGTGGACACAAGTTCTCATAATCACATAGAATCCCTGCGGTCAAACACTCAGCCCCTATCCTAAGTTTTATTAGGAGTCAGCCCGTTAACTGTTGCTGTAGCACAAATACAATCATTGCACTGTTTAAGTTAGTATATTATTTGTAAATCACTTTATTTTTAAACTGCTATTTTGTAATAAATTTAATCATGAATTTTAATCATCTGCTGTTTTATTACTGCGTGTTTCAGTCTCTCCTGGAGACATTGATGTCTCTAGGAAACATGTTCATTCACAGCATCCTGGAACGACAAATGTAATGGCTGATCCAGTGTAAACTATCAGGCAGCTGTCTTACTGTATGGTGTGCAGTGACAAAACTCTCCTGTGCACAGAGCTGAGCCCGGCCAGAATCCCTCAGCTGCACTTCATCGCGTCAGCATTGCAAGAAAATCAATAATCAGCATTTAACAGTTGCCTTTTAGTCAATATACAGCACTTAAATTGGCTTCAAGCAGAGGGAGCTGCCGATAAGCCAACTGATCCACTTGTTGTGGGACTGCCTATGACATTAGAGTACTCGTTAGGAGTTAATTATCATGTTAACGCTAGCTGTACATAGCTAAGTGCCTTTAGTGTCGAGCACTGTCCTGCATGCATGAAATCAAACTAATCACTCAAAGCTCAGATATTCATAATGTATGTAAAAATAAACATTCCACGTCTTAACACCATCAAAAGGTACATTATTGCTTAAAAATGACAATATTCCACTTTACAATAAATGTTAGGGTCAACACCCTCCCCCAACCAAGGAAATTGTATCTCACAAGTGTCAATGTCCTAGAGGGGAAATCTGCTTTCAAGCAGCGAGGCGAGTTGGGTTTGGTGAACAATTAAATACACAAATGGGATCACAAGCCAAATCGCGCTGGAGTTCGTCGTGGGGTTCCTGGTTCCGTCTGTTCCTTTCTTCCTGGGGTATAAATCTTTGAAGATCTGAA
This sequence comes from Bufo bufo, assembly GCF_905171765.1. Classification (NCBI taxonomy): domain Eukaryota; kingdom Metazoa; phylum Chordata; class Amphibia; order Anura; family Bufonidae; genus Bufo; species Bufo bufo. Next base: position 142,356,560 of record NC_053398.1, on the reverse strand, counting down.
AGACAAAAGATGTACATAAGAATTAAGACGAAAGCAAAAGTTATGGGGCTTAAGTCAATAGCTGACAATCTGATGGTCATTGGTCCTGTGCATGAAGGCCTCAATTCCATTGCTACGATGGACTCATCTATGCTCCGCTTCCACCCCCTCACAGGTATCAGAAAATATTCTGATGAATTGAAAATCACTGTAAAGAAAAAAACTGCCACAAAAATTTTATTTTTCTTTGTGTAAGTTCCTGTGTTACATGATGTAAACAGTAAGGAGGTAGTCTGCTTACTGGTGGTCAGCCACCCCATATCTTACAGCCGGAAATCAGTTTCTCTATACAGTCCTATGAGAAGCTTATTTTGTGTCTAAGGAATTAAAAGGGGTTGACCACTTTCTGGTTATTGTTGACCAATGTGTAGGTAAGATGATTATATGACACTTATTAACCCCTTAAAGACCTTGCTATTTTTCCACCTTAAAGGATAACGGTCATATTTTTTATTTGCTAGTTTATTAGAGCTAGGGATGTATACCCGAGTTATTATAAGGTAATTACAGATCTTTTGACAATCATTGACAGACTAACAGCTTTCATTAATGTCCACTGCTCCTTTAAAAGACTGTTGCTATGGCTTGTCTGTCTTCCTTTTAGTATAAACAGAAGACAGAGGGGCGGTCCTTCACACTGCTTCAGAGTGAGGAGGCGTGTCTCTCAGTAATCCAATCTGATTGGCTGGCAGGAAGCTGCTGGCTACAGCAAGTGTGTAAGGGAAAGCAGTTTTGGCCTCAGAACTGGCAGAGGAGCCATCTTGAGAAGGTCCTCATATTGTAAATGTTTAAAAAGTCGTAATTAAGGCTACTTTCACACAAGCGTTTTTGTTTTCACAATGAATGGGGACAAAACTGAACTAAACGGAATAAATGCAAAATACATTCCGTTGCGTTCCCAGACAGGAGAGCAAACCGCAACATTTTGTATTTTGCTTTCAGTCCTGGGAAACTGTCAGAGAAAACGGATCAGTCTTGAACAATCTGCCACAATAGAAAACGGATCCGTCCTCCATTGACTTTCAATGGAGTTAATGACGGATCCGTCTTGGCAAGTTAAAGATAATACAACCGGATCCGTTCATAACGGATGCAGATGGTTGTATTCATCAGTAACGGAAGTGTTTTTGCTGGACCCTGCCAGATCCAGCAAAAACACTAGTGTGAAAGTACCCCAAGGGAAAAAACTCAAGAAAAACAGTGGTAAATGAAGAAACTAGAGATTGCATAATGCTACTGCAGCAGTAACATATGCTAAAAAAAAATAATTTTTATGAAAACATGACAGTTACCCTTTAAGGACCAGGCCATTTTTTGGAGCACTTTTACTAAACCATTCAGAGATTGTACTTCATGATAGTGGTAAATTTGAGTCGATAGGTTTCACCTTTATTTTAAAAAAAATCCCAAATTTACCGAAAATTGAAAAAACTAGCAATTTTCAAAATTTAATTTTATAAGATATCATTATCTAACATTCCCCCTATGTCTACTTGTTTGCATCATTTAGTAAATGTAATTTTATTTTTTTTTAGACCGTTAGAAGGCTTAGGGTACTTTCACACGTTTTTCTTTCCCGGCATAGAGTTCCGTCACAGGGGCTCTATACCGGAAAAGAACTGATCAGGCATATCCCCATGCATTCTGAATGGAGAGTAATCCATTCAAAATACCGGATCCGGCCTGCGCATGCGCAGACCGGTAAAAATTAGAAGAAAAAAAAAAATACAAGACGGGTCGTCTGTCCGCATGACAAGTGGAGAGACGGATCCGTTCTTGCAATGCATTTGTGAGACGGATCCGTCTCACAAATGCTTTCAGTCACATCCAAATCGACGGAGCTGCCAGCCGGATCACACTGCCGCAAGTGTGAAAGTAACCTTAGGATTTTTTAAATTCCAAAAGACACTTTTACCCACAAATTAGAAAATTTCCAAATCCTACTTGTTAAAAAGACAAAATTTAGTTATGTAAGCCCCTCGAAGTGACTACATAATAGAAACCACTCAAATGACCCCATTTCGGAAATTACACCCCTCAAATTATTTTACACCTTAAGGACCAGGCCATTTTTTAGCATATCTGACATGTCACTTTGTGGTGATAACTTTGAAACGCTTTTACTTATCCAGGCCATTCTGAGATTGTTTTCTTGTCACATATTGTACTTCATGACAGTGGTAAATTTGAGTCAAAATATTTATCAAAAAAATACCTAAAATTTACCAAAAATGTAGAAAAATTAGCAATTTTTTAAATTTCCATTTCTCTGCTTCTACAGATAGCGAAACCTCCTAAAATAGTTATTACTTTACATTTCCCATATGTCTACTTCAAGTTTGAAACATTTTGTAAATGACTTTTTTTTGGGGGGGACGTTAAAAGTTTAGAAGCAAATCTTGAAGTTTTTCAGAAAATTTCAAAAGCCCACTTTGACTTCAGACCTGAACTGGTCCTTTAAAGGGAGTCTGTCACCACATTTGGGCATATTAGACTGATCAAATAGTGTTATATGTGCCACCCAGAACTTAAAAACTGTACCTTTGTTGTAGAAAACGGACCTTTCTTTTAGCCAAAAATCAACTTTTAACATTATGTTAATGAGCCCTCAAGTGCCCAGGGCGGCGTCTCAATCCTCCGAGCCCCAGGCAGCACCTCCTCAACGGCTCATAACCCCGCCCTCCGTGTGCCTCTGCCCGCCCGTTTACTCCCCTCCTCTGACCTTTTCCACTGCAGCTGCGCGGTCAAATTCGTAGCGGGCGCATGCGCAATAGGTATTGCGATGCCCTGCCAGGAGCGGGCATCGCATTGCGCATGCGCCCGCTACGAATTTGACCGCGCAGCTGCAGTGGAAAAGGACAGGAGAGGAGTAAACGGGCGGGCAGAGGCACACGGAGGGCGGGGTTATGAGCCGTTGAGGAGGTGCTGCCTGGGGCTCGGAGGATTGAGACGCCGCCCTGGGCACTTGAGAGGGCTCATTAACATAATGTTAAAAGTTGATTTTCGGCTAAAAGAAAGGTCCGTTTTCTACAACAAAGGTACTGTTTTTAAGTTCTGGGTGGCACATATAACACTATTTGATCAGTCTAATATGCCCAAATGTGGTGACAGACTCCCTTTAAACTTTGAGGCTTACATAATAGAAACCACCCATAAATGGCCCCATTTTAGAAACTACACCCCTCAAGGTATTCAAAACTGATTTTACAAACTTTGCTAACCCTTTAGGTGTTCCACAAGAATTAAAAGAAAATGGGGATTAAATTTCACTTTTTTGGCAGATTTAAATTTTTTTCCTGTGACAAAGCAAGGGTTAACAGCCAAACAAGGCAGACTGCCCGATCCCCTGAAGACGCCATGGACATGGCGAAACATGTCGGGGGGCAGTAGTTAGATTTTATACCTCAGGACCTCCAGAGACACATGACCTAGAGTCGGACCAATATAGTGATAGCCTATAAAGGCATTCCGCTGGTACCAGCATAATCAGCTTATAAAGCAAACTGCCAGTAGTGAGACAACAAATAGCTGAGACAGAAGATAGGCTACCACAAATAGTCCGACATCAAAGAAGCTATATTATAGCAATTGCACCACCAGTAGACAGCAGATTGAACAGCAGCAGCATCATAGGAACAGCTATACAGCAATTACAAGCAACAAATGTTGCAATAATTAAGCCACAGTAACCAGCTTTGGACTAACAGTAGCAAGCTGGTTGGTTCCTATGTATCCAACTGTCTGAGACAATGTATACTAGCTATAACTGCGCATATCATAATAGATAAAAGTATAGCTAGGCACTTGAATAAAAGGTAGCAGACACCTAAAGGCTGACTATTGAACAGTAACTGCAAATGTTTCACTACTGCTGTCAATACAGTAAAAAATCAATATAATAGGAAACATCATCATCTGGAGGCCCGGAGATAGTTTTAATTAGTAAGTTAGATAAACCGTACATCATTTATTATTGTTTTCAAACCAATAAAAGTTAAATTTTAAACCAATAAAAATCACAATACAAATGCACATGTCAAGAGAAGGCAATTAGTAGTCCATGACTAAATGTAAATACAACAGCCAAACAAAACTCAATATTTAAAATCCTGATTCTGTAGTGTACAGAAACAGCCCGTATGTGGTTTTAAACTGCTGTACGGGCACACGGCAGGGCGCAGAAGGAAAGGAATGCCATATGGTTTTTGCAGGGCAGATTTCACTAGGATAATTTTAAGTTGCCATGTCACATTTAAAGACCCCCTCCCCGATGCACCCCTAGAGTAGAAACTCCAAAAATGACCCCATTTTGAAAACTACAGGATAAGGTGACAGTTTTGTTAGTACTATTTTAGGGTACATATCATTATTGGTTGCTCTATATTACACTTTTTGTGAGGCAAGGTCAAAAAAATATTTGCTGTTTTGACACCGTTTTTATTTTTTGTTATTTACAATGATCATCTGACAGGTTAGATCATGTGGTATTTTTATAGAGCAGGTTGTTACGGATGCAACAATACCAAATAGGACTACTTTTATTGGTTGTTCGTTTCAGTTTTACATCAAAGCATTTTTGAAAAAAATGTTTTAGTGTCTCCATATTCTGAGAGCCATAGCTTTTTATTTTTTTGGGCAATTGTCTTAGGCCGAATGCACACGGCCGTGAGGGGTCAGTGGTATTCCTGCTGAGAGCAGGAGCGCACAGCGTCATTGGTTGCTATGCCGCCGCTGCACTACAGTAATATACTCGTATATCATACGAGTATAAGGTGCCAGAATTACCAGCAACCAATAGTAGTGCAATTGCTTCCCATGCAAAAAAGGGGGCTAACACGACTGGATATATGGTATCCCAAGATATGGTACATCCTATTACAGTGTCCCCCTTCCACAGGTGGAGGAATTACACTAAGTACAAATACTCCGCCTGTGGAAGGAGGGTAAAGCAACAGGACATACAGTATCCAGTGGTAGTGCAAATACGCCACCTGTGAAAAGGGGTAAAACGACATGACGTATGGTATGCAATGGAACTGCAGTTAATCCACCTGTGAAAGGTGGGTAAGGCGACAGGATGTACGGTAACCATTGGTAGGGCAATTATTCCGCCTATGGAAGGAGGGTAGGTAATGCGACATGATGTTTGTAATCCAGTGGTAGGGCAAATGCAGTGATGGGGTTTTTCCAGCAGAGGACAGGCCTAGGAGGTTCGATAACACTAGACAGATCACCTCAGCCTAACAGGGAACAAGGCCAGGGCTGGTAATGTTGCCAGCTGACTGGAAGTGAGGGGGTGCAAGGATGAAAGCTGCAGGTGTAACGACTGGAACCTACGGCCAGTGCTGGGGAGCGTGTTTATAAGATGGTGGAAACAGATTCCCCATGTGACTGAAGATGGCCTGGAAAGTTAATGTGCATGACCTCCCTGCTCGTCGCAGCAGAGCTGCAGAAAAGACTGTGTTTTATTGTTTAAAAAAAATAAAAACCCAAAGTTTTTCATTTTTACAATTGGTAAGAGATCCATATAATTTGTTACCCATTTTCTCTTGTATACGACAACACCCCATATGTGGTCGTAAAGTGCTGTATGGGCACACCGCAAGGCTCAGAAGGGAAGGAGTGTCCTGTGCATTTGAGGCCTAATTTGGAATGCTGTATGATACAGCATTGAACGACAAATGCTGAGGCTCTGCGGTAAAATAAAAAAGAAACCTGCAAGAAAATACCCCATTTTAGGAATCACACCCATCGCAGTATTTACCAATTGGTGTAGAGAATTTTGAACAAACAGGTGTTTTGCTTAAATTAATTCACAGCAGATGGTGCAAAGTGAAAAATTGAAATTTTTCCACACATATGCCATTTCAGTGCCCAATATGAAAATCAAGCCCTCTTATTACTATGCAGTGCTTCCTGATTTTATAAACACCCTACATGCAGCCCTAATATTCTGGACATAACATAGGGCTCAGGAGTAAAGGAGCACCATGTGCATTTAAGGCCCAATATGGCGATTTATGCATCTTGTGCCGACAACTGTATAAGCTTTGGGGTAAAATAATAAATGGAACCCCCAAGAACTGAGTCTATCAGAAAATACACCACCAAGGTATTTATTAGGGGGTAGAGTGGGCATTTTAACCCCACAGGTGTTTTGCAAAAATGAATAAGCATGGGACTGTGAAAAATGGAAATTGCAGGTTTTTTACAGATATGGCATTTAGATGGCACATGGTGTGCCCTTTTAATTGTTAGGTGGGTTCTAGATACAGAAATTCCATAAATGTAGAGGTAAACGGCTCTTTAGAAAAAATAGGGGTTAGTCAGCACATCCCAATGCTCAGGTGCATGTTGCCATGGCTGAATACACACAAAAAAACAATTCAATAGAACTCTGCAAACACAGATAAAGTAAATACAATAGTTCCTTACTACCTATAGAATATGTTTTACTACTGATAAGTTATAAATGTGAGATTCTTGGCAAATGCATTTTGTACAAAATTATATGTGCCTCTCCACCAATGACAAGGCAATCTATTTAGGACAGGAACCTACACTAAATACTATAACGCCCCAGAGTGGCAGTACCACTTCTTTCACCCTGCTACTGTCTTTAATGGGCTAATATAATGTCATCTTATGTATTTTGTTCAGGTCCACTACACAGCAGTTGCAAAACAATGGAAATGCTATGTTCAAATTTAATGTGCCTGGTTCACCAGCAGGTGGCAGCAAACACAGCAGAGCTGTACTTAGAATGGAGCATTCCATTCTGACCCCCCCCCCACCCACCCAACCAACCAGTGAGAGTCAGTCTAGCTTACCCCCTGCTAGGGGACAGGTGTGCAGGGCACCTCTCTGCTGAAGGTGTCCAAGCCAGCGAGAGCACCCTAAGCTCTGCTAGCCATGGACGCCAAAGCTTAAAGCCTCAGAAGCCAGGAGCATAGTTCCATGGCATAACTTAAAGGGCTTCTGTCACCCCACTAAACTTTTTTTTTTGTGTGTACTTATAATCCCTATCCTGCCATATTGCCATACATTATGTTAGTAATAATTTTCGTTCAGTAGATTTAGCAAAAAACTTACTTTTATGATAGACGCCCTACTTGCTGGTAGAAAGGTAATTAGCATACTTGCTGGTAGCAGCCGCAGAAAACCGCCCCCTCCTTCTGTTGATTGACAGGGCCAGCCGCGATCTCCTCCTCCGGCCAGCCCTGTCAGCATTTCAAAAATCGCGCGCCTGTGTTGATTTGGCGCAGGCGCTCTGAGATAAGGAGGCTTGCCTCCTCAGTGCGCCTGCGCCGATGACGTCACCGAAAGAAGAAGTCATCGGCGCACTGAGGAGGCGAGCCTCCTTATCTCAGAGCACCTGCGCTGAATCAACACAGGCGCGCGATTTTTGAAATGCTGACAGGGCTGGCCGGAGGAGGAGATTGCGGCTGGCCCTGTCAATCAACAGAAGGAGGGGGCGGTTTTCTGCGGCTGCTACCAGCTTCTGTTGATTGACAGGGCCAGCCGCGATCTCCTCCTCCGGCCAGCCCTGTCAGCATTTCAAAAATCGCGCGCCTGTGTTGATTCAGCGCAGGTGCTCTGAGATAAGGAGGCTCGCCTCCTCAGTGCGCCGATGACTTCTTCTTTCGGTGACGTCATCGGCGCAGGCGCACTGAGGAGGCAAGCCTCCTTATCTCAGAGCGCCTGCGCCAAATCAACACAGGCGCGCGATTTTTGAAATGCTGACAGGGCTGGCCGGAGGAGGAGATCGCGGCTGGCCCTGTCAATCAACAGAAGGAGGGGGCGGTTTTCTGCGGCTGCTACCAGCAAGTAGACGCCCTACTTGCTGGTAGAAAGGTAATTAGCATATCATAAAAGTAAGTTTTTTGCTAAATCTACTGAACGAAAATTATTAATAACAATGTATGGCAATATGGCAGGATAGGGATTATAAGTACACAAAGGCTGTCCGGGCATGCTGGGAGTTGTAGTTTTGCAACAGCTGGAGGCAAACTGACTTAAGAGACTATTGAGAGAAGTGCAGCAGACAGAAGAATCTGAGTCATACAGTCAGCCTGTCAGTACAGCAGAGCCAGAGAGAAACACATGTAGCAGAGACTAGTTTGCCTGCCAGTTTTGATGCTAAAAGCTGTCTGGGACCAAGACAAAGCCTGTAAACCGTTTTGGAGAACGTTTACCAAATTAAAGTTTCTATTCAACTTCATCTCAAGGTCTGTACTAACTTTTTCTTCCAATTCATTGCTCCGGAGCCAAAGCCTGGGGTCCAGCCGTATCCAGGTAGAAGCACCATGACATCTAAAGGGACATTTTAGGCCGCACTATACCACTCGGCATTCCTACACCTGAAGCTCATTTCATAGAGGGCCCTTGGGGGAAGCGCCCGTTGCAATACTACCTCCACTGGTGCCATACTGGCCTCCATTAAATTCTGGGAATACAGGTTCCATATGCATGCTGAGCCCACTTTTGCTGCCATAATGGCCTCCATTTAATTCAAGGAATACAGTGTGGGCTCAGCATGCATGTGGAACCTGCATTCCCTGAATTTAACGGAGGGCGGTATGGCACCAGAGCAGGTCGTATTTAGTGGATGTTCCTGTTCCAAAGAGATTGCCTTGTCGTTGGTGGACAGGCACAAATAATTTTGTACGAAATATATTTGCCAAGAATCTTACATTTATAATGTAGCAGTAGTAAATTTTTTTATAGCGAGCACGGCACAATTGCATTTAACTTGCTATTTGTGTTTGCAGAGTGCTGTGGCATTGTTTGCTTTTGCTTTTGTAACCTTTTGTTTGGTTACACTGCAATGTTCTAGAAAGACCACTACTTGACTTTTGCTGCACAGATTTTGATGGATCGGGTTATGCTATTGAACAACCTCTGGGGACCAGTATAGACATTTTCTGACCACCAATGGTTTATTTTTCTCTGAACATGGGTGTCAGGACTTCTTTTTTGTGGGCTGAGTTGCCATCATTGGTTCTATTTTGGGATACTTACAACTGTTTGATCACTTATTTAGCTTTTTGCGAAGCAGGATAAAGAAATGGCAGCAACTTTGATATTGCAGCATACACTGTGTGGGAAAATGACACATTATCTTTATTCTGCTGGTCAGTACAATTACAGGGATACCAATTTTTTTTTTTTTACATTTTACCACTTTTACACAATGCATTTTTGTAAAGAAAAATCATGTTTTTGTGTTAGTTTGTTTTTTTGCAATTGTCTTATGTGGGGGGCTCATTTTTTGCGGGATGAGCTGCTTGATGATAGGTACCATTTTGGGGAACACACGACTTTTTGATCGCTTGGCATTACACTTTTTTTGAGCCAAGGTAATCAAGACACGGCCATTTTGGCACAGTTTTTATTTTTTGTTCTTTACCGAGTTCACCTGATGGGGTGGATTATGTGGTATATTTATAGAGCTGGTGATTACGGATGCGGCGATATGTAAATTTTTTTTTCATTCTATATGACTTTTTCAAGTAAAAGTCTTTTCTTTTAACTCATTATATTTTTTTTTTTTTATTATATAAAAACACTTTTTTCACTCCCCTCCCCCACTATGGGACTTCAACTTTTGGGGGGTTTAATCCCCTCGATAACACTACAATAAATCGTGTATCACACCGACAGAGTGCCTATGAGACCCAGCCTGGTGGCTTCCGTAGGAGGCAAGCCCCAATGCCTATGTAAGGCATCGGGATGCCATTCCAGGCATCGGGTCACCATCACTGCACTGTGGGGACCCGATGGGGAGGGAGCCCGTTCCCACCATAAACCGTGTGTATGCTGCATTCAGCGTTGCCCGTGGCTCACAAAGGGTTAATACACCGGCATTGGGGTATTTACCGATGCTAGCGTATACAGCAAGAGTGTGGCTGTCGGGAACAGCCGGACCCCTGCCGCCGATGGAGCAAGGTCACACAAACCAGGAAGGAGCAAACTCTGGAATCAAGTCTCCAGTAAGCAGACTACTTGTCTATTTTACATCATATCACTTAGTAATGGAACAAAAGAATAAAAATGTTTGCAGAAGTTCTTTCTTAAAGGGGTTTTATAGAAATTTTTAAATGATGACCTATCCCTCTGGGACAATCACCCATCAGCTGTTTGAGAAGGCACTGGCGCTCGAATTAGTTCCACAGCCTTCTCTCAGCTCAACAAGCACAGCACCGTACATCATAAAGCGGCTGTTCTGGTTATCACCCCCTGAGCTGCGACTAGGCCATGTGACCGATGAACGTGACGTCACATGGTCTAGGCAAAGCTGCGAGAAGCCTGTGGCAGTACTGTGAGCGTCAGTGCCTTCTCAAAGGGCTGATGGGCAGGGTTCCCAGGTGTCAGACCCACAATGATCAGATACTGATGACTTATGCGGAGGATAGGTCACCAGTCAAAACACTATAAAAAGTGATGTTAAAAGAGCTCAGTAACGAATATTTACATTTTCTACGTGATCATCATCATATTCCTAGTTCACTTGCGCTCCTTGACTGCTTATAAGAAATGAGCAAAGAAGTGGAAATTAATATCAAAACAAGTTTCTGGAACATGCCAGATCTATAAATGCAGGCTAAGGCCTAGTTCACATTACTGTGATTTCCATCAGTGGTTATGAGCCAGACAGAAGGTATAAGGAATCATGCACAAGACTGTAGTTTTGGTCCACATTTGATCTGCATTTTTTGCGAATCGGATGTGGACACATTCATTTCAATGGGGATGAAAAAGACGTGGACAGCACACAGAGAGCTATACGCATCCATATGTTCGTTCTGCGGCCCTGCAAAAATAAAATTAGAACATGTCCTAGTCTCGTCTGTTTGGCGGACAAGAATTGGCATGTGGAACATACTGCGGGACCTGCAGAAGGGAAAATGCGGTATGCACATGGCCAGTATCAGTATTTCGTAGAAGGCAAAAACTGATATGGTCGTTTGCATGAGGCCTCAATGAAAGATTTGCTCCTGTTCAGTGTTTTTTACCCTCACTTGGTTCTGGCTCACAATCACTAATCAAGTCACTGAAGTGTGAACTGGGTCTAAGAAGGGATCAGCCACGACCCTGTAGGCATGCCTTGGGCCTCTGATTGCACTAGCTCAGACATGCTCAACCTGCAGCCCTCCAGCTGTTGCAAAACTACAAGTCCCATCATTCCCTGACAGCCTACAGCTATCATCCTACAGAAGGGCATCGTGGGAGTTGTAGTTTTACAACAGCCTGCACTAGTTCATATGGTCTGGGGTATTGCAGAGACCAATTCTTAGCCATCGCAGCCATGTATAACACACCTTGAGCTGCCCAATGTGCTTTTCCTGTCCTGCTCTTCTCTCCTTGAGCGCAGTTGTTCTTCAGCCAGTATCATCTCCTCCTCCATTGCAGACACCTCCTCCTTTGCCCTGCGCTTGTTTTCCTAAAGACCATAGCAGACATAGGTATAGGACAGAAGCACAATGCAGAGAACACACATTACCAGTTCATCTCCACATAACTCACCTGTCTTGATTTGCCGGCATGTTTTATGCTGTAGAACATAGGACCTAGCTCTGCTAACCACTCACCATCTACTGCCGTGACACACTGCATGTATTCCTAGGAAACAAGAATACAATGGAATACAACTTGTAAGATAACTGTACAGTTTTTGCATTCCTTCATCACTAAGTGATTGCAGCCTATATAGCAAAATTTGCACTTTATATACAGAGGTCATATATTAAAATCTATTCTATACAGCCACTACAATGCAAGCCTCTCAGAGACATTAATTCCATCTTCAGAGAACATTTTTCAATAAAATGCAGGCATCTGCGCATTGAGAAATAAACAACCGATTGAGGTTATAGATGCAGGAATTGGGTGTTATTTTTTTTTTATGAACAGAAGCAGCTGCATAGCTGTTAAAATGCTGCCATCTAGTGGCCACCAGAATTATTAACTCCTTTAAGAACAAAGGCCTTATTTTAACCCCTTGAATGTGGTCATACACAGCATTTGTGGCAGTTTCCAGCTAAACCAAGTTGGAAGGGGATGAGAAATATAAAGGAAGGACATGTACTTCTTCCTGCTGGATTCACTTCTGTGTTTGGCTCAAACAACTCTGTGACCGCACTCCGAGAATTGACCTCAAAAGCCATTACTTTTCCACTGACCTAGCCCTAGGGCTTGTGTTTTGCAGAACAAGTTGTATTTTATAAATGTTATTAATTTTGAAGGGATTGGGGAGGGGGGTATTGGCATAGAGAAGGAGAAAAAAAAAAAAAAACACACACACACACACACACACACACACACACACAATACAGTCTTTATACCGTGCATGCAGCATAAGGGCTCATGCACACGACCGTATGTATTTTGCGGTCTGCAAAAAATACGGATGACGTCCGTGTGCATTCCGTATTTTGCGGAACAGCTGGCCCTTCATAGAACAGTACTATCCTGACAATAATAGGACATGCACTACTTTTTTGTGGAATGGACATGAGGAAAGGGAATGCACACGGAGAGATTTCCATTATAATTTTTTTTGGATGACCCATTGAAGTGAATGGTTCCGCATACGGTCCGCAAAAAAAACCTGAACGGACACAGAAAGAAAATACGTTTGTGTGCATGAGCCCTAAGTGACATGATGGCATAATCATACCGAGCCCCGGAATAAAGCCATTACCAAATTTATATTGTTTAAAAGGGTTTTCCAAGACTTTAATACTGATGACCTATCCTCAGCTTACCACTCACAGTGGCATAGTATAGCGGATGTGCTCGGTATCACGTTTAGCCTCATTCACTTCTTTGGGACTGAGCTGCGTCTGGCCTAGTGCTGCCACAGCCTTCTCGCAGCTTTGCCTAGACCATGTGACGTCACATTTATCGGTCACATGGCCTAGTCGCAGCTCTGCTCCATTTACTTCAAAGGTGGTGATAACAAGAACAGCCGCTTTATGATGTACGGCGCTGTGCTTGTTGAGCTGAGAGAAGGCTGTGGAACTAATGCGAGCACCAGTGCCTTCCCAAACAGCTGATCGGCGGGGGTACTGGGTGTCGGACCCCCACCGATCAGATACTGAAGATCTATCCTCAGGATAGGTCATCATTATTATATTTCCATATTCTCTTCCTAGAAATCAAGAATAGTGTCGTCTGGCATAAAATACTCATGCACATTTTATGGTCTCCCAAATTATAAACAGCACACCAAAGACTACCCCACAAGGTCAACCAAGTAAGGCAAATTTCTTTTGAGACATTCTGGTTCTATTATCCTTCTAGAAAGAGACTATTTCATTGAGAGAAGATGTTCTAGTTCTCGTCTTAATTCCAAAAATTGTGAAATTGAATTGCTCATTCGTAAAGGGGTTGTCTACTTTTGCTATACTGATGATCTATCAAGTGAATCAGAAATAGCCATCCCTCTGAAGTGACTAGGGACAGCGAATCTATAATTACACCTGCTCGCTGCCACACGGCAAGCAGCTAAATAGTAAGGAGAACACAGCACTAGTATGAGTACTGCCACAGCTGATCAGCAGGGGCGCCTTCCAGCCCTTTAAACATGCTTATGTACCAAAACTAGGAAAATAGCTAAGCCAGCGCTCACTCTTATTCGCAAACGAATTACATAAAATTAGGCTGTGTGTGAATCTGCACTTTGATTGTACCTGTTCGGGATTCAGAATTTCTCAAATTGCTCATCCTTAAAGGGGTTGTCTACTTTTTACTTTAAATGACCTATCCACAGAATAGGTCATAAATATCAGATCAGCATGTGTAATTACAAGTATGGCGTCCTCAATTACTTCTATGGACGGCTCTGTAGTGGTCACTTGAATAGACTGATCCGTCCCATAGAAGTGAATGAGGGGGGCCATGCTTGTAATTACACTGATCACCACTGCAATTGCGCTGCATTCTCTTAAACAGCTGATCGTGGGGTGCTGAGAATCAGACCCCCGCCGATCTGATTTTGAAGACCTATCGCGAGGATAGGTCATTAATAGTATATAAAAAATGAAAAAGCGGACAACCCCTTTACTTAGGACCCCAATGCTAAATCACTGAGCTGCCCTGCGATGAATAATATGATCATTTTCAAGTCATTATAGACGGTGCAATAATTAAGTATTTAAAGTTGCACCAGTGAAAAACGCTTAAATTTTTTTTCTCCTCATTTAATCCCTTAGTCACAACCCATACACCTTTTTAGGGCAGTCACTAAGGGGCCCAGTCTAAGAGCTGGATGGGTCTGCCATGTAGCAGAGAGCTGGGGAACGGCTCTTAGAGCAGGAGCGCGACTCTCGTGTAACAGCCCAGACCGGCTGTTTATTCCCTTATATGCCACATGCAATGGCACCCACCGTATGTAAGCGGTTACAGAGGGAGCGGACTCCTTCTGTATTTCATCAACACCCCACATGTCAGTGAAGGCAAGCTGCTGGTCAATGTCAACATAGCATGAACATTAAAAATACAATGCACTATAGCAATAGTGTATTGTATTTTAGAAGAGATCAAAATATTGCCTGTTATAGTCCCCTTGTGGGACTAGTAAATGGTTAAAAATAGTTTAAAAAAAAAAAAAAAACATTTAAGTAAAAAAAAAATCCCCCCCCCCCCAAAATACAATTTTTTTCCATTGACATAATGCATATGGCATCTGTACATGACAGACCTGAGGGCCACTGTCAAGCTCCTGGCTGCCATGACAACCCCTCAGTACCCAGTGATCATGTTGTGTGGGGGGTCAGTGGGGTGAGAGAGGGAGCCCCCTCCCTTTTTCTAACCACTTAGATGCCGAAGTCAGCACTGCACTGCCGGACCCACATCATCACTGTTATAACCGCACAGTGACATACTATTACAGGAGGGGGTTAAACACATCCTAAAATCCACAAAAATCTATCAATGCACCCAAGAGAACGTAATAAATAGGTGACTGGAAGGACATAGTGTTAAGTGCTGAAATTGTCTTTGATACAGCACAAACTAAGTTGAAAAAGAAAGGCTATTTAAAAAAAAAAAAAAAATTTTTTTTTAAAAATGTAATTATTAAAATGAATCGAGGATTGCTGTCATTCATCATTTTTCTTCAGAATTTATCCTAACACATCAGTTAGGGCTTATGCACACGACAGTATGGCTTTTTCAGTGTTTTGCAGTCCGTTTTTTACGGATCCGTTGTTCTGTTTTTTGTTTCCGTTGTGGTTCCGTTTCCTTTCCGTTTTTCTGTATGCCATATACAGTATACAGTAATTACATAGAAAAAATTGGGCTGGGCATAACATTTTCAATAGATGGTTCAGCAAAAACGGAACGGATACGGAAGACATACGGATGCATTTCCGTATGTGTTCCGTTTTTTTTTTTTTGCGGACCCATTGACTTGAATGGAGCCAAGCACCGTGATTTGCGGACAAGAATAGGACATGTTCTATCTTTTCACGGTACGGAAATACTGAAACGGAATGCACACGGAGACACTTCAGTATTTTTTGCTGAACCATTGAAATGAATGGTTCAGTATATGTACTGCATACTGAACAAAAAAAAAACGGCCAGTATACTGAACGCAAAATACTGTCGTGTGCATGAGCCTTATTTGTCATCCGTTTGAGACATTTCAGTCTGGTACCCTTTTTGTGGATGAATAAAAAAAAAATGAATGCCAAATGTGCATAGGATCTGTTTTCAGTTTTGTTTTTTGTTTTTTTACAGGATCCTGATTTCTTTTTTTTTTCTATTCTTCTGATGGATCAGAAGAACGGTAAATGAAAAGGTGATGCGAACTCTCCTTTAATTGGATTGTGCCACAGGATAGGGGATAAGTATCTGATGGATGGAAGTCTGCTGCCATCTACATGCCTATAGAATGAACACAGCAGTAGTGCTGCATTCTCAACTTGTTTCTCCCCTTCAGATAGGGCACAGGACAACTTTCTCATGATAGTGAGAGTTCCGGCATCCGGACCCTCACCGATCAGATACTTCTGCCCTATTCTGCGAATAGGAGATATCTTTCTGTGTTACAGAAAACAGTTCAGTCCAGCTCACCAATTGGCTGCAACAAAGACATACATGCAAGAAATGGGGAAAGAAAGAAAGAAAAAAAAAAAGCAAATGCTCCGGCGTCCAAAGTAGATACAATTACCACCTTTAATTATGAGAAAAAATGTTTCTAGATGAAATTTACTATAAGCAGTGGCAACAATGTACACAATGGATTTTATCGTAAGATAAATCAACGTTACTGTTAACCATCTTGCTCTTCCTCTGGCACCACCACTTTAATACAAAGGAAAAGGAAAGAAATAAGTTTTGTAGATATGAACCACTTACCTTGGTTGTCATCACAAGTTCATGATAAACAATATAATCTGGGGTGTAACCCATTCCAAAAAGGGAGCTGGTTGGATGCAAGTGACAAGGCATTCCTGTCCGTACATTTACATATTCACCGATTCCCTGAGGAAAGAAGCCATACGTGATCACTCTAGAATGATCTAAAACAGATGCAGACGGCTCATAATTTCTAGTCACTAACCTTTAGCCTGGCAGCTTGATGAAAGTAAGCTGCACAGATGCATTTACGAACCACATCCCAGTCAGACCCACAGGATGATAATGACATGCGCTGAGCCACCATGATGTCCTTCAACTGTGCACGGACTTCACGGACCTGAACAATGCAAAGTCTCACATTAAATCATCTACACCATATGGATAATTCAAAAAGGTTGTAAAATAGGTCATCTATCTGACCTCACCTTTCTCATTGCCTTGGCATGGATAAAATGCTGATTGCACCAGCCGCTTGAATAGTTGTTGTTTTTCCACTGGAGAAAAACATTTAAATATGTTAAGTGGTCACTTTCGGGGACAGCAAATTTTTCCCTCACTTGATCACTCTCTTCCTCGCGTCCCTAATAGTAAACAGAAAAAGATCAGTAATAAAGCAATGCTGGAACAGCTCCAGAAATACAAGACAATTTAGGTTTATACATCCTTGAAAATTTTCCAAGCACAATACCTTTGGTCGATAGAAGATTGCTGGTACAGACAACATGGAAACAACTATGAGGATTTCAGCGCTGCATCCCATATCACAAGACACAATCAACATCTTGGACAATGCCGGATCCAGAGGAAACTCAACCATAAGACGGCCAGTGGATGTGAGAGAACCTATGAGAGAATACACAACACTATAAACTCAGTCATTATGCAACCATAAAAAAAAAAAATATATAATAAGTGTATAAGAAGCTTACCCGTGTTATCAAGAGCTCCCAAAATCCACAGCTGGTACATAGAGTTGAGCATGTTGTCCTCTGGAGGTGGGTCCATGAAGTGGAATAGAAGAAGGTCCTGTACTCCTAATGACTTCAGTAGTAGAACCACATTAGACAGATTGGTGCGCTGGATTTCTGGGACAGTAGTGCACAGCAGCTCGCTCTTATAAGCACTTTGAGTATACAACCTGTCAGAGGCAAAAGGCCGACAGCGTCATTGCAAACCCCAGTAGGTGCTGTCCTAACATTTTGTATCCCCTCCGACACCAGTGTATGAATTTTGCAGTGATTTTCATTGATCCCACTATTACTGTTTACATCCGTGTGCAGTAAACCTTATACTGGAAGTCGTAGGCTCTGCATCACATTATTGTGACTGCTTTCTACAGGATGTCGCTTACCTGAAGCACTGGCCAGGGCCTGTTCTTCCAGCTCTGCCAGAACGCTGGTTGGCATTGGCCTGGCTGATGGGGTAGATTTGTAAAGCATCCATACCAATGCGTGGATTAAACACCTGTAGAGAAAATTACATTTACTTTCAGGTGTTTAAATCTAGAGGGGGGATAATTTGTTGGGGTATGAACATGGCACTTACCTTCAACTTGCAGTACCCAGAGTCTATCACAAACATGATCCCATCCACAGTCAGTGATGTCTCTGCAATGTTGGTAGCAACTATGCATTTCCTCACACCGTCTGGTGCCTGCACGTGAAGAGGACAAAATACAGTGAATACAAGGGCTAGAACTTAATTCAGACTCTGCAGTTTCTTTGTTCCTTCCACATATGCAGAACACCGAGCAGAGGATAGTCCTCACTTACCTTCTGGAAGATTTTGGCCTGAAGGTCAGAGGGTAGCTGTGAGTAAATTGGTAATACAGCCAATTGTGGGGCACTCTCCAGCTCTCCCAGGCGCTCTATAATCTGATCTGATGTTACCTGAAAGAAACACAAGCAATGGATTAATAGCAGTTCCCACCTTCAAAGGACAAGGGAAACGTTACCCGAGGAAACCTTTGAGAATGCCTTCCTTCTCCTCTGTACTGTGATCTGTTCTCACTTTTAAAGGAAAAGGGACTTATGGACGGTGTAACGTACCCCAATCCAACAGTTGAGTAAAGAACACTTACCTCAATGTCTTCTTGCCCAGGCATGAAGATTAGAATATCTCCAGCTGAACCAGATAGATGGATCTGCAGGGCCTGCTTCACAGCAGCTTCCACATAGTCCTCTTGGGGGGTCTACAGGAGAATAAACACAGAAATTGTCTTTTGAGGTGAAAGAAGTAGCCTTCTAATGGCAGCTGGGCATATACCATGGTGCCATGTCCCCCATTGTCATTAATGAGACACTAGAGGGGCCATGACCATGGAAAGCAGCAGCTGTAGAACTGTGGCATTACAGTACATGGTGATAGCAAATAGTCCACCTCCAGAATTGGTGTTAATTTACAACAAAGTGAACCACTTAAAGGGGTTGTCCCATTACAACTTATCCCAGATCCTGTGTCTAGTTGGCGGGGGTCTGACCACAGGGGCCCCCACCGAGTATGTGAAACTGGGGCCTGCTTTCTCCTATTTGAATGAAATGGCAGTCACACATGCGTGCTGCCATGCCATTCAATTCTATGGCACTGTGGGAGATAACCGAGTGTTTGCATTCAGCCATTTATACTGCCATTTCAGATTCCCACCACCCTTACACCCAGCCATTATTTATATCTCCATTTCTTCTATCCTCTCACCTGCCGCTTCCCATGACCTCCTCATGCTCCATTCTACTTACTTCTTACTGCTGGAGCCACATCTCCTAATCCTGGGTCCCCTCAACTGATCCCCCCACCATCCTTTCACCCCTACCACTAACTTATTCACTCATCAAACCTCATACCCATTCACTTGACCCCTGCTCCCCAAGTCTCTGTATTCGGAGCATTACGGACCTCACCTTCAATTTACAATAAACTTTCCTTCATCGATGACCCCATAATTTTCCCAAAACCTACAGTCTCGCAGAAAGATGGCCAACACCCACTTCCAAAGTCTCCTCCACTACACTCTCTTATAGAAAATTCTAATTTATCCCCACTTCCCATCCAGACATGGTGGGGGTACTGTCCTCCTCCTATCCATGAACTGCTCCTTCAACTTATCTCCACCCTTCATCAAACTCCCTTCTATGGAAGGTCACCGACTGCATTTTCTCTTCCCCAAACCCCGTCTACCATCCACCAGGCTCTGCTACTTCCTTTTTTGATCACTTCAATGCCTCGCTCATGCACCTCCTCTCAGCTGACATCACCATCATCATCATGGGTGGGTTTCAAGATCCCTATTGACACACGCCACTCAGCTGCCTCCTATCTTTTACTTCCTTCTTTGGCCTCACACAATGGTCCTCCCTATCTAATCTCTCAAACTATCCTCTCCCTCCCTGACCAAAATCTTCTTGCTTTCTTAACCACTTGCTCTTCAACCACCCCTCCAGTCCATTAACTAGCACAGCCACGTAGGAACCTCAAGAATTTCTCTATTCCCATATTCTGAATCTCTCAACGCACTCCACCTTATCTTCCTTCCATGACGCTGACTCAGCCGTTGTTTTCTACATCACAATTACTTTAGCTCTTGACTCGGCAGAACCAGTCAACTCCATTGGCAACCCAGGTACACTCATCAAAAAATAAAATAAAATAAAAACCTGAGAGACAAGCATCTAGAGCTGTAGAACGATACTCGAAGAAAACCCACTTCAAGGAAGACTTAAAATCACATACAAACAAGCTATTCTCACTTTTAAGTCTGCACCTCTTCTAAACAAGAATACTTCGCTACTCTCAGATAATCTCTTTTCTACAACCCCAAACAATTACATCTCTACTCTGTCCCCCGATACCCTCTCTCTCACATTAGCAGAATACTTTGCGTCATATTTCAAACACAAAAATTGTAAAAATCCAAGATAGCGTCACCCAACAGTCTCCAAAACTGCTCTACACAACTACTCGGTGGTAAATTGAGGTATGTAGGAAGAGCACAATCACTGAGGAAAAGCTCTAAATCACACCTCACCAACTGTGTCCTTGACCCCATCCCACCTCATCCCTATAGTTATCCCTGTCCTAACCCCCCTCTTCAACCTATCACTAACCACTGTCATGTTCCCTCCCCTTTTAAACATGCTACCCATAACACCTAGGGTTGTCACAATACCAAAATTTTGATTTGATATTCGATACCACGCAAAAAAAATAAAAACACCAAAAAAGCCGCGCGCATTCCGCATTTTATGGAACGTTAATCCATACGTTAAACCGTCCCGTAATCGAACAGTCCGGTCCTATTTTTTGGGGTGACAAAAAAAATAAGAAAATGGCGAATCACACATTTTTTTTTTCCCCCCCTGTTACGGCATTCACTGCATAGGAGATTTTTTTTATGTTTTAATAGTTCGCACTTTTTTTGGACATGGACGTTTATTTATGGTTTATATATTTTATCTGTAAAATTGGGAAAGAGGGTGATTTATACTTAATATTTTGTTGGGGTTATATTTTTTTTTTAAACTCGTTTTATTGAACGAATCATTAGAAAGATACAGATCATGTTATACATGAAGGTCAATGAGACATTCAAATGCAAAATAAACAATAACAGTACCATATTCATGCTGGCATCAGTTGCAATAAGTTACATTTCACAGTTGTAATGAATGTACAGAGCAATCGTGACGGACAGGACACATGTTTACAGTTTGTACACAAGCATTTTACCCTAACACTGCATTAAGATTATCTGAAAATCTAGGAGCTGAATACATTGTATGTATGGATGAACACCAAGATCCCCACACTTTATTGAACTTCTGGGGGCACCCACGATTCTTAAATACAATGTTCTCATAAGACACCACATTATTCACCAGTATTTTCCATTGGTTAATAGAAGGTCGTCTATCACCCATCCAGCGAATCGCAATAGCCTTTCGTGCGAGAAATAATGTTTCTTTTAGGAATATTCTATCATGATGGGGGTATACTTCCTCATCCAGAATACCAAACAAGCATATCTGTGGCGTCAATGCCACAGAAGGGCGCGTGAGTGTGTTAAGGAAATTTATAATATCAGACCAAAATTTTTGTATATATGGACATTCCCATATAAGGTGCCAGAAATTTGCCCCCTCCGCATCACATCTGTGACATCTAGAGTGCGACAGTTTGCCTATCCTTTGTAGCCGCACGGGTGATAGATAACTTTGGTGAACAATACATAACTGTATAAATTTATTATTAATAGATGGGGAAACCAATGCAGAGGATTCTAGTATATCATTAATTTCCTCATTAGTAATACCTGGCATTAATGTTTCCCATTTAGATAATACCGAAAGAGGGGCTCCATGCATTTTAGTATTCAGCAGGTGGGTGTAGAGAGCAGAGATGAATCCCTTGGGACCTTGGGAGCGTATGACACCAATCAGTGGGTAATCAGAAATAGATATTATAGTGTTTCCAAAGTGAGTGTTGGGGTTATATTTAAACTTTTTTTTCCCCCCTTAGGGGCTAGAACCTGGGATCTTTTAACCCTTTGTCCTATTCACCCCAATAGAGGTCTATCAGGGTGAATAGGACTTCACACTGTCCCTGCTGCCCTGTGCATAGTACACACAGCAGCAGGGAGATTACCATGGCAGCCAGGGCTTCAGTAGCGTCCTGGCTGCCATGGTAACAGATCGGAGCCCCAGGATTTCACTGCTGGGGCTCCAATCACAACTGCCACTGCACCACCAATGAAGAGGAGGGGACCCTGTGGCCACTGCCACCAATGATTATAATACTGGGGGGGTTGTCGGGGGCACACTGCGCCACCAATGTTTTTAATACTTGACAGGGAGGCGGACATACTGTGCCACCAATAAAGATAATGAACATATAATACAACTACAGGAGTTTGGGTGTCTGTTATGTGATTCTGCCGCCGGCACCCGCCTTCTGTAGTTGTATTAAACATTAATTATCTTCATTGGTGGCGCAGTGGCCACAGTCCCTCCCCACCTCCACCCCTCTCTCCTGTCATTAATGGCAGCGGCGCAGGAGAGACTGCTTCCTTCTTCCCTGTGCTGCTGAGGAGAACATGGAGCGTGCTGAGAGCAGCAGGTGCCATGTTCTGTGATACTAGGCTGCGCTACTTTATCTGTAAAAGGAAAATCCCGGTATCTAATCGATACCAGTACAAAAGTATCGATTGGGTATCAATAATTCGATACCCGGCGCAACCCTAATACCACCAATAGTCGAAAAACTCTCCCTGGACCCATCCTCTTTATCCAGCTATCACCCTATCTCACTACTCCAATTCACATCAAAACTCCTAGAACAATATGTCCATCTTGATCTGTCTGCCCACCTCATCTCTCTCAATCTTTGATCCGCTACAATCTCTCCACTAAACCACCCTAACCAGCTAAACGTCATTACTTTGTTATTGTCTATGTTGACTTGTCCTCCACCTTCGACACGCTCAGCCACTCTGTGCTACTACAAACCCTCTCATCCTTCGTGTTAGATTTAACCCTCTCCTGGCACCTTACCACCAGAACCTTCAGCCTTTTCCATTCATACACCACCTCTTCGTTGTGCCCGCTCTCTGTTGGTGACCCTCAAGGCTCTGTCCTGGGTCCCCTACTTTTCTCCATTAATACATTTGGCCTGGGGGAGGTCAGACTCCATGGCTTCCGATACCACCTCTATACCGATGACACACAAATCTATCTCTCTGTCCCAGTTGCGACTTTCCTTCTATCCTGAATCCCAGTGTGTTTGTCAGCTACATCTACAACACACTGCAACCCATCAGCAGTGCTAATGCTTGCATACTATAGTAAAAAGTGCTGGCCTAACTGGTGGCTGGGACCATGGGAGTAAAAAAAGAGGGTTAAGCAGCACTCCAGATCCCGATATAGGGACAGTTGCCAATAGAAACCTAGATAGGTCGGTGCTCGCGGATGGGGATCCTGGCTGGGGGTCCCATTTCTTCTTTATCTGGGACCATGGGAACATACGCCGGTGCTTTTTTCTATAGTGTGCAGGCACAGCCACTGCTGATTGATTGCAGGGTGGTCATAACCATGGAAACAAGCAGTGTATAATGTGATGGGAAAATGAATCCAGCCAGCAAAGGAAGCAATACGGACAAAAACAATACATTAGTAAGTGCCTTGTATTAACTTTCTCTACTAAAAAGTTTTATTTGCCGAAGTGACACAACCCCTTTAAAGCCTCACATCCAAACCACCCATCCACGCCCTCGTAATACCCCCCTGGACAACTGCAACTTCGTCCTCTGTGGCTTCCCATCCAGCACTCTCGCACCCCTCCAATCTATCCTCAACTTTTCTGCCCGAATAATCCACCTCTCCTTTCTCCTCTACCTCTCCCCTCTGCCAATCTCTTCACTGGCTCCCCACTACCAATCAATTTCAGTTTAAAATACTGACAACTACATATAGGGCCATCCACAACCTGTCCCCTCCTTACATCTCTGAACTGCTTTCTCGATACATCACACACGTAACCGCCGATCCTTATAGGACCTCCTTTGTGCTCCTCATCTGGTCGTCATACAGTCGATAAAAGTTTTTTTCACGTGCATCCCCAGTAAAGGAATAAGGTGTAGTAATTTGACAACACATCATTGTCGACATCCAACTAAAGTGGCCACAGACTTAATTATCATAAAATTAATTGCATTGCTGAAGACTGGCGGCAGCAATTGTGGGTTAATTGTGGCGTGATCACTGCTGTGCCAGAAATAGAGACCAGAGTGAAAACACTGGAAAGACAAGCCAGTGGACAGGTGAGTAAGGCTAGTTTCACACTAGCGGCACCCTTCTCCGGCAGGTGAACAGCCTGCTGGATCCGTGCTGCTGCTAGTGCACGCATGCCGCCGGAGGTCTGCTCCAGCCCCACTGACTATAACATGTCATGTCGTCGTTTTATTCTGGCAGCCTCTCTGGATGTTTGCCGTGCTGCCGCCGGAACTCCGGCCGGCCCCCATTATAGTCAATGGGGCCGGAGCGGACCTCCGGCGGCGCGTGCGCACTAGCGGCAGCATGGATCCGGCAGGCTGTTCACCTGCCGGAACAGCCTGCCGGAGAAGGCTGTCGCTAGTGTGAAACTAGCCTTAGGCTTATTTTATTATTTTTGAACATTCCTGCCTTTACCTACATTTTTAAAGGTGTAAAAAAATAAATAAATTTTAAATTAAAAAGGTTTTCCGGTACAAATTCCTGCAGCATGGACCCTGAAACAGAAGATTCATACTTACCTGCTCCACACCACTTCTGTTCCCGACACCATTTACAACGGGCAGGCTATGAGCATGGTGATTTGCTGCTCGTGGCCACATCACTGCTAAAGCCAGTCACTGGCTGGAACAGCACATGTGACCATGCCTACAACGAGTCGGGTCTAAACAGTGCCGGGACCGGAAGATGGAGAGAGCAGACGGAGTGTGGAGCAGGTAATTATAAATCTTATGTTTCAGGGGCATTGCTGTGGGAACTTGTTAAATATTTTATTTTTATTTTTTACCAGAAAACCCCTTTAAAGGGATTCTGTCACCTCTTTTTACCCTATAGAGATGTGGAAATGCACGGCTAGATCGCCGCTAGCATGTCCGCAATATACCTGTCCTATATCTCAGTGGTTTTATTGAGTGTAAAAAATGATTTTATATATATGTAAATCAGCCTGGTAAGGAGCCCAAGGGGCTGCACTAACCGTTCTGGAGCCCAGCACCGCCTGGATCGACAAATCTCCTCCTTGCTCACGACATCAGATCGCCGTAATCTCGCAGTGCGCGAGCTCGTGCATGCGCAGTGCCGGCATTCGTGGATACAGGCGATGCTGGGTTCCTTCATAGGGGCGTGGCTGGGCTCCTTCACGGTTAGTGCAGCCCCTTGGGCTCCTTACCAGGCTGATTTACATTTATATAAGATCATTTCTTACACTCAATAAAACCACTCAGAGATATGGGACAGGTATATTGCGGACATGCTAGCGGCGATCTAGCCGTGCATGTCCGTATCTCTATAGGGTAAAAAGAGGTGACAGAATCCCTTTAAGTCTATGGTAAAACAATCAGTTGTAACCCATGAAAAACTGTTACACTGATTGGAACACCTCTGGTACATTTACACTTGGCAGACATTTCTATGAACATCACATATATCTGAATGAGGTTTGCAGAAATCCATGCTTCAGGAACCACATCATTTACATTTATGGCAAAGATTTTACAGTAATCACATTGTACAGTGCAATCGGCTTCTCCCCAGCCTGAGATGGCGGGTAACAGGCAACGTGCTCAGTAGAAACAATATAATGAGGTTGTGAAAGACGACAATAGTTCCTATTGCCATTGTTTTTTTTCTCATGTAAAGTCTATTCTTCATAGAGCCATAAGCCTTTCATGTCAGCAGTGAAGCCTGCTGGTAAAACACATTCTACCAACTTACCTTACTGAATAAAATGTCAACAGGGAATGTCCGTCCAGGAATATGGAAAATGGGAACGTTACCAAAGAAAGAGGCAAATTTTTCTGCGTCCATTGTAGCTGATGTAACTATCAGCTTCAGGTCAGACCTACGTGTGACAACCTGCAAGACAGACATAATTTATAGTTTACAGTGCATTGCTATTGACACATCACATTAAGATGGATGCAAATGTATACATATCGTCACCTCACGTAACAGCCCAAACAGCACGTCTGTGTTCAAAGAACGCTCATGAGCCTCATCCATGATGACCGCACTATAGTGATCAAGATCGGCCTCACGCAGAGATTCTCGGAGCAGGATACCGTCTGTCATGTACTTGATGAGTGTTTTCTCTGATGTGCAGTCCTCGAATCGAATGGCGTAGCCAACCTCCTCTCCTAGGCTCACTTCCATCTCTTCGCTCACTCGTTTTGCCACAGACATGGCTGCCACTCTACGTGGCTGTGTGCAGGCAATCATACCATAATCAGTGTACCCATCTTCGTGCAGATATTGAGTCAGCTGTGTTGTCTTTCCGCTGCCTGTTTCTCCCACAACTATGACAATACTGTTATCCCTGAGAGCAAAAAATAATAATTAAATTAAATAATAAGAATGAAAACCAGAAGATACAGACAAGACAGGCATTATCTAAAGCAAGAAAGTCACCTAATGATGGTAAGTAGATCCTGCTGGACAGCAAAAATGGGCAAGAATTGGCGCTGCTCCATGAGGCTCTTCTTCCGGGAAAACTCACTACTCGCTTCACTGCGCTCTCGCATGTGATCTGCAAACTTCTGTTCTGCCCTGCGAGTACAAAATAAAATATTAAACTAGCTCAATAAATCCATTCCTAACCAGACATCCATTTTTTAGTACATGCATCTTCAAAAGCCATAACCCTTTATTCCATTCTGTTATTTAAAGTGTAACGGTCATATCATAACTTTAGAATAAGCTGTCGTGTTGTTGTACATGAAGAATAACACAACTTCTGGCCATTATATGGACTTGTACCAGGCATTTTAGCAGTTTTTCCTTCTGCAATCTAAGGCCCCTTTCACACAAGCGAGTTTTCCGCACGGGTGCAATGTGTGACTTGAACGCATAGCACCCGCACTGAATTCTGAACCATTCATTTCAATGGGTCTGTGTACATGAGCATTTTTTTCACGCATCAGTTCTGCGTTGCGTGAAAAAAAAAAAAAGATTTTTGTGAACTCACCTGTAAAATCTCTTTCTCGCTTAGTTCATTAGGGGACACAGAACCGTGGGTATAGCTGTTTGCTGCCACTAGGAGGCGACACTAGGCTGAAAAGTGTTAGCTCCCCCTCCTGCAGGCTATACCCCCTCCAGCCTGGAGAGAGCATGTCAGTTTGTGCTCAAGCAGTAGGAGCAGTAGAAACATGTGCGAAGCAAAAGAGAACGCAACAAATGCCGGCGGGAGCAAACCCGAGCTGAATACCCGACCGGCAACCAAGTACCACCACCAACCACCATAATAATAATACTGGGTGGGTGCTGTGTCCCCCAATGAACTAAGCGAGAAATATTTTACAGGCGAGTTCAGAAAAATCTGGTTTTCTCGCTCATATCACTGGGTGACACAGGACCGTGGGACGTCCCATAGCAGTCCACGGGGAGGAAAAAAAAAAAAAAAAAACACAACACGCCCATGGAAAAAAAAAAAACTCGAGGATGCGTAATCTACTGCTGCCGGAAAGACCGTGTGGCCCGGAGCAGGAAACCACCTGGTAAAACTTAGTGAACGTGTGCCCGGAAGACCAAAACACTGCCTTATACAACTGTAAAA
The DNA here is from genome assembly GCF_905171765.1 of Bufo bufo. NCBI lineage: Eukaryota > Metazoa > Chordata > Amphibia > Anura > Bufonidae > Bufo > Bufo bufo. The sequence continues at coordinate 142,328,843 of NC_053398.1, read as the reverse complement.
CTGATGCATGGTGGAGATGATCCCAAGAAGCGCCGACCGCTGGTCGGGTGGGCCATAACTTCGGGAGCGGAATGCCTCAGCAACCATCAAACAGATCCACCTGGAAACGTACCCTTAGAGGCCGCCCAGCCTTTACAAGGACCTCCAGGAAAAAACAGGTAAGAGTCCGTACGGCGAAAAGAGCTAGTCATGGGCAAGCAAACCTCAGAGGCCAAATCACATGGCTGATGGAGAGCCAACTCTATAGAATGCAAGGGAGAAAGAAGGGAAAACCATGTTTGTGATGACGTGGAAGGCGGCGACTACCTTCAGCAAAAAAAAAAAAAAAGACTGAGGGCTATTAATGCCGAATGTGCTAATGATAGTAATTCTAAGATGTTGAAACGTACAGTCCTTGTTCACCTAGAAGGGGGAAATGAGGAAGAGATGGGAGACTATGCTTTGTTGATTAACACTACTTTGTCTTGCAGCTTGTGGGACTTGGAGATGTAGGTGACCCTAACCTACTTTTATTTTTGTATATGCTCTTATGGGATCTGTTACAAGAATACTTAGCTGGAATGTGAGGGGAATGGCGGATGCTACGAAAAGACACGGATTATTTTGTTACCTATCTAGATATCAGCCAGCAATAATATGCTTGCAAGAAACGCATATGACCAAACAATCTATACATGTTCTGCAAAAGCCGTGGTTGGGTTATTCGGTGCATTCCGTCTTCTCATCGCATTCCAGGGGGGTTAGTATCCTGGTCCATAAAAATATTAAGTTTGAATGCCTTAGGGTTATGTGTGGATGAGGAGGGAAGGTTTATAGGGGTGCATTGTGTGGTCCAAGGGTTGAGAATGGTCTTGGCGACGATCTATATACCCCCACCATTTTCCTCGGTACCTTTGAGAAAGCTTCTGGGTTTTATGGCAGAGTTTTCTGAGCTTCCAATGCTAATAGTGGGAGACTTTAATAACGTGCTCAATAGCTCACTTGATAGATGCCAGGTCACACCTAGTGATGGTAGTACTGGTGAGACTCCGTTCGCGAGATTACTGGGGGAAGTAGGTCTGACGGACGTATGGAGGGAGACCCACCCCTTGGACAGGAAGTACTCGTGTTGCTCCTCGACCTATGGCTCCCTGTCGCGTATAGATATGGGTTTGGTGAATGCTCCCATGCTTCCACTTGTACGGAACTCAGTATCTTGCCAGGACCTTATCGGACCACTCCATATTTAGTGTCGCCCTTGAAATTTCTGAGACAGCCAGACCGGGGGCAAAATACTGGCGCTTGAACGCTTTCTGGTTAACACTGATGGGAGATATGTCTGATACGCTTCAATCCCTTAGGGAGTATTTCCACATAAATGTGGGAACTGCATCTCCGATAGTTGTTTGGGAGGCGATGAAGGCCTTCCTCAGGGGCTCCCTAATTAAATCAGTCAGCCGGATCAAATCTAAATCTAGAGAGCTCGATTTACAAAAACATGCGAATATGAAGCTTGCGGAGGAAGCCTTTGTGCTGACCCCAACTATCCTAACAAGTAATGCTTTAAAAAAAAAAACACTCCTAAATCAGGCATGCCCAACTGCAGGCCAAAGAACCAATACCTTGGAGATCGGTGGAAGTAAAGCCGATGTGAGAATCACCGGCGGTGGGAAGCCTCGTCAGTGACCATATATTGGCAGTGTGGTAACTCTGCCTGAAGGGGCAAATGAACAGGACCAAGATGAGAGAAATACTCCTGCCGGATGGAGTGCGATGACGTCCAACGCCCCCACAGTACCCGAGAAACCCTGGTCACGTAGGAAAAAAATAGAGCTGGGATTCCAGAGCCGTACCACACATGGCTACTGGTCAGGTAGACAGAAGGGGGAGAACTATTCAGCCCGAGGAGGTACAAGAAATAGAAAGGGTGTTCCGTGCAGGAACTAAACCCCTACCAACGGCGCCAAGGCGTGACAGCTACCCTCTCTGCCCGGCGTGGGGAGACTCTTAGTCAACGCACGAAATGAGCAGTGAAAGGTATGACCACCATCAGACCGACATGACAAAGTCATTACTCATGTCTGAAGAAAGGTAGCACCGATGGCGTTACAGCATCAACTATTAGTACCCAAGTCCCGCTTAGAACGGCAACCTAGTGGTAGATGAGTGCCATAGGGACTAAGCTACCCAGTAGAGCGCACCTGAAGCGAGGTGCTGATCAGCTATAGCAATTATGCAATCGCAAACCCCTGTGTTGACGACAGAAGGACCACAGTTGTCAGATTAACGGCAATTCGCAATAGTGTAAATGAGTAAGAGGCTAGGGGTAAAGCCCATTCCCATCTGAGACTGGCGCTATATGGAAGTAGCCACAGAATCTAGTGGTAGTTCAATACTCCGCCTGAGGAGGAGGCCATACAAGGGGAGCCGCAAATCTAATTCTAACTCCATACTCCAGCAGAGGAGGAGGCCACAACGTAGAGGTCACCGATTCCAGTGTCAGAAGAATCCGTCACCTGACGAAGGAGCCGTGCAGTAGGAACCCTAGTATGTAGTGGTAACGCAAATACCCCTTATTTTTTTTTAAATCATTTTCATTTTTTATTGAAATAAACATCACATGAATATCATCAAGGAGTCCGTAGTTTTTTGTATAGTCGGTCATAAGTATATAAACTTACAAAAACATTGGTGTACGCAGACACCCTTGACAATTTATGGTAAATCAAAATCTATATGAATATTGCAGCATTTAGGTAGTTGAACCTTGTATAAAATAACACAATAACATCCTTTCCCCCCCCCCCCACCCTAACCCAACTTGAGCAGAGACATCCGTACCAGTATGTGTAAGAGTAGTTATACAATTGGACGGCAAGACAGTTCCGTCTATCTACAATAGGCCAGCCTTTTGAACATTATACAGTAACTATATGTTTCCCCTGTAGAGGGAGTGTAAGGAAGACATTTGTCCCCGTATACATTCTTGAACTAATGCCTGGGACGCTAGCTGTGCTGACTCAACCCACCCCTGCCATAAAGATAGAAACTTATTTGGACATTTTCGTTTAGAAAAAGGGAGTATACGCTAATCTCAAAGTTATATTCATCCTATTAATGAACTCTTGTTTTGTGAGCAGGGCCTCTCGTATCCAGTGTTTAGCTATTAGTACCCTAGCCTGGAACAGGAGTCTATGAATACAAAGGGAGTTCCTGTCTCCCAATCCCAGAGAGTCCAGTATCCCCAGTATACAAACCATAGGGTCATCAGGTAGACGTATCTGAGTGGCCATTGTTATAATATGTCTGACATCCTCCCAGTAGGATCGCAATCGTACACAGTTCCAAATCATATGGAGCAATGTCGCGTCCCCTTCCCCACATGTGGGACATTGAGTCAGAACGCACTCAAATTCTGAAGAGAAATTGTGGGGTTCTATATACTCGATGTATGAGATACAATTGTGCAAATACCCCTTATACAGTAGTAGCTACAGCATGCCCCGTCAGCGCAAAACTGAGGGGGAGGCCTGAGGACATCCAGTAGGAGCCATGGTACCGTACTGCCCCAGTTAAGTAGAGCTAACCTTAAACACTCCAACTGGGAAGGGCGATAAACAGGTGAAACCGCCCAAGCCAGAGCCAGGGCAGAACCCCTACCTGAGGGGGGCTGCCCCACTGCAGCAACTACGATCTCTAGGGTGAAAACCCTGCGGAAGAGAACGCGCTGTAGTAGCTAATCCAGAGTGCCAGCATAACCACCGATGGTGGACAGAGAATACAGAGTCAGTGCAACACTCGGCTCGCTGGATCGTAATCACAATATTCTGTGCAATGGCGTACGCACTAAATGTTGTCGAGGACCAATACCCTGACCGACCTGAACGGTGGAGGCCCATGGAAATAGGGGGTCTCTAGGACACATAAGTGTTGCTGGGTAACGCCCCTGAGAGGACAGAGGTCGATATTTGTGCCCCCAACCAGCACTGGAAGAAAAGAAAGATACAATGTGGGAGTAGCCATAGTATCCAGTGGCGGTGCCCATATGCCACTAGATGGAGTACAGGGCACCGACTCTTGCCACGCCCCACCTGTGAAGGAAGCCAAGGCAACTAGTGCCGTGGCGTAGTTGAATTTCAGCATCCAAAGATGCTTAGTTATTCTCCCGTTAGCGGACCACTTGTGGAAGGGGGAACGCAACAGGAAGCATGGTGGTGGCAAGGCGACTGATGAAATAGCATCCAGTGGTAGAGCAATACTCCGCTTAAGGAAGGGGGTAGCGCGACCGTCTGAACCATATCCAACGGTAGTGTAATTACCCCACCTATGGAAGGGGGTAATGCCTACGGCAAGCACAGCACTCAGTGGTAGTGCAGTTGCTCCACCTAAGAAGGGAGGTAACCCATACGGCAAGTACTGTATCCCGAGGTAGTGCAAGTATACCACCTATGGAAGGGGGTAATGCATACGGCAGGAACTGAATACAATGGTAGAGAAATTACGCAGTTTATGGAAGGGGATAATGCGTATGGCGAGTCCTGTACCCGGTGGGAGTGCAATTACTCCACCTAAGTAAGGGGGTAATGCATACGGTAAACACTGTAACCAGTGATAATGCCATAACGCCACCTGTGTAAGAGGCTAATGCATACTGACAGCACTGTACCCAGTGGAAATGCAATTCCGCCACTAATGGAAGGGGGGACGCCTACGGGCGGCACTGAAACCAGTTCTAGTGCAGTTAGTCCACGTATGGAAGGAGGTAATGCATAAGTTAAGTACTGTATCCGGTAGTAGTGCAAATACTCCGCCTAAGGAGAGGGGGAATGCATACGAGAAGTACTGCTGACTAACGTGGACGCAACCTTGGAAGATTGTACCGATTCCTGTCAGAGTCCGAGTGGCTGATCATGAATCCCCACCCCAGACCGAACCTCTTCAGGGAGGGAGGGTGCGTCCGAGCGTGACCCTAGGGAGGAAGGGTGGGGGTGCACAGAGGTGACCGAGGAGGAATATGTCCTGCTCTGGCCCGCTTGTGCGCAGTTTTACTTCTCAGAATCTTGCCCATGGCAGTTGCAGGCTGAGCCGGTGGGGATTTATCAACCAAACGACCCAGGGGGTGGAGCATTATCAACCAAACAGCCCCGGAGGGCGGATTGGGAAACTGTGAGAAATCCTCCACTGTCCAGAATAGGGCACGAGCCCAGTCTGGTACCACACAGTCAGGGTGATGTGGGCTGAGGGGGGCAGGACCTGTATGGGCGCACATTTTATTTTTTATGAAACTGTGATGCCCTAGCCTTAAGTGGACAAGAGGCAGGAAGGGGTTGAATTCTTCAATATTAAGGCCTGCAGATAGAAACCCCAGATAATCTGGCCAGGAAGGGTTAAAACTGCCTTGAGGCCCGGGGGCGGAGCTCAGCAGGCTCCTGGGGGACGGGGGACAGCTAGGCAGGAAGAATTAGGGTTAGGGAATTAAAATTGCGGCCGCAAAGCCGGGGCCTTAAGTTTTGGCGCACGGCCAACCGGGAAGCACTGCCGGTCGGCTGAAGCACAGTGGGACCTGGACCGATGCACGAATGCGCCCACCGGCCACGGGTGCCCATCTCGCGGGCCAGAAAGAAAACAGCGTGGGCCGGAGTAAAGGTAGGCCCGAAGTGAAGCCGGGACCTAAATTTTGCAGGGCCTGGCCGGCCAGGGAACGGAGGGAACCAAAGCGGCACTCGCAGGCACCCGGGTGTGCATACCGGCCACGGGTGCCCACCCCGCGGGCCGAATAAGTGCGGCGAGAACGGGGGGACCCGAAAAGGAGCGCGGAAAGCGCCCGCCTGCAGTTACCGGCCGCGGCAGCAAACCCCACAGGCCAGGAAGAATCGGAGGCCGCAGGGTCTAGGAAGCAAGTGGATAGGGGATCCAGGCCCTGCGTTTGCTTCCCTCAGACATGGACTCGCAGAGGCCCAAAACGGTAGTGGAGAGGGGGGGGGATGGTGCCGAGAATACTCACCCAATCCGGACTACTCACCCCATTTTCATCCTCTTCTCTTCACCCCTCCTCAGATCAGCAGGGTCACCTCTTCAGCAGCTGGCACCCGAAGTGGCACGAGACTGGAATGGCGCGGGAGGTCTTGCCGGATTCAGTGGAGCGAGGCTGCCCTGGTCCTCTTTCTTCTTGGGAGAGGTTGGGCGCTCCACGGGTAGACAGAGTGGCTAGTCTGATCAGACGGCCATGTCAGAGATCCTCTGATCAGACGGCCATGTCAGAGATCCTCTGATCAGACGGCCATGTCAGAGATCCTCTGATCAGACGGCCATGTCAGAGATCCTCTGATCAGACGGCCATGTCAGAGATCCTCTGATCAGACGGCCATGTCAGAGATCCTCTGATCAGACGGCCATGTCAGAGATCCTCTGATCAGACGGCCATGTCAGAGATCCTCTGATCAGACGGCCATGTCAGAGATCCTCTGATCAGACGGCCATGTCAGAGATCCTCTGATCAGACGGCCATAGAGAAGGTTTGGCGTCTTTCAGTGAACATTTTATTTTTACACCCAGGAAAAATAAAAAGTGTTTTTTTATTTTTTTTTAAATAAGGGTACTTTCACACTAGCGTTATTCTTTTCAGGCATAGAGTTCCGTCCTAGGGGCTCAATACCGGAAAAGAACTGATCAGTTTTATCCTAATGCATTCTGAATGGAGAGAAATCCGTTCAGGATGCATCAGGATGTCTTCAGTTCAGTCTTTTTGCCTTTTCAGGACGGAGATAATACCGCAGCGTGCTGCGGTTTTATTTCCGTCCCAAATTCCAGATTCGGAACACACAGCATTTTTTTCCCCATTAACATGCATTAAAGTTGGATCCGGCCCAAGTGTTCCGGCAAAACGGACCCAGCATTGCGGTCTGCGCATGCTCAAACCGCCCAAAAAATATGCTGGATCCGTTTTTTCTGGATGACACCGGAGAGACGTATCCGGCATTTCAATGCATTTGTCATACGGATCAGGATCCTGAGCAGTCTGACAAATGCCATCAGTTTGCATACGTCTTGACGGATCCTGGCAGGCAGTTCCGGCGATGGAACTGCCTGCCGGAATCCTCTGCAGCAAGTGTGAAAGTAGCCTTAGGCCTCTTTCACACGGGCGTTGCGGGAAAATGTGCGGGTGCGTTGCGGGAACACCCGTGATTTTTCCGCCCGAGTGCAAAACATTGTAATGCGTTTTGCACTCGCGTGAGAAAAATCACACATGTTTGGTACCCAAACCCGAACTTCTTCACAGAAGTTCGGGCTTGGGATCGGTGTTCTGTAAATAGTATTATTTTCCCTTATAACATGGTTATAAGGGAAAATAATAGCATTCTGAATACAGAATGCATAGTAAAACATCGCTGGAGGGGTTAAAAAAAAAAAAAAAAAAAAAGAATAATAATTTAACTCACCTTAGTCCACTTGTTCGCGGCCCGGCATCTCCTTCTGGCTTCATCTGATCTCTGTGCAGCAACAGGACCTGTGGTGACGTCATTCCGGTCATCACATGGTACGTCACATGATCTTTTACCATGGTGATTCACCATGGTAAAAGATCATGTGACGTACCATGTGATGACCAGAGTGACGTCATCAAAGGTCCTTGAACTATAATTAATGCTTAACACAGGTCCTATTCAGTAAAGGGGACAGAAGGAGATGCCGACATCGCGATCAAGTGGATTAAGGCGAGTTAAAAAAAAATTTAATTTTTTTTTTAACCCCTCCAGCGCTGTTTTACTTTGCATTCTGTATTCAGAATGCTATTATTTTCCCTTATAACCATGTTATAAGGGAAAATAATACAGTGAATAGACTGTCACCTAGCAACCATGCGTGAAAATCGCACCGCATCCGCACTTGCTTGCGATTTTCACGCAACCCCATTCACTTCTATGGGGCCTGCGTTGCGTGAAAAACGCAGAATATAGAGCATGCTGCGATTTTCACGCAACACACAAGTGATGCGTGAAAATCACCGCTCATGTGAACAGCCCCATAGAAATGAATGGGTCGGTATTCAGTGCGGGTGCAATGCGTTCAACTCACGCATCGCATCCACGCGGAATACTCGCCCGTGTGAAAGGGGCCTTAGGCTTCATACTAGAGTTTTTTCCTGATCCCACAGAGATCAGCAAAAAAACTTCCATCTATATAATACAACCGGCTGCATCCGTTATGAACGGATCCGGTTTATTTATCTTTAAAATAGCAAAGGCGGGACTAACACCGCTTTAAAGGGTTTCTGTCACCCTGCAAAACTCTTTTTTTTTTTGGATAGTTAGATTCCTCATAGTGCGATATAGCAGAATATAATGCTGTTACTTACTTTGATGCGGCCGATTCTTTTTAAAACGAACTTTTATAATATGTAAATGAGGGCTCTACCAGCAAGTAGGGCGTCTACTTGCTGGTAGCTGCTGCAGAAATCCGCCCCCTCGCCGTCTTGATTGACAGGGCCAGCCGTGATCTCCTCCTCCGGCCGGCCCTGTCAGTAATTCAAAAATCGCGCGCCTCGCGTCATTCGGCGCAGGCGCTCTGAGATGAGGAGGCTCGTATCCTCAGCACTCCCTCAGTGCGCCTGCGCCGATGACATCACCGAAAAAGAAGACGTCATCGGCACAGGCGCACTGAGGGAGTGCTGAGGATACGAGCCTCCTCATCTCAGAGCGCCTGCGCCGAATGACGCGAGGCGCGCGATTTTTGAATTACTGACAGGGCCGGCCGGAGGAGGAGATCACGGCTGGCCCTGTCAATCAAGACGGCGAGGGGGCGGATTTCTGCAGCAGCTACCAGCAAGTAGACGCCCTACTTGCTGGTAGAGCCCTCATTTACATATTATAAAAGTTCGTTTTATAAAGAATCGGCCGCATCAAAGTAAGTAACAGCATTATATTCTGCTATATCGCACTATGAGGAATCTAACTATCCAAAAAAAAAAAAAAGAGTTTTGCAGGGTGACAGAAACACTTTAAGTCAATGGGTGCCGAATAAGTTTTCTATTGTGTCCGACACCACTGACTTACATGGTGTGTCATGCCGGATCCGTTTTGCTCCACATCCCAGCAGTTTTCTGTCTGATATAGGAACACAACTAAATGCACCAGAATGCATTCCGTTTTGTTCAGTTTTGTCCCCATTGACAATGAATGGGGACAAAATGGAAGCATTTTTATTCAGTATTGAGATCCTCTGCCGGATCTCAATACCGGAAAAGTTAAACGTAGATGTGAAGGTAGCCTTAATGAGCCCTTTCCAATACAGTCCATATGGAATAGGAGCTATATAGTTTATGGTCCCCAGGGGCTGACATATCTCCAGTTACAGGGGGAATACACCCTCCTGCCATGCACTGCAGAGCTGAACTAGGTCTGCTAAGCCCCAGTAGCTTGTTCAGTTAGCCAGCACCTGATGATCACATGACTGCTGGACAGGAGCAGGAAGCAGCATTGCTGCTGCCTGATCTGTATACACAATACACATTTAGCACTGTGTAAACAGTGATGTGGGAAGGAAGGAACAGTAGTAGGAAAAATAAAAATAAATAATAAAGCAGTGTCTGCCTTCTCTGACATTTCTCCGCCCAGTAAATGCTGTAAAACCAAAGCCTGCAAAACAACGGTGCAATTGTGTTTTTTTCTCATTAGAAAATGCAACTTGTTCCGCAAAAAAAAACCGCTCATACAGCTATCTGAACAGAAAAATAAAGTTATGGCTTTTGGAAGGCAGGGAGTAGACAAAGAACATGAGAAAATGAAAACTGCTCCTGACTGGAAGGAGTTAAAAGTTTCAAGGGTTCAACTATAAACACAGTTTTCTGCCCTGAACTTACTTGTAATCCACAGTACCATCCTCATTTATTGGCTTCTCAGACTCTTCCTCCTGCTTTTTGATGCCCATAATATCACCAAGCTTTGTTCCAGCCAATTCCCAGTGTTTGTGCTGAGCCTAAAACAAAGATTGTATTCTTGAGATACGTAAATCAATCAACTAAAACACTGAAAGATAAACCTGAATACATAATAATTGCACACACGTCTACTCCACATTACCTTTTTCCTCTCCTTCTGCTCACGGTGCTTGCGTACCAGCTGGCTGCCTTTGCGGGAGATGATCGCCATGTCTGAAGTTGGATCGCGGACTGGGATTACGGGCTCAGGCTGGAAAACGAAGGGAACAAGAACACAATTTAAACAGATAAATCATTTTCACAGCAGAGCAATACCTCTCTGTGTACCTGCAACCTCCATTTTTTTTTTTGCCTTGTGCCCTTTTTTCCAGGACTGCACCTACCTGCTTAGTAAACACGATTCGGCCATCTAAAAAGGGAGGCACCAAGTTATGGACCAGTAGGTGCACTTTAGCAGTATTGTCCTCCTCAAAGTCCTCATCTACTTCTAGCCTCTGAACTACACCACTGGTCAACATGCGATTTGTTTCCCAGCGCTCATTATCCTGTAAATAACAAAAACATATTATAAGAGGCAGCCTCGGATCCACGTGACATACTAGAGAAAAATAAGTACCATCTTTGCAGAAAGAGAATTTGGTGCAGGTAGGTGGATGGTAAGGGTACTTTCACACTAGCGTTTTTCTTTTCCGGCATAGAGTTCCGTCACAGGGGCTCTATACCGGAAAAGAACTGATCAGGCATATCCCCATGCATTCTGAATGGAGAGTAATCCATTCAGGATGCATCAGGATGTCTTCAGTTCTGTCATTTTGACTGATCAGGCAAAAGAGAAAACCGTAGCATGCTACGGTTTTATCTCCGGTGAAAAAAACGTAAGACTTGCCTGAATGCCGGATCCGTCCTTCCGGTCTGCGCATGCGCAGACTGAAAAAAAAGACTGGGGAAAAAAAAAATATGCCGAATCCGGTTTGCCGGATGACACCGGAAAGACAGAGTCGGCATTTCAATGCATTTTTTCGACTGATCAGGCATTTTTAAGACTGATAAGGATCCTGATCAGTCTTACTAATGCCATCAGTTGACATACGTTTTGCCTGATCCGGCAGGCAGTTCCGGCGACGGAACTGCTTGCCGGATCTCTCTGCCGCAAGTGTGAAAGTAGCCTTAGACTTCAAATGCAGACATAGAATATTGCTTTTTTTTAGCAATTAGTGATAAAGAGTGACAATAAAACAGACAGGTGAAACAAGTCAGGACAACCACAGTTCACAAATATCCTAACCAGCAATTACCTCATTTATCTGCCTTCTCTGTGCAGACACTCTCTTGTGAGTCTGTTTCTGCAGCTGCTGCTCCCTCTTGCGCACATATTCTTCAGAGGTGGAGCTCAGGGCATTATGAGACTCATCAAATCCTTCATCCATCATATACCAATCTCGATCTGCTTGCTGGAAACAGGGGAGAGCATTTTAAGTATCAGACAGGAATAGGACATATGATTTGGCATATCCTGAAGACCATTAATATCTCACCCTCTGATCCTCCTCCCATTGCCTCTGATCATCATCTGATGTGAAGCGAATATCATCATCACCATCATCACCTTCCTGTTTCCCTGCAATACGGGAGAAGAAAATAAACGTAAGAAATAACATTTAGGAGTTGCTGTAAACAAAATACTATGGGTATTTAATAAACGTGTGTCACACTAGCGTTTTTGTTTTCCGTTATTGAGTTCCGTCACAGGAGCTCAATATCGGAAAAAAACTGACCAGTTTTATCCTAATGCATTCTGAATGGAGAGCATTCCATTCAGGACGCTTCAGTTCAGTTCCTTTTACGTTTGTTCGACGGAGAAAATATTGCAGCATGCTGCAGTTTTCTCTCCGGCCAAAAATACTGATCACTTGTCGTAATCAATCAATCAGGCATTAATTTACATTGAAGTATATTAGTGCCGGATCCGGCATTAAGTGTTCCGACAAAACGGACCCGGCTTTCCGTTCTGCGCAGACCTTTAAAAATGCAAAAAAATAATAATACCGTATACGTTTTACCGTTTTTACATGTATACAAACGACAGTGTGAAACGTCTTCTTTAAAAAAAAAAAAAAAAAAAAAAAGCTTCCCTGGGGGACGGAGAATGGAAAGCACAACATAATAACAAATTTTACGTTAATCCTTTAGGGACTAGGCTATTTATGGCCTAAGGAAGGCTTCAGATGAGAATGTGCAGTCCATAAAACAAGATCTAAGTAATGCCTTATTCAGAAGCCAATAGCAGGCCGCGACAGAGGTAAGCCTCTCTAGCGTCAACTGCAATGCAGCGGCGGCAGTGCGGGGAATCAGGATTGACGCTGGTGCCGGGGTAGGTATAATCTATATGACGGGCTGGTGCACTGGGGGGAATGTGTTAGACATTGGATAACCCTTTTAAAAGGTATTGTACAGTGCTAAGATACTGATGACCTATCCTCAGGATAGGTCATTAATATCAGATTGGCGGGGGTTTGGCAGCCCTGCCAATCAGCTGTATGAAGGGGTTGCAGGGCTTGTGCACATCGCATGCTCTTCGAAAATTACCTGTGCGGCATCTCATTTGTAGAGACTACGCGGTGTAATTACAACTGGACAACAAGTGTTTGGGGGACGAATGGTTGGGGGGAGCAGACGGCTGCTGAAAACAGCAGATAGGTGGAGATGACAGGTATCAGACCCCAACAATTGGATACCAATTTCCTATCCAGAGGATAGGTCACCAATGTGTGAAAGGGGAAAACACCTTTAAAGGGGTTTGCTGGGATTTTAATATTGAAGGCTTATTCTCAGTACAGGCAGCCATTATCTGATTTGCAGTGGTCCAACGCCAGAAGTACACAGCTCTGGCCAATGTAAAGTGGACAGAGCTGGTAACTGCAGAGTTACTCCCATTCACTTCAATGTGAACAGTGCTGCAGTTTACAGTTGTGTCAGATGTGTAGTTCTGGTGCCACTTTGAAACAGCTGATAAGCAGGGTGTCAAATTCCTGAGGATAGACCATGAATATTAAAATCACAGAAAACGAATTTAAGGCCTTTTCAGGTCTGGTCATTAAGGGGTTAAGCATCAGGTACAGATAAGGGCTTAAATGTACTCACTCACCTTTTCCCTGAGATAGACGCGGCGTGGATCCAAGATGACGTCTCTCAGAGGCCCATTCATTGAATTTGTATGACGGAGTGGGAAGAGGTGTATCATCTGTGTACCGGATTCTTACAGACCTGTGAATGATGTATCGAAGAGGCTGAATCTATCATTTATCAGAGGATGGCATTCAACTACAGTTGCCACTCAAATTTTTTGTCCCTTATATCTATTAAAACGAACATAAAAATTCACAGACTGAACAGAAGTCTTCCAAACATGTCACAGTGAGAGATGATAATTACAACTTGGAGCACATTCAGCAAAATCATCATTACCATAATTTAAGGCAAAGCCAGTAGTGGGTCCAAAACATAGAAGATGTGCAAATCTTTCCATTACAGTGTTTCTCTGTTTCTGTTCTCTGTATGAATGAGCCCTAAAGCTGTAAACCAGTGGTAGCCAAATCCAATCCTCCAGACCTGCCAGCAGGACATGTATTTCAGTTTTCTTCACAGATTCACAGCTGAGATCACTACTGCTGTTCTCTCACACAGGTTACTAATACAACTGTGCAACTCCCTGGTAGTGTGGAAAAAGGGAACTGTTAAACTACATTCAGACATGGTGGACTTGTGTTGTGCCATATATGTAGGCGGCTGTACAGCACTATACAATGTCCCATGCACGCTCTATACATGCCACCGTACAATGCTCTGTTGGAAGCTGTATGTGCGGAGCTACTCTCCCCTAGAAGCAAAACTATGTGCATGAGGCCTTAGTGTTTACAGCAGTGAAGACCAAAGTTGGCCCCTATCATTCCCCTAATTTTAGTAGGCCTACCACGTGAATAAAGTTGTATAACTCTACATACATTGCCTTGAACTCTTACACATTCTTGCACTTTGCATCCAATGTTAAATGTATTGTATTGGGATTTTATGTGATAGACCAACACATGGTGGTGGCAGCATCATGCTGTGGGATGCTTTTCTTCAGCAGGGACAGGGAAGCTGGTCAGAGGTGATGAGAAGATGGATGGAGCTAAATACAGGACAAACCTAGAGGAAAACCTGGTAGAGGTTGCAAAAGACTTGAGACTGGGGCAGAGGTTCACCTTCCAGCAGGACAACGACCCTAAACATCCAGCCAGAGCTAAAATGGAATGGTTTAGATCAAAGCATATTCAAGTGTTAGAATGGCCCACAGTCCAGACCTAAATCCCATTGAGAATCTGTGGCAAGACTTGTTGGACCACCTGTTGGACCACCATCTGTCCAAAAAAGGGGGCTAAAGAGCCAGAGAATATATATTTCTCGCACATATTCACAGGCACCATGGGTATAGCCATGTCCTCTAGGAGGCGTTGACACTAGATAAAGCCGTTAGCTCCTCTGCTGGCAGCTATACCCCCTCCAGCCTGGAGAGAGAGCTTCAGTTTTTAATAGTGTCAATAGGAGGCAACAGGAAAGCTCCTGAAGATTTTTTTATTTTAGTTGATTTATTTCTCTTTTTTTTTCAGGTGGGAAACAGTGGACGCCTCGCCTCCCTGTTCTCCCGGGGGGGAGCACGCCAGCGTTGGTTCTCCACACTGCCTCCTTCCCCCACAAGAAGACCAGGTGGACCAGGGCAGCCTCGCTCCCTGCATCCCGCCAGCCAAGGGGTCACCCGTCCAAGTCCCATAATTCCAGCTTCCTGCCACTACAGTGCCAGTGGCTGAAGGGGTGACCCTGCTGGACCAGGAAGGGTGAAGATGGCGGCTGGACAGATAAGTAGAGCCTGTTCCAGGCCATCGTTCCTACCTCCCCCCACTCCCTTCCCGCCGCGCCAGCCAGTCAACTGCCTCTTGCAAGCTGCATGTAATCCACTCTGGCCACACACTGGGCCCTGACCTTACCTTTTTACCACCTCATGTGCCTCCCTGAACGGGCGGCCGCCTTGTGGAGTAGCGCTGTAGCACAGACATAGGCCACTCTCTGGTGCAGGCAATCGGTGGGCGGAGCCAAGCGCTTACAGACGAATCGGCTCAGGCTCACAGCGATCCTGTTCTTCATGGATCGGGCGGCCGCATGTTAATAGCGCTGCCTTAGCAAAGCAAGGGGATCGCTACAGAGGAGCGATTTCAGCAAAGGGGGTTAATGAACGCGCGCGTGCATGCGCAAGCATAAGAGCGGCTCTCTGGAGGGATGCAGGACCTGAGGGGGCGGTGCCTATCTTCCCGCCTCAGCACTCGGCCAGTATCCGGTCTCTGGTCCTGGTAAGAGTTGTTACTCCTCCCCTTAGGTCACTGTATCCCTCCAGCCTCAGATATCTTGGATATCTTGCGGTTTTCGCCATGTCTGATCCACCTGGGATCCTTATGTCAGGTTAAATTCTCTTGCGGGCAACAGGATTCGGTCTGCACTGCTTGTCAGAACCTCAGGCAGGCGCCCCCCCCCCCCCTCCCCCCTCCCATACCGCTGCTCCCCCTCTGGCATCTGAGTTACCCGACTGGGCCAAAACGCTCTCAGGCGGTGGAAAACCTTGCTCAAATCTCCCAATCCATCCTATCTATAGGTTTCTTGGCTGGACGAAATTAATTCTGAGGCCACGGATGGCAAGAGCACCCATTTTCCACAGCCTAGGGCCAAGCGGACCTCTCACGCTAGGTCAGGTTCCTCACGTGGCAGACTTTTTCGGAGATTCGCTAGTTCACGCCCCGCAGCGAGTTCCTCCGCTGGGGGCGGCAGCTTTCCTTCACAGGATCGACGCAAGAAGCAGTCCTTTCAGGCACAGCCCTCCTGGCGTCCCAGACCTCAGGCTGCTCGACCCTCTGCGGCTAAGTAGGCATCAGCCTGAAGGTGCGGCCCCGCCCAACCGGGTGGGCCGCCTCCTCCTCTTCCAGGACGTCTGGCGGACCCACGTGTCCGACGCTTGGGCGCTAGAGATTGTATCCTCGGGATACCTGATCGAGTTCCTGTCCCTTCCCCCAGATAGTTTTTTTCCATCCAGTCTTCCACGAGACCCCGAGCGGGTAGCCGCCTTCTCCCAGGCCATTCAGTCCCTCCTGGACCGGGGAGTCATCGCTCCCGTTTCCCCAGCAGAAAGGTCCAAGGGGTTCTATTCAAACCTTTTCGTGGTCCCCAAAAAGGAGGGCTCGGTGCGTCCCATCCTGGACCTAAAACTGCTAAACAAGTTCCTTTGCCTTCAGCGTTTTCGGATGGAATCCCTTCGTTCCGTAATTGCTTCTCTGGAGCAGGGGGAATTCCTTTCAGCCATAGATATTCAGGATGCGTACCTCCACTTCCCCATCGCACAGAGTCACCAGTGCTTCCTGAGATTCGCGATAGGAGACTGTCATTACCAGTTTGTCGCCCTCCCATTCGGGCTGGCAACTGCGCCTCGGGTCACAAAGATTCTAGCCCCTCTTCTCACCCTGCTCCGTTCCAGAGGCATCTTCCTTATGCCTTATCTGGACGACATCCTCATCAAAGCCCCTTCCTTTGCTCAGGCATCCAACAGCGTACAGATCACACTAGAAGCACTGGCGCGTTTTGGGTGGTCAGTCAACCTGCAGAAGTCATCTTCAGGCAATTGGTCTTCTTGGGTATGCATCTGGACACGGCCACGGCACGGGTTCGCCTTCCCCCGGACAAGCAACTCCGTCCATTCGGCTCTGCATGAGGACGTTAGGGAAGATGGTCGCCTGTTTCAAGGCGATTCCCTTTGCCCAGTTCCACTCTCGCACGTTCCAGAGAGCGATCCTGTCCTCCAGGGACAAATCATCCGAGAGTTTGGACTATCCCATCCGCCTCTCTCCTCAGGTGAGATCGTCCCTTTGTTGGTGGCTGTTGGTTCCAGTCCAGGGAAGGTCCTTCTTCCGATTTCCTGGACGGTTGTTACCACAGACGCCAGTCTCCTGGGTTGGGGAGGAGTATTCCCTCCCAGGACAGTCCAAGGCACAAGGTCGCGGTCGGAGTCCAAGCTCCCGATCAATGTCCTGGAGCTCAGGGCGATTCTTCTGTCCCTCCGGCACTGGACCCACCTCTTGAAGGGGCGCCCAGTCAGACAACGCCACGGCGGTGGCGTATATCAACCACCAGGGAGGAACACTCAGCCTCGCTGTGATGCAAGATTCTGCTGAGATTTTACAGTGGGCGGAAGCCCATGTACCAGCAATTTCAGCGATCTTTATTCTGGGGGTGGAGAACTGGACTGCGGATTTCCTCAGCAGGACCACGATAGATCCGGGCGAGTGGTCCCTCCACCCGGAAATATTCGAGGCGATCTGTCTCCGTTGGGGTCACCCAAACATGGACTTGATGGCCTCAAGGCTCAATCGGAAACTTCCGGATCCCTTGCGCAGGAAAGGAAGGTTGGAAGTTTACGGCGCACGCTCTGATCTCCTCTTGGCAAGGGTTCTCTCTCCTTTATGCGTTTCCCCCCTTTCCCCTCCTGCTTAGGGTTCTATGGAAAATCAGGATGGAGGGCATTCCGACGATCCTCATTGGCCCCGTCGCGCGTGGTATGCAGACCTCCTTCTTCTGGGAAACGTCCCTTGGTCACTGCCGCTGAGAGACTACCTTCTTTCGCAGTGACCGGTCTTTCATCAGCATTTAAGGTATCTTCGTTTGATGGAGTGGCCATTGAGACCGCCATTCTAAAGCAAAGAGGTTTTTCGGTGGATGTTATCCACACTATGATTCAGGCTAGGAAGCCTGCTTCTTCCAGGATCTATTACAGGACCTGGAGGTCCTTCCTGGGTTTCTGTGAAAACCGAACCATTCCTCCTCTTCGTTTTTCTCTCCCCACGATCCTGTCCTTTCTTCAATCAGGGTTGGACCTTGGTTTGAGCCTTAGCTCTTTGAAGGGTCAGGTGTCGGCACTTTCTATTTTTTTCCAGCACCCTCTGGCCTTCCTCGGGCCTGTAAGGTCTTTTCTTCAGGGAGTGGCACATACGGTTCCTCCGTACCGTCCTCCGTTGCCGCCTTGGGATCTGAATTTAGTCCTCCTAGCGCTCCAGGCTTCCCCCTTTGAGCCTCTACGGGAGATTTCTCTCCGACTTCTGTCCTGGAAGGTGGTTTTCCTTGTGGCTATCACTTCCATCAGACAGGTGTCTGAGTTGGCGGCCCTTTCTTGTAGAGCAGTGTTTCCCAACCAGTGTGCCTCCAGCTGTTGCAAAACTACAACTCCCAGCATGCCTGTACAGCCAAAGGCTGTCCGGGTATGCTGGGAGTTGTAGTTTTGCAACAGCTGGAGGCACACTGGTTGGGAAACACTGTTGTAGAGGACACTTCCTGGTTCTTCATAAAGATAAAGCGGTTCTCCGGCCAGTTCCTTCCTTTCTTTCGAGGGTGGTCTCCGACTTCCATATCAACGAGGAGATTGTCCTTCCCTCTCTGTGTCCCTCTCCTTCGCACCCTAAGGAACGGGAGTTGCATCACTTGGATGTTGTCAGAGCTCTAAGGATCTATTTAGCATCCTCCGCTCCCTTCCACTGTACGGACTCCCTTTTGGTCATTCCGGAGGGTCCTCGCAAGGGGTTGGCGGCCTCCAAGATGACAATCGCACGTTGGATTGGGGCTGCGATTGCGGAGGCTTACCACGCCGGAGACAGGGTTCCGCCCTTAGGTGTCACGGCTCACTTCACCAGAGCAGTAGGCACATCTTGGGCTCGGAAGAATCGCGCTTCAGAGGCACAGTTGTGTAAGGCGGCTATTTGGTCCTCCTTACATATCTTCACAAGATTTTACCAGGTGCATACTTATGCATCGGCGGACGCTGCCTTGGGCCGCTTGGTCTTGCAGACGGCAGTTTCCTAGATGCCTGCAGGGACGATGTTTCCATGAGGCTGTGGTTTTTCTCTCCCTGTGGACTGCTTGTGGACCTCCCACAGTTCCTGTGTCCCCCAATGAATATGTGCGAGAAAAGGAGATTTTTGTATAACTTACCAGTAAAATCTTTCTCGCTCTTTATTGGGGGACACAGCACCCACCCAGTATTGTTGTTAGACCACAGTTGTGACTGTTCTTGTTGGAACCCCGTTGGGTTTTCGACATGGTTGGTGTTCCATATTTTTTCTTAGTTGGCTTGCTTCTCCTACTGCTTCTGCTTATACACAAACTGAAGCTCTCTCTCCTAGGCTGGAGGAGGTATAGCTGCCAGGGGAGGAGCTAACAGCTTTTACTAGTGTCAACGCCTCCTAGCGGACATAGCTATACCCACGGTCTCTGTGTCCCCCAATGAAGAGCAAGAAAGAGATTTTACTGGTAAGTTATACAAAAATCTCCTTATATAAATCTGACATTGCAGGAACAACAATCCACAGGGAACCAAATATTAGTAAATAGATTAAAATACCGGTGCATATATTCTAAAACAAAACTAAAATAA